>NC_140124.1:121101700-122456700 GCF_964035555.1 Netta rufina
TCTAACACTTTTGCAAACAATTACTGAAACCACCTTTTATGTGTACACATAGGGAAATATAGGTATTTGCTGTAGTATATGAGACAAGGAAGAGTGACATTCTCTCCCTCTCTCTCTCTCACACACACACAGCCTTGTCCCAAAGCCATTAAAATCTCAGCCAAAGGGGGAGATTTCTCAGGATGTGTGAAGTGACAGCTCTTGGCACTTCTCCAGCCAGCCCTCCTGCAGGTTCATGCTGCATGAGAACAAGCTGATTAAGTTTTCCCTACCCTGAAGCTAGGAATACTTAAGGGAAGGGGTTGTTCCTTTTATCCTACAGCAGAGAGAGGGTATGGGTGCACACGAGGTAATGAGAATTTTCCACTAGTCTCACCTTCCCCTTCCCAACTGCCTTTCTCACTCTTCCTCTGCCCCTCCTCCCTCCAGCTTCAATGTACTTGCTCATTAATGATTACAGAAAAAAGAAGAAAAAAAAAAAAAAAAAGATACAAACAATGTAAAACCCCACAAAACTAGCTGGTATACACAGAAGTGCAAATCTGTTGCTGAACAGGCTCCATTTGCCTTAGGATCAGTTGCTGCATCTGCTTGTGAGGTTGCCAGTCAAGACTACAGATGATTTAAGAGGCTTTCTTATTGGCAATTTAGTTAAACCTGCTGTGCACAGCTAGGTCTTGGGAGAAGGAAGATGAATGCACATTTTAATGACTGAATCAGCATATATTGGGAATCAGGATGGCAGCAGCCTCACCTCCCTAGGGGCTCACCAGCTATGGCAACCAAAAAGCCTCCCGCCTGTTAAAAAGTGCCTGGTTGCTGTATACCCCTCTGCTTGATAATATATTCTAGGTGGATTGTGCTGGGGCTCCCCAGTAACATTAAAGCATACCTGGTGTGTTCAAGATGATGTTGATGTTGTTTAGGCCCCGATTTCAGCACTGCATCCCAGGAGGGATAAGGCTGTACTACAGAGCATTTTCAGCAGATTGTTGCATCCTTTACTTTCTTGTATGAAGTGATAACATAAAATGTCAGACTATGGACCGGTGTAATAGTTGTTTTACATACATACAGTTATCCCTGGACTGGCTGGTGTAAATTAGGACACCTCCACCAAAGCCAGTGGAGTTGTTGATTTATATTTGTCTAGTATTACAATCATAGTGCTTGTCTCTATTTTTGTATATGTATGCATATGCATTCATATATTTCAGTTTTCAGCAGATAGACTTCAGCTATCCAGAACAAGATCATGTCCTCCATCTGTTTTTATTTCCAACAAAAATCTCTGCAGTTATTCAGAGACACAAATGTGAAATTATTCTATATCCTCAGTGACATTCAGATAATTGAATTTATATTGCACATATGCTTGTTTACACATACAACAGCTCACAGTCATTATTACTGTTTCTGATTTATGTTATTCCCATCCAAAGCTGCTTGTATTTATGTACATCATTCATTTTAAAATATTCTAGAAATAAATCATCACGTAACAAACTAAGCAATCAGATGATAGCATCCTATTATTTCCCCCCTCTCTAACTATTCCTGTCAAACTCCAAACCTTTAAATCATTTTTTGTCACTTCAGAAGATATTGTCTTGCACTTTGAGCTCAACAGTTAAAGCTATTTTGGACAGATGCATAGAAGCAAGTTGCAATTTGAGGAAAATATACAACAGACCTTGTGAAGTTACAGAACCCTGAATTTAACACATGGGAGAATTAACAGTAAACAGCATACATATTTCAAGCATTTAGCAAATCTTATCTGCGACCAGTATGTTAGAATTCAGGCTGAAGTGTTTATGTGCAAAATGATCCCAGCATAGCACAGCACCAGCAGAAGCCAACAAGTAGACTTTTTTGAATTAATTCTGTAACAGCCATCCTAAACCTTCTTTCTGGACTCATCGATTTTGTGGATCTCTTGCATGCCTCTTTTTTGTCATGCCTGACAATCCTTTGGTTGTCTTACTCCTGGATCAGGTGGAAGTTAGCTCTGATCTCTAGTTTCTTATGCAGTAAGGTTAAAGTTTGCTGTGCTATTCTTCAAAGATTACATCAAAACATTTAGGTTCTAGCCATGCAAAATATGACATAATTTATTTCCCTCTGCAAACAGACACTCAACAGTTTAGCACAAGAGTGTTCTTATTATTTGGATAGAGTAGCACTGACTTAGTGAGTAACTGAACTCAATTAGAAGCAGGTCCCCTGGTGATTTAAGTCACTGGCATCTCACTAAAGTCAGCATGGTCAGTGCTGCCGAGTTAAACCCACTACTGACATGAAGCCAAATCCATACCTGACTTAAACAGCACACCTGAACCTGAAGTCAACATGTCCAACACCCAAAGGCCTTCAGAGAGACACTCATAGTTTCCTGAGTGCTGCCTGATCTTTGCTACCAAGCTGCTTCAGCCTGGACCTGCACCAGGAACTTTACAACCCCAAATAACCCTCCTGTGGGGTTTATACCTTAGGGTACAGCTAAGGGGTGAGATTCTGGGTCACAGCCCTGAGAGTTTGACTTTACCTAAGTTCTGCCACTGGCCTCCAGCACTGTGGTGGCTCATGTATTTTCAGTGAAGTTGGGAACATTTTATCTTCACCATTTTACATGCTCATTTCCCAGTTATATACTATCTAGATAACAGTAATTGCATGAATTCAGCAAAAGAGTGAATTCTCTCCATCAAGAGTAAAAAAAGGCAAAACCTGGGCCCTTCTCATTAAATAAAACATACCAACAATCTATTTGCATATGTTCTGCATTCCTGGGTATGAAGTTTTAAATAATTTAAAGGTTCAGGAAACCTGGGAGGATTTATAACATGAATCCTTCTGAACTGTGATGTAAGAGTTACTTCTCCCTTAAGAATAATGATTTTTTGGGTCTAAGCAGTTTTAGCATTATTATTTTTTAATCTACTGGGGCTTTCAATGCAGTTTCTTTCAAAGGAAATAAAACCAGATGGTAATTGTAGATTAGGGAAAAAGAATGAGCTCCCAATTAATTATTAAAATTGACTGTTAATTTTAGAAACTTGCAGCAAATTCTTCATAAAAGAAAATTTAAAGATACAGGGACATTCAATACTGTGTTATTTCACAAATGCCTTATTCACAAGATGGAAAAAACATTTTAAATATTGGAGAAATCACATTGGAAACATGAATTACACTAGATACACTAGATACACTACATGTACTGAATTATGATAAAGATCTCTTTGCCTCCTTATATATGTACACGATTCACAAACACTAACCTTATAAGAGGATGAATATCAAAATATTTTCATTTGATGTAGAAATATATCTGTATTCTAACACGAAAGCATAATGAAAAATTGTTTCTAGTTGTTTGATTATGCAATGAATCAAAGTCTTTCAATGGCTTTGTGAATTCCATGACAGAGAGTGTATCACAACTGCTAAAGTATGCAACCTAACCCCTAGTTTTATAGCCCTTCTTGGGAGTTAAAGATGACAACAAGGGGCTGTGTCTAATGTCCCTGAAAGAAGATGGAATGTTTTGCTCTAAACAGAGCGGATCCAGAAGAAATTGTTCATTTTACCTAGACCATGGAACAACTCTACCTTTCCATGGCTTCCTTATTAGTTCATGTGCATGGACCCTTTTCACTAGTGCTGAAAAAATATATTCTCTTTCAAAGTTTGTTATTTCACTGCACTTCATTAAAACAGAGAATCAATATGTGTGGTGATAGGGAAGGCCAGGTTAGAATAAATTTAGTATCAAAGTACTGTTTTATTCTCAGAAGGTGCTGTATAAAATATTCTTCCCCTTATACATTGATCTGTTTCCTTTGGGTATTCAGTCAGTTCTAATGCCTTCAGTGACAAACTGGTGTATTTTTCTTCCCTTAGCTCTGCATATTCAGCTCTGCAAATGAGAGTGGGATGCAGCTCCATCCTGTGCACATCAGCAAGGGAGTTTCTTATGTCCCAGAAATCGTTATGAAACTGAAGGATTTTTACCTTCAACATACCTGTTCGTGAGGATATAATTTCAGTTTAAGTGTAATGATGGGGACAGTACAAAAAAATGAGACCTGAAGCATGCTCTTGAGTACAGAGTAGACTTTGCAGAAAGAAAGTGATGAGAAAGTAATGAAGCAGTGATGAGAAAGAAACCTGAGAATATTTGCAGTGGGATCAATATGAGGCCCTGCAGTAATATGTTTAGAGACTCAGTTCTATCATAGCATTGTGCTACATGTCAGTCAACTCATGGATCAGCGTGCACTGGTCACCTAAATACTAAAGGGAGGCAAGTACTAAATACTAAAGGAAGCAATACTAAAGGGAGGACAAAAAATACCCCAAACCTTCAATTAACAAAATAAATAAAAATATTAAATTATCCAATATTAAGTATACATCAAATTTGGCACTTGAGAGCCAACACATTTGACTGCCTAAGGCAGTTGTTTTATAGAGTCATGTTCATTCTATTTAATATTATTAACAATTCCCAAGGAAGTACTGCATAGTTACAGTAGCTAGAACATTAATCTTTATCATATGTGTGAGTGGAAGCCTGCAACAGAATGATGAAAACAGAGCACATATTATTTTATTTTCAAACTGATCTCTATGCAGAAAATAATGATCTAATGAGACTGCTTACTAACTGACTACTAACCTTCCTGAAGATAGAAACAATAACCCCTCAAGTGCTGGGACAAATGCTCTCTCTTTTGAGAGTTTTGAGCTCTCTGCCTTTGAGCTGCTGCTTTACCTCTTGCAGTCAACGTGATTGGGTCACAGGATGTAAATGCCTTGTATGCTGTTTTTAAACATGCTGTGGGTTAAAGTAGTGGTTGTGCACGCAAATCATTCTAAAAGCACAAGGGATCTTCCCAGCAAATTCCTTTTGCCTTTGCTCATGAATATTGTGGAACTTCCCCCAAAAGCAAGTGATTCTGACTGGATGTACGCTCTTTCAAATAGAACAAAACCATAGGCTTTCCCCCTTTCAAGCAAAAACAAAGCTGGCAGTGCTCCTGCTGCATTCATAGTTTCAAAGCCTACTTTGTATATAAGAATCCAAGAGCAACCACCACTGGGTCAGATCAAAGGTCCATCTAGCCTAGTGCCTATCTCCAGCAGTGATCAGCAGTGGATGGCTAAGGCAAGGAATAAGGGCATTGCAAGGATGTAAGTATTCTTTCCAAATACCAGCCCAACCTTCAACAGTTTGTGGAGCAAACTGTTTGTGGACTTCCTGAGCCAGAGGTCATGACTTCATGATAAATGGCTTCTAGGGATTCTTCCTCCATGGATGTATCCAACAATTTTCTGAAGCCTGAACTCCTGTAGAAATGAGTTCTATGGATTCACTAAATATTTTGTGAAGAAACATGGATAGATTTGTTTGGATAGTTTTGAAGCTAGACATAGTGGGTTTCATTTCTCCTACTCCTTGAACTGGAAACCATTCATTTTCTTCATGTTGATCATTCTTATTAAATGATGAGAGAAACTAGACACTATTATATCCATGCTTACTCATATTTTTTTCCATGCTGAAGAATCCTACTCTGCTTAGTCATTTCTAATGCAAAAGTTGTTCCATACTTTTATCATTATTGCTCTCTTATCACTCAGTCTACACTATATGAGATCCTTCAGTAACTCACATGAGTTCTGTCCAAAGCAGAGACTAAGAGTCAGCTGACTTTAATCCATCACTTCCTAGGAACTATACTCCACAATGTTCAGGGACAGCAGAGGAAGAAATGCATTTTGCTCTTACCATCGGTAGGTCTTACCATGTTGATATGAGCAGTGTAGTGAGTTTAGTGTGCCAAGGCCATTAAGTCACCTAGTCTTTCAAGTACAGCTTACTAGCATAGCTTTTAAGACACTCATACAGAAAGAGATTTTCAGGATCAAATAAGAGGAGAGAAGTTCCCCTCTCCTATACTTTCTACAATGTTACCTAAAGCTTACAGATCTCTGTACAAAATAGGTGGTTGTTTTTGCAATAGGCAGATGACCTGTGGAGCTTTTTGTCAAAGGATATGATGGAAGGATGATTCAGAAATTTATAGGTGTAGTAGGAGAGACTGGGAAAGATCAAGGAGAAATTGATCCTAAAAAAACAGGCAGGACATTGATGGGGGAGTAAAGAGCTTAAAGGTTTGGGAGAGGGGCTGGGAGAGTGCAGGGGGGAACCTTGTCCTGTTTCCATATTCTTCACTGGACATTTGCTGTGGCTGCTGTTGGTGACAGTGTCCTGAGCTAGTTGTACCTGTAGTCTGACCAAGCCGAACTTGTCTCTTAAACCCAGGCTGCCATGTTCATTAAGGCAGCCCATCTATAATTCATGCAGATTTCCGTGGCTGCTGTAAATGTCGCAGGAGGTTGTGCTCTCCCAGACTTTCCCCGGGAAAGAGGGGATGAGCGAAATAAAGGCGGCGAAGACCGTGTCACCAGGCGAAAGCCCACGCTGCTAAGCTCGCACTGCCCGGCTGTGCTGCTGCTCTCCCGGCTGTCGGCAGCCCGCGGCTCCTTTGTCACCACTCCCCCGGCGGTGGCGGAGCGCCGAGCCCGCAGCCTGGGAGCGCCGGGAGGCAGCCGGGCGGGCGGCAGGAGGGCTTAGGACCCAGGGGGACGGCAGCCGCCGAGTGGAAGGACCCAGGCTTTGGTGCACACGCCTCCTACCAAAAAAAAAAAAAAAAAAGAAAAATCATAGCCCCGTGGAGCTGGCGCTCGCTCATTCACAGTTTTCTAGAGAGATCTGAGCCTGAACCTGGGAGCCGGGAGATCTTGCTCACCCACCCAGCTCAACAGCAAGGACACCTACAGGGGGATAAAAAAAAAAAACAAAACCCAAACCCTCCCGGCGGCAGGCTGCCTGGCTCTGTGCAGGTATTTGGATTTGTCTTTTCTCGGTTTGCGGCAGGGCGGCTCGCCGCGATCCCGTCCCCCCCCTCCTCTCCGTGCCGCCGGGCCCGGGCTGCGGCGTTTCAGCACCCGCCGGGCGGACAGCTCCGGCCGCGCTGCGGGCGGCTCCGAGCCCTGCCTGCTCCTGCCTGCACTGCTCCTGCCTGTCCCTGCCTGCCCCACCTGCCCCTGCCTTCCCCTGCTTGTCCCTGCCTGTCCCTGCCTTCCCCTGCCTGCCCCTGCCTGCCCCTGCCTGCTCCTGCCTGCCCTGCTCTTAACTGCTACCCATTCCATGCCTGCCCTGCTCCCTGCCTTCCTACCCTTCCCACCTCTCCTACCCTTTCTACCCCTCCTTCCCTTCCTACCCTTCCCACCCTTCCCACCCCTCCTACCCTTTCTACCCCTCCTACCCCTCCTGCCCTTCCTACCCCTCCTGCCCTTCCTACCCTTCCAACCCTTCCTACCCTTTTCTACCCCTCCTACCTTTCTTCTCTTACTCTGACTCTTTTGCCTGTCCTGACTCCCTGGTCCCTGCCTCCCCCCCCCGCCACCTCCTACCTGGCCTGCTCCCTCCCTGCCTCCTTCCCCTGCTCCCTGCCTCTCCTGCCTGTCTTGCCTCGGTGCTCTCTGCCTCCCTCTTTCCCCAGCTCACTGTCTGCCCTGCCTCTCTCCTCCGTGCCCTGATGCCTGCATTTCTTAACTGTCCTACTTCCCCTGCCTGCCCTACTTCCCTTACCCCCCCCGCCTTTCTTCCCTTCCCTGCTTCCTACCTCCTACCTACCCTGTCTCTTCTGCCTCCTATTCTCCTTGCCCTGCCTCTCTGCCTCCTGCCTTCCTGCTTCTTCCTCTCCTGTCTACTCTCTTCCCTGCTCTGCTCTCCTGCCTCCCTGCCCCAGTTTCTCCCCCTTCCTTTCTTTCCTGACCCATCTGCCCCTCCTGCTTTCTTTCTCCATCACTAGCCTGGGGAAGCAGGGGAAAGCGTACAAGTTGGAAGGGAAAGTCTAGATCCAATTTCAGAGTAGATGAGAGGCAAGGAGGATGGAGGGGCAAGGGTTAAAGCTGGGAGTTAAGTCACCAAGTAGAGACCCCAGCTAACTGGAGACAGATAGGAGCTTGCCAAACACAAGCAGATACCTGTTTGCTTCTCAGCAAATTGATGCCTGTTTTGACCAGGTACATTCAGCCCAGAGGAGGGGTGAGAGACTGGGGAGGGAGACTGCAGGGTCAGTCAAATGTTCTGCTTTCCCAAAGGCCAGTGATGAGTAATGTGTGCAGGGAAGAAGTAGGCTGAATCATTCCTACCCGCCTGGATCCTGTACTGGAGGAAGTCAAGAATTAAGTTGTGGTCTCTGCAAGCAGTGAGCGTGGTCAGGGAGGGCTTCATACAGAAAATAAACATAAACCAAATAACTGCTGGAGCAACCCCATGCATACTGCTGGCTTGACTTTAATTCTGTCTTACAGTGGTTTAATCCTGGTGGGAGCAGAGGGGGGTTGAAGAAGGTCAGAGGAAGAAGAGAGCTTTCCCTTTCAAAATGCTGATTCCTAAATCTAAACAAGCTCCAGGAATAATGAAGTTAAGGAGCAGATGGCTAGTCATTGTCCATCACTAAACAGTGACTGGATCATATTTGGAAGGAAAAATTAAATTACAGAAAGGCTGCTTTCATGTGCTTTCTGAGTAATCAGATGATAACACGGATTTTCTCCTGTAACAAAAGTTAATGCAATGCCAACATCTAAATGACATATTATGTAACAGTATTATGTCAAGTGTTGCATAGCAAAGGTAAGGATTTTCTTTCTTATATAGTGATAAGTCAGATAACCTTATAGATATTTCCCTGATTTGTAGTCTGTTTCCCAGCATGAAGTTTGCAGGGACAGTTTATGTTGTCAGCATAATCGGGTCTGATATGTATCTGCTATAGAATGTTGCTGCTTATCTTAGCAATTTTGTTGACTCATCCACCTTTGAAAACTATTGAGTAGTTTCTAAAGATTAGACTTGTAACATGTATGCAAAACAAGAAACAATAATGTAACCTGTTCTAAGAACCTTGCCATTCTTATTTTATTATTTCATAATTTCTGACAGAATCTGGTGCAGAGACCAGATACTCTTATACTGACTAGCACCGAGTGCTGCTGAGTAGCAGATTAAGCAGTGCAACTGAGTTTGGCAATAAAGGGACTGCAGAATCAGCCCAAGCACATTGAACCATAATTCTCTAAACTCTGAGTGCTTTGAACACAGAAGGTGTTTCATTGAAACATGTAACAGCAGCCTCTGTGTCTTCCAAAAGGGGACCATGTCAGTTAAAATACAAATGATCATCCTCGTAAAATGACGGAGAATATTTCCATCAAACTAGGACTGTAAACTTCTGCAGTTTTTAATTTAGGTGTGCAATTACTGAAGTATTAGTACTATTGTTTTGCAAAAAATAAAAATAAAAAAAAATTATATTCTCTCACAGCCCATTGCTATGGTGTCTGGCACATACACATACGAGATGTGACAATCAGATCCTACAAGTTAAAACAGGTGGGAACATCAGCCTTTTATAAAGGGGGAAGTTCAGTGAACAGAAGTTCATAGAGTTTTTGGCAGATGATTATAAGTCCTTTACCTCTTGATATTACTACTGCTCTTAGAATTTAGCTGTTTTCTAAAAACAGCTGTTTTCTTTCTTTCTTTTTTTTTTTTTTTTTGAGTAGTATTTGTACAAAGAAAGTCCTTAAGTCTAACATGTTGCTCCACTGAGAAAATGAACATACAAAGCATTATCAAATTATATTAAACTTTTTCCTCCCTCCCTCCCTTCCTTCCTTCCTTCCTTCCTTCCTTCCTTCCTTCCTTCCTTCCTTCCTTCCTTCCTTCCTTCCTTCCTTCCTTCCTTCCTTCCTTCCTTCCTTCCTTCCTTCCTTCCCTCCTTCCTTCCTTCCTTCCTTCCTCCCTCCCTCCCTCCCTCCCTCCCTTCCATCCCTTCCTCCTTTCTTCCCTTCCTTCCTTTTTTTCTCTCCTTTCATCCTCTTTACCCCACCTCCCTTCCTTTCTTTCCTCCCTCCGCCACCCCACAGGATGGCAGATACTATTTTCAGTCATAATGTGTAATGAACTAAGTTTCCACTTGACAGGGCAATAATATACAATCATTTAATTTAATATTTTTAAAAGAGCATTTTTTGTTTGTTTGTTTGTTTGTTTTATAATATGTAGCAAAAGCCCCTTAAAATCAGATAAATTTCATGTTACTAAAGATGTAGAATTAAATATCTTGATTATATATTTTCTTCCTTCTTCTATATATCTTTGTATAGATGGCATAATACAACTTCTACGATGCATTTAGGGGTTTTCAGGAACCAGTATTATCATCCCGTGCTATCAGATTTCTACACATAGCTTAATTATCATGCTTGGGGGTAAGAATTAATGTTTTATATACTGCTGATAATTTCTGCTGAAGGAAGTTCCTATACAATGTAAAAAAAATATTTCTTTATCCAGTAGTGGCCAGGATGCTTTTTGCATGGTGACACTTCCAGTTCATGACCGACATGGAAGTCCCACATAGCCTGCTGCTTGTTTGACATTCCATGGGACAGGCATCACATTCCCACAGGGGACTGCAGTTTATCTGTGGTTAAGTATGCAAAACTTTAAAATAATTATCTGGAGAAAGATAGAAGTAAACACATTTAGTTCACAGTTATTTTGCTTAACTTTTTTATTTCCAGGTTCTCTGAGTTTCCCTGCTCGGCTTGTAGTCTTATTTCCTTAATATTCAGGTTGACAATAACTTTGCAAATTTTGTGTCAAAAGATAGTGAGGCAATCTGTTTATTCCACATCTATCAGACAACCTTGTCAGTCTCTCCTGATGCCCGTCAGCTTGCAGCAGCAGCAGGGCAGCTGCAGGTCAGTGCTGCAGACATGCCTGCCCTACTTACTGTGCAGGGAGCTACAAGGTTCAGTTGAGTTGCTGCCATGTTTTGTGCTGAGCCATGGCTAAATTACCACTGTTGGACAGATAGATGTGGCCCAAGGGGTAACCTGTAACTGACTCAAGCTGACAAGAAGACTGTAATACAAGGGGCGTAGGGATGTATGATATATTGTTTTTACTGGATTGAAGGAAATGTTAGGCTTTGCACCTGAGCAAGGAGATCACAACCCAGGAAAGTGTGAGAAAACATCAAACTCCCCACACAGCTGTTAGAGTCAGAAATGTTTCCTGTTTTAATATTGAAGAGGAGTAATAGTTCCCTAGCAAATGTTTACAGGAACTCGAGGCATTGAATGCGAAAGGCTTGCAATGTTTAACTCATTTAGGTTCATTGGGAGAATCTCATCCCTTAGGAAAGGTCTGTAGGAGACATTCATAAGTCTGAGCGGCAGTCAGGCTATGGAATTGGGAAGTGAAACAGGCCTTCTGGGGTCCCCCATAGGGGGTTAACTCTTGCCAAAAGCATAAAGAAATTATACACTTTTGGGGTCCTGATTGGGCCAGTGAAGCTTCTCCTTATGCTGGGGAAACAGGGAACATTGCAGTCTACCTCCTTATTTCCTAGCGTGCAATATGGCTTCATAATTTTTGCATGATGCAGAGTATTCTGGAAAGGTTGCCCAGGTGTTAGTTAACATGTACGCTTGCTGCTCAGGAGATGTATGCCCTGTTCCCAGCTCTGTGAAATGTGTCCTCCATGACTGCAGGCAAATCACTCAGGGCTGTACTTCTCCCTATTGGCTGTGCTGGATGCCAGGATCCTGCAGCCAAGGACAAGAGAGAGTCAGATTTTCTCACCCCTTTTTTGAAATTTCAGGGAGCCAGGGTACATCTCTTTCTGTACCTGAGCACTCCATCTCCAGTTTGGGTTCCTGCTAAAGTACCCAAGACCACAAAGGGCCATAGGAGCCATTCCTACAAGTGCAGCTATGGATCCATCTTCCCCTGCCCTTATGAAGAAATCCCTTCTAAGCAGAACATAGCCCACAGATGTTTTCCACAGTTAACATCAAAATATTTTTTAGAAAGCAATTTAATGAGATGACACCCACACTCCGAAATGAAATCATTCTAGACTACCATTTTCCCGCCCTCCCTGCCCACTCCCTTCTTTTCTGGCATGATTTTAAGAGCTAATGTCTGTATGAATGCTGGGATCTAGGAATTATATAATTAAACAAATCATAACAATGATGACTATTAACACCAGGTGAGGATCAAAGCCCGGAGCCTTCCCCATCTGAAAGCTGCAGTAATGAACTTTCACGTGGTGTATAGCTTTGAACTGAATGGAAAACTCTCATTAGACAGAGACCCCTCAAATCTGTCTGGAATTTAAATGTATGAGGAAGGGCCAAATGGACATGAGGACAATCCTTCAAGGGGCAAATGGAGTTGCAGAGACTGCACAGTGGGCAAGAACAAAATGGTCCAGACAAGTGTCATGTTCACTGAGGACAGTTTGGGCCAATTTTCCAGCTGTAGGGCAGATAGGTGTTGAATGATGATCCAGAAGCTGCCATTGAAGAGAGAGCAGTAAAGCATGTTAAGATCTTTGAACAGAAAGTGCTAAATATGCATTCTTAAAATATTATTTTCATTGTAGTTAATTATTAAGTATTGCAATAAATTTTATTATCAACCAAGACTTATTTTTGAGGGTCAGGAAAAAATATATAAGCTGTTTGTCTGAAGACCATAACCTACTTTAGTATTTTACTTTTCCTAAAGCCACTCTCTGTCCCTTGTCATTGTCTTGTGACAAAAAATAATATGAATAAGCTGTAATCATATATGACACCACAATTCTGGTCAAAATTTTCCCCTTTTTTACTGTATTAATAAATTGTGTTTCATACCTCTGTTAATTATTTTTCCTTGTTTAAAGCTTGGGTTTGTTCCTTTGAAGGGATGATTTATTGTAAGTGGCTGTGAAAAGACATTAGGAGAGCAAATAGTCCCTTGGGAACAAAGAGTCACAACACAGAAAAGCAGCTGTTGAGACTATAACAAAGAGTCTAGTGTGCCAACATGTAGCAAAATTGAAAAAAAAATAAAAAAATAATAATAATAAAAAGACCAGCATCTTCATTTGGAAAAAAAAATGCAGAACAAAGATGTAAACACCTGAAAAACTGGCAGATGGATTAGAGCTATATACAACACCAGACGAGGAGAAACTGCCATGTGTGGGAGGAGATGAAAATGGAGAAGGTGCTTCTGCTATACCTTTGGGAATCAGGATAAATCAGCACCATTTGAGAAAGCACAGTGACAATTAAACTGGGTAGCTATGGAGCATTAAATTTATTGTCAAGGTAAACGGGGAGAACTAAGTCATCCACAGATATAAATCAAACTCCTTGAAGTCGATGGTGCTAGACAGGATTACTAACCTCATGATTTGTGTTATGATTCAGACAGTGACAATACTGCTCATAGACATTTTGGATTATTTTGAAATATATAACATTATGCCAGTAAAGCATTTTAGTGAAAAGGTTGCTCCAGCTGATAATTAGAATAATCTATAGATTCTGTATCCCATCCCTGTAGCTCAACTCACCACCAGAAAACTCTGACATGCATTTTAGAATGTTTATTTTGTTAAAGTAAATATTTGTAAATTGCTTTTTGGCAACAAAGTCTGACAGGAGAGGACCTTAGCTCTGTCACCTTGGGATCATCCTCCGGATGAAAGGTGCTAATAAATTTAACTAAGGTAAAAACAATTGGAAAATTTGATGATAATAAGTAGCATAATTTTTGACACTAACTGATTGGGAACCCTATGAGGAGATCCAAAGAGATCCAAGGAGATCCAACTTTCCCTTCTTGGTCTGTCCCCATTTCCTTCTGGAGCAGCCTGCAGTTGACCTTTCAGAAACTTGCCTCATTTCCGAAGAAGTATCTCAGGGGAGATGTGAGTCTGAAAAGGAGCAGAGCAAGGGATGTCTTTTACGCCCATAAACTCTCACAAAATGGGTGAAAACACTGAGGTCACATTTAACAGCCACAAGTCACAGTAGCTCCAAAAGTGTTCAAATTCATAATGAATGAGTCAGAGCTGACACAGACCCCGGATGGGCTCCTGGCTTCCACCCCTCCTCTACTGAGCACCCTCGAGTGCAGCCAGGTGCCTCTGGGCACTCTGATCCCCCTGTGACAGTGTCATACTTAAGCACACCTAACTAGCTCTGTGGAGGCAATTCTAACTCAAAACATGATTAATGCAATAAAATGCTAATGCCACCATTAATTTGAGATCTAAAGCAC
This sequence comes from Netta rufina, assembly GCF_964035555.1. Lineage (NCBI taxonomy): Eukaryota > Metazoa > Chordata > Aves > Anseriformes > Anatidae > Netta > Netta rufina. The sequence continues at coordinate 121,115,919 of NC_140124.1, forward strand.
AGATTATTGGCCTGATTTTCCAAAGCCTTACATTAATTTTACATCAGCAGAATTCTGTTGACACCAGCAGTGTTATCCTAATTTGGTCTAATAAAGGCAAGAGGAAGGCATTATTTTTTATGCATGTAACCCATCTTTAATAAAACCCTTATTTCTTTAAGAATTGAGTAACCTGCAGCCCCCTCAAGACTTCAGGGCATGTTTTTCTGGAGTCTTTCACACTCTGTAGTGACTTGGCAAAGACAGCCTTCCTGTCTTTTCCTAAGTTTTCCCAGGCTGATGCTGAATCATCGGGTACTCTGCCCTGCAGGTAGCTCTACATATCTCCAACTCCACAGCAAATACTGAAAGAGGCTGCTTAGCAAAGTCCCTTTGAGCAAACCCACCCACAGGGAAGTCAACTGCATGTTGCTGTTGAATGAAAAGCTTGGGGACTTTTTCTCTTACCTGACACCACAAATGTCCTTTAAGCAAATATGCAGAAACAATATATTCAAATTTAGGGATCTTATCCTGGAGGTGCAGCTGTGGCATCTAAAGTGTAGTTTGTATCAATGACATGCAAGTTTACAAAACAGGGAAATTGAGGTTCCCTTGTGCTGATTAACTTCCACATCCTGCAGTGTAAGTTTGAGCACTCCCATCTAGGAAATGCTCTGGCTGCTGCTGTCCCCTTGGTTTGATATGAGAACACTGAATCTAGGAGAGCAGCAGAGTGAAACAGTGTTTGTTCTATAAATAATTCATAACTTTCCAAACAGCTTTCCTCAAATAAAATAAAGCATGCCTTTCACTTGGGGATTCCCTTTTAATTTTTAGAACCAAATTTTCTTTTTCAGAAATTAGAGAGAGAGATAAATTTGTTAGGCAGTGTTTTTTATTTTGTTTTATTTTGTTTGCTTGTCTGTTTTTGTGATGGCTGAAAAATTGGATGGATCTTGATCTTTCTTCATGCACATTTCACATTGGAACAGACCTTGATCTTATTTCACACAAGTGTAACTACACAGACTTCGATGACAGCCTCTTGCTAATTATGTCACTGAAATGTACGAGATTCACTGTACCGTTTTGCTCATACATAACAGCTTAAGCATCACTTCTAACACTCATAAAAACAAATTCTAGGTAAAGTACAAGAATGAAAAAGAAAATGAAATTCAGAACTAAATATTCAAGAAAGCTACAAGGTACTGAAAATAAGAATTTGACGTAAAATATATATCTTTGCAGCTAAAACAACAACCCTGTAAGACTGGATTCATCAAACACTTTATTCATGGGATATTTCCCATGAAGATAAATTAACTCTCAATGGGAAATATTTTCAGTGATGTTTTACCAAGCAGAAAACACCAGTGATGTTGGTGGAGTTTTGTTTTATTTTTAAACAGTTTTATGAACAACTTAGGAGCTAATTCAAGGAAAGCTACAAGCTGACAGTACAGCTGATAAAATCAAGTCAAACAAGTTGTTAGACTTATTATGATGAGTATAAATCTGCATATTTAGAAAGCTGAAATATTGCTTCTGTTATGTGTTGGAAACAATTATCATCAATTTTGCTTTTGTCATCTTGGGCTTGAAGTTATGGAAAGTGGGAACTCCCATACTTTTAGACAACAACTTTGCAAAGGGTATTCTAATACTAAGATGCTAAAATATATAATTGTTAATTAATCAGACTGCCTTTCTGAAAGCTTAAATATATACGTTCAAGTTGTCAGTGACTGTCTTATCTTAATTGCACAAATTCTGAAATTATTTGGCTGTTATCCTCTTACATATGAAGCCTACAAAACAGTTTCATGGTTATATAAAGTTCAGAAACACATTTGTGTAATCTTTATATACCTATTTAATCTTCCTTTTATGTATTTGCTCTTTCTTTTAGAAACTGATGGAATAAACAACACTTTCCTTTGGATGGATTATACGACATATGAACTGCCTGTTACTCTTTCTGCAGGAATAAGAAAAGCCCTTTACTTTCATTTGCTAGGTATCAGCATGATAGCAAAAAGCTTCTGAATGGCTCACGCTCACAGAAGACCATTTGTTGAATGGGATCAGCACTTCCACTAAAATATCTGAAGTTAAGGATTTGGAAAACAGATTTTTGCAGAGATGACCCATTTACAAGCTGGACTTAGTCCAGAGACTATAGAGAAAGCCCGCCTGGAACTGAATGAAAACCCAGACATTTTGCATCAGGATATCCAGCAAGTCAGGGACATGATCATCACGAGGCCTGACATCGGGTTTTTACGTACAGATGACGCCTTCATCTTGAGATTTCTCCGAGCCAGGAAGTTTCATCAAACGGAAGCCTTCAGACTGCTGGCTCAGTACTTCCAGTACCGCCAATTAAATCTGGATATGTTCAAAAACTTCAAGGCTGATGATCCAGGAATCAAACGGGCTCTGACTGATGGGTTCCCAGGAGTGCTAGAAAATCGCGACCACTGTGGCAGGAAGATTCTTCTGCTTTTTGCAGCCAACTGGGATCAGAGTAGGTAAATGTAGATAGTGTCCTTATCTTTTTACATACACTTACACTCAACTTGTAAATGAATGTTTGTGACCATACATAAAGAAGCAAAGCCACCAGTAAAATATTTTATAATAAGTCCATTTCACTAAAACTTTTACCTGACTTGATCACCTCTCATTCATCAGATATAACATCATTCAGATCCAAGGGTATTTCATAGTATCAAATAAGTAGTTCATGGTTTTTTTTATTTTGTTTTGTTTTGCTTCTATAAATACTGAAATTTTTTAGTCAGATAGTGTTGGCTTGCTATAAATACATTAATACCTATTATATAATTGCTTCAGTAATATCATAGATTAGTTTAACAGGTTGACAGAAAGCAAATGTCTTGAAGCATATGGTGGCTCTCTTAGCTCTTCTGGTGCAGCAGGAAATGACCATATTTATCTTATCTTTAGAATTCTAAACAGATACTTTTTGGTTTTAATGATTGCAGGAATTATAACCTCTGTTATGAGATTTTCTCAAATTGTATCATAATTTCTACACTCTCTAGCTAGTGTACGCTTGTTAGTTTGATAAATGGGAGATTAATGCAAGGTATATTTTCTTTTCAGGTCATTTATTTACAGAGAATGAACTAAGATATCTCCCATTAATTATTATAAAATCATATTCTTAAATGTTAATATGATTAAACAGCTTTCACTACCTACTTTAAGTTATACAGAGAAAAGGTGATTGTATCCAAATATCATGTTCACATTGTTCCCTTTGTCAGAAGTTATTCCATTCCATTTTCCCCGCATTCATAGTAAGATGAAGTTTATTCAGCTGTTGTGATTGCCAGGTGTTCTGCTGATCTTTAATAAAAATGAGAGCAAAGAAAAAAAATTCAGATTCAGGTCTTGAGCATCAAAAATTCTGACAACTTCCAGGTAGGAGTTTGCCTTGCTGCAGTCTAAAATTGCCCGTGACAGTGTCTTGCATCTTTAGGAGTCAATAGATTAGAGCTTTGCATTTTCATTATAGAAATTATTAGTGAACAGTACACATGTGCCTGTAATTTTTCATGCTTATTGTTTTCTGGGTAAACCTTTAATGTCCCTGCAAAAACTGTTCAGAAGTGCTTCTATTTTTCTTTCCATGCACAGATCAAGCAAACAGATGTACAGAAATATAGCTTTGCATATAGAAAACTATTTGGTGAAATCAAGAACTGAAGCCAGCGATAAAAGTCCTACTGAGTACAATGAGGCCAGTAGTTTATCTCCTGACTTTCTGAACTGTGAGCTTGGCTTTCTTCCAACCACAAAACCCTTCCTTTAGCACTTGGGCTGAAAAGAAAGATGAATAAGCAGGTATTTTAAAGTAATAGAAATCATCAGCTTTAGAGGACAGAAGCATTGTGGCTCTGCTGGTTGTATTAAGGGATTTAGGTATTATACAGAGCTGGCTTCAGGTTTCTGATCCCTCAACAAAATTAATCCATATGATTAACCTTGTCCATCGGGTCCTGCTCTGGGAAAGTTGAGAATGCTTCTGTCAAAGGCTCCTGCACAGGGATTTGGACAGAAAATTGAGTCTTACCAGATTTTGGCTCAAGTTTTCTTAAAGTCCATGTTTCCACATGTATATGTGCATGTATGCAAACCCAAAGATACCTTGTTTCTGAAAACATAATATTAACTTTCAACAAAGAAAGTCCAAGGCTATTATGATAGGATATACTTTCTTGAGTAAAAATCCCATGCAAATTCTACCTCACTTCTTCCACTGAAATTCAACTCTTGTCTGGATTCAAATGACAAGAAGTGTCATTTTTGTCAGCTTTTGTATCACTGCAACTTGTGAGTTTGAGGTCTGGGAAAGGAGTGCTTTAGGTATGAATTAGGAACAGGATTTGGTCTCTAAGAACGCAGATGTATGATCTGCTCCTTCTTTACTGCCTAAAGACATCAATAAGAGTAAAAGATGTTAAGGAACCTGAAATGATGAGCATGATATCCTATTAAGCAGCAGAAAAACACATTATTGGACAGAAAAAATGCACGTGCATATTTGTTTCAAAAAGTAAAAGTAAAAAGGGCTATTGTTTATATCTAACACACATGTTTCTTGGACAACTTTTCTATGGATATGTCTACAGTGATGACAAGATGTTTATGACAAGTTTAGATTTTACCTGAACACTAGTGCAACCAACTCATCTGATGTTATGATGCTGACAAGCAAGAGTAAGAGCTCAGCCTTCAGCATGCTTTTCCTAACTTTATTCTCATTTCCAACTGGCTGTGACATCTCTTTCTTTATTATTAATGCATAATTTAAAAAGGATGATTCATAAAGAAATGCTAATTAAACAAAAACAAAGCAAACCAGAACAACAACAACAACAAAAAACTTTAATATCAGCATTGCTTGAATCCATAAACTGATTTTCAGCCCAGAGATTTATATCATTTATATCCCTGGGAATATGGTGGGTATATAGACCATATGCTAGGCAGGCATTTCTTACAAATTTATTGATTTTTTAAAAGGAAATGTCATTATTTGTGTAATGTCACTGCTTGGATAAACCAGATTCAAAATATTTTTAAGAGATTTCCTCTATCAAAGACAAAACCTTTGCCTGAGCTTTTAGAAACACTCTATTTTTAGCTTCAAGAATGCAACTGATAGATCTAATATCTTTAGGAAACTAGCTTTTAGTTTCCAGTATCAATGTTTCTAGCTTTAGCTTCTAGCTACCAGATGTTGTTAATATGAAGAGACCACAAAAATATGTCAGCTTCCCATGTTTCCATTTTTGTGTCCTAACCATCTAATCTTTTAACCTGCTTTTGAATTCACTGAGGATGCTGCAATGTAGGGAAGTTACTCTCAGGCAACAAATTAGTACATTAGCTACTCTACAGCAGTGGTCCTCACATTCACTTTTGACCATGCTGAATGTAAAACAGCTAACCTCCTTCTCCTTCAGGGCAAAACTACCATTGTATTGTCCACAAGGTAAGAAAATATTTGTGGGCAGTCAACACAACAATGTACTGCAAATTACAACCTAACTTAACATTTTGCAATATATTTGTTATATATTACCAAAGCTTAAATAGATGGAATTTATTTACTCTCAGAATTAGGAATATTTTCTAGATTGCTAATACTTTGCATCATTCTTTTCTGGTCCTTTCCTATCATTTTAATGTTGTCAATGTGCTGACAGATTAAATGATTATAAACTTTCACTAAGAAAACATCATGTGTTAGCACCATCTCACATTTCTCTTTAGTAATTCCCTTCTTTTAGGTACAAGATTGCCACTGTTTTCTTAGCTATTCTGTCATATTTTGAGCTCATGTTCAGCTCAGATCTGCTTCCAAGTTACTGCTTCCCAAAATACAAACACCACTGGTAAATGTGTCATACATTCTCATCTATAACGGGGGCAGAGTCTAGCATGTGATTCACGCTCTTCTGTAGAGCTAAACCTGTCCTCCTCATCAATTATCATTGCATGGTTTCTGTGATATCTGCAAAGTTTACTGGCAAGAACTTTATTTTTTGCTTCCATATCATTGAAAAAGATAGTGATTATTGTTTTGACCAAAACCTCCTTGATGACTAGGAAAAAAACACAAGGAATGATAATTTGTACCCACAGATCACTACCTGAAATTTACTATTGTGCCAGGTTTTCATTCATTTAGCATATTCTGTTTCGATATAGTTTTGTTCTATTTTTAGACAGTTTTCTTAAAGATAACGTCTACATTTTCTCTTTTATTCCAATATAGTAGCTTCTGAATCTATTCATTAAAATTAATCAAATATGATACAGAATGGAAGACTTCAGTGGTATTGAATAGGTGAAGATGAGCAGATGGATAAAGAAGAAAGTTCAGATTAGTTTCACATTGAGGGAGAGAAAAGATATTGACATGTATTACTGTGCATGAGTGAATCCATGCAGGGGAGTGCCACCATTCACATAGGCCAGGGACGCAGAATAATCCAACTATAAGAAGTAAACTCACCCCAAACCCACAAAGTCATGACATTACCACACCTTACAGAGCAACCTATTTGCAACTGACAATCACAGTGTATGAATGACAGGTAAGTATGTCAAACCAACCTTGACAGAATCTTTTTGATGAACTAATTTGCATTATGAAAAAATCAGTTTGTGAAACAAATGTACAAACAGACAGTTTTGATGAGATATGAACCAGGATTTCACATAAACAAGTGTGTGATGTGATGTTCTAGATTACAAACAATCATTCTCACAGTTTATCATTCCATCAGTCTCACCAAACCTAAGCCCTCACTCCTCTGATGCACCTTGAGTGAAACCGAACATTTTAAAAAAGCCAGATAAAAGTGTTTTTTCTGCTGTTACCTTAAGGAAGCCCTTCACTAGCTACCACAGCTGTTCCTAGGTCTGCTACTGTCTCACTTGGCTAGTACACCTGGGAGATGGGGGCTTTGGGTGAACAAGTAATTCAGGAGGAGTTCATTAATCTTCCAAGTAAAGATATTTCCTTCAAGGTTGTTCAGCCAGAGTACAATTTATTTCTATGTAGAGAGCGAGCACAAGGACTCTCTCCATTCATGACACATGGGTTGCATACCGACCCTCTGCAAATAGGACCTTGGGGTGCAGGGCCAGAAGGTTGCCCACTGTCTTTTATGGCAAAATGGTAATTAATTTCTTTATTCATAACTGGACTGTCAAGTGTTAGATACTGTCAAATACCTCCAAAAATTCTGTAAGAAAGTCAGAGGGGAAAACTGCTTCTCTGTTTACAGCGTGCATTCCCGAGTCAGCTGCTAGCTATAAATTCTCTTTTATTAACCAGGCAGTCCCAAATGCCAGATACTTACCATTCTGTAGGAAAGTGTATTGAGTTAGGCTAAAAGGCAAGGAAATGCTCTGACATAGTGGTAAACCAACAGCTGTAAATATTTTAAAGGATTGTGATAGAAAAAATCACCTCCTTGCTGAGAATGCTAATAAATGGTGTAGTTACAATGATGTTATCATCAGCAGATCCTTTTGGTATGAATGAATATGTCTCAGATACTGATTATTCCAACATATTTCAAGGATAATCTCAGGTACTTAATAGAATATGAAGGAATAAACATCTGTTGAGACTGATTTACAGTCACAAGTAAACTCTGGCAATAACTCAGCCTCATAGCTGTTTATTATGAGAGATTACTGCTGAAATATGACTAGCCCTAATATCAGAATGATTTTTACACAGCAAGTCTTTGTATTTAGTTAGGAGATACTGCTTCTGTGTCGGGAGATGCAATGTATTAGAAATATTTGGGAGATACAATATATTAAAAATATTTCATGTTACATTGCTACATTACTGAGCTTGTTTGAAATGGTAGCAGACTTCGGGGTAGCAGAGAAAGTGTAGCATATGCAGAATGCTCATTTCAAGGAGTAACAGATGTGCAAATTAAATGTTGGACAAAGAAGAGGAGAAATAAGCTCTGTCCTAAAATGTTTTAATTTGCTTGGAGGTGGCAACTTAATTCAGTTAGTACAGTTTATTGTGGGAGCCAGGTTTGGGAAGGCGGCTGTAGTCTGTATGAATGACAGAAGGATGACATACACAAATGACAGTCCTGGACAGAGCTGGAAAGGGAATCAAAGAAGAGAGAGAAAATGTCTGAAAAAGAGGAAGAACAACAACAGCTGGGAAAGTTATGAGGCATATGTTGAAGAACAAGACAATCCTGACTGAAAGGAAAAAAAAAATCAATAGGGAGGAGGGGTGAGGAGTAGGGCAATCAAACACATATTGAGAGGGAAGAGAAGGTGAATGAATGGTACGGGGATGAGGACTGAGTGAAGAGCTGTGAAGGACAGTGCCAGTGGGTGAGACAGACAATTGCTGGAGCTGGCCTGCAGGATAACAAAGGGAAATGAAGGGCAAACTTGAAAGTGGCTCTGTGCCACCTCCCTCCTATGGAGAAAAGAAACCAAACTCAATCCCCAAGCTTTATGAACCAGAGAAGACAGATGATTAAGAAAAATACATGCAGAGAAACATGCACACACACACACACATGCATATACATGCACACCCTTTCCTTCCCAGATTGTCTAAAAAGACCAAAATTTTGTGTGAGGGCTTATGTCTGGGTGGCAGAAAAGAGAAACTGTATAATGTTGTGCTAGGAAGGGGTACATTGCCCCTAGAAAATGGCCCATGCTCCTCTGTGGGCTTTATTTGTCATCCTTATAGCTTGGTTCGGCAAAAGAACATTATAACATGGCTGTATCAACAGAATAGTACAAAGCCAAACAATATGACATCCCATGTGGTTCTTTGTGCCTTTGAACCTTGAGAACAACTGGTATCCACAAATGCTCTTATAAATAGGAGTTTTTTGAGGTGAGACATCATAAGAAGTGATTGGAATACTTTTTGTCAGAGCTTTTCCTAAATCATATCTTCTAAATATCTGATATCCTGATGAGTTTCTAACTTGTCAACCTAATTAAAATGAGTTAAGGCAAATTCATGCATTGCAGCAGGAACAGACTGCCAAGAGTCAAGGGAGGAAAAAAAAAAAAAAAAAAGGAACTCTCTGACTATTTAATAGATAACATACAGTAGAAGCATCAGAGACAAGTGGAGATATCAAGCTGGAATCCTTAAGTACATTTAAAAATTTTAAATTCTAATGATCTTTGATATATATTTTCCCCAGACCACGATTTATTTTAGATTCTTTATTCTGAACTCAGAGCCTCTCTGTCAATTGCATTTTACATAAAAATACTTGCTTTTTTCACCACTCTCTTGTAGGTGTCAAGCATCCTCCACTTCCAGTAGCTTGAAAGCAGCCCCAGAGGATGCTTGGGAACTGCAGCTGTTAGCAGGCTTTGTGTGGTCTGGGAGAAATTACAGTGGACAACATGAATTTGGACAGGATGTGCATGGGCGTGGTGTGGGGTGTGCTGAGCTCAATGAAATGGCTGAACAGCACATGGTGGTAAAACCTCCCCGCTACCAAAGTTGCTCTGTTTCTGGGTGTTTGTCTGCCTTGGGAGGATAAGAAAGATGTCAGGTCCCACAGCTGCACTGTTAAGAGTGCTCTGAACATGCACCCCTGGGATGCTCTTGATAATGTCATGAAAGAAGTGGTACAAATGCTTGTCTGCCACAGGCACCTCAAAATCTAACAGATTAGAGAAAGGTGAAAGCTTGGGGGAAGGATGGCAGATTAAAACTATTCAAACACATTAGTTCAAAATTGTAATTGTTAGAGATTTTCAGTGTCAGATATTTTGGCTCTTTTGTCATGGGTAAGCTAACAAAAAAGGTGGAGCAGTATAATATGCCAAGACAGGAGACATGATCCCTATATAGAAGAAAATGGAAGAAAATGAAATCACTCCTTAAGGAAGAGGAAAGTCTTGTCTTAAATTCTGCATGCGGTCTCACAGTTGCTGTTTTTAATAAGTGCAGCAACCACAGAGGCAGTAAAAAGCAACTGTCCCTTGCTCCCAGAATATGATAATCTCAGCTCTGGAAATGTCCTGGAGGGTCCATTTGTAGCAGGGGACAGAGGGCAAAGTCTGCTGGTTACCCTCCTGCTGGCAGTTTTCTATGTAACTGCCTATTTTCTGCTCATGCTGAGCAACCTTGCAGCAGCAAAGACTCATTTTTAAGGGAAATGTAAAATGCAAATATCTTTACTGGATTTTCTTTTTCCTTCTGGAAAGGTGTTACCACTTTTCTGTTGCATACACGCAGTGTATGGTGTGTCTGTGTATTCATTAACATATGTGGTGCCAGTTGTCTTTCATATATGTGGTTTAAATCACAGCAGCAAGTAATGTTATGTTGTTATACAGATCAATAACAATCTATCTGAAAAAGTGGATGTGGATTATATATGTAATATCCCATAATACATCTTCAGAGGACTGAAATTTAGGATTTGATTGAAACTAAAATTCTAAGCTATCGATTTATATATCATCCTAAATCAGGCCATTTATTTTAAATGTTTTTCTCTGAATTTAACATTAATTTGATTTTATGAAATAGGAGTCAAGCATGCAATGAAAAATACTTCCTTAATGTCCTTGGAAGAAATTCAGTGATGACAAGTGAAAGGACTACCATATTTTTGAAGTTAAGACATCAATATACATAAGAAGTAGTATTTTCTTGTAAAAGGCAAATCAATACCTTTTCTATTTTAACCTTGCCAGCCTGAAAAGTGTGTCAAACCCCTTGTCAGGGACCTGCTGCTGGCCACTGCCATGATGAAGATCAGGGGCCAGAGGGACCGTTCATCTGATCTAACAGAAAAATTCTCATGCTTTTATGTACAAGACACACAGTTGAAACAAAACAGGACAAAATAAACAAACAAATAAATGAAGCAGGAAGCTCAAGACTTTTTTAACCTTTTTAGACCACTATGGTTTTCTTCACTGTGTTCCAGTTATAAGCCATTCTCACACCTTCCTTGATCCTTCCCATAGACAGCCCCGTGTTCCCTTCCACAAAACCATAATTTCAGCTTCCCTGGATTTATACCATGTCAATAGAGGAAATGAATTCTCTGAGGAGACCCCCTGCTCCTGAGTGGGCTCCTCTCCAAAGGGCTGCAGCTCCGGCCCGGCCCGGGGCCTGCTCCTGTGGGGGCTCTCCATGGGCCTCAGCCTCCACCAGCACACATCCACCTGCTCCACCGGGGTGCACCATGGAGATCTGTTCCATGTGGGACCCATGGGCTGCAGGGGGACAGCCTGATTCACAAGGGGCCTCTCCACAGGCCACAGGGGAAATGCTGCTGCCTGCCTGGAGCACCTCCAGCCCTCCAGCTGCACTGACCTTGGGGGCTGCTTCTCACTCCTTAATCTCCCAGCTGCTGTGTGCAGCAGATTTTTTCCCTTTGTTAAACTGGCTTTCCCAGAGGCACAAAAAACATTGCTTATTGGCTCATCTCTGGCCAGCAGTGGGGCCCTTATCTGACTAACAAGGGGCACCTTATAGGTTCTTCTCACAGAAATCACCCCTATGGCCTCCTGCTACCAAAACCTTGCCACATAAGCCCACTACACATTTAGATATGAATGAAGTAATAAAGGTGAAAAATAAAAAAAAAATAAAATAAAAATGAATGAACATAATGCTACCTACATGGTGTGACAAGAAGCATGTGCTGCCTTGCCAGTGCTAGTCCTTTAACTGTTTTCTCCATTCTAGCTTCTTTCCACAGCAAATTCAATACGCAGTTGTCTAAAGTGAGAAGCATAGCTGAGCAGTAGGTGGAGGGACATCAGAGCAAGCTTCAGTAACCCAGGAGTGCAGAAGAACAGAAGCAGGAGCAGTCAGGTTGACTCAACTGCCCCCACCTTGAGGGCCCACACCCCCTCATACATGCCCCCCTCGTTATCCAGGGATGTTGTCTGAGCATGGCTGAGGTGCTGTCTAATTCATTGAGGTTCTTGGACACCCAACCTGGGTGACTACTAACTTGGCCAGTGATCCTAGCCATGTACGTTAAATACGCACAGATCAATCTACGGATACATGTGGTGCCCTAACTCCTTCAGTGCTGAGGTAAATGTTAATACAGTGCATTGCTTATGTATAAGGATTTCAGACCGCAAAAGTCCACACCAGAACACTATAACCTTATCTAAGGCACCCTTATCCTCCCCTATTATCTTGGACCTGTGATCCTCTAAGCTGTTCTCGCTTTGCAAGGTTTCTGAATGAGACTGCATTGCTTTGTTTTCCCAGGGATAATCCTATCCCTCTGTTGTGTAAGTATAAAAGGAGAAATGTGATTTGTATTGAATGAGAAAAAGGATGCTGAAAAATCCTGCCTCCAAATGCACTGGAAAATTCATTTGAAAACTGCAATAAAAAAGGAGGAGGAATAAACTCTGACCTAGGGAGAGATGGTAGGAAATCATTCCATTTGTTAGGTTCTCATTTACATGTAAGCCACTTTTAGCTAGCTACTGCAGTCTAAATTCAGTTTCACTCTGATAAAGCTTTCAGTTCTGTTTTAATAAAAGAGCTTTGCAAGTCTGGGGAAAGTGGCAGTCTGCGTGTAATGCAGCTGCCAATGGATGTTTCTCCTTTTTCCAGCATCTTCTTATTATTGTCTGCTGAAGTGCATGCACAGGCACATGTACATTCACTTCCTTTCAGAGAACATTTTGTATGTTTCATTTTAAAGTGATTCATGAACATTTGGGGATTTACTTTTTTTTTTTAATAAAAAAAAAAAAAAAGGGATATGAGATGCAGACTCCATATTAAAGGACAACAAGCCTTCTGAGACACTAGACATACCTGTCATTAGTGGTTTAGTTGTGGCTGACACATATGGCTCTACTGGGACTTTCTTATCTCCTGGTAAGTTAAATAAAATATTCATGGTTGATTAATGGAAAAAATACTGGCTGTGTACAAAAGGATTTGGGGGTAAATTATGGGCTACAAATGGAATAATGCAGTAAGGTAATACCATTGAGGAAGCAGTGTCTCCAAACTGTTTTACTAGGAATGTTGATTGACTGCAGGACACCAGCAGATATTCACCTTTCCTCACCTTGACTGACCTGTAGCCTAAGTACTAGAACCACAGGCAAATCAGAGATAAGTCAGGAAATAAGTAGTAAAGCAACAAGTCTGGAAAAAAAGGACAATATCAGAAAAGCTGAAGACAATGAGAAGAAATGGGATAAGAATCTTCCTATATAAATAAAAGTTTACCTTAATAAAAGGTGGTAGTGACAAGTTATTGCTTATTTCCTTTGGAATTGGAATACAGAACAAAAACAAATTAGGTAATCTTCAGAAAACCAGAATTAGATATCTGAAAATTAGGAAACATTTTGCAATGATTAAAATAGTTAAACATTGGAGATTAAAAACATTCAGTACCTGAATGTCTAAGTGAGTCAGACTGTGGACTTCTCATCACTGGATTTTTTACTCTAGGTCAGAGTCAAAACAAGACTACTAATGGTGACACAATGCAGGACATATATGAGATGCTGTCAGTCCACTTTTTAGAACCTATTTCTAGGTTTAATTTATTTTAGGAAAAAGCCTCTGAAGAGCGTAAACTCCGAAGATGCTTTGAGCTATCTTGCAGTGTACGAACATAAAGATAATATCAGTAAGCTCTAGTATCTAAAAGTCCAACAGTCTATCTTGTATATAAAAGAAGTTGTGTAAAAGCAATTTTCTCTTCTGGGATTCTGAATACATGCTGGGTGTTTTATGGCTCAATTGTATATGAAATTTGATGTTTCTGGTATTTAATGATGTTCCAGTGTCATTGTATCCTATGCTGGAGCTGTGCCTCTCACTCACTGTATGCTAAGGGGAATAATGGTCACAAAGCTCCAGTTGTCTCCAAGGTCTGTTGCAGCTGGATTAGAACCTTTTTGAAACCTCTAAATAATGGAGGTATTGTAGTTTTGTGTAAAGGTTTCTGTGCTGTGATGTGGCAAATTACAGACTCTTTAGGTAGGTAGCTCATCTGGAAATAGTCTTCAATAGGAGTTTTGTGACATGACCCCAGTAAAAGAAGTTGTAAGAATTAAGGAATGTATCAGAGAGCAAGTACTCTGTCAGGAGGAGTATGCAGATGAGGTGAGTGAGAAAGGGACTTTCATATGTCTGTCTTACTTTTGGAGTTATCGTGACTTTCCATGGGAGGGCATTTCTTATGAACTGAGTTTGGCTGTTGTGTGAAACTTCGCAGTGCAGCCATAGTGCTGGCTACATGTTCATGGAGGAAATGCTCCAGCCACATCGACTGGTTGGAGAACAGCACAAGGGGAGCCTTCAGAGCTCTTGTTGGCCCTGCTGATCAGCAGCTGCATCCCTACAGACAAGGAAATTTAATTACTGTAGACCTTCCTTCATCTTAACTGTGAACTATACTGGGGGATGGTTCTGGCACAGCCGAGCTGAGTGTCTAGTCTCTAAGTTCTTAAATATCTTCCTAAATATGCTTCTTGAATAATTTTGGACCTAATGCACCAAAAATACTGTCCAAATAGAGTGGGTTTGAACTTCAAGGATTTTATTGTGCTGACTCATTCAACTGTACTAGAGCCAGAGGGAGACAGGCTTTGAATAGCAAAGGCTGTATTAACATATAACGCAGGAAGGTAGCCTACAGACAATTGCCAGATGTAATAAAATGTAGGCAGTTACATGCACAGACTTTAAATGCAGCTGCATTAAAGCTCAGTCAATCCGGACCATGGCTGTTGAGCTGGGTGACTGCTTATTGCATGATGTGTTTGAAAGCACATTGCACTAGTGCTGGTCAGTTTGTGCTCACCAGCAGCCAAATCAATCTCACACATGATTTTTTTTTTTTTATGATTTTTTTTTTTTTCTGTTGGGTCCCTAGAAAATCAAAATGGAGAAGAGAAAAGCAGCACTGACCTCCTTCCATAAATAAAGAAGAATGTGCCAAGAGGGTGGGGTTCCCTGAGGGCTGGGAACAGTGGGGTCCCCCCAGGGATCAGGACAGGACCTGGCAGCCCATCCTGTGCCACCACCACAGCCAGAAGCTGGGCAGTGGAGGACCCAGGGCATCCCCAAGCTGAGGCTGGGACTTGGGCCCATGGGTGAGAGTCAGGATTGGATCTGGTGAGGGGAACTGAAGTCAGACATGGCTTGAGATGGCCTGGCAGGGCTGTGGGGATGGGTCAGAGATAAGGTCAGAAGGAACATGATTCTCTGGGTGAGGATCAGGACAAAGAGAGTCCACAGCCAAGCATGGACATGGCTGTGATGCCACTGTGACACAGCTCAGGTGAAACCAAGGGCGAGAATCTGAGGTTGAAGCAGTCCCACTGAGGCTCCTTCCAGGTCCCTCTCCTCATAAGCTCTGCCCTGCCAGGCAGCAGGGGAGGAGTGTGCTCCAGGCCTGATGCAGGGGCCCTCAGGTACTGAACAAGGTCAGACACAGGAGAGAAATGGAAATAGCCATACTAGAAGTAAGCTGGAGGCTTCAGGACCAAATCTGCAATCACAGGTGCTTGATTTTGCTTGTTCTACCAAGTGCCCAAGCACTCTCTATGGGGACTGTGGGACAAAACAAGTCTTGCTTCAGTTAAAAGTAACCCAACTGAGCAAATCAAAAGAATTTCATGTCAGTTCCTTCTTAAAATGTTTCTAGTACACAAAGCAGGCGTGATTTATAGCTCTGTCCTCCAAGGAGAGACTTTGGCAGGGTACAAGGGAGCATGAGAGTGCAGAAATGAAGTGCTGTGGCCAGGCAGAGGGGAAGAAGGCTTTCATCAATGCCCTGCTTACACAAGGGCTCACCGTGCCTTGTTCTTCCAGTACTGCACATGTCATACAGTTTCTTTTTTTCTGAAATGAAAAATGGCCTAAAACATATCTTCAGTAATGTTGTAGTGCCCTCCATAAAACTTGTGCTCATGACTAGATCACAGAATCACAGAATTTCTAGGTTGGAAGAGACCTCAAGATCATCGAGTCCAACCTCTGACCTAACGCTAACAATCCCCACTAAACCATATCCCTAAGCTCTACATCTAAACGTCTTTTAAAGACTTCCAGGGATGGTGACTCCACCACTTCCCTGGGCAGCCTGTTCCAGTGTCTAACAACCCAATCAGAACAGGTGAACTTAAACTCTGACTTTAACTTTCATGAAACAGAGATAGAAGAATGCATGGCTGAAGCCAGGGAACTGGTCTATATTTTTAAATTATTTTTTATTTTTCCAAAAGCATATATATTAAAGGGTCCATGCATTTCCAAAGAGCAAGAAGACAAAGAAAAACAATTTTTATAACACCTGATTCAGTGATGGATGTGACTAGCCCCAATTAATTCAACTATGGAGACAAAATCCAGCAATAGGACTCTTGTTCTCTACATTAGATATTCGCTTAAGTATCTTATGGCTTAATATAATCCTCATGCAGCAATGAAATGAACACATTTACTTGACTTTTAAGCAATGTGGGTAACACTAACATTGCAAAACATCAGCTTTGGTGGATATACAAGGTATGCAACAGAATGCAAGGTTATGGAATGATGAAGAGTTTTGGCAGATCAGGGTAGGAGTTAAAACTAAACTCAGGCTGGAAGCAGTCTGCTTTTTGTATATGTGTTTTCTTGTTGATGGTTTTTGTTTTTTTTTCTTTTTTTTTTTTTTTTTTTTTTTCAGAATGACACCAACTGCAGCATATTAGGATTAATTTTGCAAAGACTAGATCATTTGTAATTTGTCTCTGAAATTGCTGTAAGGTCTTTTTACTTACATTTTTGTCAAGCCAAAGGATTGGCTAAAGAGAAGTATGTATTACAAATGCTTTTAAGTAGATGAATTCTGCTGCTGTAATAAATGTATTACAGACTGTGATTAGATCTACACAAATGAATCCTCCCTGTTTAATTTCCCCCTTTCAATACAATGTGAACTGAGAGACAATAAAAAAAGGACACTTAATGTAGTATTAAAAAACCCCGCAATTTTGTCATAATACTAAATTGCAGCTCCAATATATTAAATTTTCTAATTATCTGTTATGGTGCAAATATCTACAGTACCATCTCCTGAAGAGCAGGCTTCATTCATTAAATAATAATAATAATAATGATAATAATAATAATAATAATAATAATAAAGATGCATCGTTTCAAGATGCTATTCCAGTAAACAGAATATGTTAATAGCAACACTCAGATCTGACTTTCTTAACATCAAGATTAGAATCTGTTAGATCTTAAGGAAGACTAAATGTGACTATCTATTTTTATAAAGGTTTATTTTGTTGTTGTGGATTGTTTTTTAGTTTGATTTTAATCAGAAGAAATAGATGGAAAAATCAGGTGTTTCTTTGTAAACAAGCTTGTACTCTATGCAACTGTTTTTCAGAAAACAAAAGGAAGTGTAGAACATGGGATGATTTATTTGTTCAAGACTTCCACATTTACCTCTAACACCAAAATTTTCCTTCTGGCTTTTTCCTCAAGGCCATAGTACTAGACTTGCTGTGATGATGTCTGTGTCTTTATTTCAGTTATCATTACTGTTTGAACTTGGAATAAAGATCCTGGTTGTTCTAGCTACCTGGTTCTAGTGCTGGCCTCCTACAAATACCAAAGTGAAGTCTGGCAGGGTGTCAATGTGAATTGAGTTCAAAATCACAAAAAATATATAATCATTTATTTTCTCTACTTGTTACATATGTTTCTGTATGAGTAATTATATATAACTGAGTAAAGAAGTGCCTTAGCCAAATATCTTCAGTAATTCCTTGTATTGAGTATGTGAGAATTCTTATTAGAAGTGAAAAAAATAAATCTTCACAATGAAAAACAATACAAGCAGAAGAGCAAATCATTACATCATCAATGTACCTTTTCGAGTTGAGAAACTTAAAACACAGATATTTCCACCAGAAACACCACACCCAAAAATAGTTGCTACCAGAAGAGAGAGAATAAATGTCCACATGTACTTTATTGTACAGAGAGGTTAGAGCAATTTGGGATGTTACTGATGACTTTTGTAGAAAGAAATTAATGACACTTTTCTTTCAGAATCCCTAACGTTGCAATTTGTATAAAGCTCTGCTTCAGTTCAACTGAATTTTAATAGTTTATAAATCGCTCATATTGTTTTTTTTTCAGTGGCAGTTCTTGTGAAATTTTGATAGTCTGCCAATATCCCATTACTATTCCAAGGCAAGATTCACACTTCACCTGCGATACTAATATGTACCCTACTGAGAAGTGATGGCAGATACCAAAAAAATTTACTGTATTCAGGTTACCAGGCGGGGCTTCCTTGCATCATTAATGTATAATGGTTAACATACCAGTACAAGGCTTCACAATCCTATTTCTGCTTTATTTGTGTTCTCAAATTAAACGCTAACTGTACACTGCATCTATCAATATGTGACACAAAGATCCATCTCATTCCGTACAGGACAAAGTTTTCTGCTGCTAGATGGTGGAATAAACCATGTTGGTTAAAAGGTAGAGATTATTGGTGAAATTTAAGGTTTAAAATTCTGATAAAAATTGCAAGTTAGGTATTGATTAAATGCTTCAAGCAGATTTCCAATTTGTCACAGCATTCTGAGAAAATGAAGTGCTAAAAATTATGAAGGACTGGTCTGAGTTTTAAAACATGCTTTAATTTTTTCTTTTTGTGATTATGATATATAAAATCGTACTTAGAAATTATTTATAACCTATTTTGTCTGCTGATCCTGCACAGGGGGTGTTTTTAAAAAATATGTAACCCTTACAGTTTCCACCTTTCAATTTGAAACCTGGAATTTAATATTTTTTGTTCCTTAATTACTTCATCTGCTTTGGGAGGCAGATGAAAGGCAGCCTAAACTCTCACGTATTTTGTATTTCTAAAATGATTGGGTCAGTCCCATTAATTTTTTCTGGTTGCTGCTTTGGAAAAAAAAATCCACTTGATTTGTTGGGTTGCAGGGAGTCCTTCTAGGCTCACCTCTTTTTCCCTTTTCTTTGAAATTCCATCAGAAAACCAAGAAAACCGTATTTAGCACCTTCAAGACCAAAACTAAAAAAAAAAAAAAAAAAAAAAGACCCCTCCAAAGAAATCTTGTACACCCAAGGAAAGCTCACTTCCTCTCTCACAAAGCAGCAGGCAGGTGGTTTTGGCTCTCTTTGGTCCTGAAGATTTTTTGTTCCACTTACCAACATTACTTTATATAGTGGCAGTAAAATTCACGGATTTGGTCAACCAAACCAAAACACACTTAGTAAAAGGCCATTAAAGATGCCCAGAATACTGCTGAATATGCTTGACTTCTGTATTCAGTAATTCGCCTTCAAAAGGAGCAATCACTTCACTCATAGGTGTCATTACGGTACCAGTTGTTATTCATATCATTCTTACCACCTATATAATTAAATTCAACATTAGTTCCTAAGATTTCTCCTACAATGTGTTTTTTTCAGACAGATTTGAGACAGATGTCTTCCATGACCTTTGTTTTCTACTTGCTAGTTTTAAGATTCATTGGGTTATGTCTTCCAATTTTTTTGTTGTTGTATTGAAAAGTCATGTTGATGGAATCCAGATCTCACAAAAAAAACCTTCTGCCAGCAGTTTTCCACATGGGAGGTCTGATACCCAAGAAAGTCTGTGACAAACCCAGAGAATGTTAGTAAGAAGACATATCTATTTTTCAAATTCCACTAGTAGCCTTTAACTGGACTCTTCATTCTTGGTTGTATTGCATCACATTTTATATGTTGTTAAAGATTTGGTGAAGTTTGGAATCTTCTACAGCTATGTCTTGTGTACATTTTCAGTAAAACAAAGCAAAACAAAAAACAAACAAACAAAAAAACCCAACCTGCTGTCTTAGGAGGAAATGGTAGTTGCTATTCACTTCTTCACTTTTTTCTAGTAGATATGGATCCATTCCAAAGTGGCAGGGTGAAAACTGCTCATTTTTCTTGAACTTCATGGCCCTTTTCAGTGTAACTGTGCAAAGAAATTTCTTTCTTTATTTCATAAATCTACAGGTTTGTTTTGTTTTGTTTTGTTTTGTTTCCCCTGGTCCTTCTCCCCTGCTCAGCTGAATCACTAACCACTATAGCAGATTTTCTTCCCTTTTTTCCCTCAGTTTTGAGGAGATCCCCGGTAAAGACTGCTATCTAGACTGCTGTCTTATGAATCTTTATAGCATCTGTTTTGAGTTCCCCAATGATCATTTCTACATCAATAATATCAAGTTCCTCCACCTTGTCAGCTATATCAAAGTTGCCTATTGTTCCAGTGGGAAACCTCTTTGATATGTAGTTCTTGACACATCTTTTCATTTGCTTATAAGAAATTATTAGAATATTTTCCTGTCTGTTTTTTATTGGCCCTGAGGAACTCAGAGTAAAATCATTTATAATCATTTTTGTGACTGACATCTCTTTTGTACATTTTTTTAAGGTCTGCCACATTCAGCGCCTAGGTTTGCATAGGTATGTATTATTTGCCTGGTTTAACAGCCATTTTAGGTGTTTACTAAGACATGCTTGTGCTTCTACTCTTTCTTACCTACCTCTTCTCATGCCTTGATATTTCTCTGAACCCATAGAAGAGGTTCAGCTTTGATTATTTGAATATTTCATTATTATCCCTTGATAATGATGTCTCACATGGCTTCATCGGTCTGTTCTTCTTGCTGTTCTAGCAAAACCCTAATGTGCACTTGCCAGACAGGCATAGGAACCATTGAGCTTCTACAAGCTTTCTAGCAACCTCATTTTTGTATGTCTTCCTCTTATGATATTTAAAATGCAATTTTTACTAGAGAAAATGTGTTAAGTCTGGAAACAATTATGTTTCTGATTGTTTTCTTTGATAGTTATTTCTTTGGTTTCACTGCTGGCATTGCTGCTTACTGCTCACACCTGCTCTACTTTTCACTTTCATTCCTCCTGAAAAGAAGAATAAAACACAGTCCCTCTGGTTCTCCAGTATAGCATCTGCTAATACCAAAACTACTTTATAAATCTTTATGTGGAGATATACATTTATGTCACACGATCTTGCTATTGAAGATACATGAGCCATATCCCACCATCTTCACATGAACCATTTCTAGAAGTGCTGTTGCTGCAGGATCTGCAACAGTTTGTCTCTGTGTATGCAGTCATTTCACACAGACCAAGAAGTATGTCACGCTTACTTTAAAAAGTCCACTGGGATGCTGTATTTTGCTTTTTCTTCATGCTATGCATTTGTTAGGGCCATAGTACTGCATGACTGTCGCCTTCACACACTGTGAGTGTCTGGAATTTCATGAACAAGTCTCTATCTGCAACGTATTTTCAGTTAACTGGCTATTCACCATGATCAGGAGAGCTCTGCTCTTCCCACTGGATAGATAGTCCATTCTTCAGTAAGATGTAGTCAACTCCTAACTGTCTGAACTCAATTTTTCACCTTTCCTCATGATTTCTGCTGATTATTTTTGTCCTGTAGAATGTACCTTCCATAATTCCATACATAATAAAAAGGAACGCATCAACGGAACATTTTTCCAAATATGAGCTGCTTTCCTAGGCATGTTTTGACTTTTATTTGTCAAGTATACCAATTGTATACTACCAGTGTCTCTAAATAGAAGATATAGATTGACCAGATTTCTAAAAAGGTTTCATAATGATTTCAGGTTAGGTACTAGAAGGAGAGAAGCGACTTGTTGCATACAATTTGGGTTCACTGTTAGCCAGTTAACCACTGTGATTACCAGTTGAAAGTCCTTTTCCTGTAATTTCAAGCATGCAGAAGGAGTTTGCTTCTCAGCTGCACAGCTAAAGCTTTTCAATACACAGAGAAAAGCAAGTTTCTGAGCAAAACTTCCAGGCATTCTGCTACATTTTGCAAAGCTTTCTGGATTGATGAGTGCTCCACATAAAACTGGGCACTGTTTGAATATGCATAAGCAATAGTATGACCTTTGTAATTCTGAAATCAGCATTTTCAGAATGTATGCACTGGTGAGCAGAGTTATTTGATTTTAACTTTACTGTTTGATCTAGTCTTCATTGAGATC
The DNA here is from genome assembly GCF_964035555.1 of Netta rufina. Classification (NCBI taxonomy): domain Eukaryota; kingdom Metazoa; phylum Chordata; class Aves; order Anseriformes; family Anatidae; genus Netta; species Netta rufina. Next base: position 121,138,050 of record NC_140124.1, read on the forward strand.
TGTTGTAAGAATGATTGTTTGCAACCAAAGGGTCAATTAGATAATTTTATTAGAATTGTCTGAGGTAAAGTATGTAAACACACCTTTTGGTTATCTAATAAAAAATCTTTTAGTGAAGTGTAGCATAAAAATGTTTTCAGGAATCCTAGTAAACATACTGTGTTCTTGCCTTGCACATAGAAGTGGCCTTGAAATTTCAGGCAGAGAGTAGGATTTTTAAGTGTCAAAACTATGTTACCATAATGCCCTGCAATAATAATTTTGTCAGATATAGGTAAGTGGTGAAGTGACAAAAAAAATAATGGAAAATGGCATAGGTTAATAAAGATTAGCAAAATTTTGAAAATTTCTGGAATGACCTAGAAAAGCTGAATTTATTATACAAAAAAATGTCTAAGAGCAGTGCAAGAACATGTACTTTAATATGTGGCCCCATCTTGTATGCAGATCCTTCATCCTCTCTTATCTATATGCTGTTTCTTCTGGGTTTTCAATTACTTTTAACCTCTAAAAAAAAAAAAAAATCAAGTCATTATGGACAAAACAATTAAGAAGTGTACTTACTGTGCAGTGCCGATCAGAAAAAGTTAATAAGATGTTAGGCTGCATTAAGAAGGAGACAGAGAATAAATAGGAAAAGATAACATTCTTTTACGTATGCTGATATTCCAAACTCACCTTGAATAGTGAATTCAATTTACATTGAATTATCTCAAAACAAGGGGCTGTAAAAATGTAACTGCCCCCAAAAATGAATTCATTAAAGTTATGAATGAGTGAGGTAATCACATTAGGAGGGAGAAAAATTTTCAGGGCTATTTAAAATGGAAAAATGTTGAAGAAACAGTAGAAATATAGGTAGAAGAATACAATTGTATAGAGAAAACTTGATTCAAGGGAGACCTAATCAGTAATGCTGGTTGTACCTTTTTATAATAATAGAACAAAGGAGCTGTATAATTGCTTTCTGCGATTAGGCAGTAGCTTCATAATGTGCAAAAGTAAATCCTTTCTCTTTCTGTAATGAAAAATTAACTTGTGGAACGCAATGATGCAAGAAATTGAGCAAACAGCTTAGTGTGATTCAAGAATGTATTGCAGTGCCAAGAGGCAATAAGAAAAGGCTATGCAATCACACAGAATAAAATAAAACAACAGAAGTCATCAATCCTAATGCTATTAACCATAAGCTATTCATGTACCAGAGTTCTTCCTGCTTCATTATTACTGCAGTTGTGCTCTGAAGTGATAGTATCCTCACAATATTGGTAAAACCAGAATAGTAGATTAAACACTACCTCTCTGAAACAGTATCCTGAGCTTTACCCATCAGTCTATTCCCACCTGTCATCTCCTAGATTCCTAACAGTGGAGACCACTAACCTAAAACCACCATGTCCTGCTTGCATGTGCTGATGCTTGAATGCACTCTTTGCCTATCTTCCCATGTTCCCCATAGGGAAAATTGTATTTAGGACCACCCACTCATACTGCTGTAGTTGCTATGCAGTATTGTTTTCTCAGTTGCATTTAGGGGTAGTAGTGTAGGAATTTTTAATTTTTCACAGCATCATAACACTATGCCTGTTTTTTTTGCCAGGCAAAGAGAAGATCAGGTATCACTTGCTTGTTTCCCCATGTAGGTCTCTTTGGTGGAAGCTGGTCCCATCAGGGGTCCACAACACTCCATCATTTGCACTCTCCCTCATCAGGTATGGGGGCTGTTTCTCAGTCAAAACACACATAAGAAAGGGTCCTTGCACAGTTGCATTAAGATCAGAAAGGAAGAATTTATCTGATAAGTGTGCCAACAATATGAATGAGGGTATGTAGGAGGAGACACGTAACACAGACTTGAATGCAGAGCATGTAATTCAGGGGCTATTGGTTGCTATGGAGTTCAACTGAAGTAGAAAGTGTAGGCAAAAAAAAAAATCATAATACTTGTGTATAGAAATACCTCAGGCAGAAATGTAACATGATGAATATTTTTATATCTTTAAGAAAGCCTTAGAGAGGCGATTTTCAGATGAGAAAAGAATAAACTGATGCAGTTTCTTTCTGCAGGCTGGCCCGTTTCCCCTTCACTGGCAATGGCAGAGGCAGCCAGCTCACTCCAAGGAGGAATTCAGAGACAGCCAGATATCTGTGGATGACTGGCCTCCATTCAGTTATAAGCTAAAGAGTGAATTTCTAATACTGTTAAACACAGCTCAGATCTCATCTTAACCTACTTCATTCTTTGCACCCAGTGGATTAAGCATTTCCAAAGAGGGGGGAAGGCAGAACCAAAACCACTGCACTTATTTATCCTGTCTGTTATCTTGGATGCAAAGTTACTTGGGAATTTTATTTTTATGCTCACACAGATGCTGTGGGGTAAAGCTTGCTATCTTTTCTTTACAGAAGGGGAGAGATGCCTGTCTGAAGCTGAAACACTAGAACACCCTAAGATAACTACACTAGATGTGATAGAAGAATAATTTAGAGCAGTGACGCAACTTGTGTTTTACATACTAGGAGTTTTATGTTCATGTTCTGTTTTTACAAAAAAAAAATAATAATAAGTAAAAAAAATAATCCATAACTTAACTTTGGCATAATATAGAAAGGGTTTGTGCCCTAAAAAAAAAAAACAAGAAAAACAAACAAAAAAAAAAAAAAAAAAAAAAAACAACAAAAAAAAAAACAAACCAAAACAAACAAACAAAAAAAAACTGTTATTGTTGAGTAAGAATTTCTTCAAATTGTGTGCTGGTGAAATATTCACATTTTTGCAGATAATGACTTCAAATAGCTTTGAATTGTTCTACAAAGAAAGCTACACAATGGCTGGTCAAAATATTTGTTGTGAACATTTGCTGTGAATGTAACCCATTTGCTTTGTGAATTTTAGACAAGTCCTGCTAATTTCTGTGCACATACACACTATTCATATCAGATGAGACAAACAAGCACTTTTCAGCACATGAGTCAGCTGTGAGCTCCTCTGTTCAGCTGTTCGTCTTCTCTGGTGTAGGATTAGTTAAGTGAGTCATTACATTTATTCATGATTCTTCATTTTGCAGTTATTCCCCCTAGTTATTCTCCAGCCAGGGGCTGCCCCAAGTCCTGTACAGTACATACACATGGCATTTCTTCACCAAAAAGCCATCACATGTAAAGATCAGGTCCTGCAGTGGTTGGACTGACTGCCGTCTTCCTCCACTGCCAGGGAGACAGGACATCTATTCATGAACTGGAGTTTGAACCATGACATGATTCCCCAGGTTCTTGTTTGCATGTCAGCAATTTCCAGTGATTTTCTGAATTAAGTTTTAAAATTCTTAAATATTTAAGTGGAAAAACAAACAAACAAACAAGAAAACATATTTTCTGAGGACACACTGTAGGAGCTGAAGCTTTCTTATCAACACTTCATGAGCAAAAAAAAAGAGAACTTAATCTGCTCAAATAAATACCTTTGTATGAACCAATGCATAAACTCACTTCAAAAAACAACATTGACTGGTTTCCAAGTTCTTTTTTGTGAATACTACATCTTGGCCACGTGTGGGAGCAATTCAAAATATTCCTTTTTAGGTTCTCCCTCCTTCATCGGCATTGATCTATAGCGTGGTTCATGTTTGCCCCTTTTCAACATTCCTTCCAGCATCTTCAGCTTTGATTAGCTCAGATAATTCGGGTAAACTGAACATGTTTTTGTGGTCCTTCTTTTTTCCAATTCATCTTTCGCATTTTACTCCCAATAGGTATACTCCTAGCAGGATAGTGGTAGTTCCTCCTGTGACTAGAAGCTAGGCATACATTTCTGCTCTCTGTTGGTGATTTATTGTGTGAGGAGGGAAGCAAGATGCGGTCTCTTACCTGATTTGTATCTATGCCATTTTTGCAGCATGCTAAATGCTATTCTATTATTCTCAGCCATAGCATATTTGTGAGCTCTACTATACCATCTTCTCCTCTTAGGTGTTCAGCAGACTCTTAAAAACAGTTTTGTACTACTTTGTCTTCTGTTAGCTTATGTTAACTATGATGGTGTAACAAGTTCACTTCTTCGTTACATTTAAAAGGTGATAAATTCATTGATTTTGTATCCCAAGCCAGTCTTTAACAAGAAAAGAAATCCCTTTAATCTACATTTGCATTTAACTACGCCAGCTTTTAAGTATTTTGAGTTAAGCATTACAGGGGAGAGGCTTGTACTGCATACTCACTTAGGGACATCAAGCCAAGTTGTCTGCAACTGACAAAATAATGACACTGGTCCAAACATTGTTAGCTTACTGTCTTGTGGGAAACAGAGGATTTTTAGTGGCAGTTTGTTTTGCTTATTACCAGGCAATCTTAGTGGCTTCAGCTGCCAGTACTTCTGTACGTTTATACTTATAACCACCTGAATAATCCAATTATCTTAACTAGCATACTTAAAACAGAGCCCGTGCTGAACTGTTTAGTTCAAAAACCTTTACTAATGCTGTCTACTCAGAAATTTCTTGTAGTGTCTCTTTTTTGACTTATTTTCCAGCAGTCCCTCACCTTTATTTTCCAGGTATCTCTTCAAAATTGCTGGTGGCAGACACATGCAAATAGATCATTTAATTTCCCTGCAATGTCTTTATCCCCTTTAATTGTTCCCATTGCACCCTGGTACTCCACTGAGCCTTTTGATTCTCTCACAGCCTGCTTATGCCTCTTATAATTAAGTAATTTCTTCTTATTTATTTTCATGTTATGCCTTTGGCTAATCTCTCCACCAAATCCCTCAGCTAAACCATTTTCCTTTTTGTTTTACATTATTGGGCTTTACCCTGAGCTTCTGTTGGGCTAACTTCCCATATTCCAAAGGATATTTGAAGAGCCTCTTTTGTGGTACCTTCCCATTCAGCCAAGGCAGATATGCCATTTCCCTCTTTTCTCCCTTTTGTCATTCAGGGGCATGTGCAACTCTTTTGTAACTCATTAGTGGCTCACTTCAGCAGGCTTCATGCTGAATCTTTACAGCACCTTACACGTTTCCTTTTGATTTCCTTTCGTGCAATAGTAATTTTTTTTTTTTTTTTTTTTTTTTTTGTGTGTGAGATAGTTGAACTGGTGTGGGGGAGAGAAGTTGGAGAAGGGAACATTAAGCAAAGCAACAAAAGAGATGGACTAATAGAGTGGTTCTATGTTCATGCACAGAAAATTATTTGGATGCAAATCAGTCACACAGCTGAATGACTTGTCTCAAAGCCTTGAGATTAGGGAGCAGAGGGCCTCAAGTGGCACTCTGATTTCTATCCAGTCCCTGCATTCACAAAACAGTGGGCCTGCAAGCAGCCCACCTGGAGGACTTCTGTGCTGTTTCCATCTGTCTTTGTATTCATCTGAAAAAAAAAAAAAAAAAGAAAAAAAAAAGTCTTTGTGTTGACTTTGAGTCTATTTCATACACCATGTCTTAAAACTGCGAATATAGGGAGGCAGACAGGAATCTAGGCAGGAGACAGACTGATTTCTAAGGAAACTGGGTGCTGTATCTCCCAGTATCTCCACTGAAAGTACAGGGAAGTACAGGTAAATAGTTGTTTGATGACCCAGTAATTTATGTAGACATCTAAACAAAAACTGGAATTCCTAAGTGCAGGGTCTATGAGGAAGATTTTGCTCAGTCAAATATTCTGTTGTTATTTAGAGTTTAAATTGATTACACAAATATGCATTTTATGCACCATTTCCATACTCCTTTGCTGAAATCTTTATGCAGCCTTTAAAAGCATCAGAGGTAGAAGGGTCATGAATATGAGATTGAGTATTTATTAAGAAAACTCCTTTGCACAAATGAAGGCTGAAATCATTTCTGATTGCAGTATGAACCTATTTTCACACCCTCAGTAAAAACAAGTATTTGGTTTATTTTAATATTTACAAATGTGGGGTTAAATTGAGCTGGATTAGTCCATCTTCCCCAGTCTAGCCATAAAGCCAATCCATGAATGATGACATAATTCTGTGTTGACACCAACAAGAGAGTGGAGAAGGCTGGTATGTGTATGAGGACACTTCTGTAGCCACTGCATACCTCTGAGAGCTTCCTTGGAACTGTCCTTGTGGAAGGCAGACCTCCTTGGAAAGGGATGCAGGGGTAGAATAAGGTGTCATAAATTTAGTAGAGGGGCAATTGCTTTTCTTGTCACAGAAAGCATAGTATTTTGAAGCTGCTGCCTGAAAGTCATCACCCACTTCAGCGGGGCAGTATTATATGTATGTCACATTTTTTTTGAAGTAAATTTAGACTAAAAATAAATGACAGTTGTCATTCCAATTGGTATTCCTTCACCTTATGTTGTCAAAGAAAGTACTTCTTAAGTTTGCCTGTCTAGCACAACTTCTCCATACTGTTTGAAAAGGTTTGGGGTTGTTCTTGGGCACCAACAAAGTTAAATTTCTTTGAGCCCTCTATATATTGCAAGTTACCTCAGCAATTATACTTTGGACAAGCTTCTAATTTATACAGAAAGTCAAAGCTCAGAAACATCTTTTTCAACAGAACATGCCTTTAGAAAAGGAATGCACATTTTCACTCAAAACTTGTTGATAGAAAAAAGAAAGAATAAGAAAAAAAAAAAATCAGCATTTACCTCCAATAAAAATTTATGATGTGTTGCTGTTCAGGGGTAGAGGTCTTGATGGTGGAGAAGTTTGTTTTGACTACGTACAGCTTTTTTTCTCAGGCAGGATTTGGGAAAAAAAACTCTCCTGGAGGCTCAGATGGTGTGTTTTAAATTAAAGAAAATTGCAGAAAAGTATTAAATGAAAATCTCTGTGGGAGAACATGGTGTGAGACTTCCCTGTAATAGACAGTTTCAGTTTTCAGGCCTCATCAAAATTTGAGAATTAAGCAGAGATGAAACAGTGTGTTATGATTTCATTTTAGATATGGTTAAGCTGCACTTTTTGAAGCTTTCCTTGCTTGTTGCTCTCTGAAAGAAACTGTGCGCAAATCATCTCAGTGAGAAGGAGAGATGACAAAAGTGCCTTATTCAGTTTACCCAGGTATAAATGTGGAATAAGTTACTAAAGCTGCCAACTTGCACCTTTGCAAAATGCCTAAGATGGAAGAAGAGACCTGCCCAGGCTTCTCAGTAGAGACTTTCAAGAAAATATCTCAATATTTTCTTTTGTCACCTGCTATCTCCTTCTTGACCTTGGAGGTTTCTAATTATTCTCCCAGAGCTGAGAGAAGCCTTGCAGACAGCCTTTTGGTAGCTGCTAATTAATAAAAAGTTTCCATTTTGGGTGGATGCAGTTATTTTTCATGTTGTAATTGGCTCTCAGACATAAGGCAACAGATAAACTTTGTTGTGCAAAGCCTTGGATCATTCCCTCCACTCAAGCAGGAAACCAGGCAGTCTATTTGTAACCACACCATTTATATTGTACAGACTTATTTCTTGTTTTGATTTTCCGTTTTATAGTGAAAAGAATAAAAACTAACAAAAAAACAGGTAGAGTATTTCCAAAGGAGCAGGGATTTAAATTGATAGCCTGAATCCATTTCATTTTGCCACAGACAAATATTTTCCCAAAGTAGCTTAGCTAAAATCTATTGTAAGGTATGCCAGAAGGATCAAAAAGATTTAATTCAGGGTTTATTTTATCCACCAGTGAACGGGACTTATCACATCAAGCAGAGGAATGTGAGTTTTGGAGATGGAGCTCTTTAGTGACGCCTCTGAAATAACTCTCTTTTCAAAAAGAATTCCACTAGAATAAATCCCCGTCCATTGCACATACCCTATCCACAGCAAAGCTGTGTATCTTGAGGTTTGAAGATAACTGCAACCATTGATTTTTTTTTCTTTTTTTCTTTTCTTTTTTTTTTTTTTTTTTAAATTCTTTGTCTTTAGGAACTCCTTCATAGATATCCTTCGGGCTATCCTACTGTCCTTGGAAGTGCTCATCGAAGATCAGGAGCTTCAGATAAATGGCTTCATTCTAATTATAGATTGGAGCAACTTCTCCTTCAAGCAAGCCTCTAAACTTACGCCATCTATCCTTAAACTGGCCATTGAAGGGTTGCAGGTAGGTGGTGGGTAACATGCTTACATCTTTCGTTACTACAGCCAGTGATCCATGCCTCAGCAGGCACTGGGCAGGGTGCAGAGGTGGTAGGAGAAAATAATCCAGAACCCTTCTGTGTCTGATTCATTTGCAGCCTATATTATTATTCAGATGTTTCATTTTTGCAGTCTTTTGCTTTTATTTCATCTGGAAATCACTGTAACCAATATGTGCATTATTTACTGCAGCAATAAGAAAGAGGTTTAGAGATTTGAGGTTTAATCCATCAGAGAAATCGGGGGGATTAAAATCCAGCAGCATCTGCCTCCTGGAGCATGCAGTCCACATGCAAGCACAACTGCATGCAGAGAGAGGGTGGCAGGAGAAGAGAGCAGTTCCCTTAGCAGATGGAAGTGTGCTGTCGTATTGTCTGTGTGGATGCATTTGAGTCGGAGGGAAATGAGGGAGAGGGAGGACAGGCTCCCTGTTGTGCCCTCATTCTGACCACTTTAATTTGTCACACAGAGTCCTGTCACATTATGGTTCAGACTGTTCAGGGTCTGCGCAGTTCCTGAGCTAAATAGGAGCAAGCTAAAACCATGTGCTGTTTCAGGAGAGGTGGAATGTGAGGGCAAAGTAACTGGGACCTGATGCAGCAACCTGAAGATAAGCACAGGCTATGGTGCTCAGGGTGAACTTCAGACTTCTGGGAAGACCTCTGAAGGTCATCCCATCCAACATCCTGCTTGAAGGAGGGCTGACCTCAATCTTGGACCAGGCAGTTTAAGGACCACGTCACATAGCTGCATTTCCAAAAGACGAGATTTTATAAATGATTGTACTTCCATTTTATTTGTAGTCCTTTGCAGGAATCCTGCAGTCATAAATACCTCAGAAATAATCTTCCCTGGTGTGCATATTTTAACTTTAACTCATATACTAGAAAGAACAATTTGTCCAACTAATTTTTTGACTAACAAATTACCTATAATTAGATCACGGTTGTCTCTACTTCATGTTATTATTCAAAAATGAGGTAGAAAAATCTGCCAGTAAATTTAATCCTCTGTTCTCCTTTGTGGGGAATTTTCAGCTATTCTAACAAATTAGGAAGTCAAGCTGTGCAATTAGTCCCTAGAAGATAAGGATAATACCTTATCTTCTCCTGCGGCTGCTATCACTTCATCTGCTTTCTTTGCAGAGTAACATTCTGTGGTTTAAAAAAAAGTCTTCATGCAGAAGGAAGAGAAGGACAAATAAAATGCATGAAGAAATCAACTGTCAACAAGGTGTTTTTGTACCTGTCCAGTTTGTTGCACTCTCAGCTCTCCAGTAAGAGGCCAGTCCAGTCTTTATCCCATCAGATTTCTGGCTGTGGCACTGTCAGGTTGTCTCCCTGCTGCATGGCGATGAGGGCATACATCGACCTCATGGCAGCTTCAGTTTGGAGGAGTAGAAAAGATAGCTATTCCTTCCAGACCTGGTTTCTTCTACTGTCCCTGTTCATAGGTGTTTATTCATCATCCCCAGAAGGAGTTTACTTAAAGAAAGCCCCAGCTTTTTTGTAGTTGATGGCAACACTACGTTTCTGGAAGTACCAGTTGATCTCACAGTTATGTCATTAGCCCAACATCCTGTGGTGGGCAATTGAAGGAAGTTGCTTTTTTCTTCCTGGTGGTGTTTGGATATTTCACTTCTCATTTAAAGTCATATTACTGTCATCTTCTGCATGTTAAGCAGAAATATAATTGTCTCTCTAAGAAGTACAAATTGAGATGTGTCCCAGACTTTAATAACTCTTTACAAGTCTGTAAATGCTCGGGAAGATGAAATATTAGTTACATCACCACTTGACCCGGAAGCACTTCTTGCTCAATACTACTCTTAATTCTGTTTGATTTTCTGTATATGCTTCACCACACAAGCTAGTTCATTATAACTCGACAGGGCACCTATTCTGTTTCTCAGTTATGTTATTTAATGACCTAAAAGTAGCTCAATGTCTCTACTTTAAACAACAGTTGTTCAGATGCTAAGTATATATTTGTACAGTATGGCAATCCTCATTATGCAAGTGCAAGGACAAATGTGTTCTCAGTGCCTAAACCATCTTGGATTAATGAGCTCTGCTCTTTTATCACTAAGCAATTGCTACTGTATGCTTTGAACTTACACATACTCCTTCGTAGACCTTAGTGATCTTTAGAATTTTAACACATTAAAGAGAATTTGATCATGTGGACATATAGGTGGGAAAAGAGAAATCAATATATTTTGCAAATAACTTGATGAATTTTGAATCGTGATTTTTATTCTTTTCACGTGAACAGCTTTTCCCCTTCACAGCATATTTTTCCCCTCTGTTCTTTTCATCTGTGAAGTTATCATGCTGATCTTGTAATTATCCTATCATTGTATATAAAATTTAACTGTGACTTAAGATGCTGATCTTTCAGCATTTTGTACAACAAATTAGGAGTATAAGAGCCTAAAAGCCAAGCCAAGAAACCCATGCTGCAATCATTAAACCAATAAAACAAGTAGAACATGGTCACTACAATCCTTTCCTATGCTGTACGTTTGCTACTGACTACTGGTTTGAAAACCTCTAATAAACATGAGAATTAGGGCTGAACTGTAAGTGTTACACTGAGTATATCCTGGATGTGCAGTGAAGCCCAGACTTTTTTTTTTTTTTTTTTTCATACATGATGGTTTGGTTTTGCTTAGAGGATGTAGTTGTTTGTCTCCAGACAGGACTTGTGATTTTAGGGTGCTCCTATCAAGGAATATAGATAAACACTTTCTCTTCTGCCTTTTCCAACACCAGTGTTACATACTACAGCTTGTGTAAACACATACACGGATCCAGATAGTAATCCCTCAGCTAGTTCTCTGAGTTGAAATGCAGCAAATTCTCTAACAGTATCCAGAAATATCCCAAAATTTTCAAAACATTCAGCACAAGCTGTGATCTCACCTTTGATGAAAACAAAATCAGAAGTCCATGAGCCACCAAGATTCATCTCAGTAGCTTACAGCACAAATCAGCATGCTGGATTCAGAAATGAAGGTCAGTTTGGCACTCCAGTGTACCTAGTACTGCCTAACAAAAAGGCTAACTTGCCTCACAGCTGACTCAAGGTACTGAAACAAGTAGAATGAATGGTTATATCTTAGTCCTTTCCTTTCCTTCCCTTCACTTCTCTCCTTTCCTCTCCTTCTCTTTCTTCCTTCTTTTCTTTATCTTTCTTCCTTTTTCTGATAATCCTGTAAAATGCAACTGTTATACTATATGCAAAGACAGTGACTCTTAAAAAACAAGCCGTGTCTTTACTTTGTGTCAATGGTGACTGACTGCAAGAGTGATCTTTATTTCCATATTTAATAGTACTTTGATTAAAGTTTTACAATCATTGCAGCTAATAGAAGTATCAACAAGGAACAGGGAATAACCAGGATCAGCAAACAGGACTTTGCCCCAGATTTTCATTATAGCCTGACAGAAGCTATGACCAACATCTATTAGGAGATCTATTAAACTTTTTTTTTTTTTTTTTCTTTTTATCTTCAATTTGTCATCATCTAGTGAAAATTGGATACTGGTATTTCTGAAAGGAGAGAGAGATAAAAGGAAATAAGGTGATGCTTGAACACGTTAATCAGATATTGTTGTTGATAAAATTCTGAAGAAAAAAAAAATCAAATAAGGGAAAGATTGTATAAGCTTCTCTCAGAAAATTAATGTTTAAGTTTCATTTGTCCAGAATATCACTGATGCAGACATCAAGTCAGATGATCAAGCTAGCACATTTGTTTGGACATTATTGGACATTAGAATTTTATGAAGCTTTTTTATCTTTAATATAAGCTATATATATATTTTTTTTTAAGATTTTTTTTTATTCCCTCCTACTGTGATTATATGAGACTGTCAGCTAAATTACAGCAGCAGATTACTTGTCTCTTGACACTATCTTCTACAATCAAATATTTTTCATGTTGTGTGTGCTTCAGAAGGAAGAGGTACAATATAAAATATGTTAAAATGCAGACTTGAATGCAGGACTTACAGGGAAAAAAAATATTACAAGGGTGTAATTTGTTTGCTTCCTGAATTGTTTTTCTAAATATTAGAGCTAATAAAACTTTTCCAGTGACAATATTTTTTTTCCTAGGACAATGTGTTTGTTTTTTGTTTGTTTGTTTGTTTGTTTTTTTCAAAAGAGAAGTATTATGTTAAAATATGTTTATTTCAAAATACGTTTGCCTCAAAAAAAATCTGGAAAAACATCTGGAAATATGTTTGTTTCAATGATTTCCATCTGGAAATTCAATATATTTAATATTCCATTTCATTATGAGTGGCAAGAAGCTCTTGAATTATTTCTTATTTGTTGTCAGTTACTGTTTAGTTAAAGTCTTTCTGAGATTATGGAATAGCATTTCAGATTATTACAGCCTGGGTATGACCATATCTTTGATATAGTCTAACAGGGGATCTGAACAGAGCCCAGGCAATGCTCATGCACCTGGAGACCTTGCCAGACCCTCTGCCCTGGAAGCTTATTCTTTCCTTTACCCGCTCAGATCCTGGAGCAAAAAAAAAACAACTTTTCTGTCCATGCTTACATACATTTATACTCTGAAAACTGGGGTCTGACCTCATAGTACTTCCAGCTGAATTCTTTAAGAATCATCTGAAAGAGGCACGCTATGAGAGGCTTTACATAGTAAGTATAAGATACAACTAGTCTTCTAGAGTTTCTGAACATAGTACTGCTCTTACCTGAAAGTTTAAAGTGAGTGAGAATCTATATCATAACAAACTGCAAAACACTCTAAAAAGACTTATTCTATCTCAGCCTTTCCATAGGAATCTGTAATGTAGGGAGAAGTTTGTGATACGAATCTATGGTGCTGTTATGTCTCATCAGGTATCTGTAACAGACTGTATTAACAGAAAGATGCAGAGCTCTCTGTCATGGATTACCAAAGGCAGACGAGCTCAAATCCTCAGTAATAGAAGATGGGCAAGTTAAACTACATGTGGATATGTATATGCTAGACTGGACAAGGACAAATAAAAACTCATAGAATGGTTTGGGTTGGAAGGTACATTAAAAGTCATCTGGTTCCAAATCTCCTCCCATAGGCAGGGATGCCACCCACTTGATCAGGTTGCTCAAGGCCTCATCTAACCAGGCCTTGAACATCTCCAGGGATGGGGCATCCACAAACTCTACGTGCAACCTGTCCAGTGCCTCACCACCTTCAGAGTGAAGAAATTCTTCCTCACCTAATCTAAATCTCCCCTCTTTTAGTTTAAAACCATCCCCTCCTTTGTCCTGTCATTATCTGACTGAGCAAAATGTTGTTCTCCACCTATTTATAAGCCCTCTTTAAGTACTGAAAAAGCACAAGGAAGTCATCTGGAGCTCTCTCTTCTTCAGGCTGAACATCCCCAGCTCTCTCAGCCTTTCTTCACAGGAGAGGTGCTTCAGCCCCCTGATCATCTTTGTGGCCCTCCTCTGGACCCGCTCCAATGCCTCAACATCCCTCTTGTGCTGGGGGCCCCAAAATCTTAGCATCTAGTGTAAAAATCAGCATAGGCTATAAAACAGTATCTCTGAGAGACTAAATGCAAGCTCAAACATAACCCATTCATTAGTTCTGCTTCTCCCCAGTTTTTCAGGCTGAAAACTTGGAAGACAGAAAGCAACAGGTAGCTGAGACCAGTTTCTCAGCGGTGTAACTTGGGGCTCTGTGTACATCTGTGAAGCAATGATTTATATTAGAAAGATACATCAAGGAACACTGGTTTTATTTTTTATATTCAGGATTTAAAGACTTGTTATAAAAAAAAAAAAAAAAAAAAAAAGGAAATCTTTACTTTTTGGATTTTGTACAAAAGCCTTGCCATTATCTTTCCTAGGACAGGGAAAATGCAGGGAAAAGGGATTTTCTAGACTGGACCCTAGTAGCAGATGAACATGTGTTTCTTGAGTAGTGGCCTACCAAGGGCAGAAAATTTCTTCAGAATAGAAGAGCAGGATTATCCCATGCCATAATCATAGTGTGCTTATATGTCCAAAATGCATGTTGTAGCTTCCCAGACATCTCTAAAGGCCCTGCCAATAACTCAAGCTTCTGTTTATAGAGGTAAGATTAGCTATATACATGTAAATGTGGTTTTACCTACAAAGGAAGATAAATATGCTCTGTGAAGAAAACAGTGTACTCCTCCCAGTAAGAATCACTGAACTGTTTCTGAAAAGACAATGCCAAGATCTAATGAAGTTCATCATCTGGAAAATGCCTACAGATTAGAATTTAACAGATGCTGTAAGATGCAGCGGGATTCTTTGCTTCCTAAACATCTGTAGCAAAGAAAGTTTCTTTATTTCAAATCCACTACGTGTATGAAATGTCTGCATATTTACACAGATAAGTGGATGAAACCATTTGTAATACAAGCACATAAAAAAAAAAAAACAACAATTTTTTTCCATTAAATGATTTCTCATAAGTTTTAAAATCTATTCTCTACTTGCCTTATTTTTTTTTTCCCCAATTAGAATGAGCTTCATGTTAGAGCCCTTTGCTGAACTGCTAAGCACGAAGTCACAGCTAATGATGAGCACTTAGTATCCATTGAAACAAGGTCAGCTTGAATCATTCCAGAAATGCTCATGCTATCTGCCTCCAACAGCTGTTCTGATATGTAGAGTGAGTACTCTCTGAGCTGTCAGTGAGGATGCCTTTGAAATTTTAGGAGACGAGAAAAGGGATTGACTCATTATATATAAAATAAAGGTAGATAAACAGACTTTACTCTCTGCAAGAGAAGGCCTATGCTCATTGTGTGCCTACCATCTCTGGGGATTTGACAGGAACAAGGAACAAGAAAAGCACAGTGGGCTGTAGATGTACGTTTGCCACTTGAAAATTGGAATTAACTGCTCAGTAGAACTGATCAGCACAACCATGTTTGCCAATTGGAGGCTTTTGGCTGTGGGTGACGATAAGCTGCAATGGGGACAGCCCGAGAGGCTGGATATGTTAAATGGAAAGTCTTTTTTTAATGCCAGTTATTACATTTTAGTAAAGGTCTCATGGAGTTGGTGATAAGAATGAGACAGGAGGCAAACACTCAGCTCTGACAAGGAGACAGAAAAGTCTGCAGTATTACATATTGCAATAAGTCTGCTTAAAATCAAAATCAGTTGTAGCCAGTAAACAAGCAGCTAGAGCTGACATTAGTCATACCCCAAAACTTCCCTCCAACACATAAATATAGCTCATATTAGATCTTGAATCTTGATCATACATGTTTCTTCAATGTTTCTGCTTGTATAAAATGTGGATCTAAACGAATTTACTTGCATTACTTTACATTATACCTCTGCTCATTAATTTCATAGAACCTCAGGAGCAGCGCATCTGTGACAGCTGTTTACTTCTTTTACAACCACTTTTTAGTATGGAAACTGAATGAAAGCTTCCTGAAGAGAATGCTAACTGCAGAAACCTTCTTGTTATGACAAATAAATATTATGCTGGGTGGTGGTTTTGTTTGTTTTTTAATATAAAATAGGTTGCATATACAAAACTAGACAAAAATAAGATATACGAGTAGTGACATTTCAGTGAGAGCTAAGTATGAATAGAGGTGGAATGGATACTATTTTATTTGAGACATGGGGTGGTAATGGAGGTATGTGTGAGTAGGGAAACAGAGGGAATAAAGGAAATCAGAGCAAGAGGTGAAGTGACAGCATGACTGCAAACTGTTATATGTAGCGTGAATTATCCCCTGAGCACAGGTAGGTAAGGACTAGGCTCTTTCTAGGTGAGGATTCATGCTGGGTTCTCACTGTCTGAACTGAAATCCATGATCCCTGGGAAAACAGCTGCAGCAGTGTAAGATCAGTTGTGCCCTTACCCACCCTGCTCCCAGTCCCCTTTTTAGCACATCCCTTAGGGATGTACTGCATCAGTGGGAACAGCCATCGGTCCCTGGCCGCTGCCCTGCAAGAGCCAGAGGCTCTGCTCACATGGCTGCAGGGAGGGCTCACACCAGGACTTTGTGTTCACTGTTTCCATTATGCTGCTCTAGGGAAAGTAATAATTTTTTGTGCAAGTTTGGTAACAAATTGCTGCAGGCAGGAACAATTTAAACTTCTGTTAAATCTTTACCAAGCCTGGAAAGGCAATGATTCTGAGAAACATTTGCATGTTTGTTTTTCTCACTGTGTGCAGAAAAACAGAACTTTTCTATTATACATAACAACTCATTTTAAAGCTTGGTCTGTTATTAATATCTCCTCCTAAACAAAACAACCTATAAAGTCTTCAGTATTGGCTATGCATATGGCCAGAAGAAACCACAATATCTTCGGTAAGCCTTAGGTGAAGTTCCAACTGATGTGAATGGCACTTTTTCCACTGCCTTTATGGAGACTGTAATTCCACCCCTATTACTCTTTGGCAGAAATAAATTTCAAACAAGTTTCCAGGCTTGGTGAAAATGTCTCTCAACATATGAGCAATTTTTGGAAATTTTGCATGTTGATTAGAACTTTTTGTCTAGTTATCTTGAACCTAGTTTGTTGTTGAACAGTTTTATTTCTCTTCTTCACTGTGTAGAGCCTCACACTTGAAACAAACATTCTTGAATAGCAGGGGTTCCTTGATTCAAAAATGTCAAACTGAAACATCTCAAACACTACAGCATTCCAAGGAACAGATGAAAACACAGAGTGAAAAATTCATTGAGACTCCCTACTTCCTTCTTCCCTCCTCTCTACCCCTTGCCCTCTGCCAAGCTTTGATTTTGACAAATTGACATTTTTTTGGAAAAAAAACCACAAAACATTTCAGAGCAAATTCCTCCAGCAGCTGTACTGCTCTGTAATTCAAACCTTCCTACAACTCTTTCAGGATATTTTTTGCATCCCTTTATGTTAGGCACATACTATATCATCTGAACGTGTATTCTGCTTTTAACTCTGAGCACACTCCCACTATTTTGAACTGTTTGCAATAGAACCAGTTTAAAGCATGGCTGCAATGTAATGAAAATCATTTCCATTTCAGAAGAGGCTTTCTGATCTACTCTAATCTACATGCAATAAAAATACGGCTAAGAAAAAGCATAGCTAGCACAAATATAATTGCAAAGCAAATATTTTTCAAATAGCAGATATATCTAGAATGTCGAAATACCTTTTTTTTTTTTTTTTTTTCCAGAAGTGAGGCAGAAGCATGAATATATATGTGATGAGCAAAATACTTTATCACTGTTTAAGAATTATGGAGGACAACAGCAGGACTGAAAATGGAATTGAAGCTTGACAAGGCTTATAGATTAATATACAAATATATAAAAAATCCTCTATTTTTCAAGATTATTTAGAAGCAGGTTTGACTAAGTAGAAGTGTGCTCAGTAATGCATGTTCTCAATGTTCAGAAGAGATTGTTTCTTTTGAGTTAGTGGGAATGTTGACACACATGTACGTGTCTGCAGCAAATACAAAAGGTCCTACTCTAACATCTGAGAGAAGTTTAATGAAGAGGGCCACTGACAATCCTAGTGTTATCTGGCTTAATTAGCAAGTAGAGAGAACCTGAATTAGAGAGTTTCTCGGGAAATAACACCTCAGTATAACACACACAGCATTTACCTCCTTGTGATAGTTTTTTCCTTTGTCGTATCACTTGATATTTATCAAACTTATTTCTAAGTGTGAGGACAGCTGTGAGAGGAAAGTCCTAAAGAGATAAGGATTCCTGAATCTGTACTGTGACTGAAAATAATGAATTGGTACAGATAAAATTTGGACTTAATTAATCAATGTGAGTAGGCTTTGTGCTAACATTGGAGAGAATATCTCCTATCCTTGTCACTCTCTCTCTGAAAAAAAAAAAAAAAAAAAAAAAAAGTTAATTTTATTATGCAAAAAATTTAATCCTTTGTATTTGCAAGCAAATTCTGAACAATTGAAACTGAAAAGAGAAATTGTTTGCTGAAATCCAAACAGGTAATGACTAAAAAATTCATTTTCTTCTGCTGGGTACTCTTTTTGCTTAAGT
The DNA here is from genome assembly GCF_964035555.1 of Netta rufina. Lineage (NCBI taxonomy): Eukaryota > Metazoa > Chordata > Aves > Anseriformes > Anatidae > Netta > Netta rufina. The sequence continues at coordinate 121,156,186 of NC_140124.1, forward strand.
CAACAGTCACTGAAGCATGGAGACTGTACCCATTTGGCATCACGTGTGAAAGAGCCTCTTCAACAACTGGACTGACAAAGGACTAAGGCTGACAAAACAGCCGAGCTGTGGTTCTGTAGAGATACTGAAGTTAAGCTTTTCTATGAGAAGTCTATTTTTTTTCTCTCTCTTTTTTTTTTTTTTTTAATGAGAAACCCACAACTTTTCATACAGAATAACTTATCCAGAAGAGCTGCCTCTTGTTGAAACTGAGAGAAGTTCCTCTGTGAGATGAACTTATAAGCTTAAGCTTATAGTATAATACTCCAAATATTCCTACCCAGTCCCTACCATGGATAAGTGGGTTTGAAGGGTCTTCTGGTCATTGAAAAAAATTCTGCTGAAAGCAGAACTGCTTAGAAGTCCTAGATCAGCTCAACCTTGGTCATCAGAGCAGCTGGCCCTTATCTAGCTTTTTGCTACTTCCCTTTCTCCCTGCCCTTTCTCCACCTTTGACATTGCTTTCTCTTCTAAGTATTAAAAGATAAATAAAGCTGTGAGGGAAACCAGGTGTGCAAGGTGTGCATTTGTGACACTGAGCCCACATGGCTAGCAGCAATAAGTATTCAAACACACAAAATATAATTAACTATTCAAGAAACTTCACCCCTCCAATTTGTTATACATGCCTGAGTGAATGTTAATGGGGTCACAGAGCTCTTTGAACTACTGCTGACAGAACAATAAAGAGTTCCTGCGGTTTTCAAGAAACAGCATAGTATAATTTTGCTTGCTTTGCAAGGGCATTTCTTAATGATATCATTATACCCTCTAAACTCCTAGTCCATTTTCAGAAACTCACAACACTTCAAGTGACAAGTTACCTTCCCTTCTCCCTGGGAGAATTGAATCTCAATTATAATTTATAATGTGTTACTTACTCAGTGAATATTCTTTTCCTGTGCCTCTGAGAGGTGCCAGCTATGGTATTTTAATGAAGCCCCCCTGTTTTATAACCTCTCTCCTCTAAAACTGGAACAACAGCATTTAAAGGGCTAGGCCTCTTATTTGTGGAGTAAGGAAGGCAAATCAATTCCATTTGAACTGTGTTAACAGACAATGGAAATAACTTAGATCTATCCCTGTTCCAGATGTAACTTATGCCTGAATATTGCTGGAAGAGGAACAAATAGCCTTACTAGCAAATTCCTGCCATTGGTGATAAAATTCATTCAAATGTTTGAAGCATTTTACTACAGCTGCTTACACCATTTTGAGGTTGTTTTCAAAGATATTGTAAGAAATTAACTCAGATGTGTTTGTTAAAGTAATAAAATAAGTGAATGTTAACATTCACTTGAGTAAATTTATTGGGTATCTGATTCTAAGGATTGCCCAACCCTGTGTGTGTATAGGGGAAAAAATAAATAAGCAAACAAAAATCTTTGTGTTAGAGTAGTGTTACTTTTCGTTGAGGATAATGCAGTAAGTAGATCTGGAAGACTCTAGGCTGAGGCTAATGGAAAAAAATATATATTGTGTACTTATAGGAGATTTTGAAAATTAGTCTTCTAATGATTTTTTAATTGGAAATTTTACATAATACAAATTCTGTAATTACTTCATAACATGATTCTCAGAAAATTGCTTTTAATAACAGAATGATTTTTTGGGTATAGACATTGTTGAAAATAAATACCTGCATGTAGTCTCTTGACCAGCTGCAGTTTTCCCTCAGCATCAGTATCACTGGCTCTCCACAAATTGCCCTGACAAGTCAGAAAATACAATCACAAATACATGGAACTGACATGAAGAGGGGCAAGTGATCAAGAATTTCAGCACAACAAATCCTCAGATATATCACCAGCACTACTAACATGGCTGTGGTAAGTAACCACAGGCAAAAATTGATGTCTCCCTTATTGTGTATATTTGGGATATTTTGTCCAAACCCAGACAACAACCTCATACCACCTCTCCACAGACCTTGAAGGCTGTGTTTTTAAGTCAGAGCTCTTTGAATCTGTGCTGGCTGACAAGTTAAAAGAAAATAACTCCTGGAATAACTCTTGGTAGCAACATTTCACTAAAGGTGAAACATCTGTAGATTTTTGTGTGCACCACGTATTTTTGAGAAACCTGTCCACCACAGCCACAGGGACAGACATGGAAGATGTGGCACAGGTGAAAACTTTGAACCCTTCTGATTTTTTTGCCATTCAACAGTTGTAGCATGTGAAGTAGATCATGAGTACTTAAAACATTTCAAAATATTGTTTGTACATGTTAAATGCTGTGAACCAGAAACTTTACAATGATTTATCTTTTTCTTTTCATCTCCTCTCTGCCCTTTCATTCTTGAGCTCACTGTTTCCCCTGCATTTCTCCCATTCCAAATACATCCCATTCCACAATAAGTGTTATACATACGTGTTTATATATAAATTCATATCGTGCATCAGAATTATGTAAATGTGCTTAGCAGCAACACATCAAACATTGATAAACTTCCAGTCAGGAGGTAGCACTGGATTCCCATGACTCCTTTTTTTTTTTTTTTTTTTCCTGCCACATCTCCCATGTTCTTGGTGTTCTGCCACTTCTTAGATAATATCTGCCTGAGCTTCAGGGTACTGTCTCTTCAGAGATTTTCTATCTATACCAAGAAAGTTTGGATGACATTTAAAAACTTCTAATATCTTAAGGAAGATTTAAAAGAGTTGTAATGTGTAGAGGGGAAGAGGAAATTACCTTTTCCAGACTTGTGTACTATCAGCACATGTTGAGATGCTACAGGAGTTCAACAGAAGTAGTGCTTAAAAAATAAATAAATAAATAATAAAATAAAATAAAATAAAACAAAACAAAACAAAACAAACTGTTAATTTTCACATTGCAGCAAAAGAAAAAATAAAAATGAGGACAAATTAAATAAAACTGGAGTTAGATTTTAAAATACACCTGTCTATACACCTGTCTATATATTTTCATACCTTTGAGCTGCAGGCAGGAAATGGTAACCAAGGCGGAGCTTCCCATATTGCTGAAACTGTAGCAACTCCAAATAGGTTGTGAATCACACAGAAGTCCAATCACTGACAGTGGATTTCAAATCTAGATCTGGCAAAAGTAAAGCTTTGAACCAGAATTCGTAGCTAAGCCCCTCTCTGTGGGCTTGATGTTAACAGTGGGGATTGAATAGAAGTCTGGAAACTGTTGCACTGAAAGGCAAAAAGACCACCAGGACAACACTTTGCCCTCTAAGGATGGCCACAAATGGATTAGGACATCAAGACCCTGTACTGCGTCCAGAGAAGGGCTACGAAGCTGGTGAAGGGCCTGGAACACAAGTCCTGTGAGGAGTGGCTGAGGGAACTGGGGTTGTTTGGTCTGGAGAAGAGGAGGCTCAGGGGATACCTCATTGCTCTCTGCAACTACCTGAAAGGAAGTTGTGGGGAGCTGGGTGTTGGCCTCTTCTCACAGATAACTAGTGATAGGACTGGAGGGAATGGTCTCAAGTTGTGCCAGGGGAGGTTCAGGTTGGAAATGAGGAGACATTTCTTCTTAGAAAGAGCAGTCAGGCATTGGAACGGGTTGCCCAGGGAGGTAGTGGAGTCACCGTCCCTGGGGGTGTTCAAGGAAAGGTTGGATGTGGTACTTAGGGACATGGTTTAGTGGGTGACATTGCTGGTAGGGGCATGGTTGGACCAGATGATCTTGAAGGTCTTTTCCAACCTTAATGATTCTGTGATTCTATGATTTAAAAAGCAAACCTAACCTGTCTCGGGATGCCAAAAAGCCAATTTTACAACCATCTTACTAGTGCCACTGTTCTTGATACGGTCTTCCCAGGAGCAGTACAGTTCTCTGCTGCATGGTTTCCCTGCAAATGCTTTGCACAATGCTGTTTTGTGCACACACTCCTAACCTGCACAAGCTTATATGAATGCATAGCATGTGCACAGTTAGCTTGAGGAGGACATCGTAGGTACTGATGAGAGGCTCGATAGTAACAGGTCCCATGTCCCCAGGCTTTAAACAGTAGAGGCTAAATCCAGATTTTCCACCACCTTTGGTACCTAGAAGAACGGCTGTTGCCTGTGGGCTGAGGATGTCCAGGAGATCTACCAGTTTTTACCAGATCCTTTCAGAGGGCAGAGGTGAGCCATGAATCAGTTCTTTACTCACTCACTTTCTCACACACACACATGCACATACTTTCCCCACATAACGAGCTTATGTGCACTGACTCCATCTCACTTCTTCCTTAGCAAAGTCAAAACAGGTGAATAACATGAAAGACAAAACACAAAGTCCTATTAAAGGACCAATGCTGAAGGAAATGTGTAATCCCAGAGTGAGGAGTCATCACAGTCTCTTGTCACTAGTACAAGGGCTAGGAGGTATCAAATGAAGCTACAAGGAATCAGGTCTGGAAAAAACAGAAAGAGACAGTTCTTCGTGCTGTGGTCTGTAGACCTGAAAGCCCTTGTCTTGAAGGATATGTGGATGCCACATGACTTCAAGAGGAAACTGGACAAGTTAAACAGAGAAAAATCTGGCAAGGGTGACTAAGGAGAGAAATCACATCCATCTGTAAACATTGAGAATAACTGGAGGCTGAGGGTATAATGGATGAAGAGATACTTACCAGTTCCTCCTCTTCCCTGGGCAGCTGGTCTAGAGAGAGAACACAGGACCAGATGGATCTTTGGTCTGGACTGCATGGCTTTCTTCTGCTCTAGAAGCAGCAAAATTTCCATCTGTCTGGAGTGTTTCCTTCAAGTACTGTCATGGTAACAGTTATAAAACATTTAGTTTTCAGGAGTCCAAAGACAGTAGGGAGTGTTCCTATATTTCCTCCTGGGATGCAACTAATGTCAGGACAATAGACTGCAGCCATGACTCAGGAGCAGCCTTTGGCACTATGGGACCTGGTTCTCCTCATGTCAATGCAACTCATCAGTGTCAGGACATGCATTACTGGCATATACTGAAATACTTGAAAACAGATTAGTATTGATGCCTGCACATATTGATCAAGTCCATTATATAAAAACTACAATTTGCTCAGCCAGTAGCATCTTAGTGATGTTATTGGCACTACAGTGTATACCATTTTGCTTCAAACCCCAGTTAATTTCCAATTTCTAGCATGAGGGAGGGATTTACAAATATCATCTCCTGGGCTTACTAAGTAAGTAAAGATCTGATTCTGCTCAATATGCTCAAAATGATCAAACAAACAACCACCATCTCTCCCTGACCTCTCTAATAAAGGGGAAAAAGCACAGACCAGAATGAAATTAAAATGTCTGAGCCAATGCTGTGTAAGCTAACAGGAAATCATTAGATATATGCAGCCCACCCCCTTTGAGCTACATGTTTCATTTTGAAACAAATCTGTACTTGGAGGCATCAGTAATTATTTCCATTTATTTTCCGCTTCAGTGATATGTAAAGCTGCAGTTTTGCTATGGCTTGCCAAATGCCTCTGTTGATTTACATAAAAGGTTCACAGGAGGCAGAAATATTTGCCTGAAGGATAAAAATAAACATATTCAAGCAAACAAGATGCTAGTAAAAATGTAGTAAATTCTGAAGTTTTGTGGAAAGCTGATTGTATTTCTCCCTGTGCTTATCTAAGCGTAACCACGGCAGAGTTTCGTGGATGAAAGGCACAGAGCATTCAGTCTTTCCCACTGAGACATCACCTGCTCCTGAATGGCACAGTTGCTATCCTGGTGGCCTCTTTTGCAGAGGACAACATGAAGGTCTGGTGGGTTGATGGTCCAGGCCAGGTGGCTGGGGGCAGGGGCTGCCCAGCTGAAGGTCTCTTTCTCCTTTCATGCTGGACTGAGTGTTGTTGACAGGAAGGGCAGACAGAGAGGAACCACAGAGCCTTTCCTACAACCTCTCGAACAAACCCCCCATCTCCTGGGGCCAGATGGAGCTGTGAGCGTGATCATGAGATGAAGACTGGAGTGGCACTATTGCTCCATTGTCCAGGGGTGTGCCCACAGCAAAGGGAAAGCAAAAGTCCCTGAAGTCCCCAGCAATGCTCTGGCAGAAAATTGTGCAGTCTTTCCCAGCTCTTTTCATCTTCTCTGCAGGAGTTCTGCACAAACCCTAGGACTCAAAAGTGAAAGAGTTTCATCCAAAAACCTGCTGCTGCTGCTGTGTACCACCTGCCCCTCCTTGGGTAGCACACGGAAACCTCACAGCAGGTGGTCTGCTCCACGTGGGCAAGAGATGGTCAGGGCAGCTGCTCCAAAGCACTGCTGCAGTCCTCCTCCTTGGAAAAAAAAAAAAAAAAAAAAGAAAGCCCCCATCCCTCCTCTCTTTTATCTCCCTAGTGTCACAATACTGTTTCTTCTTCTTCTTCAGTTTAAAAGACATTTAGTACAAACAGAAAATTTAAATCTCTTTCTTTGCATTTGCATTTTAGGTTTTGAGTCCCTAAGGTGCATCCAGTTAATATCTTTAAGCTTTCGTTTGCTGCCATGAGGGCTGGAACCTTTTTTTTCCAGTTTTAATGAAAGCCAATGTTTAAATACAATATCACAGGAGCAGCAGCTTGGGCTTTAAGCCTATCTTTGAAAATCACAAGATCAGTTGCCAGTGCTGATTCTGTGTCAGCATGGCATACACACTCTCTCCCTTGCAAGGCCCACTTGTGATCTGGATGCTGCTGCTGGCCTGGCAGAAGAGACAGCTGCATTGGATATGGTTGTGATGGCAACAGGATGGCTAGGTTGGAGGGAGAAGGAGAGAGAGAAAAGATGGAGGAAGAGGTGCAACCTCTCTCTGCCAAAAAAAATTACATCTATTGCACTAATGTACTGTAAGCAACACCAGCTCTTCCTTCCTCAGAAAACCTAAGTGTTGTCTAAGTGTTTTCTATGGCATTGCTCTTTATTTTCAGCTAAAATTATTAATTTCTAAAGACCACCTCCCTCTTCCTTTGATGCTTTCAGAAGAAATCTCTGTGTTGCACAAAATGTACAGAGACCTTCATTACATACTTTTGCACAGTGATAATGTGGTCTTGTTGCTCTTGTAGTTCTTTGATTTTTTCCCAAAGAATGAAAGGCTAATATTAAAAAAAAAAAAAAAGGCATATTCTTCTTCTTTAAATCAGAATAATACGTCTTACACTGAGGCTGAAGTGCTAGGTTGTTTTCTCCTGCTGGCACTGCAGAATCAAGACAGTGTGAAGATGGCAAGCTTGATTTCACCGCCACTTGCACACTTTCTGAACTCATTTGGTGGAATGGGGATATGGGGATGAGTATGAAGGGAAAAAAAGCCTGGTGTTATTGGTGCTCCCAGGCTTGAGCTGCAGGAAAAAAAAAAAAAAAAAAGAAAAAAAAAAAAAGCCCTCATCTTGTCTCTTGCAAAATGGGCTCAGTTTGATTTGGAGACCATAAATTCAGAAAACTCTTACAGTGATATTAGAGAACCCTTAATGTAGCTGTTGAAAGACCAGTTCAGACAAGAAAATAGGTCTCTACTTAATGATGTGTGCTATCAACTACAAGAGCAACTTCTCCAGGAGTGCAGTAGATCCTCCACCCATTAAGCTATGCAACTGAAGGCTTGAAGGCTTTCCTGAAGATGTGTGCTATCCCCAGCTGGATTTATGGGGCAGTTTGCAGCAATTGCTCGGCCAAAATTTAGTGGCTTTTGTTAATATGTTCAGACCAGATTTCCACCATGTTTCATTCTGTTCTTTAAAGCTTTGTTTGGCTGCAAAGCAAGGGGCTCCTACTGCCTGGCTCCACTCAGTAGCTTTTCAAATTCACAAGGTACTTTTACTGCTGTATGTTCCCTTGTACCTATTTTTTTGTTCACCTCTTGAACACTGAGAGCAGTGTGAGGTTGGGATGAAAAGGTACAACTTACAAGGAAACACACATGTTCCTGTACTGGAACAAAGAGTTCTTCAATAAGTAAAAGTCTAAATGAGGCACCTTGCATAATTTTGTTACAAGTTGTCTTTGTGCCTCCTCACACAGCTATTTTATCATCAAAAATGGATTAATAAAGAGAGTTGACCCTTAGTCATCTTTTCACAGAGTCTTGTAAGAATTACTGGAGGAGAATGAAGTGTCTTTTTCAAAGGTGAAAATGGGGCTAATAAAGTGATTAACAAAATAACCTTCTGCATTTTGATTGCAATGAGAAACCTCAATGGTGAAAAAATGCTTCGGTGGAAATGAAGCAACAAACACTCTGCTGGCTGCTAGAGGAAGAACAGATGAGCACCATAGAGGTAATACTCCCAGTGGGAATGAAAGGAAAAAAAATGAGTTTGGGACAAAGTGACTGTGCATCATCAAGAACTGGTAGTGACTTTGTTTTGTACTCTGCTTTACATTCAACCCATGATGATTTTTAAGACTCTTTGCACAAGAGTCTTAAAACAGGAGAAAATTGTGCTGATGCAGCAGTCTGTCAGCAGGCAACTTGGCTTAAGGGCACTCAGTCAATTGTACCGTAATTATTTACAAAGATGATCAAATAACCTCCAATTCTGTGCTTTGGATCTTAGTCTCTTTTTCACCTCCCACACTTTCCTTTCAAAAAGGTAGAAATGATATCTTTGGGGTTATTCTCTCTGCCAAGCAGAAATCAACAACAACAACAGCAAAATTTACATGTCCATTTTCTCAGGTTTTATTTTGCAAATCCTATAAAAAGAGAAGTCCCAGATCTAACTGCAGAGTAAGAGTGAGGAAATAGAGGGTTTCAATGCACCTGTGTTTCCTGAAATAGACCTTATTTTTTCTGTTCTTTCTGTCCTATTAAAGCACATTTCTGGTAACTGCAGCCTGCATCTAGTTTTTACAAGTCCCTGTGAGAACATCAGGGAGGAGATGCTGTGATAGAGGAGAGGTGGGCTCAGCCAGCCATGGCAGCCGGGGGTGTGGATGTCAGCAGATGGTGCAAGCAAAGGTGATGGGTCCAGAGATGTAGGTCAGAGCTGTAGGTCAGAGATGTAGTCAGAGATGTAGGTCAGAGATGTAATTCAGGAGGTTAGGGTCTAGGGGTCCTTTCAACAGAAGAATGAGGGGAGATCCTGGGGTGGAAGAGCAGGTACACTGCAGGCTTTGGGCAGAAGGATATTTGGTGTATGAGATTGGAAGAACTGAGAGGATTTGGAGTTGGATGGGTCTCTGAAAGTACCGTTGGATCAAAGCGCATGCAGTCTGGCACACACTAGGAAGTCTGGGGAAGCTTTTATCTGGGGGTGAGTATCTGGAGTTAGATGTACCAGTTGATAGGATTTCTGGAATGAGAGGAGCTGAGAGCAGAGGTACAGCTGGAGAAGTGACAAGGGGACTTCAAGGCTCTTAGACCAAAAAGGACAGAGAAAGCTTAAGGGGTTGTGTGGGGGCTTCAGCTGGGCCCTCTGAAAGGGCCCCTTGTAGCTGCAGATAGAAAACATTAAGACCAAACAACCAAACAAAACACACACGTGCACACCACAACAACACCAAAACAATACAAGCAAACAAACCAAAAAGAACAGGAATGGTATTCTGGTTCATAGTTTAATCAATATCCTTAGCTCTTTATCTACCTTTGAATTTTATGTATTGAATTGTCCATATTCTGGTGCAGGCACATTTTTTAAAATTCATCAGAAGATTTGAAGCCATGAATGCCTATTTAAATTAGACATTATTTTAAATAGATATTGCTCCCCGTGGTAACTGTATCTTGCTGACTCCAACTATTTATTTTGCTATTCATGTCCTGCAGCTCAAGCCTCTGAAGTCTCCTTCCTTGCCTTCCTCCCAGCAGTACTCACTGCAGGGGTCTTTCACAGAGAGCTAGTAAAGGACTTATGACCTGCACGCATACCCCAGACTGCAGAAAAGATGGTCACTGCATAAGCTTGTGAAGCTTTTGACATGCCTTACAACACTGGAGAGTAGTTGTATTTCCACCTTGTGGATTAATAGTGTGAGGGGTAAAAAATGAGACTCCAATTGCAGTCATGGTCCTATACTACAGAAGACCTACACTGCAAGTCTAGTACTTATCTACTGTGCATTTCTAAACCTTCCCACATGACTCATGAAATAGCACTAAAGCATTAGACAGCTTCCTGACAACAGTCTTACAGCTACAAACACTAGTATGCTTAGATATTTTTATAAATCCTTGCATGCATGCATATATATGCATACGTATGGTGGTAGTGGTTTGTTGGAGGTTTCTTCTAACAGCTGTGTGCTGGAGCTCCATCAAGCTCTTCAAGGACTTCTGCAGACAGAGGTATTAGCATCCTGCAGTCCTGCTACCACTGATGTACGCTTGGACCTGCAGCACTGCCCTGGCCTTTTTCCTTAACCACAGGGAGCGTGCTGAGCCCTGAAAGGATGTTCCCCACAAGGCAGCAGCAGACAAACACAGACCAAATTACTCCTTCCTCCTTCTCCTGTTGTCTGTATTACTGGAATTGCTGTATGACCACCAGGAGGTGTGGACCAGACTCCTCAGTTCGTGCCTGCCAGGAGCACAGGGTTCTGCTGTCATTTGAAAGTGGCACATCCTCACAAATACAGCTATAAGTTTCTGTTATAGTAATCTTTGCATATAACTTATGGAAAAATAATGCAATAAGAACATTTCTGTGTAGACAAGATTTTACCTGGGGCCCAGCAGAGCCAGAATGACAGTTTGTCATTCTATATGTTTGTATGTTGTGTTTAGCAGAGCTCTTGATTTAATTAGAACTGTAGGACTTTGCCTTCTGAGGAAGAACAGTGGAAATTTTACAAAAGACTTTGTAATAAACTTTCCCAAACACACCTCAGATACATTTTTGGCATAGATATTTTGGCATAGATATTTTCACTGAAACATAGCTTTACAATTTTACATATGTTGAAACTAGAAATAATATGCATCCAACTTTCTTCAGGCCATATACAAATCATTCAGTCATTTCCCAGCTGTTTTGATTTCAAAAGCTGCATATGCTTCATAGCACTTGATACTGTAAGCAGTTCTTTAATATTTCTTTGACTGTGGATAATATACCCAATAGGGAAGGAGTAATATAATGAGCTGTATTTTGCAATAGATGCATGAGATATTAACAAATATGAAATAGAAACTTCCTATTTTTGGTTCAGGAACTCAAAGGTCATTTTCTCTTGGGCCATTTTCTCTGCCATCTGCTAGTTTAAAGATTTTGTATCTATTTGAATATTGTCAACAGCAAAATCTGAAGAGTAAATGTACCACTTACATGAACTCTCAAAACTGGCAACAAGGGCAAATTTTTCCCTGACTTTAGGACCAAGAATTTCAGCCTTGTGAATCATTTCAAACTATTTGCTCTTCTCAAAGTCTGTAATCACAGAGGATTAGACACAAAACTAGGGATCCAGAAAATTTCTTCTCCCCCATTTTTGAAGTGTAGATACCCATCTACAATTTCAGTGGGTAATGCATGTAGTACAGAAAAAAAGTATTTTGCATCATTGATGTTTCACCTATTTACTTCTGATTAAAAGAAATAAAAAGTGTTTTTCTCTGTTGGAAAATGTTTGTCTTTCTAACTGTGTATTAAAACTACTTGCAAATGAAAAAAATACTCCTGGAATATTTTAAATGTCTTATTGGAGGGTTGTCTTCAAGGAGAGAGAGAAAATCTGATGCTTCTGTACAGCACCACAGCTTTTTGGCAGCCCTCTGTACCTAGAGAAAGAGGTGAGGTGTTGCCAGCATTGTAGGGGACAATGGAAGGACCCCCTAGGGAAGGGCCTATAGGTCTTCTTGAGACATGCATGCTCACATCATGCTCAGTGCCTCTCTGAGCAACACAACATCCGTTTTCTCTGTTTGCCATTGAGATTGCTAGGATATCTACCTCTCCTCAGAGATGTAGAGGACATGATTAAACTATATAGCTCCTGAGAACACAGATGTTCTGCTTTCAGCATCTAGTTGCTGGTATTTTTACCAAATGCTCTGTCACTTCCCAGGCACATCTCAAGAGGGTTGAATTCTGCTCATCTAGCCAGATTTGTGTTCAGTGCTTCACTTCAGCTGGACAAAATCCCTCATTTCTGCCTGAGGCTCATTAACCTGGGTTAATAAACTCTCATTATCCAAGGTTTCCTCAATCGACTGTTGAACTGATGATGAGCCTTCCAATACATGGCTACATCAGAGCGAGAGGTTTAACATCATGTAATTAAAATCCCTATTATTCTAGCATGAAGGTGACTGAACTGACACAGCAAACTATGTGTATTAATTCAGAAAGTAACAATGCAGAGTGAAAGCACTCAGCCCTTCTTTCATACAGAGGTCTTCCCATGCATCAGCAGGACATGGCTAAAGCAATTTCAGATGCTGGGAGGAACAAACAAGTAATTTAAAACCAGGGAGTGAGTCAGCAGAGTTGCATGGTATAACTTTTCTATATTGCAAGTGAAGGGGCACAAGATGTCTAAGATAACCTAACAACCAATAAGGAGCTGAGAGAGCTGTGAAAAAGTCCAGGTAGAAATACTGCTTCTGATTTGAAGTAGCACATCTACACTCCATAAAGTGGACTTTCTAATTCAGGCCATGCACAGGCAATGGATGCACTCTGTGGTGAGGTATAAGCATGACTTTTGTGCCCCTAGACTTGTCTTGTTGACTCATTTCCTTCCCTCTTACAAGTCAGATTATTTTTCTAAATATCAATTGTCTGGTACTGTCCTAGGGCATGTGTCATCCTTTTGCTAGTCAAGTCTGAGGAAAAACTTTCTCGTTGAGCTGTCTTTGAGAATACTGAGTTAGAAAATATACATAGGCAAATAATTCTTTTAACCAATTAGCTCTGTTAGATTTTTCTTAGAGTTTTAGATCTATGTGTCTTAAGTAAAATACAGACTGGAAAATGATTATGAATGTATGAAGACTCCCAGGAAAAAATAGTTTTTAAAGAAAAATAGTCATGACAAGGAAAATAAAGATGTTTAAATATGTGTTCATTATACCAGAAGCTGAACTTAAGAGGAGATGGTTCAATTTTCAAGTGATAATAACAAGCTCAATTAATTCAGAATCTTATCATAATCTTGTTACAAAAGCAAAATTTTATCACATTTCTGCACATGTCTGGGCAGGTGATTTTGGTCTCACCAAAGAATGATGCATTCTTAAAAGTAGGTTTCTATGTATTTCAGTCAAGGTTATTTGCCAATGTGATTATGAGATTGCTCAAGTAAATTCAACCAACTAACCCTAAATAACAATTTCAAAATTTAGACCAGTTTAAGAATGTCAGTTCAGTTCAGTGTTAGTTTGTCCATGTAACACGGAAAAGCCTTGCTGCTTCTAGCACGGAACTCCTGTATGTTAAATCAACCTTCCAGCCAGAACAATCCATGCTATAGCTTTCTGAGAAATGGGGGGAACAGGAATAAAAGTCTTATATCAGTTTTTCTCTGATGTCCTAATTCCCTGGGTCCTGATGTCTCCCTCTCCCCTTGTGTGACTGAATGCATATGAAAAATGAGCAAAATGAAGCCACCTCATTACTGAATGAGAAGGGGGTGTGACATTTTGTCATATAACGTCCATGCTTCCAGATGCAGAACTAGGATGGGTCTTATACTCTCCCTGCCTCTATAAAGGATACATGAGACATCATGAGCAGATAGTCACCAAAGGAACCATGAGGGTGGTAATTTTGAAGCTGATCTAATTTCTATGGAATTCCAGCAGTTTTGCAAACTTCCTGGAAAGATAAGTGACAGCAGAATGCTTGATTTAAAAGCTAATCAGAAGCTTCAGAACCTTTCTGTCTAAAAAATGTCTCAATCCAAAATTTGTTCAATATTAGACCATATTTTTTAGAATACTTAGGTCCTTTGCAAAAGCTTCTCTGTTGAGGAAGCATGGCTGACTTCTCCTTTGATAGCAAAGAAAAGATAATCAGATACAAATAATAAGTGTATCCTTCTGTCTTTCAGATATATTTCTTTTTTTGAGAATTATTTATCTTGCCACTTAGTTAAAGAAATAAAAAATATTTTTTTCTACATGACAGTAGATTCACCAGTATGTCTCACAGTTACAAGTTGGTTTCTTAAGATTAATGCAGCATTCAAGTTTTGTGTCTTCCCCAGCCTTACACCCAGCCTTACAGTCTTCCCAGATTTCATCATGCTCGTTTCTCTACCTAGAGGTATGGTATCCAGGAATGGAAATTTTATATATTTTCTTTAAGTAGGTAGATGTGATTCCAGTTCTTAGTAACACAAATAGAGTTTCCAGTAGTGATTTTTAAAAGGCCTGAATTAGCTTTGACATGTGGGGGATGGGAAATAATTTGGAAAGATTGTTTATCTCAAGCCTCTGACAAGTGATTTGGGTCAACCACTGATACTTGACCCTGGCTCTGCCCTCTCAGTCACACCCAGATTGCATTTTCACCTGTTTCCAGATTGGTTTTCAAGCTAGAGAAGTATTTTTATTCAATTTTTATTCACTCTCACTTTGTATGGTCCACCTCTTGTCTAATACTTTATTTTATAACACTGAAAACAAAAGGAAGAATGGGTTTGCTTTCCAATTTCAGAGGTGTTTGGTTAGGCACATCTGCTTAGCACAAGGAATTCACAGCCCACAGCTCCTCTGTGCTAAGTGGCAGGAACAGCACTTATGCTTTGACATGCATTCAAGTCAAATGCCTGAGCTGTGCTAAGGGTTTCTGGTTTCTGTCCAGATTGTGAATATATATCAGCTATGCAGGTGTGAATAATAACTGTATTTTTGGTATCATTCCTAAAATCAGTAATTGAGAGAGCTTATCACAGTACAGCAGACTAAATGGATCACAGGTCCAGTCTAAATCCCTGTGTGCTATTCTTGAAAAGGTGATCTGGTAATCAAATGATAATTTTATGCAGCATGTAGCACCTTTTTCATGTAAAATATATGCTGAGGAGTTTAATTATTAAAATATTATTCTATAGTGTGTCTAATTAAAATTCATAGCCAAGATGATAATAAGATTCCCACAACATTTTAATATGGGAGACATCTACATAATACAGCAAAATCACACAACAGGCAGTGTGACACACACACACACGCCTTCCTGGCGTAACTGTTTTTTTCCCCCATTTTTTTTAGTGAGGAGCACAATTCAACAAATGCTCTGCCGACCAAAAAGACACGTCAGTCATGGGGCCACTTTTTCCAGTCTGTTTCAATAAGATTTTGCCATTATGACATATTTTAAACTCTCGATAAAAGTTGATCATCTTGAATACTGACACCTGTGAAACAGTGATTTGTGAAACATCCGATGATATTTCACCTGCACTGCACAATGGGTAGTGTTACTGGGTGTCCATGATTCTATAGGCTGAAAATGTTAATGACAGGGAATAACTTGTTTATTCAGTGTGGCCATGAACCACACTGGATGCCTCATTACACACTTAATGACTTGAGACGAACAAATTGATTTTCTAAGTTGTTGTCCCAGTATTAAAATTGGAACAGCAATTGAGGGTCAAACCAAAACAGAAAACATCCAGTTCATTCTTTGATTTACAAAAAGGCTTCATTTCATTTTTGAATATTTCTATCTCCTTTTCATGTCACATTGAAGCTACATATCAAAAATAAAAAATAAAAATCACATTTCAAAATAAAAAGTGCAAATACTTGTTTGTGCACTTGCTTTCTGTTTTTGTTGTTGATGATTTTTTTCCCTCATTCTTTTTGGCAAAGCTTTTCCTCAGATAAATGCAAGTAGTTTCAGTCAATCTGTTGTTTATTCTGTGAATAAATTGTTTTCCTAACAAATGCTTGGCCACATGAGCTTTGTCTTTGCAGTTGAGGCAGGCAGATGCTGTGTCACACCCACTTGCTAATGCTAGCCTGAGAAATGGGTGGCTGCTCTGGTAGCAAGCACCACAGCTAAGAAGCCCTGTTGAGATGTCAGTATATATGCTACTTTGGGCTTGTCATCATGTCAGTGTAGTTGTGCAGCTACTGATCAACTTCTGACTGACAGTAAATGCTGAAAATTGCCAGAAATCGTTCTCTAAAAGAAATATTTTCTTTTTTATTGTGCTTTAGTTGTTATTACTTGAAATAAATTAGGTACCTAGTTGTATCAACTTGTATGGTTGAAATCTAGATAGCACTGAACAGAAGAGTGGACATACTTCACTGAAGGATAATTAGTGCATGAAAAAGAAGGGTTTAGTAGGGTTTTGATTTGGTCATTTTGTCAGCAAGATCATTTCTTTTTTACCTACCTAAAGGAGTAAATGGTCACGTGAGACTGGTTACGTGTTTATTAAGTTGTTTCCTGTTGTTTCCCACTCTGGAACTTGTTTACCTCACAGAAAAGACCGTATTCCCAGGGCCAGGGGAGAGAGGTATTTGGATGCTCGCTAGGGACCACATGACAGAGAGAAATTACAGAACAAGGGGATTGGCTTATGGTGAGGATATTCATACCTTGATTTTTAGAGAAGTCTGTGCCTAGTTCCAAATATCCTATGAAAGCAGAAAAGAGTACACCTGTTTGCTGCTTTTACACATTTTTGTTTGCTAGATAATTTGCAACCCTCCAAGATGCTGGAGAACTGCAGTGGCTGAAGAGGCTGAATTTGACTTTGTGAATTTCATGTATTTTGTCTGGTTGGTTGGTCAGCTGCTTTTGTTTTGTTTTCCTAAAACCAAAGGACTTTATTGATGAGACATTCTGTTTTATAAGAAGTTATATTTTTTAATGACTACTTGTTTCTATCTTCACCTGCTTCAGTACAACACAGAAAATACATTGAGCAGCTGTAAACGTTGTAACTGAGTGTTTATTACAGTCTGACACTCTGATTTCTTAGAAAATATACTTTTCTGCCTTTCCAGGAGTAAAAACAAATACAGAAATTAAGACCACCAGAATAAGGAAAGTGTTATATCTTCTAGGAGACATAGTAGTCCATGTGACCTCTTGAGAATCAGCATTTCACTTTCACCTCTAAACAGATTGACATTTTATTATATATAAAAAAAAAGGGATTCTTCAATATATCGTATTTTGGTGAGGTGAGTTATCTTTCGTATCCTTTTAAGCTTTCACCCTACTCTAAGTCCTACTAAATACCTGGTAATATCAGGAGATCCAGAAGTACTGCTGCAGAATGTCACTGAACAGAAAGTGCTGAGTTCTTAAAAGGCAAATGTTTCTGGATGAAGTGATGTTTTCACTTTTCTTGCAAATTATTTTCTTACAATCAATCATCATCTTTTATTCAACCCTCTTTCACCTCAAAAAGCCCATGTGTCACAAGCTTGGAGGTGAAGTTAAAAAAAGAAATATCTACTTAGTGAAAAACAAGTGAGTCTTTTGGAAAGTCCTGAGTTTGTACTTGTAAATGTTCAACACCAGAGATCTGAGACAGGTCAGGTTCTCAGGCAGTCCAGGGAGATCTGGGTCCTGAGGTCATGGTCATACTGCAAAATGTGCTCAACTGCTCCCAGCTCCAAGGATGACTTGTAAAATCATGCATTATATAAAGCAATGTAACAACCAACAAGGTCATAAAATATCCTGCTTATTTATTTATTTATTTATAAAACTTACTGCTTTTTTCAGTGATCAAAGCATTGACCAAAGCACTGCATGGGAGCAGAGGTCTCACTGAATTCACTAATATTTGATGTGAATGTAAAATTTTCGAGGCTAGCACTGAAATGTTCTTGGGACACACATGGAGTTACACACAGGATAGCAACTGGAGCAGGGAAGGACGTTGTTCTACAATGTCTGGGATCCTGATTCATATTCTCAGGATAATAATAGGCTTGACAGCTCTCGCAAAAAAAATATTTCTCTGTTTTTTTTTTTGTTTGTTTGTTTGTTTTTTAGCAAAAAATTCTCCCACAAGACCCATAGAGTCCCAAAAGGGAGTAAAGCATTACTTGCTTCTCAGTCGAGCAAGTAGTGAACTTTTGACTGCGGTAATACTGAAATCTACTGAAGAGTCAAAAACAGCAAACCAGAAGTCATCGTGATATCCCCTTTCCTCAAAACAGAAATCATCACGATATCCCTCCCCTTCTCATAGCAAACACTGACTTTCAGGGACGGTGTTGCAGCTGGTGGGCTTCCTCCTGTTTTATTAAAGAAATTTTAGATAGGAGAAAGAAGACAAACCTTACAATCTATTCCCTGGCAGGCAAGCTGAACTCTTAGGATATCAATACTCCTCATATTTCCGGTTATTTTAGTTCATTCTTTTTTCATTGATAGATTGCTAGGGTGGAGAATCATGAATGAATTGTCATTATAGAATAGATGTCTTTAGAGACAGAAAAATCTTTAAGGAAAAGAGTAGATAAAGGAAGACATTAATTGGAGACAGGGAGAGTGCTCTGGGAACATGTGATTATATTTTTTTCCTCCTGTTTCTTACTCCTTCCTAGCTGTCTGTATTTGACAATTGTCAGAGACAGAACATTGAGCTAGCTGGATCTGGCTCAACAAGAACTTTATTGTGCTTTTATGAAAGGATTAAAAAAAATAATAATAAAATAAAATAAAAGTAAAAATAAAAGTATTTGAGCAAAGAATCGTTGAGTTCCTGAGTGTTTTTCTTCTTTATAATAACCCTGAGGCAAAGAAAAGACAATCAGAGATCACTCTGGTGTCAGCAGCCAGCCATTAACACCATGTAAGTAGTTCTAGTGAACCTTACAACAAGCAAGGTCAAAGGATGGAAGAGAAGGAAGCAATGTTCAAATCTAGTCCTAGGATGCGGGGAATTTCCTACTCTCTCATTTTCTGCTTTCCTTGATAATAAACATGTGAGGGACTATTTATTTACCAAACCTAAGGGCACCAGAGTCATTGATAAGATGTGGAGGCCCACTTTAAATAGTTGCCAAAGCAAGAAATCCTTTGAAGGGTATCATTCTTCTTTGAAGAACAAAGAAGACAGTAGGAAGGAAGAATATGATGATAGACAACCTCAGAGAGGAAGATACCCTGGGAAGACTTCCAAAAGATGGCCTCATGTGAGACCATTGACTGCAATGGGGAGTGGTTCAGATTGCAAAGGTAGAGTTTTCAGTGCAAAGTGGTATTCAATGAAAAGTAAAGCAAAGGATGAGCTGATTCTCATGCAAATGTCCAAGATGTCAAGCACTGTGAGACTCACCTGTCAGGCATGTTTGATTCCCTTTCATATTGTCTGATGAATATTCACCCCTGGTGGTCTCATATCAAGGCAAGCTGCCAACAATTCTTCTGGGCCGCTCCCAATAAATTAAGTCCTTCAAGGTAACACACAGTTAACATTCAGATTTCTTTTCCATTTAAATATCAGATTATTTCATCTTCCCAAACCCATGACAGTGAAAGCAGCTTTTAAAACCCACTATCATGATACTGCCATTGTTTCACAAAGTCTGATACTACAATAAAACGAAAAAGCAGATTCATTAGTGGTGTGTATGAAACTCTGAAGTTCTCACAGATAAAACCATTGCAGTCTGTTTAGAATATGAAATAACATCTGCCTTCCCTCCAGCACCCTGCCTCACCATTACATCATTGTGTATGTTGGCATGTCTGGAGTCAAGACATAAAATCTTTCATGGCATGGCAAAAATGCATGACTGACATCTTCCTTCTTGTCATATAGCCAGTTCCACTGAAAACACACCTGGCTTGTATTATCCATAGTAAAATGTACCCATGAAATCCAAAGCTGAACCAAAGATTGGTGAATTGAATGGAAAAGTTCCTAATTTTCCCCAGTAAAGTCAGACCCATGAGCACAGTGTCCTTCAGAAGTAGTTTGTCGTTTTGACAACCCATTCTGTAACATGAACCCCTTGGAGCTGGGACTGTACTTTGGAACTACAGTTTCCACTGACATTAAAGTCTGTTATAAAACCAAGATGCTCATCAAGCAGAAAGAGACGACACACAGCAACTTTCCCTGCTTCAGGCACTGTCAAGTGTTATTCAGGCCCTTTTCTAAACAGAGAGACTCTATGCATATCTTCTGTATGTAAAATGTGCATGCACTGCATTTTAATCTTTTCTTCAACTATCATCCATAGATTTCTATCCTTCAAATTCTGTCTTCTACAAACTTCTAAATTCTTCTAAATATATAAAAATATTTCTTTCTAAATAGTACAGACACTCTTTAGAGTACAGACACATGATTGAATGTGTATAAGTTAATGAGATTTTACAGGTTACCATATTTTATTTGGTAGAGGTGAAAAATTACAGTGTACATGTTGTTAACCCACCACAGTTCTGTGGAAATCAGTTTAGGAAACTCAGACTTACCCAGTGTACAATCACAGAAGTGTCTGTGATCGACACATAGTAGTATCCACCTCTCATCTTGTGGTTTTCCTCTGCTGTCAGTCAGGAATACTCTTTGATGTTTCGGTGCAAAATGCAGCATGTTCACCTAAATCACCCTGGAGAGATTTACTTGCAATGTTATAGGCCAGGTGTGATGAGGGATGGCAAACAGAAGCTACAAAGAGATCATTAGAAGTGATGGGACAATAACCTCTCTTGCTGTTTCAGAAATGCGCCTCTGTTTTCATGTGTTGAGTTTCACTTCACAGTATTTTTTTTTCCTGTGTCTCAGCAGAGACAAGGCTTTTTGTTTTGTCTGTATGTCTTTTGTATCATAAAGAATTAGTGCATGCAGGAAAGTGCTGTTTTCCTTGGCTTCCAACTGGCTCTGCTACCTTCATATTTTGCTAGGACGATCAGACACTTCTGCAGTATGCACTGTTTATTTAGAAGAATACTTTACAAAGCAGCAGGGAGGAATGAAGCTTTCAACACGGGGCTCTAAAAAAGCATGGGAAGACAATCAAAATTAAAGACAAAAATAGCAGTATTGCCCAGGGTTTTGCTTCAACAAACTTAGCTGAGCCAGGACAGGAGAACAGATAATGGGAAGGGTGAAGGAGTAGCAGCAATGTGGGGAAAAAGTTCATTTCAAAAAAATTAGCATCAGGTCTTGGTTTTCAGTCTGAATTTGAAACTTGCAGCAAGCATTTCAACATACCAGAAACAAATATTCCCAATCTGATAGACAGGGATTTCCTGGAGGTGTAGAAAAAGTCAGAAGAAGTTAGAGCAAGGAAATGTTAGCATCCCACTAACTTGCACCTCTGCCTTCAGCTAGTCCACATCACACCGGCAGCTTGCAGAGAAGAGGACAGAAGAGGTCAGAGAGAAGGTCAGAGAGAAACTGTAGGACAGTATGACGTGTGTGTGTGTATATCCCTGAGTGTAGGACAGGTCGAGCCACAGGGTGTGGAGCTGACCCTGGGAACTGTCTCAACATGGGTGCATAACTTGTGATGCATCCTGGAGAGGGATTGGACCTACCATAGGGAGCTGAGTCCTGTACCCCTGCCATAAGCACCAGGGCTGTGCTTATCCCTGGCTGTCACCGGTATTCAACATGGATGATATTTTTGCAGTAAGAAAGAGGCAACTATGTGACTGCTTTAAACTCTCTTGTAGGGGATCTGATTCCAGAATATTTTAATTCTGGTTGTGCTTTATCATTACTGAAATTGCTGGTATTACCACCTTTATATTTTTTAAGGGTTGCTTGATTATTGTCCTGGCATGTTTTTATTTATTTATTTATTTAAGGAACAAAGAAATGGGTTAAAAATAACCCCCTGTTTACTAAAACAAGAGAAAACCTATGGAGCAGTGATGTGAATAGATAAACCAACTATCCTTTCTTAAGTGCACTCTTTCCATGAGCAGGTAGTCTGTTATTATCAACAGGGTATCTGAAGCTGGAGAAACGGTCGAGTTGTGACAGTGCCAATGGGGAGAACTTGTTTTTCTGCCTTCCTTTTCTTCCTTTCTTCTCTCCCTTACAGCTGCTGCTTACTAAACTGGTTGGTCTCTATAAGCAGTGTGGGAGACCTTATTCTTTTCCCTGCAGGGGAACAGAGGCTGCTCCTGCCACTTTTAAAAGAGCTGGATAGAAACTGCTGCTTCACATTTCCACTCCAAATTGTGAGTACAGCAACAATGAGGGTATTAACCTGATGAGGGTTAGATTGATTGAAGAGTGGAAGGGACCATGAATCATTTATTACCAAGTGGCTATTTTAAGGTCCTCCTACAAGCTCTCTATTTTCCTACCACTTCTCTTCCTAGGCACATCCGTACTGATTTTTAATGCAATTCAGGATCTAAACACCAATTAGTCACCAGTGCTCAATAAGATCCTGGGATGCCCCGTGCTGTCACCTGGACCTGTGGAACTAAGCTGCAATATCCATGCCACCAGTTCTGCCACAGCCATGTCCTTCAGTTCCTCCTGTCACATGTGTTGGTGCTCAGCTGCCTCAGCCTGCACGGGTACCCTCTGTGTCTTCTTCCAGCACACAGCACTGTGGTTCTTGCCTCTGGGAATTGGAGAAAACCTTCTCCACCCACTTCTTTGCATGTGTCCATCTGGTGCAGCAGCCTCACTTACATCTGGGATGAGTCCACTGCACATCGACATGACTATGGCCCACTGTTATCACTACTAATATCATTTCACAAACTGTACTAGACTTGCCGCTTTGCTCTGTCTCGAGACACCTGTGAGGTCAAAGTGACTCTGACAGCTGGCTGACAAGCACAAGCATCTTGTTTTCAGAGGTCATATGACCTCTCAAGCCTCACTGCTGCCACTGTAATTTCACAATGCAAAATACAGCCCTGTATGTGACTTACACCTACTGCACGTATTTTCTCGGTATCGCTTTGAAGCTGCTAATTGAGGGTTGGTTATGTACAAATTTCCTTACAGGTCTTCCATCTGAAAAGTCTGCTGGGGGAGGCATTCCCATAGCTTTCTCTGGAATCTTCTGAGATATTTCTGTACATTTTACATCCTTATTTGTTTAGTTTACACGAGAATTTGTAGTCTATTCTGAGTTAGTTGAAGTCTCCAGACAGGATTTTTTTTTTTTTTACACTTCTCCTCCATCCCCAATCTAACATGATTTATGTATCATGGTATTGTTTATACTGTCAAATTTGTTGCATTTCCATGTCAAAAATCTCTGGCTTCAAGTGCAACCCAATGACTTTCTGAGAAAATGATTTCCTAAAGAGATAATGATCATGCACAAATGGATGCCCCAGTTTCATAAGGTCACCTCCCAGAGTGTTGCTGTCCTTTCAGTTCCTCATTAGAGACATTGTAAAAGATGCCAGGTTTTAGGTCATTCATATGCAAATGAAACATTTCAACATTTTTGCTTGATTTTTACATGATCCATAAGAGCACTACTTTCACTTCTACTTATAAGCTTCTCCCTAAAGCAATAATTTTCTGTTATTGTAGCTTGAATTATGGTAAGACAAACTTTGTAGGTGAGCCATGAACCATCTCAACTTTCATCTCTGTTCCATACTCTGTTGATAGTTCTTGTATTCCCTCAAAATTTCATTGGTTTCCTCTTCAGTTGCTGTCAATACTGTGAATGAATACAGTGAATGAATGTGATCTCTGAAATCCAATATTTGGCACATTTTTAACTCTGTAATAAGTATTAATTTTTCCCTCTGGTATTGTTATAAATTATAAATTTTCCATGCTTTTCTACATTTTTCTTTATCCATACAGTTACTGACATAATTCTACAATGGAATAAAGTTTAACTCTGTAAGACCAGAGCTTCATTAACTCCTACTATCATTGGCGTGTCTTTGCTGATATCAGTGTTCCTGGTGCACCTAAACATCATAGAAAATCAGTCCATATCCTTCAGGTGGACTTCAGGTGAACAGACTGTGCTGTTTAATATTGCTTGCATGAAGAAGTCTTCTTCCCTCCTCCAGTGACTTCTGCTGATGTTTGTAAGAGTCTAAGCAGTGACGTGATCCTTTTCTGAATGACAGATACCATCTTTCATAAGTTGTTTGTCCATTCTAAGTTTCTCAGTGGCTTGGGTTTTGGAGGCTCCCATGGTGACTGCTTTATCTATTCCTCCCTCCATCTCATTTGCAGAAACATTGTGAGTTTCTTTTCATATCCGTATTGTCAAAGCAACATCTAACCACCTCAAACTTCAGGAAAGTCCCTCTTTGCTTTACAAATGTTGACTGCTTTGCCATAAGTTTATTCTAGGTGTATCTGTAGATGTTTCCTTGAATGATTTTTCCCAGAATCTAATTGTGATCTTATGAGAAACTAAATGTGACTCTCAAAATTTCAAAACAGTTTTTGAAATCAGTCACAAAAAAAACATCTAATTTTTACTTTTTTTTTTTTTTTTGTAATGTCTGTTTAAAAACATACACCTGACATGTTTCACTTTACCTTGAGAGTAGTACTCAAATTGCTATAATAATCTTTCATAATTAGCCTCCTCTGCCTAAGTTAATGGGGAAATATTTTTAACAACAAAGGTGCTTCATAATGTCTCAGTCAGAAATTAAGCTGTATTTTCATGGCCACTTCTGTCTTATGGATACAGACTGAAGTACAAGGCAAAATGACTCCAATTATCTTCTGCAGTTTGAAAGAATTCCAGTGCTGGCAAGGCTTTTAACTTCTATATTTTTTTCTTTAGAATATTTTTTTTGCTGCTTATTTTGGGAAAATTAGTTGTTAACTAATCACCTTGAGTGGAGAATTTGCAGTGTTCAGTGATGGATTTCATACTGAGAAGGCTTTAACAGCCTGAGCTCCTCCACAACTCAACCAGTAGGTGTGTTGTCAGTGGCCCTTATCTTAAATCTTCGTGCAAAAATGTACTACACAAAAACACTAATGCAAATATATTAGAAATGAGTATTATTGTTTTTTTTTAATAAAAATAAAATAAAATAAAATAAAATAAAATAAAATAAAATAAAATAAAATAAAATAAAATAAAATAAAATAAAATAAAATAAAATAAAATAAAATAAAATAAAATAAAATAAAATAAAATAAAATGAACCACAGGTCAAACATCTACAATGACTCAGAGGCAGCATTAATTTCTCACTAATGCTCCCACACAAATTTGGCTTTAGTTGTCATCTTCAAATGCTTTCCAAAATGCAGGATTTCCAGCAGAAATTGGTTATTTCTTACCAGAAATAACCCAGCTCTACTGGAACTCTATCCAGTGAACAGCATTGAAAAAACAAAACAAAACAAAACACAACAAAACAAAACAAAACAAAACAAAACTTTCCTAAGCTCTGATTCTTTTCTGAGCCAGTTACTGTTTTCAATAATAGAGAGGTTTTAATTAAGTTGATGGACATAAGTGGGATGGATATGCTTTGGAGCATGTGTGAAATACCATAGCAGCTAAGAGGGAATGCAGCTTTTCTGATTACTTGTGTTCACCCAGCACATTGCTGATAACAAGGAAATCATTTTTGGAACAATGGTTCAGAGCAGAGAGTTAGCGATACAGATTTTCTCTGGTCTGAACAGATTATTTTCTTTTGTTTATTGCTGTCATTTATGCTCCTAGTATGAGTTTTGTGGCTAAGTGTATCTTAAATCAGCCTTACCTTCCTGCTCACTAGTCTATAGTAAATTGTGGTGTATTTTAAAGATGAAAAATGCTTCAGAATTAGATGGAAACTGCAACCTGAAGTGCTGAGTAACCAGAGTTCAGTCAGTGATGTCTGTAGAACATGAGCAAGTAAATTCCAGAGCAGGGATAGTCTGATAACTGCAGATGCATGCATACATCTGGTGGGCCTTTTGCCACAAGAACATGCTTCTGTCTTGCTTTCAGCTCGCCCAGGTCCCCTTCTACAAAGCTTCTTTCTAGTTGCTCGGTGCCTGACCCCTGTGCACAGGGTTGTTCTGTCTAAGACAAAACACTTTGCATTTGTTAACATGTGTCCCAACAGCACATTTTTTTTCCTCATCTATCAGGATCCCCCTGCATAGGTGACTCTCTGCCTTAACCTCCACCATATACATTGTCCCCCAGAGACTGATACTCTTATCAAAGTTCTGGGGGTTAGTCGCTCCCTAGCATCACCTATTTCATTTATAAAATGTTACTGGCTACAGTATGAACCCCAGAAAAAAAATAGTAAATAACCACAAGGCAGACTTTGTACCTCTGATCTCAGTATTTTAACCTCAGCAATGTGACCAATGTTTCACCCACACTGTATTCCACGTCCCAAAACCAAAAACTCAGCAGTTTGCTAGACAAAAAAAATATGTGACACTATGCCTAAATCCTTGCTAAAGTTGAGGTAAGTGACATCCACTGATTTGCAAAGGCCCTGATACTGAAGCAGGGAGCAGTAATAAAACGTTTGAATTCTAACAAGGAGGATATGAGGCAGCATGCCTTCAGGTGGAAAGAGTTCTCAGCAGGAATCCTTCATAGGAGAAGACACAAGCTGACTGCCCTGTACTTACCTAGCAAATTTAATGATCTCCAGGGATATGACACAGCACACTCCCAGCCTCTGGAAGGAAAAAGCCTGATTCATTGAAGGCTTCATGTAGTAGTGCTTAATGGGCAACTTCAATCCAATCTGAGAAGAAAGAGAAGAAAATTTGTAGGTTTTTCTTTTATCAGAAGTGGGTGTGAAATGGGATCGCACCTTTCTGCTAGCTTACTAGCCACAGTTATAGCAAATTCAATGCAGTCTTTTGTTCTTGTTGTTGTTGTGTTTGTCTTTTTTTTTTTTTTCTGCTGTTAACATAAGAAAAACTAATATTATTTTTGTAAGAGTACTAGAGGAGAATGGTGGAATTTTTAGTTTAGAGACTGACATTGTGCTGCCTAAAACACAATTAAGAGCAACCTTTTGGGGTATGCACTGCAAATGCTACTAAAGCAGTAAACAGATAGCACCCCTCAGATTCCTCCTCTTCAAGGACTCTGTTGGGAGCAGGTGATCATATAGAAGAGGCCAAAGGACTGAAAAAGTGTCCTGGAATTATGACCCTGGTCTGATAGCCATGCTTGGCTGGTGACAGTTAAAAGGCTGGGAAGCTGCACTGACGAGTGCTTTGATTCCCTTGCACCTGCACAGGCAGCCAAAATCATCTTCCTGGTGCTATCATTTAAAGCTGTTTTGAAGTTGGAGTTAAGGTTGCAGTGAAGCAAGGCAGCAGGGAATAAGAACTGCGAACTGGAGGGAAGTTATGCTGTGAAAACGAGGGAGCTGTTGCAGGGAGTGTAAGCACATATTTTCTTTAGCTAAGATTGCAAAGTTTATGCATCATTTAACACTGCCAGACTGATAAATGCCCCGATGCTGAGTATTGATGTGATGAGCAGTGTTGGCTGTCAGTTAACACTGCTTTATGTGGTGCAGACTGCACAAAAAATAAAAAAAAAAAAAAAAAAAAAAATGGCTAAGTAACACACTAAGAAATTTAAAATCCCATTATCACAGTACAGCTTCTGGGGGGCTATGGCTCCAGCTGGCTTTTACCAGACCTCTAGGAGTAACCACTGCAGGCAGAGATCTGAACTCCCAGCCTCTGGCCAGGGTTGCAGGTAGGAGAAAGTAACTGGTGATCTCTAAGAGTTCTGACTGATCACAGCTTTTAAGGCAAGTGGATATCACTACAACTAGTCCAACCTATGAAGCATCTCAGCCTCTCAGTGAGTTCTGGCACATGCACATACACAGCTGCATATGCACACACAGCTGCAAAGTCTCACTGGGGCAGTGAAACCATGTGCGTTAGGAAAACCTTATGTGAAGAGTCAGGATCATACCCCAAAGATTGTGCTTTCAATCTCCACCCTCCAGTAATCATAGAAATAGTACCAAAGTGCAGAGAACTATATATATATAGCTTTTTCTCCCACAAGCCTTTTGAGAAATCACTTCTCCACCCTCCAGTCCCCCAAACCGTTCGCATAAAGGCTTATGTAGCTCACTGTTGAAACATTTGAGCCCAAAATGTAAAACACTGGCAAAGTTATAACGATTGCAAATGGCACATCAAACAGTCTTAGCTATTGGTGATGCTACTAGCATTGCCTAATATAAGGACCATGGTGGAAAATATCAGTATGTTCTCTGTACTGCATAGTGCAAGGCTCTTCTCTGCAAAATGGTCTTCATACCATTCATGTTTCTTAAGTGCAGGGAGTAGAAAATGGCATGAAACTTAAAATGCTGCCTGTCACTGTAAAAGCAGCTTTCCTAAATAACATGTTTTCCGCAATGGAAAACCATGTATCTTTAGTACTAATCATATTTTTTTGTTGTTGTTCTCAAAACATATTTCAAGGACATTCAATCAGGTTTCTTATTACCAAGGCACTACTGCATTATTAAAAAAGTAAAAAAAAAAAAAAAAAAGAGAGAGAAAGAGATCACAGAAGGGCAGACACAATGAGATTATATTTTATTGTGGAGTTGACACATTGGTCTGCTCCTGTCAGTTTAGCCTTGTGACTATCTGGGACTTTGCGAAACACAAATACATAAAACAAGTTTCCCTTCAGCATGGAGGGATACAGAAGCTAAGCAATCTTACTGACATATTAGAACAAGGACAGAGATCGAATCATGCAAATAAAAAGGATTTTTTTTTTTTATTATTTTTTCCCTAGGCTTTTATGGTTTGAAGAACAAAAGGTTGTACATGAATCAAAGGTGCTGCTGCCAGGTGCTTACCTAAGACAATATGAGTTGCCTGGTATTGAATCCTCTCAGAGCTGGGTTTCCAACATTGCACACACATTTAGCGTTATGTCTCACTTCAAAAACAAAGCAGGTCAGTCTTCATCACCCACCCATGCACACACACAGTCCTGTAGAAAGAGACAAAAGAATTGCAAAATGCCTTCGCCAAGTGTACACTGAACAGTGTACATTCATCAAGGATAACAGAGACCATAGAAATTATTTTTGAAAGTATTTGTGCGACATCTAGGTGAAGGGACAACTTCTTTTTTAAAATGAGGTTCCAATTTCAAACAAAGAAGCAAAATCTGAAATTCTTAGTAAAATAAGGTGGAAATCTAGCTTCTGTTTAGCAGATGACCTTGAGTAAAGAGGTGCTAGAAGCCTACTATACCTCTTCAAGGAGCTGTATTGAAAAGTCAACACAATGATTTTCTTAACTTCTTTCTAGACACACAGAAATTTACCAGAAAAGGAATAATCTGTCAGTTTTTTATTAGAGTCATATTTTGTTTGGCAACAAATGCCAACAAAACACTTCTTTTTTTTTTTTTTTTTTCTTCCCTGACCTTGCTGGGTTATAATCTCATCACAATAATAGTTTATAACATCCTTTACATAACTCTCTATAAGTGAATGCACACGCAAAACTTGAAGATAATTCCAGGTTGTGTTCAAGCAAAGACAGCAGACTTCTGTTGAATGTCAAACAGGTTGCTTAGGACTGTAAATAACAAAATCTCCTTTTCTCTAGCATCAGGTTTCAATCACAACACAAGTGTAATATGACTATATGATTTCTGTGTAACACCTTGGTGCTTTCATAGGCAAGATGAAAAGCTTTTCTGCAAAGTCAATAGGTCTCCTGAGAAGAAAGACAAGTGCCATGAGACCTTTTTTAATTGCTTTTCTTTGGCTGACTTTAACTAATGCTGTGGGCATTTGTCCTTACCATGACAGTTTGGCCTTCACAGCCCCTTTGCTCAGACACAGGGATATATTTGCAGAGAACAGATATAGAAAGTGGTGATGTGATGAAAGTGTGAAGAAAATGTTGGTTTGGGACAAGAAATAAGCTGCTGTACATTGTCCTTTTCAGGTCTGCCACTTGACTCTCTCCTTTCAACAATCTTTTAAGTTCCAGAGGATTTGCCTTAGTGGCATCTTCTCTGCCCTAACTCCTTCACTATCCATGCTCTGAACTGCAGTGTCCCACAGATCCATTGCCCTTCAGGATGGGTGCAAGGTCTGCCTATGTAAATAGAAATAGCCAGTGGGAGAAAGCTTTAAATCGGGTCAGCTAAGGAAAACTGTAGATTTTGTCTACATTGGTTAATAGCACTAATTAATATTGTTCAGAGGTTAACTTTTAAGAATTACTCCCAACTTAATATATATACATATAAACATATATTCTTTTTCCAGAAGTGTATATGAAAATAGAACATTTTTCAGGTCAAGATTTCCGTGTTGAACATTTTAGTACTCCCTGTGTGTATTCTTTTCAATATGTAAGGAAGTTAAGGTGGTCTTAAGGTGGTAGAAGATGTCTTAATACTGACTTTTACTATCATTGTTGGACATGCTCATTCTGCTTGTGCACATTTTACCTCAGAAGGCCTTGTAGTAAAATCCGGCTGCAAGAAAAAACACTTTATCACTGCTTTAATTCCAGGTATCGGGGGAAGGGTTGGAGGAGTGTGACCTCTCAGAAACCTGATATTTGTACAGAAGCTTTGTTCTTCTGATGATTTCAAGCTACTAAAGCTACTAGGTCATTTCCAGCCATGGGCTTGGTAGCCCAGGGAGCATGGAGCATCACCGCCAACTTGTGGGTACACACTCCAGCAAGCAGCACATGTGTTGGCTCAGCAAGCCTGGAGGCCAGGCTTGCACTGTGCCCAGTGTGTTTTACAGTTCCTAATTAAGCCCTAAACTACTTTCAGCTTTGATGATCTTCCTACTGCTTTTCCCTTCCCCCACAACTAATTTCAGACTGGTATGTTCAGTGAGATACAGGAATAGAAGCAACGCAGCTTGTAGTCACCTTCGCTTCGGAAAGCTGGGGATGGAAGTGTTTCTGAGCTAGAGTTTACAGCAAAAACCAGGACAACGGAGATGATTTAGCCCAGTTTGCTAGAACTCACTGCAATGATCACAGCAAGTTTCTAAACTAACACAAAAAAATTGCCTCTGGCAAATTCTTGTCCCTTCCCATGTGCCCACTTGTTCCTATGACCCAATTTACACCTCCTCAGCCTAGTGCGTGGCTGTCACTCTTCCTGCTCAGCCACAGAGCTCCTGTTCTGGCTTTGCCTCTCTCTGAGCTAATCCAGAGCTAGTTGGTATGAGTTTGGCAGAACTCAGCCAAGCCCCTGAATGAACCTGCTGTTTCTTTTGCGATATAATGCATTCACCTTTTTAATCTGAAAGGAGCATCAGTCTATAAGTTGTGGGTGAAATGCTTAGAAATCAGTGGGGCAAAGCAGAAAAACAGCACCAGTGTATGGTGTCAGTCCAGAGGCGTCACTTCTCCTAGGATTTTTTCTATTCTTAATTTTTTTTTTTGAGCTAGTTCAGCAAAAGGTTCCTCGTAAAGAAGTCGTGAAGATATCCCCCCTTGCCCCAAGGTTACAGGTTATTTTGTTGGACCAGATGATATGACAGCATGATTCTATCAGGACAAATCAAAGTTTACCGAGCAAATCTGTGTACTGTAACCTGATTTATTGGTGCCATCTGCCAACACCCATGAACAGATGCTCTGTAGGACCTCACTAACGTGCAGTAATGACTGGGAGAAACCCACCGCAAATGGCTGAATTTTAAAAGTTATAGAGTGTAGCAGGAGAGATAACAAACATAATGAAAAATGTCTAGGAGAATGCATCCTAATGTTCATTTTTCAGTTCAATTTCCCTGACAGCAGTACTTCAGAGCATACTAATCTACATACGTGGGTATATGGTGTAAAAATAAACCAAGCACTCATATTTTTCTGTGATTTAGCTCCAGTCTTTTGCCACTGTATGTTTTAAAGAGATCATTTTGGTCTGAGCAGTTACTGTCACTCCTTCACAAAATCAATGAGTTCTTCCTGATTGCAAGAATCCCTTTTGCAGTCATAGTCTGGCAGGTCAAAACTGCCCTATTGCTAGGACTAATATAGGGCATATAGGGTCTTTTTCCCTCCTCTGCAGCAATTTCCAAGCCCTGTGTACTCTGAGGGCATGCCAAGGTAGAAGCAAACGAGTTTGCAATTATTGCCACTGGCAACATTAATTTTGCATTCCTGTCTCTTCGAAAACACAGGGGAGCAAAAAGAGATAACGAAAGGAAGAGCAACTTGTCCGGATGGAGGTGTGAAACGTGCCTGGTCTCTGAGCAGAGCCACGCTCACTCCTGCAGCCCTGGGGATGCTCAAGAGGGATGGGAGAAGCCCAGCTCCAGATCCCTGCTGTCCCCAGCCCCAGGTCCCTGCCGTCCCCAGCCCCTCCCACCCCTCCTGCCCTGTGTGTTCCCAGCTAAATACTCGGCTCCTAGGTGTTGTATTAAAATTAGAAACTGAAGCTGTAGTGATTGGGGTGGCTCTCTGCCTTCTCTCCTAACCTGCATTGTAAGACAACCTGCTCTGTCCGCACCAAGGGTATTACTGGGCACTCATTCAGACATGCTCAGGGAGATCTTTTTAATAGACACAACCCATCCAATACCTGGCAAAGTTATAAAATCAGAGAACAACAACTTTCCATCACTGCCACTCTTTCCGAGGCTAGATTTGGACCCAGGGTTGGAGAGCTGAAAGTCTTCCCTCTTTATTGTGCCAGTCCATTAAAATCATCCACTCACAGAAATTCTCCGGGGAGAAACTATCACTGAACTATTAATAAAATCTTCCAGAACTATTAATACGGTCTGTGGAAGCTTTAATCCACTGCAGGGACTGATTATGTAAGCACACAGGCATGAGGATGCTGTTTTTAGCCTCAGTTTGAATGACCTTTCAGTTTAAACAGTTTTGTTTATGATTGAAATCTGCCTGAATCTAAAAGAAACTATTTTCATTCAAAGGGGATTATATTTTGATTTGCATTAAACTGGCGAGTCTGGTCTAGATTAAAGAAATGCATTTGGATGGCAAGACGTGTGTTTGCTTATCTGATTGCAAAGGGTTGAGGCTATGAGAGCAGCTTAAAAACATTTGTGTCACAAAATTCAAATGTTCCAAAGCTTGAAATATGCTATAACTTGTTTTTTGAGCTTAGGTCATTGGACTATGGAGACAATTCACACAGTTTGAAAAGATTAGCTAGATTTGTATCAGGCTATATTTATTCCTAATTTTGATATTCCAAAGACTGTTTTACTCCTCTGCCACACTTTGGTGTAATGAGATGTTAGAAGATCATCTTGATTTTTAGCTTTCCGAGTCAAGCAGTTCAGAACAACAAAGCAGTAAAAGGTTTCTGATGTGTACTCCTGCCAAAAGAAATAGATGTCATGAAGGCGAGAACAGGCTTAAATAGTAAAAAAAATTGTCTCTCGTTCACCTCATAGCTATCACTCCCAAGCTATTTAGCAGAACATTTTGTACAGGAGATTTTCGGTCTTAGGCTCATTTCAGTTCAGAAATTTCCTAGCACAGGAGGCCTGAGACGAAAAGAGAATCAATGATCTCCACATTTTCTTCTGCTCTGCAAGCTTGGAGACACTTTTCCAACCTGAAACAAAAGATGTATTGAAGCTTGTATGGATGTTTGGGTGTCTGTGGCAGGTCAGCTCTAGCACTCAAGTGTTAACCGCTTTCTCTTCTTTGGGGATGATGTGGAAGGAAATCACTGAAAGGAGGTTGCTTTTTGTTTGTTTGTATGTTTGTTTTAAAAAAGGCAAATGAAGCAAGTAAGTCCTACCCAAAGCACCAGTTTCATTTGATCAGTGGGAACAATTAAAACCCCTGTGCCGGGACAATTTTGTCTGTCTAGGTTTGCCCATGTTATTTAGGAAAGGCGTCACTTCTGCAAGGTCAGATGTATTCCTTGTTTTAGTTGACTTTGGGTCCCAATGAAATGAAGACCTGGTTTGACTCTGGGGTGAGCTAGCTGCCCAAGTAAGTATCTGCTGTCCTTTTACTGTTTCTTACCTGCTACTGCTGAGTAGCAAGCTAGCCAGATTACCACTGGGCTGGATGTGTTTATTCACACTGTAATTGCATCTCTGAGTGACATGAAGTTATGTCCAGCCTGGTTTTCAGATAAAATGGCAGTAGTCTACACAAATCATTAGGCTTGTTCCAGCATGCCATATTTTATTTATATCTTTGGCATAACATATAAATATATCTTCACAATTGGGTATTTTTAACAAGGAATTGGGTTAAGAAAAGGCTCCGTGATCCCAGGGTCCTTTTCACAGTAGGCTCCAGAAAATACACCTCATTATAAAATACACCTTCCCAAGGAATCACGAGACAGGAGAAATCAAAAGAGAATTCCTAAAAGCAAAAGCTCTCCAGCAGAAAATCAATTTCAGCTACTTTCACCTAGCCCCAGGGAAAGCAGCAGAGACACTAAGTGGGGTGTGGGAAAGGTCTCATACATCTTCCTAGAGCTGCACAAGACAGACCTCCAGACGAGAGCTTTTCTTTCCAAGACAGCTCTGCGCTAATTAGGGACTTCTGCAAAATTGGAATGCTGCAGCTCCAAACTGTCTGGATGATTCCCATATCAAATTTCTTTGTTTTTTAAAAAAATGTATGTTTTTGTCTTCTAATTGCCTTACAAATGCAGGTGGACTGAGAGATAAAAGTCAAATTGAGCTTATTGTGCTTAACAGTGCAAGGAACAAAAATAGCATAAAGTTAAACACACAAAAAATGTTTTTATTATTATTATTATTTCTTGATAAACACACTGTCTTTTCAAAGTTATTTGTGTATTCTTTGGTGTATCGTTGGAATGAAAAGACAGCCGTTGCCTTAAAATAATGCAACAATAATGTTATGTGAGACCTTCCTGTAAGTCTTTATCTGCTGATGTGCCAGACAGAACCTAGTTTATGGACTTGACAGTCTATGTGGGGTGGACATAAAATTCATTTTCTTTGTAGGACAGTACATTCTCCTCTTTACTCAACCCTTTCCAGAGGCAGTCTGCCAATTCAAAACTCCAGCTGGTTGCTTAATTCTCAGCATGCCAGCATTCAGACCTTTTTGGGTAAGGTGGTATCATTAAGGCTGGTAAACATATTTGTAAAAAAAAAAAAAAAAGAAAAAAGAAAGAAAAGTGTTTCACAGTGTTTCCCTTTGGACGTTAAGCCTGACATTTCTCACTGAAGATTGTGATTGATATAATCTGTATACTCTAATGAGAAAGTAAAACAACTTTTCTTTTTTTTTTTTCAAGTCAATATAATTCTCTGTGTCTTAAAGTCATTCCCACGCCTCCTATCTCGTACTTCTTTAGTGTGCCTTACTTCACTCTCTTATTGACCTATATGACTACTACATCAACCTGTACTGTTATAGTGCAGCTCGGGACTGGTGTGGCAGGTCAGTCCCAAAGAGCCAATGAGTCCAAGAACTCCTTTAGGGCTATGGCTTGTGGGATGGCAGCTGCTTTGACAAATATAGAAAGATAATAATAATTTAAAAAGAACATCCTGATATTGCTTTTTTTTTTTTTTTTTTTTCCTTTTAAAAGTATTCTGTGAAAAGTTTCAAATCTTCAGATTTTCATTCCTGTGTGGGAGGAAAGCAACTGAATATGTGAGTTTGGCATGAGAAAGAAATTTTTGTCTCTGGTCTTGTCTAAATCACTTCTGGGTTATCATGGGGTAGGAAGCTCCTTTTGGCTTCACTTAACATGTCTGAAGGCCGATGCTTATACTAGGTGGGCTCAGAATAAAGGCCTGATTCTCCACTGCTGTTTCTCAGGACTGCCCTGCTGAAGTCACTGTGACCTGCAGCAATCCAGTAGTTTAAATCAGTCAGAGCCGCATTGCAAAATTTTATCTAATATCCCAGCAGCATGGAAATACAGTCATCTTCACAGTGAATGAACACCTCCAAGGAGTATGTGTTCTCCTTGAGAGGGCTCCTGTGTTCTGGCCTGACTACCCACTGGCTTTGCACATAGAATCCAGTACTGAGATTTGTAATGATCTCAGCTAAACTGACACATATGAGGTGTACAAGGTTTATACTTCTGTATTGCTAAAGAAAAGAGTATCACATGTGGTCCCTCACAAACATTAATAAGATATGTTTTGGTATGACTGCTAGGGCAATCCATGGCCAGTGCCCGAAGCATATAAGTAGTCCTTTGTATCTACTATGGGTGATAGGCAGGAAATGGTAGGGTGACTACAGAGTGCTAAACTGGTGAAATAATTTGACCTTGAAGCTGTGCAGAATCTACACTGAGCAGGTGTATAAGGGGATTTTCCATATTGTGTCACAAATCTACCTCATACCCCCACCAGCTGTGCTGTCTCTGATGCTCCAGATAAAGCCAAGATAAAGCCCTGGGACACCCAGCACTAATTGTGGGGGAATGAACCTGCCTGAAGCCAAAGCCCTGCAGGAAGAGACCTGGTTGTGCTCTGCCTGTCTCTGCTGAGCTGTGGGGGTTAGGAGCACAAGCAGGAGGAGGAAGGCCCTGGTAGGACCTCTCTTCGCCGGGCAGAGCCAGGCATCTCTCCTCTCTCTGGAAGCGTGCTTGCACACAGGAGCAGCAGACATCCGTCCCGCTGTTCACGCAAGTCAAAGACCCCAGGCTCTTCCCTGACTGACATTTGCTAGATGAGAGCATGGATACAAAACGCCTGTCGCAATACACGGCAACCTTTCAAGGCGCGCCAGCAACCTCCTCTTCTATTAAGCGTGCCACGCCGCCCGAGCTGCTTCTGCAAACACCTCCCCGGCAGGACGCCACCTGCATCTTAATGCAAGAGGGGGTTTGTGCACAGCCTCGCAGCCAGCGCTCGGCTCTGCCAGTTTCCATGGAGCCGTCGTGGTGCGCTCCCGCTACACCTCCACTTATCAGCCTTTCCCACCCATCCTCCTCCCTGGAGTACGCTGTGCGCTCACCCCGAAAGGTCAGCCATTGTAATGATGATTTTAGCAGGAGGGAGGCAGGGAGGCAGCAGGGTGAAGAGGTGAGCTGCGTGCGGCACTGTGCGTGGGAACCGGGGGCTCGCCTTGCACACCACAATGAGAAATTAGAAAGCTTCCCCCTCATGGGAGCTGCGCTCATCAGCCCAGCCTCGCTTCCCATCCCAGCAAAGTCGGATGGATGCCCTGATGGAGTGAAAAAAGCGTTCAGGCAAAGCGTCTGGAGAGCCTGCTTTAAATCATCAGCAATTGATGCGGTAGCGCGTGGAAGGGAGAAAGGACTGTCTGCTAAGAGCAGAAACTGATGCAAATGTTTCTGGGCTTCTTCCTCTTCCCATCTCCCTCCTGCCCCCTCCCAGCAAGCCCAGCACTCGGTTGCTGTTGCAGATGAAGAGAGACAGACTTCTTCCTCTGACTTTCATCCTATTGACTGCCTGGCTAAAGCACTGCATCTATTAACTGGCTTCCATTTCTTTCTTTCTGTAGGACAGCTTTCCTGCCCGCTTTGGAGGAGTCCATTTTGTCAACCAGCCCTGGTACATCCATGCCCTGTACACGCTAATCAAACCATTCCTCAAAGACAAGACAAGGAAAAGGGTAATTAGAAGGGGCTGGTGGAGGTGGGAGGCTGGAGGTCCAGAGGAAAGGAGCAGTCCCCTGCTTTTCCTCTGCATTTTTCATATGGCAGCAAAGAACGGCAGCTGTTACCAAGACTTACAGTTTTCAATGATCTGGTTTGGATCGATAACAAGAGACCAAAGAGTTGTTATCACTAACAAAGCATAGATCCTTTCTAAGGGGACATGCTCAGG
Organism: Netta rufina; assembly: GCF_964035555.1. Taxonomy (NCBI): domain Eukaryota; kingdom Metazoa; phylum Chordata; class Aves; order Anseriformes; family Anatidae; genus Netta; species Netta rufina. The sequence continues at coordinate 121,193,771 of NC_140124.1, forward strand.
GATAGAGGTGAGATAGAGGGATTATCAGGCCTGGCTAGAGCCATCTGCAGAGGGGGAAACTTCTGCTCAACACTTTAACACTTTTTGTGGGAGTAAACATTCCCATTTTGCTTTTTTAGCAATTTGACTTTTTTCACATGATGCTAACTCACTTATTTGCACCAAAAATGTCCCTGCCTGTAGCCTGTTTGCTCAAGCTGCAGAAAAAGCAGGTCTTCCCCACTGAAACCCATATAAACTGTTGTTCTGCAGTCACATTACCTGTTTGTCCACGAAGCTCATGAAACCACCACTGGATCGTCTCTCAGAGGGTCCCATTCCCTGACCTGGGTTGTGTCTGACAGAGGATATGGGTAATGCCAGTCAGAAAGCAAAGAGGGATCAGAGAGCCCCATGTTGCTAAAGCAGCACAAAGTGGCCTCACGCTGTGAAACATCAGTCCCCGGGTGCAGGGCTGGGTTACCCCTCAAAAGCTGAGGACCTATTCACATTTTCTTTCAGTAAGCCCCGCTGTCTCCCTGTTCTTCCCACTGCTTTTGTACAAGATTCTCTCCTCTCACGGTAACAATAGGTGGTTATTATTCCCAACTTGCACTTTCCCCACTCTGGTACTTAAGAAAATGACAGTGCTGTTCCAAAAGCAATCAAATCAGGCTTTTCACAAGTGTTTATGGTGTCAGCCTAACTCTTTGGCTACATGTACAAAAGCTGATCCCTCTCCTCCCAATGAGCACTGGGTGCTCCAGAAGCCCCTGCCTGAAACTGTGGTGTCAAGTAATGACACCCCATGTTTCACTAGTGCCGTTATCACCGTACTTACTGAAGCAAGGAAGAGATGATAACCATGAACTTTATTTTTATTTCTTCAAGATCTTTCTTCATGGCAACAACCTGAACAGCCTTCACCAGCTAATACACCCTGAATGCCTGCCCTCTGAATTTGGGGGGACCCTTCCTCCATACGACATGGGGACGTGGGCTCGAACGCTGCTGGGCCCCGACTACAGTGACGAGAACGAGTACACCCACACATCCTACAACGCCATGCACGTGAAGCACACGTCCTCCAACCTGGAGCGGGAGGCCTCACCCAAACCCATGAAAAGGTTAGTGCAGCTTCGGAAATCGCCTGGGTTTTGGCTTGCCTTAGAGGTTGGGTGTAAATCAGGTGGGAAGGGCTCGTCTGGCTCAGAAAGGGGCTGCAGATGAATTGGCAAATATTGACAGTCGGGAGTGCTTCACCCTGGGCTGAGCTCTTGACGTGGCAGGAGAAAGGAAGCCTCTCTGTGGAACCGTAATTACTTGTCTGATTGCTGATTAGCGCGAACAAAAACAAGGGGAAACTAATGAGCCCCTGCGCAGAGCAGTCCACGGAGTGTATCACAGCAAAACGCTCTCCTGCACAGTACCGTGCAGCCGGTAGCACTTGGGTGCCGTTTTCTGCGAGTTGCTGTTGCTTCGGTGCCCGCTGACCCCGGCTGGTAACATTTCGCCTCGTTGTAAATGCAGTCCTTGTACAATGAGCACCACTGCCCTCTAAAGGAAAGCCGAGCTCGACTCGTACTGCTGTTCCTGCTCCCACCTTCCCCCTCCAGCCCTGCCGGCGCAGCGAGGCTGCTCTTTTAACATCGCTGCTTTTAGATCTGGTGGGTGTGCGCTGAATGCTCAACATGGCAGCTCTGGAAAATACAGCCCCGGGTAATTTGTGCTAATTGCAGTGACGGGGTGAGCAGCGTTGGCTGCCCAGTGAAGATCGCTGGGGCTTGTGGCCGTGAGAGTGCCACAGCAGGGCTGCCACCAGCTGTCCCCTGGGAAGGAGCAAGCGATGGCCGATGGCCGGGCTCCTCTGCAAGAGGACAACGTCCACAGTTGCCTCTCCCTCCACGCGGCGCTCCGCGAAACTGCTTTCAATGCAGATCGCAGCCAGGCTTTAACTCGCTGCTGTCACTTGATGAGTGTGGTGCTCACAGATGGGGTGTCACTCCCTGTGACAGGCAGCGGCCATCATTTTGTCACAGCAAAATCAAAGCTGACAACACAGACAAGCCAGAATGTCATGCAATTAATTTTAAAAGTCTTTCATCGTCAGAGGGAAAAGCAATGAGTTCTCGATGTGCAGCTCCCTCCCAGGTTAGAGGGATGCCACGCCGCTGCAGCTGCAACGCGAAGTCTCGTGTGGAAAAAACCTCACATTTAGGAATGGACATGAAGTGCTGGGTGTCCCACCTCTCCTGGGCTACAACCCTTTTGCAGGGTTGCAGCCACAGCATGAAGAGAGGTGGCCAGTCCACAGGTCTCCCTTCAGACTCCCAGCCAGGACTGGGACCCAGGGTGAGTTTACAGAGCATGTCACTGAGAATTCATTTTTAAACAACTATTTATTTATTTTTTGAAAGTATTGAAATTTTTTTTTTAAATATTAGCAATGGAACACACACTATATGACTTTAGAAAGATGCTAACTAAATATTACACTACTATTAAAATATATCACAAGATTTTACAGTTCTTGTAACCTTACAGAAATAAATCTGTTATTAGCATTATTATAATTATTTAAGCTTTAAAGTGCTAAGAGCTGTTCACAGGTTAGTGGTAAATCTTTGCTGAGGATCAGATCCTAAGCTGCTAAGAAGTGAGGGTCTCGTGGTGCCCTCAGGGGAGAACCTCAGCTTGAAAATGAGTGCGGTGCCAGAAAACCCTGCCTTGGGGCAAAGCCTTCTCTTATAATCTGTTCACGATACAAAAGTGCATTAATACAAATATGGTGAGTGGATGAATCTAATTTGTCACGTTGCCTCTGGGCAGACTAGATCTAACTTTTAGCCTAATTTCGTTACTCGGCAGTTAAGTGAACCATCTGATCTTCTACCCCATGGTCATTTCTAGCTGTTGGAGGTGAAAAGTTCACTACTTCTATGGATTTCCTCCTATGAGTATTTGCCTCAATTCTCCTTCCCCTGAAATTACTTTTTGGCCTAACTTAAGGTAAAAGCTTACACTAAAGAAGCATAATTGCATGCTTTATTAGATTTATTAGATCAGATTTATATCAAAGGCCTGGTAACAGGTCTGCAGACTTCTACCAGCATTACTTTTCTATATACATCCCCCCTGGCTCTTTAGGTTCACACAGCTTTAACAGAATGAGAGTCTTGGGCTATGGCTGAGATTCCTGGGAGCTTTACATGAGCCATAGGTGGTCTCCTAACATTAGTCTTCATCTCAAACATAATTCCCTCTCAATTGCCCTATCAGTTTTTCCCTTATTAAAGCAATTTCACACTTCCATTAAAATTCTTTCCCCTCCTTCACATGCACCATATAAATCTTTAAGCTCTTGAGTAAAAATGGTAATTTTGCAAGCATTTCTGTACTGAAATGTTGGGTTTAACAACAAAAAAGAGGCTGACCCTTTCTTTAGCACCCATGTTCCTCCAAAAGGGGTAAGTATATGAAGACTGAGCCTTCTTGGTTTTCTGTAACTTTAGGATGACAAGCCTTACTGAACAACTGAGGGTCTTCTGTCTGATGTCCCAGATATCAATGGAGATGTTTCACCCGAGGAAGCCCTCCAAGAACCCAGCAGCTAGCTGCATGGGATGGCATGGAGAGTAGTTATTCCTCTGCCAGTGCACCGAGTGGCAAGATGCTGAGTGGCACCAACATTTTCTCCATCCCTCCCTCCTGTCTCAGGCTCTGGTGGCACCTGCTGGATCGGGATTCTCTTGCTGGAAAGAGATATGAGCATGTCCTAGAGATGCCACTGGGCCATTGTTGTGTTAAAGGTTTATTTTTTCAGTCTTAGGGCCTCAGTGCTATCAACAGAGCCCAGACTCTTGCACTGTGACCCCAAAGAAATGCCTCTATGACATTTAGCTCTTATTTGAACTAAATTCTGAACCAGAAAATTGCTAACTGTGGTGTGTGGCAAAAATGGGAAACAGGACCTCTCTTAGAGACTGCTGAGGGTGTCCTATACCTAAAGAGAGTCTCACCCTGAGCACAATCTACTCCAAATACAGTGCCTAGCAACTCTAATGTCAGAGATGCTGAAAACTCAAAGTAGAAATTAGAGATCTGGAAGACAAATTCCCAGAAATAGAAGCAGAGAACTGAGTGAAATACTTAGTAGCTATTTAATTTATGTTAGAAAATGAATGCAGAGTGGGGCAAAAAGGAGCATTTTTCTAGATGTAAGTGATACCAACCTGAATTTATGACCTGAAAGCTAAAATAAAGTCTATCAACATGCAGACAAGGAGAACACACAGCACCAAGCAGCAGTAAGAGGCAATAGGACTGGAGCAGGTACATACATGCCTGTGCACGTACAAATACAGGAGGGAACAAAAACTGGCAAGAGAGAACAGCTACTGAAAGGCGAGGACAATTTAGGCATGAGATCAAGTGGGAATAAGATGACCAAGTACACTTTGGCCAGAAATTAGAGGAGGGGGTTTGCTTGCCTTCACAGAAGTGAGTTAATGAAACTCTGAGCCTGTGATATGACAACCTAGCTAATGCATGAGCTAAAGATCTCATGTGAAGTGGTTGTCAGAGGTCACAGGAGACTGGACTTGCCCCCTCAAAGTCTCATTAGTGTCCAGTGTCTGCTCCTTTTAACAGCAATGAGATGGGAATGTTACTCTCTCTCAAACCACAGGCAAGTGTATTTTCTCCCTGTGACTCAAAATTGCACAAGATATGTTCTTAAAAAAGTCTTTCATTGCTTCAGAGAATGGAGTCTTTGTAGACAGTGAAAGCCCTGAAGAACCTCCTAGAAAAAAAACTGCTACTGACTCTAGCTAGCAACATGGTCTTGAAAATTGTGTGGTTTGAGAAGTTTTTGTAATATGGAAAATCTTTAATCAAAACCAGTGCAATTGTCATTTTTTTCCCACCAGTGGGAAAGCTCTGAACATGAAGCTCCACTGGGGAAAAATCAAAACGGTGGAAATCGCACTCCCATCTGCAGAAATTATCTCACACCCTGAGAAAAGTCCCAGAATCCTAGTACAGTATGAGCAGATGGGGGAAAAAAAAAAAAAAAAAAAAAAAAAGGCAACAATAACAAAATCCATTCAGAATATATCTGTTTGTTAAGATTCAGCTCAATGAAGTTTGAGTTTGAAATGGGCAAAGCAATAAATGTGCAAACTAGTATTAGTACAGTAGTAGCAAAATCAGTTCAGACAGAGCTCAGCCACAACCCTTTCACAATCACGGGAGCAGCAATGGCAATAGATGCTTCTCTGCCTTGGACCATCTCTGTATCCACACAGCGAGCCTGCCAGTAGCTAGCATGGGGTTTGAGAGCAATGTAAACAGTGTGAAAATTCAGAGCCTGGGGAAGAAAATCACCTCCCTTCCAGCTGTGGCCACACCTTATGTGAGCCCTGATGGTCAGAAAGGAGCCTTGAGCTCATGTAATCAACAGGGAGCTAACACCAAAGCAGAGCATTTGTCTGCAGTGCCCATGCTGGCTTCTGTTGATGAGCTGTTGGTTTGAGGAACAGCTGGAGGTTTTATCTGTGTGAGCAGCCTAATGGATAGTTAGTGTGGGTGGTTAAGGCTAACAGTTAAGGACGTAAAGACCTCTCAACATATCACTATGCCAATAGGTCATATCCTTTTGGCCAGCCCAAGTGGGAAAAGTATCTACGTGGGCACCTAACCACAGTGAGCGTACATTCCCAATTGCAGAGATTGATTTAGTGACTGGGGGTGATATTAAAGAACTCAATTTTTTGAAGAATTTCCTTTTTTATCCCAAGTGTTACCCTGCTGATACAGCTGGGTTCTGCAGAAGAAAGGAACCTGCAGCAGCATGTTGCTTCCCTTTCTTTTCTGTGCAAGGTCTGCCTCTCTTCAGCTGCATCTGGGTCACTTTTTGATCCCTGAACTTAATTTTAGGTCCCAGAGATGGAGACCGTTCTCTGTCACACAGTCACCAAGCACAGTCTGGGAGCTGACTGTCCCTGCTCTGTTCCCCCAGGTATCCAAAGAGTGCTCCCTTTTAATTTGCTGCCAGTGCAAACAGGTCTGAAATCCTAGTGCAATTTAAAATTGCCCTGCAGAGAAAGGAAATCTCACCTAACAGCTACCCATATATTCCAAACAAACAACCTGTGCCGCTTAATCAAATCTATTTGATCCAAGTTTAATTAAGGATATATTTAATCAAATTTGGAGTTAACAATTATTTTTAGGATAGCTTGGACTGCAAGAACATTACGCTTACCAAGTCAAGCTCAGTAGACACTAAGGAAATTGAGACGTAGGGTAAAACTTCTCAAGAACCAAGCACGTTAATTATTAAATATATGATTATTTATATGATTTATGCTTCAAGGCACTGTTAACTTTTCCTGCCATGAAGTAGAAACTTGAGAACCTACAGATTCAGTGAAGTGCCTTGTGGTTCATCAAAAGACCCTGTAACAGGCATTTTCAAAATGCAGCTAAAACAACTATTGGATTGCTCTACCCCACAATGTTGTGGATTTTTATGCCCTAGATTAGAGTGAAAGGATTTTAAAGTACAGATTAAAGTTTGTTGTTATTGCCTCCTGATGTGTGTGGGGGGGGAGGGGTTCAAAAGAACAGATTTTCAAATAATCTTTTGGCTGAAACTAATTGTTCATTCTTAGAACCAGGACCCTGCTCCCAGGAAGAGGGGTCCCACCACTGGTACACACTAATGCTGGCTGGAACATTTTTAGATCCAAAAGGGGCCATCTATGGGGGTGACTTATGTAAGGTTTTTATTTATTCAGACAGGGTTCCTCCGTATGCCCAGCTGGGCTGTGCAAGGCAGACCTTTCTAGTTGTTATCCTTGGTGTGACCTTAATGTGCCTTCGCCATATGTTTCTCCTTTTATGGGTCATGGTTTATGCTGGTTCACAGTCAGCGCCAATTTACTGCAGAAGCAGTAAAATGCCAGCAAATAAAAATCCATATGAAAATGTGTGAAAGCTTCTCACTGCCCATGGATGGCACCTGGGTTGCTCTGCTTGTAGATGAGACAGACTGCTCCATGTTTGCTGGGGAAAAAGGGAAATTCTCCATGTAAGATTTCAGTTCAAGTACATTTGCTTACAATATACATGAACTATGGTGCAAGATCTATATTCACTGTTTTAGTACGAATTATTTCAAACAACAGAGAATTTCTGCATGCTTTTATGGAAATGCTTCCTCCACAGGCAGATTATGAATGAGTCATGTCTTAATAGTAAAGCAGGTGTCCCAGGGACATGCATATCACATAATGAATGCACTATCTAGCAACATAGATTATTAGCTGCTGAACAGCTTTATAGCTTTTGACAAGATTTCAGCTAATTCATCAGAAAGAAGTGGAAGGGAGCTGGTGGATGTGGGATGTTAGCTGGCCATAGGAAGCTGCAGGAGCAACGGTGCCAAATACCACCATGAGCCAGGAGTGACAGAGGCTGATCAGAAGGTCAGAATGGTGAAGCCACAGCTAACCCGAGGACAGGAGAGACAGGTACTGGGCACTCCCTGGGACAGGGTAGGCAATCAGCTGTACCCCAAGGGCATCAACAATTTGGTTTTCATCTGTTTGCAGCACTCAGTTGCCACTGATAAGTATAAGGGTGTGCAAACACAGGCTGGAGGTGGGAACAGCAGAACCACTGCTGTTCAGGCTGCCAAAAATATTGCATTGTAAATTATGCCTTCAGCTGGCTATAAATTTACCTAAAGTTTAGTAGTTTAGATTAGAGACACGACACTTAATAAAACAAATGGTTTTACACTGCTTATATCTTTTGCTGCCCTGTGAAAATCCACCTACATCTGGCTAAGTTACAAGCCTTTGAAAAAGCAATTCACACATGCTCTGTAGAAACATATTTAATTTCAGCATTTAATGACCCCAAGGATTGCCTCATGCTTTAGCTTGGCCTCCCAGAATAAATAAACTTATTCAGCTTGGCTTGATGGTTCAATGCCCACAATGTGCATCTCATGTCCAGGCCAGGGGGTACAGAGGGCTTTTATAATTATGATCTTTGATTGTAATCACAACTTTGTCTGCAGCAAGACATGCAGCTGGGTGTCAGCAGGCTGCACCCTGTGTTTGCAAGGCTGCATCATCCCTGCTGCTGGCAGCAGAACTCGAGAGATGAAGATTCAGCAGTGAACCCAGCTGAGAACTGGGGTCACTGGGATGGCAGACTGAAAGATGAGGTAGGCATAGAGGACTGGAGGCAGCCAGATTTGGAAGCACCCATGGTGGGCAAGAAAATGGGGATGCGCAGGGGGAGGCCTCCCAAGACCAGGAGTGGTCCTTTGGCATAGTCCTGGAGCAGTGGGTGCTGTTCACTCACTCTCCACAAACCCCTGCATCGGCTTGGCAAGTTGTTTAAACCAAACCTTGCACAGATGGTGAGATTACACACTGCTGATTTCCAGTCTGCCAAGCTATAGACTTGGGGGTCTAATTTCCAGAAGTACTTGGTGCTAACCTGCAACTGCAGTCAATGAGATGTGTGCTTTGGACACTTAAAGTGCTGTGGAAAACCAGACTGCCAGCACTGGGAAACAGGTGCCCTGTGTTAGAGGAACACATGGACCCTGATCTCACTCACTTAAGCCCTCCACATGCGAAATGGAAACTAAAAGAATCCTTACTGCAGTGCTATGGCAGTAAACGAATTAGCATTTAAGAGGCACACAAGTGCTGTGTTGATGAACTCCATGGAAAAGCTCAGGAGGTAATTAACAAAGTCTATCTTCAGAGCAGGGCTTGAATAATAGGCAGCAAATATGTCACGGAGCCACACACTGAACCTCTAGAAGAAAGCAAAATAAATAGCCGTCTTAGCTCTGCACTGTCTACGTGGGCACTGAGTGAGGACAGAGCCCTCTGAGAAAGCACAGTACACGCTCCTGGAGCAGGGTCACAAGATGGTTGCATTACCCCCACATGCCTAGCTGAGTGACTGCTGCTCCCACAGCCCACATTTTGGCTTTTCCCTCTGTTGCAGTGCTCACCTTTCCAGCCTAAAAAGCACCTCAGCAAGGCCGCTTTCATTCTGCAGTGGTGTTCTCACTATGGACATGAAACTTGAGAGGCTTGGCCTGCGTGGGAGTAGGTGCTCTCAGCACTGCGTCCTCCATGGTGCTGGCACACAGAAGTGCAGAGACTAAGATCTGGTGGCAAACCTGGTTGTGATACTGGCATCTGGGGTCACTGATGTGGGAGGAAAAGTCAGGCGGAAACATGAGGTGGGGGTAAAAGCACTAGAAACTGTTGGGCGAGGAAGCATGTTTTGTATGCAAGGGGTTGGGGATGCACAGGAAAAGCATGACAGGTTTGCGTGTAATATTCATAAAGTGGGAGGAGCAAATTTTCTTCATTATTTGGTCAAATTTCTTTTGCTTGGCTATCATATTCCATGTATTTTTGGCAGCTCTTGCTGAATCTGCTGTAAATTGGTGCTGACTACTGCTGTCCCGTTGTCTTTATTAGGCCTCACTACCAGGTCCACCTTTTCCTGTGTGTGACAAGTTGTACTTTGGGGTCTTAACGAATAAGGAGCTCATGTCTGAACCAGGTGGTCTGATTCCTTTTATATGAGGAAAACAAACAAACAGAAAAAGTGAGAAAGGGTCATGTAGCAGAGAAAAGAGATGGAGAAGACAAACTCCTACCCACACATTTCCCTACCCTGGACTTAGCATGTGGCTGGGGCAAGATCTTGACACAGGAAGTCAGAAGTGCTTACGATTAGGTTATATCAGGCACTTCCATACTGATAGATGAAGAAAGACCAAGGAGTGGCCCCCTAATTCCAAGGTATGTGACACACATTGACTCCCGGCTTTGTTGTCTTGAGGGCGAAGCATGGGGCTGTGAGCAAGATTAAGTCTGTACCACCTGTGGGAGCACACACATCTTCCAAGAAGTCTTCCTTCCCCACGCATTTCATTTTTAAGTGCTTTCAGTGCTGACAAAGTACCTTTTATAATCCTTTATGTCTGCACACCTGCGTTGTTTCTGTAATGGTGGGGAAAATTAATTTTTCCCACCTAATAAAGACAAGTCCTTGTGGTGCATTGCAAAGCATACTCTGGGGTGCTGGGCCCTCCTCTGCAGTCTGATGGGGAGGGAGGAAGGCAGAGAAAGAAATGCCCCTCAGACATTGTCAATATGAAAATTCTTAGGTGTGATTTTTTATTTTTATTTTTTAAGTGTTTTCTCCTTCTTATGTTCTGAAAAGGGAATGAATAATTGGGAGATGAACAGCCCTGAGGTGCTGGTGAAATGGGAAGGGAATTAGAGGGAAGTGAGCAGATGGGAGGTGAGAGGTAGATGAATAGAGTCACACAACGTGATCTGATTGATCAGCTGCAGTATGTCATGCTGAGAGTTTGAAGCCTCCTGCACTTGGGGAAAAAGAATGCCACCCTCCTTCTTCCTCTACAAAAGCCTCCAAACGAAGCCTAGCACAAATGTAGGATGTCCTTGCTCCTGTGGGCTGCAGCACATCCGTGTTACTGTGATGGAAAGCACAAAATTTGAGGGATCAGAGAACTGAAGGCTATCTTTTACAGTGAGTAACTAACGATGCACTGACAATTATTATTAGCTCAGTGCAGGGTTTTAGGATTTTATTTTTTTATAGGAAACAAAAGCAATACCCAGCAGACATCAATCGTTGCGAATTGATTCGCTCCATCTGTACTCTGACAAGAGCCTTCTGAAACAAATGCAACGAGAAAGCTTGATCCAGTCTTTTTATGCTTTTTTTTTTTTTTTTGACTAAATTTGAGGTAGTTGCATTGAAACAACCACACGCATAAAGCCATCTGCTGTCTTAGATATGGAGGTACATACCAACATGCAGTGCTGTCATTTAAAATATATGGTTGACCTGCTGGAAAAACAGCTGGATAATGTTGATTTTCCAGACTTCCAAATATTCTTGCTGAACAGTAAAAACACCATGGTGGTTTTGATTGACATTTTAAATGGAGCACACTCAGATGATATCTATGCTTCAGAAGTGAGAATTTGTTTCTGCTTCCATTTCAATTTTTCTCTCCCAAGGAAGGCTAGCTAGGCTGTGAAACTGGGCTAGGAAATTTTGTGGCAATTAATTATTTGTGGTGATTAATTACCTCAGACTTAGTTCCCCATCCACAGTAATTATGTTCTATTTTAACAGGAGCTAAGTCTCCAGCATGTATTGTGTTAAAGATGGGCAGAGGGTCTGCCAGGCCAGGACTCTTGTCTGTGTGATACAAACAGTTGTCTTCTTGTGTTGAATTTTAACTCAACCAGATCCCAAGCATTATCCAGGCTGGTTGTTGGGACGATTTAGTTGAGAAAGAAGGAAAGACGAAAAGTCTTCAATTCAGATATATTCATTTATAATTCTAAAGTTGCAGCACTCATGCCACATTTCAGGTGAGTATTAAACTTAATATAGTGTGAGGTTGCTACAAGACTTAGGAAACATTGCCTGAGAAATCATGGAAGCTGTTCCACCTGATGTCAACAGACAAAAATGCTTCATAACAGGGGCTTGAATGTAGGTAACACATGAATTATATGAGGCCCTTAAGACAGTGGGACTCTATGCTGTCTTTGAGTGTCCCTATTGAAGTACTACACAAAAGATGTGATTAAAATCAAAAGGGAAAAAAAACAACTCACTTAGTTAAAAGTGCATGACTCCTGAGCTTTTATATGATCTCAACTCAAAGTCTAAATCGTGTAATGCCAACTGGCCTGAAAGATGCAGACTGGAAGACATTGTGCAAGGGTAGATTTGAGCGAGGCAACCCCTATAGGAACGTCCCTGGTGTGGCCGAATACATCAGGTCACAGCCTATGGTCACAGCCTGTGAAAGTTACCTGACCTACTGGAGTATGAAGAACACAAGGATCTTTTGTTTGTGGGATTCCACTATGCACAAGGACACAGAGGCTTTGTTTCCATAAATTTCTTTATTACAGCAGTGAGGAAAAAAATAGTAATGCAGTTAAAGTGGGCAGGAGTACTTCTGAAAGAGAAGTCCTAGCTTTAATACTAGAGCCCACATACAAAAATCCCTAAGAGCTGTGCAAACTTGCACAAACATAGCCCACTGCTTTGTTCCGTGGCCTGAAGGCATATGTTAGATACACAAAAGCAATATGAAACAAACATAGGGGACAATTATTCAAAAAGTATTTGTCTTAATCTCCACAGCAAAATGTAATTACTTGTCAATTGAAAATGCTGTATGCATCACTGGCCTATTATGAATCATATTTCTTTATCATTGAGTATAGTTATAGAACATATATTGGAGGATGGTATATAGGCCAGTAAACCATCTCTCTCACACCAAGTTATTACGTTAGATTGTGAGCTGCATTGATGCATATTGCCAAAATGTTTTTCTGAGTATCTGTACTGTTGATATTCACCAGAACTAAAGGACATTTTAAAAAGTAGTTTGGAATCTTGTTGAGAATTGAGTAATTTTATTTCTTTCTTCCTAAAATTGAAGTTATAACAAAACATTTTTTCAGCACATGAAAAACTGATGCATTTGGAAAATGGAAATCTAAACACAACAGTAGGCTGTGGTGATTTAGAAAATAGTGATGATTGTTTCAGTCATTACCATGCACTTCAGAGAGATGTCTGAATGGCTTATTTTAAGACATGGGGCTAAGCAGCTTCTAGAGAAAAAGAGGCATTTCTTCTGTTTCAGAGTTTGGCATATACTAATGCCTCAGTTGGATTCCTCTTCATATTGAAGGGCTGAGCATAGCACTTGAATCATTCAGTGTCTTGAATATGTGGGTCAGGTGGGCTGCAAGGCATTGGCTAAATGCTCCAGCTAGTGTGGCTCTTGTGTGAAAAGGAGCAGTTTGGGACCTACATACAGAGCTTGGAATTGCATTGCTCCCAAGCTGACACACATCCGAGCACCAGTGCAAGGAGGAAACTGGTATCTTGCTGGTACAGATGCAATATTTTTTTGTGTGTAATGAGTTGAGAGCAGAGATAACCAGCAGTGGTCATGCAAGGTAGATTTGAGAGATTTTTTTTTGTGTTTGACTCAGGGCAGAAACTTTCCACTGTATGCTGGAAAACGCTGCAAAAATATGTAACTTTTTATACTCATTTTAGGGCAGTAGATCAGCCACAAACAAAACATTGGCAACAAGTATTAATTAGGTACTATTTAATAATATTTTAACTTGATACTCCAGAAAAGAGAACAAAAAACTTGTGATTTGAATCCATTCTATATCAAAGTCACATGCACAGTTCTTGCTGCCACATACTAGAAATATGTAAATTGCCATTTTGCATAATCTCTTGAATCAGCTGCTTTTCTATATTAAAATGCAGTCATAAACATTATACATGTCACATTACTGTAAAAAATACACAGTGAAAACATTTGGGCAAACACTTGTTTTGAAAAATTTGGCATAAAATCTTCCCATTGAGCATCCAGTTTTTGTTATTTCTCTCGAGATTTTTTTTTTTTTAATGAAAAAATTTTATTATGCTTTAATGAAAGCTTCAGGCATATGAATAAGAAAATAATCTTACAAGTTATTCACAGTCACACTATTGAGTCTTGATCAAGCGCTGCAGTACCACAGGATGCAATTTATTAGTGATTCTTATCAAAAGAGAAGAGATTTCTAATTGCATAAAACAGCTAAGGCCTAAACTGAGTTTACCATAATGAGCAACTGGGTACTACAAACGTATCCTGCAGGTAATGAGAGTTACCCCTAACTCTAAAAGGTATCCATGAGAAAACTGGCTCTTTAAAATGATATCATGCAACATGCAAATGCTTGCTCCTGCTACTTTTGAAAAAGTTCCCTTTTAAAAGTTCTCTGTACAGAAAGTGATTTTACTCTAAAACTCATTTCCAGCTCCACACTGAGAGGCAACTCCTAGCCCAAAACATAGGAAACGAAGGATAATGAATCTCTGTAACACACTCATCAGTTTCTCCCATCATAGCTCAGTGGGCAAACACTGGAGCACACAGACCTCAGAAAATGAAATCCTCTTGAATTTTCCCATTAAGCTAAACCCATTCAGCTTTTGTCACTGCCAGAAATCCCAATACTTCACTTTCTTACTCATTTATTCTGCTTCTTTTTGCCCATTAAAAGCAAAGGACAAGCTATGTTTCCCACCTTGAAGACAGAAATGAATTTAAAATGGACTATCCCTGAACAAGGTTCTCCTTCAAGGGTGTAGACAAGGAGATAAAGATAAATGGCAGGAATGGGCAGCACAGCAGAAGCTCCCTTGATGTCACATTAAGTCTGGTTTCTTCATTGGTCTTGGATAACTCAGGGAAGTTCTGTCCCTTAGGCACCTCCTAATGTGATTTATCTACTTGCCAGTCACCAGGCCTGTCACAAGCATGAGCTGAGACTCATTCCTGCAAGCACTTGTATACATTATTTTTTTCGTGCAAAGTAATCCAGTAAGCAGTAGCAGAAGCTATGTTGCCTAGGAGGACATTAAGTGCTAACAGATCCCATGGTTTCTCAGGATCAGACCTTTAATGGATTTAATTATTTTTTTTATGGATTCAACATAGGAGCTATGCACTAAATATTTTGAATGCATTTGAAATAAATAAGGAGTCACTTCCCTATTCATATTTAAAAGAATGTGTCTCAAATAGTTTATATAGACCAGAATAAATAAATAAAAGGTGAAAGAGGTGAAAATGAACAGGAGCAAAAATCACAAAATGAAGCAAAAGGATCCCAGTAATTGTTCTGCAGCAGCCCTCACTGGCATGTGCTTGTTCTTGCTTTCAGGTCCCAATCGGTGGTGGAAGCTGGCACGCTGAAACACGAGGACCTGGGGGAAAGCGAGAACACCCAGCCGCTGCTGGCCCTGGACTGAGCTCCTACTCGCCAGTCATGGAAACATTCACAGACTTCCACCATACCAGAAACCCACAGAGCACACGATACACACTCACACATGTGCACGCATTTTGCTTGAGAACAACTCCTTCATGTTTCTTGCCCAAGTAATAACTGCCACCAGCCATCTGTCTGTCCGCAGGGCCAAAGCTGAACAAAATTTCTATTGACACAGGATGTAAAAGAAGACACAGCAGGGGTCTGTCCATATGTAAAGAACTTGTTTTTCTTTTTTCTTTTGGTCTTGTGGCATTAAAATATTGGAAGTGGTGGGACTGCATTCTCCTTTCAAAGATAGCAGGGAGTGTCAGTAGAAGTTTTCCTGAAGCCGCCGGCAGGGATGCTCGGTTTTATAGAAACCAAGGTTAAACATGTTTTAAAGCAACGCATCTTAAATTTAAAGTCTGTGCTGAAATTAGCAGTTTAAAGTGGTTCAGAGGGCAGAAATAGCAGCATCTATAGCGTGCTCGAATTCTACAGAAGGATTTAGCATCAAAAAAAAAAAAAAATCAATGCCAGCATAATGCCATTCAACATGACACTTTGTGATTGCCTCATCCATACTGCTTATAGGGGGTCACTTATTTCATATCTAGCAAAAATTATTCTTAACTTCTGAAGCCCTTATAAAGCTGTCAGCTAAGTGGAAGGAGCTGTGTGGGCAGCAGACAGACAATTTGGAATGCAATTATTTAATTTTAACGATGTGTTTTTCCACAGGCAACTCCGGAGCCTATTAGATGTGTGTGTGCGTGTGTGTGTGTGCGTGCGCAAGGGGCGTACTAGGGAGACCCATTGGACACATTCACCAGTGATTAATGGCTCAATCCAGATTTTTTCATTTAGGTCACAACGACAAATGAAAGCTCTGCAGAGCCATTTACCCCCTTCCCTCCTGCAGCCAGTGAAAGGTGTAGCCAGAAGGGTATGCTGATTGCAGTTGCGGGCCATGGTTAAATGAGAAAGAAAAACTTTAAATTAATTATTCAGAGCAAGCATCTCCTAGAAAGAAATGTGGACAAACAGAAGAACTGAAATGCCAAAGATCAGTTTGTTATCTCTCTTTGCTCTACCTGCAAAAAAGAGTCCCATCCCTTCACTGAAATGGAAACCAGATTAAAGAAATAAAAGAAAAATCGTTATCAAGTTGCATGTGCAGTGACTTTATTTCCTAAAACAGTTACAACCACTGTACACACCTTTGTCTTCAATTTAATTGCCATGCATTGACAATTACTAGAACATGTGGTTGGTACCAACATATCAAAAATAATAGTGTAAACCATATATAGATAAAATGAGATGATAATAGGCAGCACAAGAGATTTTCATACAACTCTGGAACATCCACTGAATTCATTCATAAACACTACACTGAAAGTGATGGTCTAGTTCAACTGGACATGGTCATCATTAACAAATGGAGCAAATAAATGCTATCTTCATTTACAATATTTTAAGCCTGCACAAGCAGAAAGGACATTGACAGACTCTGTTAACACACCTAGGATTTACCCGCTTGTGTACATACAGAATAGCCTCATTCACAATAAACTTCTGCAGAAGTGTGTTACTGATACAAAGCCTGGCCTCCATAGCAGCACATCTTTAAGGCAGTGAATGTTCCCAGCAAGGCAACACAGGAATCAGAAAAAGAAGCAGACACTCTCAGGCGTGCAGGAACATTAAATAAGACGATTGAGCCCATTTATCTTTGGAATTTCTTCCATTCCCCCTCCCCTGGCATAACAACCTAGTACAGAAAACTGCTCTCCTCCCCCCCATCATGAAGATGCACAGACATTGGGATTTGTCACAGAGAACTTGCTTAAAGCGTAAAGTAAAACAAACAAAAATAAATGAGACAGACATTGACTACTATACTGCAGCATTAATGAAGAACTACACTTTGGTTTGCATTTTTTCCTCTGTTAAGAGAAACTTACCGCCACTGCTATTGAATCTTTGTGATGACCCATTACTGTTCTTTCAAGTGGGAGATGTTTTGCCCAAGAACTGCAAATATCACTGAAATCTAGCCCTTGAAGATTAATTATTGAAGGTCAGAATTATTTACTTTTTGACTGTGACATGAATAAATAAATATAGATATATAGGGCATCATATGTAACTGTAGGATCTTATACAGACTCTGTGCTTGCAAGCAAGGTAGCTACAGGCGGGAAGGAATCCACCTCTTAACATTGTGACAAGTACATACTACCTTACAAATAGGAGGCTATAATGCCCTGCTCTGGCACTTCCCTCTGTAAATACATCTAAAGAACAAAATGTTTAATTTGCAATGGCTCTCCATTTAAAAAGCATTTCCATTCACTTCATCCATTGGCATTTTCAATGTGTAAAAGCTTTTTCAATATGAAATACTGGATGGCAAAGAGGAATACATAAAATAATATGCCACTTATTTGCTGCCTAATTTCCATGTTTTGCTATATATATCCTCACCATTTATGTACTTGATTCAATAAATGTATCTAACAAAAAGAGATGCTCTCAGCTCCTTGACAGGTAGGCAGATAGTCGAATCACTTTAGCATTGCAGCAGCAATTCACAATACACCTTGTCACATTCAAGGCACTTAAGATTGCAAATGGCCAATATGTCATTACAAAATTTAATGAAGAGTGCTACTTTGGCACACACAAATTTTGGGTAGATTACTTTGATCTATTTGTTGATTGCAACCTGAAAATATAATGTAAGAGACTTCAAAGGAACGATGAAACAATCTGAAGGACAGAGTGAATTTTTATAAATAAAGCTCTAAACTTTTTAGCATTGCTTTAGTGTTTATTCCAAGCTATAGAAACTAAAATGCAGTATTAAAATACTCCTAAGCCACTAGTTTTAGTTTAAACAGTTCTTGATTCCTCCTTTACAAACTATTTCTTTATTTTACAGAATTACAAAATAGTTTATAATTTGTACTGCATTATCACTGTACAGAGATACAAAAAAAGCCTGACTTAATTTTTTAATTTTATTTTACTATGGCCCCTTGATATAATGGGTACATTATTTCAAGTTTTGTACATGATTCTCCTAAAGCTCTCCAAAAGTATTTCTGTATGTTTTAAAGCGTGAAACAAATCTTTTCAGCTTTCATGATGATTAATTGAGAACTGTTACCTTCTTGTAGATGGTACTCTGTGTTATTGTTGATTTGGAAAACACATTAAAGCCTAATTGATATTGCTGCCTAAAACTTACTCTTGATCAGAGGAGTATCAGTATGTTTTATTTATTTTTAATAGTCAAAAAAGAAATTAAAGTGCACACCTCCAGAAACTGGTTACTACAAATTATGGTGCAATCACCATGTGTTATGCGGCATTACAAGATTTAATTACTTAATAAAATACAAGTCTGAAAAACATTCAATTGACGGAAATGCAAACCTGTATTTTGCTTAGCAAATGTTGCATTCTGATCATGCCATATGTGCTGTAGTGCCTGTAATACTTAGGTACCATGACGTTGTCTCTGCAGTACAAAACTACCGAACATTAAAGAAATAAGACAACTGTTCAGTATCCTTTGGACAACGAAGCCAAAGTTGTGAAGACTAAGTAACGTTAATGTCTCCTTGCATAGTACCTGTCTCTCACAACCCATGCTAGAGATGCCATTGCTCTTAACAAGCTTGATGAGAGCTGAGCATCCTAGCACACCCATCCACACCCCACTGGTTTTGCAGGTCAGTTGATAACAGCCAGTCATAAACATCAGTGCAACCTCTGGTCTGTCTTCCCTTTTAGTGTTCTCAGAAGTTAACAGTGGAGGGTCCTGCACCCTCCATCTCCCATGAAATAGCAGAGATGCAAATATCAGCAGATTGCTTTAAACATCCACAAAGATTTCTCTCTTGAAAATAAGGCCTTTTCACCATATAGTAAATTCTGTATGGCAAATACAGAGTATGTTGTAAATGGCATTGTGATAAGACTGCTTCAGTATTACATCATGCGTTTCAAGACAAAGAGAATACCATAAGCTCAATTAAAGGATCATTCAAGCACTCTGTAGGATGCTGGCAGCAGAAGTTAATACAAGTTAACCTGAAGCTCTTTGCTTTACATTCTGGCAGAAAACCTTGAAGGACTTTGTCCATCTGCTCCAACCTCAAGGAATTCTTCATAGATATTTTTCTGCTGAAAGACCATCCAACCTAAAAGGAGCCCGTGGAAGGAGGTGCCTCAGACTCTTGCTGGGTAGAAAATAGTTATCACAACACAAGCTTTTATAACAATAGGAAGAACAGCAGCTCACCACATAATCTTAAGAACTGTTGAGCACTTTAACATCCAAGTCTACAGATGTCATATCTGCTCAACATCTTCCAGAATCACATTACAAAATTGAAGGTCACCTGCTAAAAGAACTATTTTGTTTTAGAAGAACAACACTAAGAAGCTGATTATGCAAGTTTCTATTCTCTTGCTTCCCTGGAAATGCAAAGGCCACAGTTGGCAAAAATGAAATTTGTTCATATACAGTGTTTTCCTTCTGCTTATAGCTAGAGATGCACTTTGAATATACATTATTTTTAAAAATAGTGGTTAATTAAAAATTTGTTCATAATTATGCTAGAAAAATAGGTAGAAAAAATACAAAACACACATAACCCATTCACATTATCTACAGTTGATAACATAGGGACATGTTTTACACCTAAAGCAGTTAACATTGCAACTGCACATGATTTTCAAAGTTGATTGTATGCATACGTCTATAAATAATACACATGCTGCTACCCAGATAGAAACATGGGAAGCATTTTCTGGATGTAGTATAGCCAATCTTGGGCCTGAACATGGCCAGCCAGGTAACTGATTGGTTTTGTATGCATAGTACAGCATGGCAAAAACATCTGCACATTCCTCAGCTTGAAAAACCCGACCTATTGCTCTTTGGCTGACAAGATTTGTATTTTCAGACTTGCAGCCAGAAAAACAATACATATCAGTGCTGTATCAGTGTGGAAAAAAAAAAAAAAAAAAGAAAAAACAAACAAATAAAAACATGGCTTGCCTTTTTTTTTTTTTTTTTTTTTTTTTAACTCAAGTCCTCTGTAATTGTAAAATGCCATTATCATCTTTTCTAACCCTTATAATACTGGTATTCCTCATATGCAGGATAAATTAATCCCGCATGCTTCTATTTGCATACTCTGAAGGGTCCTCTCTCCTATGCTCTTCACATCAGAAGTAACCCCTTAAATAGCAGGAAGGGTGCGTCTCTGTTGTGCTGATAACTCAGGGTGCCACACATCAACAATGAATATCAGGCGATAATTTTCAGCATCCTGCCACACTTCATGCTCAAAAGAGTCATCAAAAATAAGAACTTTCCCTTCTTCCCAGGTTCTGCAACACAAAAAGAGAACATGCGTTAGTGTAGTATTTGAAGTGCCATGGCAGTTTTTATAGGCAAGATATAATTAAGATTATTAAGATATAAATAAGAGCATCTGAGTCTTAATTGACATAAAAGTAGAGAAAGATCAGTCTAATGAAGCTTCATATTATTGAGGGATTGTTTTCCTCTGCATAGTTATGCCCATATGTGCCCACATACATATTCAGACATTTGCAATATTTGTTATTTATTTAATTTTAATGAGCTTAGTCCAATAACCTGGGAACATTCATCAAGCTTAGAGGTACTGGTACAATAATCAACTTCTCCACTTTTCTAATCAGATATACACATAATGAGTAATGGAAACTGGCGGTATGATGAGCAATATGTTTTGAAAATAAATTATGCTACATCAGTCTGCTTTTTCTGAAAATCAGAACAACAGACTTAAGCCCTGATCCTGCTTTATAATATCAAGGGTGTTATCAGTCTTGTCCCATAAATCCATTCAAAGCACAGAGCCTACAGATTTTTCATCAGGGGAAGGTTGCAATGACATAGTGTATGCTAGGTCAGGTTATACTTTTGAAACTGAACTGAAAGGATGAGGCCACATAATTTAATCCTCTTCTGCTTGCCAAGTAATGCTAAGGCAGAGGAGGTCACTGAAGGGGACCTAACCACTCTGGGTGAGCATTCATTGCTACGTGGAAAAGCCAAGTTTTAACAGCAAAATCTTTCCAAGATCTGCATTTCTGTTAGGCACAAAAAGAGAAACATAATTTATTCAAACTGGCTTATTTTTGAGAAACTCCATTGTTTGAAAAAAAAAAAAAAAAAAAAGAAAGAAAATTAATATTAATGGTGGAGTATTAATGGTTGAAAGAATCAGTACTCCTTTCAGCTTTATGAAATATAAAATCACAAAATAATTAAGGTCAGAAGAAACCTCAGAAGATTATCTGTTCCAAGCTTCTGCTGAGAGCAAGTCTTACTGCAAAGTTGGATCTAACTTTGAGGCTAGATGAGATATCTCAGGTTATTATCTACTGGATTTTTGAGTATCTACAGTGATAACCACTCCATCATCTCTTCTAGTGTTTCACCAGCCTAATAAATGAACATTTATTTCTTTGTGTCCGTTGTCTCAGAGAATCATAGAATATCCTGATTTAGAAAGGGCCCACAAAGATCATGGAGTCCAACTGCTGCCTCTACACAGGACCACCCAAAAATCAGACCGTGTGTCTGAGAGCATTGTCCAAATAATTCTTGAACTCTGACAGGTTCAGTGCTGTGACCACTGCTCTGGGGAGCCTGTCCCAGTGCCTGACCACCCTCTCGGTGAAGAACCTTTTCTTAACACCCAGCCTGACCCTCCCCTGCCACACCTTCATGCCATTATTAATGTCTCATTCTGTATCTACAAACCTCCAAAAAGAGTCTGTCTTGTGCATGGTTTCCCACTGTTAGCTGAAAACAGTAACCAGGCTCTCCTTTAGCCTTCTCTTTTTCAGACTCCAAATTCTTTGAGTCCACTCAGTAGAGGACTGGAGCATGTCAACTTTTTTATAATGTCAGCTTTTTTAAACCTAATCAGCTTTTTCTTTTTCAACCTCCACAGGAGTCCTTTTAGTTTATCAGTGACTTTCTTGTGCTGAAGAGCCCCCAGGCTGGACACAGAACTGCAGCTATCTTGTGTTCAGAAGAGAGGGAAAAAATTGCTCCCCTCAAACTGCTTCATCAAAATGACAGCACATGTTGCTTGTCCTCTAGGACCTTCAGTCGTTTTCTGCAAAGCTGCTCTCTATCCAGTCATCATGTATCCTATACTGTTGCAAAGTGTTAATCTATTATCAGTTGCAGTACTTTGCATTTGCCTGTGTTGGACTTCATGTAGTTTCAGTTGGCCCACTTCTCTAGCCTGTTGAGATCTGGATTCATAATTTTGAGAAGAGGTTTAGTGCCTGGTTAACTGCAGACTCAGTACTGTAAAAAATCAGCATATGATCAGTGAACATTAGTGTTACTGCCACCACACTGTAAAATGTCACTGTGCTAGCCATTTGTCATGGTCCCTCTGATCTCAGACTTCTTCTGCACTTAGACACAGCAGCTGGTTGTGTGTTGCATGGTTTGTCTATCATAAAGTCAAGCAGTGGCACAAGCAAAGCAAATTTATTTTGCATTGCAACAAGACAGAAACACGAGTCTGATTATTCATCCAGTCTCACCCGAGACGGTGTAACAGTCAGTCAAGTCACTAACAGCCAATGTTACCTTCTAAAGTCACTCTGCAATGACTACATAATAAAGTTTTTCAACAAGATCCCTTGGGAAGCAAAGCAGTCCATGAGGATTGATGTCCTTAAAAGGAATTAGGAACTAAGAACAGTAGTACTGAGAAAGAAGCAAAGTTAATCATAATCAAAGATGGAAATATATTGCTTAGCCCATTCATGTGTTCATTCACATGGAGATTTTCTTTATTTTTTCTCCCCCAAAATCGGAGTGAAAATGAGATTCAGCGTCCTAAGTCATCTATGTATTTTGAACATTTAACTCAACAAAAGCAAAAAACAACATTGATGGGGCTGTGCTGTAATGTTCTGAAGGGAAATGGAAATTGAGATAGAAATGATCATCTGACCATATTTAAAACAGTGGACAACCAGCATAACAGTGAAAAATTCACACTGTCTTGCATGTGGACATCAGACATGAAGGCCCATATAATGAGTCTTTTGCAGGTTTCAAGTATAATCACGTGTGTTTTTTTTTTTTTTTTCTGGTACCAAATCATCTTTTCAATAAACAAAAATGTTCTATGTCATACAGGCCCCAAGTCTCTGCTACTGCACTAGAATTACATTGGTATTATTCCAGTCAATGCTGTAATGTGGCAAAGAATCAGGCCTTTTTTTTTTCACCCTCTAAATTAAATCAAGCCTGAACAGGACTGCACTAAATAGCCTGAAAGTGTAGCTCAGTAAAGGACAATAAAAACTCCAAGCATCCAGATGAAATAGCTTCAGAGGTTAAAAGCACGGATCTATCATTTGCATCATACTGGGTCGGGCTGTTTTGCACAACAAAGAAGAAGTCATAAAGTTGACAGAACTATTAGCCCCTTTTGGATAGATTACAAAAAACACCATTAGTATGCAAATAAATATTTTCCAGATGCCTTCATGGTGTGAGAAACACTTCACAGTGGGACCACAGGGAGGATATTATTCTTGTCTGGTGCTGAACCACTCTGGGTTAGGGCTTTATGTCACCTGCACAGCTGTTATTTCACCTGTCACAGGTGAGATCGTGGACCGACTTCTGCTTAAGGTTGTAATTCTGCAGTTTTGTTTCAAAACATGATTACCATGCCCGACAGAGATGTTTGATTTCGATAACTAGATATTTTTTACCTCCCATTTTTGTGCACTGTACCCTGTACTTTACAGAGCTGGGACTTCAGAATGGCCCAACGAGCTAAAATTGCTATAGCTGTGCTGAGTAACATGAGGTGCACAATCTCCTAGCAGCAACATAAAGACTCCTGTGCAAGTGATGGAGTAAAATTCAGTATTAGACAAAGCTAATAAATAGTAAATTGTGTATAATAGTAAAGCGTGTACATCAAAGGATGAGCTGAAGAGTAGTATTTCCCCTCTAAACACCTACACTGGGTGGCACAGAGGTAACTGGGCACAACATTCTCAGTATTTCTGTATCTTGTAGCAGTAGTGGGACAGGAAGCCAGAAAAGGAAAGCATCGAAGCACTGACCCCTGATACACTAACCTTCATGCCTGAGCCAGCTCAAGTTAGAAACCACTAGCTTCCTACTGCTCTGAACCAGCAGGAGAGGAGGAACAGAAAATGCTAAAGATATGTTTTTCTCCTGACATCATTTCTTTCCACAGTAGTTCTCCCACCTCTTTCATGGAGAAAGGGATGTTAACAAACCCACCCTTCTCATGATTAGTGAACATACCTTTTCAATGTTTTCAGTGAAGAAATTCTGTCTTTGACTATGAATATATAGCTCTTGCCAAAATCAACTAAAGCTAACACATTTCAAAACAGGCTGTAGTCAGCTCTTGAGTGCAAGTTTTACATTTCAAATGAGCGAGTCTGATGCATAAGAATGAGCCAGATTCAGAAGCCTAGACACTGAAGTGCTGTCTGCAGCATACCAGCAGCAACATACGTTTTTCCACTCTGCCCTGCCACATCCCTGATGCTGAGGGGCTGTTGCTACCAGGCGGGTGTAGTTACATTCATTTTCCAAACCACTATCCCTGCTGTTCATATTAAGACAAGGAAGGGTGGCCAGCCTAATGAGTGGTGAGCTGTGGATACCTGGTCTCTTAGAAATAGATAAAAACCACCACTCTGTTCACACAGGCTACTGAACAGCCACCTAATGGTAACGCCTTTCAGCCCCCACAAATCTGAATTCATTATAGTGTCCTGCAGTGAAAATACCCCACATCTCCCTATTAGTACTCTAAGCCCATTATCTACCTCTAACTTCATCCCAAATTGTATTTTAAACTTGTTTTGGATATTGAATTGGAATGCTGGAAATAAACACGTGTGTCACAACCTAGGTAGTGTATGTTTTATACCTTATTTAATAGTCTGTCACAGTCAACGTTATGTTGGTAGGAGCCCTAACACATCTATAGCGACATTTTTAACAGATGGATACTTGTATCCTCAGAAATTCTAAAAAATTCTTGTTGTAGTTATTTTCAGATGTTGGGGAAAAAAAACAACTTTGCTATATATTACAGTCATGCAGGCATGAGTGGATTTCTCAATATCAAATATAGCTGTACATTAGTACTATGAAAATATTTCAAAATTAACACTTGTTGCACTCATGCTACAGACAAGACAAAATCTTCAAGGTAGATATATAGAGATACATGAATATTAACCATTATTAGAAGTCCATGTAAGTCTCAGGAAGGTAAGTCTTCGAATAAAAAAGTAATATAGTTAATACTATATTTTCCTGTGTTTAATAATATCATGTAAAAACCTAACCCAATCCTAACTTAAGTTTAGGATTTTCTCATATTTCCCAGGGGAGTATATGCTCTGATTGTAACATCTAAGCCATAGCTTTTTCTTTTTCCTTCTTGTTTTTGTTTTTTTTTTTCTTCCCGCAAAACAGAGACAAAACTGGTTTCCAAGTCAGCATAAATTTCTCCCTAAAGGGACAAGAATTCTTACTCAAAATGTACTCTGAATAAACTTGCTGCCTGTGTAACTCGTTGTGCCAAACACTTTATAGATGTAAATCCACCTTTAAATCAACTTCAGTTGGAATATTTTTAATTGAGTTATATTGAATTAGAACAAATGTTTCAGCTAGGAACAATACTTCTGCAGAAATACAGTAGTATTTGGTCACAGAGGTGAAAAGGCAGCTATAGCTTAGTCTCAGCTTTTGCTGACTAAGTGAAGAATTCTAAGGCAAAAAATAAACTATAAAATAAAATAAAATAAAAAATAAAATAAAAAATAAAAAATAAAATAAAATAAAATAAACCTCTGTTGGCAAGTTTATTAGATTGACATTGTAAATGTAAACACAGACATTTCATAGACTAAAAACAATGTTATTTCCACACTATAGCAGAAAAGAGCAGCTTTGTTTCCAAAGATCCTTCTGGCATTGTTTGACAACTGACATTTATATGTTTGTAGCAGGAGTGAGGGTGTAGGTTGCCTGTTTAATGAAATACATAGCACCTCCTGATCAGTGAAGCATCCTTTTTTTTTCCTTTTCCTTCTTTTTACTACGTGCAGCACCACAACTTCTCAGGGTTGAGAAAGGTGGGGGAAAATGAATGACCAAAGTAGGGAGAAGGAGGGAGGGTGAAATACCTGTTTTCTTGGGCACACCGAATTCTGCAGCCTTCTTTAGGTATCACCAAGCCCAAATGCATCCTTAGCCGACAATTGGTGGGCCCTGTGTGGGGCCATACATGAGTCCCTGGATGCATTACAGAATACTTGATCTGCAAGGAGAGAGAGAGGATGACTTCAACAAAGCCATTTTCACAAGCATACTGCTACGCATTTAGGATTTCTGTACATCTCATCCACGACGACCAATCAAAAGTGCAATGTCACATTTTGTTAGCCTCAGCAACAATCGCATGATTTTACATCCTGAAGGTGTTCGATACTACAAAAAGGCAAGTCTTGTGGTGTGTGTTTGTGTGCACACTTTTAATTTGGTTAAAATAATCAGAACTGGATGAAATGGAAAGATTTTCAGACACTTATTTAAAAGGATGGACCACAGGAGGCACAAGTCCTGCGTTACCTGGTGTCCCCTCTCACCTTGCCGAGGCGATCGGCTCTGGGGCAGCCGCATTCTGCAGTGGAGCAGGGGAGCAGACAGGCAGGGCTATTTTTTCCGGCATCGAGCCCACTTGAGGGAGCCACCAGGACCCGGCAGCCCTCGAGAGGGAGGTGAACGAGGTGCAAACGAGGCATAGGCGGAGCCAGCAGCGCCCCCTCCCCAGCTGTTCATAAACTGCCCCTAGGGAGCTCGGCGACCAGGACAGGCAAACAGGGCATGGCGCATCAGAAGGGCATGGTGCGGCAGTTCGCGCAGGCAGGGCAGAGCGTTCCCCCCACCCATACAAACAAGTCCTCTAACAGCGGTCTACCGCTAGCTCAGCTGCAATGGTGTACACCAGGCACAGTGCGCTCTCCAGGAAGTCTGTACACACCCAGACCGACTGCCCACTCAAAACTGCGGCAGTTCAGATCTCCGGGTGCAGGGAGTGCCTGAGCCTGTTGCTAACAACTGCGGGGGGGCACAGAGACTGTGTGCGTGAGGTGCGAGCAGGTGGACAACCTGGACCGCCTTGTGGCAGAACTCAAAGAGGAGGTCAAGAGGTTGAGGGATATCAGGGAGTGTGAGTGGGAGATAGACTGGTGGAGCGACTCTCTTCAGGGCTTGAAGGACAGGTGCCGGGGTGAGACACCCCAGATGGGGGTGGACCCCCTGCCCTGTTGCTGTTGGGCAGAGGGAGAGGACCTCGGAGTCGAGGAGAAATGGAAACAGGTCCCTGGTCGACATCGCAGGCAATGCCCCCCCCACCGGCCCCACCTTCCCAGGTGCCCTTACGCAACAGGTTTGAGGCCCTGGAGCTTGAGAGACCAGTAGCTGAGGAAGAGGCAGAAAGTCTACCCAGGAGGATGCCTAGGGTGAGGAAGTCGACTCCACGCCTCAGGACTGCCTCCACCAGGACATAAAGAGGGGTGATTGTTGTGGGTGACTCCCTTCTCAGGGGAACAGAGGGACCTATTTGTTGGCCTGACCCTACCCGTAGGGAAGTCTGCTGCCTCCCTGGGGCCAGGGTCAGGGACATTGCCAGAAAGCTTCCCAACCTGGTTTGCCCCTCTGACTATTATCCTCTTTTAATAGTCCAGGTTGGCAGTGATGACACTGAAGAGAGAAACCTGAAGACTATCAAACGGGACTTTAGGGGACTGGGGTGGTTAGTGGATGGAGCGGGAGTACAGGTGTTTTCATCTATCTGTACGGTGGCAGGGAGGGGTACAGAGAGGACATGGAAAGCCCACCTGATAAACACGTGGCTCAGAGGCTGGTGCCAACACTGAAATTTTGTGTTTTTTTTTTTTGACCATGGGGCACTTTACTCGGCACCTGGCCTGATGGCCTCAGACAGGTCTCTATCTCTAAGGGGAAAACGGATCCTAGGCCAGGAGCTGGCAGGGCTCATTGAGAGGGCTTTAAACTAGGTAAGAAAGGGGACGGGGCCAAGACAAGGCTTGTTAGAGCTGTGCCAGGGGGAACAATGGCAAGGCTGGGAGAGAAGGCAATGGCCCAACTGAAGTGCATCTACACTAATGCACACAGCATGGGTAACAAACAGGAGGAGCTAGAAGCCATCGTGCGGCAGGCAGGCTACGACTTGGTTGCCATCACAGAAACGTGGTGGGACCACTCTCATGACTGGAGTGCTGCAATGAGGCTTTTTTGCCTCAGTTTTTACTGGTAAGACTGACCTTTGGAAATCCCAGGCACCACAGAACAGCAAAGAAGCCTGGAGCAAAGACTTACCCACAGGTTAGGAAACATTTAGACAAACTCAACAAATTGTTCCATTGACCCTGATGGATTTTACCCAGGAGTGGTAAAGGAGCTTACTGATGTCATGAGTCCACGCACAGCCTCTGAAATGTCAGGCAACCAGGTTAGATTCCTGAGGACTGGAAGAAAGCAAATGTTGTTCCTGTCTTCAAGGCAGAAAACAAGGATGATCTGAAGAACTACAGGGCAGTCGGTTTCATCTCAGTGACAGTAAATAATCCTGGAAGCAGTTTCCAAACACTTGGAGGAAAAGAAAGTGATTGGGAGCAGTCAGCATGGATTTATGAATGGGAAACCATGCTTAACGAGCTTTCTACAGTAAGATGCCTAGCTTGATGGACGAGGGGAAAATTGGTGGGTATTGTTTATTTCAACTTTTGTAAGGCTTTTGACACTGTCTGTAGAATAACATCCTTGTCGACAAACTGATGAAGTAGAAACTAGGTAAGCTGACAGCGAAGGGGATGGAAAACTGGCAGTTCAGCCAGGTTCAAGGATTTGTGATCAAAACACAAATTCCAACTCACCAGAGGTATACCCCAAGGCTCAATACTGTGTCCAACACTGTTTAATAGCTTCACTAATGACCTGGATGATGGAACAGAGTGCATCCCTTGACAAGGACAGAAAATTGAGGAGAAAGGGTTGATAAACCAAATGTTTTCTGCTGCCATTCATAGGGACCTTGGCAAGACGGAAACAGGAGCAAACAGGAATCTCATGATATTCAATAAAGAGAAATGAAAAGTCCTGCATTGGGGAAGAGTAACCCCATGCAGTACTACAAGCTATAGAACTGCCCGGAAAACAATTGCACAGAAAAAGAGTTCAGGATCCTTGCAGAGAACAGTTTGGACGTGAGCCAGCAACATGTTCTTGCAACAGAGGAAGATAACAGTCTTAGTGCTGTATTAGGCCGAGCCCTGCCAGCAGTTTGAGGGAGGTGATCCTTCCCTCAGAACTGGTGAGACATCTTGAGTGTCCAGTTCTGGGCTACCTACTACATGAGAAACATGGACATCCTGGAGCAAATCTAGTGAAGGGCCACAAATATGATTAAGGAACTGGAACACCTGACATATGAGGGGAGGCTGAGAGAGATGGGACTGCTCAGCCTAAAGAGAAGGCTCAGTGGGTGTCTTATCAATATATATAAATACCTGAGTGAAGATGTGGCCAGACCCTTCTCAGTGGTATCCAATGAAAGGCAAAGAGGCAATGTACACAGATTTAGGAATATGGGAAATTCCATTTAAAAGTAAGAAAAAACACATTTTTATTGTAAGGGTGATTGAACACTTGAGCAGGTTGCCCAGAGAGGTTGTACAGTCTTGATCCTCAGACATTTAAAAACCTGACGAGACAGTGTCCTGTGCTCCGGTTTACCATACTTTGAGAAGGGGGGTAGACTAGAAGATTTCCAGAGATCCCTTTCTGTGATTCTACAACCCAATGAACAAGAAGGATGAATATCGTATGACAGTGGTGAGAAGCACCTTTTCAACTGAGAAATCTGCATTTCAGGATAGGACAAGGTAGCTTTGATAAATCTTGCATTTTAAGACATTTCTAGCTCTCCAACAAAAATAGCATAAGAGAATGTGTATCTAATGTCTTAGCTGTTCCCACCATCTGAGGTTTCATCTTACCAGCAATTCCTTATAAAAGCAAGTGATAAGCTCCATTGGCTGTGGTGAACACAGATGCTCTATTCTGTTGCCTCTGCTACAGTGAGATACATTAGCTTGATTGCCCAGTCAGACCCTAAAGCAACCCAAATAACTGGTACTGCTGGCTATGCAGAAAAGTTATTCATACCCCACAGAAAATACTTTTATAACCCTAATAATATGTGGAATATGGAATGATTACTGCCATGTATGCTATCTACCCACACAGATCAGTCTAGAAACTTCTATGAGTCTCACATACATATATGTGCTGTATTCAAGTACAATACAAATATTTAAATATTCCTGAATCACAGACAGGTTATAGTATGGTTGTAAAGTAAAACTCTGACAAGTTTTACCCTGGCATACTGGAATGACAAAAAAGATGAAGAAAACAGTAACTCTCCTCTCTGGCATAGATCCATTTTCAGCTGTGGTGCGTCAGTTTTCTTGGAGTTAGCCATACTGACTGTGATGACCTCTTAAGTCACTTAAGACTAGGTTTAGGTAAGTTATTACTATCAGTTGACCCATGGTAAATAACTACTTACCCAACATGAGCTCCCTGTGATCACAAGGGAAAATGGTTTTACTAAAATTCCATAGAAGCGCTTCAGCTAATATATTTTATCTCGTATTTGCTGAAGGCTATTACAGTATCAACTTCATTGTGTGTCTGAGCCATCATTGAATATATCAAGGTCATACATTCCTCTGTACACATTTCTTAACATCACCTTCTCACAGCTTTAGGGATTTGCAAAAATGAAGAAGTTTGCCAGGTACCTGCCCTCTTCGGCAGCCTGTAGCTTCTGGGAATCTTTCCAACAAAGCACACGTTTTCGGAACACCTTTGCAAGCATTCTCGTTTTTTCTTCCTGGTGAAAATAAGAGATTGAGCATTCATAAGTGCAATGAACAAACAGTCCCTTGTTTTCTACGTTGCAGAACAGCAACAAAGCTGTCAAAGAGCTGACACCAAAAGAGGTAAATAATATCATACACATTTTACAAATTATGCAACAGCAAGTGCTTACATATTGTAATATCAAAGTAGCCTGCCACTTCTTTGCTTTTGAATTATTTGTGAGAAGCAGGCTTTCTACCATTTTAAACATGATTCTAAAAATATGATTATACTTTTATTAATGATTAAGTAGATCATTAAAGTATAATCATTAAAAAGACAAAAAATGCCACCAATATGATACCATTTCAACATCTGATTTTTATACACCTTGGCTTTTAATATTTTATCTTACAGCACTCTTTCACATGTAAAGTCTTTTAATAAGTTCAGGTCACTCCAGTAATTGAGTCTCCCACTGCAAAGCTCAGAGACAGAACAGCAGGCTTATTAAAACTCACATCCTATTTGCCCATACCATTTCTGAATGATGGATCTCACCTAGCTGGCAACACAATATTGAGAATATTTCTTCTCCTGCTTTCCTGTCTTCCCTCAGGCTGATCTCCACATGCATTACCATGCAAAATTTTGGCAGCCTTGCTAGGAAATGAGTATTACCCTCAAGGGATTCTTAGAAATGCTCATGGGCTACATGGTTTAGAATAAAGAATTCCTGTTCACTGTTGCTGGGGTCTCAGACACTATTTTATCAGATCATTTCTTCTGCAGACTTGAACAACAGGTACAGTGATTAAAAAAACTATTCCAGAAAAACTGTGTTGATACTCCTTATTATGCTATATTAATGTGAGAAAGTGAAACTGGGGTAAGTGGAGAAAGAGAAATACAAAATGTTTTACCTTGTTGCCATAAAGTAAACTGACTCCAGTCTCCCTTTTCTCGCAGATTCTCATCCTCGGGCAAGAAGAGGCTTTTTTTCTTATCCATCACAGCAAGACCCTCATCCCGAATAAGCTTCCAATTTTTTTCTAAGGACTGTTGTGAAAGTCATGTTAGTTCACTGAGAACTTACTGCATTTTGCTTTAGTATCTTATTTTTTTTTCCCCGCCATTAACTTTTTTTTAATTTAAAAGTACTTAAAAAAAAAAAAAAAAAAAAAGAAGAGTTCATCATTATCAAGTTTCCTTATGTCAATTCCCTTATGACAAGTTAAGGCAGAAAAACCAACTTTCACAGTATTCTTCAGATTCAGTTACAACTGTATTGTAAAATTTCAGTAATCCCCAGCCTCTTGCAGATTAGGCCTCACTTTAACTTGCTTTTTGATTAGCCTAAGGGCTCTTTAACAGATAATTTTATGTTGCAAGCTAAGAAGAGTATTGATCTTCTTAAACACAGCACATGCTACCTGGAAGCACTCTTGAGACTAGAAAACCACTCACATAACCTGAAACTCCAAGTGTTGACAGAACATCCTAGTTCAAAGAGGACAAATGCAAACATGCTACTCAAGTTGACAGTTATGATTTAAACCTTCAGAAAGGTTTGCAAAGATTCTCTTGCACATTCTGATGCTATTGGAAGAGATCAAATACGACTTGAAATGTCAAGTGACAATTTATGGATACAACCATTAAAAATGTGTAAGCTGCCGTGTACTTCATACATACCAAACCCACAAGACTGTAGAGTTAAGATTTTTGTTCTCTGCTGCCTTAGGATGTTCTGCTTGTAGAAATCTGGTAAATTAGAAACCTTGTATTCTACCAGTAATAAGTCATCTTAATGTTACAGGAAGATAAATGAAAAACCCACTGTGTAACAATGGATCTGGATAATAATGACGTGACTTCCATTTCCGAGCTGCTTATGTTACTCACTAAACCTTATTTTTGGTGAATAGTTTTCATTTTTCCTTTGTGCTCTTGAACAAAGCATTTCTGTAAGACATTTTCAATCAATTTGAAACTGGAAATAGGCCAAGGTGTGTTCCCACATCGCTTCTTTGTATGATGTGTAAAGATGAGTAAAACTCTGAAATCTTTGTAACACAGGTCAGACAAGGTAATATGACTGCCCCTTTTCAGCCATATGGTTATTAGCTTTCACCACTTAAACTAAACAGTTACATTTTCCACTTCAGTTTCTTTCAATTAAAAGACAAGCTGATCCTGCAAAGTAGGTGGTACATTGATATATCATAAAAGGTTCTGGAAACAGCCATGTAATACAGTGACCATCTCCCAGTACAGCAAGCCTAAAAACGCTAAGATCTATCAAAATTAGGATTGTGCTGGTGTTATTTCAGTACTCTTTTTCTTCCTAGCAAATTGCGCTCTCTCATCCATCAGCAAAGGGGAAAACCACTCGTTTTTCCTACTTCATTTACCCTCTTCTCTCCCATTGACGGGTTTCCTTAACACTCCTTAACAATTAACATTAAGTAGAAACATTTTCAAAAATATCTTCCTAAAACTGATTTTTTTTTTCTGAAATGCAGGGTACAAAACAGACTGAAATTTTCCATCTAATCATAGATGAACAGGGGAACAGAGCTGGTACTGATTCAGCACTATCATTTCTACACAAGGAAATACCAGCTTGCATACCTGAATTTGTACTGTCTGCAGAAGAGAAAGAAATGAAAAACTCGCATTTATATAGGTTTCAATTTAAAGTGATACAGATCAACAAAATTGGAAAACTTTAAAAGACATTACAAGTGCTTCTCTGTTTCCTCAAACTCCTAACCCTTCTTCTGAAAAATAAAAAGGTAAGAAGGAGCTTTCACCCACACAGACAAAAAGATGCATGAAGAGCACTGGTGGTGCACAGAGATGCACATAATGGCAGCTTTGTCACCTCTAATTTTCCTCAAGTGACAGGCTGAAAGTCAACCTGCAAAGTTGTGTGTTTGTCCTTGCCTTTTAAAGCTCCTTCCCGAGTACATTGGATACAAAGCAATTTGAATACATATCATTGATTTTGAGCCAGCTCTTAAACGGTTTTAGATATAACTGCCACTGAAATCAATAACGTCTCTGTACTTGTGAGAAACTGGACCCCCATCTGTAACACTATGCGTTACTATGAGCCATAGGCAACTCCTATGTAGAAAGGAAGGGGAGAGTTACAGGAGTTGAAACATAGCTCAGCCTTGATATCCCTGATTTTACAGAATCTTAGGCCAACACTGAAGGGCAAGAATGGATAAAACCATTAAAACACAGTGGCTAAGTCCAGGATGTGGACTTCAGGCTACAGAACCAAGAGCTAGCATCTACAGAAAAAAAAAAAACTAAATATGCTCATGCTGCATAATATGTAGGGATGCAAGCCTCAGGCTGCAACAGATTCATATTGTGTTTGGTGCAATATCTTGATTTTAAGTGAAGAATCAGGTGGCAAGCAGCACTTGGAGCATATGTACTTGTTTCCTACCAGCTGATTCCCATAAACCTCCATATGGCTTTTTAAACACAGTTCCTAACAATAATGTAAGTTTACAGTTACTTTACATCTGGTCATAGTGTAGATTTTATTGGCAAAGAAATTATTGTATTTAAATAGGGATTTCTTAATATTGGTTTATTTTTATGTGTGACTGTATTATATTAAAAAATCCTTATTCTGCACTGTCAAACTCTTTTCAAGGTATGGTCATAAATGCCACAGACAGAGATTAAGAGTTTACTACCCCTCATGTGAGGCATAACTACTGACCACATGTGCATTTCAATCCACTGGGCTATAAAATAAAATCGTGGTGGTGTCTCCACTCCATTTCACTTTGTTACCCATACAGAATAAGAAAGTATTCATGATAGTTACGGTGTGTTAGCTGGGGACCTCCAACACCTCTGGGCAAGGGTCAGTATTTAAAGCCATCCAAAACACAGTCCTTGCACTGATCTGGTCACTCACAGTGCTTAATCATCAGGATGCATAAGCATTATCTCTGCTCTTTTAGGCTCCCTTAAGGCATCCAGCCACACTTTAAATGCACGGTTTAGTTAATTTTTGCCATCAAATATGAACGTTTAGATTTTAGTAGCCAAACAATTGAGCCTTAGCTGTCAGTCTACAGAAAACATTATGGATTGTGCTGTTGCCAGTACTTTCATTCTCTTTCTGTGCTTTTCTTGCTGCACTTGAAATTTTTAACTAATAAAATATAAACAATCAATGAAAATTGATGGCATAAAATCTACTTTAATCAATAAGCTATTCACTGTAGTATGCTGTTGGCAAAGCATCCTCTGGGTCATTTCCAAAACCAAAAGACACAACATAAAGAAAGGACAAATTTACCTAGGTCATTTCCTATGCATTTCAGCCTGGTGAAAAGTGTCTAGGATCCAATAGCATTGTACCGCTTTTATTTATTCATTTATTAACTGAGTACCAGAATACAAAAGAGTGCTCTACCAAGGTTCCATAAAAGATACCAGAGATGATGCAATGACTTTGTAACACTTGCAGAAGAAAGCTAATTGCCCCAAGGGAGGAGGATAGGTTTTCTAAGATAAAAGCCAGGTTTCCTTTTAGCTGAGCTCAAACAAGAGTTTCTGGACTCTCCAAAGTCCTGAACTACCATAGATCAGAAAATTAGCAGAACATTTCTACATGAATCACTTGATACATTTCCTGATTTAAAGGTTTATAGTTTCTGTTCCCTGAGAAATCAGGCCCTCCTTCCTATTTTTTCAAGGAAACTACAAAAATAACGTAATAACACAACACAAAAAAAAAATTAAGCATTAACGGGCAGCTAGAGAGATCTACTGCTGCCAGCATAGTAGCACTAACCAGGATTTACCACCATCATACACCTCCTTTTAAGTGTTATTGAGACATTCTCATTCTTTATAACATAATCAAGCCAGGTCTGTGCTCTAACATTACTGACTACAGCTGTGCTGGTGAACAGAATGAGCAAAGACAGAGCTGTCAGAGGATGGCAGAGAACCTTTAGCATTGCCTCAGCTAGCCACAAGTAAATCCTCCATTATCATTGTTAAGCTACTGAGCCATTGAAAGGAGTTCGTTCATATTCAACAACAAATGGTGAAATATAGGGAGAGGGGGTCCAGGCCTCCAATGTTTTGAACTTCATGGAGAAATTTTCAATATCAACTTCCATCATTTGGATTTGGAAGCATTTTCCACACTTTCTGCATGAATGGAAGAGGAACGTAAAGAGATGAAGTAGCAAGAAATAATTGCTGGTTATTTTTTGCTGTGTGGAACGTAGAATTTTTATTTTTCTTTCTTAATAACTAAAGCACATACAGAAGCTTGAATGTTTCAGAAATCAATAAAATAAATGTCTTCAAAGATTGTTTCTACTTTGTGTAGAATGCTACTTCAAATTTGCACTTGCAAGTGTTTATCAGTGTTAGAACTGAGCCTGCTCTCCTGCACAAATTCAAGTACTTTTTGAGTTATGGGGGAAACACAACAATGCAAATATATATCTATTTTTCTGGTAACTTAACAGTTTGGATTTATACTTTCAGCTTTGAAAGGTATCTTGAAGAATGTAAAACTCATTGCCTTCCCCAAACTGAGATACATAAGTAAACAAATCAGCAGTCAGACTTGATGACCTTACTAATAAAACACATAAAAATTACCACAAAAACTCTTAGTACAACAGAGTAAAAAAGCTTCAAACACAGCAGTTCCAGTTATATTCTTATTTTGGTATATTGAATAACAAACACTAAAGCAGCACCTATGGGAGGCAGTTGTGCTTTGGAGATCAGGGTGAACTTCTAACTAACTACATGGTTCATCTAAAATGTTCTTCTAGGAGACGTGCAGAATGCTGATCCAAACCAAGTCCGCTACATATGATCCCACACATGTGAGAAAAATTATTTCAAGGTGGATCCCTGACCATTTTATAATAGGAAATTCATTTTTTTCATCCTTCAAAGCTGACTGTCCCTTCCCACCAATAGCACACACCTTTACCTATGTGATTTAGAAATTTGGATGGTCTACATGTAAGAGACACTAAAACATCACCGCAGACACCTTTAAAACATTATTGATATGATATGCATTCTTTTCATTTTGTTTGGAAACAGTACAAGAGGCTCCAAGTCCCTCCACCTCCTTTATGTCAGGAAGTATCTATTTTTACACATACCTCATGAATGAGTCGAACACATGCAGGTTTCAAATTTTGCCACATGCTACTCTACAAAGCTTTTTTTTTTTTTTTTTTTTCCCCAAGAGTGAGATTACAGTTGAGTGATTACTCTTTAATCTAAGTTTCCTAACCTTACTTATACTGCCATCACCATAACCAGGAGGAAACCTTTTTAATTTCTTTAAAAATTATAATTCTTTCACAGCAGGTTTCTAACATGTTATGTAACTAAGCATAATGAAACAAGTTTCACTGAGTGAAACTGTCTCTTCAAACAAGCATTTATGTTTTTAAATTATTTGTGCAGAATTTTGCTAAACCACAGTAATATTCAAAGCATATGCAAAATGGGTACCTCTTCCCCCTTTTAAAAAATTATTACTGTTATTATTTTAGAATTATGAAAGATTTGCTTAAGGGTTAAAAACATGCAATTTTGAAAATATAAATTATTACTATGAATAGTAAATAAACTATATGTTTTGTATCAATTAGAATTTTAGTTCATTAAAGTTTTTTTTTAATGCCATTATCTTTTACTGAATCCATCACTGGGAGACAAGTTTACACTTGTTTATTTTATGCAATTAAGAGATCCCAAAGAAGTCACCAAGTATTATATAAGGGACAGAGAACACAGCTTTTTCTGACTAAGCAAAAAATTCACAATGGTTGTCCCAGCCATTAGCAGTTTGACCTTATTTTAAATTTAAAACATTGCAGTAGTCTACCATGTAAATTTTGTATTTAGTAAATGTCCCCATCATCAATTATTAAAACATCTAAGCTCACTTTATAGTATCTTAGTTAAAACTAGCACTCAGTCCAAGACTGGTGTCCGGTACTCACAGGCAACAATTCAGATCTTATGAGTATTTTCTCTGCTTTGCACCTTAGATTACAGTTGTTATTAAAAAAGAAAATAAATTGAAGTAAACAGAAACAAACTCCCTTACCTTCACCAGTTCAGTATAACCAGTTTCCCTCGCTGTCCACCAAGGCTGAGCTTTCAGTCCCTTAACGTTGTAGAGGGAGCGCTGCCAGACTGATGCAAAATGACCTCTTTGATATCCAAGTTCATACCACTTGTATGCCTAGGAGATTGCATTTATTATCAAACAAATTCATATCAGCTGTTAACATGACATATAAAAACTTAGGCTCCTTTGGTAATAGGCTATCTATTTGGATGCTGGAGGTATTCTTCTAATGTACAGTAATAACAATTTCCTTTAAGGGGGAAAAAATGAAAATCAACAATCCTAAAATACATCAAAGTCAGCCACAGCTATTTGGTTCAACGTTAGCAAAACAGGATAATCTCACAGTCGTTCACACTAAATATTGGTCAGTAACTTAGGCGTTCTCCTTGGACTTGGGAGATACAATTGTTTGTCTTCTTGGTCAGCCCTGATTTCTCTATGCTTCACTTTTACCTACGAATTAAAGATTTAATTTAATA
Source organism: Netta rufina (assembly GCF_964035555.1). Lineage (NCBI taxonomy): Eukaryota > Metazoa > Chordata > Aves > Anseriformes > Anatidae > Netta > Netta rufina. The sequence continues at coordinate 121,232,420 of NC_140124.1, forward strand.
ACTTAATAAAAATTAAATGGCTCCCTTCCACTACCAACAGGGATGTTGTGGTGATGAAAACAATGCTGACTTTGTTACATGACTACATATATACTTCTGAGTTTTCTTTAAATATTTGTTCTCATACCAGAACTGAGCTGATGCTACTCATTTTGATTATTTCCCCCTTATTTCATGTAGTAAAAGCATACTGACGCTCAATGCCAGGCCTTAGTTTATCTTACTCTCCCTTTCCACAACTTGCTTTACCATTCAATACCAGCTGCAAAAGGAGGTTCTGCAAAGAAAGCAAATAAGATGCTTGGAAAGAAGAGGTCAAACAAGAGTAACGCTGGTCCATGAACAGAGGAAGCTACAAATATTTCCTTCCCATCCAGCATTGCTGGAAAAAAAGGAAATGCAAAAATAAAAATACAGAAGATAAAAAAACTATATGCCAGGTCAGCTAAGCAGGGAGATAGGACAAGAAATTCAAAACAGAAGGAGAGAAGCAGGCAGCAATCTCCATTCTAAACAGAAATCATTCAAAAACCTTATTACCTGGAATCATCCGGAGTCCCTCTCTAGCTATACAACTTGAAACTCACACCTTTCCTTTCCAAATCTCCTTCAGCAAAGTGTCACACATCCAAACTCAGACCAAGCTCTCCTACTTCTTCACCTAATCTGATATTTATTGTCTCACTCCACACTAGACAGCCTATAATATCAACCTTGTACTTCCAGTTCATACTCTCCCACACATTATTATTCTTTCCCTGGCTGTACCCAGCTCCTTGCCAAGTTCTCAAAATAAAACAAAACAATAAACAAACAAAACACACATGCACAAAACCAAACTCTACACTTTTCTTTCCAACAGGAACTTGCAAATCTGGACTAAACAATTGAAACAATTGTATGGTAGTTTCACTGCATGACTACTTATTCCTTGCATTTCAGAGTCCCTTCTCCTATTCTAATTCAAGAGCAAATGCCAGTTGCCTATTCATCTGCCCACATTGATGCAAAGGGTAAAAAACTATTAAAGGCTTTCTGAAGCAAAAAGCACAATACTAACTTTTAAGAAGAATCATCTCACGTATGTGTGTTAATGGAAAGTAAAATGTACAAACAAATAAGCCTATTCTAGGAGAAGACATTCATATCTGCGTATTATTTATGCCCACCTTGAAGCCAGTAAAGTAGAAGTAAAACCAAAATATTTTTTAGATACAAGCTGTCATGAGAACACTCTGTCTTAACTATGACTTACTTAGTATTTACATACCATAAAGTAAACAAAAACTACTGAAAATTCTTCCTATAACGGATTATTTCTAAAAAAACCCTCAAGTGTCATCTTATACATTCACCTATAGATCTTTTCTTTCAGATAAAAGGTAAGAAATAAACTAGGGTATTTTTGTTTTCAAATATTTGCATAACCTTTTATGCTGTTACCATAGATTATTTCTTTTTGAGAGTCTAGATTTTCTTCAAGCTTTCAAAAAATGGGGGACTAATATTTATGACTCTATCAAAGTATGAAGGAAAGGTTGCAGTAGAATGTTGTTTTACTCTATTTATCTGAAGTAAGGAAAAGCACCATGGATAAACAGAGTAACAGCAGACAATATAGAAGCTTTCATCTTTTTCTCTAAATAAGCTTCTTAAAATGTATTGGTAAAAAAAAATTACATATTACCTTTGAGTAATACACAGTATATCTATAAAGCCTGATCTTATCTTGGTTAAGCCTCTGAAATGGAAGCCTTATTATTTATATAGTGTACGTTCCTCAAGACATAAGTTGTAATAGCAATAGGGTAACAATAGATTGTTCATGCTCACTGTATGAATTTATTTGCTGTGTTTGGAGTTAGCTCAAAAGAGAAGGGGGGTGAATTGCTTGTTTCAGCCACTGACAGATAAGTACGAATGTTGCTGTTCTTTAAGATCCATCAGCTATAATCATTATATATAATATTCTTAATCCTTATTTATTTGAAGAATTGTTCTATGAGATTGCCTTTGACAGCATGGGGTACGATTATCCCACCCGTCCTTTCCAGTCCTGAGTTTCCATAAAAGAACGTTTCTCTTCACATGCAGATCTTGGCAGTGGAAAAGACTAAATAATGACCACTGTCCTGTACAAGAGTATATCTTCTTTGCCAGGAAATAAATTTTCTGATAAGCATTCAATTCATACATTCTCTGTGAACAACACTTTGTTCTGCAATACCTTCTACAACGTATTTTGTTGTTTTAATCAATTTGGCACTTGACCAAATTATAGCTGGAAAGATTATATACTCAATGCTGTTTCCCTACAACTTACCAAGACCACATTCATAAGTCCTAATTTAGCTCTAATAGATGAATGTTTACCTTCAGCAAACCTTCAGTGATAGCAATTTTACATGTTGCTTAAATATCTATCGGTCTCCTTGATTAAATCTTGAAGTTCAGTAAGTCTATGAAGGTCAGTTAAAAAAATACAAAGTAAAGTTTCAACTTTCCACAGATAAATTGAGCAGTCTCTGCTATACCAAGAAGTTCATTTGCCATTGATTAAAGCTTCTTCTACAGAAGATGTGACCATTAAGTCCATAAACATTAACACACAATTATCCCAGGGATTGGGCTGATGTATGTTAATTACATCTGTGTGGTATCTTTAGTCAAATTCTGTAATGGGATGCTCTAGGCTTAATCATTCAACCCAGAATACGTTATGGAAGTATTAAGTAAACCTTTTTGGTTTTCTGTTAAGAGAAGGACAGACAATGATTCAGGGTGGGGTAGGGGTGAAGGAGAGAAAGACAGACAGGTAAAGCAGACTCTGTGCGTGTAATAAATAAATAAATAAATAAAATGAGGCCACCTAATTCTCACTTGAAAAATAACTTTTAAAATCAAAAAACTTCACTGGAAGAATATTTTACTGTAATTTCAAAGAAGGTGATTTAACTTAGAATTCAGATATTTCTCCATTTCAATATTCTAGACATATAATCTGTTTAAAGTGTAATAAAAGTTCCACATTCTATATATATGAAAATAATTTGATAAACTAGGCTCAAGAAAGAACACATACATAGGCTTTATGAAAGTCCCTTTGTCTGATTTGATATTGGAGAACTGCCTGTTTACTGGTCCAAGATACTAGGTGACCCTGCTTGAGATGGGTGTTGGGACTAAATGATCTCAGGAAGTCCCTTCGAACCTCAACTGCTCTGTGATTCTGTAAAGCAGTCAGCATTCTTTACAGTATTTTACCTACCAGTATTTCATATGTAGTACCAGAAAACAAGTTGAGCAACAATTTTCATATCTCTTTCCACTATACATTTTTATTCTTTTCACGTTTTTCACCTATGCACAAGGGTGTTTTTTTTGTTGTTGTTTTGTTGTTATTTTTATTAAATTTATGCCCATAGTGTAGCTCATTACCAGCAACAGTTTCTTGCTTCTCGACTATAACAGCAGCACTATTTCACACATTCAGATTTGGCTTTCCTCAATTAATAAATTAGAAAAGCTTATGGTTTCCAGTAGCATGTATTTGTATTGGGCAAAATATCTGCTGAACAGATTTCTACTTTTCTGATCTGTTTATGGATTCAATGTTTGCACAAGTCCATTAACTCAGCCCACACATTCAGTCCTTTTATGGTCTTTTTGTATCACAGATATTGGTGCTCATGATCACTTTGGGAAAAAGAGAATGTTTAAAGAACACTTATCAGAGTTAGGAGAGAAATTCTATGTAGTGACATATTTAAGTCACTACATTTTGATTCCAGTGGAAAAATCTTTGTCAAAAAGTGGTAGGAGCATAAAACAGACTGTAAAAATTCATTCAGTGAATTTCTGTTCTGTGTGTGTGTTTTTCTCCATCCCTTGGTACTAACAACTCCATGTAAACTTCAATAGTTCTGGTTAATTCTATGGAAAAATAAGGAATGCTAAGAGATTGTGTCATCATGCAAATGGAAGGTTTTATTATTGCTGGTGGTGGTTTGCTGTTTCGCTGTTGCTTATCTTGACCTCTACACATACACGCTGGATTGTTATTTCAAAGGGACTATTGACTTTTTGACATTGGGCCCATGCTCAAAAGTTTTTCTGGATTCTGCAGTCCACCAGAAATTTAGACTTATTAAGACCATATTAAATGTGTACCTCTTTGTCTCCTATTCTCTGCAAGGCATCTCCCAGATGAAAGTAAAAGCGTCCATCATCTGTGCCAGGGTCACCAGACTCCAGTCCTTCCTAAAATAATAATAATAATAAAACTAATAGTAACAATTGTAATAATACATATGTAAAAGAATAAGTTTAAAAGAATTTTAATAGGACTTCCAACAGTGTTTACTTGGTCACCATATACAGTTTATCAACTCTATGCAAGAGACAGGCTATGAAATTGGCTATAAAATATAACTACCATGGTAACGAGGAACTTAGGTTGAATGGATACAACATACGAGTAAAAAGCCACTGAGAAATTCTACCAGTTTGCCAAATCCCCCATTCACTCCAAGAGAGAGGTGTATTCAAAGACTGATACTTGCCCCCAGACACATACACAAGCATTTTAGAAACATGGATGTTTTAAATTAAGCTTTTATTTGTAGTATTTCTCTCCAAACACTCAAACATATACATGCCCTCTCTGGATCTTTCAAGAACCTTAACTTTACAGCATACTGCTAGCCTCAAAAGAATTTGAGAATCATAGTTGTGTAATTCAGGTTATCTGACTAATATTTTATTACTTGATATTTATGAATTGAAAAATATCAGTATTCAAGTTTGTTCCAATTTGTTGGCAGTGATAGAGCAATACAACACCAATGCTTAGCTTAAACTGGAATTTTTAATTAGAATGCTTCTAGCTTGGCACATTTTATATATTCTGATTATGTTTTTCTGCTGGTAAAAGATCTACTTTAAATGAGGGAAGAAAAATACCTTTAGATAGGGTATGCTCTCTGCTATCTTGTTTTCTGCCTTCAGGATGAAGCCATAATGTACTTTGGCAAAGCCATCATTTGGAGCCAGTCGTAGAACCTGTTTGAGTGCAAATTAATTAAATACTCATGCAAGAATCTATAAAAATTAACAAACCTGTGTACATACTACTATTTAGTGATGCAGTGAAATTTGCTTCCACAAGGACACTCAGATAAATTCTTGGCTTGCCTGTACTTCTACTTTTCTGTTTATGTCTTTCTCCAGAATAACCTATTACAAGACAAACTTTGAAGTCTCATAAATAAAATTAATCCAACTGAAACCTCTGAATTGTATTATTTTCTTATTGTCCTTACTTCTCTACCTCCTCTCTTGAGTTAGAGCATACTAAGTTATAGAATCAACACCATTAATTAACACTTAGATCCCAGGTTTGCCTAATGTAAAAGAAGGCAGTTGCTCTTTGAACACGTCTACAGCACATTCATTGGAAGCATAGTGTAGCAACATACCTGAAATAGTTTAAAATTAGACAGGTTTATGTTGGTGGCAAACTAGTCTTGGCAACAGAGAATACATGATGCTGAGAAGCACAGTAGCTACTATTTAGAAACACTGTGAAATAATGCTTGTATCGCGAGATGTGACTGTTCAGACCCTGGGAATGTAAAGGCAATTCTCAGCACGACAGTAAACTGAATCACTCTTTTGGAAGAGCTTAAATTTTCTTGGCCAAGACAAAACTATCAGAAGGTAATGTAAGGTCGAATAGTGATTCAAGTGATTGAATCCTCAAGTGATTCAGTGTACTTTCACTTTTCCAGAAGGTGATGGGTAAATTATTCTTCTATAGTTGTGTGCTGCATTCTTTAACCAACACTTACTGTGTTCAGTTAAGCTAAAAGATTTTGCACCCTGAATGTCTAGGTCAACATTTAGATAATATCTGAGATACAAACTAAATTAGATAACTTTGCAGAAAAGGCAAACCCATGAGCAAATAAGAAATCTGATGTTAGTTAGGCACAGATGGGAATTTCACAGAGACTGTGTAAAAGAAAGATTTCTGAGTACATGGAAAGCTGTAGGAAAGGATCGCTGTGTGGGAGTGTGTTTCAGGGAAAGGAAGTGTGTAGCTGGCTGGACTGCGTTCTGAAACATACTCCCAACAGTAACGGGATAATTTAAGTTCACCTGGTCTGCCTCAACCAAGGGGGAAATTACAGAATGTCTTGATCTACTTTCCAGCTCCACATTTTTATGGTGTGTGTGTATGCGTGCATATATATATGTATATATATATATATATATATATATATATATATACATATATATATATAAATAAAACATATATACATATTCAGTATAATTTGTAGCTCCATGTGATGTCAATTACATGGTCAAGATCTGTTCCTAAACCTCCTCTCTCCTCAAAATAAGGATGGACGGTTTAATCAGGAGAGATCTTCAATTTGTGGGGATCAGCACAAGTGCCTGGGAACGAGTGGAGGTCATTCAGGGGCTGATACCTGCTGAGTGTCTAGCACAGTTACTAAATAAAAAACAAGGGACAGGAGCAATTTTTCCTGTCTAAATTCATTTCTGAAGCTACCAAACTTATGCCATGCATAAAATGTCTGCATACATTACAGCCATTTCCCTCTGCCTTTTCTAGTCACTGTCTAACCTAATTCTTCAATCAAAATAATTACAAGCAAACCCATAACAAGTCCTCTGGGCAAAATTCTCTGCTTTCTCAAACCTTATTACACACAGACTACATCTGAGCAAAAACAAGATCATCGCTATGTTGGTATAAATGCTGTGAGTTAAAAATAGCAGTATTTCACTTCTCCCTCCCCTCCCCTCCCCCCCTGAAAATAAGCTACTATGAAGGAACAATCACTTTGAGAATCTGAAGTCTATAATACAGTACTTTATTAGCAAAAAATGAACTTGGCAATTCATCATAAGGATGAGCTTGACCACTAATATGATACCACCGTATGAATCTTATACATTTTGACTAAAGTATTTTGTGTAGAATCATTTTGATCCACAAATCTGTACCTGCAGGGTGAAATAAAAATGACTGACAGAAATATTTATTAACCATATAATTTCATTACATTTCCTTTAACTATAGGATAAAGCTATCTGATTAATTAAGACAGAATAGAATTTTCTATATTACAGTTCATTTAAACCATGCCGAGTTGCATTAAGGCAAGATCTACATTCAGAGCCCCTAAAGAGAACTGAAGAGAAACAATCAGCAGAAATTACACTGGAAGTATTTAATGTAAATTGTATTACTCTGTTGCTGTTGCTGCATGCAATATTAATTATGTTTAAAAATAAGTTTTACTAAAATGCTCATTGCCCATTAAATATTAATCATGAATATAGAAATTAACCTCTGGGGCTATCAGTGGCTAATTAGCCATGGCAGAGTACTGTGTTTGTGTAGATATTTTTCTTCTGGTACCTGAGATAGTTCATTCAGAGCTGTCTTATGTGTGTCTATACACTGCTGCACTGAGGTCTCGCAGCCATGCATCTTCAATGCAGCAATGCTCAGAAGAGCAGGCAAAAAAAAGTGCTAAGGTCACTTCACATAGTCTTCTAACAAAGTTCTTTCCCACAGTGTTTTATCATAATCTGCAGATCTCTGAAAACAAAAATAGCGCTAAAATCTATGAGGACTACTGTTAACATAATGTTTTCATATCTCTAAGCATAATGTTCAAAAAGAAAATATGTTAATACTTGGCAAAATTGAAATCCTCACCAGTTGGAAACCATTTTCCATTTGCTGTTCAGCAGAAAGTCTGGCAAAGGCATACTAAAAAAGTATTTTGTATCAGTTAAATTATACTATACTACAGCTGTAAGTACACAACTCTCTTGATTTGAAGTTCAGCATTTTATATACTTCACTTCTAAAGCTAAGAGAAAGAAAAGACTTTTGAAATAAAAAAAATCATAACACTTCAGCTGCAAAGATAAACAAAGTGGGTAAAACAATTTTAAAATGATTTAATTGGTTCCCAGTATTTAAATCTGACTATACAAAAATAAAAATAAAATAACCAAGCTGGCTATTAAATGTAAAGAAGAAAGTTTTCATTCATTAGGATTCCTTGGGCATCTATTCATCTATTGCATTTCTTAGAGATAACGTCAGCTAGTTAGTCTGGTTTGAAACAGTGATGTAATCCCAAAGTAAAACAGAGTGCCTGTGAAGAGTCTAGCCAGTTATCAATCTTGGAATGGTTTGGGTTGGGAGGGACCTTAAAGATCATTTAACTGCAGACCCTCTGCCACAGGCAGGAATGCCACCCACTAGATCAGATTGCCCAGGGCCTCATCCAATCTGGTCATGAACACCTCCAGGGACGGGGCATCCACAGCTCCTCTGGGCAACCTGTTCCAGTGCCTCACCATCCTCTGAGTGAAGAGTCTCCTCCTAATCTCTAATCTAATTCTCCCCTCTTTTAGTTTAAAGCCATTGTTAACCCATGCATAACATACAGACAACACTGAATTTAGACCAAAATGTTACGGCACGAAGCAAACAAAGGCATCAATACCTATTACAGGAGAATCTAGCAGACTCACTGCAAATGGGAAATCTGGAGGCTAGATCCTCCTGCACAGAGAAGTGTCCAACTGCTCTTTTTGCTCCTCAGGCAAGTTCCCAAGTACCATGTACAAAAGTTAGACAACAACAAAGAAAGGAATTGGAATCAGCAAGAAGCAGAGCCTATAGTTGAACATGAGGTATTTTCTCTTCAGGATGGGTCCTGTGCTCTGCTCTCTCTTCCTAAATGGCCATGTCCTTTGCGTTAAAAAATACTTGAATAAAGTGCATTAATATCCTTACAGTGGAAAACAGAACTGAGGATTCTTAAATACTGGAGGCATCTACTCTGCAGCACTGGGTTTAAGCTCTTGTCTGTGCTGTCTTCTGTTTCCTATCAGATGACTACTTTGTTCTATGCTAGTGAGAAGAAGGGCTAAATCACACTAAAAAAGTTTCCCAGGTTTTTCAAAAATCATGAGAAGAGGAAGATGTCTCCTGGAGGCCAGCAGAACAACTTTTCGTAGTTTACTGACACTTTATTGACTAGGCACAGGGCCTCGGCACCTATGGTAGGAGCTCCAAACCATATGTCAATCACTTTCTAATTAAGCATTGCAACAGCTGAGTGAAGCACTCAAGAGCAGACCATATGGTCCCTGAGCAATCTGCCCAAAATCACTTAAGCTTTTGGTATAACCAAGAATAAAAGCAGTTGCACATGAGATTCTGCCTGTTTCCTTGGCCATATTTCCTTTCACAAAATTCTTCATGTAAATTTATCTCTAATTACAACAAAGGAAAAAAAAACACATTAATGTGTTAGAATTCATTCTGAGGAAAAGTCAGAATATGGATAAAATCTGCACAATTTCTAAAGAGGTTACATCCAAATCCTTTTAAAAAATACTTATTTGTTGCTCTTCTACAAGGGCAGAACATCACTGTGATCTATTTCATTGGCTAATGAACTGTAACACAGCATAATTATACTGGACAAAATCTATGAAGCAAGTAAAACAATATATTGGAACCAGACCAGTTCTTATTTCGCATATCTATTCTTAATCAAAACAGCATACACTTTTTCTGAAGTATACCAAACTCAATATCAGTTATACAGCAAACTCATTACCTTCTTCCAATTATAAAAAATCCTGATTATTGATTTTAAGAAATTCTAACATCTACATTGTTTGCAGCAAAATACCGAAAAATTGCAAAGGAAAACCTTTCCCCAAAGCAGTTTTGTTTGTTTGTTTTTTACATTCCTTGCAGTTTGAGAAGCAGGTTTTGTTAATATAATCAATCTTTAAAAGACAACATTTCCAATCCTCAGAAAAATTTTGACAGCAGGCCAAAATTATTATGCAGAAGTGCACTACACAGGGACCTACAAAGTAGCCAAAATAAAGCAAACAGTATTCTGGAAACACCTGCAACTGTCAGATGAACTTGAGAAAAAATGGTATTATTAGGGTTTGGCTCCTGCTTCCAACCATGCAGCTAAATGTCCTACTTCCCTTTGAGAAACCATCTGAGATAAGAATCCCCTCAGACTTCCAGATGTGGGGAACTGAAAACTGGGCCTTTATTCTCAGGAGGTGGTACTAATCATGCTGACTTGTCCTCAGTCTATGTAACCAGTCAATTACAGAACTGCTCCTGTACTAAACAAACATTGGAACAAGTGTGCCAACATCAACAAGATCATCTCTGATCAGGTTCTGATAGCTTTTGTTCTACCAGTTACATCAAGTTCTGCATCTAGTTTGAGAGTTTCCAGATGGTAATGGGGTTTTAACGCTTCCTGGCAGTGAACTTTTTTCCACGGTATGGAGGACAGCAATATAAATCCAACAAACCAGCCACATTATAAATATCATGAAAGGAAACAACAACAAAAAAAGAAAAGGAAAAAAAAACATTTAGGTTGCCTACGATCCTGAAATAGCCACATGATACATAGCTATGAGAGTACTCAAACACTTTATTCACATGGATAAAGATGGTGTTCCTGTAGTTCCTGTAAAATGTTTCACAACTAAAGAAGTTAAAAACAGGCAACCTTTAAAAGAAACGTATGAATGTAAATCATTTTTTTCCTCTGCTAAAATGGAAGCTCACCTCTTCATACACTTTCTTGGCATTGCTGTTGTCTCCTATCAAGAGGTAACCAACACCAAGGTCATTCTTGAATGACGTATCACTGGGAAACAGATGAACTAATTTCTGTAGAGTAACCAGGGAACTTCTCATGCGACCTAATTTAATTGAACAAGACTTCATTACAGCTATGGTTATGAGTAACAGTAGTAAGATGCACAACATCTAGAAAAACATAAACCAGTGCCAGGTGTTTCATTTTCACAAGAGATCACAAGGCAGAACTTGAGAAAAGACTTATGCAGATAGGAATATATTCATCTGCTTGGCTGTCACATGGGGTGTAGTCATACAAGGAATACTGTACATAACCACTCAGAATGTGTATCCTGCAGTGTTATGGTAGCCTCTAGTGGAGAACAGTTCACAGTGTAGCTGTAACAACATTATTTAAGCTTTGGCTGCTCTTTCATATGTAGATGTCAAAGTGCTCAACAAAACCAGGTAAACATATCAAAACAAACTTAGTCTTAATTAACTTAAGTAATTAAACACATTTTAAAAATGATAAGTGACAATTACACTGAAATTAATCATGATTTACATGTTTAAAATTAAATACATGATTCATCAGCTTCCCAGATGAGGTATTACTGAACAACAAAATCAATGTAAGTCGATATTAAAAGGCAGTACATAGGAACAGAACTCTTCTCCTGCTGAAATCTGCTGTGCTTTATGTTCTGATCAGCACTTCTTGCACATCACAGAACCGAGATCTAAAGTTTCAGATGGATTCATTATATTTCATTACCTCATTTTTAGAGTTCCAACTTCAGATTTTCACTCCCTGACAAACACACCTCAAATCTAGCTCATTTTTACTGGGTATTAACCACTTCTTAAAATGTGGCTTTTCAATCTATGGCTGGACATTCAAAACAAACACACTCAAAAACATTAGAAAGTGGCATTCAAGATGTCATGCTGGACATTCATTCCTTTGTCTCTGACACAAATTCATTGAAAGGTTTGTATTTTGGAGCTTTTATCAGTGATATTGTGATAAAACACTTGTGTGATCACCAGGACCAAGTTTTCCTATTTTTCTTTACAGGAAACTGCAATATAAATATGAGACGTGGGAAGGTTTCCTAAACTGTCAACAGAAGGAAAACCTCATAAATTAAAACATTATCCCTCAATTTAATTCTGTTTTTCTCTATGGTTACTGTAAGTTTATCCTGGGTATGTTCACTTTGTGTATGTAATCAATTTCCCTGTGATTTTCCTCTGCTTCAGTAGAAAAAGAACATTTCCTTCTTTCTCTGTCAAGATATATATATATATATATATATATATACAGACACACACGTGTATATATACATATATATATATATATATATTTAACCATCTCCCATCATAGGTTTACATGACAACTAGCGCACTGCTGTCTACAGACACTGCTGTCATACAAGCTGTACACTAGCAAATTTTTAAAGATTTTAAAAAGATTTTTCATAAACATTTAGGAGATTAGAAACACAACTACTGAAAGTTTAATGGAATTAGCACTTTTAAGTCCTTAGTGATCTTCTGAAAGTCTTGCTCACAGAACTTCCACAATTTTTACACCATCCTCATATCTTACCAAGAAATTGCTGCCTGTCAGCTTCTCGTTTCAGGCTCAGTTTTATCAGATCTGAAGGGACATTTGGCAGACTAACCACCTCATCATAGGTGTTGATGGCTTTTTGCAGTATCTCATTACTTCTCATTTTCTCAGCTAAGTCATCTTCAGACTAGAGAGAATCACAAAACTATTATTAGAACACATAATAATCTCTTGTTTTTAGAATAATTTAACTTTAAACACAAACTATGCAATTGTTAGGTTATGGTAATCATTTTAAAATTCTATTTAATCTATACAACTTTTGACATAACAATGGAAAACTCATTTGGTTGAGCTTTGTGATAAAGTAAATTAGAAGCACTGCTGATTCTTGTTTCCTGCAAACTGATTAAAAGCATAAGAAAATTTGCACCTAAAACATACAGCATCATGCCCTGTGTTTACATTCACACTCATTTTTGGTTAATATTTGCAGAAGTCACAATTTCTGCTTTTGAAAATAAATGAAGCAATCTGTTTCAATTATATGGAAGAAATGTAATTTGCTGCCTACAGATTATTTCTATACTAAGTCTTGTGCTGACAGAAAAACACACCAACAAGCTTTTTCATACATTCTTACATAAAGTCATTTACACTTTTTCTTAGAACAAACAACTAGGAATTGGCTTTACTCTTGCATATGTTGATATAGTATCTACCACATAACTCTTTCAGAACTTAAATTTGTTTATCAAGCTCAGGAGCAGGCCAAAAGATATATCAGATTTCTACTGTGAAATTACAGCTTCAGTGATGTCAAATAGAGCTACTACTGATTTCACCTGTGGAATGTCATTTTTATAATTTGTTTCCACAATTGAAAAAAATGCGACTATATCTCAAACTGTAAATAGAAAAAGAATAGAAATTCTTACTTGTCAATTCATTGTTGTATCAATCACATTATTTAAACAACTTTAACTGCATTAGGTCTAATAAGTAGGTAATATCTGGAATCTTTTTGAACTTCATCCACTACTTTTTTTTTCCCCTCAAGCTATTTTGAAACTGAATATGAACAATATTAAACAATATTGTTACACAGCCAACAGTTGATCAGTTGGTTTCACAGATAAACTCTTCTTTTTTTTTTTTTTTTTGAGGTTACTTATTTTTCTGATGTATATTCAGTAGGAAATTTGCTTTTCCTTTTTTTTTTTTTTTTTTGAGAGAGAATTGCAGGGTAAAGAATAGTAAAAGATAAATAAGGAAGAGGCAAAAATTGTCACTGTAAAATCTGATTAAATTCACCACTATAGATGTTGTAAATCACTAAGAGACTTAAGATCTATCTATTGTTCTTTTCAGCCCTAAAGATATTAACTATTTCTGCAGAATATTTTCCATCTGGCCTAAGTGTAGGTCCAGAAATCAAATGAGAAAGTACTCAAAGTTTTGAAGAACACTTCTAATTATGCAATCCTTTGCAGTTTGGGGGGAAAAACAGTTGCCTTTTAAAGTTATTAAAACATGGAGAAAAATGAATCCTCGTGCCTTATTATAATTAGAATCGATAAAATTAGCATATAACATTGGTTCATGGTTCACAGAAAAGGGGAAGTACATACAGGTGGTATATTCCTGGGCTTTACTGTTATACTTCCCTGCAGTTTTACCTTTAGGTAGTAACGAGATAGAAATTTGATGTGTTGCATCAGTATAAATACCCATTTAAAAGTAATACTGTTACGATGTAAATCCTAAGAATAATCCATCTGTCAGTGAAGCCCATAATTTTCTCATTCTTGTCGAACAGCTTCATCTTACACATACTGAATTCATAAAGATTGACATTGGTCATGTCAATACAAGTAGTCAGTAAAAAGACTTTCAGTAAAGAGACTGAAAATATATTCTCTTAGATATAATGAGTCATAAAAATATAAACTAATAAAAGTAAAAACAGAGTTAAGTCCATTACATATTGTATTGAGTTTGTGTGGCAAGGTTTTGGTAGCAGGGGGGCTGCAGGGGTGGCCTCTGTGAGCAGCGCCCAGCAGCTGTCCCATTTCAGATCAGAGCCAGCCCCAGACGGCTCCAAAAGGGACCTGCCACTGGCCAGAGCTGAGCCAGGGAGCAATGCTGGCTGGGCCTCTGGGAGGGCAAATCTAAATAAAGGGAAAAAAAAAATCACTGAACAACAGCAATTGACAGAGTGAGGAGCAGCCCTGCAGCCCCCAAGGTCAGTGCAGCAGGAGGGCAGGAGGTGCTCCAGGCAGGCAGCAGCAGTTCCCCTGCAGCCTGTGGAGAGGCCCCTGGTGGAGCAGGCTGTCCCCCTGCAGCCCATGGGTCCCACATGGAGCAGATCTCCACACTGCAGCCCCCCCATGGGTGGAGGAGCCCCCGGTGGAGCAGGTGGATGTGGCGGGAGCTGCTGCCTTTGAGGAACCCATGCTGGGGCAATCTGTTTCTGAAGGTTGGACCCCATGTTACAGACCCAAATTTGGAGTAGTTCTTGAAGAGCTGCTGCCTGTGGGCAGCCCCCACAAGCTGAGTTTGGGAAGGACGGCATCCCGTGGGAGGGACCACACGTGGAGCAGGGACAGAGAGGTACCATGAAGGCGAGGCAGACACACACCGTCAGGGACTGACCACAGCCCCATTCCCAGATGCTGCTCAGGCAGAGGATGTCGAAGAGGGTGGGTGGGGGCAAGGTACCTTTAGCTTACTTTTAGTTTCTCACTGTTCTAGCCTGTTAGCAATAGGCAACAAACTATATTCATCTCCCTATGCTGAGTCTGTTTAGCCTGTGATGGTACTTAGTGTGCAATCTCCCTGACATTACTTCAACTCACGAGCCCTTTTTCATCATGTTTTCTCTCCCTGTTCATTTGAGGAGGTGGAGTGAGAGAGCATTGTGGTGGAGATTAGCTAGCCATCAGGATGAAGCTGCCACACATGTACAAACCTAAATTGTCTCCTACTAAACAGGTAAATAGCTTAGCAGATCCCTCATAGAGTATTTAAGTATTTGGTCTACTGTGTATCAAGTGCTTGTGTAACAGTTTCTTTGGATTATTGTGGCTTGGTTTTAGCTTGATTATTATTAACCAAATGAAAACTGGTTGTGACTGAAGTTCGAGTGCCTCATTAATTGTGTAACAGCACAATTCCCTTCAACTGTGAGGGTTTCACTTAGCTCATCTTGATTAACGTGTTCAAGCAGTCTTTTATTACATGTATTCCATTGGGATTATCCTGCTATTTATGAAAATATGATTATTCTCCAATAAGACATCCATCCCAGAGTGGCTCAAAAAAATATACTATGAATACAGAGCTTATTTTATAATGTTTTTTGTTTTTGCTGTTATTTTGTTTTTAAGATGTTGTTTGAGGCGAGGGGGACACATACGATGGCAGAACATGAAACAGAACTTCCTCCACAAGAAAAAGCTAATTTAGCCTCCTTGCCTACAAACTTCTGTTCTTTATCCTTTATATATCCTTTAACATGCTCTATAATAACTTCAAATCCCCTTCACTATTCCCATTAATGAAAAAGCAGCACTTAGTCCAGAGCTGTTTGGACTGTTGACAACAAAGTTATGCCTGTTGTTCCTGCAGTGGGGCATTAGCTGGTATTTATCTCTTACCATTCACCAGTTATCATGACATTTATAGAATGTATCTTATTTTTGTGTTATTGATTATACTTCCCATTAAAGTTAAACAAAACTTTCTGAAGTAACTGGGGAAGGACAGAGTACTGAAACAGATGCAATTTGACTGATCATGTAATTTTTTTTTCCTTAGGAAATGTCCATGAAATTATAAACAAAGCCTGGGGTCTAGAGCTCTATTGTTAAAAAAGAGTTAATGTTTGCTTGTTTTTAAAACATTTATGGCTTATAATTTCTTTATTTATGTACCTGTGCTTTTCCATATCTTGCTCGAGGACTTTCTGGATATTGATTCACCAGTGCTTCAAAGGCCTTTAGAGCTTCTTCAATTTTTCCCTGGAAGGTAGAGAGTTTTATCAGCATTTATATCTAATTAAAATGTTGTAGGATGCATAGCCTAATAACAAATTAGTTTCTCCAAATGAAATAAATAAATAAATAAGCAAATAAAGACTAAGGATCAACAGTTTTCACTCACATTTTTGTTGGGATTGCCTTGTTTAAAACAAATCACTGCCATTACTTCCAAAGCAATAATATTCAGTTACCATGGTCAAAGCTAGTAATTTTTGTTTTGCTTTACTCACTTTGCTGACTGCAAAGGATGTTGAGAAGACAATAATTATCTATACTAAAACATAAAAATTATATGGATAATAACAGAATCCAAATTGAATTTAACATACAGAATAAAAAGAAAGTTCTATACATAGGTAGAAATTTCATCTTTGCATACCTCATATGACCAGCTGTTTTGTAACTGTGGTTCTATGGGAAATGGGATAGATCCATCTATAGCGTATGGATGTTTCCGCTGAATGTTTTGAGCAAGTATGTCCCTCAGGACTTCACATATGCTCTGTATCTCTTCCCTGTCCCACACAAAGTCTGCAACCATTCTCACGAATGGTGCTGACTAGCAAGCAACGATGGAATTTGAGAAGAACCAGCTGCACTGTTAAAGAGCAACTGCCGGCAAAATTTGGCATTGGATCTTGCTGCCGCATCCAAATCTTACAGCTTTATAAATATGAGTGGATTATTATACACAACTGTCCTGCTATCTTCAAATAGTACATACATCTGATTTGTTATTAAATGTATCCTGCTACATACAAGACAAAGCGTGATTGTTTGCATCTCACCATGAGGCAAAGACAGGAAAACACTCAGCTGACTGATACCATAGGCTCACCAGAATTTTCTGTCATGTCTTTGGTCAACTAATTGTCTAAGTAACAATACGCATGTAAATGCTTTTCATTTTCGTATTCCAACATGTAAACAAGGTTCTCAGTGAAGAGCAGCAGCAGAAGCAGCCTGAGGCTAGTTCCCTCTGAATAGTAGCCCCACCATAGAGTTACAGCCCCACAGGGGCTGCATGGATGGCAAAGCAAATCAAAATCTGCAGTCAGTCTTCTGAAAAATCAAGAATCATCTTACATCTGCAGTGATTAAGATGCCTTTTTTTTTTTTTTTTTTAATGTACTGTGCTATAAGTGGAGTTTCTCATTGTTCCGTCATCTCAAATTCAGGATAGAACTAAGGCCTGTAGTTGTTCTCCACGTTTTACTTTTTTTTATTTTTCATTGTCAAGTTATAAAATTTAAAACTACCAAAATCGATTGACTAATGTTAAGGTCTTACTGCCATTGGTGAGAAGCAGGAACATCTGCTTCATGCTCTATGCTTCTGTACGGCAGCAGAGACACTGCTAGGATGCATGTGGGAACTCCAGCAGAAACAACACATACAAAGATTTCACCTAATACTCATGAAGCACATGAATTCATACTGAAAGATCCATATTAACATGCTTATGTTATCTAAGTACTCTGATAATAGTACAGTTCAGTACTGAAATGGAAGGCAATAGGACAGATCTAGCCCTGTTCCACGTGATTAATTTAATCACTTTTGTTGAATTCATATAATCAAAGAAGTGAGTGCAAACACATGAATAGACAAATACAATTTAAAAAAGAAAACTATCCAACAGAAGTTAAACGTGGAGCACAAACATGCACTAAACACTTAATTTTTAAAAGTTAATTTCACAAAAAGTAATCTAAAAGTAATTCTCCATTTTTCTAAGCTAACTTTTATTAATTTATATTCACTATTTACAGCCTGAATAAAACATTCAAAACTTACTTTCTTACGTAATTTTTCTGCAGCGTCTAGTTCAGCTTTAATGGTCTTATCAAACTTGTTCAAGAGCTTTGGCTTCTTTTTCTTTTTAGCTAGAAGAAATTTAAAAATACACAGTTCATTACTTCTTTCGTATTTCACAGCAATTATTTGGAGTAGCTTTAACTAGAGATTAGTACTGGAAAAAGTGCATGTCTTCAAATGAGGCAGTTTCAAAACACACTGAAAAGAAATTGATTTCTTACTTATTACAATCACAAAATCCTGTATGAAAAAGTAATCATCAGTCATTCAGACTGAATAACTTTGCAGCCAAGTTTTTGAATAAGTATTTGTCATCTTACACAGTCAAGATTTTTTCCAAATGGTTGTTCGACATGGAAGAACAGAGAGAACTATGTTATTTTTCCACATTTGTATGGTGTTACAAAAAATAACATGATAATCATTTCTTAAGTTTTGCATATATATATATATATATATTTATCTATTACTGCAACTAAAACAATTAAAGCAATTAAAATAGTTGACAGAAATCAGAATTACTCAGGACAGAAACAACACAAAAAGTCAAGCAGTCCAACCTACTGCTGAAAACTAGTTCAACACTGAAATGGTTGATCAAGACTTCTTCAAATGATCAGTTTTCCATAGCTCAGCAAGCTACTCCACATTAGCAAAACCATAGCAGTATGTGGCAAACCAATCCTGAAGAAAATTGTGTAAAGTAAATTGCATTTGAAGCAAATTGAACTAAATCGTGTCAATTTAAGCAGCTATTTACTTCAGCAAAGCTCACACTTAATGTCTGGTTGGTTGCATTAAAGTATACTAGTTGTAAGAAAAATGTAGGTATACCTATAAAGGATATGACAGCAGATAACCACTTTTCTTCCCATTTGCTATAGTGAAACTTTGCTTTTGTACTTCATTAAAAATATTTTTTTTTTCCTGACACAAGGGAAGTATTCTCTAACACAAGTAACTTCTAGTTTTTGAATATTTGTAATTAGTAGCACGTATTTCTGTTTAAATTATGCTTTTTTCTCCTCTCTGAAAAGTGTTATTAATTGCATGAAAAGATGTAATTTATTATCTTCGTAAGAGTTTAAACAGGGAATGTCATAACTGGTACATGTGAAACTGAAACCAAACACCATACAAATTAACATCACAAAACTGCTGTAATGCAAGTATTTTGGACATCCACTACAAAGTATTATAACTAGACATGTTTTATTATTCTTCCTACATCTTCAGGTGCACTGCTCAGGGATCAGAAGAACAGCCACATGCTGCTGGAAGCTGTGCTCATGATTCAGTAAATGACACTTCCTCTACAAGACTGATCCTACGCTGAGCTTTAAACAGACAAATCGTTTCATCTACACAAAAAAACTCGGACAAAGATTAAGGCTTTCATTAATGCTAAACCAATACTAGCCCATCCTAAGCATTAGAGAGACTCACGAGTCTGAACTGCTTCTGTATGACTTCAAAAAAAAACTGTGATGACCACCTTTGGTTCTTTTTATGTAAGACTTCCACTGTCATGCTCAGCACTGAGCTCAGTTTGCAGGTAAGTTACAATTTTGCATTGAAAGAGTTTTTCTTGCATTACCTCTGTATTTGTGCATACCAACGCTGCACAATAGTTCAGATACTTCTGCTTTTCAGAGGCAGATGAAAAAAAAAAAAGCAATATTGAAGTAATCCTACTGAATTTCATTTACCCACAAAGTTTGTATGAAGCTTTAAAGATAAAATGTTTTAGGATCTATAAAGGAAAGGTGCTAAAGCAGCACTGCATTAGGATTGTTTTACCCTTGTTGATCCTTGTTATAATAGAAGTGACTGTAAATTTACAAGGCATTAGCTACCAAGAAGGTAAGAAAGAAAAAATGAAGTACAGGAATTTACTCCTTTTTCAGAATAAACCATCAAATAGTATGCTTTAAAGCACTTATTTTCCTCCCCTAAACACTTCAGCATTTCATTGTACTCAAAGACTTTGAAATTGAGCATTTCTACTAAGGCACAGAATAATGTACTTAAGGAATGCAGTTATTATGGAATCAAATTGACTGGAGAGATTTTACTTTACTCTTTTTCTTTTTCCAAACAAAGTTTCTGGAAAGTACCTTCCAAATGCACACTGAAATGTGTATATAAGAACTCTGTGCTAGTGAACATAGATGAACACTGAATGAAATGCACTGTTGTTTAGTATAGTACTATCAATTGAGATAATACAGATGATTTTCATGTCTTCTGTTCATTCCACAATGTAGTAGAAATGCATTTTAGACTGTGGCTGCTATTTCTTACTTTAATATTAACCACTTGAAAGAAAAGTGACGGATTTATTGCATTTTCATGCAGCTAAAGATAACAACAACTAAGGAGCATGACATTATTTTGTTTCAAGTACTCATACCCCTTGATTCCCCCAGAACTCACAGAAGCAGCTCTCATCATGAGAACAAGGATTCTTCCACCCCAGGACCTTGAGCACAGAGTGACTAACAGGTATGATCAGAAGTTGCTGATGATATCATTAGGACAGAAAAAAAAATATCTAAAAACGTTCCACCTCATTTTACTGAAATGAGAAACTATTGCTCATTCAACCATTGCTTATTGCGTGGCTTTCTCAAAAGTATCTGTGAGTGAACCTGGGAGTACCAGCCCCAAAAGCCAATAAAAGCAAGCCTCCCTAAGGGCTTTTTAGCATCTTTGAACTCAACCAACCCAAGTGAAACTGCGATCTGTTGTTAGCAGGAAAACTGAGACATGCCAGTTCCCCTGACTATACAGTCTAGGGAGCTTCCAGCTGGACATCACAACCAAACATTCAGTTCCTGTTCTCTAAGTATGAGGCTGTACATACAAGAAATAATGCAAAACAACATTAAAAAGCCAATTCCCATGGCATGAATCAAAATCTTTTATCTAAAACTAGACCATTGCACAGAAATTGTGCATTCAGTAAGAGAGGACAGCTGTTTGTCAGCTTTTTAACTTTCAGCATTCATGGAAAGACACACAGTCATTTGGTCTTTCTCAAACATAAACATGGTAAAAGTGAGGTTCCTGTGAGGCGATGGAAAGAAGCTCTCCCTGAGAAACTAACTGCCTGTAGGACAGTTATTTCCACAATGCCTCAGTTTACAAGGAGATGAGACAAAGTGAGTGTAAACTCTTACAAGTCTCTTGCAACAGAAGTAAGACATCTTTCCCCTAATGTCCGATTTTAGTGACACATTGGAAGAATCTTTTTGTCACCCTCCATTACCAAGAAGCATTATTTTCCCATTTTCAGTACAATTTTACATCGACTCTAAACCAGCAGGAGATCAATGTGAAAAGCTGGAATGGAGCTGTTAACATAAATATTATTCAGCTGCTAGGCACTAGTATAACACAACAAACATTATATAACAAGCAAATATTTTCATCTACCCATTCTACTCCTATGTTAAAGGATTCACCTGGGAGCTTTCAGTATAACCATCAAGCATTCCTCTATATTAAACAGATAGCCTGCTATCTCCCTACAGGGGTATTTTAATAAATTATACATCGCCTCCTTCTAATGTAATAAACTTTTAGCAGATGTGACCCAATATATTAAATCCATTGTTACAAAGAAATAAACTTATCTGTTTTCATAGGAAAAAAAAAAAAGTAGTTATTTTCCCCATGACTTACACATTTCACCATATATATGAAGAAACCCACAATCACACAACTGCTAGGGTGATTGATAGTCCAAATTTGTTTGAGCAATGAAGTGGTAATAATTCTTTTATATATCATACTATGGTCTTGCAAGAATAATACTGAGGATTTTCAGTAATGGCCTTGGATGCAAGGATACACTTTCTACCTAGGATTGCTGTCATACGATTGCTCAGGTCTCCCTCAGAGAAAGGAGTTTCCACTGTTAAACCAGCAAGACAGGAAGAAGCCTCACAAGAAATCACAATGAATTCTTCCTAATAGAGAATAAACTATGGCCAGTGATGACAAGCAATCTGATTATCTCCCTTCTGTATTAAGGCAAGGGAAAGAAGCAAAACAAAACAAAACAAAAAAAATAAACAAACAAAAATTAGATGGAAAATATTTTGGAAGTGATAAACATAATAATTTACAATGTTATCAAACGAATGATAAAGAAATAGCTATTTTATGTACCGATTTTGGCATATGAAAGCTAAAAATATATGATATGGCTTATGTTTTAAATTGAAAGGCTCTTTGTCATCAGCAAAAGCAGTCGCAGCCTTTTTCTACAAAGGACACAGAAACACTCTTCTCATCCTAAGCCAAAACATTCTACCAGCTAGCTACTGGGAAGAAAATTAACTCTGTCCTAACTAAAACCGGGACAAAAAATAATGCACTTCTCTAAGACCACAAGTCAGCAAGAGAAAAATAAAGAAAAGGTAACTAAATGATTAAAGGAGATCAAATCACTTACTTTCAAAGAATTGTTCAAAGATACTTTGTTTAGTCGTCTAGGGTAAAGGCAGGGAGCAACTTTTTACATTTGTGCAAGCAAGAACACGTTGCTCATGCTCTTCAAGTGTCTTTTCCCCTAAACTCTGTTGCCTCAGATTGCTGTTACCGACCAACCAACCTACTGTTGTTCTTTCTCAGCTGCATACTTCAGAAAAATGATTAAGGCTATAAGGAGCCAGAAGAATGACCTAAGGAACGATGAATGTAAGTGACAAAGCCTCTCTCCTGTCACATAATGTCGCATGTGCCCCACACCAAAAGGTGCTACTAGAACACAAGTGACCCTTTGCAAGAAACACTTCACCTGTTTCTACACGTAATACAGCACTGTGATTATATCTACAATTTACATCCTGAGCAAGAAGCAATACAAGCTCCGCAGCAGTACCTGATGGCATAACTCTTTGTACTCTCGCTAAAACTTCATTCCTTTAGTTATTACTTGATGATGTCACCAACGCAGTGACAGCTTCAAGTTTAGGCAACTAAATTTAGGTCTCTCTGTGTAGTAGAACCTGTAAAAACCTTGTCATTACAGTTAATAGAGCCTGAAAAATGAGTTCAGCATAATGTAAATACCTACTATGTAGTTAGCTGAAGGCTCCACTGACTGCATACATGTAGATGACCATTACATATAACACAGTTTAGCCACCATCTGTACACGTGTGTCCTAATTTGGAACTGAAGCCCATCCTATCTGTTCTCCACACTTTGGAAGTCAGTAGTGTGAACAATGAAAGAATCAGGAAATGATTCTTTCATTTATTTAAGTACCTGACCTCACAGAAAGCTTCAATGCTCAGAAGGAATAGTATCACAGGAAAACCTGCTCAGGTCTAAATACCTGGACTGGAATATGTCCTTCACTTTGAGACGGGCGTAGGTGTAGCAGCAAATGGACTAGGATAATGAAATTTAGTGACCAAAATCAAACGTATCTTCATTGATGGCATGTGTATGTTTGAACTAGTACTTTTAGTTAATACTAAACACTCTTGGGGAAAGAAAACATACACCTTCTACAGTATACTTTTTTTCATTTAAACAATCAGAAAAAAAGATCAAAGAAACTTCGATCTTTTGATGAAAAAAAATCATCTTGTTAGGTGACTGAATCGTTTCCTTGAAATTTTCCAAAATTAATTTTTAGAAAGGCATTTCCAAAATGAGTTTTCTGGATGGAAAACTGCATCTCAATGATAAAACTTCAGAAAAGCTTTTAATGATTAAGAACAGTGCCTTGTGATGGAAAGCAATCTCAATTACAGGTGCTATTATTAACTGTCTCTGGGAAAAACAAAACAAAAAGCAATAGCATTAAAAATATCAAGTTCTGTAAGCCTTCATCTGAAGCAGATTAATCTTTTCCTCTTCCACAATTGTCCAGACAAATAGCATCAGACATATCATTTTGCAACTTTGATTTTATTCACAGAACGTAGTGGTTCTACTCAGCTGAGCAGCTGAGCTACACCACGACTGCTCTCAGTCCCCCTCCTCCAAGGGAAAGGGGGAGAAAATAGGATGGAAAGGTTTCAAGGGTTGAGATAAGGACAGGGAGATTGCTCAACAAATATCATCACAGGTGAAACAGACTCAGCATAGGGAGATTAATGTAATTTATTACCTATTGCTAACAAGACAGAGAAGTGAGAAACTAAAAGCAAACCAAAAACATTTTCCCCCCAAGCACCCTTTTCCACCTCCTCTTCCCAAGCAGTGCAGGGGAATGGGGGCTGCGGCCCAGGGCCTGCTCCTGCAGGGGCTCTCCATGGGCTGCAGCCTCCTCCAGGCCACATCCACCTGCTCCACCGGGGGCTCCTCCATGGGCTACAGCATGGAGATCTGCTCCATGTGGGACCCATGGGCTGCAGGGGGACAGCCTGCTCCACCAGGGGCCTCTCCACAGACCACAGGGGAACTGCTGCCGCGTGCCTGGAGCACATATCTAATACGGGGCTGCGTCTGGACTCCTCTCACAAAGGCCACTTCTGCAGCCCCCCACTACCAAAATCTTGCCACGTAAACCCAATATACAGACTTGCAATGGAAGTATAATTTCTTATTCCTTTACAATATTTAATCCAAAGTTTTTCCTGAAGAAACAGCAATCAAAGAATGAAGCTTTTCTAGAATTTCTAGACAGACGTCTTTAAATGAGTGCATGGTTCTGTATAACTGAGCAAAACACAAGGTTTGAAATTGGCATAAAATGCCAGGTATTTTAATTATGTCAGCATGGTAAGTGCATACAAACCAATATAATTACAGGAAGTAACATGGAATAACATATGAGAAAAGTGATGACTAGTACATGGCAAAAAAAAAAAAAAAAAAGATTACATCTGGCCCTATGTCCAAAGAAATATAAAACTGGTAGAAATATATCAGAAACACTTTTGTAATGGATTAAATGAATCCTTTCTAGGCTCTACAAAGAGGAAGGTAAGTCAGCTTTCCATTTCACACTTTTGCCTGAATAACAAAGCAATTAGTTGCGCTAAGGAAACCCTCGTTCTCCTAAAAAAGTGAACACTGCTGACCTGATTGGTTAGA
This sequence comes from Netta rufina, assembly GCF_964035555.1. Lineage (NCBI taxonomy): Eukaryota > Metazoa > Chordata > Aves > Anseriformes > Anatidae > Netta > Netta rufina. Next base: position 121,257,612 of record NC_140124.1, read on the forward strand.
GATCAGCCTGACATCTCAAAACAATTGATACTTTATTTGCCAGAATTGGACAAAAATATTGAAAATTATCATCATCACCTTTCATAATTAATATAACTTTTTTTTTTTTTTTTTTTAATCCTGAAGGTATACTGTGCATGTGGCATTTTAACAGAGCAAGTTCCTTTTAAGTGGAATTCTAACTGCCCACACTATAAAGACTTCAACTAGTTGTTTTCTGAAAAGATCATTTAAAGGATGACTTACTTCTAGCATAACATGTAACATGAATTGTTCTGACCTTACTGACTTATTCTGAGCATGATCTGAGTTTTGATCCTGAGAAAAGATACTGCAAGTAAGTGGGAGATAATATCATGCTGCTATTAAAAGTCCCGGAATAATTAGTGGTTATCTCTACTTTAAAAAAAAACAGCATGCTACATTCAAATACTTAAATCATCTCTCACCCTTGTACCTTCTAAAAAAAGGTCAGGATGAGATATTTCAGAATAAAATTAGATAATTATAAAAAGATAGATGTGTCAAGGAACAGAACACTACAAACAGTAGTAGTGAGCTTGTTAGCTGATGTAAAACAGTGGCTGGGAAGAAATCTCACCTGAGACTAGCTCACTCTGTTCCATTCATTATTGCTGCCCCTTTCCCTTCTTCCATCTTTTGCTCTCAGCACTAATTCCCTTTCACTGCTTGCTTTCTTTTGTTCAGAGCCTAGGGAAAGGGTTAAAGTGGTAGGGCAGGCTTATCTGCTTCACTGAAGCTTGGTGCCTGGGACCTATCCTGAACACTGGAAAAGGTTACTGACACCTTGGTTGTTGTAACTTAGATATGGGAGGAAAAGGGAGTCTTCCACATAGGCTAAACTGTCTTGCCCTGACGTTTGGAAATGGATGCTGTAGGATTCAGTCAATGGAGAGAGAGAGTAGCTTTCTCTGTGAGTAAGAGTGTCCTTACTAACATTTCTTCTTAAACATGTCTTCTAATTAAATTTCTAGTTCCTTAGAAATAGTGAGACAAAGTCACAATTTCTCCGGGGATGTAGGTAGCAAATACGACGACAGATAGACTCTGCTTCCTATTTAACAAACCCCGTCAAGTGGATTTCAGTTGCTGTCATTGGATTTATTATTTTACTATTGTCATTATAACGTTCAAGGGGAATTCCCAGTGGCTTCCTCCATGTTGCATCTGCTACTGTTGGCACACAAAACAGAAAGCAGCTAGGACTCTGCTTGTAGTTAAATACCTTCTTAAGGCCTAAAGACTCAAGATAAATGATGGCTTTCACTCCCACTTTGAGGACACACTGTCCCCAGTTTTGCAATTGAAAACTGCACCAGAATAGTCCTGCTGCATAGATGGTATGTTTTACCTACACAAGTGGCTAAGCTTTACTTACAACTTTTAAATAAAAAAATTACAACCTGTAATATAGTTATATAGTTATAACTGTATAATGATAGCTACTTATTTCTTTCCCAGATTGACAAAAGCAGATATGTGGGGGATGCCAATGCTAAATATAATCTGAAATTAAAACCTCTCCACATGATGCAGTCACACAGTCATTTGTAGCAAAGGCTACTTATAGCAGTTCACAATCTTAAATTTTCAAAATCTAAGAAAGCAATTTCCAGAGGAGGTAAGGTTTTCTTTCCTAAACAAACTCCTATCCCTGCTGTAACATATATTTTGTAATAACTCTACTGGCAACTCATGAATGGGCATTTTACAAGGAAATGATTAATCATCACACCCTGCTGACGTCACACCCTGCTGAAGTTTTTCGATGATTTTTGTGACATTCTGTTTTACTAATAACCGTCCTCTCCCCCCAAATATTCCTATCTTCCCAGTCCGAGTTACGAAGTTTCAGTTATGGGCTGAAAAATATACCTGTATTAGTAGGCCCATTGCTTTTACCTAAAATTCAAAATTTGCTTACACAGTTGTCTTCCTTCCTCATGTTTGTCCCATGTCATTAGACAAATTAGTTTTGCAGTTGTGCTGTCTCTCAGTGGGCACTGGAATGAGAATTTGATGATGATGAAAAACTTCTGCCATTGCTCAGTTGCTTGGGAAGCTCATTAGGTGAGTTACAGATAGCAAAAGCGATCCCCTTGTTTTATGGGCTTCTATAAAGGAAAACTTGGAAGGTATAAAACCCAGTAAATGCATCTCAACAACTTAAAGACAGTAGCACTACAATAATTAAAAGATCTCTCTAAACTGTGCTAGTAGAACAGGAAAAACCTCTGTAATCAACTTATCTGGGGAAGCAATCTGACCATTAAAAAAAATGAGGCATTTTAGGGACTAATAAAGCCATGAAATCTAATGACTATAATAAATCTTTAGCTGCAGTTATTCCCGAACAATATCCCTTGCAGTAAAAAGTATTCTACAGGGTCTTCTGTCTGAAATTACTGTCGGTTACTTAATGTTGATCATAAGGAACAATTGCAGAATGATAATTTTATTTTTGGCATGTGTTTTCACTATTCTCTTCTTCCTTTCACCATAAAGTCTTTTGGCTTCATTCACAGGCTAGAATCAAGCATCCCTTTGACAAGACCAGACTTTATTTATTTGTTATTGATTTTCCATACAAAAGTACACACTCATATTCTAGTGTCTTATAAATTTAGTTCAACATAGTGTTTGCAGCACTTTTGGACTTTGAGAACTGCCTTTCTATCAAATGCAACATCCTGCCAACAGCTTATATTTAATGTAGACTATAATTAAATATCTAGGTAAATAAATAGAGCTCCCTTAAAAACAGAGCTTGCTCGTATGGAACTCAGCTTACCTAGCCTGAAGTGACCATGCTGGAGGTGAGTTAAATGTGTGTGTTAAATGTACAGCCAGTGAAGCTATGGTTAAGGTTGTTAATGGAGTTTATGGTATAATTCGTCTTACTCTACAGCAAAAACCTACATTTAGCAAGAAGAATAGCTCCTTATACCCTACAAGTCATACAGGTGAGATTTCTACTGGTATCAGTGGAATCCTACTTATCCTGTTCAAAGGTTTAACCTAGAGTAAACTGAACGGACTATTAACCTTGGTATCAGAATGACACTTGCAGGGCTGCTTGTGGAATGACATTGTCTTAAGCCTCGTTTATGTATGCTCTGTCCCTGATGTAACACAGCTTGGTGCTCCAACCAGATGGCATTTATTTTCACTTTTATGTTTCATTAGTTTTGAAAAGTGAAAATTATATTTATAATTACATATACTGATGTTCAGTGTATGAAAGAAACAGATTCACCACAGTAAACAACTGTTCCAATTTTGATATCCATGTTATCAATACATGCCAATACAAGCCAAAGCAGAACATTGAAGCTCCTTCTTAATTTCTAATTTTTGCCAGCCTATGTGATCAAATACAACTAAAAAGACATCACATGGAAAGATATGGTATATTTGGTATATGTGCCCTGAGATAAGATATGATAAGATATGGTAAGATATGGTATATATGCCCTGAGTTGTACTACCTGTGAAATGTTTTAAAGAATTATTTTTCAGATGCACCAGCCCTTTCAATTCCTTGACAAAATATAAAGTCTGATGATATTCTTATGTACATAACAGAGATAACTGAAAGTAATAGTACACTACATATGAGTTTTGGTTTGGCTGGCTGCTTGTTTCTTTAGAGGAGTTTCCAGAGGAGCTTCAGTTAACACAGAAATTAGAAGGCAAAGTTGATTTTAAATATCTATTATGTTCTGCTGGAAGAAAGCCTAGAAAAAACAAACATTTATCTCTAAGATAGCAACAAATAAGTATGAATTTCTTATTCTGGATAATGGATTTTTCTTTCTTGTCAGACATACGTAAAAGTATCAGCTCTCACAATATACATTTTTAAAAGATATTAAGTAACTACACCATATTCATGTTTCTGCAATTCAGTAGTGCAGAACCAAACTTTTTCCTTGGATGTGTAATGTTGCTTGCCTTCAGAAAATCTACTTTGGCAGATAGATAACAAACTAAAGTCCTAACAGACCAATAGCAAAAAGATATCTTGGTTTTGTCTGCTCTAAAGGGCACTAAGTGAGAAAAATCTATTTAAAAAGTTGCTACTTGTCTTTCAAGCTGTTGTGTCTGTAGAGGAACCACTGTATTTCAACAACTTTTACAAGTGTGTTTAAACAATGCAAATGTGATTAAATTTGATACCTGTTCTGTTCTTACTCCTATTAAGGAAGCAAACAAGCAAACTAAAAATTATAATGCCCCGCTCCCCCTCCCCCCCCCAAAAAAATATTTTTTACTTGTGAATGCTTCTCACTCATAAGCGACAGCTATTACTTGTCTAATTATTCTACTGTTCAAGCAGCTCAATGAAGCTAGCTCAATTTTTTTTTTTTCCTACTATCAACTGTGGTAAGGTATGTCCTGCCACCAAACCTAGCCTTCTGTAATTGGAAATGGGGATATAACAGCATTGCTTCACAAATAAACCAGCTGATAGTATGTTTCTTTTTCAAATGCAATGCTTGCATTCAGCATATTTAATATTTCAATATAATGTTTATATGGCTTGCCAGAAGTCTGTATTTAAAACGCAAATACACAAAACACACCATCAAAAGAACACAGAAGTAGTATTCCTAAGTACACAAATATAATGGACAATGAGAAAAAGTGAGAAAGAAGAATGAAAAAGAATCACAGAATTTCTAGGTTGGAAGAGACCTCAAGATCATCAAGTCCAACCTCTGACCTAACACTAACAGTCCCCACTAAACCATATCCCTAAGCTCTACATCTAAACGTCTTTTAAAGACCTCCAGGGATGTTGACTCCACCACTTCCCTGGGCAGCCCATTCCAATGCCTCACAACCCTTTCGGTAAAGAAGTTCTTCCTAACGTCCAACCTAAAACTCCCCTGGCACAACTTTAGCCCATTCCCCCTCATCCTGTCACCAGGCATGTGGGAAAACAGACCAACCCCCACCTCGCTACAGCCTCCTTTAAGGTACCTGTAGAGAGCAATAAGGTCGCCCCTGAGCCTCCTTTTCTCCAGGCTGAACAAGCCCAGCTCCCTCAACCGCTCCTGGTAGGACTTGTTCTCCAGACCCCTCACCAGCTTCGTCGCCCTTCTCTGGACTCACTCAAGCACCTCGATGTCCTTCTTGCAGCAAGGGGCCCAAAACTGAACACAGTACTCAAGGTGCAGCCTCACCAGAGCCGAGTACAGAGGGATAATCACTTCCCTAGACCTGCTGGCCACAATGCTTCTGATGCAAGCCAGGATGCTGTTGGCCTTCTTGGCCACCTGGGCACACTGCTGGCTCATATACAGCCAACTATCAACCATCATTCCCAGGTCCTTCTCTGCCAGGCAGCTTTCCAACCATTCCTCTCCCAGCCTGTACCTCTGCTTGGGGTTATTGTGCCCCAGGTGTAGGACCCGGCACTTGGCCTTGTTGAACTTCATGCAGATCCTCCTGCAGAGCCTTCCTACCCTCTAGCAGATTTACACATGCACCTAACTTGGTGTCATCTGCGAACTTACTGAGGGTGCACTCGATGCCCTCATCCAGATCATCGATGAAGATATTAAAGAGGACCGGCCCCAGCACCGAGCCCTGGGGAACACCACTAGTGACCGGCCTCTAACTGGATTTGACTCCATTCACCATGACTCTTTGGGCCCGGCTATCCAGCTGGTTTCTAACCCAACGAAGCGTGCGCCAGTCCAAGCCAAGAGCAGTCAGAGCAAGAGGAGGATGAAAAGGAGCAAGAGGAGGATGAAAAAGGACACCAGCAGTCACTGACACCCTTTACCTCCCCCTAGAAGTAAAAGAGGAGCTACCTACGGCAGGCACTAGGCCTTCCCGAGTGAAAAGGATGCACACACAGACGCTGAGGTTTTTATCTGTGATCAGTTGCAATGATACAGCAAGGGAGAGATACAAAACTTGATCTGAATGACACAGGCTCTGCAAAGCAGTGATAGGGAATGCACAGGGCCAACACCAACGTCAACGTAGGAAGACAAGACTCTCAGTACTCAGCACCACTCACTTTTCCACCAAACTTGCCTCTGGATGTTCTTACCTAACCCATACTGGGTATCACTGAAGCGGATTGATTTCAGTGCTACCTGCTGTTTTTATAAAGCACCTACAAGTTCTCCCAGACAGTGTTTTGTGAGTGAGGATGGATATAACTTCCCTAACACCACAGCTGCATCTGTTTAGACCTACAATTTATCAACCAGTAACACAGGTAAAACTCAAGTTACATTCCAATACACTGGAGCTATTAAGTGTTGTTATCCACAGGTTGCCTCTACTCCCCTCAAGCCACATGAGGTTCACCAGGTGCTGCACAAGCCTTGCTATCCTGCTCCCAGCTGAGGGCAGCTCACAGGGCTTACAGGTTCTGACAGCCCCAGCTGCCTCTCACCCTGAGATCCTCGAGATGTCCGAACTGTGTGGTGACGCTACGACCCCTGAAACATCACACAGGGAGCACGACATTGAAGCCTTTTAGTTCTGAAACAGCTGAAGTTTTTAACAGCAGCCTGCAACTGTGTAAGAGAGGAATGATTTACTGTCAAGTTTTTGACTATTTACAAAAACAGTTGCACACTGCACATTTACTATTTAAGTTTCACTACTATTTAACGTAATTTAAATCAGTTCTCCCAGAAAACACAAATTCCAGAAGTGTAGAATGTTACTTTTAGATTTACTTACCCTTTTCTGTTTTGTCTTGTTCAGTCTCTTTTTCATCTTTTCCTAGAATATTAAAAATATAATTCCATTGAAGTGAATTTATGTTAACAGTTTAGGATAAGAAAGTTAAAAAAAAATTACAGTTTAGACTCAAAATATGATTGTGCTAACTGGACTTGTTTCTTCTTTAATTTTATTTTAAAAGCAAGCATAGTTTACTGTCTGAACTATGGTTACATAGAAGGTCTTTCTCTGCAGATGCTTCACACATTGCATAATTATTTCTGTCACATAAACTTTCCCCTTTAGCTAGTTGGAAAATTTAAGTGAAACACACTGCAATACAAGCTATTTTGTAAAAAAAAAAAAAAATAAATAAAAAAAAAGTAGTTCATTAATTAAAAACTCCTTGGAATATGGAAATACTATCTTTTTATATATATATATATATATATATATACACACACATTTGATTAAAAAGTAAAAAACATTCATACAAATCGGGAATGTAAGCCTTATTCAGAAATGACTTCAGCACTTGGAAATTCTTGACTTACTTTTTAACATTTAAAATAAACCAAATGTTTTGTGAACAGCTGAATGCACGAGCAAATGTTAACTAAGCACTACTGTAGCAAAAAACATACAAATACTTGTATCAAAATCACGCATCTAGAAGGTACATTCAGAAACAAGTTTTTCTTTTCTTCTTTTACTGTACTCCTACCACGTTTTAATCCTAATATACTCTATAATACTTAAAAAAGAGAGTTAGCTTTTTATTTCTTCCTCCTGTCTTCAAGGAAATTCCTGTCCACCTCTTTACTACAGGCAGACAACTGCTGCTCCTGGATGTGCATACAGTACACCTTAATTTTACATTCAGCACAAGGCATAATGAGGATTAACTTCATTTGATACAAGAAATTAAATAGGGTGACTTTGAAAGTCATTCGCCTCTTCAATTACATCATGAAATCCAGATAGTCAATTAAATTGAAAGAAAATGGAAAAAAAAAAGTGAGTTACATACTATGAAATAATTGGGAGGATATTATTACTCTAATAGGATAGTAATGAAAGCATTGTTCAGGACTTGCTAAAAAAAATTTTTTTTTTTTTTTTTACACACAGCAAGGAATGAGATGTATCCATCTGTCAGTATGGCATCAGAAATATTGTTTTTTAAAAAGAGCAATAACACAGCTCCAGATGAGAGAGAATAGTATTCATATTGCTATTATTTTATAAACTCAAAACAAGTAGCATAAACACATTACAGGATAATAAACCATGATAGATCATGCTACTTAACCACCCAGTTTCCTGGGTCACTCAGTGACTCTCTCCTGCCCATCTCTGACATTTCCATTATTTCTGCAACTTCTGTTATATCACAGCAAGAACAAGGTATGAGTTTATCACTCTAAAACTTACTCCTGTCTCCCATTTCTGGACCACTTTATTACTGAAGCTCGCACATTATATATTGCTGTCTATATTTATATATCAGGATCATTTCTCCAAATTCTCCTAGATTTCTTCCAGTATATATTCTGCTAAATTAACTGCCATCGGTTTCAATTCAGCCTCTCCATTCATCTTTTTGTACTCCAGATTCTCCTTCTAAGTAGCTGCTTTTGAAATTAAATACAACTTGAACTTGTTAGTTCTGAAGATCTTGTTTTCCTCAGTTCTTACCATGCTGAACTAAGAATTTGCTTCAGCATCAGCTACAACGCATATTGCTTTGTTCTCTCCACACTGATCTCTGCCTTACTTTGATGGTGCAAATCATTTCAATTACTCCATTTCTGATAAAGATTTAAAAATGTGCTTCATCTCAAAGACAGGGATATAATAGTTACTTTCCAGACTATTTAGTTATCAACTTAAACGAGTCATAGCCCAAACTGAAAATTTATTGGTAGCTCTTCAAGTCACTCTCATCCTTAACTTAAATTCTCTGTTTTGATCAAAACAGATCTAGATAAAATATACAGACAACGCTGTTTTAAACAGCCTCTCTAGATTAGAGCTGCTATCATAGTGTAACATGTGCCAGGTATTCCCAAGAAAGTTTCTACTATATAGAATCGATTTATTTTTCACATTGCAGTAAGCCTAGATTTTTGTGAATGAATGTGAAACAATAACCCAAGTCACAGCCAAAATCTATTTCATATCTCATAGAAATTACATGTAACCCAATCAACAGAATAACTAACTGTATAATATAGTGGTATTTACACATACGTAATTTTTCAAGCACTAGAAACTACATAATGACATTCAGTAAATAAATGAAAATTTTCAATATCTTTCCAAAAGCCAATCTTAACAATTTTCTTCACTTAGAAATATCTGGATTATGATATGATACATTTTCTATTACTGAGAACATGAAAAGTCACTTAAAATTGTAGTAAATTTTCAATATTAAAATGGTATTTTAGTATCCTGCTTTTATTTAAGTTTTGCTTTCCTTATTGGTATTTCTTCTTGTGATTTCCGAAAAAACAACTGGATCCAAGATTTTATACATTCATTGAGATATGACAAGGAGGAATGTAGCAATGTGGAAAATATGAAGATATTATGTTGGGGACTTATTTTATTTTTTAATAATTACAGTTCTATATTCAAGTGTATTTCAATATGAAAATACAAAACTATTTGAGGTCTTAAAAATTCAGGGAAGCTTCTTTTGAAGCACAGAACTGAATAAACACAACATATTTCTTAGACTTTTAATTTAGATTATGGACCATAAAATAGAATAGCTTCTGTGAAAAGTAGGTGTCTTTAACAAAGGCAAGATACATCTAGGATGTCACAGTAATTTCTCATCCATTTTAAGTTACAAATATAAATTACATGTAGTGAGCAAAACTGAGACCAAATCAGTTGCCTAGTTGCTAATATTCCAAAAGACACACAACACAATAATAAAAGACAATTTAGAGTAATGCACATTCCTATCACATATTACCACCTAAAATAAAAATTACTTCTGCTTACTAGGTTTCCTCCTCTTTGTAAATTTTACTTTCAATTATTTTCAATTATATTTTTAAAAATTCAAATAATTAACTTGGAAATTAATAAGATTAGTTAGTATCTGAGGCAAATATTTATCCCACATAGTTAGTATACCGCACTTTGGAAAAAATAATGACACTAGAAAGACATAGATATTCTTCTGTGTTTTATTGCAGCCAAACATTAAAACAGATGAAATATACATATTTTCTTTAATAGTCCTCTTGACCTTGCCCAGCCTGGCATATTTTTGTAAACATGAAGCACATAAAAATCACATACCCAGTTACAAAATACTTGGAATTTGATCACAGCATAATATACTCTCACAGTCCTGTTAGTCTACAAGTAGGCTGCCACTGTTATATAAAAAGTCCTCCATTCACCGTTCTACAATTATTCCCAAGCTTCATCACAAAATATGGCTTTGTAAAAATTATTGCTCTGCAATTCACAATCACAGGTAAATTTATGAGTATATCCCATCCCAAACCACATCACAGTCTAAGAGTATTATTGCTTTCTTGAAAGTCTAAAGAGGCCACTTTTAACATCTTCTATGTTTATTAATCATATGTACCACTCATTTATGTGGAGTCTTACTGAAGTCCCAAACAAAAGAAGCCAGAGTATATGATGTCCCTTTATCTAGAACTGTAAGCAACTGAAAACCCAACTGAAAACCTGACTTCAGTTCACGTGTTACAGAAGTTTAAGATCTCCCTGTCAACCAAAAGGCAACTGCTGCTAGCGTTACAAATCGATTTTAAACATTTGTTTTTTCCAAGCTCTCACATTAGACTTAGCTTTTTTTTTTTTTAAAAAAAAAAAAAAAACACAGCAATTATTCCTGAGCCAAAAAGGAGCACATGCAAAATGCCAAAGAATAAAGTGTGTCTTTGTAATTGTGGAACAGCAGCATGGAACAGGTAAAGAGCACACCTCTAGAATTAAAATTCTAAATCACTCAGTTGTGTACCGTTTACAAGAGCATTTACAATTGTAGGTTTAAATTTTTATACCCTAATTTTCCTAAGGTTGAATTTATTTATTTAGATTTACAAATTCAGTATTTATGCAAATTTAACTTTTTTTTTTTTAGTAGTTCACTGAATACAGTTTCCTAAATCCAGCTTTAAAAATCATTATATTGCTAGGATAAGTATGATAATTTTCCTGAAATCAACCTGATTCTGGTGATTCTGCTTTGTTTCAATTTACACTGACTCCCTGCTGGGCTATTGTGTAGTTTCTAGAAAATATTGCTTCAAAACCAAATGTACATAAATAAAAAGTTTTAATGCACCCACTAAAGATTTCTGAAAAAAATATGTAGTTTAGTAATCTGCCCTTTTACTACTGTGAATTAAACATACACAGTTTGTATATTGTTAGACTATTTTCAATCACCTGAAAATCATGTAGTGTATCTGTTGACATAATGTCAGTGCAAAGAGATACAAGTCAAAAACTTCACAGCATAGTGTGCCTGATTAGTGTTTCCAATAAAATGCGTTTAGTCTGTATGCTATACCAGCAGTTATAAAACATTTAAAAATTCATAATATTATGTTTCATCAAACTGCTCTGTACACACTGTATGAATCCACAACAAAAGATATATATTAAAATCTGAAAAAATGTACTTGCTGCTACTTTATAAATAGAATATTAACAATTGTTTGAACAGCACATATGAAATGTAGTTCAAAGTCTTAACTCTGTCATGAACACAGAAGAAAAATAAAACTAATGAATTCACTAAACTTGACCCCCCACAAAAAAAAAAATAAAATCAGACAAGAATGTAAATTAAACATCCAAGTGTTAAAAAAAAAGCTTACTAAAATGACAGTTGGCTACAACCCATTTACAATATCTTAGTGTTTGCTCCCCAAACCCTGAACTGCTCAGTAATTATATCGTAAGATCTATTACAACCATCTGCTCTCCCCTTTGTAGCGTATGGTTAGGGCTGGTCCTCCTGATGTAGGGACTTTCTTTTGAAGCTTTAAGTATCTGAAAAAATAAGGGGAAATCTATATTAAAGGACCAACCAAAACACAACTTACACTAAAACAAAATTAATCATCTTAACAGCTAAAAAATGCAACTTTGTATTAGACTTTTAAGAAAGCTCTAATTTCTAGGAGTTATCATAATGAATATACACAAAGTTGCCATAGAAGGTGGGAAACGTAGTTTCAAATATTATCTACACAATAATTTATGTACTCTTTCTTGAGCATATGGCACTTCATTTACCTTGCGAGGTGGCCCAGATTTCCTTTACAAATGCATTTTTTTTTTTTAATCCCCTTTTTAATATCAAGGACAGGTACAATGGAAAAGGGGAGCCAGGGAATGCAGGGAACAAGGAAGGGTCAAAGTTGTGAAGTGAAAACTACTCTACACATAATGGATTTCAGCAAGTTGGGCTAATGCAGGGTTATGAAAGTATCAAGGGTACAAGACAAAAGGGAAAAAAACATATTTTAAATTTGAACATACAGAAGAGGGATAAAAAAGGAAGAGTAAAATATCCCCCCCAAAATGTAATATGTCTCCCTTTGAATATATCCCAACAAATACTATGCTATCACAACCACTGCAATTTACATACCAATGTAAAATGGGATTAATCAAAAATCCTATATCAGTAATATTTCAAAAGCTAGCGTATTATACCATTCGAGTATATTAGTTTGTAAATACAAATTGCAGTTAAACTAGTCTACTGTTGACAAGTAATACCAGTAATAATTTTAGAAGTAAACTTGGGGAATTGGAAAACAGCACATACAGATATGTAAAGATGCAGTTGCCTACCATTAAATTTTTTTGGGTACTATTCCCTGGAGTAAAAAATTAAATAAATAAATAAATAACTTTTCACTTGCACACCAGCACATTTAAATCCCTAACTCAATTTCTTTCCACTGAAGATGTGAGAATGCATCTTACAACTAAATTCATCTTCTGAACTACCTCCTGTATTCTTTTCAGAACAAGTAAGCTCCTGCGTTTCAGATAAAAATCAAACAATGTTTCTAACCCGATACAAACTGGTACCACTGTGCACCAAACGAAGTTGCATGTATTTATATTAACTGAGAATAAGGGGTCTATAGCGACCTTTCTAAGTATCTTTAAAACACCAGAAGCTATGTTCATTACGAAGAGTTATATATACACATCTTTCACATATTTGCAGAGAGCATATGTGTATATTGGTACTCTTCATTCATAAGAGAGTACTTAATTGTCTCTAGTACAATCAACTTTAATATTATTATTGCTGAATTAACAGGAAATAGAGTAACTGATGAAATCCAATCACATGAGAAAGGAATTCTGACAACAAGAAAAACATACTGAATCCTGTATCAAAAAAATATATAAAAATTTTTGACTTTCTAGTAAATACGAATTTCATCCTCCAAGAGGAAAATACTATGAGAATAATGTTTCCTCCAGTCTTTCTCATCTAAAGAAGGCAGGAAAACATACAATAGGAAAATTCCATAATTGTAATGATTGCATTCCTGGTTAGCATTTTTTTATGCATATGCTGCTTCATTTCTCAATTGTTAGAGATGCTATATAATTTGAGTCCTACATTGTGCTGATAAGCTTTTTATAAAATGTGATACACAACTGGTTGATAACTCTTCTGCCTTCAAAGCGGTTCTTACATAACTACACAAAATACTTCATCTCTTTCAGTATTCTTGTATACTATAGCAGATTTTGTTCTGATCGCATTATTTTCATTTTCTGCTTCATAAAGGAAAAATCACAAGCATCATCTAATGCATCTAATAGTTACTCACATTGAGTAACTAAATAGGTTTCGATCAATTCCTTCACTTTTTTTCTGTGAGGAAAAAGAAAACAATCACTTCTTCCAGTGCTGCTATTATTATCTATTTTGAAAATATACATCAGGATAAAGCTATGTTTCCCTTGAACACTTATCTGTGATTTAAAAAGTGCATTGCACTAATTTGAACACGAAGGAAAAAAAGAATCTAAACAGAAATTCAAAGGGACAAGAAATATACGGTATTTCATAGTAAAACAAGTTATTTTTGATCCTAACGGGGTTTGAAACCAGTAAGGATTCTGTACCCCGGTAAATTAAAAGGAGAGTGGCCAACTAGGTTCAACTCCACTATTACATTCAGAAGTCTATTTAGAACTAAGGGAAGCTGCACAAATGGAATATTTGTAAAACCATCCACTACTGTGTAATACATGTAAGATTATTAATATTATTGTTTTGTGAAGGTAGGAAATGCACTTACTGCTGCAAAATTGAGTCATAAATTACAGCACAAACACTGACAGAAACATGGTCCATGAAAAAAATCAAAGATTTCAAGTTGATACCTAAATAGTATGTCTAAGTCAATATCATCTCTATATCCTCATATAACTGATGCTATGCAGTAGAATTTTCTACTGCTGAAAGATTCCAATAGTCTCATAACAGCCTTTTTGTTAGGCAGCAACATTTTCTGCAAGAAAACAGACTTATCTTTTCTTGTTCTACAGTTCCAAGCAGAAGCACAACAAACCAACTGAATGAATACTATCTTCACTGAACTTCTCACCAATGTTGTCAAAAGTAACAACTACTTATTCTTACACTGTCTATAACTTTTGTTTAAAACATTTTATACTCATTAGGAAACTGAATATTTTTATTAATTATCTATTCATGAATGCTTACAGCTTTAAATGTTTCAATAGACAATCAGAGAATCATACAGTCATTCCTGACACAAGCCGGGATACTATCAGCCTTCTTGGCCACCTGGCCACACTGCTGGCTCATGTTCAGGAGTGCATCAACCAACACCTCCAGAACTTTTTTCTCTGTACAGCTTTCCAGCCACTCTCCCCCCAGCCTGTAGTGCTGCATGGGGTTGTTGTGAACAAAGTGCAGGACCGAGCACTTAGCCATGTTGAACCTCATCCCACTGGCCTCCGCCCTTCAACCCAACTTGTCCAGGTTACTCTGCAGGGCCTTCCTACGCTTCAGCGGATCAACACTTCCCCCCAGCTTGGTGTTGTCTGCAAACTTACTGAGGCTGCACTCAATTCCCTCATCCAAGTCATCAATAAAGATATTAAAGAGGATGGGCCCCAGCACCGATCCCTGGGTAACACCACTGGTGACAGGTCGCCAGCTGACTTTCACTCCATTCACCACCACTCTCTGGGCCCGACTGTCCGTACAGTTTTTAACCCAGCAAAGAGCGTACCTGTCCAAGCTGTGGGCTACCAGCTTCTCCAGGAGAATACTGTGGGAGACCGTGTCAAAGGCCTTGCTGAAGTCTAGGTAGACTATGTCAACAGGCTTTCCGTCATCCACCAGGCAGTCACCCAGTCATGGAAGGAGATGGGGTTGGTCAGGCAGGACTTGCCTTTCATGAACCCATGCTGGCTGAGCCTGTTTCCCTTGGTTGTCCCGCATATGCCGTGTGGCTGCATTCAAGACGAGCTGTTCTATCACCTTTCCTGGCACCAAGGTCAGGGGGACAGGCCTGTGCTTTCCTGGGTCCTTCTTATGACCTTTCTTATGGGTGTCACGTTAGAAAGTCTCCAGTCATCCAGAACCTCTCTGGATGACCAAGACCACTGATTGATGATGGAAGAAAGAGGCCCAGCAATCACATCCACCAACTCTCTCAGCACCCTCAAGTGGCTCCCATCTGTCCCCATGGACAGTCCAGGTCAATCAGCAGGTCTCTGTTTCCACCCAGCCTTCCTGGACCCCCTGCCCCTGAGGACTGACCCCCATGGGACCCTTCCTACCAATGTCCTGAACAACTCAAAGTCTGCCCTCCGGAAGTCCAGGGTAACAGTTTTACTGACCCTACTCCTGACTTCACCAAGAACAAAGAACTCTAACATGTTATGGTCACTCTGCCCAAGACATCTCCCTACCACCACATCTCCCACCAGTCCTCTGTTTGTGAACAGCAGGGCTAGTGGAGCATCCCCTCTGGTAGGCTCACTAACCACCTGAGTCAGGAAGCTGTCTTCCACACTCTCTGGGAACCTCCTAGACTGCTTCCTCAGGGCTGTATTGTATTTTCAGCATATGTCTGGGAATTTGAAGTCACCCATGAGAATAAGCACTGGTGATTGAGTGACTTCCACCAGCTGCTTATAGAACACCTCATCCGTCTCTTCATCCTGGTTTGGCAGTCTATAACAGACCCCCACCAGGATGTCTGCCTTGTTGGCCAACCCCCTGATCTTTATCCACTGGGACTCTACCTTTTCATTCCCAACCCCAATCTCAATAGCATCCCAGCACTCTCTAATATAGAGAGTCACACCACCACCCTTCCTCAGTTGCCTGTCCCTTCTGAAAAGGAGCTTGTAGCCATCCATTGCAGCACTCCAGTCGTGGGAATGGTCCCACCATGTTTGAGTGATGGTGGCTTGGTCATAGTTCGCCTGCTGCACAAATGGCTGCCAGCTCCTCCTGTTTGTTGTGTGCGCGTGCTATGTGCATTGGTGTAGATGCACTTGAGACATTGCCCTCACCCTCGACCCTGGGATTGCTTCCCCAGGCTTATCTCTATTGAGCTTCATTTCCCCCGTTCCTCTTCATACGTAGTTTGAAGCCCTCTCTCAGAAAAAGCACTTATGTATGGATAGAAGTATTTCAGATCACCTCAGTTAAGGTTCAACATGTAAATTAAAACATGAAATAATCTGTACTGGGACATCACACAGATGTCCTGTGTTTTTCACTTCTCAGGCTACTTCTGGCATGTCTAAACATTAAATACATGTTTACTTCCCCACAAGGAAAGAAAAGTTGCATAGAATTACTGTGAAGGTACGACACCACTTCAGAGCTTCTGCATATCGCAAGTATTAATCAATGCGCAAAGGTGATTGAAAACCTTTGCCCAACAAGCATGCTATACAGGCATCCAGGCTAACGAGATCTAAACAAACAGCACCCAGGGCTCCTGGATTGCAGTTGCTGTCATTTCCTACTGAGAGATAATACCCCTACTGTATTGTTATGAAGAGCAAACAAACGACTTGTAATACCAAACTCTAAAAAAAAAAAAAAAAAAAAAAAAAAAAAAAAAAAAAGCAGACCTAATCTAATATACAGTCTTTAAATGTATAAACTCTCCTGTCAGAGACATGGATTCATTAGGTAGCTACTCTAAAAATGGTAAATACTATTGTCATGCAGCCAATGGAAAAGCTGGAAGTGCTACTGTTTGTAAAATCAGCTATGTCAAAAAAAATGCGATAACATGACAAAACAATCTTGTTTACAGACCAGTGCATAAAATGTGCTAGTCTAACTCCAATAGATCTGACTGATACACAGACAAGTAACACTAATATCACCACCCATGACCAGTTACCCTAGAAAGGAAGCATGCACATAATTTTTAGACCCGAAACATTTATTTTTACCTTCGCAGATAAAGTATCCAACTCACTCTGAAATTATTTAAAATTAAGTTTTAAATTAAAACTACTCACAGATTTATATGGAATACTTCCATACAATTCAACAGCCATCACTAACATTTATGCAGTACAAGATAAAAAATTATTTCTTCAAAAATGGGAAACAACTTCAAATGACAATAATGACAACCCTTCACACCACTCCAAAAATGGTTTGTAGAACTTACCATGTAGCTATAATTTAAAAAATATATATTTATATATATATATGTATATATTTTTTTATTATATATATTTTTAAAAGAACACTTAAGATTAACTTACCCACTGGATTATCATTCGAATAATCCTCAGTTTGAACAGGGATTTCTGTAAACGAGAAGTGCACAAACAACTGAAACTGGTTCTCTAAATATGTACAAAAAGCTGCATATTTTCTCATATGTTCATAACTGTAACCTATCAAGCCTGCTCTGTAATACTACTTTTGCTGAAGT
This sequence comes from Netta rufina, assembly GCF_964035555.1. NCBI lineage: Eukaryota > Metazoa > Chordata > Aves > Anseriformes > Anatidae > Netta > Netta rufina. The sequence continues at coordinate 121,275,323 of NC_140124.1, forward strand.
GGGATGCAAATTTTCCTCAGCTAAATTTTTCCAGGGGAAAGATTAATACCTAGGGAGGCAAGCACTTAATTTGCAGTACTGCAATGTTTCAAAAATCAAACTTCAAACTTATGAAATTGTACTATTCAAAGTACAAATCTCCTCCCACTTTCGTATGCTATTAGAATATGTGCTTACAAAACATGACCATACTTAGGAAGTTCCTATCTATAACTGTGAAATATTTTACTTGAAAATTCAGTTCTTTTTAATCCAGGATGTACATTTACATGAGAAATGTCACCAATTGCTATTGCTGCTAATAGACTGAAGGTTGCACATAGCTGCTTATTCATGAATAGGGGGAGCCTGGTTCACTCACTGTAGACGGTAAGGAACACTTAAGAGAAAAATTGAAATATGCTCTGACTCAGGAATCCTGTAATGTACACTGCTCAAAGCTAGGGTAACATTCCACTTTGCTTCTTATATATATATGCTCTTTTTCCAGAGTATGGAACACACAGCAGAGCAAGGAAATCTTCAGCTTCTTATGACCTAGTATTATGATCACTATTATTGCTGTAAGTTATTCTGAGCTGGAGCACTCTCAACTTCTAAAATTGAGCTGTGCTATGTAAGCTTTTAAAATTTTGGCATTAAAAAAGCACAGCAAAGCAAAAGAGAACAGGGTAGTTTCTAACAACACAGTTATGTTTGTCCTTAAAGGAAAAAGCACTGCAGAAAAAGATATAAATGCATTTTTATTGTAGAATTCCTGTCTACAGTATTATTTTTTTTTCCCTTCGCAAATAAGTAGCAAATTCATGTGCAATACATGAAATACAAACCTGATTCCTCTGTTTCAGTGGCCAGGTTATCTTCTGTATGTTTACTTTCTACTGTTGCAAAGAAAATAAATGATTTAAGTTACACATAGTGTGTTCTCAATTTTGCTTTTATTCCTCATGAACCACCCAGCCCCATTAGTATCAAACAAGGAGTTAAACTGCAGAACTGTTTAACTGTAGAACAAAGGCAACTGAATGCATTTCATATTAAAAAAATAGCTCTTCACTCTTAATGACTTCTATTACTCCCCTCCAAAAGTGATTTTTGTTGCAATGGTTATTTTTGTAAACAAATTTTATAACGAATTTTTCAAATAGAAAATTTGAATAAAACGTAGTATCAAACCCTATAAACTGTGCTAAGAATAAACTGTTTAGATCACTTAGCTCTAGCTGACTGAATTAAGGTCATGTTTGAAAAAAATCTTGCTTAATGATACTTTAAATTCTTGAAGCTAATCTTCAAATTACATCTGATTTGGTATTCATCTGAAATTCCCTGGCACCAGCACAACAAACAAAAATTCACAACTTAATCTTTTTGAGCAGTCATCTGGGAAATTAACATACTCTATTCCACAAATTGAAGCTTTAAGTACTTCATGCAGTACACTTTCCTGCAATATTTTTCTCTCTATATAAAATTACATTAACAGATTTAAATAGACTTACAAAGTGTTTTCCTTCTCTATTTATAAGAGCTCATACCTGACATCTTTTTATCAATTTCCAGATCTTCAATAATTTCATCTGTAAGTATAAAAAGATAAAAGTATGTAATTAGGTGTTTTTTTCCTTCTCCCCTTCTTCATCAGCTTCAGCATCTTTCACCAAAACCCTAAGATCACAATAACAAAATATACCTTGCTCTGCAGCTTCATGTACTTCCTCAGGAAGGTCCTCAACAGCTAAAAAAAAAAAAAAAAAAACATTCAACTCAGAGTAATAATGAAGCCAAGTTCTAAATTGATGAAACTTGCATACAACACCAAAGAACAAAGCGAGCACACAGACACGCTCAACTGTGAACAGAAAATTGCAAAAAGCAAACATGAACTTTTACTAATTTTGAGGGAAAAAATAGATACCTTAAATTTTCTTTCCTGTTTCACTACAGAACTACTGTATTAGTAGGTATTTCAAAAATCACACCCTCTAAACATTAATTACTTACTTAATCATTTGGATTAAATCACAGTAACTTAAAAAAAATAAACACATTTCCTTCCTGAAAGATGAGTAAATTCAACTTAAACTGAGGCTTCCATGGAAAAATTAAATATTTTTATTTTTATTGTAATTGAATTTGGCATCTTTCAACTCATTAGCTGTCCGCTTCAGCTTATGATTATACAGGTAATAGATACTTCCGATTTATCTACACTACAGCATTTCTTGAATTCATTCTAAATTAAGTACTTGTGTCTTTTTTATTCGCTTATCTGAGATGACTTTCAAAAGAGCTGGTATTTGAAGATAAAGTATAAAGAGCGGACCAAAGACTAGAATTATTTTAAGTGGTTTAGCTAATTAGAAAACAGCAACAGCAAAAAGCGCTAGTACTGGAACCTGTAAAATCTGAATTTGTTTCCTGCAAGATACATTTTTTTGAACTTCCGGAAGTAGGCACTAGTTATGAGCCAGGCTCATGGCAAGCAGGCTGAGTGCCTAGGCCAAATGACTGTGTTCCAAAGACCTGCAGAAACCCTCACATGCCCCATTTTGTCTCAGTAATGCAATCTCAAGATTTAAAGATGAATCTTTGAGGATGGTAATATTAAGAAGAGTCTTAATTCGTAGTCAGAACTCTGGCTTGATAACTATAGATGCTGTAATGAACATTTCCCATAACTGGTATTACACTGTGATTGAAGATTACACAGATCTTATATTCCAATATAAATTCACCTTGCCATTTACATAACGGCCTTTGTGCTAAGTTTACTAAAATATTTCTCTGATTTTAAAAATTATACTCCAATAATACTTATTATAGAGATGTTTCACTTTAACTACATATGAAATAAAAAGGACTTTCCAATACGCCCGATATACATATATGTAAATGTACACTTGTGTGTACATACATGCACCTATAGACTATACCTGTATCTTGAGTCTCAGTCTCCTCTTCATGTTTTGGTTCTGAAAAGAAAAAAAAAAAAAGTGTGGTTGATTTTCATGAAGTATCCTAAGAATAATTTATTTGTTAGGCATCTAATTCATTTCTCTTTTGACAAACGCAAAGCTCTCAAAGGTTTCCCCTACTTCTGGAGCATGCTTAGATATACGAACCCTCGCTGGTACCCATAGGGGGAATTCTACATATAAAACATATCAAACATGAACATAATGCTGAAATTTCAGCATTCCTATGCACACAAATGAAATATTGAAAATAATGACAACAATAAAGCTATCATTCTGTACATTATAATTCACCTATACTCCCACTTAAGTTTAAAGTGGGAGTATAAACTTAAATTTTATCTTAAAAGGTAATAATAATCACTTGGATCCCCCTCCATCCCTTTAAAAATATTCTTACAATATACTTTCAAAAACTAATCCAAAATTCTTTCTTTCTAATCAAAAACTAAAACTTGTTTTCTTTCTCTAGTTTCATTGCTACAAACTACATAAAAAACTTATCAAAATATTGAAAGTTGTGCACAATAATTACATGATTGATTTATTTACACACTTCACTGTGGGCAAAAATATACAAACATTTCAGCTAAGGAATTGTTAATGTTAGTAATATCTATAGAAGATATGAAGAGACCATTCCTTTCCACATGCTAGACACACACACAAAGCGACTGCAGCGTACAATAGGCCTCCAGTTTGTCTCAATGCCATGCAAAGCAGAAGTGAGTATATGAGCTGTGATCCTATTAGAGAGGTTCTATGATCTTAATTAAGAGCTAAGTCATACAAAGAAAGAGTCAGAAAAGAAACTGAACTGCTCTGGCTAACAATCATTTCGGCAGTGCCCTCTCAACTTTCTGTGAATTCATGGGAGCATCAAGAATGGAGAAAATACAGTCAGAGTGTTTGCCACAAGAGGAGAAACACATCTGACAGACACTGAGAAGATGCCTTGACTCTAGGATAGAGAAGCATACACTTCAGCTAATTTCTCTGACATTTGCATCTGAAGCTTTAAAATGATTCTTCTTGTGGAACTGAACTTCTGCTGTTCTTAGAGCTAACGTCAAAAACATTAGCTTTATGTTTGAGAAGAAGAACTTCTCATCCCCGTGATGGCTTCCATCCCATCTTTGGCTTTAGAATACAGGCGCTAGAAACTCCCTTCTCCAGGAAAAGAGCAAGTGTTTCATCTTCCATCCAACTAAAAGTGTGTTTTCATGAGAAGGGTTGAAAGGTGCAAAGGAAGATGGGCCAGGAGACAACAGGGATGAAAACTAGGTACTACAGCTACTATAATGCTGTCTAGTGTACATTCGTGAACTTCCATTTGCTCAAAATGGACAGTCTGCTTTTTATGCCACGTAGGCACAAAGCATGATAAAGGGGACTGGTATGGGCATGTAACCTATATGTATACTCTACAATTGTTCCAGCATTAAAGACTGATAGATTGCTCACACGCACAGGGGATTTGATCATCAAAAACCCCTTATCACATAAGTTACAAAATAATGTGATAGCACGGAAAAATTTAGGACAAAACAATTTCCCTTTCATAGTACTTAAAGACTTTCAGAACAATATGGTGATAAAATAAGGGTCATGATATTGTCATTTCACTAGATGTAACAGTTCTCATACCATGTTCTTCATCATAATCCCCATGAACTCTATCCTCTGTTTAAAAGGGGAAAAATTCAGTATTAAAATCCATATAATTTTAAAGATAATACTTGCACACAAATAATGAAGCATCAAGCTTATTCAGGAAAAATACTCAAATCTATAGTGTATTACAGTTAATAAACTAAGAGTTCATTTAAACCTAAGATTTTTTAGAGATTTGGTGGAAAAAAAAAAAGATTTTCTGGCATCACAAAGTAGACTTAAACATTCATCACTATCATTAGGGTCGTCTTGTACAAGTCATGAAAACATCTACAAATGACCTACAATTCATAATGAAAACTCTCAAATCATTTTTATATACAGCAAAATTTTCCACAACTGTATTTTGTAATACCTTTTTTTTTTCCCTGTAGATATGACATTTTCCTTGACATTTATACACACTATCTTCAATGTCCTTAGCAAATCCAAGCTTTTTTTTTTTTTTTTTTTTTTAACCACAGAAGCATCTCTATGCATTTTAAAATACACACACACTCCTAGATATTTAACCCTCAAAATATTTTTCTTTCCACTTGGCTCACATTACGAAGAAGTAATATTCATGTAGTTCTTTGCATTATTTCAGAATGTAAGTAAATAAAGATGTAATGACTTATAAACCAATATACTTACGAAACTGATACCGTATATGACCTCCATTTGGGGGGGGGGGGGGGGGGGGGAGAGCAGAGGGACTTGTTTGAAGACAAAATTCAATGAAAGTTCTATAAAAAGACTTTGCATTGTACCTGCATAATGTTCGACAGCATCTTCTAACATTAGTTCAGTGTCACCTTAAATAAAATTATATAATATTTTAAGTTCTAATAAAGTTTTCACACACAGGAAAAGTTAAAAGGTTACATATTATTTACCTCAAGAATAAGAGAACTAGGCATACTTGAATTAATATAACATTTTATTTGAAATTGACAGATTGTCAAGCACATTCAGGAGCTACATCACAATATAATGAGTTTAGGCATATTTGCATTTAGGCCTAGAATTATGAATAGAGTAAGTCTTTGACAACCTGTTGATTAGGCTGGAGAACTACTCCAGTAAATAGTTGTGCAAGTATTTGTGGCATGTTCTATTCACAACTGTAACAGTAACATAGCTGCAAAATCAATACTGTAAAAATCAGGTTTATTTGACACTGCTTGAAAAAAACGTTTGAATAGAAAACTGACTTAACAGTGAATATGATATACTACTTTGAAGCCTGTTTTAAAAAGCACAAGTGATTATATTACAATCTAAAGTTAATAAAATTTACAAAAAAATTACAAACAAAATTTACAAACCTGGAGCTTCTGGATCGCTTACTGTCCTCTCTACATCCATATCATAATCATATGAAACTGTAAAGTAAATATGAATATATACATATATTTAATATTGCATTGCTTTTAACTTTCTTGAATGTGTCTTTCAATAGCTAAATGCAACTCTTCAATTGAAAACTATTAAATGACATTTGCAACTAAACACATAGCAGTCTAGTGGAAGGAGCTGGATTACTCTCCCTCCCTTTTCATACCCTTGGTATGAAAACTAGGTACATGAGAGCTGTAAGTCTGCATGAACATTTTTAATAGCTCTAATATGAATCAAAAATATCATCTTCCTGCATCCTGAAAGTTCTAAAATAGTTCCTTTAGTTCTATTTTAGTTCTACAATAGTTCCTCCAGTTCCAGTGCTCCAACAGTTCCTGTGTTGGTGCTGGTCTACAGAAGACAACCACTGCCAATAAGAGCCAGACAACAAACCTTGAGAAATATTCAATTCTGGCATCATAGAAATTGAACAATTTTTTTTTTTTTCCCCATTGCATTGCTAAATCTCTGACTACAACTCTTTGAGATGTTATTTCTATAGTCAGTATGACACATCAGACAACACATGGTACTGAAGATAAAATAACTTATCCTTTTACTTTGTATAGCAGAATGGATTCCAAATCGGTAGCTGGAAAGCAGAAACTTCCCAACAAGGGTAGGAATAAATTTTTTGTGTTTTTTTTTTTTTTCTTTTTCTTTTCTTTTTTTTCTGTATCAAATAAAAATATTTTGTTGTCATATTTGGCATTAAAAAAAGTCCAGAACTGGACTATTATCTTTGGCTCAATGCTTAGTCCAAACTGAAATCCAGGTCTGATATCAATGGAAGAGGCTGCCTGTACTATAAAGAAGCATTATTAGTAGACAGATAAAAACACTTCCCAGACAGCAGGGAAAATGTAATATCCATCTCATGTTTCTCAGTTTCAGGACTAATGGGTAAAATAAGCCAACACCATTCTGTAAAGTATCAAAGAAGGATGAAGATGGCTAGACGCTAACTGGATGTACTTGCATGCGAAATTTCCTAAAGCTTTGAAGATGAATTAAGGGTGTATCCTAGAAAGACACTACAAGGATAGTTCCATATTAAGTCCTTGGAGCTGACTGACTCTGATAGCATAATTGGCCATAAAATATTAAATAGTCCTGAAGGAGAGGTTAAAACTGTCTGCTTCTGAAAGATGTGAGGTTCTATGTGAAAACACAAGATCCAGACTACTGACAAAAATAGAAGAACCTCAGCACCGTAGAATACAAGACAGGAATAAGAGCAATAAAACCTTATTCTCAGTTTCTTAGACGGTACAACCACATAACTCTCGCCTGCCCAGATTGCAAACACATGCAATAGCCAGAAACTCAAAGCACGAATTAAATTTTTGCACTACCCGAAGGCAAAGTTTCCACACATACCATCCCCTACTCTTTAAGAACTATTTGCCATATCAATTATGATGCGTTCATCTCAGAGTAAATATATCCAAGACAGGAACAGACGTTTAGTGAATAAACATTTTCAAAATGGTATACTACTATACTAGTTTAGCTTTTTCTGTTTTGCTTTTTTATATCATTGTCAGTGTAAAACTAATATTGCTGAGTTTGGAGAAATAAAATTATACCTGGAACTTCAAATGTTTCAGGCTGTGTTGCTCCAAGATCTACAGGATCAGCATCTGAGAAATCGAGAAATAAGCATAAATTAAAAATTTAAGCTTTTTTTTTTTAAAAAAAGTATAGCATGGCACTGCAAATGCTATAAAAGAATGTTATATAAGAATAGACAAATTTCTAAGCAGAAATTCTAAGCAAATTTATTCTAATGCAAGAAATATTCAAAAGAATAAAATTTATATATGTAAAACTGAGAATACATATACTTGAAACACATTTGCTCAAAAAAGATGACTGTCCCTGAAGAAATTTTTTTCCCAAATTCAAGTCTGCTGTTGGAAAACTCATCTCTGTGAAAGTCTAAATGTAAGGAAAATAGAATATATTCATATAACATTGTTCACTTACAACATTCTCTTGAAGAGCTGTATTAGAAGTATATTGAGAATAAGTCTGTCTACAAAAGCTAAACTCTTAAAAATTTAGTTAAAAAATCTAGAAAGTCCAGAAGCACATTCCATAGATATGATTTGAGCCCCTCTGTTTTGGGGAGAAATATGTAGCTAGAACCCAGATTAACTCAGTTGTTTGAAAGCCACACTGCAGTAAGTATATAATTTACAGTCAGCTGGATTCCACAACTTGTGGCGTTTTATTATCCCATTTTGATTAAAAAAAATATTTGCTAAATAGTGCTTGCAGTAGTTGACACTTGCTAAGTTTCTATGGCAAGCAGAAATTAAAGAATCGCTTTTTTAAACAAGAAGGGTTTCTATTTGTCTGTTCACATTTTTGTCAACATTTGATTTTAAACATTTAGTCATTCAGATACCTTTCTGAAATGAGTCTGGTGTCTCATAGTCCTCTGTCACTTCATTCTCTAATTCTCTGAGCAAGTCATCTGTTGCAGGAGCTTCAAAAGTTTCTCCATGTGTTTCCTCCTTCTCTTGCCACTGTTCATTTATGCTTTCATCTACATCTTCATGTCCCTCTCCTAATTGAGGACACAGATTGTTAGAGAATACACAATCATTGGTAAGTTCTGCTACAAGCAAATACTCAGCTTTCAAGACACCTATCATATTTTTCAACTACTCCCCAGCAGAGAAGGGGACAAGTGACTTGTCTCACCCTTACCGTAGTATGAACCCAAAGTATCTGCACTGAATGCCTTCGTTAGTCATTAAGAGAAATACAGTAAAAATCCTATTTAACAATTCTTGCACTTTACAGAGTGTTTTTAGGAAGTTCTTGTCAACTGATCTGAGCTACTACTGCCAAACACCTCTAAAAAGGAAAAAAAAAAAAAAAAAAAAAAAGAGCCACAGACTGGGGATTTGAATTTTTCAAGTATTTCTTGGAAATTACAAAGTATTTGCTTAAAATGTATTGTGCAGGCAAAAGTACTTTGAGTGCATACCAAAAACAGACTGAGATTTGTCTTGCCTATGTCAAAATTTAGAAATTCTTCAGTGATTTTTAAGTGTTAATGCATTACCAGGCTCAGAATGGACAGCTTCATGAAGAACAGGTTGAATTTCCTCTTCCAATTCTACATCATCAACATTCTTGTGCTCTAAAAAGATTACAAATTGCATTGAAGGTAAGCGCAAAAATCTAAACACTAGCTCAAGGCTTGCAGTGTCTGGTAGTCTCCATAAAATCTTTACTCCATTCCATGAAGTTCTCTGGAAATTACTTGGTGAATCTCTGCAACTCATGTAATTATAAATCCAATTTGGTTTTGTTTACTGTCCAACACAGAACATTTTGCATCATTACATTAAATCATTCTGAAGACCAATCAGAAGAATTTATCTACAGTGGATTTTCTGTAAATAACTTTTTCTTAGTGGCAGTAACATTAATAATTTCAGGTACCTATCCAAACCACAAATTCTCTTTGGAGTAGTTACTTTACTGATACTTTCCTTCATTACTTTCCTACAATTTAGATCACAGCACTAAGTTGTCATTTTTGACAACAGAATGTCATTTACAGAAGAAGGGTCTTATTTGTTTTAGAAATAGGAAAAATAAAAACTAACATTACAATAGCAAGGTCTCCTCCTGGCAATTCTTAGCAGAATAAATCCCAAATTGATTTCAGGGACAAGTGATCATCATTTAAAACACAAGCCCAGGACATAATGGGAATTTGTACTACAAATTGCCTTCATATAAATGTCCTGAAATTAACATTGAGAAACTGGCAAAAAAAGACAACACTTGCATTTTCAAATGAAGTACCAAAATGTATGTAAAAAAAAGTTATGAAAAATGAAAAGGAAATTACAAAATACACGTTATAATAACTTAAGTAATTCAAGTTTTTTAAAACAAATTCTATATTCCATTTTATTAGCCATACCCTACACATTTGTGGGTTATTGTGTCTGGTACACATAAACACCAAATAACATAAGCCTCTTCCATGAACTGGAAAAATATGTTTTGAGTAATATTAAAATGCAAATTGTTTATCTGAAAGCTGGCACATAAAAATATTTTCTCTTGAATTCCTCTTGAACCCAATAAATTTTAGTAATTTTTAAAGTGTATTTTAACATTATTTTTTTCAGAACTAAAATCTATACTTACTGATTTTTTTATATACTACAATTTTAGTAGAAAAGTGAACATTCCAATAAGCTTATCAAATGATTTTTTTTTTGTTTAACTTAAAATACAGAAATGCAAAATTACTAGAATTGAAAAAACAACAAAAAAAAAAGACTTCCCTATTATCAGATAACTTCAGAAACTGAGAAAAGTTCTACTACTCAAACTACGACATAAAAGTAATATTTAGAAGGAATGGCTGCTGACTATATACTGCTGCTTATGTATCAAAACCACAACCGTACACATGCAGACAGTTAGTCTGCTGTGATATAGTTCCATGAGAACTGACAAGAGTGCCGTCTATAAACTTTTCATGGTCGGTGATTTATATAAAGCTATTAACAGCCACTCCAGTTAAATGTTATAGCGTATAAACACAAAGTGATAAAAGATTTAATATTCTACCCAAAGTCTACCCAAAGAAATAACAAAATGAAGTTGCATGCTGAGAAACAGCATTATAATTCAAATGAAATATCATGTCTCGTTTCTTTTTTGTTTTATGAGAAACCTTACCTGATTTGACAAATGACTGTTCATCAGGCTGAATGGTCTCCTCAGATTCTGGTGATGTTGACTGTTCTGGGACAGATCTTTCTTTTAGGCCTGCATTTTTCAGTTATAAAGTTAACTTTAGGCTTTTCTGATTTGATTCAAATATAAATTAAGAAAGTTGTTTCAAATATATCAGTGACAAGTGAAGTTAAAATTAATAATTCTTCTTCAAAGAATCAATTATAACTACAGGACTGTCCTGATAAACACAAAGACTAAAGTGTACTGAGATAGCAATCAAGCATATGTTTTGAAGACAGACACACAATGGGGAAAAACTGGACACAAATTTAAGCATCTGCCTTTAATTCATTGTAACTGAAAAAATTACTGTGCTATTCTCAAGTTCCATTCAGTTTACAGAAGATAATCAGGCAGCAGGTTTTTCTTACTATTTTTCTCTTTGGGAAAAAGTGTTTCACGTAATCACTTTTCTATTTTATGAATAACCAATTTCAAATGTACACTGCTTATAATATGTTTTCTTAAGTTAAATCCTAGAAGATCTTATAAAGAAAACTGTAGTCTCTTCAAAATTGGGTAATTTCTTCTGACACCTAAATTATTGCAGATGGAGTTTCACCACTAAGTTGTTTACTATCTATGCCACTGAGTTTTTCTAAACCAGAAGGCCATGGAGAGAGGAAAAAAACAATAATAGCAAGGACCAATACCAAGATAAGAGAGAAAGAGAGAAAGACGATTCGTATCCTTCTTAGGCAAACACCTGTTCAGGATTGAGCAGGTCATTAATCATGACTTACTGTCCTAGTCACAAGAAGTACACTGAAAAGCTGGAAAGATTATGCCACGTCTTAAGAGATTATACCCCCAAGAAAGAATGTACTGGTATTAGCCTAATCATCCACTCAACCATTGTTTAGGAAGAATTCAAGCAAGAAAAGTTCAGACTAGATCTAATGAAAAACTTTTTGCCCCCATGAGGACAGTCAACTCAGCAGGCTGCACACTGCATTCACATCGTGGAGGTTTTAAGTATCACACTGGGCAACACCCCGAACAGCCTGGTCTTATCTCTGAGCTGATCCTGTTTTTGAGCAGGAATATCAGACTAAGGACCTCTTAATGTCCCTTCAAAACTGAATTCTCCTATGATCGTTTTTCCTGGATTTGCATTTTGAGTTCCAAGGTCAATTAAGATAAAACTACTTTCTTAAATAAACTCAGACACACACCACCCCAAACAAACTAGTTTATCAAGACTTGTATGCACAGAACTCAATATAATATTATTTTTAAAAGCAGAGGCTACACAATAATGAACACTCTTCCGCTGCTAATGCTCTTGTAAAAATAACTTTATGTGGAACGATATAAGTATTATATTTAAAATCAGTTTTAAAAATATTATTGTCAGGTCTCTACTGGAGTCAAATATATGTCTGTACAAACTGGATTGGTATGTCTCCAAACAACTTTGCGTAAACTAGTAAGACCTTATCTTGCACCATAAGAAGCATACGTATTTATTCCATTATCCTATACAATGTGAACAGGAAAACAAAAAACAAACAGAAAAAGAATTAAAAGAAACAATCCTACTACTTTTTTTTTTTTTTTTTTTACATATCTAAAATTGTCTAAATGTAATTATGTAATTGACTGTTACAGTAGTTAAGCTGTATCTAAGAGCACTATGATTAAGTCTTACAGCCTCCTGTTGTTGACACCAGAATTTATACCCGTTTTTTAACCAACTTTCTGCCATGTCATAAAAAAAAAATCAAAATATTATTGCAGTAATATTAAAGGCTACTTTAAAGTTACTTCCTCCCAAGTTACTTCCTCCCTTTTACAATCATCTTTAGCTATAAAGAAAAAAGCAGTTCCTCATTTTAGCCACTGTTCCAGACTTCAGAATCTGGAAGACCAGAAACAGACACCCTACTTCCACAAATGCTATTTACTTCCTTTATACATACAGCTTTTCAAATACATTCTCATATCTTCCAACAACTCACGTGTCCAAATTCAGACAACTTCAGTGATGAATGAATTTGGTACTAAAAAGACATTTCACAACCAACTGGCATTTAGCTACTAGGAAGAAAATTAATTCTGTGCTAACTGAAACCAGGACAGTGTATAAAAGGAAAGAAAGGACTAGTGAGAATATCTCTTCATTTTTGCTCGCACGTTTTTCAACTTTGTTTTCATGCTTTATGTATATCTGTATGTATGCTTTATATGAACTGTGCGTTATCACTGATTCCTGTTCGGTCCTGTTTAGTATGTAACAGCCATTTATGTTTTACAAGATACTGTTTTCTCTGATCTTTTTCTCAGAATGAAGTTAGGCTCAATTTTTACTTGTGTTGAACTTTTTGAGCTTACATCTTAACTTGCCATGTTAAATTGAACAACAATATTTCAGTGAGATATACAAAAGCATGAAAGGTATCTGAGGAAAAAAAAAAAAAAAAAAAAAAACTTTTACTGTGTAGCTATCTGTATAGCCTGAAGTACTACTCAAACAAAATGCTCTTTGAAAAAGAAACTTATTTAGAACCAGATAAATTTGGTCATATCTTGGCTCATGGATACGAAGATCTAGTGATTAGGTAACTCATTCTAAATTTCACTCCTAGACTGTCATATTAGGGAAGAAAATAAAAGTGATGTGCATTTAGTACTGTGCCACTATTCTCGAGAAGTGTGATCTGAATACTCCTCCATCAAACGTGTATTAACACCTAATAAAGCACAGATGACTTATCGTAACCATCATGACTGAGACCTAAAAAAACACTCATTATAGAAGTGCATTTATTAAATCATTTTGTCAAGATTTCACTAAGCACTATAATGTTCACAACACACGCCCCTTTTCCTTCCTTCTTCACACATACGAATGTTTACAACATAGCACAGTATATCAACTCTGTCAATTATAACAGTTGGAATCTTAAGTTACTCTATTATTTTCTACAGCTTTCATCTGAACATTTTTTTTTTTTAATTTAAAAAAAGTCTGTTTGCATTTTGTACCTCTAGGTATCAAAGTATCTTATAGACATGTATGCTATATGAACTGCCTGACATAAGTGTATTGCCAACAGTTATATAGAAAATTTAAGCAGAACAAAGAAAAGAATATAGGAATTAACCTCCAGGAATTTAATCTCACACCATATGCATATACCCATAATCATCTTCTCTATTTAGTTTTGTTTTCTTTAGAACAGTAATTCAGTATTACAATAAGAAATCTTCAACTGTCATTACAAATTGTCCTGAATCTTATGTAATTTTATTGTAGAATTATTATTTCAGCATACTAAACACCATTATTTACCTAGTAAAATTAGAAAATACTCCTTTCCTTACATAAATTTGTAAGCAAGTATAGATTCAACAAAATACTGAAATACATGCCTCAATAAATATTTTGTAACTTTGTTTTGTAACTATTGAGACTGCTGGATAAATCATTCTTTAGTGCTAAAATAGAAGCTTGCTTACAGAAGTATCATGTACTTAGTAAATGCTGTTGGAAGAAATTAATAGTTTCAAACCAAAAAACACAAACTGTTCTCTAACTTCAACCAGAACACAACAATAGCAGCAAATCATTCTTCTTGAAATGCAAATGGAATCCAACAGCACCCATCAGAAAAGAAACAAGTAGCCCAATTTTCATAAGTATTCATTACCAGAAACTTGGAAAAATTGGGTAAACTGAAAAATGACAATTAATCAAGTTTTCAGACCTAACAGTAACAAAGAAAGAACAAATGAACAGCAGAATATATTGTCACAGGATCAACAAAAACTTGTTCTAATACAAGTCTCATAAATTAACACAACACAGAAGTTGGTTTGACTGTCTGGATATAAAGCAGTCTTCTCAGTCCACTTCAAGAAATTAAGTTTAGCAAAGTAGTAATTCACACTTATCTGTTAAGTTCCTATGACAATATGTTCAGTTAATGCTCCTCTGTGTGTCCAGATAATCCTCTTAATATTGCTTTTAAACTTGCATTTGATATACAACATTACAATTTCAGTCCGGCATATTAACATATGTACATATTTGAGTTTCATAGCAGACATTTTTGCGTTGTGTTTATAATGCCAGTACATGCTTAACAGTTTTCAAAAAATATGTAACTTTTGTTCACACATTTCCAAAAAGCCTTAGTTTCTTTCTTATTGCCATATTTACCACACTCTAAAAATACATCGCAATTCTCATTCTTCAGTCTGTTCCTAATTAGCACAATCAGAACTCAGTTTACTTCTTTTCTTTCTTGTCTGTCTTTACGGAGCTTTCAGAATTTTTGGATGGATTTTTAACTACCTTTTTTGCTTCTTTGTCCTTTCCCACCTGAACAGTACCATCCTTTTCACCAGCTGATTTTTTTGTCGTCTCCTTGGATTTTACATTTTTGTCTAGGCTTTTTTCCTTTTCCTTTCCTCTGTCTCTTTTAACCTTGTCAGACTCTCTCTTTAATTTATTCGTATCAACAGCTTTCTTGTCCTTTCGATCAGCAGCATCTTTTCCTTTCCTGGCTTTCTTTTTTTCTTCCTCATCTTTCGTTTCCTCCTTCTTGGATTCCTGCTTCTCCTTTAATTTCTTGAGTGGTTCTTTAATTGCTTCTTTTACTTTTTTTTTTTTCAGTTAAAAAAGAGGAAATGTTCAGTAAGAGAACCATTCTTAGATCAAAGAATGTATTTTATGAGTGACTATTTAAAAGCTTTGATCATCCTCACGCTTAATGCTTGTTAGATGCAAATTTAAACTTGTATATACGTACATATTTTTAAGATTTAAGCAATTTAAACAAATTAGTTTTGACTTCTGACCTCACACCATGCAGCCAGACAATCTCAGCTTAATATAATGGCATTCAAATGAAGCATTAATCTAGGAAAAAACATGCCTCCAGTACCTTTCTGTTAACCAGCTTCTGTAGAATGCTAAAAACAGCTTTGTCTGTGAGCCTGAAAATCACTACATATTTTGAATCTGACAATGGTATGAACATTGTAGGGTCTGGAAATGTCAAGACCAAAAGATACTTTTTTTTTTTTCCACAAATTTTATCAACTTCCTAAGATAATAAGTGAAGTTGTTATAACAACAGAAAAGTATAGAATATCATTTTCCTTACATTATTGCTTCAGATTAGTCCAAGACTTATATCTTAAGAATAGATTTCACAAAACTAAGATACAAGTACAAAATAGTTAAAAAGAAATAATGTCCTGGTGAATCAAATCAACTTCAAAATGGATGTTCAATTTCATTTCACTATATTCATTGAAATCAAACTAAATGGTAATCAATTTGTACATTTTTTCTTTTCCATATATGGTGTAAATAGCAATATTTGTTGTTGGTTTTTTACTCTTTTGGAGTTGTATCTCTTGTGCTTATTTTTTCTCTATTTCAACTAAATCAGATATCCAGCTGAGACACCATATCTAGATAATGCATCAGAATAGTCAAAACAGCATTCTTCTTGAAACTAGGAAGTTCCATATTGACTTCCAGTTGACTCAAGTTTTGAAAACCATTGTCAGTACCTGCAGCATCCCCCAGAATAAAGAATTTTTAATGTTCAACAAAATTTAGAATTAAATCCATTAAATATATATATTTTTAGTATAAGAAGTAATACTCCCAGATTGTTTGAAAAAGAAATAAAGATTTTATATATATAAAATAGTTTATCTATATTTGATTTTTTTTATATAATATTTTTAATTTTTTATTCAGGTTTTTCAGAGAAAGAGTCGAAGTAGAAAGCAGGAAAATGATATTTCTCTTGAAACAACTGCCTGCCTGTATAACACCTGTGTAATATTTTTATACAGTGAACAATGACACGGCTCACTCTAAAAGGAAAAACACATTTCCTTCCAACTGTTTTCTGGCATAAAGCATTTGGAAATTATCGCATTTCTTCATTCTCATATCAAACACCTTAGAAAAATAATTCAAAACACATGAAGGAGTTGTTAAATGACATTTATTAAGTCCTTGGAAAAACACAAAATTTTCCAAAAAAGTCAAAAAAGTCATAGCAAGCACAATGTGGAACAAATGCTACAAACTGCAACTTGCATGCAAAAACACTAAGAAAGTCACATTCATACAAGCATGATAGCTTCCCCCAGCACTTTGTTTCTAATGAGACTTTATATTATATGCAACCTGCATTTCTTATATACTGATAGAAACACAAAAAAAACACATAGAAGTCTGATGTCTTTAATGCAACAAAGAGACTGCATTCTTTGTATAGCACCATGCTGTGGCAAGGTAACTCAGCACCTCCGAGTTAAGCTAAGTTAAGCACCTGAAGTACATCTAGTAGTTTGGTGTTTTGCTCAGGTTAATTTGCTTTTTGTCTCTTTGTTGCACTGAATACCTTTCGGTTTTTATGTCTTGGTCACACAGCAATGTAATTATGAATAAATATATGCTTTAAATTGGTTGCAACTTTAAGCTTTTTGAAAATTTATGAAGATCATCACTGCAACTGATCCTGCATATCTTACTAAAGGGAGTTTTTGAACTTTACCTAAATTTCTCCTCCCATAAGAAAAAATGTAGACTATTTAAATATAATCATAAGCAGAAATTAATGTAATCAAGTCCAATTACAATAAAGTAAAAGTATAGATAGTACCATAAATTCATGAAAAACAACAGAGGATTTGGCAGTGACCCAAACAGAATACTTATAATCCAAACAAGACAACTGTTACAGAAAAAATAAAAAATAAAAATCTCTGGTTTGGAAAGCACTGCCATTAAATGACAATAAAGGGTTAAAAAAAGTTACCGAAAAATGGGAAGGATAATTGTTTGCTGCACCATTAGACAACACAGCCAACAAAGCTAGTATTAGTAAACATTATAACCTGCAATCTGTGTTTGCAACGTGCATGCACTTCAGACATCATTATCTGCAGAAAGTTCCACACAAAATAATTTTAAAGTACCTTTGACTTTAGTTTTTTTCTTGGCTACCCCTCCTGGCTCCTCACCTGATTTGTTGCAAAATGGAAATAGGTTACATACAAATCTGTGATGTTCAAATTTGACAAAAAAAATAAATTTGCTATATAAAAAGTTACCTGTACATAGCAAACCACAATGCTATGGAGAGATATCTAATGTTACCTCATTAAGAATAAATCATCTTCAGTACCAAGGTTGTAGATGTAAGTCTAATTAGCTCAAGCAAAGTACCACGTCACCATATGCACGCTACTAAAGATGCTTCATAACTTCTCCGAGCTAGCTCAGTTCTCTCCAAACAGCATAGCGCCATGTAATTATGACCAATATCCCAGCTGATTTCTATGCTAGGTATTGTGCCAGTTCTCTCTCAGACCCACTAAACCTGTATTTCTATGCAGTTTTTACACATATTTAATAAACACATTAACTCAAGATATCTTCAAGCACATATGTACTGTACCTTAAATAAATAGATTTTTTTTCTTACAATTTATTACACAAAACTGATTAAAATAAAATTCACAATTAAAATGGAAACTCTGGAATGTATAGAGTAAAGGAGGTCAGATTATATATGTTCAGTTTTATTTTCATTTCTAGTTGTAGTGGTCTGAATCCACTTTATCGAATGAAAATACATGCCCAGGCAAAATGCGTCTTTTGCAATATGGCAACGTATTGCTCAAATTCAAAAATGCATTTGCCATTTTCCTTCCATCAAAATACTTGCTGCTTTATTTAAGACTATTTAAGACTGTTAAGACTTTTATTAGAAAATAAACCTTACTCTCCAGTCAAAGGCAGATGCTGCAAGAAGCTGACTGCTTTCTTTTGCCATTACCATTAACAGAAATTGAGGTCATTCAACATCTTGTGGAACTAGGCACAAAGCACACAGGAGAGGCATGAACAGTGCAAAAGCCTTCTCCAAAATATAAAGCAATTAGCGGCTGTATCTTTCTAAAACCATTAAAGAGACTGGATTATCATCCTGACGTGGATTAAGATTTAAATCCCATAAAGCATATGAATAATATGAAAGTCTTGTTGAGCTCTTGCCTCACAGACGACCATCATTGCTGAAGTACAGCATTCTAACTCAAAAAAAAAAGTTATTCAACCTTATTAACTCTAAGCAATAAGCACGTGTAAGAATAATAAAACAATTTCCTCATATGGAAGGAAGAATAGACTCCCACATTCTTACACAGCAGCATTAGTGAAAATAATAAGAGCTGCTCAGCTAAGCAGCACAAAGCCTTATTTAAAGCCCAGACCCTCCCCTATTTGCACAGTTAAAGTGTTCTTGCATTTTTTAGGATAATAACCATCTTACAAGTATGTCTTGACAGGGAAAAAATTACTAAGCCTGATATACACAAAAATATCATACAGATACTTCAAATTATTTTTAAATAAAAGTATATGCATTATGTTGGAAAGCAGATTACAAAATATCCTGTTCAGCAATTATTGATATTTAATTTGTAAAATACTCAGTAGAATACTCTTGTAAAATACTGTAATTTGTTTAAATACGCTTTTTATACAATGAATAGTGTTAAGACTGTCAGCAAACTAATAATGCCTTCCATAACTATGCAAATTGCATATTTTAACATAATATGGAAATTCTTACTATATTTTGAACTTTATTGTTCTACATTTTAATATAATGTAAAAATAATAAGTCATAAATCTTCATTTCCATCTGAATCACTACAGCACAGGTAAATCTCATTTGTGAAACAAACAGCCTGAAGCAAGAAATGGATGCAAAACACTTAGCTTTTCCAAGTCAGCAATGTGATTCCAGGAACCATGTGAAAAATTCTGGCACCTAAGTAAAATCATTAGCAGAGATTCTCTTACATTCTCCAGGCATACAAACTAGCGTGCAGAATTTTAAGAACAACATAACCGAACTTATGGATCATTCTTCTGTGTCATAATTTTAATATGTGGTATTGTGTTGTGTTTTTTTTTGAGTTACTATTCAAGTTCCTCTTTTTTCCAATTAATCCTACATTATGAAGGTCCTGTGTTGACAATATAAATAGAAACATTTATAAGCATTTATGAAAGAATGCAACAGTTGCTACTATTTGAATCAACATATAAAAAGTAGACTTCAAAGTTAACATATTTGGATAGATTTCCAGTATTTTCCAAATACATATTTTAAGAAGTCATGCTACAACCTAAGCATTCTTGTTGAAGTGGATATTTTTACATAATAGTTAACAATAGATAAATTCATGTTCTCACTGATTTTTTAAAACTTAAAATATTACAAAGCATTCTAATTCCACAACAAAATCCTGCTGAGGAAAAAAGGGGAAACTTTTCTTTCCTCATAAAAATTTTCCAGACCAAATTCCACATGAGAAACCTGAAGTTACTTCTTGTATATGCAAGTTATATTAGGCATTTAGTAATACTGAAAACTTTAATAACATTTCTATGCAAAAGGCTTTGAAGTACAGATTCCTATAAAACAAATTTCACCACATCTACCTGCAAAAAAGTTTAAACCTGCAGTATCATGCAGCAATTGTAGGCTGATTTAAAGTTGAATGTCCGCTTACATTTGAAAAAGAGGCGATGTCACATTCACCACAGAAAGTATATTGTTGAAGTTAGCACTAAACAGCTATCAAACTGTGATGTGCTACCCTACTGCAATTTGTGCAAAACCTGGGCAATGGAACAGAAAGCATCAAGCTTTATCCATTACAGCTTGCGTTCTGACTCTTCCCTTAACTCATAAGGTCCCATCAAATGTGAAAACAGAAAGAATAAAATTTAATTTTATTACACAACAGATTTTTATTTTTTATTTTTTTTTTGTACACAAAGCCTCCCTGACCACACAGATAATTATCAAGAGATGTTAAAATTACAGAACTCAAAAAATAAAAAAAAAAATCTGTAAGGCAGAACTGTTATCAGAGTGCTTTTTAGTCCTTCTTTTATTTACTGTCTCCAGAAGAACTGCTAGTCAAAAAAAGCTATTATTGTTTGAATACGCACCTGCAAATGCCTGTAGTATTTATAATATACTACATGGTGTATACAAGTTCTTCTGCCAAACCAAACAGCTTGCTGACAAGAAGGCTAGCACATACTTACCTTAAATTGATTTTTTTTATTTTTAATTCATTAACTGTATGCAGAATGCCAGGCATACGAAAGCCTGTAACCTTCCCAAATACAAACCAGCTTTTTAATTCCCACAACTGGCGCAAGAAATTAAAACAGAACAATCAGTTCTCAGTAAGTTACTTTAAAATGCCATTCCGCCCAATTTTAGATGTCCAAATCAGACACAAAGGACAGAAAGCAGTTTCTTTTCTGTCACAAACATGAATGTATCTTGCATCTTGTATGATAAGACATAAGAAACCAACAGACAAGTTTTTTGTCTTTATTAACTTCAACTTGAAGAATTTATCCTACCTGACTATATGAAATAAGAGTATTTATTTCATGCTTCTGTTTCATCATTATGAGAGCTGCTTAACTTGCAATTCAATGAGGAAAATAGTATACATCTGTCCATAACAGTTGAACTGCACACAACAGCTTTCAAATGTTGTCAAATTTGAATCAAATCATGTTTACAATACAGGTGTTTTCTTTTCCTATCTATTAACTATTATGAATTGAAATGAAAATCCTCCTAATGTTTCAATGTATTCTTCTACCCCTCCACACAACTGTAACTCATGAGTAACTCTCATAAAAATTTAATTTCTTCTAAGGCCAGTCACTGGAAACACTAGTAACGCAAGACTAGTGTACTATAAAACCTACAGGTGATAAACAGCATTCACCAACCTTGAAACAAAAAATTGAACAAGTTCTCAAAAAGCTCATTTTTGAGAAAAAAAAGTATTGGCAAAAGTTGCTGTCATTATTTCAACAGATACGCAACATTTTCCTGCTTATTCTATGCGATTCTAAGTTCCTTTACATGCACTGTGTGGTTTTTGTTTTTGTTGTTTTATTTTACCCCATGTAAATTACCCTCTTATTTTTTAATTAAATATTGTTGAAGGTGGTCACAGAAATCCAGGGTTCAAACCTTTAAGTTCTCAGTTATTTCAGACTTAAGGGTACTAAGTTTTTTTTAGTCCCTATAATTTATTTACATTAGTATCACATTAAAGCGAGCAACAACAGCTTATGCTACTAAGGTTAGTGCGGTATTTTGTTCAAAACATGTAAACCTCTGCTGAAGACTGGCAGTTAAAATATCAAACATTTACAAACACTAGAAAAGAGCAACACAAAGCATCCCACGTACTTCTCAAAACGGTGATAAAACTAAGACTAACTTTAGTCACGTATTTCCTTGTGTAGTTTTGTAAAATCTAATTTAAGTGATCTACAAGGAACATGAAAGTGGCTAATGAAAAATGTTTTCCATTTTACGTAAATTACTAAATTTTCATTCTTAAGTAGCTGTGAAAATTAGCAATGTCCTGTTATTATATTACACATTATATTTTCCTCATGAAAACATTTATTTGCTTTTACTCCTATTTTAAAGGTCTTAAAAACTGTAGGTACAAAGCAGCAGCTTTGCTTTTTAAATTTTAATTCTTAAGCACTTTAAGTTCTTTGGATTTCAGTTCAAACATTAATTTACTGACTGTATTTTGTATCACTGATAGTCACCCCACAGCAAACAAAAAAATTGACATTTCAACTTCCTCAACTAATATCAAACACATGCTGTTGACTTAGAAGCAACTGTTGAGATATAGTCATTTTTTCCTTGGCTATTTGTATATTATATTCAGCTTAACTTTTTGGCTGGTAAATTGCTTTTGTTTATTTATTTTGAAAATTGCTGTCTGGTATAATTGAAGACTCACCTAAATCTTATTACCACTCTTACTGGTCCACTTCTATCTTATGACAATTCTTACTGCTTTTGTTTATTTATTTTGAAAGTGCCGGTATAATTGAAGACTCATCTGTATCTTACTACCATTCCTACTGGACAAGTGATGCTTGCAGTAACAATAATTATATGTGATTCATTAAGATCAAAAGTCTTTATCTTAAACTCCAGGAGGGCTTTGACGAGTCCTGAAGCAATGCCCATCACGAGTGTTTATTGTTTATTCAGCAGGAACTAGCACAAGCAAGAGCTAAGACTGAAAAACCTACATTCTGGAAACTAAACACCCTAGAATTCATCTACTGTTCATCTTTTTCCACACATTTAATAGAATCAACAAGGAACTTCCGTACTAACTCAGAACTCCACTTGCATTTCATCTCATTACGCTCAAGTTGACATTAAGTAATTGTATACTGTTATAACTACGCCCTATTTCAGTGTTTGCAACTTTTTTCACAGTTCAAGTACTCTCTCTCTCTCTATTTCACATGAAACTTCATCAGATTATCAACGTGTATTTTAACTATTTGGTATGAATTCCATGATACCCAATTTTCATAAAGTACCATTTTTTTCTTTGCCTTATGCTACATATATCCCAAAGCAAAGACTAAAAATATGCATTATTAACCTTCTGATATTGTAATCCACAAATATTCCAAAGAAAATAGTTTATGTTCTTATGGCTCTACTTGTATGTAAATCTGAAGTGGCAGACTTCACTTTAAAAAAAAGTGTTTTGTTTTTTTTTTGTTTTTTTTAAACAACTTGCTTAACACTAACATTTTCTATTTATAACTTTTTTAAAGATTGAGAAGAACATTCTTAGAGCTGGATGGTTTAATTATAATGTTAAATTTTGAAACACATGGTAAATAGCTTTAAAATTGCCATGCTGAAGCAAGTGGAAATTAATTTGATTTAAAAAGAGGTTGAAATTTCACCTTGCATCCAATACAGTAACAATTTGAGCATAAACTTTATGTGGGGAACCGATACAAACGTAAACATAGCAGGCATCTCTATAAACAATTTAATATATTATTAATAATAATGTAAGTACACTATTCCTGTATTCAAATTACAGCACAGTTTCACCTTTTAGGACTTGATGAAAATTGCAGAATACAGTTACAAATTACCCTTTCTATACCAGTAGCTTTATGATAGCAGATGGAACTCATGCACCTTTATTGTACACTCGTACAATATTTTTTGAACCACTATCAAAAGTTTCATAGAAAAGGGTAAAAAATTGTGTTTAGTTCTTGAACTTTGCAAGGAATAGAAAACATTACATTCTAATTTCTAATCTTTAATATATTCAGCATTACATATGAAACATACAATCACAGCTTACCACTTCCACAAAAGGCCCACCTTAAAAGAAAATCAAATCCAGAATAACCTTTGCAGTGTGATTGTGATTGTTATTGAAAAAAATAATGAAAATTTAGCTTGAAAACAGACAAATCAGGGGGGAATAAGACCATATAATGACATATCTTCTGAATGCAACAGACATTAGCTAGCTTAGAATTAATCTCAGTAAAGTTTTTCAGCACTTTTAGATAAAGTGCTTTTAATAAAACAAGTAAAAAGTATCTATCTGAGAAATCAGTGAATCATAAAATTATTTATTAAAATTATATTTCACAAGAGAATTATCATTGTTATGTCCACATTAAGGATTAACATATAAATATGTATTTACATAATGCAGTCATGCCAGAATACTTTACAATCAAAGCAGTTACAAAATGCTTCAGTTAACGTTTTGTATAAAGACAAATGTTACAGCGTTAACAGTAGAGGTTATTACACTTAGTTTTGTAAGTTTTGTGCAAAGTGCACAAATTAAAGCACATACACAAGCCAACTACACAACTGCAGACACGTTTTATTCTACATATTTACACAACTGTGTAGTATTTGTCTTCCTGTCACAAAAATGGAAAAGTCGCTGAAAGGCTTTCAACTATCAAATCTACGTTGCATGGCTGATTTTAGTTCAATATTTATAGTGTCCATTTTCCTCAATGCCAGAAATTTCTGTCATATTAAGACTGATGATTTCATGGACATTTTTGAAAGCCAATCTAATTAGTCTTTCGGTCATTGGTTCTGTAAATCCAAAATAACACAAGTCTTTTTTCCCTGAACCCCTTCATTCTGTGACGTACCATCAACATCATCTGCAGCTTCGCTCTCTTCTTCTTCTAGTATTTCAAAAGGAGTCAATACATCATAGAGAAATGAGAGAAAGCCATAAAACCAATCAGAGCTTTCCTCTGCTAAAATATTAAGGACTTCCTCAAGGGAATCAATATTTTCATTACTGCCATCTTTGGTCAGGCCTACACAAGAATAGAGGAAAGAGAGAAAAAAAGGACAGCAGTTAGGTGGAAAGAGGAAACTGTAAAAGGAGGATCTGTGAAAGACAACTCATGTCACAGACAGCAGTCTTTATAGAAGAGCTAATTAGGAAATAGAAAGATGTTAGGAAAGTATAATCTTTCAAAGTACAATTTGGACAATAAACATGCACAATATTATGCCAAAATCTTAAAACTGAAGGCAGCTTTGCTACTGTTCTTAATCTTAAAATTTGTCTATATTCAGTTTTCTTACTGTAATATTTACTTTAAGAAAGTTTTTAAAACAGTAAGACATGAATCCTACACTACTTAATATCATCTAATTTGCCTTTGCTTTTTAAAAACATTATGTTCAAACCTCAGAGGTTTGCAATAGGTAACTGAGAAAAATATTTAAAAGGAAACAATCTTGTCACAGACATTATTAAGCATTAGATTTACTCTGTCAGGCACAATTTTGATTTTGCTTAGAAGTAAGGACTGATTGTTAGGGATGGGGGGCATGTTTTTTAGTCTTTTCTTTGGTGCCTTTTTTTTTTCTGAACATGCTTCTCAATTGTTTTTTCTATGACCTACATTCAACATGATATCCTCAATCCTCAGGAATTAATTCCAAATTTGAGGACATACAGAAAAACAGAAAGCTAGATAAAAACAAGGAAGTACCCAGTATAAAGGGAGATTTTTTTTTTGTAATCCTTATGAATTGCTACATAGAAAATCTAAAGTAGACTCAAGATGTCTACAGTAGAGATGAGCAGAGCAGTGAAAAGCAAGCTTGTCATTTCTGATATTTAAGACCAAGGCTTGCTATCTTGAGCTACAAGACACACCAATCTAACTGTCATTTGAAATACAAACAAAAGCAGGGTTAATGTTTGTTTTTAATTAAAACCTACTGTTTTGCAGTAACGAAATTAGAACATTTCAACTTTTCCATTCAGGGAAAAGTACAACAGAATGATCAAGCAATGATAAACACCAGTAATTAGAAAGCTTTAAAGCAGGACAGAGAAGAACTTTCCCTATTTCTAACCAGAACAAACCTTCGTTTGTGTTGGAAGGTAGAGCAGAAAAGCGGACTAGGGGAGAAGACAGATTGTTGAGACATAAAATTAAGTGAACATGTTGCACATGCAGACTATAAAGCAAGATTAGGTGCAGGTTAATGAAACATTCAAGATAAAGAAGTTTACGGCAGACATTTAACATTTCAGCGTATTTTTCTTACAGCACATAGTGAAAGTATCAATGATAATTCTGAGGAAACTTCCAAGTCTTTGATGTTCCACATCCTTGTACCTGGATGTCCAGAACCTCTACTTGAGTGACCAGCCATTCTCTTTAATTTTTCACTGGATAGCCCAAACAGCTTAAAAACGACAGACTGAATCCAGGAAGCAATCAAGGTTTTATAAATATCCCTCTCCAACTTCTTCCATGGCTTAGTTCTATAAAGATTAAATTTTATAGACTTAACTTTATGTAACAGTCATCATTCTAATTTGTTTTCAAACCTTGGACCAAATGACACAAACCCAATTAACCAAGATATATATACTGAAGAATGACATTTCAATTTAAGAATAAAAACTTGTATCTAAAAAAAGTAAAATCAAAAGTTATAAACACTAAATTACAAAATATTTGTATAGCTCTATTTTTTTGGAATCTGTTATCAAAAAGAAAAACAAAACCACACAGATTTCAGGTAGCATTTCTGTAAACATGTGAATAACCATAAAGCAGCTCCTATTCTTGTCCTAAATCAAGGCGGCGGCTCTCGGACAATTAAATTGTGAAATATAACGTGGCGTATACCAGTATATTTTCTTTGAAAATGATTAGTAGGACACCAAGGAGAACCACAGAAACTGTGAGGGATCTTACATTCCTTTTGGGAAAAAAAAAAAAAAAAAAAAAACAAGAACACCCCAACAACAACATAAATGAAACCAAAACCCTTTCTTTATAACTCTTTACAAAACCTATCCAAGATGCATATAATGACCTTTAAATATAAAAGAAAAACAGAACTTTAGGCTGAGCTATAGAAAATAACACTATTTCATATATTCTTTTTTCATTCCTAGAAAAAGTTGAAATAAAAAAGTACCAGTAATCCATATTCAACCTATTTTTGCCTTTTATGATGCCCAACTTCTGGCACAGCAGGGATTGCCTACATTTTTCATTCCTATATAAGTCGAGAATAACTACTTTTAAAATAAAATTCATAAACAAACACAAACATGGTAGATACCACCTGAAACTGGTGACAAAAAAACACAACACTCCCCTATAAGGCCATAACATGCCAATTCAGTGACTTATAGGAGAAACAATTGCTTTATTTCAGGAGAAGTCTATACGTTGCCAATCAAGTCAAACACATATCTGAGAAATCAAAATCTTTATTCAACAATGTTAATGCAACCACTTGCAGGTTTTATTTATCATTTATTTATATTTATCATTAACATTTATTTATATTTATCATTTATTTATCAAGAGAGAGAAAGTCTGTCTGCTCCTGCAAACACCTATTCTAGGAGAGTGAGCATATGCAAGACTTCAAAATTTGAATGTGCTACAACAGAACATAATAAAAAATAGAAAAGGATATGAAAATTATCCTGAATAAATGAACCACGTATAAACAAAAACCTCTGAATTTCTACTATCTCATCACATTTTCTGAATGTTCAATCAATCTTTGTATGATTGCTTGCAAGTACATACGTATTTTTTATTATTATCACTTTTACTATACATGTGGGCAAGCTGGAAGAAATGGTTTGTAGATGCTCATACTCGCCTTTGACTGTTCACTGATACACCAGGTTAGTTCTCTCTCCCCCCCCCCCCCCCCCACTTTCCATTTTCTGCAACTGCAGTGCAAAAAAATTGTACTAACTACTGCAGTTATTTAAGTAGAATTTCTCAGGAGATTGTTGCTTGTTAAAAAGAAGTGAGGTATTAAAAATAGCTCTGAGGATTCAGACAGACACAGGTGTTCCCTATATATATACATACATATATATTTGGTTATATATAAAGTGGTAAAACCACTGTTTCTCTACACTGAGCTAAAGTGAATACAGAGATATGACACTCCTCCTTATCAGCAAAACCAAAGTTTTTAGAAGTTCGAAAGACTATTTTATCCTTCCTAGTTAAGAGGATTATTTCTTTCAAAGAACAATCAAAGTGAGGTAGACAAAAAGTGGGAAGAGAATTATTGATAACAGAAGCCTTCAAAGGAGCAGATTAAGAAGCCTCTCTTGCAGTCACCAAAAGGAAATCAGTAAATAGATCCTTACAAATACCTGTGAAATAGGAAGAACCTGCGAGATAACTGTAGACTAACTTCAATAGTGTTTTATTTTTTTTTTCCATAATGCCTGTAGGTTCCTTCACATTTCAACCCCAGGTAAATTTTAAAAATGAATACAAAACTAACTCAACAAATATTTGAGTTTGGCTGACTGGATTTTCAGTTGTTTTTTCTTCTTATTTCTTTTGCTACAGAATGAGGGGAGGAGGAGAGGTGGAAGAACACACTTTCTACAGTTTTCAAAATCCACAAATACTTGAACAAAAGTATTAAGAGTCGTAAAACCTTCTTTGATTTCATAAAAATCAAAATAATTGTCCCTGTAACTTATACATACAAGAAATAAAATCACACATTTTAATCTTTCTACTTAGGTATGTCCAAGTACTACAGAAAACTAAGTATCAGCTACTAAAACAATTTTTGAAACATAAGATATACTGTTATAAGTATTTCTCAAAAATTAAATCAACTTCAAAATACATTAGTCATTAAAAATGTGAACTGAAATTTTGTATAACAAAGTTATAGAAGCATACAACAGTAAACCACTGCAGGTGCCAGAGATTTTAATATACACAGTGGTTTGGCAATAGCTAAAGACCAGAAAATTAAAAAGCATATGACTTCCTAGAAGTATACACACAGTAATATCGTTTTTTTTTTTTTTTTTTTTTTTTTTTTTTTTTTTAAGTCAACAGAGAAACCAACTTGTTGTGACTTCCTGGGATTTTCCTCTGTGTCACAACAAGTCTTCAAGCATAGCATATGTACTAACAAAAGCCCCACAAATAAAAATATAAAGGAGCCATGCATTCGATATGTAGAAAGTTACCCTAATGCAGTTGAATATAGGCTTACTGTGTCTTCTTTAC
Source organism: Netta rufina (assembly GCF_964035555.1). Classification (NCBI taxonomy): domain Eukaryota; kingdom Metazoa; phylum Chordata; class Aves; order Anseriformes; family Anatidae; genus Netta; species Netta rufina. The sequence goes on from NC_140124.1 coordinate 121,304,621, forward strand.
TAACTTCAAAGACTCATTTCTGGAACACAAATTCCTCAAGACGGAATCTAGTCTTTCAGATTCTGTATCAATAAAATAATTTAGTCTGCATAAATAATACTGCTGTTCATTTTTTTAAAGTATATTTTAAACACCAACAAGCATAGTAAGTTCCTAAGAGCTTCAATTGGTATTATGTCAGTTATTAGAAAACATTTTAATACTTATAATCTGCATCAATGTTCAGTAACTTTATAAAACTTACAATTTCCTTTGTGCTGCTGAAAATACTCTTAAATGTAAATAAGATGAAATCTTATTTCTAAGGCAGTTTTCAAAAGTAATAAAAAATAACTTTTGATATGTGACCTTCTAGTGTCACACTTGAAGTATGAAGTTTAAATGCATGATAAGGCAAGCTTATAATAGAAACGCTGTCATGTACGGGCAGAATTCCCAGCTGTATCAAGTTGCATAAAACAGATTTAACAAAGCAGCAGCATGTTTCTGGTGACCACCTTGGCAGTCTGAATGAAACTAATCTGACCCACAGAAATTGATATCCACTTTCCACACACTACATAACAGACAGAGAAAGATTAGGATTACAATGATGCAAAATGTTATCTTATTCACTATTTAATACACAAATTCTATCTCTGAAGACCCTCAGAGAACTGGAGATCTCTGGAGTGCCTCTCACATTCACACCACTACAAACAGGTTCAGTAATTTTTATTACATGGGTTTTCTTTAACTGTGATGGGATTAAAAAAATGCCACCCCTAAAAGACACTTACTTATTTCTTCAAACACAAGTAGAGAAAAAAATAAACTGACAAGAAACTGATTTTTATCGAGTAGGACTTCCCAATAGCATGCCACACTATACTATTAATAACTTTGACCAGTTTGAGATATTCCAGCTTCCCCTCTGCTCAAACTATTAACTCTGCCAGGGTTGCTTGTTGTTTGTTGTTTGTTTTGGTTTTTTTTTTTGGGGGGGGGGGGGGGGGGGGGGGGGGGAGGTGTTGGTCATTTTTTATTTAACTTGCTAGGTTTCTGTAATCAGAACAGGTTTATATTTCTACCAATCAGTTAAATAAACTTCCCAGTATCACTTTTAGAGGTATCTATCCAATGCTTGTCTGTGAATATGTAGATGGTAGTGCTATTTTACCTACATCTTCTAGCACAATCACAAAGTAGGTCTGGCAATTACAGCTTCCTTTTGAAGAAACCTAGCGAGCTGAAAGACTTTCTCCCAAAATACAAGGGAAAGTGCTTAAAACAAGTGTTTAATGCCATTTAGCTTTTGAAAGGGCAAAGAAAACAAACAGACTTTTGGAGAACTCAGAATAGAGGGAAGACAGTACAAAATACACTAAACAAATAGTCGCAGTCACATAACAAAGGCTTGTTAGAACTCATTTTAAAATGGACCTGGCTTAACATGTTTACATGAACAATGTTTCAACTCTTAAAGCATCTTAAGCCCTGCCTCTGATTAATTTATTAATAATCACAATGATCTTGCAACAACTGATAACTTCAAAACCATCCTACAAGTAATCATGTGCTTTCCACTTTTAGTGCTATAAGTCCTACAACTTGGATGAGAAATAAGACATCACAATTAAATAATTTTAAATTATTCAATGAGGAAAAAACAAAATTGTTTTGATTATAAACAAAAATGGAACATGAATATTACAACTAAATTATACTGATTATTCTGATTATTCGTCCTGTGTTTGTACTTGCCTAGCAATACTTTAGCATCTTCCACATCAAAATCTCCATCTCCATCAGCATCGTATATCCCAAGCTTGCCTAAAAACAGAGAGGAAGAAGAGAGAATTTGGAATTCAGCAGCTTGTTTCCAACACAACATTTTTAGTGCATAATGGCTGATGGTCAACACTAGACTGATACAATATCGTTTTTGATTATTTAGTCTTGCCTTAACCACATTTTAAGTTTCCTGGAAAATACTACAAATATTTTTACTCCCTTTCTTCATTTCATAGACTTCAGACTGAATACTTGGTCTTTTTGCATGCTTTTAATTCAGTGCTCACAGGTTTAAAACAAATACATAATTCAGTGATGCAATTTAACTCAATATGCTTTGCTCAAAAGCAAATTTAACAGTCACCATGTTTAAGAATATAAACAAAATATTAAAACAAAAGTTAATCAAATAACCACCATTTATTTTCAGATTATATGCTTCTTGCAATTCTAAATTCTCAGAATTAAGATACACCCACAATTTTATTTTCAGTGCTAAGATAATAGAAGGAAAGCAACATACTTCCTGGACAAAGAAAGAACATTCCTAACTATCAACAACTGTATTACATTCAGTGCAGACAAAATTTTGTCCACCTTTTTACATGTGACTAAGAACAGACATCTCACTTTTACTCTGGTAACTGCAGCTCTACCAGCCTTAAATATAATCAAGAGGAGAATCCAGTTTCTCTTCAAAAAGAATTTTTAGCATAGGATTATGGTATCCAGGATTATAAGTGTCTTGGGATCACCAGGTGAGTAGAGAGCTAATTAGCTCTAATAAAATTCAAGCTTAACTTCAAATAGGATAGAAACTCTGTGCACTTTTTGCAGAACTCATTCCTTACAGTTTGCCAGCTTATTATTAAATTTGTCCCTTCTCTAAATGAAGGCAGAACACAAGTGCAAGTACATTAAATGAAATATAGTTCTTAATATGATACTTATAAAATTATCAAACAGTTTTGTGAAAGAAAAAATTCAGCAATAGGTCTAGACTACGCAAAAATAAGGTCATTACCATTGCACCAAAGCTACCAATTAGAAAAGATCTTTATTTACTTAAGGTTAAGCACAATAAGTGGAATAAATATACTGTAAGTATACTAAAAATAAAAAGAACAGTATCATATTCAAAAACAGGGCAAAGAATTAGGAAGATGAAAAACAACTATCATGGCATTATAGGAGAACAGTAATTTTTTTAAAATTAAGAATTAAAACAATTTCTAGCCAAGGGACAGAAAAGCAAGCTTATTTCTCTAATATCCTACCTTGTAGTACCTCTGACAAGTTATAACGGAAATCCTTTGCTTTGGCTGCATGCATGGTAAAAATATAGAAACCATTATTTGCATCACTGCACCTAATCAAATTTCAAACTAGAAGCTTCTCTTAAAATTAGTCCAGATCAAAAATGATGTACCAACAGACTCGTAAAGCTGTAAAGCCTGTAAAATCACCATGTAAAACTGCACCTTGAAACCTACAACATAAGGTCTACCTATGGTCATACATCTTGAAAGTTGAAACATTAATTGCCATCCTTGGATACTATATAAACAACACTATCTTATTGTCATATTGAGATACAATTAGCACTGTTACAAGCTTAAAGCTGAGGTCATTCAACAGCACATTCACAAGATGACAACCGATTGTCCCGACACTATAGCCAACAGTCCATGAGAGGAACAGTGACAATATTAGCCACCTACTTTCAAACAACCCTCTACTGCAAATTTTGAAAGCTTAAATTGGAACAAGGCATCTTAAGCTGAAGTTCCAACTGAACTGCTGTATACGTTACAAAAAGATGAAGATCTATCCTTGAAGTTTTCTTCAATTCTTAAATGCATCAAGTATTTCAATAACCTCCTTCAGTCTTATGAGAATCCCATCTTAACATCAGAATAGAGTTCAGAATTAAAATGTACTTTCTGAATTACATTGTGTATTCTTATGTAGGTCACTTGCAAACACCGCAGTAATCAATTCAGCTAGCTAGTGAAGCACTGCTCTGTAGCGCTCACATGAAGCGTAATAGTTGGTTTCCCATCTGAAATGCAAAATGGCATCTATTTACAGCACATCACAGTATGTTTGAAAGGTCTTTTATGATTTAAAATTCTTACCTAGTACTTCTTCATAATCTACAAGTTCAAACCAGACAACTGCTACTGACGTCCAAACTCCCAGCAAAGCAATTACCATAAACCAAGTGAAAAATGAGCTTCCAGAGAGGCCTTCTTTCTTTCCATTCTTGCTTCCTCCATGCTTAGTCTCTGTTAAAATAAGACAAACAAATTAAAAACAAATGGATTTGTATACAAGTTATAAAATTATGATTAAGCATATAATTATAAATCTTGTGGGTTTCTTATGACTTGTAGGTGTCATATCACTGTGAATTCCAGTGGAAAGCTTAACGGTTATCTAAGTGGTAAAGCCTCTATAAGCAACAACAACAAAAAAAAAAACACACTACCTGTGTTTTTTTTTAACAGCTTAGTTAGAAATCCCCTCCTTCTACCCTTTTAGTGTATATTTACACAAAGCTTAACATTTTTGAGATGTTTTGCATTTGTGCCAAGCCTTCTCAAACTGCCACCAGAGGGCAATCCAATCAGCAGTAACACTTCTAAGCAAAAGTATTTCTTCTAAAGCAATGAAGACTTTCAAAGCTAGTTAGTACTGACAGAGTTCATGAAATGAACGTGAAAATTCAAATAGCATAAGAATCTAAAATCTAAACCATATTGAACGTAAAACTTCAAGATCAGGCACTCTACTAACTAAAAACATCTCCCATGCTTCTTAGAAGTGTTTGGAGATTCACTACTATTGAGTACTTTACAACTTCGTGACCTGTGGAACGTGCAAGTAAAAGTATGACAAGGACTGAATGCAAACCACAGACTTGTCTCTAATAGCACATACAGGAGTCAGTGTACATAAAAGACGTGGTAGTTCTAAACAGACCACTGGGCCAACCTAGCTGTAGGGGCAGAGGCGTTCAAATGCACACCACCAGTACAGAAAACAAATTGCTTGGTCAAATTTAGGATCAGTTTAGGTAAAGATGGAGCAAATGTGCATCCAAACAGATGTCTGCTGCTCTTCACCAGAGCTCATGGTCTGTTCCTCTGCTTGCTGAAATTTACTGCTGCAGTTCCATGTTGACCAGCCCCACTTCATTCCCTTCAAGCACCACTTTTGCCCATTCAGCCACATTCAGTCCCACGGCTAGGGCAAACAGGGTCCAGCAATCCGTGTCCAAGTTGCAAACTGACAGCTGTCACGATTTACTGACTCTTCAAAGAAAACTAAGAAATCTCCCTGAACTCTGCCCATCAACCACATTAAAAATACTGTTTTTCACTCTGCAGATAATGATGACCAAATATCTTATTATAGATATAAAAAGAAATGCTCTCAAGCAAGCATAAATGTAAGTAAAAATGTTAAAAGAAACTGAGCATGAACAAAAAAAAAATCCAGTTTCAGGTACAAAGACAGAAGGCTGAGAGCTCAAATCCAGAAAAGTAAGTATTAGTTGTTGTACTAAGTCAACAGTTTTTTTAAAAAAATCATTCATCTGAAGCTCAAAATTCACTGTTACTCTTAATGTTTTCAAAAATAAGTTCTTAAAACTTCACATAATGCTTAGGATGCATATAACTGAAATTTTACGTTCAAATAGAGAAATTTCATTTAAAATAATGACCTTATATGTAAAAAAAAAAAAAAAATCAAATACAAGATATATCTTTAAAAATATACTAAATGATAGCAGTGACTCAAGCAAGAAAATACTCTCAATATTTCCCTTGCTAACCTTTCCAAAATTAAAACAATAAAATTAGAAGCAAACAGTAACTATTTTGATCTTGACCACATCCATGTACATGCACTTCAAAATCACTGGAGCATTAAAATGTAGTATTTTAATGATGAACATAATGATTTTAATGATGAACATAATTTACATTTGGTTAATTTAGAAAAGTTATCTAACTTTTGAGTGGTGGCTCATTTCAAAGGGGCAAAAAAGCAGTTGAAAACCAATAGTTCAAGCTATTTATTAAAGTAAAATTATTTCTTGCATTCTTCAAAAATACTGTAACTATAATAAAATAGGGAGTTAACTTTATCATACTAATTGCCAAAAAACGTTTGTCAACACTGATCATGGAAAAAGACTAAAATACCCTGAACACTTAAGTACTACCAGGATTCCTCCTTACAATAAAAGGGAGTGGCTTTTTAGAGATAAATAATGAGAAACTAGTGGCTTATTTCCCTATATCTGCATCAGATATCATATAGAAGGACTTTCAGACCTTGCTCTTCAACAGGTTCATAGCTGTAATGAACTAACCTTTTATTACATTTATTGTGCTATGTACCAAGTTCAGAGCAATAAAAAATAGCTGGCTCACTTCAGCCCTTACTGGTGAAGCATTTAATTTTTAAAAATATTTTGTTATTACTACTATTATAAAGATCAAATACCAAATATTTAGTTTACTTTCTACACTAACAAAATTTCCTTTGTATAGACCACCAATAATATTCACAAACTGACAATTTAGCTTCATCCCAGGCATGTCTCACTTGCTAATATACAGTACCCTAATTATATGTACACAAAGTTATGATAAGTTATGTACTTCTCTCATGTAAGAAAGATGTACAAGCACCTTGAAAATGCACACAGAAGCAAGCAGCATGTGATAATGCATTCATAATTTTATCAACTGTATATGAAAATTGCTTAAACCACCCTTGAACTGGAAATTTTAATATTCAAAAATCAACTGTGTAATAGCAGAACTTCGTTACACCTGTGTTCCAGTGAAGTCAATGGACACATACATATATTTAAAAAGGGACCACTAGCCAAAAACATTTTAAATTATTCCAGGTTACAACTTTCTTCTAGAGCAAACTAGAGGCAAAAAGAAAGGAGCATTTTACTGTATGTCATACTTATTTATCTTTCTTACTTGTTCTGTACTTTCCTGCTATTTGCCTATGGAGAAATGGGTTTTATTTAATAGAAGAGAGGAATAGGAAAATGGAAAAAAAAAAAAAGGCAGTTTAAGTAATTAAGTATAATTGTTCTTTTTCTTTTCTCTTTTTTTTATCTCCATGAAAATGGCTATCACATTGTTCCGTGAAAATCCCTTAAACAGATGCTGTTATAAAAACATCTTTCTCAAGTCACAAAAACGCATTTTTATGCTGCGCCTTCCTACCTTACAGGCATTTTATTTCCAAAATTCTTGACTAATTCTGCTAAGAATTCAGCCACAGCAGCTTTACCAGGTAATGCTAATTTAAATGGAAGTTATGTAACATAAAATTCATGTGATCTCCAACAGCCAAACACACACAGACCAAAAAATTGCGAGCCATTACAGAAGACTGCCTCTGGCTGAGAACACATTCCAGACCGCTAATTCTAAATTCAAGTCCTTTCCCTGCATGTGCTGCCGGCCATGTCAAAAGTAGGTCACCTTCCATATCTGGTAAGCTTTTGCTTACACCACCAGATGGCTTTATGCAGACATAAAGTCTTAAATTGTGCTGCATGCCTCACCAGCAAATTTTTAAAAGTCCTATACCTCACTCATCCAAATTAAGAGTCCTGCTTAGATAACAACAATAAAGCCACATAAAAAAAAAAAAATCTCTTTACTTTAGCTTAGCAAGACACTTTGCAATTTGGCATACTTCAAAAATAACTCAAGTCATATTTGCATACAAACCAGTGTCTCTTACATATTACTGTGTGTTCTACTCATGCAAAAACTAAATTATAATTAAACATCTGCCAGAAACCCATGAGATATCTCTACTTCAGAAAACATTTAATCAAAAACAGAGGCAGTCTGTAACAGACTCTAACAGCAAAGTGACTAGAAAACACCAAGATACCACAGCAAGCTACTTATTTTGCCAATTACAGAAGTGAACATAGCCAGTATTTACAACCATGCATTTTTTTGTTTGCTCACAAAAAGGTTAGGATTGTACCTGTGTCATCAGCCATAACATTAGCGTTTGATTTCCAGACAAAATGAGCGTGTCGGTATCTCCAAAAAGTAATGCTGAAGGTAGAATAAGAAGTGATTTATCTTCACTGTAGTCTTGCAACAGGAGCAAACAAGTTGCTTAAAGCTAGCTCAGCTGGAACCCGAAACTGGACCTAAGTGAAAACTCTCCTCCAAAAATCTATTTTTAGAGCAGTTATCTTCATGAGCCAAACACTTTTCAGAACTCATATGCCAATCTAGTTCTGACGACAATCAAATTCACTTACTCCTCTTAACGGAGCATCCTGGGTAGTTGATCCTTTCCCCTCCCCTTAATCCCTAAACGTCACGCATAGCAGCGAATGAAACCAAACACGTGGTACCACAGCACTTTTGCTCCAGTATGTGCTGCCTCAGTGCCCGAGTTCTAAAGGCGTTAAATCCACCAGCACAAGCTGAAACACAAGTCTGGACACAAAGCTTGCCTGCTTGCATTTGTTAAGCTGGCCCTCACCCAAGAAACTTTCTCCATGTTGGCAATCCTCTAGCAGGCTTCCCTGATCATTTGAAACTTGCTAACCACTTTAAAAGACAGCCAATTTCTCAAAGATAGCTTTGAGTTGTCTAACAGTTACTTGAAATCAACTAGGCACATTCTTGCTAAAGAATTTTCAGATCAGAACGATTCCCCTACTGCACCTCATATTGCTTCTAGCAGACCCAAAGAAGGGATACTGACAACTTTGCCACAGCAAAGCCTGTTTCCTTGTAGTGCAACGCAGGGCAAAATTTCTATTGTATTATTTGTTAAAAGCAGCTGAAGTGTTGATTTTCCTTTGTTCCCCCTTCCCAAAAAGGATTAATGAACTCTGAAATTCTGACAACATGCACCCTACCTTCACAATTTAAAGCTAACAAAAAATTAACGACCAGCATACTGTTTTCTTCCTAAGGGCCAGAAAAGAAGAGGAGGGAAAACAAACAAACAAACAAACAAAAAAACCACTAATACACTATTCAACATATTTACCTTTGCTATTTTAGCAAACTATTTTTCCCCCCCCCCTACTGCATTTCAAACCAAATGCAGCTCCTTTTGAGGAGGAGAAACCAACTCATCTCTCATTAACAGTAGTCCTGATGAAAGCGTTAGTACCTAGCATTTTGCCCTTCCTCCTTCACCCTTGTTTAAAAATATGTAAAGGGTTACAGGTACTTGGAAAAACATCATATACCTCCTGGGGTTTTGAGATCCAGCAACTAACTAATCCCCAAATGCAACTCCAAGTAGCTTAAGAGAGAACAAAGGTGAGAAATAACTCTCAAGTGAGTTTTCAAAGGGATGTGAAGTACATGTAGTTGATTCTATAACCAGCATATCTTACCTTTTTTTAAAGCCACATGAATACAAAAGAACAGGTGCTTTAAGAAAGACCTTCTGACAACTATGTTACAGCAACATATATGATGCACAATGGAGTTATAATAAAATAGGAGAAAAAATTAAACAAAGGGGAAAAATTCTCTCAATAAATGTTGAAATCAAAATGATTCCTCTTAATAAGCTATTAAGTTCTATTATAGTATATTGCATATAAAACAATGTTTTGATAGGTTTTAGATTAGGCTTCAACTTCAACTAGGTTGCATCTGCATTTACAGATACTGTATTTCATTACAAATGGATCTACAGAACATACAACTCTGAAGTCCACATCACATATATATATATATATATATTTTTTTTTTTTTTTTTGGGGGGGGGGAGGGGGCGTTACTTCAGAACTAGAGTCATAGAATATCCTGAGTTGGAAGGGACCCACAAGGATCATCGAGTCCAACTCTTGGCTCCTACAGGACCACCCCAAAATCACACCATGTGCCTGAGAGCGTTGCCCAAACACTTCTTGAACTCCAGCAGCTCAGTGCTGTGACCCCTGCCCTGGGGAGCCTGTCCCAGTGCCCGACCACCCTCTGGGTGCAGAACCTTTCCCTAACCCCCAGCCTGACCCTCCCCTGTCCCAGCTCCATGCCGTGCCCTCGGGTCCTGTCACTGTCCCCAGAGAGCAGAGCTCAGCGCCTGCCCCTCCGCTCCCCTTGTGAGGGTGTTGCAGGCTGCCAGCAGGCCTCCCCTCAGCCTGCTCTGCGCTGAACAAACCAAGGGACCTCAGCTGCTACTCATACACCTTCCCCTCTAGACCCTTTGTAGCCACCCTTTGGGTGTTCACTGATAGTTTTATGTCCATTTTGTGCTGTAGCACCCAAAACTGCACACAGTGACAATCCCTTCTCTCGACCAGCTGGCAGTGCTGTGCCCGATGCATCCCAGGATACGGTTGTCCCTTTTGACTGCCAGGGCACACTGCTGGCTGATGTTCAGCTCACCAACAACCAGACACCCCAGGTCCCTTTCTGTGGGGCTGCTCTCCAGCCTCTCATCCCCCAGTCTGTACACAGAGCCAGGGTTGCCCCGTCCCAGTGCAGAATCCAACACTCGCTCTTGTTAAACTTCATATTTATGGTGACTGCCCAGCTCTTTAATTTGTTAAGACCTCTCTACCCTTTACAGAGTCAGCAGCTCCTCCCAAGTTAGTGTAATACACAAACTTAATATACCTTCAAGTCCTACATCCATATATGAAAACAATAAAGAGAACTGGCCCTTAGAGCCCTGGGGAACTAGATCTAATCTGGTTGATCACTGATAAGCAGTTGCAGCACACCTTTGTCTCATTTCCTTCAAAATGAAATCAAGTATATTCTGGGACAGCTGCACAATGAATAACAGCAGAGAGTGTGAAGACTGTCTAGAAATTAATTTCAAGTGTGCACTCCTGATCTGAACAAACACATCAACATGCATATGTTGACCTTTAGCAAAGTATCCGCAGCTTTACCTTGTGACATTTAAACTGATTACAAGAACGGGTATTCCCTGAACGGCAAAAATATTCCTTCCTGAAAAGGATGCTACAGCTAAACTTGGGAAACTCTTCAGACTCATCAAAAGGAAGAAGGACCAAAAGGCAGCACACCTGAAGTAATCAGACTCACGATGAACAACATACATTAACACTTACTAGTTAATATAGTTTACACATTTCTAAATAGTGTAGTTTTAAACAGTTATAAACACACAAATTAATGCAATTTTGCTTAGTATTATCCAAGAAAAAAGATAATTGAATATTTAAAACAAAATTTGAGATTGGGATCAGCTGGGTTAACAGCGCAGACTTCTTGCACATGAAGAGAAGGTTGCGTATCAGAAAGTGGTTACCAAAAACTAGATAAAGAGCTAAGTGCTAACCTCAGCAGAAAAATATATCCAAATGTAGCTTCGCAGAAGTAAAAGTTATGTCAGATGATATGCAAAATTTAATATAATCTTGGTTTAAAAAAAATGATAATAATAAAGAGCAATACTAAAAAGCGAGAGAAATAAAAATCTAAAGTAAACTACAGTAAACTACCCTACCACTAACAGAGATGAATCAGTAGCAATGAATATATAGAAAATAACTGCATGGCTGAGTACTGTTTGACATTTTTGCCAAACGACCTTATCAAATAAGATTAACAGATAAAAACAACTATTGCAAACCATTTTCAACAATAAAATGGCAATTATTTTGCAGTTTTCACTTTTTTTTTTTTTTTTTAAAGGTGGGGTCCAGGTATTTTGAGTAAAAAAAAAAAAAAAAAAAAAAAGGAAGTTTACAGCACTGTCTGTTGATATTATTCTCACCCTTCATATTAAATATTTTTTTTTATGTCTCATTACTGAGAGATACCTCATGTATTTTCTGTATGCATATATACATTCAAATATATAGACATATGTATATACACACCATATAATTTTTCATGAATGTATTTTAAGAGCTAGACTCAATGAGCATACATTTTGAACTTCACAGACTTAGAGTGCAATACATAACAATTACAAGTGCTATACTTAAGTAAAATTGATTTTAATCTTAAAGTTTTATTCAGTGTACCTAGGGTGGTAGTAATACATTTTTAATGGACAAATCTGAGCTTTTGATGTTCTTTTACAAAATGTATTTCAGAAATGGTGAGAGGGTTGGTGTTTTGTCTGTGGTTACTTCTAATGCTTTTAATAAATGCAATATAAACTCTTTGTAATAATAAAAAAAATATCTTTCTGGTATCTAAGAAATCTTCAGCACTGCAACCTTGGAAAAACATGTTTTTCTCTGATTATCTTTATCTCTGCTCTGCACGTAATATACCCTCGTCTACATGATTGCAGATACTTGTGCATGTTATCAAAGGCCTATTTAACGAACTAAATCAGAAACCTACTAGTTACAAAAAGAGAACCAGATTGAACAGAAAATGATATGATTCAAAGAAAACACAAAGACCAGGACTTAAAGTTGAAATAATAAATTAGTCAAATGAAAAATAATTTTGTCCCTCTGGCACCCACTTTCCAGATTTTTGCTGAAGTGTATGAGGAACTTTTATGCATTTGATATATAATCAATCCTCATATAAAACTTTAAATTCCTTATTTTTCAGTCCCTACAAGATTTGTTACAGTAAACTAACCAACTGAATGAACATTCAAAGAAAAGAATAGGATTACTAAGTCAAATTGGAGACTCAACAACTAAGCAGACTGATCAGAGATACTGATGGTAGCCTAATTAAAGAAAAAAAGCATCAAAAGCATCACAAAGCGTGTAGAAACCTCTAGGATCAGAGTTCTTTCTGTAGGGCACCCACTGGACTGCAGGAAGGCTCCTCCCTTGCCTAGAGGCATTGCCATTGCAGCATCACTGGAACGCAGCACTTAGGCAGGACGTCAGGGAGTTGAGGCACAAAACACGTTTTTTTAGTGTGCCCGAGAATACAAGGACAAAACTTTTAGTCCTTCACGATGAAGCTGCTCATTCTTCTAGTCAAATTTTTAAGCAATGAGAACAAAAATCTGTAGGAGAAAAGCTGTGTGTAACAAAAACTGAACCCCAGTTTCTCCCCTCCTTTCCAGGTAAGACAGACAACTTCGGACCAAGCTGACCTACAGAGTCAAGATCACTCTCAGCAGGCTGAAACACTGTTTCACATTGGATTGGAACAGTTTCAACTAGAAGAGTTTAGACATATACACTCTCACTGCTGTTCAAGCATATCCCATAAACAAGCAGCTGCAGCACTTAAACGCAACCAAAACTTCCTCAAGGAAGAAAATTGAATTAAATGTTTTTCTGCCCTATCCCAAGTGAGAGCTCCAATTCCCAAAGCATTGCACTGAAGTAAGAAACTTCCCTGTTCTACACAGAATCAGATCTGCAGTCCGATTATCTGGAAATATGCTTCAATCAAATGCATTTAATTTTCTTTTTTTTTCGTTTTATTTTCTTTCTTTATTTTTTTTTTTTATCTTCCATTTAGATATAAGGGAGGACACAACACTCAGCATTATCAAAACTAACACCACTGTTGATATGAAAAAGAAATTTTTCGGTAGGTAAACCATACCTACCAGAAGCAGATGGCACAGGATGCCTTTGGGGATGCTAAATATTTACACTTTCACATCTGCATGCACAAGGAAGGTATTGTTATAGAAATTTAAAAGTAGAGAGGTATTCATCCATTAGCTGAGTGCTCTATTTTTGGCCTGTATACAATGGCGAAATGCATGCAGCTAATGAAAGACAGGGCATCCATACTAGCATAAACTGGAAGGATATGAGAAGACAAAAAAAAATAGACATGAAATAACAGTTAAGGATAAGCAGGATTTATTTGTTTTTACTGTAATAGCAATTGTGGAGTTGATCTTAAAGTGGACAACTTCAATGGACAAAAAAAAAAAACAACACAACAGTGTAAGAGACAAAGAAAAACTTTTCTGTTATCTATTTACCTAATCTAAATAACTTGAATAGAAAAGTAGACCATCCCACACTACAGTATTTTTCAAAAACACTTCAGTGATTTTTCTCAAGTTTTGTTTCTACATGTATACAAAAAATATTTAATGTCCAAAAATGAATTTACAATTTTGCTCTTGCAAATGTACTTGATTCAACCTTAGTTTTCAGACTCATTTAACTGTTTCCCTATCTTTCAAGCTAACCTCCAAAATCCTATCTTTCATATCTTAAACATGAAGCCAAGGAATTCAAGGTTAAGACTACAAACTTAGAAAGAAATATTAGTCTGTTTCAATCCAAGATCAACATAACTGAGCTGTATTTAAAACAGTGACAAGGAAACAAAATTGTTATCTGCACAACCAAAAGCAGAATTAGGTTTTAATACCTGCTACTTGATCAATCAGTTCTCTCTTCTGTAGAAAATCTGGATAGGTAGATTGTATAATTCTAAGTCTTCGTAGCTTGCATTTGAATAATCTAATGTTGCCAATATCCCTCCACAATTACTAGGTTAATTAAATATTTGGTTGTATTTAGGGCAGAGCAGAGTTCAGGTGAGGTAATGTGAAGAAAATACAGGAAGTATTTTGGCTCAGAATATAAAAATGCTGCAGGTGGTGACCTTTTAAAAAGTTTCTATTACATAAAGTTGAAAATTCTCAACTTTGTATATAGCATACTGGCATAATTTTACTTTTTTTTCCCCCTCGTTCCATTTTCCTGTCCTGTAATGTGGGTCATATGAACTTGTTTTAGTAGCTAGTCCCAATTAAGCCACAAAGGAAAGAAATCAGATGAGAAAAGATTTCTGAAAGAATCAGAAATGAGATCAGCTTTCAATTTTTCTCATGGTTTGAAGGAGTTTCAAATATAACCACATAAACCTCTAGCTGCCAAGCAAGTACCTATAACTCTGCTATGCGCTGTTTTCTGCTCTTGGAGGAAACAAGAAACAAAACAACAACAAAAACTTGCTGTCTGGACTTTCTTTAGTAATATCAAAAACCCAAACAAAACAGAACTGCACACACACTACTGTAAAAAGGAAAGGAATAAAGTGAGAAACATTACATTAGTAAGTAATTGTTTATTATCAATTAGCCAGAACCTCAGGAAATAAAATTACAAAGAAAATACTCAGTAGTTATCAAAATCCTTGTTTTTAAATATTTTATACTATAAGTCTCCAAACAGCATTTGTTACACTGGGTAAGTACATGCATAGTAATAGTGCATTCACATGTGAAGGAGATAGAACCTCTTAAATTAAAGAAGTTTTGCTAACAAAGCCGAACCACACACGCACCACAGTGTTTAAACTCAGTGTGTATGTGTGTGCATGTATATATATACACATACACACACACCCCTGCATACTTCATTTCCAGAGTGTTTTAAAGACATAACTGAGTTATGATTTGCACTTCAAAGCATATCTCAAAACTTTTCCATGCGAAGAGCTAGTCTGTAGGATGCAGTTAGGAAAAAGACAGCCGCAGGCTATCACACAGATTACCAGGTTGTGATCTTCAGCAGGGAAAAACCACTCAAGGTAAATCAGAACTTCACTGCACAAGTTCTCTACAATGAAGAATTCAATACAAGAATTAGCACAGGAACAGTCCACAGGTTTCAAAGTGATTCAGAAAGGTCCAGCTGAAAAGGAATCCCCACCCTCCAGGTAATCAGAAAAGGCTCTTCCAGGTTTGAAAAACAGCAATATTGAAATTTCATCTCTTAACACACCTTGTAATTAGAGATGATCTTAACACACAGGCTTTTTATTGCTGGTAAATCTAGCTGTCTTTACTGCAGCCCTTAAACATCCAGCCACCACTTCAGCATACCTAACCCAACTGTCCACCTTTCACATCGTGGCTCCACGATGACAAACATGAAACTGCAAATTTGACTTCACCCACTCACCGTCATCTCTTCCCTTCCACCCAAACTCCCTCCCGTAGAGCTGTGCATTGAGCCAGTCTGGGGAAAAAAGAGCTCAGCTTTCAGCCTGAGCAGTTCCCTGTTGTGGCTGCCCTAGTACCTCACAGCTCTGCAGCCAGGTATAAGGACCCACACTCAAAAAACAGAAGTGAGGAAGGCTGCAAAGCAACCTCAGTCTAGATTAAGCTGAGCGTGAACTCTGTAAGAAGATTTAACTCCTTGATCCCCTAGTATGATCTAAATCCCTGAAGTGTCAGCCTCATCTCATTACTGGCTCTGATGGGGAGTTTGCAGATGCATTCTCACTGACTGCTGAAAACAGAAAATACACTCCAACTTCCCATCTCCCTGAGATTACTGGTGGCACTTTAATTCTCTACCTAGCATTTTAAAGAAGCTCTGTCCCCAAAAGGCTATTGAAAAGATTACCTCTCATATATATATCATTTAAACTCTTAAGTGAATACTGAGAAAGCAAAAGAAATACAAACACAGACATCCTTACAGACATAAACCACAAAGCTCTTCCATATTTGCAAAACAGTGAATAATATCTCTTGACCCACAGTGACTTACAGGTGGATATATTAGATAACAGAGCAAGACTGAGATTTCCATCTACACTGGATCAAAAGGGGCAGAAGGCCTTTACCACATGGCAGCACCACAGGAAGGCAGTGAGGTATCTCCAGTACTCAGGAAGAAAATTCTCATGAAGAAAAAGCACTGGTGCAGGAAAAGTGTCAGGCTGTATTTGTTTCCATGTCACTCCTGGTACACTGAGGTATCAATTTTAAAACCTGGAGTAATACTTTATTTAGTGAAAGCAAAGTAAATAAATTCAAAAAACAGGCAATATGGGCAAACGAGTCATAAAAGCAAACTGACTGTGCTCAAACAGATTGTTTTTCAATATAAAGTGACTTTGGTAGTCAGTCACCATACCTTTCAAGAGCTAATTGCCTATTGAAAGTTTCATAGAGATGGACCCCAGAGATGACAGTGTTGCATAAACAAACCCACTCAAAGCATCAGAAGAAATGATACGAAGTTCAATGGTCAAAACAGTCATTGAAAGAACTTGACCAGAAAATCAGGAAAAAAACAAACGTGACCTGTTTAGCTGATGAACTCTCTCTGCTCTTTAGATAAATTAATAAGCTAAGGAAAAGTCTCACACGGAGAAAGTACACTTACAAAACAGTCCTGTACCTTTACAAAAGTGATATTGTTAACTAAAAAAAAAATAAAAGAATATAAGCATAAAATTGCACTTGGATAAGGATATCAGGTCAACCTGAATGCATACAAAAAAAGTAAATTTACAGAAAGCTGGAAAAAAAAAGAGAAAATAATGAAAGGACTACATTAATGAACTTTTGGATCTCAGTAGGTCCAAAAGATGAATGAAAGGATTTAAATGTGTTTGCATTTGGAGATATTAAAGAACTACATGGTTAAACCAGGAGAAAGTGAAACCAAACATCTTCTGAGATCTTGCAAAGGAAAGTAGGGTATGTCAGAAGGTCATCTCAATGTCAGAAGGTCATCTCCATCACTGTTAGGAGATTAAAGGCACTCTATTGAAGTAACAGTGGAGTTCTTTGACTTAAAGCTGTGTAACAGCCTCAGAACTAGCCAAGGTAGGAATCTGTTTTGTAACATGTATAAAAAAAATACAGCTGTCTGCAGACAGAGATAATGCCTTGGGTCGGAAATGTGGTTTCTGTACAGTGCCTAGCTTACTGGAGAACTACTCTCCCATTTAAGGTCTCCTGCAGCTCTCACACTAAATTTCTTAAATAACTTTTACGGAGAGCATAGACTTCTTACATTTTGGCTGCCAGCTGCCAAAATTGAAATGGCACGAGCTAGAGGGATGCTTTCAGTTTTTAATCACAACTGCCACAGGAAATATTTTCCCACCTTCTTTCAGAGACTGCTCTAAGCAGCCACTAGAGAAGCTTAATACTACTAAAGCAGTGGCAAAGTAACTAAGGCTAGGAAACGTCTGGATGCTATCTGAAAAGAAAGTAAAGGAATTAAAAAAAGGGTGTGGATATATATGGGTCATGTTTCTGTTCAAGCACTGAGCAGGTCTATTGCATGTAAACATATTTCACAAACCGCCTAAACAGGTACAGAATATAAAATTCGTATTACACCATTATATAAACCAGCATTGCAGAAGTGACACATCAGAAATTGCATTTTCAGTTTTAATGTCAAACAAACCTCCCTCCATTCAAACACAGCTACAACTAGAAAGAAAACAGACAGCAAGCATGCACAACTCTATCATCAGTGAGAATTACATTTAAATACTTGCTTGCATACTATAAAAGACACCGACATTGCCACATGAAATCAGATGCCTTATCATCAGTACTCTTACTTCCACAGATAAACGTGGCTTATAGTCATGAAGACTTTTTCCATCCGTCTGTATTTTAGAAGTAGTTACATTGCTGATCCTCAGTCTTGCTGGAAGGCCTCTCCATAACCATGTGCTAATGCCCCAGACATTTCCAAGTTTCCTGCCTCATGAAATCTGAGGCAGTTAATTCACAACCAGGTGATATGCATTTGTTCCTATACCAAAATTGTTCCTCACCTAATGAAGCTTTAAACAGTATTTCAGCAACTATTTGTTACTTCATTTAGCTGTTTAAAACTGATTTTCTTCCTTTTGAGAGGCCATAGTTTTAACAGTGAATTCTGTAATTTAATGAGAGGAAGATAACTGTCCAGCAGAGATAATAACAAACAGGTTTCTGTCTAGTATCCCCATACTGTCAGATTTTCACCTGTTTTTTTGCTTCCGTTCTCCAAATACAATCATTGGTACATACAACTCCAGAAAATTTCTTTTCTCAAAGAAAATCCCACAAATAGGAGTAGAAAGCTTAAAAGCAAATAGATTTTTTCTGTTCTTGTTAGGACTGACATAGAGCTGGACAGTTTTTAGTATATGACTTTTGAAGGTAAGGGGTAGAGTTCTATTTCTTAAGAACATTTGGTTGCACTTCTGGTATTTCAATGCAACTGGAATCAGTTACAGAAACACTACAGCTAGTACTGTATCAGACATTACCTGTCAGATTGCTGTCAATATTTGTCAATGGGGAAACCTAAAAGCAGGCTGCTGTGTTCAGATTCAGGCACTGCCTTCAGCACAGCAACCGTGAGATGCACCACAAAGTTCGTGGTTTCAGAACTATGAGCAATGCCTTGGCAAGAGGCCAAGACCTCTCCCATGAACTGCTGCAGGAGTGAATATACTACAGGGCAACCAGAAGCTGCCTCAAAGCTGAGGTTTTTCCATGCCTCACACCTCAAAATTATTTCCTCCTCTCGCTTTCACATCCCCCAGCTGTGGGATGCTCACCGGCGGCTGTGAAGATCCCACACCTCCAGCTCTTCCTGTATTCACACAGGGGTCAGTCATCATCCAGTACTTCTTGCTGCAGCTACAGCTACGAAAACGGCACCAGCTCCACACCATGACTTCTACACTTGTCCAAGAGATTTAACTAGGAGTTAAACTAGCAAGCCACGTGTCTGAATTAAAGAGGCTACATCTCAGGAGAGAGCCTAACACATTACTCGTAGTTCTTCACCCCCTGGTAGATAACAGTAAATACAGAGGGGCCGTGCAATTGAATTGCACAAACCACAGAGCTTTTAATACAAAAAAATGCGACTTTACACAGGCTGAAAATAAAAACCCACAGAACGCTTTCACACTTAAGAGATTTAATTTCCTGATAAAGCTATTTTAAAAACGTTGACCAACCTTGAAAGTGATATTGAAAACAGCAGCAGGGCCGCTTGAATCTTTGCAGCGTGAATAAATTACACACGGACGGGATGCACGTGCTTAACACATTGCCGCTGCCTCTGGTTTCAGCTCGCTTAGCGCTGGGGGGTGGCCAGCGGGGAAGCACAGCCCAGGGAAGCGGATCAGTCTGCCACATACGCCACAAGCTGAAAAAGGGTTAAAACCACAACCACCCACCCCAGCGAGCCCTGCGATACCACCTCGTTTTCACTTAAACTGCTCGTGGTTGCAACCTTTTTCAACCATTTTACAGGATGGGCAAGCTAACCCCACCTGGCTCGCCCTTTATTACTGCTGCAGGCGCTACCTGAGCGCCACCACCACGCTCCATCCCGGGGCTCTGCTGACCCGCAGCCTCCCACAGGGTCGCGTCCTTGGCTCGCAGCCCCGTGTGGCCGCGCAGGGACCCCGGCATCGCCCCGACACCCACACGGGGATGCTCTGCTCTGCCCTGCCCAAACCACCGACACGCGGTGTGTGCGTTACCGGGCTGCCCCCGTGAGCCCCGGATCCCCGTCCCCACCCCCGCTCACCTCGCCTGGGGCCGGGGCTGGGGGTGCCACCGGTTCCCCTGGAGCTCCTGCGGGAGGCCATGGCGGGTAGGCAGGCGGCGCGGAGCGGCGGCGGGAGGAGTCCGGAGCCACCGCCCCCTCCTCCCTGCCTGAGGCAGCGCCCCGCGGCCCCCCGCGGCACGGCGCCTAGCCCCGCCCCCCCGCCGGCAGGCAGCCAATGGGGGAGCGCGCAGGGGAAGGAGGCGCGGCAAGACCCGGCGCCCATTGGCTGGGAGGGGAAAAGGAGGGGAGGGGCGGCGGAGTGCGGGGTGCGCGCGTGTCCGCCGCGCTCGCCGCTGCCGGCGGCTTTGAACGTGGCAACATGGAAGCGGGCGGGCGCCTCTCGCGAGGCTTCGCGAGGGGAGGGGGCGGGAGGCGCTGAGGGGCCGCGGCATGGCGGCGGCCCCGGCGCTGGGGGTAATCGTGCGCTGCCCATTCCAGCCCTGTCCTGCCCTAAAGATGCTGGCATTGGGGCTTTCTGCACGGCCTCGGTGTGGGGGAGGAAGGGGGCAGAGGTGGTGCTGCCTTGTGCTTTGTTCGAGCCTCGGTAGCGGACCCCGGTGTCCGTTAAACGCCCGAGTTATGGCAAAAAGCCCGTTAAGCCTCTCAGGTAGCGCCTCACAGTTCGGCCTACGTGATGTACACAGCTGCCTCCTCATGCCAGCTTCTGACTCTCTGACATGTTTCAAATCTGTGGCAAATGAGCCCCCTTTCCACAGAAATTCTCGTATCTGAGAGTTTGGGGTTGAAACTCGCTGAGATAGCGGTTTGGCATGACAATAAATCACACCTGAAACAAGAGCAAAACCAGGCTTTGAGTCATGACTGTAAATGCGGTGCTTCGGGTTAAAATAAGTGGTTTAGGAAATCAGAGCCTTTGCAAACGAGGGTATAGGGAGGAGGCTTTGCCTGAAGCAAAGGTTGGCGCTGCTTTTTGAACCGAGAAATGTGATGGACCTAACCAGAAATAATTATTTACTGAAGAGCATTAATCAGTAATTTTTCATGAGATCTGAACTTAAACACATAGTCCACTACCAATGTCAGTGCAGGTACTTCAGCCAGTAAATGTTAAAAGAAACTAAGAAACTAAGAAATGTTAAAAGAAACTAAACCTGTGAATACCAGAACTAATAAAGTCTATTCCTCACTTTCTAACTTTAGTCTGCCACAATCTTATTTTTCACGCAGTGTAAGGACTTAATATTCCTGACATATACTTGTCTAGTAAGGCTGAAGCTGGCAAACGAGTTCATAAGTTGCTAGGGAGGAGCAGACATAACTCACAAACACATGCAATTTGTCACAGAAACGCTAACAGGGTGAATTATGAACATTTCAACAGATCGGAAGGTACAATGTGAGGAATAAATCATTTGAAGGAGAGCAATCAGAAACTGATGATTTGTAGCTGCATTCACTGAAAAATATATAATTAACAGGAAATAACTGCCTGTGTGACTATATACTCCCACGTAGTAGTTACCATCAAGTAAGAAGAACTGGCTGCTTGTGGTTGATGTGGGATACAGCTTCCTGAAGCTGTGCTACAGCAGTTTGTGGCAGTTTGATAAGAGAAGAGAGATTCAAAGCATTTAAGCAACCAGGTGAACAGTGACACTTAGGAGGAGATTGTTAATGATTTACTGTGAAACAAACTTTTGACTGTAAATGGACTGTAAAATTCCTGCTTGTTTTCATTCGTACACAGCTGCCAGCATTTAATATTTGGTGTATTCAGTGCTTGTGCTCTTCTGTCCAAGCAGACTCTCTTGCAGAATTAAAACACACACAGGCAAATGCAAATGCCTAAAACAATATTGTACCTTTATGCTGATCATTAGCCTTCTGTATCATCATGTAGTTCAAAGGTCTGTCTTGATTTCCTGAAGCATCAGGAAGATTTTTTCGTTCCAGCCTACTGATAACTAGACATCTGAAAAAAAAAAAAAAAAAAAAAAAAAAAAAGTTAAGTAAGAGGGGATATTGGAGAAACTTTCTCTTGTTTTCCTGTCTGTTCACATAGTTAAAGCCTGATCGTCACACGTGGTTGTGGAATCAACAGCTTTTCAGATCAAGATGGCAAAAAACATTAAGGCTGGTTTCCCTACTGTGGGATCACTCAAAGGTAGTTCAGGTACAGGCTCTGTGATCCATTTGTACTGGCGAAGATGCTTGGGACAGCTTGGTGTGATTTATATTTGAGATAGAAATGCTTCATTTTATTTAAATTTGCTGGGGTGATTGTTGCATGAAAAGACAGGACAATCACTTTTGAACTGCAATTTAATGAAAATCAAAGCAAAAATTTTAAATGTAATTTTAGAAAAGATAATGAAGAGAACAGCAAACTGAATGTGTATATGTGGATACACGTGGGTCTGGCTTGTCTCTGTTTTCAACCTGCTCCTTTCTTTTAAAGCTAAATATTTGGTACATTATAACAATGCAGTAATGCCCAAGAAGATAAATATCATTGTATTTGTAAGGGAAAAGAAACAAGACACGGAAAGAATACAACAGTGAGGAAGGAACAAGTTTGTAAAGCAAAGGTAAAACAATTTGCTAGAAAAAAAGAAACCAGAAAAAAGAAATAAAACCAGAAGTTCCATAATAAAGGCAAGAAGTGTGAGACAGAACCCACTGCAGTCAGTTGGAGTCTTTCCACTTGGATCAGGCTCATTTAAAACACAAAATAAAATAAATAAATAAATAAATAACAACAACCCTGTTGGCAATAATCACATTTGTCACAAGTCCAAAATGTCCTGATTGACTGCTAGTTCAGACTTCAGATAAACTAAATTATACTGCGTAACAGAAATCATGGTATTGTTTTTACTGTGCTTTTTATATAAATACTTCTGCATTAATGCAGTCAGTGCTATTTGGCTGGCCTGATTCATTCAACAGCATGGTGACTCTGCTGTTTGACAGAAAGAAATACATCCAAAGTGATAAGTAGAAGCAACAATGAAATAATTGCAGAAGAGGATTCTGTTTCTAGTTTCCTAATTTCTAAAAGCATAAATATACAGTCTGTCCGTAGCAGGGAGAAGAGTTGCTGAATAAGAGAGGCATTACTAATATGAACAAAATTAGTAACGCGCTTAAAGCAACCGAGAATTTAGCCCTATATTTTTTACTTCTTATACACAAATATTTTAAATTCACCATCACCTGTGATAAATTTGTTGCTATGGTTTTCTGATTTTAAGTTGTGTTCTATTGATAGATTTATTTCCATTCATAACTTCTATCAAATTCTTATCAAAATCCCAGAACATATCACAAAGTCATCTGTTATACTTCTACTAGGCCATTACACGTCTTTGATGAAAAAAGTGTAAAAGAGAATAATTGAAAGCTTAGATATCTTGTTATGTTGGTGCTCCTGAGCTATTTTATTCAGATGTTGATCGTGCAACTGAATTATAGCTGCTCACTGGATTATGTACGTTTCTCATAAATAAGTAAGTTTCAATCGATCGTTAAGGGAAAAGTGCATGCATGACAATGCATTGCAATATTAACAGCTAAGGGATTCTCTAGACAGGGAATTCTCAGAAGGTTTTAAAAATTAATACATTAAAAACTCATTGATATAGCCTAAGACTTTCAATAAAAGACGTTGTCATTTAGAATTTTAAGGTTTTTAATTGGCCAGATGATTTTTTTTTTTCCAGGACAGTAAGTGAACTAAGCACCTTGCTAGTAAATTGGAGGAGGTGTTTCCACCAGTAGACTGTGTTTGAAAATATGTCTTGGATGAACTTAAAGAGGGTGATGCACAGCTTTTGCTGTTGGTTTTCTGCATTATCAGGTTGAGACTTGAATTGCTGATCACCTTTCTGTTTTCTAAAGGAGTTGCAGGCAGTACGCAGAATCAACGTCCAGCTGTCTGCATTTGTCTACCAGAATTCACTAACCACTTACAGAAAAACAAAGAGAGATGTTTTGGAAAGAGGTCACCCTCACGAAAGAAAAGATAGAGAGTCTTAGTTACCCAAACCCAAACAACTGCACTGATTGTCATGGTGTGCTGCTTATAGACAATAAAACCTGCAGAAAAGAAAGGTGTATTTGAGTTGGTTATTCTAAAGGAGGAATTCTCTCTCTCTCTTGTTTATTTTTATTTTTATTTTTATTTTTATTTTTATTTTTATTTTTATTTTTATTTTATTTTTATTTTATTTTTATTTTCATTTTTTTTATGGTGGTAGACACCTCTTCATAGATTTGTACATTCTTATATAACCTTAGAGCATTTTCCAAATAGTCGGTGTCAGTGACTAATGGAAAGTGGCTATTTGTTGGAGAGCAATTCAGAAGGGTATAATTACCCAGAATATAAGAAGTTGAGCCAGGTGAAGTGTGTCTAGTTTGGGCAGATCTGAAGTTGAAGGGAAGTTTGTTTTAAAACTGGTAAGGCAAAATGTAGACCTTCCTAAAGTCTAAGTCAAAAGACTGCTCTTGCCCTTAGCAGATTTGCGTTGACCCCACAATGAGTAATGCAAACAGAATGTGGCCTTTGGGGCGGTAGTTGGATAGTCTGGAATTTATTACAGTATTGGTTGGTTTCTGAGGGTCTTCCCGTGGATTTTGCTGGGTTGATTCATCTACATTGATCCTTGTGAGTATAACTGCAGCTGAGAATGGAGCAAACTTCTCAGGTTTTGCATTTGTCAATTAGATTGGGAGTAAACTGTGAAGATTTACTAAAATTTAAGGTAGGCCTTTTGTCGTGTCACTTTGAATCAGTGCAGGAATGTGTGGTTTTGTCTCCTATAGCACGAGAGGCCCAGAAGAATAGGGTAAAAGGTGCCTGTAAACCGTTACTCCTGATATTTATCCTCACATGAACAATCCAAAACCAGACATGAATGATCCTTAAACTGGAAGTAGTACATTTTCAGATGGATTGTGTGCAAGCAATAAATCTATGTTAATGCAAACCACAGGTTGGCTGCAGGTAAAGACTAGGACAAGTCAGCACTGATATTATTTCAAACATTATTTATAGAAATAAAATCCTCATTAGAATGGCAGCAGGAGAATGAGGCTTAGTTGGCCATTACCAGCACTTGTTATCATACCTATTACTGAATCCAGTAGGGAAAACAAGCAGAAGGTACCTTACTGCCAGTGTACTGCCTGCTCTTTTCCAGAGGCTTAACATTTTTATCAATGATGGCGTCAAAGAATCAAAATTGGTGTTTTGCGTGTTTGTGTGTTCATCTCAAATTAGGATGTTCTTAAACTCCGAGGAAGTGCAGATATGAGCAGAAATAGCAGTGCACTTAATAAATAGGCAGTCCTGCTGGACCGTGCTGTACTGGGAGTGACTTAGCAGCTTTCCAGAATCAACCCGGAGTATTCTTATCAAATTCTTATCAGCCATCATCTGTAACTGCCTACCCCAAATGCCACATCTGAACTAGTTTTGCTTTACCTTGACATTTTCTAATATAATAATCTCGTGAATGTGGCAGATTGGAAAATAAAACAAATAGTCTGAGGAGCAGTAGAATACAGGATGCCTTATTTCCTGGAGATTTTTTTCCTGTGTTTCCCAAACCCCTCTCCAACCCCTGCTTCAATGGCTTCCCATCTCCTGATGAGTGTTGTGACGGTTCCCATGGGACATTCAGATAAGGTGTGCTGTCTGGTTTGTACAGAGCTTTAAGGCTGGCATGTTCTGGCATGGCCGGCCAGCACATACTTGCCGATTAGTCAACCTGCTGGCAAATTAAAGAACCACATCCTCTCTAATGAACTTTGTATCTTCAGTTATAAATAAATACTGCTCAAGTTTATTTAACATATACAATGTACTGCAGCCTTCCGAAGCTTTTACATACTTCATTATTCCAGAAATAAAGTAGATAAGCTTGACTTAACTGTATTCAAAATAATTGAAAAACTGAAAGCACCTGCAGGAAATAGGTAAACAATGGCTGCTATTGTTAAAAACCTATAACATGTAGAGCTTTCCCTGTGTGGGGCCTTTTCAGCACGGAGCACTTGCTCACAGATCCCTTGCAGCCAGCTGCAGCCTGGCAGTACTATGGGATCAAGGCAGCAAATAGGATGAGTTATATTCCCGTCAGAATTACACACTTTGGTAAACCAGAACTGGCCAAATGCCAGATCTCACTCATGCTCATGTCTTTGCAAATCGTTCTGGTGGCATGTCCTACAACACAAACTCATACACCCTGAGAGTGATCTTCCAAGCTTCTGGAAGCTACTTCTTCTGCCCAGGGCGAGGGTAAACACAAGAAGAGAAAAATGAGACCTCTTAGTATGGAGACAAATTCTTAGATATAACAGATAGGGCTAGCCTTTCCAGAACCCTCACCGATTCCTTCGTTTTACAAGGTGAAAAAAATGTAACTTAAAGTTGTTATTTTTGCTAAGTAAACTTTATTTAAGCCTATTTCATTTTTCAGTGATATATATATGGCAGTTGAAAAATTGTGATATAAACATACAATCTTGGCACACTCACAACCCTATATTCATTATGCAAGTGAATTTCAGAGTTGAAATATTCCTCCTGTGGTATCCATTAATCTTTGGAGCTTGATGGACACGGACATGGACATATCTAAGTGCAGTTGGCCTAAAACTCACTGTATTTTGATTCCTCCTTTAAGCTAGATAATGAACTTTTTTTTTTTTTTTTTTTAATGTTTTGGTTAGCATGTACAAAACGGAAATAGGTTATTTAAATACTTCTTTTTACAGTTGTAGGGTTTTTAAATGTCCTGTAATAAGCATTTTCTACTACCTGTATGCTTCCAGTACCTCTGCTTCAATTTCCCACAGGTATCTCTTTCTGCCTTATTGGAGTAGAACACTTTAAAGAATGATTTTTTTAACTCTTGTTTAAATAAACCTTAGGTGTTCAGTGGTGGTGGTTGTGTGTGTGTGTTTGTTTGGTTTAGTTCTCTTTGTATTTCATTATATTTGTTTCAGAGCCTTCTGGGAAAAAAATTGTACTGGACTGATAGAATTTATACCTGGTTGTACTTACTGACAACTAAAACCCAATTTCTTGCCAACCTTTTCAAACTGAAAGAGATATTGTTGCAGTTATTTAAAGCAGTAGGCAAGCTAATTCTTTTTTAGGTGCAACCTAACTCAAGAAAACACTTGGCTGTACTAAACTTTCAGTACGATAATAAATATGATACAATAATCTTGTCCCCCTTAATGAGAGGTACAGGAATATATATTTAGTAATCCGAAGAATAAATTCTGTGACATAGAAAAGTGTGGTTGCTTCTGCTTGATAAGACACAGCAAAAGCAAATGTGAAAAAAATAATAATCCCATAAAAATGTTATTCAGTATAATAATATTTCCAGAGAGGACATTGTCCCTGTTGAAAGCTTCAAACAACAGGAAGCAATGTCTTTGACAAAATGCATGTAATTAATATTTGCTGTGATAAAATATATCAATGTCAACTGGGAGGGAACAAAAGCTAAGTCCAAAATACAACCAAGGTGGGGTATGGGAGTCAGAGATATTTGGTTTGAATGGCATGGAAGCAGGAAACCAGGTGGGGTATATTTGTTAAGAAGCTATTTGCAGAAGGCTTTCGTGGGGCATCGAGCTGCCAGTTGTTGGTTCCACCTGGCAGATACGAGCAAACACTTTCCTCTGGGGAGCACGTGGTAATAATTCACCTTACAAGCTGGGTATCTTGTAGGTGTGGTGGTCATGATTGTGTTTCCTGTAGATTATGAGGAGAAACTTCGCTTTGCAGGGAAAGTACACCAACATCCGTGATGAAAAGTTTTCTGCTTTGCAGATATATAAAATCAGTTGTATTGAAGGTTTGTCATTCCCTATTAGTAATTCTTGTGGCTGTGAACTTCAACACTGCTCCTCTTTTCATCATATTAGTCAGTCTGGTCAGGATTAAGACTAAATCCAGGAAGACTGACATTTGAAGTGGCAAGTTCAAAAAAATAAAAAAAAAAGATTTCAGGCAGAATCTACCAACATTATTCCTACTAAAGCTAGCTCATTTTCAAGAACCTTCAACTTCTCTCTCCCTTCTTTCTGTGGAATGGAGACAGGGTGCCAAGTTGTGTATATGATGCAGTCAAGAAAAAAGACTGGCATTCAAAGCATGAGTGGGTTCCAGCTCCACAGGCTGGCATATGCCTTTCATTTGTCTGATATCTGCCTTTCCATCTCAGGATTAAAACAGACTGCTTCGTGTTGGTTAGGATGCTGACTTTGCCCATATGTTAACTTTTACAATAAGCACTGGAGTACTTTCTTCCATGCTGTCATTTCCTATGTACATCCCATCTTAAAAGCTGTTTGCCCACAAAACAACCCATGATGAGGACTGTAATCAAGGGGATGGTCCTGTTTCCTATACTCTTTGACAGGATATATGTGTTCCTTCCTCTCTGGTGTCTTATGGTGTGAGCCCTTTTGAGGGGAGCCCATCTTTTTGTGAGTTTGTATAGTTCCTGTTGGTCTTAGCTGCTACAGAAATACCAGTGAGCAGCAGTTCAGTGGAGTAATGGCAGTGACGGCGTCCTGTGCTGTTGATTCTCTTTTTCCTACATGTAAATTTGTAAGTGTAGTTCCTGTCATGGCTCTGAGATTGTGGCATCTAGCACTGGATCATACCAGCTGTAGCTGGTGAAGCCTTCCTGGTTTACACCTGTGAAGTCTCTGGCCATAGGTCTGTAGCCTTTTAGTTATTTTAGCTGTTTTGGAGTTTACTGTCCTGTAGAGTCATATGAGAAAACTATCATTACATTTTCCTTTAGTGTGAAAACATACAATTCTTATTATAATGTTTCCTCAAAGTTCTTCTGTGTTTCTTTAATGCAACCTCAAGTATTTGTTAGCAGAAAAAATTTCCACGTACTTCAGTTTGTGGAGTCATGCGTTATATTTCTGATTTTATCAGGCCATTGCATTCTTTATAATAAGCTGTTTTACAGATTGTGCCATTATCTGTTGCCAATAGGTGGAAGGTGATGCTGTGAAGATCCAATTACACTGCACGGTGAGACTTAAATACAGATGTAGAGGAAGATGGTAATATGAACCTACAACACCTATCACAACACATTAACTGAACTAGTCAAGTGTTCAGTCTAATGTTGGAAAGGAGGTATCTTATTTCAAAAACCTGTTTGCTTTACTCATGACTGGGTAATAAAACAGCTTGAATGTTAATTTAGAAAAACAGCCTATGAACCCTAAATACTGTGCATACTGGTACAATTGGAACAATATACTTTATTGTTGGAAACATGTTTGGATTTTGGGATGGAGCAGAAGATGAGGATGAAGTGAAAGAGTAGGCCAGGAAAAGCAATATGAATTGAATTAAGGCATATTATTTTTTGTAGTTAGGGGGTTGAATGTGATCCAAATGAAAATTTACCTGCTCAAAACCATATAACATCCAAATTTTTATTACTAAGTGGGTATAATTGTCATTAATTGCATTTTTAAACTACTTAGAGTAACTTGAAAAATGGGCATCATGTGGAAGATACCAGAAGAATACACCGTAGCAAAGAGGTTCTAACTCCAAGAACTTAACTCTGCAGAGGGAGGATGGGTGATAAGAACAAGGAAAAGAGGTAAAACACACTTGCACCCCAGATCAGGGTGATGTGAGCAAACATACTGTATCCAATGGAATCTTGAGGGGAGAAATGGTTGTTTGAAAACATAAAATATTGGGACATTAAAGGGAGTGTGGAGGCCATTGAAAGAATTAGCATCTGACATGCTTATGTTCGGTGAGGCTGACTAGAAAGCTAGATTGATGGCACTGTGCTTAGCTAAGCCAAAACGACGAATAGGCAGTTAATGTTCTATTAGCCAAATAGATCCGTCAGGCCTGTCAGCGACCTGGCTAGAGGGTATTGCTGCGACAAAAAGGTAAGATGGGTGTTTTTCTGCCTCCTCCAGAAGTCAGTGTTGTTTTTCATCATAATTTCATCTCACAGATTAGAACAGTTTACAGGTGGTGGATAGCCTCACAAACAGAGCTGAGTCCATGTTTTGAATCTGTTCATGTATGTTCCCCACCTGTAGTACCCAAGTATAGACCAGATGGGGCTATTTCTCTTCTTTACAGTAGGCTGCCATTTCCATCTGAATTGCTAAGAATGAAAGAAAAGGACAGAGCAGTGTGACTGTAATACACTGACAGGATGGGTTGAGGGAATCCCATAAGGAAGAGCTCATGATCTCAGCCTCTGTGAAGGCAGGTAAGTCTTTGAAGCTTTATTTGTGAGAGGAGAGAAATTATGCTTGCATCATCTCCACCTGAAAGACCATTTTCCTGACCCATGGGGAGAAGCTGCACAGAGGTCAAGTCAAACCAAAAATACATGTACTCTTTTGCATGCCTGAAGTGTCTTCTTTCAGATGGGTCTGCCCGCTTCTAGCTCTGCATCATCCCAGGGTCCTGTAGTGAAGGAATGATCTCTTAAGACATAGCTAACATCACCTTAAACCTCACCTTCAGTGATCAGGTACCTCATGGTTCCCAGCATTTAGAAAGCAAGTCTCTGATTCCACCTTCACTTTCTCCTTTAACCTGGACCACTCCAGGCTTCTTCTTCAATCTTCCCCAGCCCTCTAGCATGAGTTTTAACAAGAATTTTACTGTTGTGAGAGTACACAGTTTTAACAAGATTTTCTGTTATTACAATGCACAGTTACTCTTCTGCTAGATAAGCAGACCGAGGTGGGCTAATAGAGTTTCAGTGAATCAGCCTCACTTGTCAGTTAGCCTATCTGGCTGATCCGTAGCTGATACAGATTAACTGTCAAAAAACAACATCCTCACCCCCTCCCCCACACAAAACAAAACCCCACAACCAACAACTGAAAACCCTACACTTAAAGTCTATCAGCCACCTTTTATTTGCCTGTTCAGTGAATGTAGAGCTTGACTTTGCAGAACTACTATCCTGTTGTAGACTATGCTGCTAAATGAGGAGCTGGGCTTAAAGCATTGAAATAAGAAAATAAAGTAACGTGTGAGGTATTTTCTATTTGTCCTTCCAAGATCAGTGAAACATCAGAGCATCCTGGCCTGATTGCAAAACTAGCCCTTTTGCTCACCCCCATGACTGCCAGAAATTGGATGTTTAGTGGGGTTTGGCAGTGGCAATATGGAAGCTATGGCAAGTCGGAGTCTATTTACTTTATGTTGTTACTGAATTACCTGATTCAGTCAAAGGAGGATTTATTACCTAGTTTATGTTGTGGGTAGCTTTTAAAAGTTTATCAATGATATCTACAGTACTGGAGGGTGGCCTTTAAATCATGCAATCTAGTAAGTAAAATCCAATTAAATTATATAACAAATATATACACAGCAAATTATAATCAGGAAAGTCTTATATTTTTTATGTATTTCACTAACTTTATGATGCTAAGCTCATTTGCCTGAGTGCAAAGCTAAGCATTTTTATTTTGTATAACATGCTCATTTATGGTGTCTGGTGGATGGTGGAAATAAATTAGTAGCAAAACATGCAATGTAAAGGAAATGACCTTGGAATACAGCTGCATATTTAAGTGTATAATAGGACTGTTTTCTCCCTCAAGCACTTCAAAAAAGCATATACTAGTAAGAAGTTAAGAGAATAGGGTTTGATATACTAAACTGGCTCTGCTGTGTACCTAATCTAGAAGTGGTGGTAAACTTCTGCTCAAGGAAGAGGTTAAAAAAGAAGCTTCAAAATCTGTGACATACAGAGCCAGCTGCTCAGGTCTACACATGGGTAGCATTCCTTTCTAATCTTTGTAGGTGATCAGGTTATGCCCTGACATGGGACCCTGGAGTGCTCCTATTACCCTACGCTGGCTCAGCAGTGAGTGCTTGTGAGTTGCCAACTCATCATCCAGCTCCTTAAAAAATCTTGCAGTCTGTATGTGGTATACTCATGCTGTACAAAATGTAATGATG
Source organism: Netta rufina (assembly GCF_964035555.1). Lineage (NCBI taxonomy): Eukaryota > Metazoa > Chordata > Aves > Anseriformes > Anatidae > Netta > Netta rufina. Next base: position 121,336,669 of record NC_140124.1, read on the forward strand.
CTATTATAAAATAAATCCCTGTTATGTTAAATTGGGTGTCCTTTAGTTTGAAGGGTGAATCATTACTTCTAAATCCACAAAGCAGGAGCTTGTTTTCTTTAGGAACTTCTTAATTTTCTGGAAATGTAATTTTTTCCCCCTGCTAAAGTATTCTAATGTCCATTATTCTGTATTGTTGGAAAATCTTGGTATTCCACTGCCTTTATTTTTGGTCTTTACTTCTTCTGATCATTTACTTATATTAAGCTGAAATAACTAAGAGGACTCTAAATGCTTTCAATAAGCTTGTAATATTAATAAGTTAAATCCTTCTGGACAGAAACATTAGAGCTGGAAGAGAGGATTAGCTGTTTGGCTCCAAAGGCGAAGGAGAACAACCTACTGTGTCTAACAATTTACATAAATTACTGTCTTACTTATTTTTAGTTCCACACAGTACTGTTTTATTATTGTTTTTTTTTTTTTTTTTCCTTTTTTTTTTTTTTTTCTGGTGTAGGTATTCTGGCTAGGTTAATATTTTGTACTAAAGGGTATTATGTATAAATAATAATGTTATCCTTTGTTTTGGAGTTAGAGAGTCATCCAGACTTAACAGGCAGGGAGTTCTGAATTAGGAATGATACCTATGTTTGACAGAATGAACTCTAAAGGTCCCTTACAGCTGAAATTTTTATATAATTTCTAGAAATGAAACAAGAACAACCCAGTGGCAGCAGTCTAGTAGTCCTCTTGTTCTAATTTCTTTGTCTTCAAGAGAGGAACTGTGGTCTATGGTTCTGGAGGATCTGATTTGGTTCAAGGAATCCTGTGGATCTGGACATGGGGAATGGAGCCAGAGTGAACTAGTGGCAGTCACTGCAGTTATTGTCAGGATCAAGAAGATGAATTATAGTTACCCAATGGTAATACCAAGCTGAATTGAACCAAGGGTAGTCTAAAGTGTAGCTTTTTACGCAGAGGGATGATACAAACCTGAACACCACACACCAGAAAGCAGTGTCGGAGTTCATGTCGCTGATATTACTTGCATTAAAGCACACTGGAGCAGAGCTGTATGATACATACGTTGCTGGACTGAAACAGATGTGAAAAAAGAGCCAACCTGAGATAACTCTGTGGGCCTGTGGGTGCAATTCTTTAGTAACTAAATTGTAGCTCAGTAAAGCAGATAGCATTAGGAATGCTGTTATGGCCATACTTCTGTTATACAGTACATTTTGCTCCTTTTATTGACTGTACGGCTCATAAATTTGTACATTTAATAGAAATATGATTTTGTACCTTCTTTCCTCACTCCTCTTTTCCCCAAGTACTTCCAGCTCTCAGTTTTCTGAAGGCTGGATAAGACAGAAATGTAGTAAATGTGAATAACAGACAATATAACGTAGAAAACTGTAATGCAAGATATGATTGGGAAAAGGAGGAAACTTAATTGGCCATGGAGTGCAAAGATCCTTCAACTGACTCAAGCTGGTAGGCTTTAAAAGTGCTGGAGAGAGACTACGTTGCTTTTAGACTGAGGCTGGCCCACTCAAGACACTTCAGATGGCTCTGCATCCAACAGCAGTGGTTGACCCCCAACCTAGATGAAGTCACCAGAGGCATTCTTAACAGCTGGATCCCTGTTCCCAAAGATTCTCAGTGCCTGTGACTAAGGAGGAGCAGAGAGATGATTTAATTTCTCAGTCCAGTAGCATGATTCTCTGTGGGGACTCCAGTAATTTTTCTTTTAGGAGAGATGCCTTAGCAGACTGCACCTCATCTTTATTGTTCCAATGCTTGTATTAACTATGTTTATATATTGCATCATTAACTCACCTAAGTATCTTTGGATTTTTAATTGCCTTTGTGCTACAGGGATAGATGAATGAATTTCTGGGAAAAATTGTGTAATCTGTCCTGCACAAGGATTACAGCAATACAATCTTTGACATAATCATTTCATCACTGGCCTTCTCTGAGTTTCTGATGTATCTTATGTTTCTTCCCCTTATGTCTTATGTTTCTTCCCCTTATGTCTTTTGTTAACAGTACACAGAGCAGATCGCTGTGTAGGACATGACACAGTAGTGTTGCAGAGAACATGTAATCCCCACAGGACTGGATTAGGATAGACCTTCTGAAGTGTTGTGTGACCGTAGCACCTATATGACCAAAGGGTAGCTGCAGAAAGAGTGTTATTGCAGCAACATGGGGATTTGGGACTGCTCAGACCTGTAAAAGCAGTCTCTAGGCAGTGCTCAGAAGGCTGTTGTAAACAATAATGCTTCCTAGCTGCCTGTTGGTGTAACAAGGCGCTGAAGAGCGACCTGTGCTTTTGTGCCTAAATAAAGCAGATACACAAGGGAAAGTGAAAAATCCATAAAAGGTGCTCATCGCAGAAGATCCATGCAATAGTACTCAAATATATCTCTGCACACTCAGCCAACACAACGCACTCAATACAAACAATTTGTATTTAAAATATTTAATTTTTTGAGAACATATATCAGTAGCAGGTAGTGTTGTAGTCATATGTAGTCATATGTCTTTGCATGAGTAGAAAGCTTTTAATCAGGACTGCTACATGTATTGGAATATAGAGTCAAATTCTTTTGAGGTGTAACTATCTATACGATGCTTAGCTCTGGGAGTCGTTTTGTGCTTCCTCAGACCTTGGCTGGGACCAGAGGGGACTGGGGGACGGGGAAATGGCATAAAGCGTAGAGATGCAGCCCACTGGCCAACAAGTAGAGTTCAGCATTTTGCAAGCTTAGCAGTTCAGCTTTGACGACAGTGTGTATATAAATGAGCTTAGCACAGTTCCTGAGCTAATGAGCTCTGACTCTTGCTGCTGCACAATACCTTGGGCGCTGAGCTGCACTAATGCAGCTTTGCTGCTCTGCGGCCCGGAGCAGGCTCGTCAATCTTGGGCTTCTGTGTGGCGTGCTTGCCCCAGATCATGTTCAGCACAGCCAGAGCTGGTTTAGGACTGTCTGCACCCATCAGCACAGCGTGGGTTGGGAGTTTGTTTTCGATGTGCTTTGAGTAAGCTCCAGATGAGCTCTGCTTGTTCTGTTCTTTAGAGCTCCTTTGGTAATTTTTGGACAATAAATGGAGTTCTTGGGGCTTGCAACTTACTAGTATTTGATAAAAATATGTTGTTGTTTTTTGTTTGTTTGTTTGTTTTCTTTTTTTTTTTTTTTTGTTTTTTGTTTTTTGTTTTCTTAAAAAGCTGGGTCGAGGAGACCTCACTGGGTTCTGAAACAGTGATAAAAGCTGGTTTTAACTAGTTCCCCCTTCTCTCCCCGCCCCTTTTCTTTTTGTCTTCCACCTCTATTATCAGATAGGCAAATGTGCCATTTTGGCAAGGCATCATTTTCCAGTTGATTGCTTTGGAATGCTGTGTGAGAAATGTGCATTCATACTGCAAACCTCTTTAATGGGTAATTGGATAAGTGCAATTTAATGAGAGAAATAAAATTTTAAAAATCAATGTTTATGTAATTCATCTGTCAAGAAATTACCCCTATGCTGTAACATTACATTAAGGGAGACAAAATAAAATAATGGGATGAATATATTAACATATACCGAACTTTTGTGTTACATACTCTTTCTTTGTGGCTGTTGGTAAAGCTTTTGCAATGAAGGAAACTTGAGATGGGGTGAATGAGTGTTTAATAGAGAAGGTTCAGTTTTTCATCAGGTCAGATTTTGGCCATGGCTGTTTTGCTGGGAGTGGCCAAGTCATCTCGTCACTGAGATTCAGAACCTCAGATGCTCAACTCCTGCTGTTCACAACTGGACCTGCAGCAGAGTCCTAAGGACTTCTGGTGTTGCTAAAGATGTTGCACTGCTAAGTTCAGATTCCTGCTTATGAATGATCTCTATGGTTCTCTTAAGAAAAATATAAAATATTCTTGGAATTACTGGAGTTTATGGAAAAAAAAAAAAAAAGAGGAGGCTTAGACTTATTTTGCCTACTGTTGGTGACCTAGGATCCTTGCTTTCAAAGATCAGAAGCAGACTCTTGACAGAAGGCAGAAGGTTTTACCTGAGATGAAGATAAGTAGAGTTGCCTGCCTCCATAGACTGTCAGTGGAGAGTCTCCAATAGAGGAGGATATTTGTCAGTCTGTGTGATTGCTTCTCTTTCTGAAACCTTGAGGATGTTGCACATTTTTGTTTGATCCCAAGAGTGTTCGCCCACTAGAGTGAATAAAACATTAACTCAACTCTTCCTGAAGCAATATTTCCAGAATTATTTCTGTTTTATGCAATGGTTGTCCTTTTGGGCAATGTTTTGCTATTTGAACTAGGGACTACCACATGGAAGAGAGTGAACCAAAGAGCCAGATTTCATACCTTAGAAATAGAAACAGACTGTTATCTGTTGCAATCTGAAAGCAGAGGGTTTTGCATCAGCCTCTCTAGGGACTGATACACTACCCCACTATAGAGGAGGTTGTTGATAGTCTGATAGTTGAGTCATCTACTCAGCATCTCACTGAGAGCTGATTCATTGCCTAGGGAATTAGTTTGTCTTTTGATTCTATGGCAACAAATAAGGCACACTTCTTTCTGAATAAGTGTTTACATTTCAGGACACCTACATTGCACTGCTTACTTTTCTTTTAATGAGAGAAGACGCCAAATGTTATTTATCTTGGAAAGGGAAAAGTATTTTGCTCAAGAATATTAATCAAGAGCTTTTTTGATAAATTAATATGAATGCCTTTAGGACTGGTTAACATAAATATTTTCCTTTCCTGCTGACAAAGTGTGGAGCTCTGGAGAAATACATAAAAAATACATTATACTGCTATTTAACAGTGTCTAAAAACTAAAGGGGAAATAGCTGTTTTGTTTTTCATGGTCTATTTAAAAAGAAATGACAAAAAAAAAAATCTAATGTGAGTTATATCTTTATATAGAGGTGTTATTTGTAGTAAAGGAAGAGTTGCGTTATTTTCAAACATGTATTAGAACATATTATCCTATTTGTATCCTAATTATTAGATATGTTGCACATACCAAACATTTCTGTTGTGTTAATTTTTCAAAACTGAGATTGAATATTTTGAAATTAGTTATAGCCATGCCAGTTTTCTGCTATGAATGTGGGTTTTGCCTCTAGGGGAGAGCAAAAAATAATTTTCAGAAGTTACTTATGTGCAACCAAAATTCCATAATACCACTCATTTGTTTTCTGTCCAAACTATTCCAAAGCAAGGGTTAGAAAGCTTCCTGGAGTTCCTCCAAGGAGGGTTTGGCCTGACTGTAATATTCAGCTTGAGGAATCTCTCGTTGCCAGTTCAAGCTCCCATTGAGCACAGGGAGGCTGCAGATTTGGTGGCTCCCAAAGGTGACTTCAGAAACATAACCGCATCTCTGTTCCTGCCCATGTTCAGTGTCTGTGTTAGAGCTTCCCACCATCCTGGGGAAGAAGCAAACACTGTGTGAGGTTTTGGTGATGTGGCAGTGCAGAACACTGCAGCGCTCATTTGAAAGCATTCATTCTCCAGGTCTTCCTGCCTCTCACCAGCAAGGGAAATGGGTGCTTCTGTCTCCTGTTGCGAGTGATTCAAATATTTCTAGCGTCTGTCCTCCGTGATATTGTGGGCAGAGAGCTCTTTTTGTATAGGGATTTGTCCTTGTGTCAGTGGTATGAGTAACATGTTGCTTCTCCCATGACCTTTACCCATCCTCAATCTGTACATAAGTTTAACATTGCTTAAGAAATACCCCATCCAGACTTTACTCCAGGATAAAAGGACGTTCTCCAGTTCAGTGTTCAGATATTTCAGAAAAGGGCATACAGAGCCGCTCTGCACTAGCTATTGTGAAATGGCTTTTAGCACAGCATCTGGTTTTGGTCAAGCTCATTGTGTGTTGCTCATTCAGGGGGACTGTGGCCACAGTCCTCTGAGGCGGGTGCAGCTCTAGCCACATTTTGCAATATTTCCTTTCAAAGTTCTTAGTGCTCAACTGACCCCGTCCTTTACTGGCACTGGTACTCCCCTTCCCCTTCTTCAAAATGGGTTCTTGCTCTACTAATTATTACCAATATGTTTTGGGAGACATTATATCTTCCTTTGAACTTTTGTTGTAAGTTAAAATGCTTAAGACTTTCTCTACTCTCTCTCTCTCTCTCTTTTTTTTTTTTTTTTTTTTTTTTAATCCTATAATGTCATTATTGTCACAGATGAAGGCAGCAATTTAGGAAATAGCTTGTAGTAATTTTTATGTATATTGTAGTCTGTCTGGGGATCAAATTTTTCAGCCATGAAAAATAGAAAAATTGTATCAGACTGATTCTACGAGGTGGTAGATTTGGGAAATTCTCCTGCTTCCTGGCACTCTGGATGTGGGAGCCTGGGAGGGATGTCCACAATATAACAACATTGTCAGTCACTGGGTTTATAAAGTTGTTTGGACATGGAAAGATCTCTGTTTTATTCTTGGCCTTAAATGGAGGTTCTTTCAATATTGCACGAAGATAGTTGCATAGTGAAAAATGTGATAACCTTAATAGATTTCTTGAAGACGGAAGGTCTGTACTTATGAGAGCTGTTAACCTAGACCCTATTACAAGGCTGCTAAATTATGCAATAATAGCTTTTATGAAATAGGACAAGGGATAAACAGCTAAACCATTAATAGATGCATTTAAAATAAATGAATATTAAAACTGAAATTACATTAGTCATCTGAAGTCTATTTAAAAAATAATACTTTGAAAATATAACATGGTTTGAATGTCATGTGCTTGACACAGTATGCAATATGCCTCAGGAACAAAATTCCTGACCAGTCAAGTGCATACCAAGGGATATATGTGTGAGACTATTTCAATGGTGATCTATTTTTATAATATACTACAAAGCTTCTTCTCACAAACACACGTTTCTCTGTATTCACATGAGGTTTACAAACCTGATTCTAGGAGCACTCCGGTTTTCCAAAACTCCTATGTTTGCAAATTTAACTTTAATCTGCTAGTGTCTTTGAAATTTTATCAGTTCACGGTCATTAAAAAATACCATCTCCCAGTTGTATGAGATGTTCCTCTGAAAAAAAGCTTTTTAGGAAAAATGACCTAGGAATCCAATACAGTGAGTCTTGCAAGCATTCCTACTTACTCTGAAATTATAAACCCATATGAGAAAGAAAAGTTATGTTATTCTTGCATTTCACTAATAATATTACATTTCTCCATAAAGGGGTAAGGAATTCAGGCAATATGCTTACTGCTCATTAGAGGTCAGTAGTGAAGCACGACATGAAGGAAGAATTGAGCATTCATGTAAGGAGCCCAGTTCCATTCTGTTCAAAATAGACTTGTGACAGAAAATAAAAATTCTGCAGGGTTCTAGAAGTGGGACTTCTTAAAAGAAATGTCAGGTTAAAATTCTGAGGATGTAGTTTCTGAACATTGGATTCAAAATAAAGGTGATCAATTCCGTGGTAGTATTCATTTTATGTTATAGTATAGTATTTGTCTTCTGAATGAAGCTAGATGATTTTGCAGGCTATGTAAATTTAAACAATTAAAAAAAAAAACAAATAAGTTAAAAATCAAAGCTATAATATGCCTGTAGACACACTACATGACAGAAAATCACATTACAGTCTTAAGGACAGGGTCCTTGACTGTCATCTTCAGTCCTGACAAATCAGCACTACAGAGACATAGTTAATAAAAGACTTTTCAAAGTTTTGGATTTTATGACCTCGGTTATATTTTAATGTGGATGCCAAATGCTTGCAATATAATGCCCAGTTGGTCTTCGGTGTCCCAAACTGCACATCTGATCTTCCAGTTTCAATATGCATCATTAAGACCTGTCTCTTTTAAGGCATATTATGGCCCCAGTCCAAGCCTTGCCATCATTAAGACTCCACTGGCTCCTACCAGGTTTTTGTCAGGACCCTAAAATAATAGTCCCCAAGGGATGAACAGTTCATATCAGTAGAAATGTTGAAGCAGTTTTAACAGTTTAAAAATAGTGCTTTTTAGCATTCTTGAATAATTTACATAATCTGAAAAAATGAATCCCTCTGTAGACATCTAATTCCAGAGTGAAGAATCACTGCAGTTTTCATTTCTGTCTCAGGGACAGAATTATTAACGTACTAAATCAAGTAAATTAGATATCATGCAAAGCTCGGTTATTTTTCAGGATTTAATAATGCAAAATCAATAGAAGCATTTACTACATTCTGTTGCTTTCTAAATCTGGCCCAAGATGGTTTTTCAAACACCAATTTTTCAGCACACAGGCTACTGTGACCTGCTGCCAGAGGGCTCTGCAGTTGAGCATCCTCCATTCCCCTGACTTTGGGTTCTGCTCAGGGCTCTAAGTGAACATTTCAGCCTTTACACATAGGAATGAAAATTGCTGTTGGTTAGCAAAAACATGTGCCTCTCTCTCATGAAAATTCAGGGACTAATTTTAAGTTTGAAAATTTTGTTAGCTTTGAGGTAAAGACAGAAAGGGCACCCTTAAGAATACAGAACTCCAGTCCTTGTCTTCTCCACCCCATTCTCTCAGCTTGGCAGGGGGCTGGACTCCTTCCGATTCATGGTAAAGAAATCCTCTTGATGGCTTTTTCCATAGGGTAGAATAATGCCTGGGAGAAGGGAAGATCCTTTAAATCAGTATCAGGGACTCATACCCATCTCCCCTGCCCTTTCCAAGCTGTCTGGCTGCCATCACATTAATCTCAGATGTGATATTAATAGAATACCTTATGGTCATTTTTCATTTTTATTAAAGTATGGCTTGCATTAAACATGGTGCATAAAATACCTAAAGAAATGAGTCAGTCAGCACTGAATCCTGTTCTGATCATCAGGAAAGAGTTAACTTTATGCTGTAGCACCAGGAAAGCCATTTACATATTCTGTTTGCCATTCTGATAGGGAATAGTCTTGTTTACCAGTCCTGGGAACTGTCAACATGTTCAAAGCGAGGTGGTAAATGTAAATGAGGTGAGTCAGTATCAATGCATTCCTGAAAGAATCTTGGTGAGTATCAAGGTGTATCTTAGGATCCTGGAGTTGGTCCTGTTCAGTGGAAAACAGCTAAAGATGAAGGTCTGATTGTGGAAGCATCTTGGCAGCTAGCTAGCTAAATAAGACACTGAAAAATGTTATGGGCTTGACCCAAATGATGGCCCTGAAAGGTGGGAAATAACTGTATAGGTATTTAGTGAAGTACAGACATTCTCCCAAACTCAGCTCCCAAAAACTGATAGAATAAAATCCCGTAATTTTCTTTTTCTTTTGGACAAATACAAAGCCCAGATTTCTGCTCACTAGATGTGACTTGTATAGCCAGTTATAGATTTAATTTGGTTTGAATTGATATTTGGATTCCCCTTGTTCAGGGCTGCTGTGGGAAAGAGAAAGGGTAAGCACAGCAGGGGAGGTGTTTCATTCTGCTCATCAGTCTCCCTGACTGAAAAGTCTCTCTTTTTCCATCAATACTTGGAAAAAAGGAGAAGAAAAGCATAAAGGAAGTTTAATACCGTTCTCCAATCCTTATCATGTCATGTTTTTATTACACACAGAGAAGTGACTACAGTGTAGTGTAGAGATTTCCAGTATAGTTTTAAACTACCTAACGAGGACAGTCCTAGTGCTTCTTTGCGGCAGCACAGAGCTGCGTACATTTAAGATGTAGAGGAAATATATTCTGTGTCCATATGTATTTCATAGTTTGAAGCATGGGGAAAATATTCTTCTACGCTAGATTTCAACTTTCAGCATTTGAAATAGCATTGGCTCTTTTATCCTTTCTTTTTCAGTGAAGCAGCAGGGAAAACGTGCCAGTCTGCTAGAGGATTTTAGCTGACTGCCAGGTACTGTGGCTCACCCTAAAAATCTCTCTGGTTTCCCTGGCAGTCTGCATTTGACTCACAGCATTTGAGCTGTTCTCCTGAGAAAATGTCCCAGAGAGTTGGTCTAACACAGACACTGTGTGACAGACCTAACTCTTCCTTCCCTTATATTATTCTGGCACTTTCATCTATGCAAAAACAATGAAAATCCTGATCTGAAAAGAAAGACTGTTCAGCTATGACAGGTTAGTTTTTCCTTAGTAATTTCCCGGTGTATGACCCAGAGTAAGAAAACAAACTTCATGAAGAAGAACAAAAGGAAACCAGTCCATTTAGTTGTCCATTTAGTTGTACACTTAATTGCAGTGTCATTTAACAACACTGCTGGTTTTATTCTGTAACGTTTACACTGCTGATAAGTGCAAAGAGGGTTAGGAAATAGTTATTTTTAGATGACATGTTCATGACACAACTTTTATGTTAGTTCGTGCCTTTTTCTGAATGAGGATGGACGTATCGGGCCTTTTTTTCAAGTGTAAGTCTGCTGTTGTGTAGCAGTTTTTTTCCATTCCTTAGATCTACTCTCCCAGAGGTCCAACCAGCATTGGTCCCTGGCTCAGCTCTGGCCAGCAGCAGCTCCCTTTTGGAGCCGGCTGGAGCTGGCTCTGATCTGCCATGGGGCAGCTGCTGGGCTCTGCTCACAGAGGCCACCCCTGCTGCCCCCTTACTACCAAACCTTGACAAGTAAGCCCAATATAGTCTTTAGAATTTTGTGAGTGATACTTGATTTCTAAAGAGCCAAGGTGACTACAAGTGTACTTTAATACCATAACACAGACATGGCAACAACCCCCACCGGTAGATTCAGAACTGTTCATAATTTTCCTTTGTTATTTAATTCAACAGAGATTAATTCCAGAAAGATCAGAAAAGTGATTTTCAGCCATCTGACTGGTTTCTGTGAAGCCAAAGCAGCTGGAGCACTGTTACCACATAATTCATCAAGAGAACCCATTACCATTAGTCACACTAACATCTGATCGCACCATTAGCTTAAGAGAACTCTCAATCAACATCCATTTAATTTTTCTTTCATGAGTGATTTTTTCGGTGAAGGACAGGTGGCTGGCTCCAGCCTTGACACAAGTTTGAGGAGGACTTTCCTTCCCCGTGCTTCTGACACAATGTTAAGAGACATTTTGGATTGTACAAAAGTGGGGCAAGCGTGGTATGTTCAGTAATAGCTTGAAAATCCCAAGTTACCAACAGTGAGTTACTGTGGTATAAACTGTGGGCAGTCCTTTCACAGATACATGAGATATAGGGACAATTTTGCTCCCTCTGTGGCTGCTATATGACCTTTTATGAGAGCCCCACATGACTTGCACATCTTTACTGCAAAGAAAGAAGCTGTAGAAGTGATGGAAAGGACAAACTGCAGAGAAGCAGTCATTGGCAGGCCACACAGCAAACACTGGATGGCGTTTTTGGTGAGCAGAGCAAAATCTACTGCATGTAGAGTAATGCAGATACTTCAGGTACATTGTCCTGGGATTATTATTGGGTCAGGATGCTTCTAAATCCTGCCCAAATAAAAAATTGACACCTGTATCTAAGTGGATTTTTTAAAATAGCTTGTTGCAATATGCACAACCAAACTTCTAGCCAGCAACCCAGAAAGGGGCAGATTCTGACCCATCCTTGGGGGAAGATGGGTAATTTCATAATTTCAACAATGCAAATAAAACCAGCATTTGACTCTTCACAATCTCTGGGATGCAGAGTCTCACAAATGCAAAATTTCACTAGGAAGATATATTGGGTCATGGGTGATGACATTGTCCTTGTATTACAAACAGAAAATATGAATGCATGAGAGCAGTATTAAAGTAATTTAATACTTTCAGATCATCAAGGTCTTTCTTTTAAGAAGTACACACATGAGCTTTCGAGGTTCTGTCTCCCTTTCACCAAGTTTCCTGCAGTGATCTGGACAAAATTTTATTTCTCATCTCTGCCTTATTTTTTTTTGCTCCTGAAAGTTGTTCTTTAAACATTTTTGAAAACAACCACTATATTTTTCAGAAGTCAAACTGAATCCAGTTTAGAACACCAATAGGACTGGCTAACTGGTTTTGTTTTAAAGAAAATTAACTGAAAAAAATATGGTTTGGGAAGGGATGAAATCATTTATGGTGAGTATCAGGTTTGGAGAAGAGGAATATCTGGAAATGTTTATGTCAAGAGGAATGTTAGGAATTTTATTTATATGTAACTCAGCTGAAAAATTATCTACCCATGCTTCTCTGAAGAACACTTAAGCACTGAAATACAAATGTACTCTAAATGCTAAGCATTTGTTTTAGGGACCTTATGCAGCATTTTTACACATTTGGAGCTTTGGCATTGATTTTAATGAGAAAGTATTTCAGCTTGTGTTAGACTGAGGTCATGAATAAAATCTTCAATGTGTATCATTGTATATACCAAAAAAAAACATATGTAGTTACACATTATCAGTGAATGTATAGGTTATAAATAACTTCTTCTTTCACATCCCTAATACTTAGAATTTCCATGACTTGGTCCCTTCTTTTGGGAATCTCCTCATTTTCCCCAGCAAGAAGCCCATTAAAATAAGTGTTCTGTGTTAAAATACTATATATTGTGAAGCAGATTTTGAAGTGAAATTTAATATTTTTTGTGCTATATGTTTGCATCCTAGCATTCAGAAATTTCATCTGCTGTACTTTCTGTTGGAAGATACCTATTTAAATAGTTAAATAGTTATTTTCAAGTCAGAATTCATTTATCATTAAACATTAGTTCATAATGTTTATACATGTAACAAATTTATATAAGAAAAAAAAAAGTTTTTGCATTTTTTTCCCTGTGATTTCATTAGTAGCAATAGAAATCTCTCAAACTCATGAAGGTAACAGATGACTGATTATTCAATGATGCAGCAGAATAAATCTGTCCTAACCATAATTAAAGAGCAAATGTGCTCTACATTGCCCATGCAGTGGGCATTAAATACGTTACAAATAGGAAGCATACACCTTATTGATTACCAACAGTTCCTAATAAATTGAGATAATTAATTTTTGCTGAGCATCTCTCATGCAAACATAAGTTTAAAACTAATAAAAAATTTTTTTTAGAGCTCAGCACAATTGCTAGTTTCTATTGTTAACATTTTCAAAGTACTTTTTGGCTCTAATTTTATTCTGCCTTTTTTCAAAGTCACTACCATTGAAAATAGCCTTAAAAATTCTATTTCCACACCTGAATATGTGTGTTTCTTTTCTGGCTAAATAAAAGGTTTGGGCTGTAATCATAGCCTCCTGAAGTAAAACCCATTGGGAGCAAAGTCTCCTTATGCCCCTGCTTTACAGGCTTCCCATCCTTCCTAGCATTGAGTAATGAGGAATCTCTGAAGGAGGCAAAAGTTTTCACATCCACACCTTGATAATACTATGTCTAGACTGTGAGATCAGCATTATTTGTGAAGCTACCCAACACCCCTCCCAGAACTTGGTGTTCTGTTCAGCCCTTGGAAATAAGAGATCTGGGATGTGCTACCAGCACAACCTTGAATCATAGAGTCATTTAGATTGGAAAAGACCCATTAAGTCTAATGATCATGTAACACTACCAAGTTGAGGTTCACTGAAAAGTGATAGATTCTGTGGCTGTTTTATTATTTTAGTGAACTCTCTGCAGGTTGGCAGCAGTGGATGGTGTAAACATTTTTCATCCTGAGGAACAAGAGGAGGATCTTTGTGCTGTGATATGTTTGCCCTAGTTCAAGAGAGGTGATCTCCAGGCACCTGCAGGACATAAGATTTTCTTTTCTTCTCACTCTTTTTAATATCGTCACCATCAAATATTGGGCAGATAGATTTTATGTCCACAGGCTCATTTGCACTGGGATATTTTAATAATGGCTTTGACTTTTGTATCTAGAAGAGCTTCTTTGAACCTGTTCCTCCAGGCCTTTTTAAATCATGACTCCTATAAGAAATTAGCCAGTTTATCAGGAAATAATGACCTGACAATGACAGATAAAATGAAATAAACAATTATAGATATATATATTTATAATATATGTACCTTTTGCTTTTTTACTTGCCCTTTATATGACGCTTGCAGTGGTATTGTATGGGGTTGCTGGTTTTGCTGAAGTCTAACTCTATTTCTTCATAAAATGAAATGTTCAGATCAATAAAATCACAGCAGTGAGACTGTGTACAGCTACCTTTATCAATACAGCTTTTATTAATGGGAAGAAGTTCACTGCCATAAGAGCTTTCCATGGAGTTGTTTAGTAATTGAGATGATATGTATGGGTATGCAGGGACTTGCCTTGTAATTGTCTTTTGTGGGAAAGTTTATTCTATAAAAGCATAGTTCTGGAAAGTTCCTGTTTTTGAAGACAGTTGAGGTTCTGTAAAAAAAAAAAAACAAACACTGACATTGTGTCAGTGTTTTCCCTACTTGTATTTTGTAATGATTTGCTAAACTACTGACTGTGCTCTAAATATCTCTAGAGTGAGTACCTCAAAGGCATTTCCAGAAGATCTCAGGGAACGTCATTGTGCTTATACAAAATGTAATTCCTGTTCACAGGAAAATGTAGAAGCTTGTTCCTTAGAATAAACATTTGCAGTTTGCTAAGTCAAGAACTCTGGCCTTCAGTCAGTTTCTAGAAGCCTGACTTTCAGATTAGCCTTTGGTTTGCAAAAAAAAAAATAAATACATTCATACACCCTATACTTCCTCTGCATTTGGCCTGCATTTACTGAAATTTGGTCATCACTGGTCATAAAACCCCAACAGTGATGAGTCCACATCAAAATGGTGTTATTCTCTGAGTCTGAACGTCAGTAAAGTAGAACTCAGAGATCAAGCAGGGAGAGTAAAGCAAAAAGAGTACCTGTCAGCATAATTATGGTAACAAATCATATTTATAGTATATGTAGGGCTAGATGTGCCAGACCTTGATTAATAATCAATTGTAATTACTGTTTAGAATTAATTACATTCCTGAATTGCTGACTTGAAAAATTATTAATAGGTATTTTCCCACATGTTTCTTGTGGTACTACTAAAATGATTTTGAAGTGAATTTAACATTTTGAATGTCATCTCATAATCCTTGTGTTGTCATTACACATCTTTTGAATTTGTTTCATGAGGATCTAAAAACACAAATGCAGCAATAGCACGAGTCAGTGTGTCTGCCTCTGAAGTCTACATCTCATTTCTTTTGTTCCCTTTCAAGCCAGCAGAAATGGGTTGCACCTTAAAATGACACCTAATTATTCTGCAAAACTGGTCCTTCTTGTGGTAGGTGCTATCATAAGCAGAGTCCAGAGAGCTAAACGCATTGAGTGGACAACAGATATAATCAGGTCAGAGTTTGATTTAAAGAGTGAGGCCAACCAGTATGTATTTTAAAGGATTTATTAAAACAAGAAAACTTTTCCCACTATTTTTCTGTATTTTAGGTATTAGTTCATATTCAAAAAATATATATATTTTTTAATAATTTTTGTTACTTGAGTTTTCAGTGCAGTTGACTTCTTTGTGTCCTTGATCTGTTGCGTTTGATAGGTCTGTATGGTATTTGTTGTCAACACTAGGTGTCACACTAAGAATGTTTCTGTTTCTGGGATGAAACAAAACCCTCTGCCAGTAAGTGAGACTATGCTCTTCCTAGAATGTCCTACTCTGACTCCGGACTCTTGAAGTCAGCAGGAGTTATTCCATTGATTTAGGCGCAGTTGGGTTTGTGCCCTTGAGGCGTACGTTGTTTTACTCTTTGTAGAATTGCAAGAAATGGACACAAAATGCAGTTTGGCACCACTTTGGATTTGTCTCCATTCAGTGTACAAGGAGTTAACTAAGGGAAATGACATTTGCTTCCAAATGTTGCTCAGACTTTTCCAAGATTTGGATATGGAGTTCATTTTATGTTTTCAAGTAGAGTATTCCAGCTACATAAATAAAAGCATGAACGAGTAGTTCTCAAAACATTCAACAGGATGGATCCTGTCCAGATTTGCATGCTCTAAAAAGCAATGAATGGCTTCCTGGAGTTTAACTGGGAAGTGTTTGTTAGCCCATTCCTCATGCACTGCCATTAAACCCCTCCGTGAAGCTACAGTCCCCGCCTCTTTCCTTTGCACTGGTTTTCATGGCGACACTTCTCTGATGGCATTCATGTGTATATGTGTAGGAGCCTGATGCAAGACGTGGAGGAAACAGCCCAGTGGTAACATAAAAGATTATTGTATAATATAGCACAGCTTTCCTCAGAGTTCAGAGAGTAACACAGTTCAAAGCTTCCAAATGTTTAGCCTGAAGCTTCTCTGTATATTGCTATTTATTTAAGGTCTAATCCACAGCTTGCTAAAGTTAAGAAGCCTGTTCACTGAAGCCAGTGGACTTTGGTTACACACTTAATGCCAACATGAAAAGAGAGAGGTCTGGGCCTGTAGTGTTTGTAGTTATGAACAGAAGAAATAGATGGAACGAGAGATGCAACAGAGAAATTTAAAACTTCTCGTTTATTTTTCATTTGAGCTTTTCCTTTTCGAGCAAGCAATTTGTTCACCAGGTGACTTATGCCAGCTCATGCTGATAAATGCAAGAACTTTGTTTTGGAAGTTCTGAAAGCTTTTAGAGATAAAGCCTTTATTTGTTCTTTCAGCCTGATACTCTGAGAAAAGGGTTTAAATCCTAAACTCTCACAATTCTCCAGCAACCTGCAATAGACTGAAGTTGAAAGCACTATAAAACTTGTTTACAAGGACTGAGAGAGTGAAAGATTGTTTCATTTTAAATGCTGCAGAGGAAGTAGGATCTGACAATTTTAGAGCCTGATTTTTTCCTGTCTTACAGCAGGGACAGTGAACCAGCATGGAAATTCCTTAAACTCAGAAGGCTAGCTGTGCACATGTGGGATAGATAGCATAAGAGGGTTAAAAGGCAATGGACAGTACTATTTCCATGAGTCACCCGCATCTTCCTGAATTTTACGGTCTTAGGCATCACAAAGAAAGGTCTTTTACATTTTCTCACACATCTATCTTGATGGTAAGAATAACAGTTGGACAGGGCTACATTCTGTGTTCTTCCTCCTAAGGTTAGACAGATAGAGGGAGGGAAATGATGCTCATAGATCTACTATGGGGCTATTTATCTATATTGTGGGGCTCTGATACTTTTTTTTTTTTTTCTCTTTTTTTTTTTTTTTTTCACCACTGATAAATGAAGGGAGCAGTGGAGCTATTGATGGTGAAAAATGTTCGATGTCAGGTTGAAGACATCTGAAATTCTTGATGCTTGTCTAGGTCTCGTGTCAGTTGGCATAAATTCAGTATGTGAATTGTGTTCACCCTGACACAGGTTAAATAAACAGGCCAGTTCAATGGACAAACCCTTCGCAGTAACATGCATGACGTAGTTGTAGGTTTCATGTTCTAGGACCCAGGTTTGCTGTTATGCCCAATAGACCAAACCTGGGTTGTATGTATAATAGAAATTAAGATAATTTTGCACAGAAATGGCCCAGGCCATTCTGGAGCCTGGTTCTGCCCATGTGTGTTAGTTGTCTACCACTGGTTTACACAGACTCACACCTAGACAGAGCACTGGTTTATAGTGCTTTACATCCCAGGCATTGAAGGATAATGCTTAAGAATCACTCCACGTCTCAATAATATTAAAGTAAAAAGAAAATTTTCACTGTCGAGTTTTGTCCCTCTCCATGCATGACACAAAATGAATGTACATAATCAGCTTATTTGCATGCTTTTTGGTAATGCAGCTATTGTAAGCTGTGGCATGGTCACCATGTTCTGCTTCAGATAACGTAGGAAGCTGTGTAATGCTTAAATGCAGCCTGAAGTAAAGAATGATACAAAGGTTCTGGGAGAGCCTGAGGGCACCATTAGTACTGACGCTGCTTCTTTTGCTGGTGTCACTACATAGGCTTCTCAGTGCTTTTGGGACAGGGATGGGGATCGGTTTTTATTTTTTTCCAGTGCAGATCCATCAGCAGTGAAATGGGCAGCAAAAAATGATGTGGCTTTCCTCTTTAGCAGATGACACTGCCCTTGGTGGGTGGGGACAGCAGTTCCTGCAGGCCATCTGGATGCTTCAAACTACATCTCAGCTGGAGGAAATTGTGACAGATAGTGCAGAATATAAGATGGGATATCCGGTGCCTGGTAATTGTCATGCCTTATGCTATTTCCTAATATGAATGAAGAACAAAAACCAAATACACCAAATAGTATTATGGATCTAAGACTGTTTCAATTTAAGGTCTGCAGACCACTTTGTGCTTTAGGATATGTCAGATGAATTTGTAGCTCCAACACACCTGTTGTGCCCTACTGTGCTTTCACTGACCATCACAATTATTCAGGCCGTTCACCAGTGGTCCTTCCCATCCCAAATTTCTAATCCTCTGAAACGTGCTGGAGTCCTATTGAAGTCCTACTGGGACAAAGAGGAGGATCTTTATTATACATCTAATCGTATTCCTTTGGAAAAAGAAGAACCTCATTGAAGGAAACAAAGTGGTGTGTATGTCCAAGATCTTGCTTCCTTGTTCAGTCTGTTTCTTCCATGTGTCTGAGCACTGTGTACCCCCTGGGCAGCAGCTGCAAAAAATTCATCACAGGACAGTTTCATCCTGATGACTTGGTTTCCTTCTAGTAGCCACCTAGGGGCAAATGCTTCTCAAACCACTGAGTCTGAACAATAACATTTGGAGCAATTTGGATTCAAAATGTTTGGCTTGGATCCATTTCTGTATTTCACTCTAGAGCCTTTCTTCTTCATTAGTAGTGCATTAGCTGTAACATTTTCCTTGTGCTGCTTCTGGTACCCACTCTTGCCTATACAAAAGCGCTAAGAAGTTGTGTGATACTCTGAGCATCGTTACTGCAGCCAGATTAGAGTGCAAAGCCCAAGCAGAGCTGGTAAACACAGCCAGCCTCTATCTGCTGATACTCTGCCTGCTTTTAGACTGTTAATTTTTGTTTGTTTGTTTGTTTGTTTTTATGTGTTTAAATCCTGTTTATTTTAGAAGGAAGGCAGCAAAATTGAAGGTAGGCTAAGGTGCAGCACCTCTTGAGTTCATAAAACAATGTTTACCAACAGTTTAAGTCAGCAGTGCAGAAGGTAATGGAAGCTAAACACAGCATGGTCCGATGTGGCTCTCAGCAGAGCTGATTGAACTTGGTTTCTCTGTGGGTTTCTTGATGCACCAGCATGGTTCTATGTCCTTTATAGTGGGGGTGGCTGATGCTCCAGGTCCTTGCTGCTTGTTTCACTTCGTACATGCTGAAACTCAATGTTAGCATGGTGAGGCCATGTATCAAAGTGTCTTCACAAAATGCTCAGAAGCAATGCAAAGGGTTCATGGCTGTCATGTAGCACACGGGGTCAGCCAAGCTTATGCCTGCTATCACACTTCAAGAGTATTCCCACGATGTGAAGAGAGTAATCTGATAGTAAACACAATTTTATCACGTCTGTTTCCCTGGGTGTCTGCAAACAACAGACCTATAGATATTGGTTTACATAATGCTCTGTTTCACGGCAGACTGATTTGCACTGTCAAGGGCAGGACTATTTGGCAAAGTTAGCACATCCACATCATTCTGCATGTTCCCCATTGTTCTCTAACAGGTCTGTAAAGGCCTGAAGAGTGTGTGGTGCCTTTGCATGGACGCACTCATGTTGCCAGGAAGGTGAGGTCTCCAAAAGGATGTCTGTGTGTACAGGTCACTAGATACTGCTGTGGGACCATAACTTACAGCTTTATGTTGGAAATGGAAAACAGAACAAATAAAGGTAAAAAGAACATTCTCAGAATGCATTAAATTTTAATTCACTGCTAACTATGAAACCAAGACTATTGTCTCCCTAAAACAATATTTGGATGAGATTTACCTCAATGTGGAACATAACAAGAAGCATGCAAAATGCAGACAAGGCACAATATTCCAAATACACGGAAATTTAATGGTTAGTAAGTTTTCAACCCTGGATGAAAATTTAATACTCAAATTAATTTGTGGGTCATTTTTTTTTATTAGAATGCAAAGCCAAAAATAAGAGCGAATTATCCTTACTTAAACATTTTTCCCAAAGATGATTTAATTCCATCTGCAAGTACCTTGCAATGCCTTCAGTTTAAAACAACAAAAATGATCTTTTGAAAATTGTTATTTGATAATCTTCTCCTTCTCCTTCTCCTTCTCCTTCTCCTTCTCCTTCTCCTTCTCCTTCTCCTTCTCCTTCTCCTTCTCCTTCTCCTTCTCCTTCTCCTTCTCCTTCTCCTTCTCCTTCTCCTTCTCCTTCTCCTTCTCCTTCTCCTTCCCCTTCTCCTTCTTCCATAGCTGTTTCCTACTATCACCCTTCTGTCATCAGAATTTCTTTCTGCTGCTTATAGTCTCATTAATTTCTCAATCTAATATTTCATTCTTCTCTCTGTCCCCCCCAGAGGACCCTTTTTGCTTCTCATTTAGCTCTGAAGTCAGTCAATGCTTCAGTTTGAACAACCATTTTTGTAGTCCATAGCTTACTGCCTGTTATATTGTAAGCAGCATTTTAGAAATGCATTTCTGTTTTGATCACCTGAGAAGTGTTCAGAACTATGTATGCTCAGTCTTTAGAAACACTTTGATGTGTGGGTACATGAATATTTTCCCTTCTGCCTTGAAATGTTTCCAGACTGCCAATTTTTAAAGTACTCAACAAACCAGTTGGAAGAAACAGATGATCTTTTTTTGCCATTAACTTTCTCCTGTGATTTGGCAGAGTTGCCATCAATGAAAAGGAAATATAGAAACAAAAGGACAGATTGCATCCATTTCAGATTCCCAGGATTGTGGCTTAAGAAGACATCAACTGCAATCTCCTTTTCTTTTTTTATTATTTCTCCTCCCCTACTTAAGCGTGCCTGGAAGAGTGTTCCCATTTTGGTGTCTTTCACAATCTTTTTTAATTAGACACATAAGTGCCCATAAAAACCCTGTAGAAAACCCAAAGCACAGAGCAACACTTTTATGTAACCCTACTGCCGGATGGCAAGCTGCCACCTCCTGCCCCCACTCATCTCCTCTGACTGATCATTTTGGCATTGCCTCACTTTGACATGAGACTTATTTACTTAAAAGGCAATGCTTTGCTTTTTGGAGTTACATTTTCTCTGATTATAATTCTTCCACAGATGCCTCCGTTGACTTTGCTTAGGATGCTTAGGATGTATGCTAATCGTGTTTGTACCTGTTACTTTTTGGCTGGCAATACAGTGCTTCTTTGCTGGCACTGTGCTGTGTGTAGCTGTTCTGTTGCTTTGACCTTGAAGCCTGGCATTTCAGAGGCTTACAGATGCCACTTCTCCACATATTAAACAGAAATCTGTGGATGCCTCACAATTTTTTTTTGTCTGGTTGTGCTCTGGCAAGATTTTTGCAAACCAATCAGATTGCATAGGTAACATGAATACAAGCATTTCAAAGACAGACCCAACTTTGTATTATGTGTTGTTGTAATCTTATATTAATGATGCTTCTGAAAGAAAAAAGGGAGACAGGTTTTGAAGATGGCAGCTCTGTAGAATATTTCTTCTGAATATAAGATCATCAGTAGCTACACCTACACTGCCCTATCAACATGTCTACTTTGTTGCCTTGAGGCCAAAATGGATGTAATCTGTCCTGCGATCTTGGGATCATCCACGCTGATGCATGTGGAATGCCAGTAGATAAACCAAGGGAATGCTTTGTCCTCATACCCTCTGCTGTGCCCCTCTGGCACTTTGGGTGACCCCCCTTTGGGAGTACCCAGAACCTCCCTGGAAGGAAGCACGGCAAAGCCAGCAGCAGTGCACCTCTCTTGCCATGATACAATTGATGTGCACCAAGTCAACACTTCTCCAGCCTTTGGTTTTCCCCCTTTCTCTACCCATTCTTATGTCTACAGCTTTTTCTCATTTAGGGTTTAAAAGCCATTCAGAGATACTCCACTTCTGAGCTGAAGCATACACAACTATGAGTTCAGTCACTTACAGACATGGGACTGAAATTCTGTGTTTATTTTGCTATCGGGTGCAATGTAAACATGTAAGTTTAACAGTGACAGAGATGTTCTTCAGCTGGAGGGGCCATCTCCAGACCTGATAGGGTAGTTTACTCACAACATCTTTGCAAGTGCCTGCTAATGGATTGACAGGATGCAGTTTTGTGTTTTCAGCTACTTAATTAGGTTTAGTTCCCTGGCTAGTACAAGAGCAGTAGATGTCACAGGTAGAGCAAAACTGAACACACATTCAGCTCTTAGGCAGTTGTCCAAGTACATATGTTTACATGCAGTATATGAGTGTCAGCCCAACTTGTCTTTACTTTGAACAGTACTGAATGCTTAAGTTTTCTTTGAAAACCGTTCTTGTGACATATATTGTAGACTTGTTTTTTTCTAATGCATTTAGAGAATGACTATACCTCTAATTCCAGCTTTCACACTGTTAAATACCTACCTATTCTCTGGTGAGTTTAGCTTCAATTAGTTGTATTGATTCAAATTTATCGTTCTGCACTAACACGGAGCTCTGTTAGAAGCAACTTCAAAACTAAAATTGCTTTACAGAAATAACATTAGTTTGAATGAGGATGTCAACAAGTAAATTCCTATGCTATCAATTTACATGCATGGTTGAATACAGTAAATTTATATATGGCTTGAGCTGAATATTGTATCTGACAAATATTGTATTCCTTAGTTTTGCATTGGTGATTGATACTGCTTTTTTTTTTTTTTTTAATTTTATTTTATTTAAGTAGTAATTCATTCCCAGCCTCCAGTGTGGTTCACAAGGATGTTCTGACTCAGAGGTGTATCTTTGTGCTTCACGTATTTTTCTTCCACAAGCTAGTGTGATCTTTCTGAAACCATGGAAACTCTTGGAATCCACAATGTCCTCTAATAAAAAATTCAACCAGGCATAATGTCCAAAAGGGCATGGGGAGGGACCTTGCCTATATCTCTTATGAGTTTATAAATCTAAATCATATTCCCCTCAGTTTTATTTTCTTTCCTGTTTGAGGAATCCATGTTGATTTAATTATTCCTTGTGTGACAACCATTACTTAATTTTCATCATCACAATGATGCCACTTTTCCAGGTCTGTTCAGCTGTCCTTGGAACTGGAATTACTACCTCCCGTATTAGTGTCTCACTACATCTTTCTGTTTTCTTTCCTATTTCTTTCCAAACAATTGGTCATTTTTGCTTGTTTTTGTTTTTACCACTGTGAGGCACTGAGCTGACATTTTTATAGAACTATTTATTATAACTCTGAGATTCCATTCCTGAGTGGTAATAGCTAGCTGAGAGCTTCTCCTTTGCTTTATAAAGTTAGATTTTTTTTCTTGGCATTACTTCCCATTTGTCTTTATTGAATTTCATTTGGCATTTTATTGTACAGTGTTGCAAAGTCCTTCTGCAACTCCTCTTAGTCAGCCCTCATTTTTCCTTCTGTGAATGATTTAAAACTTTTCCACTTTGATAGTCATAATCATTTATGAATACAGAAAATGGCATAAGCTTGAGCATAGGTCCCCTGTGGGGTCTTCACTGGTGACTCCTCTCTTTTGTGACAATTACCCATTTGCTGTTTCCTTTAGTCAGTCAGTCAGTTTTATGAAGACCTTTCCTCTTATCCCAAGGCACCTTAGTTCTTGAGAAGCTCTTCAAAGGGATCTTTATGAATGTCTTCTGGAGATCCAAGTAGTTACATCCACCAGTTACATACCTGCCCTTGACTCCTTCACACAACTAGGAGAGGTTTTTGAAGCATTATTTCCCTTTTCGCATCAGCTCCTCCTGAACGTGTCATAGTATTGACTCCTACCTGTATGCAGTGAACTGGGTCTTGAGTACCAAAGTTGTCTTGAGTACAATCAAAAAATGCACTGAAAATAATGTGATTGCAGTATCACAATACTACATAAATAATGTAATGTTTTTAAACCTAACAGAAGGGAAGGAATCTTAATATTAATTTTTAACAGGTTTTAAAATATTAAGAAACCCTAACATGTGGTGAATGCTAAATCCTACTGAGGACTCAAAGGTAAGTTGGAATGAAATGAGGCCCTCACATCTACAGATGGGAACCTCAGTATGAATGTAAGTTCAGAGCCAGAGGAATGCTGCCTGGGGCACTGAATCACCAGGATAAAATTACTTTAGTAAAAATAAGGCAAACAGATGTATCTAGCTTTCTACTCTGTGCCTGCACATGCTCGACTATTTTCAGTCTCATATCTGCACCCCATGCTTATTTGAACCAGTCTGACCATGTCCTGTAGTGAGCTCCATTTCCTGAAGTTGAAGAATCCTCTTGCCAATGCCTGTCTCTTTGATTCTTCTTCCTCTGACTTTTCTGTTTTGGCCTGCTGAAGTTAGACACTTAATTTATAAGCCGCAAGATAACCATTCAGAAACCCAACTAAAAGGCCTGCAAAAGTCTATTTGTGTTACTATATCTCCTCTAGCACTCTGTGTATACTTTTCCTGCTTGTTGTTTGGGCTAGAAGCAATCTGTTTGCTCTGCGCTTTTATGCTGAGTGGCATAATGGGGTCTTGGTCTTTGAGCAGGGTTCCTAGGTATTACTGAAAGTTTTTCAGTGTTTATCCAGATGCCCATTTATTCTGTGAAGTGCTACAGCACTTTGCGCAGTACAGTATTATTCCTCTGATGTTCCCTGGATACCTTCTGGAAACACATCACATTTGCTGACACTGAGGCAATTTTAAGTGAGAGGTTATGCCCTGCAATGCTTATTTCAGCTGCTTCATAATTGAGTTCCTCTAGCACCAGTCCTGGAGGTTTGTTACTCTTCATCATGTCACTCTGACCAAAAACTTTTTCTATTGACACTTCAATTTGAGACAATACTGTGATGCTACCGTGTTTCATTGTGGGATTCTGCCTGAGCTCCTAACTATTGAAGGGCACCTACACGCCAAAGATGGATGCAAAGTCATCTTTTCTGCCCTGGCCTTATCGTTGTGAGCTCTGTTTTGCCTTCATCACCTCTTAGCTTTACAGCTTGTCTGGCCAGCTTCCTCTTTCTTGTGTATTTGAACAAGATTTATTATTAGTCTTAAAGCTTTTGAGAGTTGTTGTCTGAATTTTATTGCACTGCCTTATAGCATTTTTGCATTTAACATGACAGAGTTTGCTATTTTCTATTTTCCTTGTTTGGAAGTAATGTCAGCTGAATGCCATCCTACTCTTGTAGGTTCCCTTGTTGAACTTTTTAATCCTTCTGGGTTTTTGAGGGGTCAGGCGATCAGGAAGAAGATTTTAGTAGATGCTGAAGAGCTTTTATGGCATCTCTTTGTACTTGCTTTAAAAATGCAGCACTGGCTTTGTGACATCAAGACAATATTTTGAATACAGATTCCTAGTGAAGAGGAAAAAAAATAATACTGGACTTTCTGAGAATATATTACAGCTTTTGTCCTCATTGCTATGAGTGAATATTAAGTAGATAGTGCCATACAAAATTTTCAGTTTAGGATCCATTGGATTAGCAGACAATAGCCTAGACAATCCCCAGGACCTCTTCTGGCTATGAAAGGAGAAGACAAACAGACCTGTTCAGACAGCCAGCACAACATCTTGTTTTCACTACCACCACTCTGTCCTGTGGTGTTGTGACAATCTGCCACACTGTACCAGATGCCCAAGTTTCTTTTTCAGTTTCCCAGTGAAGACAAAACCCATGATGCAAATGTGCTGTTATTGACATGTGCACTTCACACCTGAAGGCTGGCCAAATGACAGGAAAGCTGGTTTATTTTCCTAGACAGCTTAAAAATTATGCCTGGTTTGCAAGAAAGAGCTCATGAAGAAGCGTTTTCTATTCTACCCCAAGTGCAAACACACTGGGAGAAGGATTTAGCTTTACTGTGTGTCGGTACAGTAGGTAGCATAGCAGGGTCCTGATTTACAGATGATATTTTTAGCTACTGTTGTAGGCTAAATAATTATATTATTTATTGTATCAGGCACTATGGCAGGGGGTATTCACAACTTCTTTTGTAATTTCCACTTGTAACCAAGTATAACTACAAAGAACAAGCAAGAAGAGTAAGAATGAAGGCTTGCCTACGAGGTAAGGACAATAAGTTAGAGCACTGTATACCCTCTTGTCACAGCTGCTTCACCACCAGCTGTAACATTTCTCTTTCCCTCTCCCTCTCTCATCTCTCTTCACTCTCATTTTTCAATTCACCTTGAAAGGTACCAAGGACTACATACAGCAAATTCTACCAGCTCTCTAAATCGGCAGGGCTGATACTAATAAACCAGCACTGTTATGGCTCAGTGCTACTACCAGCAACAAACAGAACACCTTTTTCTGGACTCATGAAGTCTTCTACATTCCTCCAACACTACTGTGTCCCAATGTTGAGCCTGATTTTTTTCTCTGCACTTCCACCCCTCCCCCCCCCCCCCTTTTTTTTTTTTCCTGACATGTATGAGGGTATACAAATGCAAAATGTTTCTCCTTGCTATTTAAGAACAGAACTTATCAATAGATTTTTTTTTTTTTTTTTTTTTTTTTTGCTAGTTAAATACTGGTACGTGTACCTAAATGGGAATAATTTTCCCATCAGCTGCCAGCTTCAGAGCCAATATGTACTGAAATTCTGCCATCAAACATGAGACAATAACTATCACACGGTTACTGCAGCTCATCATGATTTTCATTGCTCCCATAATCTATGGAAGGATTTTGTTACCTGCCCAAGAGAAAACAGTGAACCATTACTCAAGATGCATCATGTGCAAAGGGGAAAGGGAACTGAATAAGTAAATAACTAGCTTTTAAGGAAGCTGTTGAAAACTACTTAAAGAAAAGAAAAAAGGAATAAAAAGAGGAATCGAAAATGCTGTAAGGAAAATCATTTTCCTGAGACTAAAAATGGTTTGCAATGGGGAGAAGTTAAGAACCTAATTAAGCAAAGATTAAAATTGTTAATTTGTTAATGATCTCTATAAACAAGATTTTCCAGGGTTCATACAAAAATGTTTTGAATGTTTAAATTCGTGGGACTTAGATCACTGCATTAATTTAATGAATACAGGCTTGTTTTCCTATTTCATGTTGGTATTCTTTATAAGAGACACTACTAATTTTTGCCAGGAAATATTGTTTGGTTACTCCCTCACACTGCCTCAGTTTCTATCTAAACAGGGCTTGGCAAATCTGAAGAGCTGTAAGTGAAGCAATTCCTCCTTGTTTGCTGACACGAGTCTTCACAAAGTTTAACTAAATGTGTTTCTGTATCACCTAGCATCATGGACCTCTGATATGGGATAGGGGCCCCTTCTTATTATTGTAGTAAACTAAGGAATGTTTATTAATTTGGGGTTTAGTGATTTCAGGAGACAGGGTATAACAACTGCTAGAGCACACCATGACCTGTCCCCTGCCATGCCCATGCCCAGCATTTCTAGGCTTGAAGACCTGCTGGATGTATTTCTGTCTCCTTCTCACAAGTTTAGAACATCTCATTGCTTTTTTTTTTTAATTATTATTATTATTATTTTATATATATATGTATATATATATATATTTTTCTGGCTCCCCATACAATCTGCAATGGATTAGGATGCTGTAATGTGGAGCCATTAACAGAAACCTTTAGGAAGGGATGCACCCACCAAGGCAGAATGTATCCTTGCCTCTTCCCGGCAGAAGTGACAGGGGAGCTACAGAGCCCGTGCAGCAGGCAGCATCCCTCATCTGGCCATACACGCTTACGTGTCACCAGTTTGGGGTCTCCTAAGGATGTCCTGGGCTCCACAAAAGAGAGGAATGTGACCTGGAGTGGTTCTGCTCCTGTTAAAAATCCAAACCAGCCAACTTACCAACCTGTGCTGATGGCAGACGTTGCAGTGTGACTGAAGTTGTATGGTTTTTTGACTAAAAATGTAATTCCAGGCATGGATTTCTGGTGGAAGTTCAAGCCTGACTATGAAGCAGCTATGTGTCTCCTTCCTGAATAGGAAAATAACAATTTTGTGCAACTTTTAAACTTTCATTTTTACCATACACAATTGACATGGGAAGCAACCCCTTTTAGAGTAGTCACTGATACGCACCCTCAGCGCTGCAGTCCTGTGGCTCCAGGCTTGCAGGCAGCCTGGTTTCCAGGTGTAGTTGCCAGAGGCAAACCATTCTGAACACTGATACCCCTGCTAAATGTGCCACAGGGAAGCATTATAAAAAATAGCAACTGTAGAACTAAGTAGTTTTATTTATATTTAAGAGGAGGCAGTAGGATCAAGTTCATTGAAATACATCAAGCAAAGAGTACTTGTAGGTAAATGCAAAGCTATATGGGATATAAAAATTGCCTTTCTAATTTGAATGCTCCATTTTCATTGCTATAAAAAGTGATACTATCATTGTTATCCATCAACATTATTCAAGACTGTCTCTATAAAACAGGATCACACCAAGCTTAAAAGGACCAAAGTGATGGACACTTTAAGGGCTTGACAGTATGAATGCTGTGGGGTAAAGGTGGAGATACATAAAACAGGTAACGTGAATTCATTTAATCATTAAAAACAAAAACATATTGCAGCCTAGGTGCAATTTACAGCCCTTCTTTGCTTGTCTGTTTTGTGTTGCCCTTCACTATGCACTATTATTATGCTACTGCACGATGTTTCTGGCTGTGACTTTTTTGTCTTAAGGAGAGAAGAGAGATGGGGTAGCCACAGAGATTATTTATTCTCCTTTGAAATCAAGTCATATATGGGGGGTTTTCTGGAATATCCCCCTTTATCTAGTGTATTGAGAACTATTTTTAAGATACATAAAATGCCTATTAGGGTTTTTCGTTTGTTTGTTTTCCAAAATGCAGTCCCAGGAAATGCCTGTACCTGTACCACAACTGCAGTTGTCTGTTTCTAGCTATGCAACATTCAAGTCTAGAGCTTGGTGTAATTTATCACCCTTGCATTGCAACAAATTAATAACCCAGCTGAGTCACTATGATTCCTTCCCCAGACCCTTTGCTCTTCTCTGTGTGCCTTCTGTTGTATATTGCTTTGTTTTTAAGCCAGTCTCCTATTTCTTGTTGCAGCATTATGTTTTTTCCTCCTTCAAGTATATTTCTTCCTTCTGTCAAACCTGCTTCTTCCCTGAATTATTCCTGCTTTGGTCTCCTCGACTGTCATCTCTCTTCATCCTTCTGCAGCAGACCCAGTCTGTGTCATGCACAGGGACTTAGACCGAGCCAGTTAGGGGCAGAAAGATCTCACTGAGTTTATAGTTAGCAAATGCCCCTCAGTTAAGGTCCCTCTCAATTCTATATAAATGAATAATAATGTATCATTATTGACTACATAGTAAACCCTCAAACACAGTGAAGAGAGAAACTTGGTGACCGATAGATCTTTTCTATCTCCAACTTTTATTAATGAGCCCTAAAAATGCAGTGCTCATTAAGTCTTATTTCTTAATCATGCTAGTGCCACTAAATAGAGAATGTATACGCTCCATCTGGATTATTACAGAATGCAAGAAGAAGGCTAAACAAATTCTACATTTAATTCACTCTTTTCTTTAACACAATAAAGTAAATTAAAATCAATGATTGATTGTCTTTGGGAACATTATCATCAGGGCTGAATACATAAACAATGCACCAAATGAAAAGCTATTTAATCACATTCTTTCCTGTGTGTGCCTCAGTCAGTATATCACGAGCCAATAAATGCCATTTATTTTATTCAAAAGAGAAAAGGAAACACGTTTGTTCAGTTTGACCATCTCTCCCACATCAGAAAAGCCTGCTTTTCTTTGAAGTTTCTTTATTTAAGAAAACGTACGACATATATTTTAAAATGTTTAAAAACATCTGGAATTGTGTACAACTTTTAGTAGCATCTTCAACAAGGCCAAGTGCCAGGTCCCGCACCTGGGGTGCAATAACCCCAAGCAGAGGTACAGGCTGGAAAGCTGCCTGGTGGAGAAGGACCTGGGAGTGATGGTGGATAGGCGGCTGAATATGAGCCAGCAGTGTGCTCAGGTGGCCAAGAAGGCCAACGGCATCCTGGCTTGTGGCCAGCAGGGCTAGGGAATTGATTGTCCCCCTGTACTCGGCTCTGGTGAGGCCGCACCTCAAGTACTGTGTTCAGTTTTGGGCCCCTCGCTACAAGAAGGACATCGAGGTGCTTGAGCGGGTGCAGAGAAGGGCGACGAAGCTGGTGAGGGGCCTGGAGAACAAGTCCTACGAGGAGCGGCTGAGGGAGCTGGGCTTGTTCAGCCTGGAGAAAAGGAGGCTCAGGGGCGACCTTATTGCTCTCTACAGGTACCTTAAAGGAGGCTGTAGCGAGGTGGGGGTTGGTCTGTTCTCCCATGTGCCTGGTGACAGGATGAGGGGGAATGTTGTGCCAAAAAGTTGTGCCAGGGGAGTTTTAGGTTGGATGTTAGGAAGAACTTCTTTACCAAAAGGGTTGTTAGGCATTGGAATGGGCTGCCCAGGGAAGTGGTGGAGTCACCGTCTTTAAAAAGATCTTTAAAAGACGTTTAGATGTAGAGCTTAGGGATATGGTTTAGTGGAGGACTTGTTAGTGTTAGGTCAGAGGTTGGACTTGATGATCTTGAGGTCTCTTCCAACCTAGACAATTCCGTGATTCTGTGGTCTCCACTATGCTTTGTGCAGTGCAGGGCACCAGTTTTCACACAGTACAACATGCTGAGTCCTGGGGAGCTGTAAGTGCTCTTCCTCAGTGCACAGGAGCATACAACCAGTTAGTACTTACTGGAGATGCTTGGGACTATGCTGTGCTCTTTTCAGTTGGAACAGGAATTTCTTATTGTAAGATGGTTTGAACTACATTGTCTTTTTTTTTTTTTTTTTTTTTTGATGCTATATGTTAGTGCCTTTCCATTAGCTATGTCAAGGTCTTCTTGTCACTCATGCTATTTTTCAATAAGCTGTCCTCCCCCTGTCACGTTTTACACGTTTACATGGCTGCTGGTAGTGCAGAATTTAGGTGTGGGGGGGTTACCTGTTCCAAGTGCTATTCCACTTGTGGGTTTTAGGAAATTTGATGTATTGATTTTTGCAAGCACATTTCATGCTGTCATTCAAATAAAAATGATATCTGCATTACAAAAATGCACGGAAGAGACATGATTTATTGTCCTGAAACACACTAATTTGGCAATGGAGAAATAAATTTCACAGATGTAAACTTGGTCATGTGGATTTTAACTTGTTGATTAAGAAAAGCACTTTTAATCAAGAAGGTATTTA
The DNA here is from genome assembly GCF_964035555.1 of Netta rufina. Classification (NCBI taxonomy): domain Eukaryota; kingdom Metazoa; phylum Chordata; class Aves; order Anseriformes; family Anatidae; genus Netta; species Netta rufina. The sequence continues at coordinate 121,367,881 of NC_140124.1, forward strand.
CTGGTCATACAGGTCAGAGGTTTGAGCTTTTCTCCTCTGCCAACTAGTACTGAATCTGTTAAAAAATCTGATAGTAGGATGTACCTACCAAGGTCTGATTTATTCCTTTTCATATCTAGGAGTAGAAAGGAAAGGCAATTGGATGTCAACTCTGAACCGTATAGGAAAGGGACTCCAGAAGCCTAAATGGGGTTTGCAAAGCTCCAAATACAGAAAAAGAGGATTTGGAATCTCTGAAACGTATATTCTGGCCACGCAGGAATATTCGTGCATGTGGAGTCTCAGTGGTTACTAACTGACAAAATACCTTTTTCCTCCTTTATTCACTGCATCTTGTCTGTGTGAAGAAGTGGCAGAAACCTTCCCTGGCTAAAACCCATTAGGCCATTTTGTTATTCTCAATTAGATCCACCCTAAGAGTCTTTTCTTCTGTGAAAACTGCCACAGTTTTCACAGAGAGGCAAGTTTGCTAGGGGTGCTGACATTTATCAGTATTTTGGCATGCCTGTAAGATAGAAAAAAAAGTTTGAGGCAAAAAGTGTTTTTAGATGTATGTATGGTCAGTACCTAGCTCACTGTATCTTGAAACTGCCTGGGAGCTTTGTAACACACAACTGTAATGCACACAAATGACAACTTTCTCTTCCTGATGCTTCTTAAATGAGGGACTGGCTGTACAGTCAGGTCAGGCTGCACATCCGTCTGAGGGCTTGGTCCACTGTGGCTGCAGAGGTCTGGTTTGCAGAATAACAACCCCTTTTTTTCTTTTTAAAATTTTGCCATCAACCACTTTGTGCAGTACCCAATCCACCTCCTGGGGTTCTTTTCTCCCCATGCTTCTTACCTGACTACAATCTCCTACAGAGACACAAACACAGCACACTGCCTGCTACCAGAGGGCTCTCAAGGAGTTGGTTATTAGTTTGAACAGCAGTCCACCGTGCTATCAGATCAGTCAGGTGAAAAGCTTTGGCAGTTAGATGGCACGGAGACAGCTGCTATCTTGAGAAGTGCATAAGGCTGTGAATTTCCCCTCTCCCCTTGTGTATAAATAAGGACCAGTTGACTGTTACAGCTCTTAGTTGTGGTTTTGTAGAAATTCAGCTTCTGTTTCAGAGTCTCAAAGCATTTTCCACCATGCACTTATATGCAATGAATGGCTATCCTCAGCAGTCCTACCAGGTAATGTGCTTCATTTCTTTATGCTTCCTGGAAATGGATCACAAAGTTGATTTTCCAGCCTCGTACTGGAACTGAACTCTAAGAAGGATGAGGCGTTGACAGGCCACAGCTCAGCTGGTGTCCCTTGGCCCGCTGCAATCATTAAAACTCAACGCAAATAAGAGCAATCTAAAATGTTCTCATTTGCTCTGCAGGCAAACCTGACCTTAGCTTACCGAGGCCAGCAGAGAGAAGACAGCAGAGAAGAGGCTGGGAATCATTTTTCTTTTCCTCTTAGCTGTACATCACACAGCTGACAATACATTTTTGAGCACGCTGCCTCCGAGTCCTGTGCATATAAAGTTGGGTTCCTGGGATTTCAAACACCCGTGATTATGCACTTAAAATGTATTGTTTCCAGATGGTAATGCAACCAGTTATTTCAAACAATGAAAAATCCAGTGATTTAATTGTTTCTGACAGATGAGTAGGAAAGCTGAAGGAATAGAAACATGTAAAAAAGAATGCTACATAAGGCCACTGGTAAATGTTAAATATAAATAATTTCTGGATAAATCTGGGTCCATAGCCTTATTTTTATTTATTTATTTGTTTATTTTTATTTTTTCCTGCAAATACAGATTTGAGGAAATCAAGAGTTAAAAGTCTGGAATATTTTTCCAAGTCTTCTTGTGTGCACAGATATGATCAAAATTTGTATGAGCAAAGGGAACTGCACATTTCTTCTTTTTTAGTGCAGAAGTTGGTTCTAAGTCTGGAAGAGGGATAAAGAAAAGCTTTTCAGTTTCATCATTCCCTGCAGCATGTTGATTTCAGCAAGAGCACCTTGAACTTTCTGTGTATTTCATGAACTCAGAATCACCAGCAGTATGAGCAAAATATAGAACACACCTCTTGTAAACCCTTTTGACAGAATGTGAGTTCAATAATATGATTTTCAAGTGTAAAGACTGCTGCTCAGCTCTTTGGATTGGTGACACGCTGCATCCTCATGATCTCCAGGTCAGAGTGTTTAGCTGCTGCCAGGTGCAAGAAATATCCTTTTAACATCGGGGACCTAAATAAATGCACAGGTAATTAAAACAATAAGGGCATCCTGTATTATAAATTCTTACTATTCCCTGGGGCTGGTCACCCACAGCTGCAAAAGCAGTGAGAACAGTTTCCCAGTCTCAAGCCTCCTCCCTTTCCTGAAAACCCATCGGTGTGAGCAGGCTGCAGGTCAGTGCACCGTCCTGGGAGTCCATCAGTGAATCCCAGAGGCTGCAATCTCTCGCACCCCATGACCCTTCCCTCGTGTCACCACAGCAGTGTTGCTCTCATCAACATGATGCGCTTCCCACCAGGGAGCTGTCTGAGGTGAATTCACATCTCATCCCCTGAGTGATAACATGCAGAATGCCAATCACGCAGTTTCCATCCTCTTGACTGAAAAAGCATCTCTCACATAACGGGGGTGACTTTTTGATCATGTGATAGGTACTGTATGTTCATGGAAAACAGCATAATTGTGTTCTTGAAATGCCTCCATAACAAGCTATGTGGCTTGCCCTGCCCAGAGAGCCCTAGGAAGTGAACTTTTTGTGCACTGTGACATGCTCAGATAGCTATCAAATGCTTTGTGTATTCCAAATCACAAACCATTTCTCATTTCCGTTAGTTACATGTTTTAAGCTATCACTTAGCAAGTGCTCCAATATAAGTAAACAATAAAGGGGATCATTTTATTTCACTGAAAAGTATTTATCTTAGTTTCCTTTGTTAGTGGGCATATTTGTGAAACAAGAAAAATCAAGCAGCCAAACAGCACAGCTCACTCAGAGGAGCAGCCTGGAAATGCGTGCGCGCCCTCCAACTCTGCTCTTATGGCAATTTTAAATGAGATATACCAACTCGGGATTGTACCAACAAATAAGGGCCCCTGGGACAGTTAAGACAGTCACATCTAGGCATGGTCTGACTGCAGGAGACAAATACCAGCTGCCAGGAGAGCAGTGGCATAAGACACGCTATGCGGGTTCTCTGCATTAATTGGCTGCCCCAGCTTCAGAGTTGCTTTGTGTCAGCCACGCAGTGCTAACCAGCTGCAGCACAAATCTGGACTTGGTCTCCACACCTCTTCACAAAAGCTGCACTACTGATTGCACCACGATTGGCTTTTAAACTGCCAATTTACTACTTGAGACCTCACTACTAATGAACACTCCAGTCTCTGTAACAGTGCAGTTTGTGATTGCCTTGTCTGAGCCTCCCACTCAGGGTAGCTTGATCTGCTTTGGTTGTGTTAGCATAAGCAGAAATAAGCTAACAGAGTTCGGATGGGATGTTTAAACAATGCAATTCTGCAAGCAGCATACAGCGCTGCTGCCAGAAAGAACAGCCCTGCCCTTTCTGTGTTCCCAAACGCTTGCTCTTGGGATGTTGCTCCCCGCCTGCTGCCAGCTAAAGCGTTGGCATTGCCAAGCAATGAACTAAATGGGAGAATGGGTTCCCTTCAAACTTAACTCGAGAGAAAAAAATAGTAATCATTAGTTTCACTCCAGATTCATTCAAATTGGTCTGTTGTTCAGCTATGAGAGCACCTTTGTCAGCCAAACGAAGGGAGCAACTGGGAAGGCAGCAGTTTGTATTTAGAGGCAGACAAAGGGTACGGCTGCTATTCTTGGCTTGCACTTTTCATAAAGATGTGGTATAAATGTGATAATGTTCTCAAATGCCCTTAAAAAAGATGCTATTATTCTGTTCTTAGTGGTCCCTATCTCCCAAACCTCACTTTTATTTAAAAGTGTTCAATAAAAGTAGCCATTGTCATCTAAAGCTTAAGCTGGAGTATGAAGTTTATATCCATGTTCAACAATGGAAACATGTTCCTTGATCATACCTAACAAAGAAAACACACTTTTCATGGAATTTTCTTTTCAAAGGAATAAACACAGTGTAAGCTTTTTTAAAATACGTGTATGAACAATTTTTGCATATGCAGTGTTAGTGGTTTCCTTGCAAGCGCATACTCAAAAAATGCAAGGACTGCTCCCTCTTTTTGGCTCCCGGAGATGCACCTGATCAAAAGAATGATATTACTGGCATCAGGGAGCAGGTGGATGTACAGACATGAAAAACAGTTGCACAATTCTGCCATCCAGACTTTAGGTACTTTGCTTCAAAGTCCCATCCAAAAGAAAGACTAACGAGCAGAGCACCTCACCAAATGCAGCAGAACTTGTTGAATGAAAAGATTTTATTTTTTATTTATTTATTTTTTTTACACAGCTGCTCCTCTCTTACCACCTTCTTAATGATACATTTTCTGCTAGAAAAAAAGAAGCTGATCAAACCTGGTAACACGTTTACATAAGAGCAAACATTTCATCTTAAATCATACACTTATTTCGGATCTCGGTATTTACTATACCATTTGAACCACAAGGGTTCCCTCAGCAAAAGAGCAGCAGAGCTGCCTGTGATGAGTCATTGTGTGTCCCCAGCCTGGCTCACATTACCTTTCTGTTCCTTGGGGCTAACAAAACCCTTCAGAGGAATGAAGAATGAACCACAGGTAGGTCACATTTATACCCAGAAGTTCACTGCAGTTTCATTATGATATTGTTAAGTTCCATGTTCCTGCTGAAAAGATGACATTTTCTATTGAATAGTGACATTTGAAAATATAAACCTGTTACATTTCTTCTGAAATATTTGATTCAGCAAACAAGTGACAGACACAGATATTTCTGGTTCCATTGGCTTTGGCAGAAACATTATACAAATTGTTATTTGTTCCCAAGTTTTAACCCCTTCTTTTTCCCTTACATAGGCAAATGCATAAAAAAGCAGAATCACGAGCCATTTAAAATGACACAAAAACTTTTCTGAAGGTTAGGTTTTGTGTTTACCATGGAAACCCTGAGATATTAATTGAGCCAAACAGGGATTAGTTAGCAAAACACAGACTCTGCTTTAAGTTTTATATAAATATACCAAGACATATCAGAAAATGTTCTTAAACAGCAGAATCTGATACTAGAAATGCAATTGAAAACATGGTTCTCATTACCGTTTTTAAAGCATTATACGAAAATCCATTGCAAAGAGCAATCACAGACAAAAGCACTTAAACATTTTAACATCTAGAGCAGTCACTGCATCTGTAGATAGCTTTGTTAACTATGGTATTAAAAATAATCTGGGGCTCCAGTTAACAGCCCCAGCACTGCAAATTTGGTGCAGTGCATTAGAGAGTCTGGCCTAGCGTGTGCCACAGTTGTTTAATTCATCTGAGGTTGGCAGGGTTTCTTTTTTACTTAAATGTATTCACACCCATGCAAGCTGTCAAATTGGAATTACACTTAAGGGCTTAGGCAGAGCTGCAGCTGCAGCAGTGATGGGGGCAGGGATGGGGGAGGCTCGCACCACTCCCTCCTGCGCTGCCCAGGACTCAAAAGGAGGCCCCCTTAGCTGATGGCTTGCTCCTGTCTTCCCTGCATGACCCAGCTTCTGTTTGCGCTGTACGCTTCCTGTAATCTTAAATGATTTAGAGAAAATGACAATTTTCATTTTGGTGGTGGGTGAAAATCAGTTATTGAAGAGAATGTCCTTACAGCTTTAAGTGACCAAGATATCATCCATCATCACAGCCCTATTCTGTCTGCTGCGAGAGCAAACTCTCTTCATTAGAGGTGGGAAAATTATTTGCAGTAAAACATTTATTCAGGGAATTTAGCATTTTTTTTTCCCTTTTCGCTATTGAAATTTATCTGCAAACAGTCTGATTTTTATGTGCTGGCCTATTATTCAGTGTTACTCAGTGAGTTCTTTATGTAGCTATACTGGAGTTTATGCACTGCTCCTGAATTGCTTGCTCTGGCCATTTTTCTCAAGTATGAGTCAGCCATTATTTGTTATTTGTTCACAGGAACATTCAAGTAAGTTCACTAAAGTTGATTTCATTTTCTTCTGAGCATCCTGGAGGACTGCCTAACTTAGGACAGGATGCCTAGTGGCAGCTATGCTGTCTGCAGTCTGTGTAAAATTATCCCTGGTGACACAATGGATTTCTGCCTCTGACACATCTTCCCTTCCCTTGTGATACTGCCTTAACGTAAGAATTTTTGATGGCTTTCTATAACTCAAAGGGTCTTCCTGGTACCCCATAGAGTCCCAGTACTGCACGTGGTTATGCGTCATCCACTTCCCTTCATTAATTTGTCAACTGCATTTCAAAACTAATTGACTTAATGGTCTTTTCCCAATAGCCCTTTGGGAAAGGTGCTCTAGAATCTCATTCCTTTGTTGGCTGGAGTCCTCCTAATTCCCAGCATAAAGGCATCATCAAAATACTGTCTGATATATTCCTCACTGAATGCTGGGACTGAGATATATATATATACATATACATATATATATATATTTTTTTTTATTTAAGAGTGTCCTTAAAACAAGTAAAGAGCTTAGTGTGGCAGAGAAAATTTCCAACAACATACTTAACTTTAAGCACAGCCCTGTAACTTTCAGGAATGTCAAACAAATGCAAAAAGTGTGACTGTTATTAGTATTAAAGTAACCAGTTACCCAACTCCTCAGACAGTACTGGTCACCCAAGCTGAAAATGCATCTGTACTGCCTTCTTGATCAGTATATAGTACAGATGATTATGTTTAACAGTCAGAGTGTGTGCTGTCAGATTCTGGAACTCATTCAGCTTCCATTCAACTGATCTATTACTGTTATTCTTATGCATTTAACAGCTCTACCTTATTGTGGAGAAGATTTGATTTATTTTTATTCATGTAAACAAAATTTCCAGTGTAGTCACTAGCCCCCTGGCGTTGGGCTTATACAACATTAGCAAACAGGATAAAATCCTTATGTTTAGTAATATGTGTTACCAGTATGTATGAACAGCATGCTTACCCACTGGCAATCCTAAATCTATAAAACAATTGCTAGGTTACAGAAAAATATCTACACCATGCAGGAAACTGATAAACAAAGAGTGAGTGGATTTACCTCACTATGTGTGAATCATTAGCACGTAGTCATAAATTCTGAACTCCAAAAATAATGTCATAGGCAGCTCTCAGACTAATGGTGAGTCCAAAAAAGAGGTTGAATGTTTGGACAATATTTACATGTACGTTGTAGATGTCAGCTTAGTACAAGCATCAAATTTAGAGAACCAAGGTTAGGAGCCTGTTTCCCACATTGAAAGTGGTAGAGATCTTGACAATAACTTTTAAGTTGGTTGTTTAATAGCCTTGAATGGCCTCCTCCTCTCCTGCAGCTCCTAGAGAAAGATCATTTCAATGTTATTAAGGTTTACTGTTCCCACAGGTAGCCCAGTAAGTATAACAAAGGAGACCCTGTCTGTAAATTCCATGCAAGTACATACAGGACAGTAGAATACCGTCATTTTGTTATTAATCCAGATATTCATAGTCTAAATTATGTTCCAATGAACTCAGTTATGGAAATTGAAAACTGAAAATGTATTTATTTCAGAGCGACACATAATTATATACTTCTAGTTTGCCCTGTCTATTTTAAATTACTTTATGCAAATCTCATTTTCAAGGATTATGTATAGAGTAAAATTAGATGAGCCCTTAAATAGCTAATATAATATAATTGTGGAATTATTGTGTGTGTGCATAGCGTGCACATAAGATCCAGATGTTAATTAGTAAATCAGGTTGATTTAGCAAGCAGAAATTTGCTCTCTTTGAGGAGAAATTGAAAGGAGAGACAATTGCTTCCTGGAATGTTATTGTTTATACTATAAGCATACTGAAAGGAAAAAATTAACATGGCAAAAAAATACTTTTATAAAAAAAAAGAAAACACCAATTAAATTATATAAGCAGGAGTTCATTGCTCCCAGAATCTTGTATGATGGCTTTGCAGAAAAAGACACGAGGTGTTTACCATGAGTATGGTTTGTGTAATGTTAAGGCAGCTTTATGTAGTCATTTGAGTATATCACTGCATTTCACCTGAGAGTAATGGAGTTAGGGTAGTTTGTGTCAAATGCAGATCTAGTTCCTTAGGCATTCTTTTAAGGGGTACAACTGGCTCAAGAGGTTTAAAAAATCAGAATTCAGTTTCCCTGAACCAAAATTCATGGCCTGAATGGATGCTGTTCACAGGCTTTATCCAAAAGGCAACCTTTCACACTGTGGAAAAAGAAAACTTGAGTTAAAATATTTCAGCTTCGTAGACATAACAAAAGAATGTGTTTTAAACTACAAATATAATAACTGTAATTTAGGTCAATTTTGTTATTTGGCATCAAGCGGACAAGTCAGTTTTGCCTTTCCTATGAAAAGCTGACATTTAATGTCTGAAAATAGCCAGAAAATGAGTGTGAATTACTCAGAGAAAAATATTGCCTCTACTAAAGCTGACAACAGAAACTTTAAAACAATCACGTGGAACAACCTGTCATCTCAGCCTATTCAGGCCTTGGTAATGTGTTCAGTGCTTGCCCATACTCCCATTGATTTCAGCGGGAGTTCAGAACGTATCGAGAACAGGAGATACCGCCCATATTTTCCGTTGTGGCAAAACCTGTGCTGTGACCTGTGAGGCCTTATCACTGATGCCCAGATCCAAAATCTCATTCACCAGGTCACAAAAGCTGAGCAGAGCACGAGTGCAGTAAGTGTCACAGTAATATTTCAGACTACCCTAGGTTGTGAATAACAGCAGGTATCAGTGCCATCTTTTAAAAACCTAATGCAAGAGCCTCAGCAAGCCAAGGAAAGCAATCCATTCTGTACTCCATTTCAGATTATATAAATTCAGCTTTGCATTTTGAAGGAAAATCCCCCATAATTTTCCACATATACACAATGAGAGAGCTGAAAGATTTTTGAACAATGATGAATAAATATACTGATAATTGCAAATGTTTGTTTTCACAGTCTGCAGCTGGACACCTGATCAGCTGTTCATGGTTTCAGAGGGGAAAAATGCACATTCTCCATTACATTAGCAGTTTCTGTTTATTTTTGTTGGGAAGTGTCAGTAAAAATACTCTGTGTATATTCTGCATCCATCTATGGATATGCTTCACCCAAACTTAAATTTTTGTAACCAAGAAAATGTTCTGAGGGTAGAAAAAAATTCATTTATTGTGTAAATATCCTTTATCCTTTGTGTAAATAGCCATCTTTTAATGGCTGTGTATTTTTACAGCACATTTTGTTACTGTACCTCCACTCAAGTTTTCCATGCTAAAACTGGTGATTGTAGCAATGTTTATTTACACTGGATGGTTCAGAATGAATCACTTATTGACCTGCAAACAACAACAAAAGCTTGTCAGCCTTTTGTTTCTGCAGTTAATATAAGTGACAGTTGCTTCACCTTTAGTCTGGCTGTTCTTGGTTATAGTGACATGGGTATAGCATGCATTACACACATGCACACGCACAACCAAAGTAACCAACCAACCAAAAAAAAACAAAACAAAACAAAACAACAAAAAAAAAAACAAAGCCTAACTGGACAGTTACTGCTGTCAAACCAGGATAAGTTAAAGGGAGCCACCCTGTGTACTTAAAGCACTGTTTTCAAAATTCTTTTCACACTGTAATGGCCAAGAGGCACTGCCAGCCCTGTGCACCCCCAAGGCTCCCTCCACCCTGCTCAGGCCCCAGGACCTCACGGCAGTCCCCTGGGACTGCCAGCTCCTGCCCCAGTGATGCTGCAGCAGGGCTTGCCTCCAGCTCCATCTCCTCAGTATCCCAAGGCTATGCCTGACCCTGCTTCCCCTCACCGGGCCTGATCATTTCAAACATTATTGTTGGAATGGTAATAACAATCATTCACAATGAACGTAGATTTCCATTCCATAAAGTACTTATGCTTTAACGAAGAATACAGTTTCCTAGCAGCAGGTGTTAACACCGAAATGAAAAATTAGATTGTATATCTGCCTTCAGAAGGATAAAATTGAAAATAGGATTTACGAAAAACACTGATAATATCTTGAAACACTCATTTGTCTTTAAAGGTATATTAAATTTCATGGGTTTTCTAGTTTGCTTGAGGTATTTCAAGACTGCTTGGGGAATACGCAGGGGAATGTTTCTCTATCTATTACAATGCATGCCTGCCGAAAGCGTGACCTGTCGATAGCTGTATGGAAGTGTATTTTGCTCCCTGTATCCTTCGTCATTATGGAAAAGCTTAAAACCTAATTACAAAGCTTCTAATTTCCAGTCTTTCTGCATTATAAACCAAAATTAAAAGTGAAATGTGAGGCCATGAGAATCTGTTCTTAACTCTGAGGCTGCAGACTTACTAACTAATGTTACTACCTAAGCACTTACTAACTTACTAAGTACTAATATACTTACCTAGCTTCTGCACAGTATGTAGGGCGACTCTGTGTTTGAAATTAGGTAATTACATAAATCTTTCCAGGATTAGGGTTACCCTCTGAAAATCTTATTCATTTTTATCAATAATTTCCTCTGAATAATATTCATCATCTTCAAAGATGGCAAAGTCAAGCTATAAGGGAAGTGTTTCTTCTGTTGACAGGTTGTTCTTGTTGTCCAACCAACATAGTCAACAAAATGCATCTTCTAAAGCCTACATCAAGGATAAAACCAATTTGATGCAGGTTGAGAAATAATCTAGTACAGGCAGACGATTAAAACAATTGGATGAATGGCATACACAGTTGAAGAGCTACGAGGACAGTTTAAAGTTATGAATTTTATTTTGTCCGCTCAAGTTTACATCTTTTTCTGATGGTTTTACTTATTTAAAGATAAAATTTTCTGGATACTTGATTCTGAAGGATATCAGAATCAAGGAATAAATGTAGAGGAAATAAAAGTCCCTACTACAAAGTTGTAATATCTCTTACAGATATTTATAAGGCTATTTTCTATAAAAGTAAACATCTTTGTTTTTCTGCTTTGAATATGGTGAGATTAAAAGCCAAAGCTCTGAAGGCCTACAGTTACAGTTTTAGCATATGGAATCATACAATTCTATCAGGGTATGGCCATATCTACATAAATGTATCATCAAACTTTTGACTACAAGTTTTCTTTTCAAGTGAAGTAAATTTGCATCCATACAGCACATCTTGTTAGGCATTAAGCTAGTCCACAGGGCTTTCTAGTGCTTACACCATTTTTTTTTTATTATTATTATTTTTTTTTACCTACTTGGCATGCACAGCGCTATATTAGGGCTCTCTAATTATGAAGCTGGAAATGAGTTTCTACAGTTTGACTATCAGCTCCTCTACGGACTTCATGGGTAGACAATTCTATAAAATACAGCCCTTCCTCTTTGCTTTGTATATATTACTTTTATATTGCATTCTCTTATAAGTTTTTAGAATCCTATGCCTTCCTGTAATCATACTTCATTTTTAAGCTCCTTTTGACTGACATTCTCCTGTTTATGCCTAGTGCTTTTAGCTATATGGCAATATACAGCTTAGATACTTGTACTCATGTGGAAGTCATGTTCTACAGCATTTGCTTGTTAATTAGCATTTTTAATGCTTCCCTGACCAGATAACAGTTTTTTGTTTGTGGAAGCTTATACTCAAGAAAAATCTGCTTTAGAAAATTGACCTTTTAATCTCAGGATCAGTTTTGGATAGCTAGGTGACAGAGATTGCAAAATTCTTCAGGAACAAGAGCAGGCAAACAACACGTTAGAGATTAGTAGATCTCAGTGAAATGTCTCTCAGGAAGGATGGGAATTACCATCTTTTACAAGGTTAGGCAAGGATACAGGTGGTTTGGAGAAGTTTTGTTTCCCCCCACACACTCTTTAGATTTCATTTCTGGGACTTACTTTTACATGCTCTGAAAGTTATCAGTTCTGGAATTCAAGTTCAGTAACACACAGAGATTAGAAATTGTGAAAATAGGCGAGTTAAACTGTCTATACAAAAATAACCTCTACCGGCTTTTTCTCTCTCTCTCTCTCTCTTTTTTTTTGAAAAGAAATTTTCTTATAATTTTCTTCTCTCATAATCTGGAAGACAGTTTGAACACTGATTGTTGCTAAAATAGTGATACCCACATGGTTCTGCGGGCTGATAAAACAACAGATTGGTGAAGAGTGACTTGCGTATCTTACCCAGGTCTTCAGGCAGCTCTGCCATAACAAAAACATGAGTTAACATCAGCTACTACAATAGTACTGGAAGATATCTGCTTTCTTTCGAAAAGGAAAGGTAAAGATGTACCTACTTCCCAGAAGAGTACTCCCCCTGGGGAGAGAGAGGGGAAGAGTTATGGACTTCATCCCACTGACATACAAGCAGGGGCTGACTATGGTGAGTACAAGTAAAATCCATTCAGCAGCAGCTCTTGTCACTTCCTTTATCTGGTTCCTACCCACCCAACAATTCTTATGGTTAGTCTCTGTTTAACTAAAAACTTCTGGTCTAATAACTACTTCAAAGAAGTCCAGAGATCCTACTCTAAGCCCTCTGTATAGAAAATCAATTATCCATAAATGTTACCAGTTTCAGCTGGCACATTATATTTTTGGCGACTATCACCTTTTCAATTTACTTGCATACCTTCAAATACTCGTCCTTCAACATATACGTTCCCAGAACATGTAACTTTACTGAAGTTTAGCTCTGGAAAGAATTTTATCTCAAAAGCCATCAGGCTGTTTTATTCAAGTTTCGTATATTGTGCAACGTGGGGTTTATTTTCTACTCTTCACGTAGATAACCAAATATATATCCTGGGTTAGCAGAACCTGGTTCTTATTTGTCTGACTTCCTTTTTTTTCTTTCAGCTTGATATATAAAACTATACAAATGCTTTCCTACTTAAAATGCATAAAAAGCAGCTTTCCAAATGTAGTATGACACAATAGGACTTTGGGGTAATTTTGTAATTATTTGACTGTCACTACCATTATGCATAACTCAAAAGTTCTACATAATTTATGGATACAACACTGTACATTTCATAGAGATAGCAGCCAGATACCTTGTATAAATGCCTTACATAAGATAGTTTTTGTTTCTCTGGGCAGGCTTCAGTGTTCTTTGGCAGAAGCTCACGTATCACGGAACAGCAGCTACTAACAGGCTGTAGGAAAGCATTTTCTGGTAAACGCCTTAATGCCTCTAAGAAGTCATTTGATTTATCCATACTTTGTTGGAGAGAAAAAGGCAGGGTAGTTAACATATCATCCATGTTTTTAAGACAGCATGGGCATTTTTAATCTATTTTACCCCCCACAAACAACACTCGTCTGTGGCCAAAGTGTTTAGGTAGATGTGGGGACTGCGGTACCTCCACAGACCCCACTATCCTCAGCTGCCCACGGCAGGCCCCCGCAGAGCTGTGGTTTATTCACCCCTCTCCTCGCACAGCGGATTTCTTTGCAGAAAATGTTCCTTTTTCCTTCTCAGAAAAGATTTATTTACAGATTTATTTATTCTCCAACAGAGAAGCCCCCAGGGAGCCGAGCCCCTCAGCCGGGCACCGCCAGCCCCTGGCACAACGGCGCCGCCTCAGGGGGAGACCGAGGAGGGCAGGAAGCCACCCGGGCTCCTAGCCCGGGCAGGGGGTCCCCAAAGTAGCCCCTGACACCCCCGGGCACCGCGGGACGAGGGAAGGGGCCGGGGCACCGGTGCCTCAGCCTCGCCCCTCCTGCGGGCCCCGCCTCAGCCGCCCGAGTCCCTTGAACTTTCCCCGGGCGCTCGCAACAAGCGCCCCGCTCCTTGCTGCCCCGTCCCCACACCCTCAGCTCCCCTCGCCCGCCCTCCACCGCTCCCATCCCCACCATCACGCCCACACCTCCCCTCCCTTCTTCTCCCTTCCCTCCCCGCCCCGCACACGCCCACCCCCGGCCCCTGCCCCTTCCCCGCAGCCGGGCAGAGCCCCCCGCCGCCGGCTGCTCCTCCGCGGGGCCGCGCTGCCCTCCGCCGCCCCTTGCACAGAAGCAGGGGAGGGAGAGAAAGAAGGTGGAGGGGAGGGGAGGGGGCCGCGGCAGCGCTGTCCGGATGCGGTGACCCCCTCCTGCAAGGCTTCGCCTCCGGGGCCGCACCGACTCGGGAGGGACGAGCGAGGAGCGGCGGCGGCTCGCCGGCTGCCACCATGGGCTGCTGCACGGGGCGCTGCACGCTCATCTTCCTCTGCTCGCTGCAGCTGGTGAGTGAGCTCCGGGGCACGGCTCCACAGGGCACGGCGAAGGGGGACGGCCCCGCTCTTCGCCCCGCGACCCCCGAAGTTTGGCGGTGTCCCCCCGGGGAGCCTCCCCCCCGGCCGTGTGGGGGTGCTCGGGGACGCCGTCGCCATCCTCTGCCCGTCTCCCTTTTTCTTCTCCCGAAGGGCGAAATCCGCCCGTCCGCGACTTTCCCGGGTTTCCTTTTCTTCTCGTTAAATATTCCCGAGGCGGGAGGGAGGATAATGCGTCTTCTGCTCTTTGTTTACCGAAGTTGGCGTATCTGTTTCGGGGAGAAAGAGTTGTCAAGGCGAAACCGCACCGAGCGGTGATCATCCTTCCTCGGGCTCGTTAGCTGAATGATAAAATAGTGCTCTTCCCTTAACAGTTCGTCCCTGGTCCCGAGAGTGTTTTAAAAGATTTTCTCTTTTCTAGTGACTCAGAGTCATCGTTTTGCCACATGATCTTTCCCTAAGACGAGTGCTGGTCCTTGTGTCTGTAAAGAAAAAAAGTGGGATTATTTATTTATTTATTTATTTATTTATTTTTATTTTTCCCCTAAATCGTTTTCTAATCTTCCTAGTTTCCTGTTACAGCGCTCAGAAACGCCCTGTGTTTCAGGGGCAACGTGCTGAAATGCAACGCGTACAATCACTTCACTTGACAATCCTCATTCATTCTCAGGGCTTTATGCCAGGCTCTCAGCCTGCCCGAGCTGCTGTACCTACCTCCATTGTGCTCAGTGAGAGTCTGGACCCTGCTGAGATTCCCTTTCACGGGATGGAGCAAAGTGTGGGATAGATGCATCAATGATTCAGCCTCACCAGAAGGCAGAGGAGACCTGCAATTTGTGCCCATAGGGTTAGGAGAGCTTTGCTTGTACGTTTCTGGCTTTGTTTTTTTCTTGTTTTGCGTCAGTTTCACAGATACTCTCCCATTGACTGCAGGAGAATTGCTCCTGATTTACTTCAGTGCGTGTGGGAGGAGAAACAGCCCCTTTTTCTTCAAATATATCCCTCTACCGGTTACGAAGGTTATAATAACTGTATTTACTATGCTGTAGAATTACTTGGAGGCTATAAAAATTGAAGTAAAGTGTGAATAGCCACCATAATCCGCAGAGAAATGCATATAAAATCTTTCAGAAAAAGATTCCTGTTTTATAAAAGACCTATCAGATGATCTCACAACTTTCAGAAATGACTTTAATACGTAGCTTTTTCTGCTGTACTTACCTGTTTTATAGTAATGTTCCATGGTTGTCATATCCATATCTTTTAGGCACTGATAAATGCCTGTCTGGCAAAATGCTTTTGCTTTATTTAAAAAAAGAAGTCATGTTTTACATCCAAGGTGTAATCTGGTACACGTGAACTCAGGCGCTTTCCGTGATTTCAGTGGTGGTAGTGTTCAATTTGTGCCTGTAGAAGTTGTCACCACGGGCTGTTTTAGATCTTTTTCTAACATCTCAGAGGTCACGGGTATAAAGCATGCACAACAGAACTACATCCCAGACATTACTGTCATTAGGCGAGATTTATTTTACCTTGCATCCGGTTATGGAGAGGTGAAAGATGCGTGTGGACAACGTTTAGATGAAGTACTGTAACAGCAAAATACTTGTGCTAATTTCTAGCATTTCAAAAGTACAGGTGATTTATACAACTAGAGTAAAAACTTTAGGAAAAGATAAAGCTGGGCATATATTTTAAAATTGTTCGTCCTAGTCATATTCTAGTCATGTCAGAAAAGGGTCTGTGAGCAGTTCTGCCTGAACCTTAGGATTAACCTTTAGATGTCACCTGAGGAAGACAGATCTTATAGAATACAGTTGGCAACACCTTCAGTAGCATACAGATACTGTGTAGGCTCTCTTTGATATAAAATGAGGTGAAGTGAAAAGCCAAATTCCTGGAAACGTGTTCACACCAAAGGTTTGCTTCTTGTTTGAAAGAAATACACAGTATGCAGTGGCCTTGCAGCACAGCTTCGTGATTCTTTGAAACTGGCTTCTTCTCTAACTTTTGCCTACTCTGCATGTTGCTGGAATAAAACAAACAATGGTTGTTGCATGACAGTGTATAAAATATTCGTTCTCTAACAATAATGCATTAAAGTGTGTAAACTTCAAGAAGATTTGTTTGTGATTTTCAATGCTCTTTGTCTGTTGGGGGACTTTGATGTGGAATGACAATAACACCAGTTTTCAATTGTGTTTTGATTCATGAAAATGTCTATTTCTGACTGACAGCTTTTCCATTTTATAGTAAATACATTTTAATATTGAATCCACTAATCCCAAGGACATTCTGTAGTTCATTTTACATCATTTAATGATAATCTCATTCTTCGTGTTCATCAAAGTGAATCCCTATCATTGTGTGTGGTACAGGATTCTGGAAATAATCACAGAGAGGGTGGGCTGGGTGGCATCACTGCAGGAAAAGCTGTTAACCACAGGGTTTCCTGAACAGTTGCCTTGCACCTCTGCAGGTTGATTCTTCCTTCTGGAAGCCAAGGGAATTTTGTGGAAGGAGAACAGTACTGTGTTCTCCCTGTCCCCCCCATGCATTTAAACCCCGTGATCTCTGTCAATATCTTGCTCTTCCCGAGTGAAGCATATGCCATTTCCAAAGTTGTCAAGCTGAGAACTCAGAAGTGTGTGCATATCGTTTTGCACATAAATCTGTCATTAGGATTATTAGGAGCTATGTATATGTCTGAAAAATATATCATAAGGATATATGAGCCCTTTGGATTACAGCCATAAGTCTTACTAGTGCCATCAGAAGTCAGAGATGTTGGCCTCCCTTGTACTAGAAAATTAAAGCAGCTGCCAGAGATGGTGCCTGTGTTAGAGTAGCCATCATGCCATAAAATACTGTAACAGGAAAATGTTTGGAAAATAAAGCAAGTTCAAAAAATATTAAATTCTGGAAGGGGTAAATTGGCAAAGAATTGCAGAGAGATTTAGCTGTGTGAATCCAATTGATGTTAATATGTGTCACACTGTGGAAACCTTCATGCTGCTCTGAAAATGTGTTTCTGAGTAACTACCATTGCAGGGTAATTTCATTTTACAGAAAGTGGAAGTTTTTGGTACCTAGAAGTACACAGATATGCAAACACAAACAACTGTACACAACAGCGGTCATGAATGAGATTTTCAGAGCAGTGAGGGGAAGATAAATGGAAGGTGCTAAGGAAGCTTCCTTGCTTTGAAAATCGCATTTCATTTGTTTTTCCTTGGACTTTGCTGCACTGTGTTCATTATATAGATTCAGATTTAAAAGTGTATGTTTTTCCTAATTGTTGGCATAAAGGAGTCTATTCTCTGTTTAACCTGTTGCGTTCCAAACAGTTTTTGTGCCAACAGACCACACAGGTAATAAAAAGCTTCTGTGTATTAATGGTTTGACCAAGTGACTGCCTGGTGAGTGCACTTGGTCATGTTAACAAATTCTTAATATTCAGAAGGTTTATGTTTGTGATTGCCATTAACATTAATTATACTGACGCTTGTAAATTCTTACTCTGTGGGTTGAGGCTGTATCCATTAAACTAAAAGGTAATGTTTCCCCATTTATTATTATACATAGTGGAATTTCAGTAGTTATGTGGGGAAGTGGTATTTGCCATGCATAGATTTTAATCTCATTCAAAAATGTTTTATTAAGGTGGAAACTTTAAGTTCTGCTAATGTACCTTCTGAAAATGTTACGATTTTGCCTGTCCATGCTTGTATGTTAGAACTGACAGATCACAGTTATTTCACTTAACAGCTCAGGGGTTCAAGAGGTTTGATAAATTTGAGAAAGTAAAATCTTTGAACCGGTAAATTGTGGCATCTTTTTTATGTTGGTAACAGAATCACTGGCCCATTGATCAGCAGATGAAGCATCTGTCCACTGGTAAAGGATGAGGGAGCGCACGTTGTCCTAACAGAGATGGAGGGGACTTAGGATTTCAGCCCTGAACAATATGCTGTTAGCAGGATGCTTCACATACTGTTGGGGGAGTGGTGTTTTGCTCAGGTGACTCAAATGACACCCCCAAATCATGTAACTGTTCCTAGTAGCTGTGCCTGAGAGGCTGATGCACTTGTGCTGTGGATGTGTGAATGCACTTAATGTTAAATTAGAAGTAATACGCTGCATCCAGCACAACTGCTTGAGTTTCGTCTTTACAAGTTGAAATCCAAAAACAGTGAGATAATATCCTTCTGAGGAGCTCTATTATCAGAAACAAAAGAGTAACAACCACCAATAAGTGTTTTTTGCTTTGGTTTTGGTTTATTTTACAAAATTGTTAGAAGATTTTTTTATTTTTTTTTAGCCACTCCATACACCAGAAATTCAGCCTCAGTAGGGAAATCCCCTCCTCCCTGAATAACAAGCAATACTTCTGTCAGTTTGGTGTTCTGAAGTTGGGAATTCAGAGCTTGAGAAACCTTGACTTTGCAGGGCTATCTGAAAATTTTGAACTAGGTGAATCTCTTAAGCTATGTGACTGTTTCTTTGGTTTAGGCTTTATTCACCACAGCAGGATATTTTTCTACCATCCCTTGTTGCTCTGACAGTGACTGACAGTCTTCTGTCATATAGAAATATACAGAATATTTTGTACAGTGATGAAGTTAACGAGTCAAGATTTTAACCACAATAATGGCATTTGATTCACTGAAAATCGAGTTATGCAGCTATCCTTTCTGTCTATAAGAACAGGAAGTTTTGGAAATATTTATTTTAAGAGTATCGGAAGATGCAGCGGATCTTCTATTTCAAGATCTGCTACATTCTGCCAAAATTTTGGGGTCTGGGAAGCAAAGATAGCAGTTCTGAAAATCATTAAAATTTAGAAGGGTGGCATTGTTGGATCCAAATGGGGTTTGGGTAGGACTTGCAGAACTTGAGCACAGAGGAGGTTTATGCCTAGAGATTTCATGAGATTGACTGCACCAGCAGTTGAATGGGTGGTGTTTAAACCTTGCTGGTCTTGTGAGGTTTGGATCTGAAATAGAAACTTGTAAGACTAGATAACATTAGAACATGTTTTCCAATATTTATGTACCTTTCATGCATCTTGGAGGTGTAAAGGGGGTCCTTTTAGTTTTGGGGCCAATCTGGTAAGTTGACAAATAAGCAATAAAATCACTATTCTTTAGTTTTTCAAGTAAAAGGTTTGCATCTTACTTCCTTTGTGATATCCAAGTTACTTTTGCACATAAATAAAATAATTTTCTTGATTAGGTGACCAAAGAGAGAATCAAACCAGTTGCACAGATGACTGGCTCTGATATTGCACAAGGAAAGTGTGTGGAAGTTTTGTAGTTCCCTTGAGTAGGCTCAGCATCAATTCATGTGTTCTCTGCAAATATTGGTAAGATCTTCTTAGGTGTGCACAATGGAAGGGGGAGAGGCAATTCACCTAGTGCTGCTAGGGAGAAGTTCTGCTTAAATGTTAGTGGGGAAAAAAAATGATAGTAAGAGCAGCCATATGTTGGATCATGCTTTCAGGCAAGCTGATGAATCTCTGCTCTTAAATAGTTTTAAAACCCAGATGAATATAGCTCTGAAAAACCTAATCTAACTTTGAAGTGTATGTGATGTTGAATTGGTCCGTGCCACGAGTAAGAGTTTTACCAGGTAACATTCAGAGATCTCTTTCAACTTAGGTTACCTTATGACTATGCCGTTTTACAAAAGCATAAAGAATAAGGGCCTTCAATTCTTTATTAGGAGGGTATTTGAGATACACAATAATTTAGGTTGTTTTGAGGGAACTATCTTAATTTGTTGTGAGTGCAATACTGTGGAAATAGGCTTGAAATGGCCTATGCAGTTGTATCTCTGAACACCAAACTAAGGTGTTAAATTAAATAACAAGTACCTATGATGGCCTTGTCATTTGTAATTTGAGAAAGAGTATTTCTGTGATACAATATAGTATGCCAGATTTTTTGAGCTCATTTGTAATGAAGCAAATATATATTTTATTCATTCTGTCCTGTAATTATTTGCTAAGCAAGACTGTAGTCATTTTGGGGGCAGAGTGCCTGTTATTTTCATCGGTATGGGGAACTGAACTGCATGTATTTGGGTCTAGATGAGAAGCAGTAATAAGTGACTGTGTAGTTCAAGAGGGTGATAATATGATACAGAGTTTTTCACCTCTAGGTCACATTTTGAAATGCACTGCAAGTTAGATGAGGGCAGCAGTCATTATAGCTTGTATGAAATGTTAGCAGTCTTGATAAGGTGTCAATATAAAAACATCTCCATATTAGTCCGGATTTCTACCTTTTATGTTTTACTAGGAGGATCAAGGAGGTGGGCATGGTATTGTGAAGACCATAACAATCTTTGCCCGTGTTTTCTTCAGGTCATCTTTTCAGTGCTGCTAGCAGGACAGAGTGATGAAGTTTGCACTGCCTTTCCTCATGCTGAAAATGATATCTTCACTAGGGATGGTGTCATAGGGAGGCATTTGTAACCTTTATGAGTCACATTAAAAAAAAATGAAAAATAATGTTTGAAAAACATTGATTTTGTGTGAATTTCATCTTTTTTCATAAGAAGAATATTTCTTGCTTTTTATTTAGTACGTTTTGTCTTGAAAATAAAATTCAGTAGTAGGGAATGGAAAATGTCTCACTTTAAATCTTGAAGCTACTTAGATTCATTTAAGATGAGAGAGTTTTCTCCTCATCTATCAAGAGCAGTTAATGTGCATCTTCATAAAGGGTACGCCACCAGGTTTCAGATGCTACGCTTGGCAAGATCCACAATTCCCTGACAGAGTAGTGCCAGCAGCACTATCACAGGTTTTAGCATGTCATGGGCTTTTTTTTCCCTGTGTGTGACCAGTGAAATCTTTGCGATCTTGCTAAGGATCTGTGCCTTTGGCAGGTCCGTAAAAGACAGTGGTAAGCTGGATTTAATCACTGTTCTCTGATCTCAGGAACATACAGAGTGCTTAAGACCCTGATAATAAAAAAGTAGTAAAAGGTTTTATTTTAGTCTTTTAGTCTTTTTATTTTTTACTATACTTCCTTATCATCTGGTCTTTCTTCAAACACTGCCATACCTTGCATGTAATCCCAGCTCAGATGGATTTTTTAATGCTGTGGTGATTTGGGACTTGTTCTTATGAGTTGCTGAATGCCCTCCAGCTCTCATTAAAGTCCCTGAAAGTCATTCTTTTACATATAGGCTCTTCGTAATAATAGGTTCAAGCAAAAGCAGCAGAAAACCCTTCCAACTAGCAAATGCCAGTGTTACAGTGAAAAGAAAGAAAAAATAAGTTTTCTACTTAATCAAACAAGTGGGGTTTGCCAAACAAATATCTCTTACAGAAATTAACATCAAGAAATAGAGAAATGGAAAATTTTGTGAAATGCAAAAGAAAGATAATTGGCAAAGAATTACTTATGTTGAGTGCGACTCTTGAACAATCACAGTTGGTTCTTCCATAGATCTCTCCAAAGGCGAATGAGGTTTTTTATTTCATCAGGACCGAAGTTTTAGCAGAGAGTGAGTATAAATATATATAAAGAACATACGTTTTAGTCAAATGGAATTTTCCTAAGGAGGGTTTTGACACACACCAAAGAAGCTACAGATAAAGTAAAGGAAGGTGACCTATGAACAGAAAGATCCTGATGCGCGTTTATAGTGAGGGAGATTATGTGTGAGCATGAGATGAATTGTAGAAAGGTACGTTTAGATCAGTGTAAAAAAGGTGAGACATAGGAGCCCTCTTCAGTGCACAGATGAAAGTTAACTGTGTGTGTAGGAGGAGTTCCTCTCTAAGGTTTCACTGAAAGCAAGATCTTGAGAAAATAATCTTTATCTTATCTAACGTGTTGCTGATAATAAGCCAACCTCTCAACTGTTGTATTTTATTGCTCTTGTCAGATCTTCTGAATAAAAAGACAAAGAAGCACAACTGTATTATGATGATATTTATTAGAGAGATTAGAATTGCAGTCTTTCTCACCTGACTTTAGTTTCTTCCTTTGGTGGAGCCTTGAAAATTTGGTACTGTTCTGGGAACAATGCCGATTCACTGTCCTGTCAGCAGTCCCTGCAATCTCATGTAAGCAAAGTCCTGGAACTTGTGAGGGTGCAGCTGAAGCTCTGCATGAGCCTCTGTAGAAATGAGTAGGCATATAAATTCCAATAGAATACAAGCCTTGTACATCCCTACAAAAGAAACAACATAAAACAAACAAACAACAACAACAACAAAAAACTACCACCAACAAAACAATTAGACAGATTTTTAGATGGATTGGAAGGAGTTTATAATATGTCTAAATGTATTTCAGAAATGGGATTCTGTTAAAATAGAGCGTGTTGAGAAAACTTATTTAGGAAGTTTAGTCGCCATAATCAAGGAATAAAAAGCTGAAACATTCTCAAGCTGGAAACTATAAGGCATGATAATGTAGGAATAACATTACAAAAAATATGTAGTTTTGCCTCTGCTTGTGAGCTTTTTTTTTTTTTTTTTTTTTTTCCCCGCAGCTAAAAGCCTACCGTGTCTTTCTGCACAGAGAAAATAGTATTTCATTTCTCTATTTTTTTTTTTTCCATGAATTAAGTAGACATCGTCAAGGTAAGTGTGTTTAGATTTTAACTGGAATAGAAACCTTGCTGCTCCTACAGATTGTGTGAATAATTTACATCACAGAAACCTCAAAAGCCTTTCTGCCCTCTAACACAGATGGAGCTACTCTACTCAGAGAACTGAAGAGATGGTCTCCTCACGAAGATCCCTTGAGTTGCTGAAGATTAAGTCAGATATTAGTCAGTCAGCTGTATGTTTTTAAGGTACCC
This sequence comes from Netta rufina, assembly GCF_964035555.1. NCBI lineage: Eukaryota > Metazoa > Chordata > Aves > Anseriformes > Anatidae > Netta > Netta rufina. Next base: position 121,391,073 of record NC_140124.1, read on the forward strand.
ATTTCAATGTATCCACTAACATGTGCATTCAGGAATCTTAAAAAAAAAAAAAAAAAAAAAATCTCCACATTTGGAAGCAATTTTAGGTGTTTCCCACTGTTTCCAGTTGATTCCAGTTGGCACCAGTTGCTGATCGGTGCTCAGCTTCATCTTTCTTCTGATAAACTGTTTCTGTTCTCATCAACATAAAATTCTTGGCTCCAGTGCTTAGCTGTGAAATTATATGCTATTTCCATTCTGTCTGAGAGCCCTTTTTTCCTGAGCCAGATGATTTGTTCCCATCTCTCCTCCCAAGTATTTCAGAACAAGTTCCAAGTTCTGATCTTCATCTGCTTTATTAAAGTAGGATTCAGACCCGGTTCGCCCTAATCCCAAATCAGTAAAACTTAAAATTTAATTGTAGCTGTAAATTGATCCAGTGAACATCTGGTTTAAGGTTCTTCCTTCCTGAAAGTATTCTTCACTTCTGTGGTTGCACTGTCCCATTATCACACCCTTGGCTAAAATAGTGTCATTCTAGTGAACTGTGATAAATGGCAAAAATGTTTGCTCTTACAAATGGCAGATAGAATTGCTTGGTTAAAACAAAGTAATCAGTGCTGCTGAGTAGAGCACTTCCATAAACAAGGATAAGTCTCCTGTCCAAGGATCCGCATACATATTTCTTCAACTTCTCTTCCAGCGTAAGAAAAAAAAATCGAAGATGTACAGAAATGAATGTATAGTACTGTGGTCCATTTCTCTTCCTTTGTAGGAAAACCAAGGGCAGGGTTGTTATCTGATTGATTTACATCTGTACGACAGGAATAGAATTTTGTTTAGTCTTATCCACAGTTAGCTGTGGTTCTTTGCATCGTGCTGGTTGCACAACATTAAAAAAAGGTCTGGTTAGTTTAGAGGAGAAGGCAGTGTGAAGAGTGGTTAATGAGTGATACATGATAAATGAGCTAGTAGTATAATTTACTGTAATGCTGTTGTCAGAGGACTTTCAACAGGGGTGTTGGAAGGGAATAGAAGTTCTTCCAAGTCTGAATTCATGATGACAAATCAGATGTATGGATGACAGTAGCCTAAACCAAACTTCACTCAAATGTCACGAATGAGTTTAAGTGTATTGAAGTATTTTGGATGCCATGAATGGCTTTAGGTTGTATTACTAATGTATAATTTAATCATAGTGGTTTGATGAAAGCCAAAGCTGACTGAGTGGTACCAGAAGTAACCACAAAGTGCCAAAGTTGATTTAAGTTGAATTAAAGTGATGAAGCCCTTCATTTCTCTACATGTATTTTTTTCATTAGTTAAGTAGCTGTAGTCAAGTGTGTTTAGATTTTAATTGTTACAAGTTACACCTGTTAGTCTGTGCACCTGTAATCAGTTGAGCACACAGATGATTCTTTCACAATATCACTCATGTAGCTGAGATGTGGGGTCTTCATGCACAGCACTAATGCAGGGTGCCTGAAGCCTTCTTAACAAGAACAAGATCAGCCACACCAGGAGGTCACTGAGTCATTTAACACAGCTGCGTGCTCCTTGTTCATTGTGGGACAAGCGTGGGGCAGGCACTAAACCTGTATGAACCCTGCTCTGATGAATTTTTCTACGTACCCTGGCTTTTATTTATATCTTTTTAAAAGGGAGTTTTTTTTTTAATATATATTTCATGATGTCTGGAGAACAAAGTTACCTGTGACCTCTTTTAGTCATATTTAACAAGCTTGCATCACTTATAAAGAGTATGGAGAAGTTGGAACTAGGTAATCTTTAAGGTTCCTTCCAAACCAAACCATTTTATGACTCTGTGAAAGAGTGATATGAAGTAGTTTCATTGCATTTTTATAGCCATGAAAGGTTCCAGGCTTTAGAGTTTAGAGATACTTATTTGCATTGAAAGCTGATGAACTGTTTCTGCAGAGCCTTGTGGCCAGAAGACTGTCAAGGTTAATCCAAGGTCTTACTAGCAATGGAGATTCTGGCCTTTCCCTTGATAATAATTTCATTATGTGTTATTTTGCTTTCCTACATATTTGGTTGCCTTAGGATACCTGACCTGTGAAATTCTTGGTCACGTGAATCTCTTAGTTTTCTGTGAGATTTCTAGGCTGTAGTTGGGTTTCTAGGCTGATCTGCATCTTGTACATGTGCCAGACATGCTGGAGTGCTCCATTACTGCTAGGGTTTCACCCTGCTTACTCATCTGTTGAGAAGCTGAGTATTTAATGCCCCAGATCCAGTACTGGGTTAGTGCTTTTAAAAATCACAAGAAGCAGAGTGCAGCTAAGGTTGTCTATAGACTATGATGTGTGTCTGAGATACACCTTGCCTAAAGTGCTTATAAACCAAAACAGGTAGTGCACTTGGAAAAGGAAGCATGCAAATGTTAAATGATTTTCTTTAGGCACTACAGAGAGTCTCTGGAGTCCCAATTCTGGTCCATTTTTTCTGCTTGGTGTTTGCTCATGTTTCTGCACACAATTACCATACTTCCTTTTCTGTATTGGCCACAAGTGACTATGAGTGTATTAGCAGTTTGATAGGCAAGTTCTCTATATTTGGGTGGGGGCATAGTTGGAGATTACATTATTTTTTAGTTGCATACTGTTTGCAAAGTGATTTAGGGGTGGTAAAAGTCACTGCAAAGGCAAAAATATCATTCTGTTTAAGGAGGAATGTACTAACTACAAATTCTCTTTTGGAAAGATTATTTTCAGGTGTTGACAGATTTGAGTCCTGACATGATCAACTGGAATTCTCTGCTGCAGAATGAGACTTGCAGATACCTGTAACTGTACTGGCTGCATGCTTAGCTGGGGATTTCCCCCTTACAGTGTCACTTCTGGACACAGGCTCTGAAAAAAAGAAGGGAGTCAGGCTCCTAGGGTATTCTGGAGAACAGGAAAATAAGTAAATGTTCCCTAAATGCTGAAACTGACCAACTGCATAAAGGGAAAGGACAACTTTGAGGAAGGGAAAAGGTTTGTTTTCTTTTTGCTGTTAAATAGAAGCACTGTTTAATTTGTACAAAAAGAACTGTGAATTCTTTTATTGGTATGTTACTTTTGTCAACCCATCTGCTTAATTTAATTTTTGCTAACTGGAGTTGGCTAAGATATTATACCATATATATCATCATAGGAAGAAGACATCCTAATCTCTTGGGTGGTAAACTTTTGATTTTTTACATGTACCTTTTAATCTAAATGATAAAAGCATGACTAACAGTAGATCCCAACTATCTAGGCAGAAGAGTAATTCTCAAAGCAGTCCATTTGCTAATAATTCCCTTCATTTAAAAACAAAGCAATATATTATATTGGAGTTTAAAGGATAATCTCTGTCTTTATGGTACACAAATTATCAGAGGCCTGCCAGTCTGGCTGTGCCAAATGTGGAGCACCTCCTTTGCAGGAGTGAGTAACCTCTGAGAGCAGCAGGAGTTAGGGATGCTGACTGCCTTCCACTCGAGCATCGCTACCTTGGGGGATCGAGATATAACCAAGGCAGCTGTGCCACTGACTGGGCTCTGTAAGTGCAGGCACTATTAGAAGGTGCCATTAGATGAAGTCATTGAACCATTAGGAAGCCTGCAAAAATTAGTACCCTTTCATAATCTAAAAGTGTTGTGGGTGAGGATATACCCACTGGATATCCTCCAGGGAAGATTTCTTTCACGCGTACTGACTCTGTCAGTGTTACCAGCCAGCATTTCACTAGCGCGAGACTTAGCTTTGTAACATTTCACAGATCCCCTACATCATGCTGAGTAGTGCTGGTCATCTATTATTAACATGATGGCATTTTTTGCTAGACTAAAAGTATCTTATTATCCATTTTCTTATTAAATCTTCCATTACTTTAAGATGCTTTCAAGGTCTGTTCTACTCTCATTTTATTAGTTGGGAACAAAAGCCTTTCAAATGTCAGAAGCTAATATATGCTGATTTGTGGATAAGCAAGAAAATACCTCAGATTTTGAGGTCATTTTATTATATAATTATGTCTTCAAGCCTCATACATAGTCTTTATAAAATATCTCCCTTTGTCCTATTTGAATGCATATTTATATGCAGTTATAATTTTGCAGTAGAAATGTTAGCTGTATGGCAAGGTGAGCCTTTATCTGGCTGTTGTCACTGGTCATTCTTTCGCAGATATACAGAATTCAAAGAACTTTTAAGTTACAGATCTTGCTGCTTTAAGATGGTGGGAGGTAAGCCAGTTCACATCTGGGAACAATGGAGTTAGCATGGTGTGGTGTCCTGGTTAATAAGCCTGCTGAGAATGATGGAGTTCTGGCACAGTGCTGGGCTAATGCATCCCCAGAACTTGTGGACTGAAGCTGGTCTGGGCTTGGCTGGATTACAGGCAAAGCAATCAGATCCAGTCTGGAAGAGATATGTACCTCAGTAAAATTAACACTGTTAGACAGATACTCTGTGTCTCTCTAAAGATATAGTATCTGAGTTTTTTAGCTATTGACATTGAGGTATTTCATGGTAATTCTGACTGAGGACTCATTACCAGAGGGTCAAAATTGTTAAGGTGTTCTCATCACTGAACAACCCTAAGCAAAGTTTGGACTCCACTGATTTAGATCCCCCATCATGATGATTAAACCAACCAAATCAGAGCATGGAAAATTACGGATTAGCATACAGAAGAGGGAAGGAGAAAAACAAACAAACAAACCTCTAAGTATATTGAAACCTGACAGTTGCACCAAATTTATTTATTTAAAACTATTCTAAAATTCCTGTGAGCAAAGAAACCCAATTTAGTTCTCCAGCACTATGTTGAAACTAAGTTCTTTAGTACAAGCTGGAGTCACCCCACTGACCAGATCAGGAATGCAGCTGGTATACACAGTCCATAGGTTCATTTTTGGATTTCATGCCTCAATCCCTTCTGATGTGGGAAGATAGGGATGCTAGGTAATAGGGTCTTTGTGCAGAGATTTTGGACCATCTAGTTCTAACGCCCCTGCCATGGCAGGGATACCTTCCATACTAGATAGAGCTTTGGAGGTGTCCCTGCCTGTGGCACACAAGTTGGAACTACTTTAAGGTCCCATCCAACCCAAACCATCCTATGGTTCTTTGATATAATCAGGGATATTCACCCCAACATGGCAGCTGGGTCAGGACAAACCAGCAGAAAAACATGGTGAGTTAACAACATGTGAAAGCATATAGTTCATTGACATTCTCTGGATGTGAAGCAGCTACAGAAAAGAGATACGTTAGGTGAACAGACTGGGTCCATAGTTATTGCTTTGTTGAATTCCAGCTTATTCTTTTGGTGAGAACATGAGTTGTTCAGCTCAATCAGGTTTTTCTCTTCTGTTGGTAATTCTTGGGCAGCAGAATGGAACAGACCGTCTTAATCCATAATACATCTGTACTGGGGTTTTAGGATTAGGTGAAAGGTAAGAATTGAGAGGAATATAAGGATAGAAGAGAAGTATATCCAGCAGTCTTAAGACTGCTGGGTTAATATCCTGCTGCTGATAGTTGGTTTCATCTTGACTGTTTTTGTCTTCTTCCCTCTGTGGTTGAAGCTCAGCAGAGGGGGGTGGATGCTCTGAACTGGGCTGGAAATTGCCTTATGCTTTCCAGAGTTCCCATGGAAATCTCTTGCTATTTTGATTTCTGAGGTTTTGTTTTGTAAAACTCTACACAGAAGCCATTGGTGGAATAAACCTCCACATTATTATTTAGTTGATGTGGGACTAATTTTATGTACACCAGTTTTGCTTTGTTAATTTAAAGATTCTTTCTTACCCTGCCAGTCATAAAGCTAAAACAGACATTTAATTTTAACCCTTCCTGCTTAGTTGATCTTTTTTTTTTTTTTTTTTTTTTTTTTTTTCTGTCCTTTTTGAAGACTATTATTAATCTTCTGGGATCCTTGAGCTGTTTCTTACAGCTACACTCAAAAGTGGGTTTGTAACCTTTTACTGCTAGTGCTGCGAGTAGAAGACCTTGCATGAGGCCATAGGGAAGTTCGGACAGAGACAGGAAAAAAACCCAGACTCATGAATCCCAGGCTCATGTCTTAAGCACATGATCACCATTTGTCTTTTTGAAAGCCTTTCTTGTCTGGTGCTTTCAAACTCTCAGAAAAATGAGACTTGAGCTTGAAGCGTTCATACTTTCTCACAGCATGAGGATAGATTTTTTCCTTGGTAAAGTTTGGTTGTGCCACTCTTGTTTATTTATGAGCAACAAGGTGTATGGTGATGATACAGCTGAATTTATCATCACCTGCTTTTTCTATTATTAGATCATTCAAAACTCACTTTCTCTGGCTCTCTAGCTTCTGTAAACCCATTAATGTAAATGGAGTGATGGTCATTTATATTTGCTGAATATCAGTTTTAAGAGATGACAGATGAATGCTTGGTGGTAAGTGTCCTTCACACAATCATGTTTTCAAATATTTTCCCCAGATTTTATTAAATTCTCAATAGAGTTTGAGTTGATAATGGTGTCACTGGTCTGAAGTAAGTGTATTTTAGTAGCTGCTTCTGCCACCTACCTTAATTAGGGTGTTTGTCTCTCTACCTCCTCTGCCTCCTCCATCCTTTTCCAACTTTGAAAAGTGTAAAGATCCTAAATGCAGCAGGATGCAGCAGGACCCTCACAGTTTTTTTTTTTTTATTATTATTATTTATTTTTTTTTAGTGGAAAGCTATTGCTGCAGAGAAGACTCAGAATAGTCCTGTAATACCTAGTCTTTCCAGAACAGGTTTTTATGTCTCTTTTTGAAGGGGTATTGGTAAGGGTCAAAGATATGGCCAACAAAAGCACAGATATGTTCATCATTTTTATGTGCGTGAGAGGGAGAGAAGAAAGGAAGAAAGAAAGGAAGGAAGGAGCCTATGGTTAATGATTGTCTAGAGGACAAGCAAATCAGCTGCTCAGATGACCATTGTACCCCTTTCAAGGCAAGACCCATTGACAGTGGATGGTGGTTACATACATCAAGAGGCATGGGATGGGCTTGAGACAAGAATAACAACCAATATCTGTTGGAAATCAGAGGAACAGAGATCTCATTGATTTCAAATGTAGTTTTCTGCAATGCTGTTTGTGTTTTCCCTTTGTCTTTTTTTTTTTTTTTCTCCAGACACTTAAGTATACTTTATTAGAATTATTATGAGAGGTATAATTTGCTAGACTGTGCCTGACTGAAAATCTCAACTGTAACATTATATTAACAAAATTCTTTACATTTAGTACTTTTACTTGGCGGGGTAGAAACTCATTTGTTTCTGGAATCGTTGTCTAAAAATCCTTCCAAAGGTGTCAGGAGAGGCATATTATAGATGCAATCTTAACCTTTCACAAGAGAGGAAGAGCTGTGAGCCAAACCTGCAACTCAGGGCTGGAACCAAAGCATTTTACAGCAATGTGCTAAAATACCAGAAGAAACTGAGAAACTGTAATAAACAGGCACTTTTCTATGAACATAAGTCAAGAATTTTGAAATATACATCATTTCAGTTCTTATCTCAGGGAGTGGTAAGAACTGAGGCAGTTGGGATTATCATCAAGAAAGACAAAACCTGAACAGTTTTAATGGTGTTTTCAGATACAGTTGCACTTTTTCATTTATTCAGGTGAAGAAAGCTTTAGCTTGATTGTCCTTCTTTTGAAAAATAAGAGAAATATCCTGATTTAATTTTATGGGAAAAGACTTATTCTGGTTTAAAAAAAAATATTTAAAAAATTATTATTCTGGTTTAGATGGTGCATGTTTTTGCATGCCCTGCCTCAGTTGGAAATTACTTTTGCTTGTAAAAAATATGGGCTAAAAACTGCTTATTTATTTATTTATGAAAACAATACATTTCTCAGAGAAATCATAATTTCATTTACAAGAGTATTTGATCAAGAATGTACTGTTTATACAGTTGATTCTGTCTGGAGGCAGATCATAGAATCATTAAGGTTGGAAAAGACCTCCAAGATCATCTGGTCCAACCATCACCCTGCCACCAACGTCACCCACTAAACCATGTCCCTAAGCACCACTTCCAACCTTTCCTTGAACACCCCCAGGGACGGTGACGCCACCACCTCCTTGGTCAACCTGTTCCAATGCCTGACTGCTCTTTCTGAGAAGAAATGTCTCCTCATTTCCAATCTAAACCTCCCCAGGCACTACTTGAGGCCATCACTAATTAACTGCAAGTACCTTTCAGGTAGTTGTAGAGAGCAATAAGGTCTCCCTTGAGCCTCCTCTTCTCCAGACTAACCAACCCCAGTTCCCTCAGCTGCTCCTCACAGGACTTGTGTTCCAGGCCCTTCACGAGCTTCGCAGCCCTTCTATGGACATGTTCCAGGGCCTCCGTGTCCTTCTTGTAGCGAGGGGCCCAAAACTGAACATAGTACTCAAGATGCAGCCTCACCAGAGCAGAGTACAGGGGGACGATCACCTCCCTGGTCCTGCTGGCAACACTATTCCTGATACAAGCCAGGATGCCGTTGGCCTTCTTGGCCACCTGGACGCACTGCCAGCTCATGTTCGGGCAAGCATCAGTCAGCACCCCTAGATCCTCTGCATAGCTTTCCAGCTACTCCCCCCCAAGCTTGTAGCACTGGCCAAGGGGAGGTTGTGGCCAAAGTGCAGGACCTTGCACTTAGCCATGTTGGACCTCATCCCATTGTTCTCTGCCCTTCAACCCAACCTGTCCAGGTCCCTCTGCAGGGCCTTCCTACACTTCAGCAGATCAGCACTTCCCCCCAGTTTGGTGTCATCTGAAAACTTGCTGAGGCTGCATTCAATTTCCTCATCCAAGTCATCAATAAAGATATTAAAGAGGATGGGCCCCAACACTGACCCCTAGGGAACACCCTTGGTGACCGGTCGCCAGCTGGATTTCACTCCATTCACCACCACTCTCTGGACCCAGCTGTCCAGCCAGTTTTTAACCCAGCAGAGTGTACCTGTCCAAGCCATGGGCTGCTATCTTCTCCAGGAGAATACTACGGGAAACTGTGTCAAAGGTCTTACAGAAGACTAGGTAGACTATGTCAGCAGGTGGGTCACTCAGTCATAGAAGGAGATAAGGTTGGTCAGGCAGGACTTGCCTTTCATGAACCCATTCTGGCTGGGCCTGATACCCCGGTTGTCCCGTACATGCTGTGTGATTGCATTCTAGATAACCTGTTCCATCACCTTTTCTGGTACCTAGGTCAGGCTGACAGGCCTGTAGAATCATAGAATCATAGAATATCCTGAGTTGGAAGGGACCCTTAAGGATCATCAAGTCCAACTCTTGACACCGCACAGGTCTACCCAAAAGTTCAGACCATGTGCCTAAGTGCACAGTCCAATCTCTTCTTAAATTCAGACAGGCTCGGTGCAGTGACCACTTCCCTGGGGAGCCTGTTCCAGTGTGCAACCACCCTCTCTGTGAAGAACCCCCTCCTGACATCCAGCCTAAATTTCCCCTGCCTCAGCTTAACCCCGTTCCCGCGGGTCCTGTCACTAGTGTTAATGGAGAAAAGGTCTCCTGCCTCTCGACACCCCCTTACGAGGGGGTTCCCTATTTCCTCCTTCCGACCCTTCTTATAGGCAGGTGTCACATTAGCAAGTCTCCAGTCATCCAGGACCTCTCTGGATGACCAAGACCACTGATAGATGATGGAAAGTGGCACAACAGTCACATGCACCAGCTCCCTCAGCACCCTTGAGTGGATCCTATCTAGCCCTATGGACTTGTGACAGTCCAGGTGGAGCAGCAGGTCTCTAACTGTTTCCACCTGAACTGTGGAAGGGTTCTTCTGCTCCCCGTCCCAGACTTCCAGGTCTGATCTCTTGTGGCTGCTTCTGACCCTGATTTCAGAAGTGGCCAAAAGGAAATGCGCTCAAGCTAAAAAAAATCTCCTAAGTACTTGCTGTCTGTGCTACTACTATTCCCTGCAAAGTTAGGAGGCAACCCTTTTACCTTTTAAAATAATGAATTAAAATAATGTTTTGAAGTGTGAGAATCTCATTAATTGGAAGCAGAAAATTGTGTACAGCAAAAAGGCCTTTTGTTTATTATGAATGAGGTCCAATGTTTGTTTTACATATGTATTATGTTGTTTTAAAAAGTATTTATCAAGGATTTTAATAATAGAAGAAAATAAACAGCTGACAGGATAGGAGGGAGAGTAATGAGAGGAAAAGAGAATGAATACAAGGTATATTTTGCATGTGAGGGTCTCTTTTCTATTGACCTTATCATTCCAGCATTATACTTTTAAAGCATCATCTGACTTCTGATAGTCTTACTGATTGCCGTGGCCCTTCTTGTAGCTCAGATTATAAATAAAATAAGTAAGTCTGCTGTGATCAGGTTCTCTGCTTCTATTTCTTAAGTCTGGAGAGCTTGCAGTTTATCACAAAGTTGATAAAAAGCCCATTTCTGCTTAATGTCTGGCAGTGACTTAGAAACATATTTTCTCAGTTTTGGATATTACTCTGGTTTTCTTCCACGTGCATGCTATTGTGTTGCTATTTATTGAATGTACAAGGATAACCTTAGACTACCCAAGGATAATGCCTTAGACTACCCAAAACAATTTACTGAGCAGGTATTTTTTTGTAATGAATCATAAAAATTCAGGTTAGAGGAACTATCAAGTAAACCATTACTGATGCCTCAGGGCAGCATCAGCCATAGCTTTGTCTAACCTATTCATAAAAAAAAACCATCCAGTTATGGAAGTCCTGTTATTCTACTGCCTAAGTTTCCTTACAACTAGAAAACATGTCCATGCCTTGCCCAGACACACATTTACTTAGGAATGGTACAGCCTGGTTTTTCATCTCTTGTTAGAGCAATCTGGACACATGACATTTCTATCTGTACCCTCATTCACACTACTGTTAGATGCAGTCTTGGTGTATGTTAAATTTTTACAGCAATACATTTTCCATTTATTTTCCTTTTTCATGTGCAGCTCCTGTCTCAACAGTAGCCCTTGATGTATTTGGTTATCATAATTACCTCTTCCCACAGTTTTCTTCAGACTAAACTGTTCAAATTCTGCTTTGGAGGAAGGTTATGCTTCCTTGTTTTCTGATTGTTTCACTGCTGTCCTCTGCATTTTCGCCAGTTGGCCCACATTGCTCTTGAAATGTGGTTCCCAAATCTTCTTACTATGCTGAATTACATTCTTCCTTTTAGACCATTTTGCCATTTCATCAAAATCATTTTGAATACTATCTTGCCTTCTAACATGACTACAATCTTTCCTGTCTTCACATTGTCCATAAACCTAGCTAGTATATGTTTTAATCTAGCAGACAAGTCATTTATAAATCTGTAAGATAATTTGCCCTGTGGTCGAGGATAAACCCTCCAGCAAAAGCCAAGTTAATTCATCTGTCAGTGAACCATTGGTCAAAATTCTTACAATACAGTTATTTAGCCAGTTTTGCATCTCATGACGTTATCACTTACTTTCTTCATTTCTTCTTCTTACTTTCTTCATCTTCACGAAATTTTCACTTACTTTCTTAGATTATTTTAAGGTTATAAAATGGAAAACTATCAAAAATCTCTTTAAAGATGAAAATATATGATCCATTTTTTCCCTTCCAAGCAAGTTTTCCACAGAAAAAATCAGGCTGATTTCACAAAGTTTGTTCTCAACAGATCCATGTAGGTTGATAATAATTTCTTTTTCATTGCCTAGCATCTTAGAAACTGTAGGCTATGTTAAATTTCCAGAAAACACAGGTACAAATAAAACTCACTACTCCGTAATTTACTATATTTTTAAGGATAGGGATTATACTTTTCCTTTTCTCCGTCTTCTCATCAGTTATCATTGTGTTATCTCTGAGAAAACTAACAGTAATAAAATGTATTCGGCAAGTTCTTTATATATTTTAGAGTGCACTTCATATAGCCCAGCCAATTTGAAAATATTATTTATCATCTTCTACCATGAGCTGGATCATATTTGGCCCTTTTAAGTGAAGACTTAAACAAAAAAAGCAATTCAGCCATTCAGCTGTCTTCCCATTATACTTTATTTTACAGCGAATATTGGACCTACTTCTTCCTTAATGGAAAAAAAATACTCCAAACATCAGATGTTCTGATGGAGCTCTGTTATCTCCCGTAGTCAATACGTCTGTTACATAGTTAATCATTTTGTACTTTTGCTTTTCTGATTTTGGGGACTTGTGTACTTGTCTAGAGTAATTTGATCGTGTCTTCTTTTTAAAGGAGAAGCCATTTGGGAACATTTAGTTAGAACATCAAGCAGTTTTGCAGCACCATCCATTGCGTATTCCCCAAAGAACAAAATTTGGACAACTGTAGCATTTCAGCGAATCAGCTAAGCTTCCTGTGATAAAGCTGTGTGTCACCATATGGCCAGGTTTTCCGAGTCCACGGAATATTAGGTGCTGTTGAGTGCTGTGTCTAAAGTAAAGCAGCAGTTTCACATTTACCACAGAAGCACTGGAACTGCTGCCAACTTGCAATATGCACTCAGACAGCAGTACACTGTCACATCCTTGCAGATATTCAGATCTGGTTGTGACTCTGGACAGCTTGATTTAATTCTGAAGTTGAATCAACTTCAAAGTTGATGCTGCTTTGTGTGTATGGAGTGAGGGATGATGGAGCAGTGACCAAACCAGATGACTTCCACATATCTATTCCTACCTAAATTATTCTGATTTTATAATTATGCCCAGATGCAAATGTTATGTAAAGTGTAAAACTTTTGGAAACCAATAAGTTTTATTCCAACCTATTCATATATGAAAAAAAAAATCATTCATGCAGTAAAAACAAAATGTCCTAGTCTTATGTGAGTATAACATCATGTGAGTAATATAATGTGAATAATGTCACATAGATTTAATCACACAATAAAAACTTACCCTTTGGACCAAAGCTATGTACTTGTTTCAATATTTCTGCCAGATTTTCAAAAAGGGAAAACTTCCCCAATGTCCTTTTTTTTTTTTTTTTAAGGTTGGTAAAGGTGGCTTTGTGAATACAAATAGGTTTTACAGTGAAGTTATTTAGCAGCTCCACCTTAGCAGCCCACCAGTAATTTAATATATGAGGAAGCTGAAAGAGTTTTTAGAGGAACAATGAAGTGGTTAATGTGGAATTTTATAGTGGAAAAGCCTACATATTTGAAAAAGACGATTGGAGTGGAAGCTTAATCTCCTATGTCATACATTTATTTCCTTGGTCCTCATTTTAGTCTGCTAAATAAATGTTTTGGAAACCTCATAATTAATAACGAATGTCTTCTTGGTGACTCTGTGAATGTCTGCTAAGTAAGCCACAAGGGGGTATGTCCTACAGTCATTTTCAAGAGAGGTATTCCCCTTGATGGGATTTAGCCAGAAGCATTGCTGTTAAGATACCATTATGATATGGATGGGGGTGGAATTTCATAAGACTTACAGATCTGCTGTAAGTTCCATGAGGAAATCCTGGCACTACCAGGTTTAACATTTTCATAGGCCTTTTTTCCCTCTAACTCCTCATCCTGTTTCTGAGAATTTGACTTGCATAGATAATCAGTTTGAAAAACATGTTGTATCTGCAGCATGTCAATCTACAGGGGGCAGCAGGATTTTTTTTCTGCATATTGAGCATAATGTTTTGATATTGCCTCCTACTGTTTGTGGTTCTTTGAAGGCTTTAAGTTCGCTAGAGTTTCAAAATGTGTTTCCAGTAAGAGCTTACTTTTAATTATTATCATTACTTTGTCTTTTTCAGGGTGCACTCTGTTCTTTACAAACAAATAAAAAAGACCAACATCTTGTTAATGGCTCTAGGGTCAGCATGTCACCCAGCATCCAGTCCCTGTGGACCTGAAAAGCAAACAGTGAAACAGCCCATTTCAAGCACCAGGTCAAATACACTTGGAGCTTTGGCTTCTTTGGCATCAGAGGTTCTTATGGGAACCTGATGCTTTCCTGGTTGGTGAAGAAAAAATTATAAAGATAAATGATCAAAGGAACAAATGATTGCACTTTTTTTTTTTTTTTTTCTTAAATTATCTTTTTAATTTAGATCATTCTGTTCAGTCAGTGGAGTTCAAAGACCCCAGTTTCAGATAACTGACAATTTACCATTAATATCTTAAACTCTTTACGAGAAGGACAACTTAGTTTGTGCAGCACCAAGGGGCTGGAACGCTGAGGCACATCTGTAATCAAATTAATAATTTTTTGTACATTGTGCAGATTACAGGCTATGAAATACAGAAATGTATAAGGCATGTGGTTTGATAATATGTTTGGTATCAACAAAAGTAAAGATCACATTGTATGCATTGTGTTGGGGAGTGTCTCCATTAACACACTGCTTTAAGAAAAAGCTGCCGTAGTGGTCAGCTACATCTAACAGTCAATAAAATGTGTTCCCAGTGGGAGAGCTTCCATATTAATGGTAGTTCATTATTCAGCCAGATGTTTTAACAGATAGCAAAGCAGCATGAGTTTTGGTAGCTACTGATAACAGATCTGTCAATATTTTTCATCTTCTGTTCAGTGCAAACTACAAAACTATTGTTGCCATTGCCCTACAGGAAATCTGGCATATTCCTTTGCTATATGATGGTATTGTTTTACCTGAAACAAAAGAAAAGCTTATTTTTCAGTATCAAAAATACCTTCAGTGAGAATTTTGTGGCAGAACACATTCCCTTTGTATTTAGAAATTCTATCATGTTGCCTCAGTAAGAGTTGATACCTCTTGAAGTAGCTTCAGTCTCCTCTGTGGAAGTCTAGATGACTTCTGCTTTGAGTAAAGTGACATGCTTTCCTCTGTTGTCGTATGATGTGAATCTGTAGTCTTAATGTGTCATGACAGGTACAGTACAGGAGAAGAGCATGTAGAAGAGAAAAGACAAAGCTTCACAAAAATTGCCAAGAAGTCTCAAAAAGCACTGTCAAATTCAGTTTGTTTGAATGTTATGCAGAATATTTCTAACTGAATACTCAAATTTTCACCTAACGTGAAAGTTGCAATTTATGCAGAAGTGTGTCTGTGCTCCAGCAGTTGTAAGAAAGAAGCTTCAGCCATTGCTGTAAAAAATACCAACATATACATACCTGGAGCAGGAAAATAAGGAAATAATTTAGGTGAATGTCACTGAAGCTGTTAAAGTGTGGTGTGTGCATTATGTGTAAACGCAAGCATTTTTCCCATTGCTTTCTTCTGCCTACCTCACCATGCAGTTGGCCCTTGGTACTGCCATTTTCTGAAGAAATTGGTCCTGGATTCCCAGGAATTGCTCAGCAAATCCAGAAAAGCAACAACATTGGAAGGTCTGTGCTTACAGAAAGCCCATCTTTTTTGTTTCTGACAGCGCTTGAACGGTTAAAGGATTTTCATGGAACAGTTTTATTATTGTGGAATCGATATTTTTTAATAAAAAAGTCTTCCACTGTAGGACTTTTGATCAGTTTGTTATTTGTGTGGAACATTTGGACTGTGCTACTGCAACTCTCCCCAATAATTCCCTAACAGATAGCGTATGCTTAAGCATAAGCCTGTGAACAGTGGCCTTGGTAATTATGAATGGAGAGTTCAGATATGAATTTTAGTGGTCCATGGATAAGCTGCTATTAATTCTGTGTAGGTCCAGCATTTGGAATATAAGTGTAGGGAAAAGATTCCCATACTGAAAGACAAACTTGTATTTGTTATTTCATGCAGACTGAAAGACACAAAATTCAATAGATTCATGCTGCTGATGTTAAATGGATACATCAGTATATCTAAGACAGGGCTTTAAGTTATGAGCACTTGATCCTTATGAATTTTATCAGGGTCCTTTTTTTTTTTTTTCTTTTGTAAAATAGATTTTTGTTTTGTTTTCCTGACATGATTTATTTATTTATTTATTTTCATTGAAAAGGATTGTTACTCATATTAGAACAAGTCCAGAGGAAGTTGTGGTTCTTTAGAAGTTCAACGTGAGCTGGCAATGAATGTGTACTTACAACCCAAAAAGCAACTGTATCCTGGGCTGCATCAAAAGAAGCATGGCTAGCAGGTCAAGGAAGGTGATTGTCCCCCTCTGCTCTGCCCTTGTGAGGCCCCACCTGGAGTGCTGTGTTCAGCTTTGGGTACCCCAGCACAAAAAGGACATGGACCTGTTAGAGTGAGTCCATAGGAGGGTCATGAGGATGAACAAAGTACTGGAGCACCTCTCCTATGAAGACAGGCTGAGGGAGTTGGGATTGTTCAGCCTGGAGAAGAGAAGGCTCCAGAGTGACCTCATGGTGGCCTTCCAGTACCTACAGGGGCCTGCAGGAAAGCTAGGGAGTGGCTCTTTGTCAGGGATCATAGTGATAGGACAAAGAGTAATGGTTTTAAACTAAAAGAGGGGAGATTAATCATAAGGAAGAAATTCTTGGTGGTGTGGCACTGGTACAGGTTGCCCGGAGAAGCTGTGGACGCCCCATGCCTGGAGGTGTTCAAGGCCAGGCTGGATGGGGCTTTGGGCAGCTTGGTCTGGTGGGAGTTGTCCCTGCCCATGGCAGGGGGATTGCTGCTGAGTGATCTTTAAGGTCCCTTCCAACCCAAACCATTCTGTGACTGTATGATATGCAAGTTGTGGATGCAGCATAAGGGCTAAATAGTGAAAGTACATCATACTGAATCTATTAATCTTACCATAAATTGTCTGGAGGAAAATTACAGTAGGCACCAAAAAAGCTGGCAACTGCATTTTCAAATTTATAGATGGAAATAAAAAGCAAGTAATTGTTGGACTTCTATGTTGTGTGATATATATACTTATATAGTCTTCCTTTTTTGTGTGTGTGCAAAGAGATTAATTTATACTTATATGTAAAAAGACAGTGTTTGTGCATTTGAGCTCATAAACAATTTTTCATACAGCTCTTATTTCATAATGTTTTCTTTAGGACTTGCAAATATTTATTTTTAAGAGGTTTCATAGATTATTCTCTACTGTATGTGGCTCTTATTCTTTCTGTCTCCCATTAAATGTAATGCGGAAGGTCAGACTCCTTGGTTACAGCACTAGCAAGGGGATGTGTTTTAGTCAGTATTGGATATAGTTTCTTTCTGATGGGAATGTGATTTACTAGGTTTCATATATCTCATAAAATAACTCATGACAGCTAAATGCTAAAACAGATAGCTTTTCTTCTTTCCATAAACCCTTGACTTGGCTGTTCTGTCTACTGCCTTTCTCTAAATACAAAATTTGTGCTAACTCTTGCCAAATAGATGCTCAGAAAGTATGTTTTAAATGTGGCAGGAACTTGTGAGAATATTTTCAGGCTTCAGTTGACTCCAGGAGTCATTCAAGCTGACAGATATGCAGATGATATATCTAAGGTTTTGTTCCCTCTGGGGGCAGGACCGGTAGTTTTTCCAGCACAGGTGAAATACCTGTACTTATTAGTAGGTGCTGCTTTGAGATATGTGAAGACAGTGGTTTCTCCGTTATCTCTTTAAAATCCACACTGACCAAATTTTCCCAGCTTTTTCCCATCGCATTGGTAGGTAGTCTGATGTCTCTCCTCCCCTCCCCCCTTTTTTAAAAAAAAATAAAGGATTGTGTCCTTTGTAAAGAGGATGTAAGGTATACAGTGTTACCATGATGGGTGCAGATTTTTCATATTATTCAAAACTATGCTGAGTATGTTCAAAACAAAATAACAATGACAAGAAAAAACTTTCCCCTCACTTTGCTTGTTTGTGTGCTTGTGTATAAAGGACCATGTATATGTGTTTAAATATACATGTATATATATATTCCCAATTATTTTGTAGAAAATTTCCTGATGCCTGCTGTACCACCAGCTCTCCAAACACTGCTAGCACAGTTCTAACAGCAAAAATGTTCATACTAAAAGTAAAGATGAACTCTATTATCAGTAGTGGGCTGTTCACATAGTTTATTTTAGCTATACACTACATTTTAGTGAAATATCCAGCATGGCCAGGTGTTAGAGAAAAGTAGTATTAGAAGATTATTACTAGGAATTATGAATAAACAAAGACTGGAAACAGTATGTGGAGTGCATTTATGAAGCTGAAAATGTTCTTTGTAAATAGTTTGTCCTAAAGCATTCTCCAAAACCCATTAGTTCATACGCTTTTTTTTTTTTTTTTTTTTTCTGGTTATGTTAGGGACATGCAAACTATTTTTTGAGAACTGTTTTCCAGGGAGTGTTTATGATAGGTGTAAAATTGCAGATAGTTCCAGTAATGATTTGTTTGTTACAAAGCCGGTTTATCCAAGACTACACAGATAGTTTGGATATTTCTTGTTTAGTGCCTTCTTCTCGAAGACAAACAGGCAAGTTACTTGTGCCATAGGATGGGAGGAAGCAGGTGTCATGCATTGCGCTTGAATAATCACCTTCACGGCAGTAATCCAGAAGGATTCAGAAATATAAGTAGATCTACCAGGAGTAGATTCAATGTAATTGGTAAAAAATGGAAAATATGAAAGGTGTTGGAGCTGAATTTAGTAGGTCTTATAATGTTTTTTAGTTTGTGAATTCTGTCCTCACAAACGTAACATCTGATCTGTAGCTGTGTCATGGGACCAGTGCTGCACATCTGCATGTGAAGATCCAACTGTGCAATATAATGGCCAAATTCTGCTCACTGGAAAAAGAATTTGAGTGGTCCTTATGGTGACAAGTGGTATCTTCTCCTACTAATTTCATTAATATGGATCTGGTATTTTGCATATTAATTATTATATTTCTGTTTCAATGTTATAGTCAAGTCATGTAAGACATTTACTTGGTAATTTGAAGTGATGTGTACAGTCCAGGTAGTTCTAAGAAGGATTAGATACTCTCTTACAAAAAAAAAAAAAATCTTTCTTTCGCTATAACTTTTTTTAGTTTTTAAATTGAAAATCAGAAGCCAATTCTCCATGTTTTCTAATTGTTTGAATTGAATATATAATGGAGTTAGCAGTCGGTTATCATTTTAATATTCTACAGGAGCTCTCTCTTCTTTGAGCAGAAGTACTCTGAATTTGGGATGATATTATATGAATTGCTTCATAAACACATTTCAATCAGTAGAAATAATTTTAGCGGTATTTCTCACCAAAGTTGATTTTAATCAAGTGAATAAGATAAATTTTCTGTTATCTCTTTTGTTTCTTGTTCTTTTCTGCCAAATGTATACATGCAAATACAAATACATGAATTTGTATGCATTTATTTACTTTCGGGCTCTTACTTGATGCCATCTAGGTATTAGCTGGCATGTTCAGAATGGATTTGTTCCTGATGATTTGCAGTAGTGTCAAATGGACTGCAAAGATGTGGGCAATATAGAAAGTTAATGTAGGCTCTGTACATATTGCAATTTTTAAAAGGCAAATGTATTTTGAAAAGCTATTAATATTTGTATAAAGCTCACAGGGTCAGATTCAAAAACAGTTACAGTAATGCTTATTGTCTTCAGTAACAGTGATAATGTTAGTTAAGAGCTCACGGCAGTCACCATCACACTTGATAGTAAGTATGTTTCAATTAACAGGTGAATGTTGGTGCTTTTATGCTTTTTTAAAAAAATATTATTTGCATGATAAATGCCACATTCCATTGCTTTCTGGCCTCAGACATACATACATTTTTCCATGAAATAGTGATTGATCTGCAAGATTTAAAATCATTGGAAAGACAAATATTCTGAACTAATAATAACCAAAACATGATTATTCTCTTATATGATAAGCTTTATTGACGCGCAGTGTTTTTCATGTGCTGTGCTTGTGAGATATACTTCCATAAAGAGGTTGAATTTTAACCTCCTTACTATGAAGTGATGGGCGAGAAGATTCAGCTGCCCTGGATAGAGATGCTTGTAAAACCACCATGTTATTGCACGCAGATTCCCATGTGGAAGAGTCTCTCCACATCTGGTGTCATCCTGCTTGTTCTAATGGAGGACTGGCCTCTTCTCTTGAGCTGATCTCTTGCTAAAACCTAGTAAGGTAGATGGATTTGAGTATGGGGCTGCAAGTTCAGTATAGAGTGTATACATGCTTCAAATTAGCCACCTGGAAAACTTTTTGGGAAGTCAATATATTAACAGATTGTAGACTCGCAGACCAACCTTTAGGCTCTGGAACACGTGTGAATATTTCTAGACTCCTGGGTTGCTGAAATTAGAAATGTTTTGGGGTGAATATCCAGTCATTGACTAACGCAACAGAAATATGGGTTCTCAGTCAAAACAATGTCCAAAACATGGAAAAGAGGGCGAGTAAGGGGAGTATTTACAGGGATGAGTTATTTTTAGGCTTGTGTTTACATCCCCTCAGTCTTCTGTGATTCTCCAATTTCAGTTTTTTATTGCTTCTTACCAGCTGACTATGACTTGGGCAGAATGTAGTTGATGATGCATGAGAAAGAATGGTATCTGCTAGTGGCTTTTCTTTTTTTTTTCTTTTTCTTTTTAAAGCACTTCCTATGGATGTTGTCAGTTTCTGATTTTATGTATTTTTACTATCAGTGCAGAGAAGTGGAACAAATGTGAGCAAGAATGGATTTCATTTGCCATTCCGCTACAATTATCCTGTTAGTACTTTATTACTTACTGAAAACCTATCTTGAAGTAATGGTATGGTTCTGCTTAAGAGCAAAGTTGTGATTAATAGCAAGGTTTTGATCTTTTTTTTTCTGTTGTAATGGGGGAGTGCTAACTTCAAGCATAACTTATGTCATTTACCTTACCCACTGGGAGTTTAACGTAAGCAGTGTGGAAGATGCCTGCTGTTTGCAGTAGATCTGGTGACATTACTCATTAGACATACTTTCTTCCAGTGGATGGAGGCAAATTCTGCTTGTGGAGATCTTGCTTTTTACATATCTATGCATTATTCAGGATTCGCAATTTATGTCTATCTATTTCAGGCTCTTGGCTGTTTGGAAATGAGTCGTAATTATTTTTATAGGTACCTTTATAGGTATCAGAGCTATATGATTAGTTGCCTAAATCACACAGGATTATCTCTATTTTCCAACTGGATGATCAGGTCGTACTAGTGTGATGACAACATTGTCCTTTCCCTTTCCTGTTAACCACTGTCTGAGCTCCCCAGGTTGCTGAGGCAGTGGGTGGCCACGGGCAGTATGGTCACAGGCTCTTTGGGAAGGTTTTCCTCACACTTGCTCAAGTGGTCACTTTGCACTGAGGCTTTTGCTGTGCCAGAGAGATACCAAGAGTTTCAGAGAAGTAGGTTATCCTGTCACTTTTGAATGAGGTTGTTAGCACTAGAAGGGTTTTTGGATGTGGCTTCAGTGCTGCTTTTGCATTGCAGCAACTGTTCAAAATGCAGCAATCAGCTTGGAGAAGAGCTTGAACCACTGGTGGTCTGTTAAGCTCTGAAACATGGGTTTGTGTTCTTTCTTCTCTGCCCAATGCAAACTGCGAATGAAATAGGTATCCCCACTTTCCTATCCTCCTCTTTTCCATTCATGCAAACACACAGTCGGACAGGTTAGATCACAACCTAGTGTTTAGAGTCATGGGTTTGAATCTTATGCTGAAGAAAATAAATTAAGCCTGTCTCCCACAACCTGGGCAAGTGTTCTCACTGTTTTGGAGAGGGAGCAGGGAACTCCCCTGGATGTCTCTAACGTCTAGGGATTGATTGATGCCACTCTGAAAAAGTGACTTAAAGCGTGAAAACTTCTGCGTTAACCTCCAACTCAGTGTCCAGATTAGGATGTTTGGATCCCCTTCTTGTTTTCCAGATCCTAAGTGGTTTCAGCATGAACTAGATGTCAAGCACTTTTCCCATTTTTCAGCAGGAAGTTACATTTTAAAGTGCTGAGAGAGACCTAAGGAAGCAGCTGTGGTTAGGAGTAGTTAATGGCTGTACAGAGTTGATCAGATTCAGACTTAGGCATCCAAAACCCTGCAACACATTTAGATTATAATATTAAAGTTGCTGATCCAGCTGGTTTGGTATTCTTAAGATGTTTTCTTTGAAGGCAGTGGATCTTTAGGGGATCATAGGATCACAAGGCCTATATGAAGTGTAACACTCAGCTCATGGAATTAATTAAATGATATCAGCAAATCAGTTATGTCTTTAAATATTTCCACAGTGCTCACAGGAAAAATCTTTATCAACAGATAAGCTGCAAAAGCAATGAAAAGGCAGCGCAAACCTGACCCAAAGGAAACGTAGTTCAGATCTGAGGAAAGAACTGGGCGTTTTTGCTTCTCTCTATAACTAAATTTACCTTGGGACCCTCTCCAGTACTTCTGGCTTCTGTCCTCTGATAACTCTGTGCTTTTCCCTATGCTTTTCCTGTCATTTCTGGAGTGCTTTTTTGTAACACCCAACATCCTAGCATCATCCCATTAAAATCTCACCTGGACTTAAGAAAACCCAGTATAAGCCATAATTTACTTCCTACTCACTAGGATATATGTCTGCCTAGTGTCAGTAATTGAGGAATTGTGTCTTTCCACATATCCATACCTTCCATACAGCCATACTTGTACAACAAATACACTTCTTAGTTCTTGATCCTTAAAATACCATGTAAGCTGTTTTACTGAGGCCCCTGGCATACTTATCTCAGTAATTACTTATATGCTTTATATACATAAGCAAATTCCATGTCAAGTTACTTTCATACCAAAGTGATTGCTGAGAGCAGGGCCAACAATTCTTTGCTCATTTCCAGCCGTGTTTCTTGTCATATGCTTGCAATAATTATGGGCTGGATAAAGTAAGTCATAAAAATCAAAGCAGATTTACATCAAAGCAGAATTAAATAGCCCGGTTTTCTGCAGCAGCTCTTGGACTATCTGCTTTGTCATTCATGGCACCTTTGTTGTCCGTACATGCCATCTGTTAAGAATGCACATCTGAGCTAGGAGTACAAAATCTTCTTCTTCTTTGCTACATGATTTAACATGTTTACATGTGGATATCCATATATTTTTGGTAATTGAAAAACAACAGAAACATTTTTTTTTCATGCCTTTTCAGTGCATCGACTTGAAGCTGTCCCAGTGTGTATTATTGTCTGGCTTAATTCCTGGTTTATGTGAAGTATACTACTGATGTTTTTCAAAACAAGGGCTATTGATTATTATGATACTCTCAGGGAATCATTACAGTCTTTCTAGCACAGGTGCCTTTAACCTTTTGAGGATTGACTTCTATTTAGATGAATTGTCATCTGTCTGATCTGCAAAGAGCCTTGAGAGGATTAGAGGTGACATGGACATCACGCTTTTGATATGCAGCTTTTCACTGAGCTGAAATGCACATTGCTGTGCTTTTAATTATTCAAGATACACTTAAAAAAATGCAAAAGCAAAAAGAAGAGAACGAAATCTGAGCAAGCTGTTAATGACCCCAGAGCAAATACAAAGTCAGAAAATATAAAGATGCAGAATCTCCTGTTAAATAGTTGTACAAAGATGGAACAGTTAAACATGCACTGTAAATTGAAACTTTTGTTTGTTTTCTCAGAGAGGTATAGGAAGTCACCAAGACATGAATCCAGAAAGTTGATACTGGCTAATAAAATCTACTCTGATTACAGCATGTGGAAACAATTTAGAAGACAATTGATTTGTCCAGTGGATTACAACAGTGATGTGTTTGAAAATGTAGGATGCATTTTATTATCTTTGTAGCAGCTTATGAACATTAATCAATGATTTTTTACACTCTGAGTTGGGTGTATGCATATATATGCATATGTATTTTTAAGCATAGGTAGGAGATGCATAGGTTTGGTCAAATTCATGGGGTAGTTTAGTCTGAAATAACAATAAACATGAAAATTCAAACATTGAAACAGGTCATTTAACACTTCAGAAGGAAACATCATAACTTTCTAGTGACTTTAAAAACTATTCCCCACTACAGTGGGGAATTTAGTGGCCCATGAAAACTGCAACATAACGGTAAATGACAAAGAAGAAACTCTTTTGAAAAGTGTTGGCATGTGAAAGTTCTAACTCTGGCCAACTGAACTTTTCTGGGCAAGTCAAGCAGGCTCACTTAGTGTCCTCATTATTAAGTGCATAGTACATGAGACATTATTAACCTATATTAAGATATGAATGTGAATGATGTCTAAAGCCACTTAATCCATCCATTTGTTTTGAAATTATCTATCCTTTGAATGAAGTTAAAAATAGTCAAAAAGCAAACCATTCTTTTTTTTTTCATTCACTAAAAAATGGAGCAAATTTGTTTTTGTATCGATCTGCAATAATAATGCATGTATATATTTATTGGAACTGTCAGCAAGGCAAAGAAAGGTTTTGCCCATTTTTCATGCCAACTCCTTTCCTAAGTATGAATAGAGTAACTTTTCCTTTAGAAAAAGAAAGGGGATTGGGGAGAAGTAAATTTGCTAAAGATGAAGAACATCAGTTGGCATTACAAGTCTGAATATCTAAAAGTTTCATTAAGAATAGGTTTGTATTAATTCTCATGAGAGGACACTACTCAAAACATTAGTATTTTTCTTCTATCTCTACATTATGTAAAAGTAACAAAGTCAAATAATAGCAAGTGCTTTTTCCTTTTATGAGGATAAAAAGATAAATAATTTGAGAATTGTTTGTAAGTATAGTAGATATCAGGACTTTTAAAAGCAGTAAATAGGTAAAAAAAAAAATAGGTAAAAAAATAGCAGTAAAAGCAGTAAACAGGTTCTTATGCAATAAATACAATACTATTTCTTGTTTTAAAGTCCATCGTTATCAGAGGTTAAGTTCCTTCGTGAAGACTACAGTAAAGAGCCATTTACTGAAAATACCTTGAAAACATGAAAGATGAGAATTTTAACACATTTGCAGCTTTGGTGCACAGACTAAGAACAGTTTTCCCCCATCACTCTGTCTTTTGATCTCAAGATTTGCAGTGCATACAGAGTAAATGTAAGTAGTGTGGTAGGAACAAATCCTGTCACAAAATGTGTTTATCCCCATTTCCTTGGGAGACAGAAAATTAGATTAGAAAAAGTCCAGTTCATTTTCACGGTTAGCCAAAAGTTTATTTTGTGTTAAAAGCAGTTTATGATTGTTTGGAACATGAAAGAAGCCTATAGAGAAAAAAATACTATTTCCATTTTAATTTTTGCAGTTTTGCAACTTTTAAATAAGCATTTTTTCTATATGTTAGAAAGTTAATGGACATTTTTGGCTGAACGTTATGTATGAATAGAAGCTTCTTAAATTTATAGTAAATAATATGTCATGTTGTAAAATATATGAAGGGAATTGGTGCTTCAGGTTGGAAGGATGCTTTCCGTAAATGAGATATCCATGAAATCTTAGGAAAGACAGCACTTCAGTTTTCTGAAGTATAAACACACTATTTATACTTTTGTTTCATAGTGCAAAAACTAGTTGAAATAAATTAGAATTTGAAGATTAAAGATATACAGAGCGCTTATGTACTGCTTTAAGTACATGGGATATATATTTATATGTATAAATACCACTCCAGTCAAACCCATGAATGGGCTGGTGCAGAAGCAAAACTGATGTTACTGAATGCACATGATTTGTATGATACAGAGGATATTTTTCAGGACTATAAATAGGCTTTATTTATTTATTTATTTATTTTCAGTATTGTAAAAACAAAATAATTTCATCCCGGAACAGTATCACATCCTTGCTGTTCACTTTAACACAGCCACCATTTTCTGAGCAGTGTTTAGTAACATGGACAATTATCTCTTGGAAGGATGATCATGGACACTTCCAGAAGTCTGGGCTGGACTTTAGCCCCAAACCAGCCTTTTTTTTTTTTTTTTCTTTTCTTTTTTTTTTTTTTTTTTTCAAGAGAATCAAGAGTTCTTAATCTTGGTCTTCCCCTTTCAGAGGATCATAAGTTGAAGGCACAAAAGTGTGATCAAGAACTGATCAATACTTCTGGAAAAATGGACAGTTTGCTCACAGCTACCTGATTTAGACACCGGTTACATATCAGTGAAGACTGTCACTGACACTTATTTTTTATTGCTGTAAGTACTTAATTCACCAAATAGTTGGAGAATACTCCATATGTAACAAAATGGGGAGAGTAAGCATTTCTACTGGTAATATGTGGTCAGGTCAATTTAAAATTCTGTTTCTGCAGATACAGGGGAAATCTTCATTTCACGTGACTACTCAGAGTAATAAACCTGATCTCTCAAATATTGATAGAAAATATATACAAGGAGGTGGGAGCATCACATAAGGAATTGAATTGTAAAACTGAGCATACTTTTTCAGAATATTTTTTAGTCTTGTTACTTCTCTTGCTGTGTGCATTTTCTTTAATTCAAAGTTACTCTCCTTTAATTTATATGAAACTAAATTAAGTATAGACCTGGATAATACTTCAAAATATGTTATGGAATTTCAGTGTGCAATAAATAATTGATCATTTACTTAGCAAAGCAGCTCAGAGTATCAAAGTATATTTTTATTTTGTATGTTACCATTCTATATGAATCATTATGTAGCCACTTGATTTTATTTCAGTATACAAGAAAAGGCATGTAAGGTCTAAGCATAATTAATTACAAATTGTTTGGAGTTTTGAAAATGACAGCCTTGTTTCCTGAGTGCTCTAGAAGGACAATTTGCTTTTACAAAAAATATGTTGGCAATGGGAGGGCCCATGCAAGTATGGTCACCTTCTCTGAAACATTTTCAGTTTATTTAGACCCAATAGAGAACTGTTAGAAGAAAAACACATTTCTATTGTTATTGTTATTTCTATTGTATTAAAGGAGCAGGCCATCTCCTTTAATTGACTCAATATTTCTGTCAGGCAGAGGTTTTTAGCGTGATGGGGCAATGAGGCTGAGGAGCTGTCAAGCAATCTGTTTTACAGTAAATGGGTTCGTGATGGATTAGCTGAGTGCCTCCTACTGGGGCGTGACAGGCCCAGGTGACGTGAACTGAGGTCCTCTGCCACCACTCAACCCATTCAGCATCCCAGGGAGACTGATTCTCATATCATCAACGTACAGTGCTCTCCAAGGCATGAGTTTAGATATGAAACACCGATCTCCTGGATTACTGTCCTTTCCAATTTACTTCAATACAAATGAACTTTATTTTATCATTAGTCCTTACAAACACGGTTGCCTTGGCCTCAGAACTCTGTTTTCCCTCTAGACAGCTATCAGTATTTCTCTGAACTTGCTTATTGATGGCATATTTTAATATCCCAGTCATATTGCTGTCTATCTTCCGATATGTCTGCATCTTTTATTCAGTAGAGCTGTTTGATACTGCTAATTTGTGGTACATTAACTGTGGGCTCTTTTATTGTAACAGTACTCAGAAGAACAATAACCTCGCGGCATTTTACAGGAACACAATATCATGTGTTGAAGTGATTTAATTGCAAAGCTCATGTTTTGTCATAGGATTTTGTCTTTGTAGTTAAGTATGTATAAATGGTACAACAGTTTATAAGTGATACATGTTACAATCCACATAACAAAACCACATCGTCTCATCTATGGGACTTTATACAGTGAAGATGAATGTATTTTAACTGCTCTGGGCTTCATGTCAGTGTGGTGTGCATGTAGAAACACCTTTTTGTTTTCCTGTTCTGTCTTTTGTTTTCCATGTGTCATTCTCCATAAAAAGTCTCATAATGAAGTCTCTTAACGTGGATTATCAGCTTTCTCCTCTCCCATCCTCTCTCTCCTTAATTGTTTCTGCATGGAAGGGGAAGCAGCTTGAGTTCCTAAACAGACATTTCATAAACCCTTCTATTCTTATAAAAAGAGTATTGGTACTGCTTTTGAAGTTAGGCTTTCTACACACAGTTCTTCATAAGGTTCCACTGCTGAAATAGAGGAGAGGATTCCTTCAGTGCAGCAGTTATTTTATTATTCATGGCTCCATGCTAGCCTCCTCCAAGAAAATGCCTACTCTCACCTGTCAGGTTTCTTCACAATATGAAGGTCTTCCTTCATATGAATCCACACTGGTTGAGCATGTGTGGTTTTGGTTTCTGTGCTTGTTTTCCCCACAAGTTACACACACAGAAAGACATCTTCTTGGTTTTGAAACATAGCAGTTAAACGTATCTTACCAAGGTCCAAATGAAAAGCATCCATTACAACTGGTGTGCTGAAGCTAACCACTCTGTGAGATTTAAGTGGACTGGCTGCTTTCTTGGAAGTCACAGCTTTCATCAACTGTGTATACTGCATTCTGAATCAACTGCATTCTAGCTCACTGGGGAAAAAAAAAAAAAAAAAAAAAAAAAAAAGCCTTCCAATACTATCTTTAAGACCTTGTCTTCTGTTGTACAAAGTGCTGAGTTAGATTTCCACTGTTGTCCAGATTTTGTGTCCCTCAAAGAAAAACACATCCTCTCAGGATGGCAGGAGATTCTGACTATGCCTGTGTTGTGGACACTAAGTATACACACATGAAAAATAACTTTTTGTTTTTCCTTTGCCATGTATTTTTTTTGTACATTTCTACAAGATAATTAAATTGATTTTTTTTTTTTTTTAACTTTTTTGCCTTCATGTGGAATTATTAAAATATGATTTAGGTATCCTAGGTTATTGTTATATTAGGTTATTGTGCACTATCATTAAGATCAGGACGAAATAGTCACTATTAATACTCTGTCTAATCTACAAGATTTAGGCTGTAAAAATTGTATTTAATACAGACAGATAGTAACAGTGGATTCCTTCTCTGGATGACATGCTGCTAGAACTTTTGCCAGTAGGATGGTAGAAAGGCAAGACAAGCAGTTACTGGAACATTTGCAGATAACAAATCATTTAAACTTGTTAATTCAGGCTTAGGGAAGAGTGAGTGGAACTCAGTGTCATGAAATCCTAAGAGATTCATTATAAATACATGCAAAGTAAAGTGCACTGGAAGGAGTAATTTGAGATGCCTTGGATCCAAATTCTTTATGTCCACAAAGATAGTTTTAACAATCCAGCTTGTTCTTTTTCTCTTCTGTCTCGATGATGATCTGTGTCACTTTGCTTTCTAGAACTAGCACTCTTAAGGTACTTAATTATTAAGGGTTCTAGTACTCTTATGGTTTCTTATTAATGGGTTAACTTCTCGGATGCCAGCCCCTCTCAAAGGAGGCACTTCATTGGCAGGATTGTTTGGGAGGTCAAACTGGAGGCATGACCCATTAGGAAACATTTTGGAGACTGTGCTTCTTGCCTGGCACGCGGAGTGTGCAGTTGGCTGCAGTAGCCAAACACGAAGGCAGTCAAGCTCCCCACCAGGAGCTTAGAAACTACTGTGAACAGTGCTTACTGTCATTGGTACCTCAGTTACAGTACTAAGTTACTGTTTTGCTAAAATAGGCAGGACAGCAGCAATTCATCACCGCTCAGCTGAATTAGCAGGAGAAATTTAATAGCGAGCTGGTACACAAAAGAAACAGGGTCACAGGGAAAGTGCTGGTGGCCAAAGGCTGGAAGCAATGTTTACCCAGGGAGATCTAATCAGTACTCAGGTGGTTAGGACCAGGGATGGCCACTTTTAATTAGTCCTCTGAGACATGAGAAACATGTGGCAAGCTACTTATTGTTCGTTTTGGATAAACAGACAATACTAAATGCCCAGCAGTACACTTGAGGCTGTAATTAAGGGTTACCATTTTTCATGCTGTTGTTTGCTTAGTTGCTAATTAGCACAGCCATGTGTTTTGATCTAAGTGAGGTTCATTTATCTAGCTGTTAACTAAAGTTTCTTGTTTTCAGTTTAGATAACAATAAATCAAAACCATGGAAAAATCATTTTACCTTTATCAGTCAGTTCTGTATTACCACAAAGCAGTTCAGGGCTGATGACCTGAAGCATTCCCTTAAGATTAGTTAAAATGCTGTATACAAATTGAGTTTTGCAGCCCCACATTAGATTGCTTCCTTCTTCCTCTATACTCCCCTCTCATCAAGGGAATCCCAGCAATTGCTTAAAAAAATTACCTAAGTTTGTGGTGGTGGCTTTCTCTTTGATGTGCCTGTCCAAAACAAACCAGTTTCTAACTTTATAACCAGATCCTATCCAAAATAAAATTTTGTTATATAGGGATTTTCTTTGGAAAGACCGAGAGACAATGTACTCAGAACCGAAATCTCGTCTAGTGTCTGACGTAGTACTGATACTGATCTAGTATCATGTCTGCTAAAAGGAGTTTTTCTTCCAGTAGGGTTACCTCATGGTACCTCAGAATCCCCTAGCAAGAAAAAAAGCTCATCATTCCTATACGAGTTTATTCATGGAAAAATGATAATTAGTGAACTGTGGAACAACCTATTACAGATTTCATATAGATTTTATTTTAGCAATCCCTGTATTCCTTCCTCATGAGGCAATATTTAAACTTCAGTTCCATTATTTTAATATTATATTTTGTAATGTATGTAATAACTAAAGCATGGACTTGTATGAACTAAATGATAATGTTAGTAGAAACAAAATTAGACAAACCACAAGTGAGTTTGAGTATGCTGTCTAAAATAAAGTGGAAATTTGCTTCTGAAATGGAAGCAAATGGAAGATGCAACACTGTCTCATATGATAGCAACTGATCTTTAGGCAATGTACCCTACTGGTACAGAAAGGAAGCAAGCACAATATGTCAATGCTGGTATGGGTTGTTTTTCCCATTTTACATACAGAAAGGAGGAATGGCAGCTCTCTGAGGCACAGTCGCTAGTAAGTCACTTTCTCTGTTGACTACCTGCACTATAGTCAAATTTCATTAAAATTAGGGAAGATGTAATATGGAGCATTTTCTGGGAAAAAAAAACAAACAACAACTTCTGTTGAAAAACTGTTTGCCAGTCTACACCCCTCTCCAATGCTCCACCACTTTTTTTTTTTTTTTTTTTTTTTTTTTTTCTCCAGAGAGAGAAGAGTCTGTTTTAGACAGAATTCTGTCTGGAATAAATGGTGAAAAAAATGGAGTAGTGAAAATGTCTTCTCAGTAGTTTGAAAAAAAATTAAGTGAACAAGTAGCAGAATAGTATTTGTGAGTCTCAGGCTAAGTCAGTTTGTCTTATGCTGTCAGCTGCTAATAAGCCATAGTTTCTTTTTCTTTGCTGTGTAGTCTGGAATGAACACACATATACAGATCACATCTACAGCATGGCATAAAGTATCCCTCCTGGAGTTTCACTGAGTAATGAGAGCATGCAATGAAGGTATATGTAGGCATTATGAATAACTTTTACGTTTTCACACACTAAGCCTCCAATTTAAGGGTTTTCCTTAGCAACTTAGTATAACAATGGTGTTCTAAAGCCTTTGTTTCCATTTCTTTCTTGGGACAAATTCCTAAACTGTTCCTTTTCATCTGCTCCATCAGATAATCACTCTCCACTGGAAAGTGTTACTTTTATCACAGAATCACAGCATATGAATAAGGGATACATGATGCTCATTGAGTTCAACTCCTGGCTCCACACAGGACCACCCAAAAACCAGACCATGTGTCTGAGAGCATTGTCCTTGAACTCTGTCAGGCTTGGTTGCTGTGACCACTGCCCTGGGCAGCCTGTTCCGGTTCCTGAGCACACTCTGGGTGCAGGACCTTCCCAGACTGACCCTCCTCTGTCCCAGCTCCATGCCATTCCCTCGGGTCCTGTCACTGTCCCGAGAGAGCAGAGCTCAGCGCCTGCCCCTCAGCGCCGCTTGTGAGGGAGCTGCAGGCTGCCATGAGGCCTTCCCTCAGCCTGCTCTGTTCTGGGCTGAGCAAACCAAGGGGCCTCAACTTCTCCTCATATGTCTTGCCTTCAGTATCAAAACTGTATCAAAAACAAATAAAGAAACAAAAAGTATCAAAAGCTTTCTGAAATCCAAGAAGATTACATCAACTGCCTTCCCTTGGTCAAGTAGGTGGGCAACCTTGTCATAAAAGGTAATTAAGTTATCAGCTATTTGTCCTTGTAGTCACCCGTTCTTGAACTTAGTTCTGCAAGTCTATAACTTTGAAGACAATTAGACATAGCTCTATCTTTCTTGAAAGTTTTATCTTTCTTTTCATTCATGGCAGGAATAACTACTGCAAATGCATTCTTGATTTCCAGTCTTAGCAAAGAATGTATGGAGAACCAGATGGAAAGGTTGTTTCTGAAAAGCAGATTGCCATTCTAAAAAGCAGAAAAATAAATTGCATGATTTTGCAATTGCCCCACAATTAGAACATTGCTGCGTATTTATATTCCTACCAAAAGAAATCTGCATAAGTAGGGTGTGGCAGAATCTGTGAAGTCAGGGAGGATGCAGGTTTTTGCTAGGTTGGAGGCTCAGAGGAAAGATCATTTAGAAGTTTAAAAAGCCTGCTGTATGTAAAGAAAGATCTCTCTTTCTTTCAGCTGGTTGCTGCTTACATTGTGACTCTGTTTACTAGTAACACTATCACTGTGGCAAATTTTTTTTCAAAATTAACAGTAATAATTTGTACTACAGCATTGATATTTCCCTGAAATGTATCTGCTTCTTAAATAAGAAAGTTGATTCTTTTCCTTAAAGATTATTTAAAAACTGCTGGAATTTCTTCACTGTTGGTAGTTCTTTTTCTGTTTCTACAAATGCTACCAAATAGAACAGCTAAGCAAACAGACACATCTGCTTCTGAAAGTGAGGAAAAAAGTCTGTGGGGTAACTGGAACACTGGAACACATGTTTTGTAACATGTTTATTTAAAATTCTCACTTGCATGCTTTTCACAAGGAGTAGGAAAAAAAAAAACTATAAGGACACATGAGTATATTAACAAACTTGAACTGAAACGTCATCCATTTATGCTTTGAACTCACTTTATTATACAGTTATTTCCATTGCTTACTTAAGTCTGACATTTTGGAATTCACCTTTACCTATATTGATACCTGTGTTAATGAAGAGGTTTTGATTATGCGTGCAGTTCCTGTGTCACAATTTGCAGACACTTGTCCCATAGCATGTGCCAGCAGAATGACAGAAGAGCACTTGTGGCACAAAAATAACATTTTTCCTACTGCTACCTTCTATGCCTGCCGTGTCGCGTAAAAGACAGCTACCTGCGGATGTTTGAAAGCCTCCGATATTTACATGTGTGTATAGCCACAAATCCACAGATTGAGGAAACAGATTCAGTAATCACCTCCTTACATAATAGTTTTCTGTGTTTTTCTGATTCTGATTTGGTACCATTCATCAAGGAAACACAGATGAGTTCACCCCACTGAGTTGTGTTTTTTTTTTTTTTTTTTTTTTTTAAGCAAGTTAATGGAGCTTTTCATGGATACATGAACAAGGTCACACATTGTGGTTGTATTTATGGACTTGATTTAGAGGGACAAGAACCTGTAAAGTAAAATGGTGATGGATATGCCAATACATTGATGGACATAATTTTTTTTTTCTCCCTGGGAATTTGTTATGCATTGTAGTCTTGCTTGTAATTGTGGTTTCCACTGTGGTGCCGTTGAGTGCTTCTCTTTTTAAGAACATTGCAATCTGTCACTTTTACACTGCATTTACTTTCTTAGAGAATTATAAGAATAAATAAAATTCCTGAAATCAGGTCATTCAGAGAGGACCATTATAAAATCTTCATTAGAGTTTCATCCCTGCTTGTTCTCTGTGGATACTCACTGGGCTGTTGTATTGGACCCACGACTTTCTTCCACACACTGTGACCCCCTCCTCGACTCAGCCCTGCTTGTTCCAATCAGACCCAGTGTTTGTAGCACTCACACTTTTTTCTTCAACTTCTCCATCCTCCAATCTACAGTGAGCTAGAGTTATTAGAAAAGTAATAGCCCTGGGCAGATAGTCTCAGTTGTGTTCCTAGGACAAGGTTGTGCTACTACGACAGGATCAATCACTTGCTGATGGTTCTTTCAAGGAAAGATGAAGTGAAAGGCACAGCAAGTACTTAAGGGAAGCTGTTCCAGCAAGGTCATAAACTGGAATTCATGATTTCAGGTAGATGGATTTCTACATCTACATAGTTTTGATGCACTTTAAGGATGCCATAGGCCAAAGTTTTATAATGAAAGTGAATTAGCATTTGTTGGAAAAATGCACTCAAATACATTTTCTCCAGTTGTTGATTTAACTTTTCCTTTGAAAGCAGCTGTAATCTTTGGTGACTAACTCTGTGACAATTAAAATGAGATGTGTAGAACTGCTGAATTATCTCTGTATCAGCACAATAAAAGTGGACATACTTGCTAGTGTGAGTTGATCTTTTCCCTTTTAATTTACTAAGGTTATCACAAGAGTCTTGAAATATAGCCTGTATCTGCAGGTCTAATTTCCAGCCTACCCCACCTCTACTTCATGTTTTTTTAATATGTTTTGCACAAAAAATAAATTAGGTATTTGAAAGGAACTTGCTATATTTCAAAATACCCAAGCGAGCCTTTTGCTGCAGGGATCATGCTATTTAATTGCGGATAATATTGCTCCAAAACTGTGGCTCTTTTTCAGGATTTGTAGTTTAACATGTTTAGAAAGCATGGGGCCATAATTTAGTAAAACAGAACGGCTGCAGATGACTAACCTTTTGCTCTCTTGTGTTATTAATTCTCTCCCATTTGGATGGGAACTGCACAAATGCAATGACATTTTGCTGTTCCATGTATTCCATACGCGTGGTAGAGAAGACAGTCGATTTAAGTTGGCACTAATTGCACTGCCTTGTGGCTGTGCCATACACCTCGTCTTTTCTACTGGCATCTTCCATTTCCCACCGATTACTTCTATAAACACGTTGTATATTGTCTCAGTAAAGTTGTTGGAACAGGTGCAGTGTCACTTCTAATGGCTTTGGTATGCCTTCAGTGAGGGAACCTCTATTTTCTAGGTGCTTCTTCAATGAAATAAATAAATGTATGCTTTATAAAAAGCTCAACAAGCAAGTTGAAAAATAGCGTCTGAAAAATAAAGTTGATACAGTAATTTTTAATTGTGTTCTGACTTGGATATTTGTTAATTTGAAAAAATTGTGAAGAGTAAACAATAAATTAGTGTCCAGTTTCCAAACTTGAATTCTCCTTCAGATTATTTGGAGACAATCTGCATATATAGATTATTCTGCATCAGTCCTGGACATTCACAAGATGGAATAATGATTTTAAAAAGTATAAAAACATGGAATGTGTGCTGTAATTGGTGTTGTTTTTTTTTTTTTTTTTTTTTTTTTAATCTTATTTTTTAGGACTACTCTTTAAAAAAAATAAGGAAATGGTCCTACAGTTAAAAAAGGAAAGGAATAGAGAATAATATGACAGAATGCCTTTTGCCTTTTGTTATTGAGAAAAGCCCATTTTCTAACGCTAGGACTATTAGGCAGCGTTGACAATCACAGTCCAAAATATGCAACTCCTTAGCTCAGGATAAATCATACAAGGCAGTATGGGCATACTGATTAAGGTGTTTGCCATGGCTAATTATTGGAAAGTTACTGAGTTGCATTTCATTCTGTTTTGTAGTAAAGTAGTAGTGTAACTTAAGCTATTCACCTCATAACTAAAGCCTAAAGTTTGTGGAGCTCTGCACAGGCCAGGTGTCATTGACTTTATTAAGGTGTTAGCTGAAATGTTTCTGTTGACATGACAAAATTCAGGATTGATGAATAGCTTCTTAAGGCTTAAACTTAAGCTTCTGACATGACAATTATTTGATTCTTTTGGAGCATTGGCTGCTTCACACGAGAAAAATAGTCCCTGATTTTTCTAAAGTCCATTAACTGAAACAGACATTTTCAGCCTTAAATATACATAGGTGAAGTAAAATGGCAACCATTTTATAAATACTTCAGCAGCTAACTGAGTATGTGAGAAAGCTTTCCTGATGGCAGTTAAAGGTTCATTGACAGGAGTTGTATGATAATTTGCAATGAGATGAATGTAATAATAATAATACATAATAATTCTTCATTTGGGAAAGTGTAGCTGTCAACTGCCATGAAGATAAATGGAAACTGGGAGAAGATGCCACCTAGGTTTAACAAAGACAGATTAGAGCAAATATTTCTTTAACAGGAAAACTGATTTCTAGACCAGGAACATGTGCTGGCTTAATCTGCATGGATTGCATTTGATATGATTCCACACAGGAAATGTTTCTTTAAAAAGCAGATCATGGTGATCAGTCTGAGTACAGTGGGTTCAATAGGCAGTAAGGGAAGAGGGGATGGCGGCTTTTCTTGAGTATGGAACTGTTGATCTGGAGCAAGGATACTGGTCAGGTGCTTCAAGGACTGGTTTTGGAAGTGTCTGAGCATCTGCAATGATGATCTTGCAGAAGAAATAGCGCTTGTGAAATTTGCTGGTGAATGAAGCTAGGAGGTGTCAAAATGATGATAGGGTGGCTGAATGGAGAGAAATGGATAGAAATTGGACAATGCAAAATGCAAGACCTTATATTTAGGGACTGGTATTGGGATTTACTGATCTAAGCATAGAGCTACTCTCTTGCAAATAGCTGAGGAAGACAAAGACATTTTTTCATCATTTGCTAAAAATATGTATGAGCAGTTAGAAAAAAGGTAGCAACAGGCTCGATGTGACGACCCGTAAAGTCTCCTTCAGTGTTTCTATATCAATTTCTGGTTTAACAAATGCAAAGAGATTTGAAAACAAAAGTGAATACAGAAACATTCATTGAATACCTGATTTCTTTAATATAAAGTGTATACAAGTAAGATTTTGAATAAACTAGCATGTAGTGCATGATGGAATATTTGCTCTTATAATTCAAACCTTATTTCTTCCAATTTAATTCCGTATTTCTAAATAGAGAACTATCAAGGTGATAATATTCAAATGATTAAATTTTTTTCCCCTTCATATATTTGCATCCTAGAAAATGCAAGTACAACTTTACAGCCACTTTGGAGAAGACTCTGTGCAGCTTGTAATTGAAAGACATCAAGCTTCAGGGAAGGTAACATAAAAAAAAAAAAAAAGAAAAAAAGCATACAACTTTGGAATAATAGATGGGATGTGATAGGCTACCCTATTGCCTGGAGCTTATTGTCTATGTGTCTGTATTGATTGAAATACTTTAATTTTGCATTCTGTCTCAATTATTATTGTGCATTCAGCACTGCAATTCTGAGGAAGAGAATATTCTAATTAAATGATTTTTTTTTTTAAGTGCAATGTTTAATGATACACATTTGTATGATTACTTGAAACTCTAACTTATTTTTGCGCTCCAGCAAATGAAACAGAAGATAATTTATATCATCTAGTGAATTTCACACAGAGTATCACAAAATGGTTCAAAAGGAAGCAGATTTTAAACAACAAATAAAATACAAGCTTTTAAGGTGTGATTTAAGCAGAGAAATTGACTTTGTGGCTGAGAAAGGAGGAGACGATTGAATTACAGACAAATGAGGCAGAGAAAGCAAAAGGATGACCTTCCTAATTGGGGAGAGATGTACAGACACCAAAATGAATGAGTGGCAAGCCAAACAAAAGGGGGGTATGTGAATGCAAGGTCAGAGAGCTGAGAAGAGAAAGTCAGTGAGAAATTTATGTTACAGAGATATGTTCTTGAAAACAATATAGTCTTTGTTTCTTTTAGGTTTTAGGTCCACCTCTGGGTGCACAGGCTACAAATGGGAGATACATCTTTATGTCTCACAGAGTAAGACAGTTATTTGGCTATGGTGTTTTTGGTGTTTTTAAAGCTGAAGTTAGAAAGATGTGAAGAAAATGAAAAAAGAGTGGTTGCAAGCTGGGATGTATTAAAGTAGGCAGCCACTGCTTCCTCCCATGCTTAGTCTCTACAGAAAGATATATCTTATCTTTAGCTATTGTATGTAGTTTTCTGTTTTTAAATTTCAGGGAGCAAAAGATATAACACACCTCTGCTGTTTAGCTGTATATCACAAAATACCTCCCATCCTATTCTTGATTAGGAATAAATGTAACATGAGAAATAGCTGAGTACAGTATGTTGTCTCTTGGTTTTGGTAAGACATCCTGTGAAAATTCACTGTAGAATAATCCTTGGGATAATTCTTCTGCCATCATTCAGAGCTGTTGAGAAGTTTAATCAGATGGACTTTGGGACTCACGGGATTTTTCTGGTTCAAACCACTATATCCAGGTTGTTGTTGTCCCATGTTCCTTGGTAGGTGGTAGGAATTCTGAGCGTGGATTCCCAGTGTGTACACACGTGTGCTGCACAGACACAGCCAGCCACTGGCAATGTAACACAAAGAGAAGGACAGTGCTTGGTCAGAACCACATGCATATATATATTATATATATATATATTTCTGCAGCAGGAATGATCTGATTGATCCTGCTCTTCTCTTCCAGCCAGTCAGGCTCTCAGCTTGCTAGTACATCTCATGCTCATGCATCCATCCATGCACACACACAGATAGATGTCTCCAGACCTGTGGGTCCTGAGAATAGCCTGCTCTCAGACTTTCCAGACCACGGATTTTCAGGCAGCTCTTATCCTGCCTGTTGGCTAGTCCAGCTTTAAGTTTGCTAGCACCTCACACATGTTCTCATACACAGAACAGAAAGCACATCGGAGCATACCTACAGAGAAAACAGCTAAGAGGAGCTTAATAAAATGTTAGAATAGACTGCTGATGTTGTTCAGGGTTTGGCTACGCAAGTGTACTAACCTGCAGTTTGCTTATATTTGGATTGGCCTTTTTATCTCCTCTTCTCTCCATTCTCCCATGTGTGTTCTTTCCCGCCACCCACTTCTATCTCTCCTTGTCCCTGCCCTTGCCTCCTTCCCAAATAAATGACTCATTATGAATGATTTTTTCCTGGTTAGTCTAACTTTCACTATGCGCATAGCCAAATTTGACATTTCTGATACAATTACCTAGGTCTTCTCACCCTTATTGGTAACATATTACTAAAATGGCCACCTAGGTGCTCTTGACCTTGAAATGCTGCCTACCTCAGAGCTTGTCAGTACTCCTCTCCATTTCTCAGTGAAATTTAGGTCAGAGGTTGGACTCGATGATCTTGAGGTCTCTTCCAACCTAGAAATTCTGTGATTCTGTGATTCTGTGATTTGGCCATTTCTCACTCTGTTATTGGTTACCATCCAGCAATTTCTCGTGTCATCTCCACAGTTTCTCTTCACTTAGCTAAACATCAGGCCAAACACTGATCATCTGCCTCCATACTAACATGAACTGAAAGCAAATTTACTACAAATTCAGATGAGGTGAGTCTGGAGCCTTCTTGTATCTGGCAAATGGGAAGGGTAAATGAACATCTCCTTGGAGCTCCCCAGATTCTTCTAGCTCTAGACTGCAACTATGCTTTATTAGATAAAGCCTTATTTCTAAATGTTGTGTGTATCTGGCAATAGCTCATGGCTACATCTGTAGATATAAATGCATTTGCATGTTCAGTGCTAATTTGAAGGGAGGTCCTTGCAAGAACCTTGTGGATGTTGTAGGTCTGTAACCTATATCAAATAGCTTTGTTTTTCTCTTAACTAGGTGTAAAACAGTATTTCTCAATGCAGTATAAATAAAGCAGTTATATTTCTGATAGTTTACCATTCAATAAGTTATAATATGCTTTGGAAATTGGGTATTTTTATAATTATCAAGGAGTTATTTTGGCATAATATATTTAAAGGAAATAGCTGTACATCTGTTCTCTCTAAATAGTGAACAGCATAATGTTGGTATTTAATAAAGTAGAATCCTGTGCTTCTTTCTTAGTTTGTAATAACATTTTTCTTCACACATTCATGAAAAACCTGGCACAAAAGCATATTCTTTCTGCTGTTGTGATGTGGCATTTGCCTAGGAAACACACGTTGTTTTGATTTTAAAATAAGTAGCAATAAAGCATATGTAGAAGATAAACTATGCTTCAAGAAATTCTATTTATCAAGCCTGCAATTCAAGTTCTGTTTCACTGCTCAGAGGAGCTTATACAACTTTTACTGTTTTAAAAAGATCCTTTGATTTAGATTCACACGTTCTTTGAGAATGTGGGCTATCAAAATATTCAGGATCCTTTTCCATAGCCAAGTGCTACATCTAATGGTAAAATACCTACTGCTTGTATTTATTTTAAAATCTAGGGTAATACAACCCTTGGACAAAAACATAAACCTGTATCCTTAGGTCTTCCAATGTTTAGGATGCTGATGATAAATTTTCTTAGTGAAAGAAGTCATTAATAAATTTCCGCTTTCTGAACACAAAGTTTTATTCTCTCTTGATAAGTCATTAACTGAAGTCAAATCGTAGATTTATAAACACAGTATATTTAATACTAATTTTACATGCCTCATTTGGAAAGTTCAGAAAAAAATAAATTGTTGTTCATCTACGTTGTTGCTGAAACACAAATGACACTTAAGTAGTATTTTGGTTGGTTTGTTCATAAGTATGTTGTAAGAGGAGTTTCTTTCTGCTTAGGAAAGTAAATGCCTAAGGGTGTGTATATCAGCAATTTAATGAGAATTCCTGTTAATTATTAACAGCTCAAGGGTGAAAAATTATATCTCACCAGTGAATCTCATAGATAGGAAAAGCTGTGTTAACTAAAAAAGAAGTTTTCTCTCTACAGTACTTCAAATAATAATAATAATAAAACAACAGCTGCTAACAGACTTTCTACAGTATATTAAAGCCTTTCTGCATCAGCTTTGTCAAAAGCTTTGGTCACTGTGAATGCATTTGACTGTTATGAGAATGCACAAAATCATTCAGTACCTTTAGGCTTGTTAAAAACCTACGTTTTTATTCTAATGCTCCCATAGCTCTTCAAGATACTATAGAAAAGCTAGTGTAGAGTATGCCATGATGGAACCTAAATTTTATATGCTGTCTCTGAATGAAAAATGAAGGCAAGTCCGATTGCTTCATGTGATTTATATAAAAAGGCTTCTGATACATTGCTGGCCCTCAGTAATGCGAAAGTATGCATATCCTAAGATAAGTAAAAATACATGGCAGAATTTAACAACAATGACAACAACAAAGATAAACTTGTGTTTTATAGAGGATGGCTGATGTTAGGCTATGAAACTTTGTACATTTCCCCTTTATGCTAAATTAGTCTCACTCGCGTACAATTCCTTGTTATTTTATTATCATATGTTGTTACTTGGTTCATGCTCTCAATTACATTTCTAGTGTGACTTCTTGTGTGAGCTGAGTAGCGTCCTGTGCTGCCACTGATATTTACAACCAGGAGACTTGTTTTATTGGTTGTTGATTGATTTTTCAATCGATCATTTTCATTCTCCTGTCAGACGAATGGAAAGGTGGAGCAACAAGTTAAGGTGCAGGGATGGTGCTTCACCAGAGGCGTAGCAGATGACTGAATGGATACTATATTTCAGTCAGATAGAAAAGACTGAGAAAATTGCAATCGCTATATTGAATTAATTTACGTGAATACCTGTAGCTATTGCTTTGCTGCTTTTTGTAATGTCTCCTGAAGACAGCTGACAATCTATGTTCCGAAAGTCTCGTGGAACTAGAAACAGTCTGCAAACCTGGTGCTACAGAATCTGCCAAAGACCCTGGAAGAAATGGGAATCAAGGTTAGCTCTAGAGCTAGGACACTCAGTGAATCTATTTATGTTTTCAGAATAATGAGTTATATCTATACTATAGATTATATAGGGTAACTTTTATGGAAGGGGCTATATAGGCAGTATATGTGCCTGCTAGAAACGAGAAGCTGCACTTGCTGACATCCTTGCATTGCATAAGGAGAATAAAGCCATCCATACATTTTTGCCATTTCCACATTCAACTTTTCCTGCATTGAAAAATACAACAGAAATGCTCAAAAATCTTCCTACTGCAGGTCGTGATTCTGTGGATGTCAAAGAGCAGGCAGTTCTTTCTCCTCAGCCTCAAGAAAAAGAGAAATCCAGGGATGCATTTCTCAGCTGTGTGTCATTCCTTTCTTTTGTGCCCAAAATTTGCACATGGTCCACTTCTTTTGTTTAAGAAAACTGTGAAAGGTAGCCTATGCTGCTCTTTTTTGGTAATTCTCAATAGTAAATTCTGATCACAAATCCTGAAAGCAGTGAATAAAATCACTGCAACAGACCTCCCACTGAATCCTGCTGGGGCTCCTGAGAAAAATAATTAATTTCAAACCTACTTATTTCAACATTGTTCACTCACTGAACAAATGGGTGGAAAAAAAGACCTTCCTGAAATAATTACCTAGTTCACAGATTATGCTTCTGACTGAGAAAAGTACTTAGCCATAATGGAGGCACCAGGCCACTTTTCTTATTTTCTTTGTGTAGGTTCCCCATAGTAAAGAGCTATGTTTTATGCCAGTGTCATGGAGAAGATATATTATTGTTAGTAATATTATTTTTATTTCTTTAGTGATATTTAGGTGCTCTTGCAAATCAGGCTCCCACTTTATTAAACATTATGCATACAAATAGTGCAAAGATTGGCTTTTCCTTTACAGGTTTGACATACATAATAAGATGAAGAGTCCAGAAAATTAACAAGCAGTTGGGTTCTCTGAAAAATAAATAAATAAATAAATAAATAAATAAATATTGCTGTGGTACTTTGTCTGCTTTGCTTTCCCTACTTTTCAAATCTGTGAAAAAAAGGAACAAAGTTCAGTTCTCTCATTCAAATTCACAGCAGAATATAAAATTCTGGCTTGTGAAGTACTGAAATTACATGGAAAAGACCTTTTATGGCCCAAATCATTCCATCACCTACAATAAAGCCAGCATGGTCGAGAAAAGGACCAGGAGTGTAACCAATCTTCTGGGCAAATTGTGGGCTAGATCCTGGCCCTCTAGACAGGCTAGAGCCTATCACCTCTGGGGAAGGAGCAGAGCAGCCTCTGTGGTGTGGTTGCATTCCCAGTGTGCATGTGTGAGGAAGAGCTGGTGAAAAGGTGGGAA
Organism: Netta rufina; assembly: GCF_964035555.1. NCBI lineage: Eukaryota > Metazoa > Chordata > Aves > Anseriformes > Anatidae > Netta > Netta rufina. The sequence continues at coordinate 121,433,980 of NC_140124.1, forward strand.
ACAGGAGGAGCCTTGGCTTTGTGATTGGCACTGCAGGACATAAGAAATCCCTTGCACAATGGCTGTGAAGTGTACATCACTGTTGTCCCGCTGTATGAGACGTAACCCTGGTCTTGAATCAGCCATATAATAATAAAAGAAGACACTGCTCCTGTAACATGTTGCTGTCAAATCCAGGACCAAGGACTTGCTTCTTGGGTAATGTTGTGCATTTCTAGTTTCCTACCATTCTGGTCTCACTTCTGGCTGTGCAGAAATAAAGCAGCAGTAATGGCTGGGGCTCTCAGCATGTGTATGCATCCATTTGATACCTACTTTTACTCGGGGTTTGATTTTTGAGTAAGAGCATCTATTTCAGGAGCAGTGCATCTGTAGTGAAGAGCTGTGTGCCCTGTTCTGATGAAGCCAGCTGGTTGGTTTATTTTTCTTTGAATTTCTCTAGGATCTGATTTTGCCCTCATCTGAAGAACAGCAGCAAATTCTTATTGTGCCAGGGAAGTCTCTATGGAGGCTTAAAATCCCAGGCTAGACAGCAGCATAGCAGAGCTGGTTTATAACCATTGTGAAGTGCCTGTTCACTCAGCAGCAGAAGCTTTGAAGATGCACAGTGTGATGAGCACCAGGACCCCACTGCTGCCAGCGTAGTGCCAGCGGAGCTCCAGTGGTTGTGGCTTTAGGTACCTTGTGTTGGCTACAGGAATTGTAACTGAAGGTAATTCTTCTAACAGCCTTAGCTATCCTGAAAATGAATTGGAATGCACCATGGAAAGCATTTCATTCGGAAATGTTTATTTGAAGTTAAGTGAGTGGTGAAAACATCAGCCTCTTGACAATCCCTCCCTACTGTATCAGCAGTGATGGTACACAAGGCAATTTCTTGCTGTGTTTTGTTCTTTCACAGGAATTAGAAAATCCCAGGAAACGTTCAGTTTGTCTTTAAAGCACAGCACTAATGGTCTTGTTATAAGTTTACATCTGACATAGGAACAACCTCTGTGATTGCAAATGTTTTCTTTCTTTTGCTAAATAAGTCCTAGCGGTAACTCATTTAACAGAAATTTAACAGAAATTTAACAGATTTAACAGAAACGGGAATTTAACAGAATACTTGTTGCAGCACACAGTAAATAACTATTAATTCAGACTCATTTCTGAATGTTTAAATTTCAAAACAATTAACAAGGATTTTTCAGGTTGTTTCCATCCTCAACACATTGAATGCTTGTTACATCTTTGTATTGTTTATCGATCCATCTGTTATACCAGTTTATTCCATTCTTATGCTTACCAGTTGTACCTATGAGCCTGAATTTATTGGAACAGTAAAATGACATTCAATGCACTGTAGCTGGGAAACAGAGCCAGTAGCCAAACCTATTATTATTATATTGCTGGAGTTTTTTAAATTACATCTCAGTAAGCTCAGCATTATCTTCCATAGTGTTTTCAAGCCCCGTGAAAGGTAAGACAGTTTATCTTCTGAGCTGTGTACAGTTATGGCTTGTTTGCTTAATGAACCTATAGTTTCAGACATTGTTTTCCTTTATTTCTAAATAAGCATAAGTGTTTAAAACAGTCATTAAAAAAAACAACAACAAAACATAACAAAACAAACCATAAGCAAGCAGCAAAATTGTTTCAGAACCTGGAGATCTGAGGAAGCAACAATGCATGAGTCCTAATTCTGAATTAAGATAAAATTAGCAGGAAAAAATGTTCTTGAAACCAAAACCAATACTGGTATAAATGAGAGCAACTCAACAAATTTCTGTGGAAGTATGTTATTAAAAATCTAATTCCTAGTACTTTCCCAGAGTGAAATACAGTCTGTGGGCCCAAGTATGTTTCAGAAGGACTCAAAGTCTCAAGATCTCAGTTAGATTTGGTAATTCTGAGACCTAATGATAGCTGTAATACCACCTTTCATTCTCTGTTGTAGCTATAGTGGACTAATGATATAAGCAGGTCAAAGTTTGTGAGATTTGTTGTTACAGCAATTGATATATTTTGAAACAATACACAGAATTTCAGACACATGCTTGATTCTTTGCAAATATCAAAGAATCCACAGGATCCTCAAGATCTACATCTTGTTCTTGCTGATAAGCAAGAACAAATGCTTTGAGTGAATTACACAGTAAATAGAAACATTTGATCTCAAGATATTCCTGAATTAAATTGCCAACAATTGCCTTCAGCAAGGTCTTCATATAAATTGGGAGAAGGTTAAACAAACCCCAGTCCTCCAATTTTTTTTCCAATTCAGATCATTCCTTGTTTCTTCTTATGAAGTTTCAGCTGACATTCAGATTCAAGAACACCTCCTGAAGGGTACAAGGCAACATTCATGCATTTGCACCGATTCCCCCTGTAGATAAACAAGGACAGCATGACCATCCTCTTTTTTGTCTGGTGAACAAGCAAGCAAAAGCTGCCAATCAACAGGAGATGAGGAGAGCGTTGTTCCTATGCAGTTTCACTATTCCTTTCACGTTTGCTGGCCAAGTGAGCAACGTAATAGTCATGCTTGTTTTTTAGCTATAGGATGGACTTGTTTTTCTGCCCACATTATTTTTGGTACTATCAACAAGAAAACAAACTGCAGCTGTTTGGGAATATTAAGAATTTTACTTGTAAATGTAGCAAATACAGTATAAGCTTAGTTATTGCTGGTCTGATGGAGGTGGCTGTGCAGCTAGGCTGTACTGTGGAGGCCCGAAAGGCCGTGCTGTTGGTGAAATCCACAGTGGAGGAGAAAAAACCTCTCCTGAGCACAAGCTGTCTGTGCAGTCCTAATGCTCGTTCTTTTGTAATGCAGCTTATTCTTCTACACTCCACAAAAGCAGTCTGAATCTCTCTCTCACATGTGGGCAGGCACACGGCTCCTCGCCAGTGCTGGGTTGGGGAGGCTTCAGGACAAAGAAAGTCCTGAGTTTTTGATTTTCATGACCTGGTGGCACAGTGTTACTCGGCTCCTCTTTCATTGATGAGCCAGATGAAAGAGGGGTTGTCACAGCAGCCACAGCCAGTGTGGCATTGCCCACCTACGTCTTTTGTCATAGACCATGAAAAGAATACGTTATAGGAGTCAATAGTTGTTGCAGGGTAACAGTTGTCCTACAGCAGGCTGTTTGGAAAGCCCAGGCTGGAGGATCACCTCCCCCCTGCCCCAACTTTATCCACTGGGAAGTTTCTGTCGAGGTGTCAGGGGAAGCCACAAGCAGTGTTAGAAAATGGATGAGAGACCTCACTTAAGCTTCAGCAGTGAGCTGAATGAGACTACAGAGCCTGATCCGTGCCTCTCTGAAAGTCAAATAAGTGTACTCCATAGATCACGTGTCATTGCAAAAGAGAATACACCTGTCCAAGGCAAGAATAGAGCATTTTGTCTTTCAAAAATCCTGTTAGTTTTACTTCTGCAATTGTTTCCTTTCCTGTCACATACTTTTTACTGACCTAGCATATCTGCCCTCCTAGTAATAATTCCCAGAGGGTATTCAACAACCTTGTGATGTCTGAGTTCTTAGCTTGAACTATCCTAGACCTTTTAGGAATTTACTCCTATGGCAGTTAAAAGTGGCCAAAGGAGTCTTTGCAATCATTCTTTACAAGCATAGAGAAAACCATACTTTGAGAAAACTGTCTCAAATTAGCATTCTTGGCAGCTTGGATGTTATTAATAGTGTATTACCTTTTCCACAATCATCTATGTGAATTCTGTTTGAATTCACATATAGGAATATAAATCTGCTTTTTCCCCTAATGGAGAACTAAATATGATCTGTGTGGATATATTTTTAGGTTTGCTCTCCAGATTCATTCACTGTTCCTTTTGGTTGAAACATTAAAAAATAAGGATATAAGAGCACACATGTTTTCTGTGGTCTGTCAAGAACAGTGTCACTTAGTGTTAGATATGTTTTTTTCTGAATCATTTTTGTTTTATCTATGTTAGAAAAATCCCACTGGAATTTGCATGGAGTTTCTCTGCATTCTGGTACTGGTGGACATATATTCTCTCTGTGACTTTCTACAACTAGATTCTCTCTACAACTACCTCAAAGGACATTCTACTGGGGTGGGGCATCATCCCTTCTCCCAGGCAACATGTAATAGAAGAGGAAGTGGTCTGAAGTTCTGCCAGGGGAGGTGTAAGTTGGGTATAGGGAACAGTTTCTTCACTGAACGGGTTGTGAGGCATTGGAACAGGTTGCCCAGGGAAGTAGGTGAGTCACCTTCCCTGGAGGTATTGAAAAGACATGTAGATGTGGTGTTTAGGGACATGGTTGAGTGGTAGTGCTAGGTTAACGGTTGGACTTGATGATCTTAGAAATATTTTCCAACGTAAATGATTCTATGATTCTATTATATGTGTAATGATAGCATTAAATAGTTATCTCAGCCTAGAAAAATGACAAAGATTTACAAAGGATGAGAATCCCTTTAATGATATTTCATTTTCCACTTAGAATTGCTTCAACTCTTGGTCTCTGGTATTTTTTCCAGCTTTAATTTCTGTATAGGTAATGCCACTGGGAACTATTGGTTAGTCAAGAAAATCAGAATGCCTTATCTGTGACATTGAAGGTGACTTTTTTTTTTTAAAAAAAAGGTGACAAACTATCTGGCAATCACAGTAAATCTATGTTAGCTGAATTAGAAAATGGTTTTCAATACCAAGAACTTGGCAGGAGTTTGACCCAAATTATTTCAGTGCAACCTTGGTGATAGGAATCAAAACCATATTAATCCAGGGGAGGGCTAAATTATTTGTTATGGACAGTTTTATGTAGAGTTTTTTCTTTTAATGAACAGTTTGCCAGCAGATCAAGAACAGCTTATCCATTATATTTACACTTCAGATCTCTTTTATGTGTACTCAGTTCCTTTCAGTTTCCATGTATAGACTTCTGCTTTTGATGAGAGTTCATTTTTTCAATTTGTTGCACAGCACCTGGTATAGTTTCCCTTCCCTGCTTAGATGACTTCTGATTTAAGAAGAGTAAGAAGAAATCATCAATCCTTCCTTTTCCTAGGGAAGTTACTGAAGAGCAGACCTGTGGTGTTGACCTTTTCTGCAGAAGACAGCATTGATTCTTCACTTCAGGGTTGCCATCTAAACTCTGCTGAGGAGACTTCATTTTTATGGACTTTGTTATTAACGCTCATCAAATTTTTGGTGTAACCAGTTAATGTTTAAGATGCTCAGCATGAGGAGATAGATGCTTGAAACCTTCAGGACTGAGTTATTCCTGTAATCCTAGGTTCAGATACCTGTTTGGCCATGAGTGAGAATGAGATATTTAACATTTATTGGCTATTCAGCAGATGCTATAGTCAGCTTTCTTTTGTGACATTAACACAAGGTATTTGTGTTTGTATTTGCATGTGTAGTGCCATCTGTGAATGGTGAGCATGATCATTTCTCATTGTCTATGTTGCTTGATTGTCTGAGCAGCAGGGCTTTTCCCAGGACTTTTCAGGTAACTCTTCTGTATTCCCTGATTGGCATATATGATAAATTCAGTAATTAAACTATATGGCATTGTCTGTGGGATCACTTATTTTCATCTGTGCCATTTGTTTATTTATGGCAAGAGAACTGCTGAGTGTTCGGTAAGGTGATAGTTATGTATCTGCCTATGAAGTTTACCAGATTTCCAGCCTTTCACTGCCATCATTACTCACTCACTCAAATCACCAGTCGAACACATTCTAGAAGCAGAAAATGCACTTTGCACTTCCAAATGAGACTCTTTTTGCTAAAAATGTCTCAGTTTCATTACCTACTGTTCTCCTTTCTGCCCTTTTGTTGAAGTGGTATTTATATATTTTATATAAGAAAGCTAGTGATTTTCAAAACTTCCTAGCTTTTTATCACCATCACTTCCAAACACAAATAGGCCAGTCAGTTTAGGATAGTCACAGATTACTTGAATTACAAGTATAAGAAAAGTCAGGAGAGTAATTTTTCATCTTCATTCTCCAGTGCTACCCTCACAAAGCCAAAGGCAGCCTATAGGATGTCCTAAAACAGTAAGCAGTGTCACAGTATATGCCTCATTAGTCAATTTGTTAGAGATTGATAATTCTGTTCTAGCCCTACGACCAGTACAAAATTCACCTAATTAAAAAAAAAAGAAAAAAAAAGAAAAAAAAAAAGTTGTTATTATTCGTGTCTCCTTCACATCTGAAGGATATGCTTAAAAGTAAACTTTTAACTTTAAAAGTGTAAAAAAGAAACCTGCTTAAAAGTACCGCAGGTAGAGTAGCCAAGTTACTCTACATCAAAAAAATAATAAAAAAGTGCAGTGAAGTTGAAGATGAATCTTTTGTTTATTTATTTATTTTTATTTATACTTTTTTTTTTTTTTAATTTTACATTTTTGGAAACAAACACTCAGACTTGGAAGAAATTGTCCTTTAAGGTAGAAGTAGATACATCCCATTTCAAAACTGAGATGTTGCTTTCGATGATATTAGCATTTCTTTTATTAACTGTTGTTCTTCAGATCTGGGCTTGCTCATCTGCTTTCACATCTTCTATGTAGTGCCTTTTTTGTGATTCCAGCTCTTCCTGAATCTGTGTACACGGTGTCATCGCATACTGGTTGCAAAATAGCTGTAGTTTCAGCTGCTCATGCTGAAGTTTAGGACTTGCTGTCTTTTGTTCCAGTTGTCGAGAGTCAATAGGATGCGAAAATACATGAAGAATTATCTGATGAGGTTACCTCTTTCATATTTCTGTCATGACCCTTGTCTACCGCAAAGCAAAGGGATTTGATCAGAATTGTGGAAGTGCTGTGCAGCAGCAGAACCACCAACAGAGGTGCAGAGTCCCTGATCACCCTCCTTACTGCAAGAGCCACCTTGCAAAGCAGCTCTGTCACTGCTTTCTTGTGTTCCTTGTGTTGAAGTCCATCAGGAGTGTGGCATTTGGAGCTTGGACTGTACTGCTCAACAGCAGTTTAAAAATGATGGTGACTCTCGCTTCTTATGAGTAAAGGCATAACAGGAGAGGGGTTATGGGAATCTGATCCAAATTACAAATGCAAAGGGAAGATACATTAAGGATGACCCAAATTATAATCAAAACTCCATAATTTGCACTTGCTGTGCTGAGGTTTGCTGTTAGCATTTATGCTGAAAGAGATTATATTTATTTGGAAATACCACAGATGTGTGTGGTTGTGATGGAAGAGAAGTACATGAAGCGGATACAACAAAAGTGCATGGATGTACAATTTGTAGCCTAGCCATTCCCAATTGGTCTAAATGGAAGATTATAGTGCAAAATAACTTCCAAGCTTAGGTGAACCATAACACATACTCTAATGTTAATATCACTCTGAACTTTCTAATGTTCACAAAGCGTATTGTTGGAACTAATTAACATGCTGCTTTTTTTTCTTTTTTTTTTTTTTTTCTTTTTAATACTCCAAAGACCTGAAGTTAGTAGTTTGATAATTAGACTGTTTAATATTTAGACAAAAATTGGAGATGATTAGAAATGCTGAGGCACCATGCAGGTCAATTGTGCATCATTATTTGAGCTATTTAATGCATTTTAATGGTAGCTGATAAGATGCAAAATGCTTTGTAAGCCAAAAGTAGAGGTTCTTTTCCATTATACATTAAATCTATAGGCATAAATAGATTTATGTTCTTCTACTTCAGTTAAAAGGAGCTGAAATCCTCTATATGGTGCTAAAATGTGTAAGCATGTGAGACATTACTTTTGGTAGTAGCATCTCCTCACATCTAGGTACATTAGGCTTTTTGGTAATTAATTGTCTTTTTGTACTTTGCCATAGGGTGAAAAAGAAAAGTGATTTTAACAATGCATTCATGTGAAGTGTACATCTTAGTGTTGTACTGCATGGACCTGCCTCTGGCAATAGTAACAAAGGCAAGAAAGTTACAGAAATTTCAAAATTTAGCAACAAAAAATTCAGAACAATTTGTGTGCTGTCTGTATCAGGCTTGAGTTTTTGGAACTTTGGACACTTATCCCCTGCAAATCAAACCTTGCCAGTATCTCAGATCAGGAAATCCTTAGAAATACAAGTTATAAGAATAGCCTGGCATTTTGGAAAAAGTCGAGAAAGGGTTTTTCTGCAAACACCTCCAATAAATCCACCTGGCAACAGTCTCTAGTAAATTTTCCTGACTATTAACATGTCTCCAGTGGTGCTTAAAATTTGCATATTTTTTAAAGGGCTATTTTGAAACTCACTATGGGAAGGGGAAAGGATGACAAATTCTCTTTTGTGGCAATGTTTTTTTTTGCGATTTTTGAGAAGAAATGGAAACTGACACTCACCTGTTGTGAAAATAGCAGCTTGCTGAGAAGAGAGGGTCCTTCAGCCCTAGGGATATCATGATGCAGAGGAAAAGAAGAATTGCTTCCAATGTCAAACTGTTCAGTATTTAGAAGCAGGTCCCCTCTGGGTATTTTTTTAATTTCAATTGCTGCGAATTCCCACACTAGGGAAATAGGCCATGCATAAGCTGTCTTTGTCTACAATATTTTCTTCCAAGGGCCATTGCTTTTACAGGTTAGTGATAGGTATGACATGAAAGGAATGAAAAAGTGTGGTCCCTATTTGAGTATCTGTTACACTTGTAGAGTGTACTTAACAGAAAAGTTAAGTGTTTTTTGGACCTGTGCTATAAGACTTGTGTGCTTTGTTTGTTAGGGTCAAGTTTCCAGACTCTGCAGTGATCTGTGCATTGGTTGGCATCATGGTTAAAGGATTCCAAGAAGATTCACTGTTAACTACTGTAACCTTAACCTTAAACTTAACAGGTTCATTCAACTGTGAAGGCAGTAAAAAAATTCTCACTTGTATCATTGAGAGTTTCATGCAAGAGAGAAGTTGTTCCCCTCTTTCTCTGCACAGGCAAATTAGAATACCTGCTACCAGAATGTCCATGAAAACAGAAACAAGAAGAATTTAAATGTTGTGCTTTCTGCTCCTTTACATGATGGAAAACATTATTTGCACTAGTACTACACAGCTGCATATGCATTGTGGTTGAATGAAAGGATTTGTAATGGGAAAACAATTGACAGATATGTCTTGAGGGAAGAGGGGAAGTCAGTGAAGCTAATGCAAACCCTTCTCTTACCAAGTGGAACCAGTTTTCATTGTATAATTGTTAACCTTTTCAATGGTATGCAGCTGAGAACAAGCTGTCAGTTGAGAACAAGCTATCAGTGGGAATGGGGTGATAAGTAACTATTGAGTTAATAGGGGAAAATGACTGTAGGTGTCCCAAAATGTTGTTGGTTGAATGTGTGGTACATGTGGTTATCCACAACTGGGAGAAAGAGGAAAACTGCTTTCAGGACAAACAAGAACAGAAAAGTCTTATCTTCAGGAGCTGAAAGGTAGCCTGCTTTGACAGGTTGGTGTCATATGTAAAACCAGGATGGAGTAAAGAGTCAAATGTCATGCAAACATTTCAGTTCAGATTTCAGTTCTGCTGTCTTATACTACTTACAACAACTACTAAAAAGAATAAAAAATTGGAAGAGCATTTGCCATTAGATATTTTTTGAAAAAAAAATATTTTGAAATTGAAATGGAAGGCTTTGCTGTTGTTGTAAATGAAAACAAAAATTCTTAAAAGATTTCACCTTTATCCTCCTGTTTATATCTGTGAAGAAGGGGAAGAACATGGAGCTAATCTGGATGTTGTAAATTTTTTTCTTCTCTTTTTCCACTTTCATATTTTCCTTACTTTTTTTTTTTTTTTTTTTTTTTTTTTTTTTTTTTTTACATTTCACTTATTCAGGTATTAATTTAATTATCAGCTTTTGGTGAAGAATACAATTTGATTGCCCTCCTGGTCAGCCTAGACCACCATGCTTAGGTTCGTACTAAGTACTTTACAATTCATGGAACAAAATATCCTTATCTGTGATTTTTAAAAAATATTTTCATTGAGATATCTGTTGTTGAAGTTATTTGTTCAAAAACTTTTAGGAGCATCTGAAGGTCACTGGCAGCATGGAAAGAGGTTGTGCAGACACTGCAGAAATTTGGCAGTGCTTATGAATTTATATCTATCTGTATTCTTTATCTATATCTGTGTTTGTATCTGTCAATAAGTATTTTCATTTTGACTGTAAAATATTAAATCAAATGCACAGGTTCTATTTGGTCAGTAAGGGATGATACAGTATTTGACATTGCCGGTTATGCTGATAATAATTCTCTTATACAGAGAACCCAACAGAAGTTGCCAGTACTCACAAGTCTTTGAGTTTTGGCCAGTCTAATCAGCATACATGATTTAAAATAATGATGGGAACTTTGTTTTAGCTGTTGTTGGTTTAACCCAGCCAGCAGCTAAACACCACACAGCCGTTCGCTCACCCTCCCCCCTCCCTCACTGGGATGGGGGAGAGAAACAGGAAAGTGAAGCCCGTGAGTTGAGATAAAGACAGTTTATTAAGACAGAAAGATAATAATAACAATAATAATAACAATAATGATGATAATAGTACTAAGACTAATAATGTGTATGAAACAAGTGATGCACAATACAATTGCTCATCACCCACTGACCAATGCCCAGCCTAACCCCGAGCAGTCTGGCCCTCCTTGCCCTTGCTAGCCATCCCTATATATTGTTTAGCATGATGTCAGATGGTATGGAATACCCCTTTGTGGCTAGTTTGGGTCAGCTGTTCTGGGTCTGTCACCTCCCAGGTCTTGCTTCACCCCCAGCCTGCCCACTGGCAGGACAGAGTGAGAAGCTGAAATGTCCTTGGCTTGGTGTAATCACTGCTCTGCAACAATTAAAATATCAGCATGGTATCCGCACTCTTCTCATCCTAAGCCAAAACATAGCATTCTACCAGCTACTAGGAAGAAAATTAACCCTGTTCTAACTGAAACCAGGACAGCTGTCTGGTTTAAAGGGCTTAAGATCACAGTTATGCAACAATCTTTACAAGGAGACAGGGAGCTCACTGTACAGTTGTGCCTTAAATTTTTAATCCTAGTGTTGGATTAATGTAAAAGGAGAAAAAATAGGAATATTCTAATCTTAACGGTATTGTTTGCAATGTTTTTTATTCTTTTAATATATCTACATGTTTGAATTTGCAAATTTAGGAGAAAATCACAAATCTCATTCATTTTTTTAAAATTCTCTATAGCTTATCTCAGTCCACCCATAGTATTTTTGTGTCCTCACAGATGCACAGATGTACATAATTCTCGCGAAATCTAGTATCATGAAGTGTTTAACTGTTTCAGTACAATAATGAGAGTCTGATCAGATCATGAAAAGATATTAGCTCTTCTTTCAAAGACAAAGGCAGAAAGTTGACCTATGTACTTCATTAGACCTTCTGGAGGAGAGTAGAAAGTGACAGAAAAGTAATAGTTTTCCAAATGGTTGCTCTGGGAATATTGAGAGCCACCAACAAGAATGCAAACAGCTGTGAGTTCAATTTACACCGCTCAGTTTCCAGTCATTAATATGCTTTAGTGTGCAACAGTAGGACATATAAGGACAAATATTCTTGTTACTATGGTGTTTATAGGAGTATATTAGTTATAAAGGTCTAAGCTGTTTTTTGGAAAATGTTCTAGGAACATTTGGAAAAAAAGTTCTAGGTCTGAGGTTTCACTGGGAGCTTTGAATATTCATGACATGGCTGCTGTACTCCTTTTTTATTCTTAACTTTTGTTTTAATGGTCTATAACGGATCCAAGCATGGAGTCAAATCCCTAAAAAGAGAAGAAATACATTAGGGAGAGAATATCCTCTGCTTCTGTGCTGCATGGATTTCGCAGGTAACTTAGCTCCACAGAAAGGGTTACTGTACAGGAAGCAGCCGTGACTTTTACTTTTCACCATTCCCAATTCTTTACTGCTTGCACACACAAACTAAAGATGACTCCTCTGTCTAAATAGAAAGAAACACATTCATTGAATCTGTCATTCCTGATACATTCAGTGGTGTGTTTAATCAGGTTCTAACTTCTATCTTGCTTTTTTTCAGCCCAATTGAAGCAGCAAAAAGCATTCAGTGATGTACATAACAATGTAGAATTGATGCCTGCTGGATTGGTGTCTCACCTTCATTCTTCTCAATTTGACAGTTTATTGTACTGCTTACCTCATTCCCTCCCATGTGTATATTCCTACTATGTTCTGACACCCTTCCTACACCCTTCCAATATAAAACCAGAAGACCAGCATGTATACTGAATATGTAAATGAGTTAATAATTTCTATATATGTTGCTTTTTATTCACATTAAGTGAGGGCATTAAAACAAATTAGAACATTACTTAATGTGGTGTAAAATGATTACCATATGAGAAGCCAATTAACAAGATTAAATTTGCAATAATGCCTTAAAGGTGAAATGCAAGAGCTTTTAATAATAATAATAAGAAAAGAAAATCCTTTCTTGTCCCCAAATCATTTTCAGAGTATGCAAACAACCATGAGAAGTGCATTTTACTGAAGATCACTTCATTTGTTACTGCTTCATTAAGGCCGAATCATGTGCCCATCCTCACTAGAAGCTTATGCAAGGTAGACAACACCAGGAGGGCAGATGCAGGAGAGTGCACTATCAGTGACTGGACTCTGCAAAGCCCAACTCTAAACTTACCTCATGTATTTAAACACTATAAATGACCTCCTTTTCCTTATCCTACATCTTGTGCTAAAGGACAAGGACATTTTTGACTCTAGAATGGGACTGAGGAATCAAAATCCAAGTACGCGCAAAGAACAGATGGTAAAAGGCACAGTTCTTCCAGGAGCTGTGACAGTCAGCCTGATACTCTTAGTATCTGTGATGGGGATTGAAATGCAGGCACTTGCCATCAATGATTGCTGAGCATCTGTAAGAAGTTGAATTTCTGGTAATCCGCCTAGCAAACCTTAAGTTGTGCCACCAGCGGTGTTTTCCTTATTTATGCGTTCACAGCTTTATTTTAAATACAGCTCATATCATAGTTCCACAGGTTGTTTTCACAGCCTTGTCTGCTGAAAAATGCTGCCTAGAAGCTTGAATTAAATCTAGTCTGAACAATCTGGCAGTGTATATCTAAACAACATGTACAATGTACCAGACATTCACGCATGATTTCACTGACATTATTTTAACTTATCTTTTGGATGAGTACGAAGTTTGTTTTCTGAAATACCAAGGGTGCTTAATACTTTCTACATTGTGACCTTAAAATTTGTCCTCTTATATTTGAGCACTGATGCCTTTGGAAGAGAGAGGCATTGTGCTGCTTGGGTGCATTTACAAGGAAGATCCTGGGTGCGGGCTCAGGCTCTGAGTGTGGTGCGTGGTCTTCCCTTGCCACAGTGGGAGGCTTGTGACCCTGCCTGGTTTATAATGGTATTTACAAGAAGTACACTTAGGAAAAAGACTACATAGAGAATTCATTATTTTCATTTTGTCTTGACCCCTGTGGTATTTAATGTGACCTCAGTAGAAACCATTCCTGAGTCATTTGGTAGTTGTTTTTTTATTTTCAATAGATGTGACTATTTGTTTTCCCAAAGGCTCTGGGCTTTTAATGCTGTAATGGTGTCCTAGCCACAAAATGTCCTGCATACAGAAGCCACAGGATTTCCATGAGTGAATCTCTTTTTCTAAGTCCACTACGTTTGACTAAATCACAGCATGTTGCTTATCATTTTTTGAGGGTCTGTAAAGATAAGGGCTTTGTTCTGCGGTGCCTTGTTCCTGTATATGTATAAAGTCCTTTGTTCCTATGTATGTTCTTTATACCAATGTGCATGCAAGTTTTTGTTGAGACTTGAGTATTGTTGCTGTTCAAATGCAGGCTTCTGCTGCTCAGTAAAGATTTTTTTTTTCTTTACAAATAATTTCAAGCCATAAAGACAGTCTGTCTGATTAAAAGTGCACTTAAAACAGAAATTTCTTTCCCTTGTACAGAATAATTTTAACAAACATTTATTGTATAATTGAGGTACAGAGAAATGAATCAGCCAACACATGTGCTAATATTTTGTTTGTTCAGCATTAGTGTTTATTACAATCACAACTCCAACGTATGCCAGAAGTTATACAGAGAGAGCTTAAAACCTAAATAGATCATGTACAATTGATCAGACATAGATCCCAACAAATTGAAAATAAATCAACAGTAAACTTTAGCTTGTGTTTCATTGGACCCAGAAATGAGAGGCACCTTCTGGCACTCTGTCCAAGCTTCAGTGAAGGGACACAGCTAAGGTATAGTCGTAGCAGATGTGTGCCTGTGTTTAGGGGAATAACTGTGCAAAGAGTCTCCTACAAAACTGATAGATTTCTTTTGTACTGATAATAACTTTCTTAACATCTGGCATTACTGCCTTGCCTTTGCAAATGAGGTTGCAAATTAAAAATGTATTACCTAGATTGGCAAGAAAAGTGCTTCCTGATCGTAAGACTTGTAGCCAATAACATATGATCACTAGGCCTCTTCGACCTGTACAGGAAATTAACATAATCTTCCCCGCTAGGAAAATAGTTTGGACTGTGAGGCACTAGCTGTGCATACTTACTTATTTAATATCTGATATTTTTTATTTTCTCCCCCACTGTGGCAGTATCAGGCTGTAAAGGTGCGTGCTTGTAAACCTATATGCAGACATTATTGTACGTGTTATGTGGAATGCACTATTTGATGTACTACGTTTCTCTTTCCAGACGTCTTTGTCTGAAGGATTTGATTGAATGAGTTGTCATATCAGGAAACGCAGCAAGTCAATTTGTTATACGGATATTTCTGTAAAATACATGAGGACTGAGCCAAGAGCTGCTGTGTTCCAAGAGCTGTTTCAACAGTCCTGTCTGATAAATCAGATTGAATTGCAGTCAGTAAGTGCTGTAGCTTGAATTTCCTTCCACCCTGACTTTAGCTCAGCTATGATGGCAGAGGTATACAAAATCCAATCACAAACAGCTTGTCTTGAAGGAAGAGAGAAGTAGGAGAAAGTAAAGAGGAAAGAGCCAGAGGAAGAGGAGGATTTGGTAATTATCAGCTATGCACCCTTCGATCCTATATCAGGGTGTATTTGGACGAAGTCTTAAGTAAACTGCTCCCTGAGCAGTAGGAGTGATTCAAATGTCACCTCTACAAAATTATGAATTGAAACAGCAATGCCTGTTGAAATATGCGTAACTATTGCTACACATCTGGCAGTTTTGTTCCTTTCCACTGTAAAGAGCACAGTATCTGAAGAGACTACAGGTAGAAGGAGCAGGTCAGTGTACCATGTTAGTTTTTAAAAAAAAAGATCAAGCTGTATCTTGTATGGATGCCACTAAATGGACTTTGCATATAGTGTTAGTACATACTGTAAGGGACCGCTGTGCAGAACACTACTGAAAGTTGTGCAGTTGCTTTATTCCATCTCCATCTTTGTGGATCAGCATCTGATGGATAAAATGTGTCAATTTGCAGGGTCCTGCACAATGGGCCATTTTCAAATTTGCTGACCTGAGAAGAAGCCAGTGAGTCTAGGCCGAGAAATAGGAAGCAAAGCAATTTACAGACTGAGAAGCCTGAAACTTCTGTCTGGGAAGTTGACCCTTTCTGGTCCTTACTTGTTCTTGGAATCAGAAACTCCAGCTTTTGCAAGAAGTTTCTAGTCCTGGGTAACCCCAAATTAACATTTTGCCTGCAACAGAGTATGGAGTCACTTTAGAACAAAAGTGCTTCAGCTTGTCCAGTTTTGTGTGGTAATTTTATATATATATATATATATGTATATATATATATATATAATGTATATGTAGGTAATTTTAATGGTGCATTTCTAAGGTCAACAAGTTCTTTAACTGAATACCATATTTCTGTTTTCTGCTATTAAGCACTTTATGGCCTTAGATCTTAGATCTTAGATGAGGATGAATTCTACTCATGATGCATAAAATTTTTACCTTCTAAGTCATTGTCTAGGCCAGGGTCACTCTGTAGTGTGAAGAATCTACTCTGTCTTGGTCCTCATTCAAAAGTGGGAAATAATTAATGCTGGTTAGGACTTTCACAACATGGCTTCTGAGTGAGAAAGATGCATTGCTAAAACTATGGTTTACTACTGAACAGAAGCTGCAATTTCTCATGCAAATGAAAGGCTAAGACTGCTCACATTGAATTAATGAGATGACAAAGTGCTCACTTGGGACGTGAGAGATCCCAAGATGTTAAAGATTTGATTGGAATTAAAGCTTTGCTCTTCTTTACATTGGGTGCACAAAACTATTTTTTTTTTTTTATGAAGGGAGGAAAAAGGTAAAGGTGAAATGAATCTTTTTTCTTTCTTATTTCATGGAAACTTTTAGAAAGTGTTTTTTCCCTCCTTAAATATTTGCAAAAGTTGGTCAAATTTTAATGGGATATAACTTAGCATTTAACTTCATCTCTTCACCAGGTTCCTGCGTGTATGTTATCATGCACTATTGCTCTCTAGAGCTATTATTTATGTTGTTCCAGTTTCCTCTCAATGCATCCCTAATGCAGTTTATAACTATAGATCACCGTGCATGTAATTGGTAGTAATGATGTGTGCAGATTTTAGCCCACCAACAGACCTTTCCTTTGCATTTATTTCTGAATTGCTTTCAGAGGAATACTGTTTTCTTAAGTAGGATAGATAAAGTTGAATGTATCTTAAACTGAGTGAGGGAAAAACAAAGATGCTCTCAGAGGGTGTTGATAAGATGTAGACAGGTAGCTAATGTGAGCTGGCAAAACCCTTTTCTTTTAAATGGAGTTAAGTCAGCTTATGCCAGTTAAACTGCAGTAAACATTTCTTTTTTGTTGTTGTTGTTGTTTTCCTGCTTACATAGTTCTCTTGATGGTAAAAGGAATTGTAATTATCAAACTTGATTTTTTGAGGCTACACAAAAGGGCTGTACCTGCACAGGTTTTCTCAGAGCATATATGCTTTCCCTGCACTCCTTACCTCCCAGTGCTGATTACAGAAAGATCATCTTTAACAGTGAAAATGTAGTTTTGACCTTCAGCTTCTGTTTAATTTCTGCTTTCTCCAATGTGATTTCCATCAGGACTGCCAGGTGCGAGATAGATTTTCTTTCATTATCAAGAATAAAGCAAACACTGTTACATGAGTATCAGATCATCAAACAGCTACCAGGTAGAAGATGCACTGGGCTCTCACTGTCTTGTGTCATTGCAATCTAGTGACCCAAAGCAAAATGGTTTGTGTTGCTGTAAAGCCACTCAGCTTCTCCTGTTTGCTTTTCAGCTTTGGTGAATGAAATCATGGGCAACATTGAGAGCTCATCTCTATTGACCAGATCATGGTCCCCAGGCAGCTGTTGTTTGTAAAACTGCAGTGCAGCAAATTGTTCTTCCACTTCAAAGCTGCAGCCCAGGGATGCTGTGTTAGAGGGAACCCTGCTTATAGGCTTCACTATGGCCTGATTTGGGAGGCTGGCAGGAGCATATGGGGGAATTGCTCTGTTCCTCTAGCCCAGTTACCCAGGCACCTGAACAGGAAAAAAAAAGGACTCTTTAAGGATTCTCCCCTAAAAATGAAACGCTTTAGAAAGTATTTGCACTGAAGGGTTGTTAGAGAGGTGTAAGTGCAGTGAGGAGTGGGAGGGTGCCCAGAATAGGAAAGTCACAAATATCTCTCCAAGCCATCTCTCAGATCATTTCTAAGTTATGGGGGCAGTGAAGCTTTTTATGAAGCCTTCCCTGTGGAATTGCTTTCGAGTGAAGTTTAAGACAGGTGTCTGAGCACAGCTAATACCTCATTTTCAATTTCTTCTGGTAGCGTAGCATCTGCAGGAGATCAGAGACAAATATAGCTTCTTACTCCATCAGTTTTCATTGGCACCTCTCACCTACAGAGACACAACATATTGCAGTCCCCTGACCCTGGCATAAAGCTTTACTGTTTCCCTTCTCTTTTCTACTGTATCTTTCTGATTTCAAGTGAGGATAAATAGACAGTACTTCTAAGGACTATCAGTCAGATTCCCATGGAAGTACTGTGAATGGAAATGTGTTATTGGTGATCATTACACTACTTGCAGTGAGCTTTGACAAGATACATGCTATTTCTCTCTAATTTGTCCTTTCTTTGCAGTTTTAGCTGAGCCTCCTTCTCTTACCCATCCTTTCTCCATTCTTACTGGTTTCTTTACTACTTTGCACAATTTGCTCCTCCTGCCCAGCCTCCTGTAATGAGCCTTGTCATAGAATCACAGAATGGCTTGGGTTGGGAGATCATCCAGTTCCAACCAAAGATCATCCAGTTCCAACCCCCCTTCCATAGGCAGGGACACCTCCCACTAGATCAGGTTGCTCAAGGCTTCATCTAACTTGTCTTGAACACCTCCAGGGATGGGGCATCCGCAACCTCTGTGGGCAACCCATGCCTGTGCCTCACCACCGTCTGAGTGAAAAATTTCTTCCTAATCTCTAATCTAAATCTCCCCTCTTTCAGTTTAAAACCATTCCCCTTTGTCCTGTCATTATCTGATTGAGCAAAAAGTCGCTCTCCATCTTTTTTATAAGTCCCCTTTAAATATTGAAAGGCCACAATGAGGTCACCCCAGAGCCTTCTCTTCTCCAGGCTGAACATCCCCTGCTCTTTCAGACTTTCTTTTTAGGAGAGGTGCTCCAGCCCCTTGATCATCTTTGTGGCCCTCCTCTGGACCTGTTCTAATAGTCCCACATCCTTCTTGTGCTGGGGGCCCCAACCTGGACGCAGCACTCCAGGTGGGGCCTCACAAGGGCAGAGCAGAGGGGCACAATCACCTCCCTCCACATGCTGGCCACCCCTCTGTTGATGCAGCCCAGGATGCAGTTGCCCTTCTGGACTGCAAGCACGAACTGCTGGCTTGTGTCAAGCTTTTCATCCACCAGAACGCCCAAGTCCTTCTCTGCAGAGCTGCTCTCAGTGAGTTCTTCTCCCAGTCTGTGTTCATTTCCAGGCTTTCCCCAACCCAGATGCAGCACCTTGCACTTGGACTTGTTGAACCTCATTAGGTTCACATGGGCCTACTTCTCAAGCTTGTCTAGGTCCCTTTGGATGGAATCCCTTCTTTCTGTTGTATCAACTACACCACTCAGCTTGGTGTCATCTGCAAACTTGCTGGGGGTGCACTCAATCCCACTGTCTATATCACTGATAAAAATATTAAACAGTACCGGTGCCAGGACAGACCTCTGAGGTATACCACTTGTCACTGGCCTCCACCTGGACATAGAGCAATTGACTGTCACTCTGGGTGAGACCTTCAAGCCAACTCCTTATCCACTGAATGGTACATCCATCAAATCCATCTCTCTTCAATCTGGAGACCAGGATGTCATGTGGGACCATATCAAAGGCCTTGCAGAAGTCCAGGTAGATGACATTGGTCGGTCTTCCTTTGTCAACTGAAGCAGTCACTCCATCATAGAAAGCCACCAGATTGGTCTTGGTTATGACAAAGAAGGAGTATCAGAATAAAAGGAGTTATTTGCCCTCTTAACATTTAGATGTCATTTCACTGTCATTTACTTTACTGTCATTTTACTTTCTTTTTACTCACTGGAGTTATTTATTTGAAAATAGAGAGAATTCAGAAAAGAAGTTATTGGTGGTTGTTGGAAGAGTCAGATAGTTGCCTGTCTTACTCTGGCATGTGATAGGTTTGGGCTGGAAAGTACTGAATTGGGTCAGGAGATGTCCTTTCATAAAGAACTGATGATAGCAGGACAGGATGCTTCTGTTTCTCTTGCATCTTCTCCAGAAGTTGTTTTCAATGTTACAGAAATAGGTGAAAAAGAACCCTTTGCAACAGAAATCTTTGTTTACTACTGGTTGTTAGGGTTTGAAAAATTAGTATATTCTAGGCTTTTTGGTCTGGAGCATCCTCTCTCTTCCTCAGTCTGCACAGCCAACTTGGCCTGTTTTAAAGAGACCTTTATGCTACCTACATAGTGAAAATTGTTTCCCTTGTTCTTGCCACTAGCTCTGGAATTTGTTTCTTTTATAGATGACCTCTTATTTTCTGCCTTTTTGATTTCTGTTCTGAAATACTAGGAGAGTTTGTCCTCTCTGCTCCTAGAAGATGTCGAGAGGAGATTTTTATTTTCCTTATTGATCTTTTAAGTAACACCTTCCCTCAGACCATGCAGTTTAGCTGATCAATGATGTGGCACAACACCTATAATGTGTGAGTTTGTAAGAAAACCACATGCTAGAAATGGTTTGTTTAGCCTGTTCACCAGACTGTTATGCATAACCTTGTCTCAGATAATCCACAAAGCACCAGTATATAGTTTTCACGGGAGAAAATCTAATTGACTCCATTTCTTCTGCATCATTAACAGACTAAGCACGCAGAGATATTTATTTAGATCACACACTATATTTTGTAACAAAGCAAAGTAGTAATGTCCTCTAAATACCAATGACAGCAGTGTTGCAGAATATACAAATTCTCCCATCATATGCAGAGTGAATTCTAATCCGTACCAAAGTCAAGGAGAGCTCTGGCGTCATGCTCAGCATCATGAGGAGTTTGCTTACAAAGAGTATTTTTAATGCAGTGCTAAGGCATGCATTGTTAGTATAACTCTGAAGGCTGAATCTTTTCTTTAAAATTTGAAAATACAGCCTTTATTTAACAGTGTATTAGTTATCAGCCTTTGAAGAAGTCATGCCATAAGATGAAGAGCCCTTCTTAGGCAAATATAATCCCTGAAAAGCACCTATAATACAGTTTTATATATAAAGTGAGTGCCTTCCAAAAAACTGAATTGAATTAATTAGCTCTATCTATGTAACACTGCTTCCATCTCACTGAACTGACAACTGAAGTGAAAGACAATCTCAGACTCCACAGCACTCTTACATTATTCTCCACCTCTGTAAGAGTCTCAGGGGTCAAAAACAAAGAATATCTCTGCTGTCAAAGGAAAAAATGGGCAGAATTTGCTGCTTTCTGAAAGTTCCTAAAGTTATTTTGCCCTTTGAACTGTAAAATGAGGGTTATTGGCAAGTTGCAAAGGTTACAGGTTTAGGTATATTCTGCTGTAGATTTAACAGTTTTGCTGCCCTTATGCAGCTAATAAGCAAAGTCATGGGAAATAGGATACTGCTGCAGCCAGAATCTTGGTAAGTGGCTTCTGAAAGATTCCTCTATCACCTTAAATGAATAGTTCCTTCCTATCCACTTGCAATTTAACTGGTGCATACTGCCTTCAGGGCTGACCTGGTGTTGACTGTGTGGGAATAAATTTCACCTATAAATACCAAATATACAGTTAGTGTACCTGCTAATACCAAGTTGCAGGCTAAAGTGCTTTCTAAGGGCTCTGACTTGAAACAAGCAAGAAATTGTGGAGACGATTCAGGGAATGCCTAGAATGAGGGGACAGCCTGCATAATGTTTTGTTGTGGTTTTTATCTAATTTAGAAGCGGATGTCATTAGAGTGGCAGGAAACTCTTGAGACTTCTTAAAACATATGGGCAAGAAAATTCCCTTCAAATTGAAGAGAACCATTTAAAGAGTGAAAGATTCAAATCTTCAATAGTTGTTGTTTCATACAATCGGGACATTGATTTCAAATTAATTTGTCTGTTTCAATGCTCTACATAAATACATTTAGACAGAGATACCAGAGCTGTATCTATATGTATATACATAGAAATTATAAAAATTGTAATTTAAAAACTGTTTCATATCAGGCAGCCTGTGAATTTTTCAGTATTATTAAAAAACCAAACCAAACCAAATCAAAAAAATACCTCAAACACTGAGCCCAACCTAGATGAGAAAAACCTTTTCAGGAGCTTGCATTGTGTTCTCTTGATAGTGGTGGCACTTGTTAACTCCTGACAATAACTGAACAACACGCTACAATATCTACCATCACTGATTGTTTTTATAGTCCACATAATAGAATTGTGTCTTTCTCAAAGGCTCTTGATTCTTAGCTCAAACATTAGTGACCTCTGAAAAGTACTGTAAAAAGAAAAAGCTGTGAAGTGTAAGTCACTTAAGGTGCAAACAGCCCTCCAGTGATGGCAAGCAGGAACAAGAGAATGATGCAAAAGTACACGTCGAAGTATTGCCTATAGTGAACATCTGAAAGATGCACACACATTCCACTGTCCTGTGCATGTGGGTAGATAAGGACACCTGGATGCCAATGCATTCAGAGTTTATATGGTATGACTGATATTAGCTGTCATGCAAGTCCTAACAACACGTGAAGTTTTTCTTTGACAGTCAATTCTGTATTCAGATCTGGCATAGATTCATTTTTAAAGGCCCTTTCTACACTTCTTGAACAGCTAAAATCCAGAACAGAAAAAGGCATTAAAAAAAAAAAAGAACTAGAAAATGTCTAGAATCATGTACGAGTCTCATTCAAGAAAATGCCATATACCTCTGAGGTAGCCTATTCCAGATGTGTTTATGCAGTTGAAAATTTTTCAATGGTGAAAAGAAAATGTGAGATTGTCATCATTTTTTTTTTTAAATAAAATAAATAGGAACCAGAAGCTCCAGAAGAATCTAATGCTTTAACTTATTAAAAAACGCTAAGTATTAAAAATACTTATTAAAAAACGCTTCATAAAGCAGGAAAGACAAACAATAAACAGCACTATAAAAAGTAGTAGAGCATGCATCTGTCTGTTAACAGAGGAGTAAAAACACAGAGATGATACAGGGCGATTTTCTTTAGCCAGAACAGTTTCAGGAGGGTAGAGTACCAATCCCTGATTTAATCAGAGGCACTGGAGGAAAGGGGAGAGGGACCTAGAAAAAAAGGATATGGCCCTGGGGCAGTATATTGAAAAACTCCCTCACAGCACCTCAATGCTGAAGGACAGTATTAAACAAAATCCTAGACCATGAATCACAGTAGTACAGCAGAAGCTCTTAATAAGATTTTCCTCCCTCTTTACCTGAACAAAAATCTGGAATTACTAGACCACTTGGATATGAACTGAGCACTTAATTATTTGTTTAAGTCAACAGGATGCAAGAGTTAATGGCAGACTAAAGCTGATCACACTTGTTGATGTTTAGTCCAGTGGTTCTTATTTTCACACAGAACCTGGGGCCCAATTATGATTATTTTTTTCCTCAAGCACCCTCAAGCCAGATCTAAAAATAAAGGCCAGGCTAAAAAGAGCAGAAGGAATTAATGCCGTGTTCACATTGACCAGGCCCTAACAGTGTTCTGGAGTTCTACAGCCCAGGCCAGACTGATAACCCCTATAGTGCTTTTGGAGTATGGTAGGTGGTACATAGCTACATTATCAGCAGACACCTTAAGCCTCATTTCCCATAAAATGTATAAAATACCTTCAAAGGGAAACCTAAAATTCATGGACCTAGTAGAAACATTGATTTGGCACATGGAAGTTTCCCCATGCCCTCCTCCCATCAGAAGCGGTCCTGTGTTCTGCAGCTGGTAATTGCCTCTCTCCTTTCCTCTGCCCCACAGGGACAAACAAGCTTTTCATCTGTCTCCTTGCTAAATGTGCTCTGCTCCACAGATGCCAGCCATACTCTTCTCACTATCAGTTATCTAAACGATTAACATAATTAAGTTAAACTCACTGCAATAGTTCCCAAATTATGTTTAGCTTGAAGCTTGTTTTGGTTTGAAACTAGAGATAGTATGTCCAAAGGCCTTTTTCTTTATATTTTGTCTTGTTTTGTTTTGAATGTTCTTATTTATTTATTGAAGTTTTGATATATCAGTTGGTTTTGTATGATTTTTTTTCTTTATAGATGAGAACTTTAGAAAACTATAACTCACTTCATAGACTGAGACCTGTAAAAAATCAAGATCAGAGGCAATGACTTGCCTTAAAAGCCCAAAATCCTTTTCCTTTGAGCACTGCATGAAGTTATTGATGAGATTGTTAAGAGTCTATAATGACCGATCAGCAGTTTGGTGACTCAGCCACTGCAAACAGTCACTGCTGTGGTCTTTAGAGACAGAAAACTTATTTTATGAGTGAGGTTTTGTATTTCTTCACAGGCAGTGAACAGGGAGAACATTTTTTTTATATGTCCATGACTGAACAAAGTTATGGTATCTCCTAGCTGAAATGGCTGCTTAGGCCAAGAAGAGCAAACACCACGAGTTTTAGAAGTCACACCAGTAATTGACCTCTCGTTTTGCCTCACATATTGACACAGATCAACAGTAGTTGATCTAGTAGTCCCTATTTTTTCATAGTTATTTGTCTTTCAAATATGTTTCTGTTTTAGTAGTATTACAATGCTTTATCAGGTCATAGTCCTATTGTATTAAAAACTGAAGAAAGATGTACTGAGGTGAAGAAAGATGTACTGTACTGTCCCTGACCTGAATTTCTAATAATTTAAGTGGAATGCAACTGTGGCAATTGCACTAATGTAACACAAACCGTATGCAGTTCATCAAAACCCTGTATAGAAAGATTATTTTTGTTAGTGTAGCCATTTCAATTAGAGGCAGATAAAGTGAAGTGAAATAGTTTTGTTTATATATGTTTAAGCTGCGTACAGATAGTTGACTCTTCACACTGATGGAACAATATATCTATATCAATTGCAAAATTAATTAGAACAGAGTGCTGTATTTAATCACTTCCTGTGATGCTTGTGTAAGGTGACCTTGGCAAGAATGAGCAATATCAAGGGATAATACTGAAGAAGAGGAGGGAAAAAAGACTAAAGACTGGACCAAACATGTACTGGCAAGTCTTCCTTGTAGTTCCAAATCCTTTTTTTTTTTTTTTTTTTGACTTGTTGCTGCTCATTATGCTGGCTGCCTGCTCAGTCAGTCTGGGCTTGTCTCCCCAAGTACTTCTGTGTGGTGTTAGTGTGTAGAACTTGTGTTCAATTATTTGCAGTAATTTGGGGCACAACTCATCTTCTAGATGATTCTTCCTGCCACAGGGATTGAAGTGGTTCCTTTTGTTTAGCAAAACAAAACTGAATTCTAATGAGAAAGTTAATGTATTGGAAAATGACTCCAAATGGAATAAAATCACATTTTACTAACTAATTAAATTTATTTTTTATCCTTTAACATAAGAAAATAAAATAATTTCCAGAGCCTGGTATTTCATTGTTTTCAAGGCCTTCAAGGGAAGTATTGGCACTCTATCTTGCTCTTTCTCTGTTCAAAAGATTGTTTCAAATACAGACCCATTTTCTTTGTCTCAGAGATTCCTATACTTCTCTTTCTATTGCTTGGTTTCTTTGTATTAAGGACTCCCGCTGTCCTTTGTGATCTTTAGTGCTTTTATATTATGTCTTCTTTCCTTCATTATGCCATTACAGGATGTAATCGAGGTTAAATCAGTCAGCTATTAAACATTTAATTTGAGTTTTCTCTGATTTTGAGTTATTGTGTTGGTGGGAATCCTGAAGAGTTCAACATTTTTGTTAAATTCATTACAGCTTACCATTAGTTTTCATTTCATCTATTTAATTTCAGCTATTTAAGTTCGGTAATAAGAATATTGGATAAGCTATCCATTGAGGCAATCAGAATTGTCTTTGAGATCTGAGTGTCTTTGTGTCACCTTGTCTACAGATGACTGACTTTTGGCAGTGTTCTCACTGGGCCATAGGAGAAGCAAGCAGAACTCTGAAATGTACCTAATTTTCCTTATCACATTGTAGCTGTCGGTAAACTAGCACTGTTTAACACTGTTGGTGACATGGTCAGCGGGGTCGAGTGCACAGCACCCTCATCAAGTATGCTGATGACAGCAAGCTGTGTGTGTTCAACATACTGGAGGGAAAGGATGACATCCAGAGGGGTCTTGACAGGCTAGAGAGGTGGGCCAGTGTGAACCTCATGATGTTCAGCAAATTCAAGTGCAAGGTCCTGCATCCGGGCTGTGGCAATCTCAAGCATGAATACAGGCTGGGCAGAGAATGGATTGAGAGCAGCTCTCAGGAGAAAGATCTGGGGGTGTTGGTTGATGAGAAGTTCAACATGAGCTGGCAATGTGCATTTGTAGCCCAAAAGACAACCATATCCTGGGCTGCATCAAAAGAAGTGTGGCCAGGAGGCTGAAGGAGGTGATTGTTCCCATCTGCTCTGCTTTTGTGAGACCCCATCTGGAGTGCTGTGTTCATCTCTGGGGTCTTCAGCACAAGGACATGGACATATTAGAACAAGTCCAGAGGAGGGCCACGAGGATGATCAAGGGGCTGGAGCATTTCTATGAAGACAGGCTGAGGGAGTTGGGGTTGTTCAGCCTGGGGAAAAGAAGGCTCTGGGAAGACCTTACAGCAGCCTTCCAGCACCTGCAAGGGGCCTGCAAGAAAGCTGGGGAGAGACTCTTTGTCTCTGTGCAGTGATAGAACAAGAAGTAATGGTTTTAAACTAAAAGAGGGGAGATTTAGATTAGATATTAGTAAGAAATTCTTCACGCAGAGGATGGTGAGACAGTGGCACAGGTTGCCCAGAGAAGTTGTGGATGCCCCATCCATGGAAGTGTTCAATGCCGGACTGGATGGGGCTTTGGGCGATCTAGTCTAGTGGGAGGTGTCCCTGCCTATGGCAGGGGGGTCGGAACTAGGTGATCTTTAAGGTTCCTTCCAACCCAAACCATTCTGTGATTCTGTGGTTCTAGATCATTCATGAGAAGGAGTCTGGGAAAAAAAAAAAAAAAAAAAAAGTGCTTTAGTTTGTCTTAACATGCTAAAATATGAAAGTTTAATTGTTGGCCTGAAAACTTACCTAGGAATCCTGTAAACACCGACTTTCTTGAAAGTACTCCTTGTGCCAGCATTGTTAGAAGTGTCATGATAAACAAATTCTTTTCATTATTCTTCATTTTCTGATAACCTTCAGAAGTTGGAAGATCAGGGACAGGTGTGTTTTCTTTTAAACAAAACATTTTAAAAATAAAAAAATACATAGTTCTATGATGTTTTGAACACAGGCTTCTGACAGTACAAAACCTAATATATTAATGATTACTCATGATTCATGTTACAGAGATGTCTGAGTTGAAGAGATGTTTGTGTCTTTTATTCAGTTTTACTTTTTTTTTTTTTTTTCCCTTTGTTTTTCCCATTTTATGCTCTGGCATCATGGAATTAAGAGAATGTAAACTATTGTGAATTGATGAGGTGGCAGTTCTGGGCCTCCCACCTGCTCCCACTGATTTCATGGGGTTTCTGCTACGTAACAGGAGGTGGGATCCCAAGGTCTGTGACCTGACAAGGCTGAAGGTGTTCAGTTCCCATCATGAACAGCATTATGGAAGGACTTCCCCCACAGCTGCAATTCCAAGACCTCATCATTGCACAGACTTGTGGTGGGCATCTACCAATATACTGTGATTCAGCTCTACTGCTGCCATGAGAGCCTTCCAGACAGACAGTTACCAGTGAAAGCTTATCAAGGATTTACCTTATGGTGAATCCATGAAGCACTTTTAATTCGTTTAGATTGTTTTTAATGAAACACAATTTTATTAGGATATTGCTAACTGTTTCTAGTGTTAGATAGGTGTATTTTTATTTTTTGATTTATTGAACACTGAACAAGTTCAAGCCTTTAATGTCTTTTTCAGAGTAAATAGAAGACTATGGAAGGTTTAAATGAAAATCCCAATAGATTTCATATGTACAGCAAGACCCTGGCATTTTCCTCTTGTATTGTGTGTGTACACTGGCATTTAAAGATGAAAATTGCTTTTCCTTGTTTGTTTTTTTTTTTTTTTTAAATCTCAGCTGTGTTCAGGAGTCTCCCAAATTTAGATTATTCTAGAATAAATAAATAAATAAGGAGAACAAAAGAAAAACATAGTTTTAAAGGAGATATGTGATATCTTTGATTCTATTTACTTCCAGGTGTCTTTAAGAAAAGAAGAATGATGTGAATAAACACCACGTGTGTATTCAAACAGATTTCACCATGTAAAGTAGAAATTCTATTGTATTGTATGTTGGAAAAAGCCCACAGAATCTGTAAAGTACTGAGAACTGATTTTCATATTAAGAGTTACTTCCTCCCAAACTGAGGTTTTATAATTGACTTTGTAAAAAGCAAATTAAGACTCTATTTGTCTCTGGCTTTGAGCAGCACAGATGTATGAATCTATGAATATTTATTGGAAACATAGTTTTTGTTTTGTTCTGTTCTCTTTTTGAGTTACCATTAAAATTATTGTTACCATTGTTGTTTCCAATAAGATTACCCAATGTATAAGACTTTTCTGATCTTTACACCGTTTAGTTCCTAAGCCATTTAAATTTTGAGGGCCTGAAAGCAGAAAAAAAAAAAAAAAAAAAAAAGGCTGTATAGATATTTCACCCCATTACATGAAGATGTCAGTGTAGTAAATATAGTTGTGCATGGCTTGCTGTTTTAATAAATGGCCTGTTATGATACATGTAATGATCCTAGTTGGGAAGTGTCCTAGCATAGCTGTTATCATGTACACTGGGCTGAGCATTTGTGTGAAATCAGCTTAAGATTTGTGACTTCTTAATTTTTAAAAATTACATGGGTTGAGCAGTGATGTTGTTAGTTGGCAAACCCTTGTTTTTGTAATATTCTAATGTGACTTGAATGTTTTCGTTACATTTCCTGATTCTAGAAGAGAACTTCTGAACTTTTATTAGCTGTGGATTTTCTTATATGCTGTTTTCTACACAAAGAAAACAAACCAGGAAAAGAAGATGTTATCAGAGGCAAATTGCCTCTGTTCCTTTCCATAGCTATAGGTACCACAGACTCGGAAGTAAATGTAACTTCAAGTGAAGCCTTTTAACAGGATGAAGTACCATCTTTATTGCTGCTTAGAGCTTTTTGTAACACCAGTGGGAATCTGTTAAAGAGCACCATCTGATGAACAGTATTGGATCAGGGATGATTGCCAACTTATTAGCACTAGTCTGACCACAGCTTCACTGCTAGCATGTGTGAGTAGTAATTTGTGTTCAGAAAGTAAAAACAGGGAATGTGTCATCAGAATAGCAGCATGTAGTTTTGTTGTTCAGTAGAGTCACAGGGATTGTCTCATTAATGTCAAATAGTGCTTCTTTTGAGAATAGGTGACCAATTTATCATTTTAAAATTGAGTTCAGCTGTATTACCTACTACCTTATTACAAGTCCCAGTAAAATTTTAGACTGTGTTCTTCTTAAGCATCCAGACTATGCTGGACACTGGGTAAGGAATCCCAACAGGCTTTGAATCTTAGTCACTGATTTTTAATGAACTGTGTGAATTTTTACATCAGTGTTAATTTCTACTTGTGTGTTTTGAACAAAATTAAAGTAGAAACCTCAAAACAAATAAACAAACAAACAAACAAACAAACAAAAAAAACACTGCAAGGGGCACTTCATAAATGCCTCAAGAGAAGTGGTAGATGGGAGAAAGAAAAGGAAAGGAAAGGAAAAGAAAAGAAAAGAGAAAAGAAAAGAAAAGAAAAGAAAAGAAAAGAAAAGAAAAGAAAAGAAAAGAAAAGAAAAGAAAAGAAAAGAAAAGAAAAGAAAAGAAAAGAAAAGCTGAGCAGTGCTGTCAGTTTTGGTGAAAGAGAGAGAAGAAAAACGAGAAAGGACCATCTCTTACTTAAGCTTCAGGGCAAATAACGTGGAATAATATTTATAGGCTGAAATCTGTAGGTTGCTTTAGTTGTAGTGACTTGAGACAGGTATCACTTAGAGAAAATTTCTGTAACATAATTAAGAGAGAACACTGTTGCTCGCTCTCTCTCTCTCTTTTTTTTTTTTCTTTTCTTTAAAATTCTCCATTGATTTTAATTAAGCTTGTCTTGGACTCATGACCATAATCAATGTAATTTTTTTTTTCCATTTAACAGCTAGCTTTGCTAATCAAGGAACTTTTCCCAAGTGTAACATGCTCCAGTTATGAAGCTTCCTTCAACTATAGCAGCTATTCAACCACTAGAATAATTTTCTAGACTTAAAAATACCTTCAGAATATAGAGCTAGATCATGAATAGGTATAACTTTTCCAAATTAGTAAGTGCATTTTTCTTTAAATGACATATTTTCAGTTCACTGTGAATGCTTTATGTTTACTCAAAAAAGCAGATGCATTAAATATTAGATGCCCATTGGAAAATATCTGAAAATATCTTTTTTCCTATATTATTCTTCTAAGATAAAAGAAAAAGAGGGGCACTTGCTAAACTCTTGCTTTTCATTTTGAATGATTATTACAGTTTTTGACATAACAATTTGAGTGATCTACTTGACTGTCTCTGAAATCAATACAAGTAGTATTAATCTGTCACAGTATATACAATAATACTGTCAAAGGAACCATACTATATAGTTAGTTAAGCTAAATTACATATGCTTGAATACTGAGAAAAAATATTTCATTTGTAAGGGATTTTTGAGTTCCCTGTGAATGTTTTTGCTAAGACTCAGAACCAAGTGTCTATTTATGTAGTGTCTCATAGTTTTTATAGCAGGAAGTAGCATCTACTGCCACTGATTTTCAATAGTTTTCTCCACCTTGTGGCTTGTGGAAATTCAGGCAGTGACCCATAGTATGGACTCATGTCCTTCACATCCAATTACATTTAGCTAAGAGACAAAGGATTCAATAGATGTGCAGATAGTCAACAACTTTGTAATAGAGGGCAACCTGCTAATACGGGCCTTATGTAGGTAGCATTCCATTCTTTTGAATACGTGGTTATTAATTTCCTTATAGAAATACTCAAGAGCACTTATCTGCATAATCAGCGCCTCACAAATACCAACTATTTTCTTCTCACAAACCTCAACTAAGTCATTTTTCAAGTGACTAAATTTTCTAATGTTTTATTTTTCCAGGGTAGATACTTCTTTCCATTAGAAATTTCTTATTGTTTACAAATACTGGATCCTGGGATTCTCTCACCTGGGTACAACGGAAGGTGTAAGAAGAAATGGTTACCTTGAAAACTTTAGATGAAGTGTACTTTCAACAATATCCTTTAATTCAAATACTTTTAAACTCATGGATATTTGCTGTAACATTCTTCCATAATACTTAGTGATCTGAAGTGCCTTATCTTCATGGACTGAGTATTTTAATGTTTTAAATAGGCAGTTTCATAGCACTGTGAAAGAAGGAAATACAGTTACTCCCATTTTACAGACTGTGAAGTGTCAGACTCTCAGCTAATGGATTTATATTGCTCTGAGACCTGAGTTCTTGGCTCTGCTTGGTGCTCCACTGAGCTACATCCTAAATCTTAATCCAGTCTAATTTAAGCATCTAGCTGGAGTGCTTCAGTGAGAAAATCTTGCCTTTTGGTCAATGGATAATTAGAGACCTCTGTATGGTACAATTAATTACATTTAAGGTGTGAGGAGCCTAAATGTAAATTAAATGTAAATGTATGTACTAATTGCCATTGCTTGCAGAGGTAGACTATGGTCTTCCCTTATTTTTAGCTAAGTTTAGTACCTGAGTTGCCTCAGCAAGTAGTCCAAAACCAGAAAGGACGCTTGTGAGGAGCAGAGACTGAAAGCCAGTCACTAGCTAGAGCTATTGCTATGAGACCTTTGCCCTTTTCTACTGTATAGTTTTTGTATAGTGTAAATATGGGGAGTCTCTTCACCAGCATTGGAAAACAAATCTGTCTAAATACCCTAGGAAGAAAATAAATCCCTGTGACCCTGACGCAGTTCTACAGGCCCCAGAGGCTCTTTGATTAAGTAAAACTGTCACCTACCAGTGTTATCTTTTCACTTTCATTTTAGTCATTAATCTTCAGTACTGCTAACAATAAGACATATTTAATGGGAACATTAAGTAACTTGTAGCCCTTTATCTGTAGATTGCTGGCTCCTCTCCAGCTGCTGTAAAAGTGATTAAAACATGCTATCATCTTACAGCTGCTCAGTAGCCGAGACAGTCCAAGTCCTCTGTCAGTGTGTAAGTGCCCACATCAAGTAGGCTCAAAGATGTATTCATCTAGTTTCTACTGAATTTAGAGTCTGGCTCTGACATACATGGAAATAAATCAGTGATGCTGCATGCATCAAATTGCATCCTCATTTCTGTTCTGTATCCACTCTGTGGCTGGGACAAGCTCTTCAAGGTTACCCGTCCAGGAACTTCTATGGACTGAATGATACCTTATAATAATTTCTGCAAATTAGGAAAAACTTGTCTTTTAGCTGTTAACAACTAGGGATGATATCTCAGAAGGGTAAATTTCACTTTGGATCTGCAGCTCCAGAGGTTTTGTTTGCAGTCTAGGATCCTAAGGGCTGCCTCGTGAAGCTGTCATCAGGACTTGTTTCTTTTGCAGTCCCTTCTATTGGAGGTACTATGAGGTCAGAGATGTGAGGGTTCCAGTGCAAAGCTAGGCATCAGGTGGATCTTGGCTCCTGCCTTCTAGCAAGATTCTGGTTGAATCAAAGCTTCTTAACAGGTGGTCTGGAGTCACAAAGAAGGTCTACTTAAATTGATGGTTTAAATTGAATTAAATTGAATTTTAACATTTCCAATTCAAGAGTATGGAAACCTAGGGAGCTTTCAGACTCTTGGCTACCTTA
The DNA here is from genome assembly GCF_964035555.1 of Netta rufina. Lineage (NCBI taxonomy): Eukaryota > Metazoa > Chordata > Aves > Anseriformes > Anatidae > Netta > Netta rufina. The sequence continues at coordinate 121,466,526 of NC_140124.1, forward strand.
ACAAAGAGGAAGGGCTTGATCATGTAGACTTGAGTTACAATTTCTGGATTTGTAGTTGTGTTTAGGTGAACCTGAGAATCTGGATCTTTATTCTACTTGAGAAAAAGATGAAAGTTCCCCTTTGAGCTTAACAAGAATGAAACATTCTTTAAAATGTCAGAATTTCCTGTAAAAAGGGGATGCTGACTTTAGAGCTGCTCTATTCTAAGTGTCTGTTCATCATCTTCTGGAGTAGTTATAAAATGGCCAAGGAATGGCATTTTTTATAATGGAGTTGATGTTAAAGTTCATTTCATTTCATTTTATTCTATATAAGTACAGTAATAGTTCAGCTTCTGATTTAATTTTTTGAATTTCTCACTTTCAGTGAAGGGGGAATGTGCAGTGGAATCATAGTTCAGGTAGAAGAAAAATGTGTATGAACTGTCCAAATACAAAAAGGATTAATTAGGAATTGCCTTACAAATACACTTTATTTTGCAAGGACACAAAATTGGTTGTCTGAAAATAAATATGTTTTTCTTTTCATTGGGAGTTATGAAGCAAATTAAAGTTTGGTGCTGAAAGAACTGTAGCATTAATTATAGTTCTAGCACCATCATACTTTCTGGAAACAAATAACTTGGTCCTTGAGGAGAATGAATGGCTTCTAAAAAGAGAAAGTGCAATTTGAGTAAGCTGGTAAGAGGTTGAAAAATAATGGCTTCATTGTCTCTTAAAAAAAAACTCAGTATCTTACAGGATTAGGCTCCTTATTCTCATTTAGGTTAGGCGTCTTGAAGAGTGAATGTGAATTCACATATGGCAAGGTCAGGAGCAGGTAGTATATTTGTAGGTCTGTTGAAAGGCCTAAAACTTAGTTTAGAAATAATTCAGATAAGCTTTTATTAATAAATAAAAAGTTGAAATGTGTATAATATTTACAGAAAAAAAATGTTGCTATATTAAGTTTAAAAAGTGATTTTGCTTACCAAACCTCTTTATGAAAAAAAAAGCACTAGTGCATTATATTCATCGAACCGTTAAATGAGAGTCCGACAAGTGATTAAAATTAATAGGTCAGCATTAAACTTGCGTGGACACAGATGAAAAAGCCCAGGGTGATTAGCGGTCAAAATGTTGCATCTGTTTGTCAAAGTGAATGCTGTAGTCTAAATTTTTTATAATAGCCTTCCTGTTTGGTCTTTATTATAATTCATGTACACTTGTCATCTTTAAACAGATTAAAATTAAATAGGAATTGTATAATCATCCTTTGTAACAATATACTGTAGAATATATATTGCTAGTTAACTTTGAAAAAATTGATTTTCTATTCAGTGGTGTCGGTTTCTTGAACTAGTAGGTAAGGCATAATAGGTGAGTTGTGTTTGCATCAAGATGCACACAGATGTTTGCTAGGATGAAAGCTGTGGAAGAGATTGTAGAGGCAAAAGAAACATACAAAAAAAAAAAAAAAAAGAAACAGCTGAATGCATGCTGTATTTGGTAGAAATGAGCAAAATGAAATAGTGTGATCGCGGTTCTTAGTGCTATTTGAATAGACCGATGCTTTGGCAAATGAGAAAATTCATCAGGCAGGAAGATGTAGAGTGTTGATGCTTCATTTATATGTTTTCTTTTTTTTTTTTTTTCTTTTCTCTGAAACAAATGGTGGAGCTCAGGGGTATTAAGAGTTTTTAACCCATTAGCTGCTGAATAAATGACAAATATGCTTATTAGACTGCACTACACTGTGCTACTGAATCCTAGTGGCCACTGTTTGTGTTGAAATGCTGATGGAACATCTGCAGCACAGCAGGGAGCATGCTGGACCCACAGTGAAAAGATTACACTTTGCTGCATGTCCTAATCCTTATTAATAAGTATTTTGGAGTCTTAGCTCATTTACCTTCTTCATTTATGACAGTAGACAGCCTTCCTATTTCTGTTACACCTTGTCATGGCTAAGCTTTACATACTGATGTCAGTAACTCTCTCTCTCTTCTGCATTCCAAGGACTTCAATTAAACTTTTCATATGAATAGTACCGATACTTTGAATTGCAGTGAAAGAACGCTAGGTAGACACTGAATATTTTTATATCATTTTCTAAGTCGGCAATCTGAAACAGACACTAAATTGTAAAAGTCTGACATAGTTTAATCCTTTAGTAACAAAAAAATATGCAAAGCTCCGTGTCTGATTTTTGACTGAACTCAACCTAGAAGACCAGATTCTCATCACAGTTAAGCAAGAATGAGTCTGAAATAAATTGGCTGACAGTGTTATTGTGGATTTACACTAGTATAATGGAGATCAGAATATGGATTTTGGACTTAAATCATTCCAACCTGTCACTTAAATTAAAAAGCACTTTACCTGAACCTTTTGAGATATTCTAGACCAGTTCTTAAATCTTAACAGCTCAAGTTAAGTGCACGAACCATTTGAATGACAGCAGTAATACTATCTGGAAACTAGGCAAGGGTGCCAAACAAGTTTATAGGTGTGATTAGTACTAACTAAATTTATGTTAAAGCATTCTTTGAATACATCTGCAGTACCCCTTGACTCCTTTTGAATCACCAGAATATTCCTTCCTAATGCAGAGAAATGCTTTCATTTTAAATCATGTATATTGCCTTCTATAACAAACCACAGACCGTTGGTGTTAACAGTGTAGATGGTGATGCATTGATTATTGGTTTGACCTAATTAACTCCATGATGTTAAACAGCAGTCAGTGGTAGAAATAGCTCTCAAGTCTGTCTGTGTTAATGAAAGTCATTGGATTAAGATCTTGTAAAATTGCATTTTGCTTTTGTTCTGTATTTTCCACAATAATTCTATGGGAATTACATTTTAAATGGAGAAATAGAGCAATAGAAATGATACTGGTTCTATACCTGCAAATTGTTTTATAGGGAAACAGACATGCATGCTAAAATATAGAAATGAAAATGAGAAGAAATACTTTCAGTCCTCTTATATTTATTTTATAAACATACTGAAATGTGTGTATAAAGGCTCTTTGAAGTACAGCTGGAGCAATCATATTGACTGCTTGCTCCAAAACTCCAGAAAGAATGAGATTTTTTTCCCCATTTATGTAAATGAGAAATCAATAAGGTCCATAGACATGTCCTAGAAGCTGTTTTGCCATAAGACACTTTTGTTTCAGGATGTTTCATGTTTATCAGGAATAAACCAAATTACCATTTCATGTTGCCTTTTCATCTGAAAAATATTAATATTGGTGGCCACAAAATTCACAGCTGTCACTGAAATGAAACCAATATTTCAGTGGACTCCATAACAATTAAAGAAACTATGTGCTAAGTATCTGCTGTTTTAACAACCAAATAATTTGTTCAAGGCAAGAAATTGAATTTAAACATATCTTCACCACTGCTATATAATTCTCTATCACTATGAAATCATCAAGCTATCAAGCTGGCGCAATCCTCAAAGTCTTATTGCCTCATATCTGCCTTCCTTTGTCAATCTTCCTTGCATTTAACAAGTCAGAACTCTGTCATCTGTGTCTCCTGTTTTCATTTCTCTTTTAAGAGATATTTATTGATGAAAAAGTTTCTGCATTTTCACAACACTGAACATGTTCTCTTGAATGTTACAGATTTTCACACAAATTCATCTCTGAACCAAATATGCCACATTGAGTTGCTGTTAGGAGATAGTCATCTCTTGAAGCAGAAGTCCTAACATCTTCCTTTTGTCCTAGAAGAATTTTCTAACTGCAGAAAGGATGTTCTAGCATACAAGAAGAAGGGCCATGTGATGCTTTGACGTATAGAGCTCACTTTTAGCATGGCACGGTATGCCACCTTCATGCAGGCCCTTGTAGAACCCTGCAGAAGAAAGAAGACATGTATATATATGTATATATTTAATGAAATTCACCTCTTACAGTTGTCAGGGTATTTCACTTCTGAGGAAAGATTTCAATGTGGCTGTGGAGCTGCCTTATTTCAGGTGCTCTTGATGGAATGACTCTGTAGACATGGCAACGTGCTTTTGTTAAAACATTTGGCATGGACATTGGTAATGAAGAATTTGGCTCTTGGTAAATATTTAAGCTTAAGTGATATTATTCATGTGCTTTATCTGTGTGTGTATATGTGCATACACAAATGCTAAGGAACTCAAAAGCTCAGTTTACCTACAACATTGTGCTATTTATTTTCAGACATGTTTTCGCTCATCTACTGCTTTGTTTCCCACTTTTGTAAATCCCGTCTTTACAAGCCATCTGGGAAGGTACAATATTGTCACTTTATCTGTTTAGCTCAGCTGAAATCCAGTCTTCTATACATGGAGACAGAAGTGTGTCAGAGCTGGGCCTTTCAGGTATACATTAGTACCAGAGTGGACTTAATGAAATAAGGGTTCATTAGAAAGAGGTAAGGTAATTAGAAAGTTAATTAGGTGTGATTTGCAAAGGAAATTTCCAAACTTTGACACCTTCTTCTTACAGGTTCAGAATTGATAAAGAAAATGTGACATTTGAAATAAAACAATTTTCTGACTGGGAACATTATGCTTCTCTGAAAAAAATAAACATGATGATCATATTGCTATACAATCTCCTTTCTTAAAGCTAAAAGTAATGCTGTGTAGTTGTGTAGTGCATTTGATTAGAAACCACAACATTATTTGAAAAAGTGACTATTTGTGTTTTGCAAAATGGAAAAATAAGGACAGAGAGCTTAAAGACATCTAGAAGTGTGGAGCATTTGAAATTCCACCTGAAGTCACTGTGAGCTTAGGCCGCTTAGCAACTTTGGAAGTCAAACTGGTCCAAGTAGTCACTGAACAGATTAGCATTCAGCTCCCTTCCATTTCTTGTCTATGTCTAATATCTTCGACCCTGCGTATATTCCAGTATATAGTTAATTAATAAAATAATAATAAAACCGCATGGTAATTGGTTTTATTTCTCTTTGATGTGGATTGCAAAGAATTATGGGTAAGTGCCTGTGGTAGTTTTGCTTTGCTAGGCAGCTAAAACTCCACCACAGTGCTGTCGCACTCTTGCTCCTCATAAAAAAGGGTTGAAAATATGATGAAAAATACCTCATTGGTTGACATAAGGACAGGAAAATCACCAATTACCATCACAGGCAAAACAGACTCAGCATAGGCAGATTAATAAAATTTACCTATTACTAATCATCTAGAACAGTGAGAAACAAACAAAAAAATCTAAAACCACCTTCCCCCCGTTCATCCTCTTCCACCCTAAATGTCACTGGTGTGGGGACTGCGGTCAGTCCCTGACACTTCGTCTCTGCTGCTTCTTCATGGTCCCTCTCTGCCCCTGCCCCATGCAGGGTCCCTCCCACGGGATGCCGTCCTTCCTCAACTGAGCCTGCGAGGGCTGCCCACATGCAGCAGCTCTTCCAGAACTGCTCCCACACAGCTCCGTACCACGGGGTCCATCCCCCAGGAGAAAAATGCTTCAGCATAGGACCCCCACAGGTGGGTGGCAGCTCTCCCCAGACCTCTTGCTCCTGTGTGGGCTCCTCTCCACGGGCTGCAGCTCTGGCCTGGGGCCTGCTCCTGCAGGGGCTCTCCATGGGCCACATCCTCCTCCAGGCCACCTCCACCTGCTCCACCAGGGGCCTCTCCACAGGCTGCAGGGGAACTGCTGCTGCCTGCCTGGAGCACCTCCTGGCCTCCTGCTGCACTGACTTGGGGGCTGCAGGGCCGCTGCTCTCACATTTCTCACTCCTCTCTTCCAGCTTTTGCTGAGCATCAGTATTTATTTTTTTTTCTTTTCCCTTCCTTAGCTCTGGTCTCCCAGAGGCCCAACCAGCATTGTTCCCTGACTCGGCTCTGGCCAGCAGTGGGTCCCTCCCTTTTGGAGCCGTCTGGAGCTGGCTCTGATCATGGGGCAGCTGTTGGGCTCTGCTCATAGAGGCCACTCCTGCAGCCCTCCCTGCTCCCAAACCCTGGCCATGTAAACCCAATACAGTGCAAAATGTCTTGAGAGTTCATGGACAGTCTCATGAATGAGAATGTCACCATGGCTGCACTGATGGGTACAGAATTTCCAGGCAGTGAATTTACAGAAGAGATGGAAAAAGAGAACGCTTAAGCATTATGTAGACAGCCAGTGTTTGTTCAAACACAGGGAACACAGATGTAATGCTTAATAAAGTTATCATTACTGTATTGTCTCTGCATAATAACGATGGATTAAAAAATATTGGTTAGCTGCAGAAAGCTAAAAGTTAAGCTAAATCAGTGGGTGTATAATGCTCTGCTGTATCCTAATTTACTTTATAGATGCTATTCTGTGTGTCCTGTGACTGCTGTAATGTGTCTCTGTAGATGGAAAGAAACATAATATTAGAAAATTATAATGTTTGTGTTTATCATTTGTATTTTGATTATTGAACAAGTGGCCAAGTCTACAAGTGGCCACTTAGGTTCTGCTCTGAAGATTAGCCATGTTTACAGATGGGCAGGAAGTTTTTGACATATTATTAATCTTCAAAGACAACAGTTTATTGGAGCCCAAATATTTACATGCTTTTATAAACTTTCAGCAAAACACAGCATGAAAACCTTCTGGCTTTTCCCATTTCCAGAAAGCTATGCTAAATGCAGTGTCTCAGAGTCAGTGATTTCAAGACTTCTAGCTTGCTTCATATGAACAGGAAGGCTGGGATCTGGCCTGAGCTCCCAGAAGGGGTCTTGTAGATTCATCTGTGGCTTTGGGGCAGGAAGCTACGAAGTCCCTTCCTGACAAGGATCTTAGGGCTCCCAGAATGTGCAGTTTACAAGGTTGGAAAGGCCTTAGAGCAGCCTTCCAGTACCAAAAGGGAGCCTACAGGAAATCTAGGGAGGGACTTGTTGTCAGGAAATGTAGTGATAGGACAAGGAGTAATGGTTTTAAACTAAAGGAGGGTAGGTTTAATATAAGATATTAGGAAGAAATTTTTCACTATGTAGGTGATGGGGCACAGGTTGCCCCGAGAAACTGTAGATGCCCCATCCCTGGAAGTGTTCAAGGCCAGATTGGATGGGGCTTTGAGCAACCTGGTCTACTGGGAGGTGTCCCTGCCCTTGGCAGGGGGACTGGAACTGGATGATCTTTAAGATCCCTTCCAGCCCAAATCATTCTATGATTCTCTTTATATCTCTACTGACTAGCCAAAAATTGTTTATTTGAGTTACCCTATTACAATGTGCAGTTTTAAAGTGTGTTGTATTTAGAGGTATTAGGACCAGTGATTATCTGCACATCAAAGTCATAAAAGAAGAAAATTAAGAGATAAACACTGCAGGAGGTATATAAATGGATAGTTCAAGGCTTTAAAATTGTCCTTCCTTCTTTCATATTCATGTTTCTTAGCACTTTGTAACTTGCAGCTGGCACAATGATTGTCACAGAATATTTTGCCAAGAATTAAATCCATCTAACTGTCTGACCGAGCCTCCTAAACTAGTAAACATTAAGTCCTTAGAAAGCATATTTGGCAGGGCAAAGCCTTTATTGTTTCTTTCTGCTTCTGTGCACAAAGCCGTCACCTCTCCATTTGCCTTTCTGTCTGTCGTGTGTTCTCTGAAGTTTAACTGATATACTGCTAATCGTACAGGATTTTTCTCAGTAAAACCTCCGAGTATCACATATAATTGAATGCTTTAATCCTGGATGTAATGTGTGTCCTCCTCTGAACTGGGAAGTGTGTTGATTAGAGATAGTGTTACTTTTGGTCTCATCTGCTTTGTGGAAAAGAAAACTGTTGGTCTTTGAAGAAGCTGCTGGAGATGCTTGGTTTTTCAAAAGAACCCAGTTGAGTTTATGGAATTATAAAAAATAGGACAAGGAGGGATTGTGAGGTTTCATCCACTCTGTATCTTAGGCATGAAGCAAAACCAAATAGGCTTATTCTATTCTTGATAGATATTTGCTTAGCATGCTCTGAAAACATCTAAGGGTGGTAATTTTTCAATGCTTTCGTGCAGGCTGCCTTTACTGATGTCCTGGTTTCAGTTAGCACAGAATTAATTTTCTTCCTAGTAGCTGGTGGAATGCTGTGTTTTGGCTTAGAATGAGAAGAGTGCTGATAACACCCCGATGCTTTAATTGTTGCAGAGCAGTGCTTATACTAAGCCAAGGACATCTCAGCCTTTGCTCTGTCCTGCCAACGGGCAGGCTGGGGGGTGCAGTAAGAGCTGGGAGGGGACAGACCCAGGACAGGTGACCCAAACTAGCCAAAGGGGTATTCCATACCATCTGACGTCATGCTAAACAATATATAGGGGTGGCTAGCCGGGGGGAGGGGGCCGGACTGCTCGGGGTTAGGCTGGGCATCGGTCAGCGGGTGGTGAGCAATTGCATTGTGCATCACTTGTTTGTACATACTATTATTACTTTCGTATTATCCCCATTGTATCATCATTATTATTATTGTTATTATTATTTTTGTTATTTTTTTTTTTTCCTGTCTTATTAAACTGTCTTTATCTCAACTCACGGGCTTCACTTTCCATTTCTCTCCCCCGTCCCAGAGAGGGAGGGGGGAGGGTGAGCGAACGGCTGCGTGGTGTTTAGCTGCCGGTCGGGTTAAACCACGACAGTCTTTTTGGCGCCCAACGTGGGGCCCGAAAGGTTGAGATAACGGCAGATCTGATCAGAGTGTGTTAAACTAAAATTGGTGTAAGGATTAGACCTGCTTAATAGTCACTTGTCATGATGCTGATTGCTTTAATCACAACTCTGCTGCGCCTGTTTTCCAAATTGAGTATTATAGTACATTATTTTCCGTATTTGCTCTCTGTAGTGTTGTTTCTCCTCTCCGGGCCCTGGTTTCAGACCATTATGGTACTAAGTGTTATAGCAATGGCTTATGAGACGATAAGATATCTGGTCATGACTCTAACTTGGTATTTATACTCAGTAACATCGTGGACTCTGTACTTTGGAAACAGCATCTTGGGAACTATTAGCAATTATACCTATTGTTTTTCTCCATTAGAGAGTCAATCTGTGGAGGGGAAAGGGGAGGATATTTTTCCTTACTTGCTTACTCTCCCTTTCTCCTTCACCACCCCTGTATCCTCCTGGGTCACTCTGCCTTCCTCCTTCACCACCCTCTTATCCCCTGAGCTTGTCACAATAGCTCTCCAAGATATTGAATATTTCTGGAATACTCAGAATACCATAGTCTTGTTGTTCTGCCTCATGAATGCACTTCAGATTCTGCTTAAAGTTAAACAACTACTTATGAAGCTCATCCGGAGATCTGCCCGGAGGCAGTATAGTTGTGGGTGGCAGGGAGTATGGGTGGATATGGGCAGGCATCTAGAGCAGTTGGCACCCCCAGTGTGTTGGAAATTCACCCCTGAACAATGGCAAAATCCTCAAAAACTGGCAGAATGCTTGAAAGAAAGGTGTAATGATTCTGGCAGTTCCAAAGTAACACAAATCATTGTAACGTGCTGGGGCCTGGCTCATGCCTATCGAGCTGCCATTGATACTGCTGTCAACTTAGTGACAGACCCTGCGGCCACTCCAAACCCTGTGACAGATCCAACGGCCACTGTGACCCCTACGGTGGATTCTGCAGCCGCTCCAGTCCCAGCTCCTGAAGCCGCTCCAGCTCCAGCTCCTGAAGCCGCTCCAGCTCCAGCTCCTACTGCTGCTCCAGTCCCAGCTCCTGCAACTGCTCCAGCTCCAGCTCCAGCTCCTGTAGCCGCTACAGCTCCGGTTCCTGCAACTGCTCCAGCTCCTGTAGCCGCTCCAGCTCCTGTGGCCGTGTCAGAGAAACGAGCTGTAGCAGTGCAAGTTGACCCTGCAGAGGGCATTCCAACCCCTGTGGCAGACCCTGTAACAAAGTCAGAGAAACGAGCAGTAGCAGTGCAAGCTGCCCCTGTAGAGAAGGTGAAAATATGGTACAGAAATTCAAGTCGTTTAGAACGCAGAGAGTCTTCTGCCAATCCAGGTAAGGCTTCTGCCAAAACTAAGTATAGAGATGACGAAGATGATGACGACGCTGGGCCGTCAAGGATTCAGGAGGAGGAAGATGAGGATGCCGAAAGAGCAACAGTAACTACCCGAAGCCTAAACGAGCGCGAGCTACGAGATGTGCGAAAAGATTTTGGTCGCTGTATAGGTGAGCAGCTTGTCACCTGGCTGCTCCGGTGCTGGGACTCTGGAGCCAATTGTGTGGAATTAGACGGCAGGGAAGCCAAGCGGCTGGGATCCCTTGCTCGAGACGCCGGCATTGACAAAGCAATTGCAGATGGAGCACGACCCACCAGCCTCTGGAGGCGTCTCCTCTCAGCTGTGAGGGAAAGGTATCCCTTCAAGGAAGATATTTTATGTCTACCAGGCAAGTGGACCACTATGGAGAAGGGAATCCAGTACCTGAGGGAATTAGCCGTACGGGAAGTGATTTATGAGGATCCAGACCTCAATCAAACATCCACAGATCCAGATGAAGTCAAGTGTACACGACCCATGTGGCGGAAGTTTGTACGGAGTGCACCATCATCATATGCCAGCTCATTGGCAATAATGGCCAGTTCTCTATCTCTACACCGATTCATGGATGGTAGCAAATGCCCTGTGGGGATGGTTACAGCAATGGAAGCAAAACAACTGGCAGCGTAGGGGCAAACCTATCTGGGCTGCTGCATTGTGGCAAGATATTGCTGCTCGGGTAGAGAACCTGGCTGTGAAAGTACGCCACGTAGATGCTCATGTGCCCAAGAATCGGGCTACTGAAGAACATCAAAACAACCAGCAGGTGGATCAGGCTGCTAAGATTGAAGTAGCTCAGGTGGACCTGGACTGGCAGCATAAAGGTGAATTATTTATAGCCCGATGGGCCCATGACACCTCAGGCCATCAAGGTAGAGATGCAACATACAGATGGGCTCGTGATCGAGGGGTGGACTTGACCATGGACGCTATAGCACAGGTTATTCATGACTGTGAAACATGTGCTGCAATCAAGCAAGCCAAACGGTCAAAGCCTCTTTGGTATGGAGGACGATGGCTGAAATATAAATATGGAGAGGCCTGGCAGATTGATTACATCACACTCCCTCAAACTCGCAATGGCAAGCGCCACGTACTTACAATGGTGGAAGCAACCACCGGATGGCTGGAAACATATCCTGTGCCTCATGCTACCGCCCGGAACACCATCCTGGGCCTTGAAAAGCAAGTCCTATGGCGACATGGCACCCCAGAAAGAATAGAATCAGATAATGGGACTCACTTCCGAAACAACCTTATAGACACTTGGGCCAAAGAACATGGTATTGAATGGGTGTATCACATCCCCTATCATGCACCAGCCTCCGGGAAAGTTGAACGATACAATGGCCTGTTAAAGACTACCTTGAAAGCAATGGGCGCTGGGACGTTCAAAAACTGGGATACGCATTTGGCAAAGGCCACCTGGTTAGTCAATACTAGGGGATCTACCAACCGAGCTGGACCTGCCCAATCAAACCTGTTACGTACTGTAGATGGGGATAAAGTTCCTGTAGTGCATGTAAAAAATATGCTGGGTAAAACAGTCTGGGCTACTCCTGCCTCAGGAAAAGGCAAACCTATTCGTGGAATTGTTTTCGCTCAGGGACCTGGATATACTTGGTGGGTGATGCAAAAGAACGGAGAGGTCCGGTGTGTACCTCAAGGAGATTTAATACTGGGTGAGAATAGCCCATGAACTGAATTGCACCATGTTAAATAGTATATTATACTGTATGTTATCACTACCATGATTACTATAGGTGACTAATTAGAATGTATGGAAAAGAGTGTAACCTGAGCATGACATAAATGGTATGGAATAAGGGGTGGATAGATGTCCTGGTTTCAGTTAGCACAGAATTAATTTTCTTCCTAGTAGCTGGTGGAATGCTGTGTTTTGGCTTAGAATGAGAAGAGTGCTGATAACACCCCGATGCTTTAATTGTTGCAGAGCAGTGCTTATACTAAGCCAAGGACATCTCAGCCTTTGCTCTGTCCTGCCAACGGGCAGGCTGGGGGGTGCAGTAAGAGCTGGGAGGGGACAGACCCAGGACAGGTGACCCAAACTAGCCAAAGGGGTATTCCATACCATCTGACGTCATGCTAAACAATATATAGGGGTGGCTAGCCGGGGGGAGGGGGCCGGACTGCTCGGGGTTAGGCTGGGCATCGGTCAGCGGGTGGTGAGCAATTGCATTGTGCATCACTTGTTTGTACATACTATTATTACTTTCGTATTATCCCCATTGTATCATCATTATTATTATTGTTATTATTATTTTTGTTATTTTTTTTTTTTCCTGTCTTATTAAACTGTCTTTATCTCAACTCACGGGCTTCACTTTCCATTTCTCTCCCCCGTCCCAGAGAGGGAGGGGGGAGGGTGAGCGAACGGCTGCGTGGTGTTTAGCTGCCGGTCGGGTTAAACCACGACAACTGACTATCCTTGCCATTAGGAAGTTGTATTTTCCCCTCATGTCTTGTCTGCCTGTCCCAGCTGCTTTTTTAAGCCAGTCCTTCTTTTTTTGTTCTCATAGTGGATATGGGGATTAAAACATTACCATTTTTTTTACAACTGCCTTTTATATATTTGAAGACTTATCCTGCCTCCCCTTGGTCTCAAAGATAAACAGTCCTGATTTTTCTCAATCTTTCAATAATTTTTTGTAGATCTGATCATTCTTGCTGTTTGCTTTTGAACTCCTTTTGTTGATCCATATCTGTCCTGAAGTACAATGCCCCAAACTATGTAACACTGCAAAGTAGGTTTTACTCATGCATGGGTGAGCAGGAGATTGATTGACGTGGTGTATCTCACAGATGCTGTTCCTCTTTCACACATCACAGGTAGTATGGAACTGTTGGCAATAGGAGAAAAGAAAGAGAAGTTTTTAAAGGCCATGTGTCTTTCACCTTTCTTAAAAAAATGGTCCTGCAGACAGTGTTGAGCTAATTGCACAAGTAAAACACAGAGGATTCTGATTGAGTAAATGCTACCATTTTACATCATCTTCATGTTTTAAAATACATTGAGAGAGATTTAATGCATTTTTATATCTGATTTTAATTTAATGTAGTTTCACATCTGTCTAAGTAGAGATAAGTATGCCAGTTATTTCAAACTTTACAAAGTTGCTAGGTCAGTATTTTGCAACTAAGGTTTTGTAATAGTCATCATTACACCAGCACTCTAACAAAGTGGAATATGCTACTGTAGTCCATGGAGAATCATATTAGCATTTCTGCATTGCTAATTCTGACAATGGTAACATACTTCAATTTGATAAATTCATTAATGCAGCACAGGCCTGTGTCCTAGTTTCACACTGCTTTAATATTAATGACAACATGCCTGAGACTAGATCACATTTAAATGTCAGTAGAACTGGTGGGTGGACCAAGATGAGAATAAATTATTCACATACAAACAAGTACATTAATGATTTTCTGTAAGACTTTTTAACTTTTGGGAATGGCACTTGGATACCTGACAAGAAGCACTAAATTTGTCAGGAGAAAACTGAAATATTTTTTTGCCAGTCTACAGGATTAACAGATGTCTATTTAGCTTTCTTATGCAAAAGAATAATTTAAATCTAACCTTAGACAGTAAATATCAAAGATATTTTAAACAAAACAGTCTTTTTTAATCAATTCAGGGAAAGGTCACCTATAAATATTTCATTAGCCAAATTCATTAATTTCAGTTACACATAGATTGAATCTAATCCAATCACTCTTCATCTCAACTACAATTAAAATATAAAATGGGATGAATCCACTCTGGGATATTCAAAGACAACAATTAATAAAGTAGTATTTCAAATGAATTTTGCCATGCAGTTTTGTTGTTTATATGGAATACATTGAAATTAATAAGAACCAATCAATGCAATTCCTATTCAACCTTGCTAGCCTTGAAAAGTAAAGGTATGTCTGGCCTGAATATGAAATTTGGCCCATTTTTTTACAGGTCCCTTTGATGTAATGATATACAATATGCAAAAAGGAAAAGAAAAGAGTGATACAAATATTTTCTGCACTAGAAAATCTAGCACAGAAGATGAAATACTGAAGATCTGTGAATGAAAGACATGACAGGCTTTTTTCTTGTATGCCTCTCAGCCCACTCTTCCTGTTATTTTTTGTCTGAATGAGTTATTAGTTTCTCCTTGAGTTCCCTTCATGTGAGTGACACACTGCATACATAAGATATCAGGAATGTGAAGGAAAATGTAGAATTAGCCTCTTGAAGTTATGTATCTGTGTTCAGATTTTATCCCATGTTCAGATTTCATGTTTAGATTTTTTCAGCCTGATTGTTACATGTAGCTGTCACTGAACTGTCACTTATCATTGTCTGGACAAATGTTTTAATTAACTCTCTGTTCCCAAGAAAGTAGAAATTTCAAGTATTAGAGTTTTGAGAGGGCCAGCTCTAGAATGTAAGTGCTTTCCCAACATGCTCAGCTGAAGGCTGGAGTGAGAATGTGCTATAAGATATTGAGCTACTTTAAAAACGAAAGAGATTGTTTGGTTTCCAGTATATGAAATGTAATACATATTTTCTACTGAGTATTGCTCAAAACTGTATTGCACAATCAGTGGGGTTAAGAAAAGTGTGATAGAATATACATTGGAGTCAGTGGGAGTCTCTCTGTTGGTTTCAGATCAAACCTTTAATAAGGATGCTCTGTTCTGTCACAGAAAAAATCTCAGCCTCACTCTGAACTGCCAGCTACAGTGGGACTGTCACTTGGGGAGCTGGGCCTCAGGTGAACGAAGCTGATGTGCTGCTGTAGCATAACACCAGACTTCATAAAATCTCCTTGCTTCACAAGTGTGTTGTGTCACTGATTCCTGATGGGACTAATACCTGTGTAATCATTTATGCACTTTGTGTAAGTGGCATCAGTCTTCCATTGACAAAATGGCATCAGCACTGGATTTCACGCAATATGCAGATGCACACCAGAGACAAGATAAAGCTCAGTTTTCTGTGCCAGCGTTGTTATGGGTGAAGTAGGAAACAGCAGCTGTGTCAAGTGTTGCTGATCTCTCTGGGACCGGCTGGGTACTCCAGACAGTGCTAAGGGCTGTCTGGAAATGCGGTGGGTCAGCAATGGTCAGGGTGGGCTCTGCACTCAGCCACTTGGATTTGCCTGTTTCAGATAGGAACCGTCTAGGTTTAGACTTCTTGTACAGTTGTTAGGGAGATCCACTATTATTCTGATTCCCACCTTTATTATGACACTTGTCCTTTCTTTTTAAATGAAGCCTTCATTGTCTTTTCAGAGAACAGATGCTTCTTGCTGGTAGAAGCATGTAAGTTTGACAGCAAAGAGGCCTGTAAATTCTTGTTGGATAGCACTTCTTTTGTTTCTGAGCTCTGAAATGTGTTCATGTACTCAATGACGTTTCTTGCTTAGACTCAGAAGTATCTGAATGAGAACTGTACCAGGGGGGTCTCTTTTCACTTAATGTATTCATTAGTTTGTCACACATAAAAATAACAAGGTACTCATTAGATGTGTGTTGATTACGACAATTGTTTGTCTTTAGGATGTTGATTTTTTATTCTTTCTGAATTATAAAAAAAAAAAAAAGAGACAAAAATCAGCCTAGATGAATGAATACCTCAAGAACTCTACACTGCTATTGGACTAAGCCTGATTCAGCCAGCCAAGTGTAAAAAGTAAGCGTAGTATGCTAGGAGAAGTAAATTACATATTGAAAACAACAACAGCAGCAAATAGTTTTGGTATTTCAAAATGAGATTAGTGCAGGGATGAAGCCTTTTAAGTATGATTATAACCTAGCTGCTATGGCTTGTTTACTTGATTCAGGACGTTGAGGAGAGGAGAATGTGATATTAATTGTCAGTATAATTTGAATGTTGTGGAAGGAGTTCAAGTAGTTATGGCAATATTGATTGTGCTGAAGAGTGTAGAAAAAAAGGCCTTTATCAAATATGTAAGCCTAAAAACATGCTTAGCATAGGTTATAACCTGCACAGTTATTCTTATGACATACTTGCATAAAAGGAAACTGAGCTGAAAGACTCTCAGTCATTAGCCTAATGCAGTAGTAGCTGATATCCTCATGACAGCTATTTTACCATATTGAAAGATTTTCAATGTGTTTTCTCATCACTTTATGAAATACGTTTCTATTTAATTTCTTACTGATGTAGTAAATAGTATGGTATGATCTCAGTTACTTGTTTCAGATCTAGAAGACTGGTATCCACACAGTGTTTTTGTCTAAAGACACAAGCTGACATAAGGTTTGCCCTTAATCTAGAAACATCACCTCTTGAGATAATTGTAACTGTTAACTGTTTCAGTTAGAGGCTTAGAGCTAAGGCTGATTACTCTGGTCTGAAAGATTACTTCACTGGTGACCATGACAAGAGAGCTGTATTTCCTTCAATTTGTTGATGACTTTGTTACTTGCTTAATTGAAGACTCCAGCTCCAGAAAAGGAAAAGCTTGCCCTTAGCAGCATATAATAAAGTATTTGTATTGGTAAGCATAAGCATAGGTAAGTATTTTCTGGTAACCTGACTATGATTCATGAATCATCTGAATCAAGTTCTGGGAATTATGATCAGGCCTGGGCTGAGCTGTCTCAAATGACAGAACAATTTATAAAATTGTTTAAATGTTGTAAATAAATAATAAATTGCACATTTGTCTGCATAGATTAATTACATATAGTGGACAATTATTCTTTCGAAATCACTTATAGATCAAACAATTACAGACAAACTGACAAAAATATCCTTTGAGCTGGGTGCTTTGCTGTCTGAGAGGCCACACCCAGCTCACTAGCTTTCAGAATCTAAGTCATTATCAAAATCCAAATTTTGAATCTAGGGTACATCTTCAACCAAACAGAAAACTCTGAGAAATTTATTGAAGGATTACAAAAATAAAGAGTTATTAACCAGGTGTGCCTTCTTCTTCCCCATCCCCAACTCAGTCACTCTTTAATTGTCTGAAATGTTTCAGCTAGAAGGCCCAATGAGAACCATCAAGGTGAGAGTGCTGAGTCCAACAGGAAACAGTGATAGTGTGAAGTTGATGACACTATCCATCCGAGAGGTCCACACATTTTTAAGGTGCTGGTTTGTTTCAGAGAGGTTAAGTGGAAGTAATAGTTAACAGGATAATTCAGCATTTTGAAACCGTGAGCTTCTAGCAATTGGAGTTGCCAAATCAGTGTGTAAGGAACAGCATCCAGGGTAAAATCAACAAATGTGTCTATTTGGGGATGGTTATTTAATTATGTATTGACTTGAAATGGGATGTTCAGCTTGTTCTCAATACTGAATATCACTTTTACATGTAAGGGGCTGTCGCTGTTTCACTGTGGCACAGTTTCTAGCCTGCTAATCACAGCGCACTCAGGGAAATGATCTGTTTGAAGCCCTGTGGGCAGAAGTGGGAGTTGACTATGCTCATTGTAAATTGAATAGCTTTTTTCCTAGTCTAGATGCTGTTTTGAATCAAATCATACAGAGAAACATGTGTCTAAGATCAGGATCCAATGAAGAGTCTATAGTGTGTAGTAAAGCAGTATCTATGTTTAGAAATGAATAAACAACAACAACAACAACAACAACAACAACAAAAAACAACACATGTTAATTTGACTAGGACTGTGGTGGGAATATTTGTAAGGAAGAAGCCTTGTGTACAGCTTATGCCAAGATGTTCAACAGTGACAGAAAACCTGGGCGCTTTTATGCCAGAACAGAGCTGTAGCCATCTAAGAAATTTTACTACCAAAAACTTAGGCAATAAATAGGAGTTTAGAATATCTCACACCTGGATTTCAACAACCAAGTTTTGTAAAAGAATACAGAAGTTCTGTTTATATAATTCATTCATCAGATTTCTGTTCCTGGTTTTGATCAAAAAGTTGTGAATTTTCCAAGGTAGAAATAAATGAGATATCTGGATCCAGTCTAAGGAGGTGTCAATCACATTTCAGATGAGTAATCAAATATAGGTTCTGTGTTATTGTTTAGACAGATGATAGCCCTTCTGATAGTGCTCTTTCAAAGGTAGATGGGAGAAAGACTGAAGAATTCCCTTTTCCTGTTTAAGCTAAATAACTGTGCAGCATATAATGTGTCATTGGATCAGAAGTGAATCAGTGATGCTTGCTCAGGAGGAGGGAGATTTGGAGTTATAGACCCAGAGTATGTGTGTACTGTGGTTAAAGGCAGAAATAGCCTGCAGAGAGGGATGATGTTTTGATAGCCTTGATCAGCGCAGTTTCTTTTGGTCTACATTACAAAATTTTGCTGGCCTAAGAAGCTGCAGGGTTAGATCGTTATTTGCAGAGTCTATTGGCTGCTATTCTCTGCTGCTTTTGTGAAAAAGGTTTTTATGTTCTAGAGGTAGTAAAAGGCAGTTCATTATTCAAAGTCCTGGTTAAGCAAGAATATTTTGTTTCCACTGTTCAGAATACAGGTTGAAATACTTTGTTCTATGCTTTCTCAATGGGAAGACTAGGCATTTTTCTCTGAGCTCATCTGGGTGATCAGCACTCTTTAAATTCTTGCTCACTGGTGACATCCAAGCTCTCTTCAGAAATCCAGTAGCCAAGATGGTTGATGTTTGTCATGTATTTCTTCATCTGTTTTTTATTATTCACCCAATCAAGCAAGGGATCAGCACTATCATTCAGTCATTTTACTATTTGTGGTAACTGATGTTTTTATTTTTAGTCATGTTCCTTAAAAGCTACACATTGTGGTTGCGGTTTGCTTGAAGGTGCTATCAATGCAGTGTCTTTTCTTTTAGGAAAATAAAGGAATGAGTAACATTCCCTTATTATTTAGCATGAAGAAAGTTCATACTAAAATTCCCAGTCAAATTCCCAGCCAATGTGAGTTTTGTCTCCTTAGCCTTCTGCTGTGCCACAGGAGATGTTACTGAAAACAGTTGTCATCTTGCAGTGATACAAGTTCTTAACCTTGAAGGAACAAGGTCTTGTAGCTGATTTGAAAGTTCATGGAAATCAATAAGTCAACAGGAGAAGGACTTGATAAGCCTGTGGTAACTTATTCAGCACAGGAAATATGCTGTAGTGACCTTTAATAGTTGGTGGTTCCTAAGCATTGAAAGCTACATGTCCAACTACATTGCATTACCATGGTTCAGCGAGGCTGTGCTGAAAGTGCTAGCAAAATAAGCTGTGTTGTAATCCATGTTGCAATGAAAAATCATGCATAAAAGATGGTAAACTTTATTTTCTGCTATGGGGTAGGCGAGTTAAGAAACAAAGAATGAATAAATGAAGGCCTTGGGTGTCTTCATCCAAAAAAAGACTGTGTTGTATTGTGACTTTAGTAAGGCTTTTGACACTGTCTTCTGCAACATCGTCAGAGACAAGCTAACAAAGTATGGGGTGGATAGGTGAATAGTGAAGTGAATGGAAAACTGGCTTAATGGCTAGGCCTAGAGAATTGTGATCAGTGGCATAAAACCCAGTTGGAGGTCAGTCATTAGTGGTATACCACAGGGGTCAATACTGGGCCAGTACTGGTTAACATCTTCATTAATGATCTGAATGCTGGGACACACTTTACTGTCAGCAGGTTTGGAGACAAAACTGGGAGTAACAGCTAATACCAGAGGATCTTGCTGCTATTTAGAGGGTCCTAGAGAGGCTGTAGAAATGGGCTGACAGGAATTACATGAAATTAAACAAGAGGAAATGCCAAGTCCTGCATATGAGGAAGAATAACTCCAGGCACAAGTATATGCTGGGGGATGACTGTCTGGAAAGCAGCTTTGCAAAGTGCATTGGGTAGACAATACACTGACCAGAGACCACCAATGCACCCTTGCAGCAAAAAAAGGCCATTAGTATCCTGAGCTGTGTTACAAAGATAATTGTTAACAGGCTGAGGGAGATGATCCTTCCCCTCTACACAGCGCTGGTGAGGCCAAGTCTTGAGTGCTGAGTCTAGTTCTGGGCTCCCTACTGCAGGACATATGGACTTACTGGCAAAAGTCCAACACAGGACCACTGATGCAATGAAGGGACTGGAGCACCAACTGTAGGAGGAGAGTCTGATCAATTGAGTAAACCTAAATCAATTCAATCTGGAGAATAGAAGGCTAAGAGTGGATAAGTACTTGATGGGAAGGAATGAAAGAAAATGAGGAAGCCAGTGGAGTCCACTGACAGGACAATATATAATGGACACAAATTTAAAAATATGAAATTCCACTTTTTTACTGTGTGAGTGGTCAAACCCTGGAAAAGGTTGTGGAGAGAGGTTGTGGAATTTCTGTCTGTGGATGTATTCAGAACTGAGCTGGACATGAACCTGAGCAATCTGCTTCAGGTGACCCTGCATGAGCAGAGTGTTAGACTAAATGATCTTGAGAAGCCCCTTCTAATCTCAACCATTCGGTGATTCTACAAAATTTTTCTGACCTTCTCTTTTTGAGGTCACTGTGGTTTAGAGAAATAAAATAGTGATAGGAGTTTTCTATTACTTTTCATTTGACCTTACCTTGCTCTACACAGCCCAGGGTACATAAAATAGGTTTTGATGGAACAGCTAAATCTGTATGAAGCAGTTTGGACTCTTGTCAGTGGTGAACTGCCACCTAGGTAGTATTGGCGTTATTATTTCATTGCAGAGTGTGTGACTGGGTGGTGCCACATGGTGCTGGTAGGGCTGCTGAATGACATGGCTTCATCCTGTTCCTGCATTTTTGCACAAATTACATTTGATTAGTTCTCCATAAGTTCTGGTTGATGGATTCATAGCCTGTGCCATGTGACAACAGCGTAATCCTGTAAATTGGATGTTAAAGGACAATCCTGACTCTAAACAGAGGCAAATCAGGCATGGTTTTTATGGTGGAAAAAAAAACAAAACAGACAGACTGCTTTATCTAATCTGGATCCCTGAAAAGTCAGACTGTTGGCTAGTGCTACCATTACTTTCAAGTAATGGATGAGTGAGCATGAGCTTCTGCTGATGTAGTCAGATCCTCACAGAGGTTTCTTCAGTTCATCCTTTATGTTCCTGTAACTGCCTGCTTCTTTCCCTTCTTCTCCTTTCCCTACAACCACATTTACCTAAAAGTAGATGCCTATTTCTTGCCCAGGTCTCGATGTCTCTACTCCTTTTGTGGCAAAATTCATGTTACATGTCTTGAGAAGCCTTGAGCTGGCTCTAGGTAAAAAGAAAGTGGCATTCTTTTGTATCTCAGTCTTACTGTTTGTGACAGGTCACTATTTGTCACATTAGTAGCAAAGACAAATCATACCAGCTTCAAGATCATGAAGAAAGAAGTCTTTTGTCAGTGCATCACTTATCCTTGGATCATTATTACACCGAACTTCAGTTATTTCTGCAGTCTGAACACTGCCTTGACAGTCAGGCAGGCAAAAACTTTGTTTATCAGTTGAGTTAAGCACTGGGAAAGTCATTAGCATGTTCTGTTTAGGGTATGGCCAGGAGATGTCTCTGCCTAACCATGCTCAAGGGATATTTGCATTTCAGGCTTGTGGTAGGGGTCAGCTGATAGTCTTGTGAGAGGAATAAGAAAACTTGACATTGTAATTAGTTATCACATTCATGAATCATAGATAGTCTTCAGGAAAGTGTGAATATTGTAAGAAATCCCTGGGGGAAAATCAGTGTATGCTTATAAATCCATTTGGAGATGTTTCTCAGTCAGTGAAAGTGATTCATGGGATAAAGATAATGGCTGAGAACTGGATCCAACTACCCAAGCATCCCAACAGCTTTTTGACTGATGGAAAAGAAAGAAAAACACTGAGAACTAAACTGAAAAATAGATGTCCTTAAGCAGATCTTTCTTACATTTCTGATTCAGATCTGACACCAGTATATTGTTAATACATAGTTTATAAGTTTATTCATTGTTTTTCATTTGTCTAGTATTAAAAGTGTGATCTGAGGTGGTGGGTTATGCAGTAGCATTGCGTGAAGACTGCAGTAACCTGCAATAGTATCCTGCAATAAACAGAAAACTGTTCCACCCTCTAGTGACCTGTCCTGTATGTAGTACAAGAACAGAAATACTGTGAAGTGTTAGTGTTCTTGCTGGAGGTGCACGGTCTATTTCAGTATGTGGTAAAAAAAATAAATAAAAAACAAATCATTTTTGGGAGACACCAGGACAAGCATTAGCCAGAGGAGAGCTATGAAGAACATGGGAAAATGCCTGAACCCTCAGGCATGTAGTTTTTGCCTACATGTCACTGTTTAGGTGATGTGTTACAAATATGCTGTGAATATCCTGCAGTTTATCATCTACAGAATCCAAGAGTCCTATGTAGGTGAGTGCTAGACTGTCCTACATACTTAGCTGCATAGGTGTCAGCTGTGGGAATATCAGTGAAGCTAGTAGAACAAGTACAGCGTCTGTAGGTTAATTATAAGAATAATGTAATTAATATTTGTCAAAGGAAAAAAGAAGACTTTGAGAAGTACTTAGTAGGAGCACTCACATAAAAAGAAGTTCATTTGTAAATATTCATGACATCAGGATTCTTCTTCTTCTTAGGAATAAAGCTGTCGTAGAACAGCAATGGAAGCAGGAAGAATGAACAATGTCTCCTTTGCCAGATTATCTCTGAGTTTGAATGTATTGGCAACAAACCTTAGACCAATTCAGTGTCTTTTTGTGGAACAATTGCATCCTTCAAATGTAGTGTCAACCTCTGTTTCAAAGAACAGATAATGAAGACAATTTAATTTTTGTATTTTGGTATGATGGTCTAATTTCTGATGTGTACAGTCTTTGTCACATTTTACAAATACCCACATTTAAAATTCCATAATTGCATCTGTAGGCTAATAGATGGTCAGTTTTCCATTTTAACAACACCATAAAACAAGAACAGGTAAAGAACATAGATAAGAGGGTAGTTTTAGATTAGATTCAAGAAAGAAATTCTTAACTGTGAGAGTGGTGAGGTACTGGAATAGGTAGTCTGGAGAAGTTGTGGATGCCCCATCCCTGAGGGTGGAATTAGATGATCTTTAAGGTTTCTTCCAACCCAAACCATTTTTTCATTCTATGAAATAAAACAGAATGCCCCCCACCCAAAAAAAAAAAAAAAAAAAAAAAAAAAAAGCTACCACAAAATCACAACAAAAAACATGGCTTTGATATAAACTGACTTAGTCTCAAAACAGCATCACAGTTAAATAAATATTTTAGTAATATGTATATATATATTTCTGTTATCACTTTATTCTTTTTGATTTGTCAGGCACTTTCAGAGCAAATTTCTGTACAAATTCTGGTTAACTCCAATTCTTACCCGCGACATATGCACGTACGGGAGACCATGAGTTTGCATTTGCTACCACATGCAGGGCAGAAATCCAGCAGGTGAATGCACAAATACAAATTCTTCTTTGTGATACCTTAAAGATTTTGAAAGGTGTCCAATGTCTGTCTATGGTAATCCCCTCCATAGCCTTTTACTTGAAATCATTATTTGCTAGTGATCAGTTTTTCTCTATTTTTTATGAGCCATAATATTTTATGTACCCAGGTAACTTGACACTAGAATCTCATTCATCCCGCTAACTGCTGTTGGTGATTACTGTGAAGACTGACAGTAACAGCAGCTTAGAGATCTAATTATATCATTTTTAGAGATTCAAAAAAAATTGCTGAAACAACTTCTAATCAAAGAGTGAAATAACTTTTCTGCAAAATATAACCTTTCCAATTAAGGTATAGTTAACATGCAATTTAGTTACATAATATGAAAAAAACTCTAATACATTAGTGTAACTATAGTAACAAATAGAAGCAGATTAATTCAGTATTTAAAAGAAGTAAAAATGGATTTCTTAATGACAAAAGCCACGTGATAGTAGTTTTATTTCAGCTCTTTGATTGTGTCTTGGCTTGACAGGCTATTCATCAAAATTGACACTTGGAATAGAACACGGTTTGGAGGGAAAATTTAATTATTCTTGATACTGTTCTCATGATAAATCAGAGGTACAGTAGGTTTGGAAACCCGTAGAAAAATAAGCATTTATTGTCTGTACATGCTATGACAGGAACTTATGTATTCACAAAGAGTGTTACTGAGAACAAAGTCCAGCTGGGAACTTTCATCTAATTTAATTTCCAAGTTTGACTCTTCTTCCCAGAAGAGCTTGTCTCTGTACGAGTCTCTACTCAAGCCAGAAGAACTTGAAGAAGAATTTTCAAAGCATATGTCTGACCAAGATTACTTTTCTATATCTCTACAAATAATTTTAATGAACTTCTTCTGTGTCAAATGAAAATGATGCCATGCCTTTTAATTTGGTGACCCAGAAAACTCTGTGATGTTGATGTGACCCAAGGGCTTGTGCATTAAAATTAATCTGTGACAGACACTGCATATTAACATGATGTTTGATGCTTTGTCATACTAGTTTTAGACTCTATATTTTTCATGATGTCTCTGATCTTTTCTGAAGGGCACAGTTGATGGCTGGGAATAGCACCCTTACACGAAATGCAAGCCTACATGTTGCAAGCCTAGGCAAAATTGCTTTTACTTCTGAAAAAGTGCATACTTGCTGTAGCTGGAATTATGGACTGGCTAATTCTAAATACGGATGAGTATCGGCTTCAGGTGATTGACCTTTTCCTGAAGCTGAAAGTGTTTTAACGAGACACATATAAGCAAAATGACAAAATTTTCTACCTCTGCCCACCTCAACTTTTGCATTTAGGAATAGGCACCTTCCTTGCCACTTACGTACTGCAAACCTGCAAGATGGAGGATCTAAACAAAGATGAACAGAGTTTATTCATCTTTAGTAGGGACAACACAGGACTTTACCTCCCATGTGGCAGCCAGCACTAACTTAATGTGCATCATCCCATCCCTTCCTTTTTTGCCTTGTGCTGTTAATTCTCTCATCCAGTGATAAACAAGTTTAGCTCACAGATATTAACTCCACAAAATTAACTCAGTAGAGATCTAGTTTGATGCCAACTCACTGGACTGAAATGGGCTTACAATATAGTAGACCAACATCATCTATCACACAAGAAAAGGACTCGATATGGCTTAGATAGCTGTGCACCCACAGCCTAAAGCTAGTCCTGCATGGTAACCCCATATTCATAGTTGCAATGTTTGTGGCATTAGTTCTCTGCCTCCTTAGTCTTGTCTTGTCTTGGTTATTCAAGTGGTAGGAATATATTGGTTATACTCGGTTATTCAAGTGGCATGATGATAGCTTTACATGAAGAAGGTTAAAGTGGTGGTGGAGAATATGTATATATTAAGCCTTTAGGGTTACAAAAGTTTAAAACTATGTGCTGACCTTCTTTTTGTTCTGATTCTGAATGCACAGAAAATTAGTAGACTGACAGTATGGATATTGGTCTCTGATCTTTACTAATACGTGGGCTTCAGAAACTCATGACCCAGTAAGATCTGTGGTGGCCATGTAAAAAAAAAAGCAAACAACAACAACAACAACAACAAACAAACAAACAAAAAAATAAAAACAAACCAAAAAAACAAAAACAAAAACAAAAAACATTATAATGTGGTATTTCTTCTCTTTGCTATTTAAAGATATAACAAAGCCACTTTGTTAACTGATAATAGCAGATTCAAGATTTCATTTTGGGAGTACTACCTTTATTTATTTTATCAACAATTCTCTTTTATACTATAAAAAGAAATCTTTTAATGAAATAATTTAAGGATTTTTGTTTATTTTTAACAACTACCTCTGGAGATGAGAGTTCATAGTGGCTTCAGTTTGGGTAGTTAAATTCAAAATACAGCTGAGTCATCATATTTTTACTTGGTTGTCACATATAAAATGCTCCTGAAAAATGCTGTTTTGAGATACATAGAATAAAAATAAGTAAATAAAATATTGGGATCTTAGCTATATGTTATTTGTGTGGAAAGGACTGGTCACTCAAAATGGTAAAAACAGCATTCAAATTACAAATAACTATGTCTATTGATTTGAATTGTGAGTGTGTCAAAATGTCAGCCTATGGAGCAAGAGCTTCTTGTTGAGCAAAGTTACAATTTGAAGAGTACTGAGAAACCAGAGTGTACAGCACACACATCAAGGCACATGTAAGGGGAGTACCAGCCTTCGTACTGGGGTGAAGGATTAAGGAGTGATTGCAACACCAGGAGAATGGTGTGCAGTTAATGCACTCCTTGTCATAACCTACAATTGCTGGTTTTGTTTTTTAAGCATTTTGTGAACTTGCAAGAGATGTGACTTAGATTCCTTACAGATACATTTCAATTATCATCTTTTTTGCAGAAATGATCCATATTTTCTTATATGGTGCTATCACTTTTTTCATTTATGTAAGTGAAATATATTTTCATAATTTAACCTTTCATGTCATTGTTTATATGAACCATTAACATTGTGAACTGTAAATATTTAATACATAAAGATGACATTGGTTTTTAAATGAGAAAAACAGCTTATTTTTGGAATGGAGGGCTTAATAACTTAGAGAATTAAGTGAACAAATCAGGCAATGAACGCTGAAAAGCTATGATGGCAACATCAAACAATATAAAGAACAGAGCAATCATTCCAGGAACAACAGAATAGGTAAATTGAGTTTATTTTGGCTCTTAGGGAAGCACTATGAAACAAAATAAAGGACTGCCTGTTTTCATTAGTGAATAATTAAAAAACAAAACAAAACAAAAAAACATACAACAAAACAACACAACAAACAACAATAACGAAACCACCTTAGTAGCTATAGGAAAGAAAATTTGTTTTGATTTTTAGATTAAATTTCCCCAGGACAGAAAAATATATAATAAATATAAAATAAGTACTTAGTGGATTTTGTTTGTGCAGTCTTTATTTACTATTTTTAAAATGATGGGTTTGAATACTGAACTTCAATTGGTAGATTCTGTGTCTGTTTTCCATATCTTCAGAATTGTATCTCAGAAAAAACTTCAGGGAAAAAGGCTCTAGCCCTTGACAAATGAGTTAGATGGACTGATGCATGTTATGTCCAAATTATTGAGAATCTGCAGAATCATGTAGAGTAAATTCTTAGTGCAAAAAAAAAAAAAAGGATAAAGATTATTTTTTCAAATTTTCATAGAATCCTAATCTCAGACAGAAATCACAGGTTTGAATTTTCTTGGATCCAAACCTCTACAAAATAAACCATATTCATTCACATATTGGTGCATTCAATTTTTGTATTTCTGACTATTAACACATAAGCTCATCTACCGAAGGTCTAGTGTGGCTAGCAAAATACATCAGGTATCTCCATAGTAAACTAAACATCATAATTAAATCAATACTAAACAGCCCAGCAGGCTCCTGAAAGTGCTCCTCTGGCTATGTTTCAACAATCATAATTCAGTAGAGTGGTTTTCTCTAAGTTATATTTGATCTAATTTACTTTTATTAATTATTTTACAATTAGTACATGAAGAAATGCTAAGTTTTTGCCTTGAGCATCTTCCAGAAAAAAGGTCTGGCCAGTTCCTACTCAAATTAATGGAAAGGCTACCATTGGCTTTGATTAAATTTATTTTGAATTTTAAGACACTATTTTTGGGATTATTGGAATGAAGAGATGCTAAAATGGAGAGCTGGTGGGCTTTTCAGGCTTCATTAGATGCAAAAGGATGGGAGTGCCAAAACCAAACAAATGGGATGGGTGAGACACCATTCTTCAGTGCCAAGTTAAGTAATGCCTGTCATTGTTATCATTACGTTTCCTGACACTGATACTACTGGTAAGTTTGTTTTTTTTTTCCTTGAGTTTTGGAACAGACTCAGATATCTCTCAGATACTGATATTAGACAACTTTATTTTCTATCTTCCTCTTCTGCCTTCACACTAGATAACAACAATCTTCATTATATGCCTGCACATAGTTAGTTACAAGAATAACTCATACGCTCCTCATGATTCTCCTGTTTTTATGTTTCCCCTTTCTTTTGTCTGTATTATGTAGGGCTGTAAACTCTTTGGTGCTTTGGTGCTTAAGCTGTTCGGTGCTACCATTCTAGGGGATTGAAAGGGAGTCTAACTGTCATCTGTGCCTGCAAATATTGCAATAAGCATGTGCTTTTTCAGATCCTACCTTTACTCAATGAGAGCTGAAGATGGTAAGAATATCCAGGACATGAATATTTTTATAAATAGAAACAGTGAAATCCATTTGATGAGTTTCCAAATCCCGCACTTAGTCGATGTTCATAAATTTTTGAATGGATGAAGAGTCATTTGAATTTATTAAAATATTAATGAACATTGACTAAGTTAACATGAAAGTATGGGGAACTTTTCATAAATGAAGAGGCACTCATTTATATGTGAATACTAATTTGCCTGTCCAGCAATGTGTCCCTGCTGGAACATGTAAGAAGTACAATTATTCATCTTGTCAGGAAACACAATACTATTACTTTAATGAATAATACAAAAGCACAAATAATGAATATAAAGAGGAAGAACATTGTGAGAAGTAAGATGTAATGGTACTAATAAGATAGAAATGGCTGTAATATTTTCACATAAAGGGTACACGGAACTATTCTGTTTCAGGAATGAATTTACAAAACTATTTTTTTTTTTAATAGAGCATTTCCAGCACTATGTGGTTGAATGGATCCAATATGGAAGAAGATAAGAGAGCTATTATTAATAAAAAATAATAAAAATATAATTAAGTTACTGTCTTCATGCTAAAAATTGTGACTAGTGACACGTCACTAGGCAGACAAAGTATTGTTTATCATCTTAGACATTTCTGGCAGTCCTGATTCTCAAATTTTTATTCTATTGCAGTGATAGATTCAAATAATATTGTTGCTTCCTTATTTTCTTCTTTTTTAAGAATACTGAAAACAAAAGTTTTAATTTTCATTAACATTTACATTCCTCTGTCCATTTAAAATCAAAGATTTTTTGCCAGTTTTATATGCTCATTAGTGGAATCTCTCTATTTTTTATTTTTTTTTCTTCTTCTCTCCTCATCTCAATTGTATTCTTATGTTTGAATGTTGAGTTTTGGCTCTCTAGAGCAGAGAAGAACAGGGAGCAGGGTGGGAAACTGTCCTTTCCTGAAAGGTGTGTAAGATCTTAAGTTCTTAATTCTTTCCATACAGTTATGGAAACTTTTTACAGTTATGGAAAGCTTTTCTTTCTTTGGGAGAACATAAATATCCTTTTATAGATTCACTAGAACATTTTTATATACCTCCTTTGCTGATCACCAACATGGCTCAGAAGATCAAATTAATCACTTAAAATTTTCAATTTCTATGATTTCTTTAACCTGAATATAAGCATTTAATATTTTTCAGGTCCTTACAAGAAAAACAAAACAGAAATAAAAACTAAAATAACAACAAAAAGCCAGGCAAAACAAAACTTGAACCTTATACTTTCTAGGGTTTGGAATAAAACCTAAAGCCTAGTGACCTCATCTTCATTTGAAGGTAACTTCTTCGTAAAAAGAATGGAAGAATGGGAGATGACATTGCTTAAGTACTTCTGAAAATAAGGCTGCATTTTAGTATCGGAATCACTTGAACTTGGCCAAAGAGATGGTTTTTTATGTGTTGTCTACTTTTATTTATTATTTTTTTTGAGTGTATTTTCTATCTTGCATATATTGTCATATCTCTTTAAGGAAAGGAGCATGTCCTTCCCCTTTACGACTAGCAGTGTACCTGCGAAAGCACATGGTGTAAATATGGGACTCAAATAATACCCAGCCACTGAACTCTGAGTAAGTTTGAAGCATCTCTTTCAGTCTCAAGGTCTCAATTTTTGTATCAATAATTAAAGATTGAGTAAAACAAGTGACCAGGAGAGGGATCTCCAACATCCCATAACCAGTGGAACCTCACTTTCTCACAGCCTTTAGTTGGAACATTTTCATTTTACTCTTAAAGCACGTGAAATGGACACAATGGTCCAGGGAGTATCACACTTAACAGGTATGTCGGTACATGAAGCTCTCGTTTCTACCGTAGTGAATAGTTAATTCATTGTATATACAAATAGTTAATTCGTTATATGTACACACATATATATATTCATTTTTCATTCTATATATATATATATTATCTATATCTATCTCTCTCTTTATATATATATAGATATAAAGTGGAGTAACCTGTTGGCAAAAGGATGTCTTTGACCCTGGAAAGTGGTTGAAAAAATTATCTAAAAATTTTCCTGGGCAAATTGTTATTTTCAGAAAGAGTAATTTTAATGTTGGTCATAAAAGACCAACTACTGCTGTGGACAAAAATGGAAAAGTCACATAACAAAACTGAATTAATGTATTTGCAGATAGCTTCATTTTCATCATATTGTCTTTTTTCTGGAATAATGTCATCCTGAAAATCTTTCAGAAATCAAACGCTGGCTAGTTATTTGCATGAATCCTGCAGGAATCAAGATGGACCTGTGAAATAGACTGGTTTTTATACCAGTCTCCCTGAGCAAAGAAGGGAGAGTTACCTCTCTTTTGTTTGTAGATGACTTTGCAATAATAGAGGGGTTTTTGACTGGGAGGCACTCTGCAAAGGTTTAGCAGGTGGCAAGGTGTGACACTAACTGCAATTGCTTCATGTTCACCTTTCTGCCCCACAGGTTTTTATACTGCTCCATCTCCTGCTCCCCACATTACACATGAATTGTCATCTCCTTGGGGCAGTGATTACGTTTTCACAATATGTATGTATACAGTGTGTTGTACTGGAGGGCTAAGCCCCTTATGGTGGCTTTTATGTGCATCTGCAAAAATAAATAATTCAGCCCTAACAGTAAAAAGTATTTTCTTGTGGGACTATTTGTTGGTAGTACGAGAAAGCTTGTTACAGTAATGCTGTGAGAGCTGTTGTGTTTTGCCTGCCCATGTATCTTTCCTTTCTCCAGTTCATTAGGAGCATGGCTCTCATCTCGAATGCATGAAGTCATTCAGTGACTTGCTGATATTTGTACAATTTGCCAGGGAGAAGACAGAAGTGAAAAGTAGGGTTCTCTGTTCCCAAGGCAATGCCTTCGCAATATATATCTCTGCTCATCACTTCCCTCTGTTTTCCTGTGTTAGGTACTCTTTCCCTCATGCAGTTTAGTTCAGTTGACTCTTTTTCCTCTTGTATTTTGTGTGGATATGGCATCAAATTAAACTGAAAAGGAGGGACAGAAATATCTGAACTCCTTCTGCTTTGACATCAAGTGTTTGGTCATGGGATTTTTATAAGTGACTAGATTGTTCTTGTTCCATACAAAAATAAAATAATTTCCTACTTTCAAGTACAACTCACATTCTGTAGTCAGGATCACTTAGCATTTAGAATGGTTTACAATTTCATTG
Source organism: Netta rufina (assembly GCF_964035555.1). Lineage (NCBI taxonomy): Eukaryota > Metazoa > Chordata > Aves > Anseriformes > Anatidae > Netta > Netta rufina. The sequence goes on from NC_140124.1 coordinate 121,497,928, forward strand.
TTTTTTTCTGCTTCTTCCTTCATAATTTACTTTAGATTTTAACTCTAGCCCTTGCTTTATTTTACTGTTTCTCCAGGTTTCACTGAAATGTGAAAATAATTAGAATATTCATCCATCTGTATCTTATTTGCTACTGGGGCTTTCAGGTGGGTTTGGTGAAGAAATGAACAGGGTTTGTATTTGTTTAATGTATCTGTAATTGAACAAAATGATCATAAAAGACAAGCCTACTCTTAACAGATGTTATCTTCAGTAGTCGTGCTCATTGCTAAAAAACAGCTCTGCTCTAAAATATCTCTAATCAGGGCAGAGACCAAATTATCTTCTGATTTGTTACAGCCCCCTTTCCCAAAACTGCATCTCAAAACAGGCAAAGGATTTCACACTGTTCAGATGCTAAGAGGGAAGGCTTGTAAGACATATGGGAAATTTCACCTCAATTTTAACTCTAGAGTTTTAATTAAAAATGTTTACAACTTCTTGTAGTTTGCTTCTTCTTTTCCAATCTAGCTGAACATGACTTTGCTGTGTTGCTAACAGCTAGTTGGCTTCAAGGTGCTTTGTTCAGACCAAATTGTTAGGGAAAGTCAAATACAATACTGAATATTTGACCTGAAGTCCTCTTTGTTGTCAGTCTTTGCCATGCTTTACTTGTGGTGTTTGTTTTATAGGAGATTTTCTTTAAAAAATGAAACATAAACAGGGGGTTGGAAAATCAGCTTGGCAGTACTGTGTGAATACAAAACAGACAGGGCCCAGTACTTAGTCAGGATGATATCTAAAGGATGAAAACTTATCCGTTACTTAGTTGTACCCAGTGAAAATGTATTTGCAAAAGGATTTGGTGCTAATCATGTGCAAAATCATTCAACTAATGTTGGATGTGCCAAATCAAATACTGTGGTGACAGTACAGTCAAAATGTCAGACCTGGTGCTGTTCTTCTTGGCACCAATGTTCTTGCACCAATTCCCTTTCCATAGAGGAACTTTCAAATAGTGACAAGCAGACTTGGAGAAGAGTTTAGAGAAGGAAAGTCAAACACTTTAGAATTTATTATGCAGGAGATGATATTGTGTTTATAATCATAACTGTGAAGCAATGCTCATTTATTATGTGAAGACAGGTTTATTTTCGTTTTATCATTATGAATGATAGATGTAAATTGGATGCAGTCTGATGTCTTGATTTTTCTTTTTACATGAAAAGGAAAATTAAATTTTTAATATAATTTGCACAATGAGCAATAAAGTGACACAGGAAGCAGAGACCAAAGAACTGTCATATGAAAGGAAATTTTATTTAGTCAAGTTATGATCTAATTTTGCATCTAATCAATGATGACAAAATCTCTAAAGGCAGGCAAAAAGTTAAAGAAGAAATTTCTTATACACAAAAATCTCTTTTAACCAGGTGACAGTAAGGATGATGCTCAATCATATGCCATATGAACAAAAACTCAGTTGTGCATTTGTAAAAGGTGCAGTGTATGTGTTCAAAATCAAAACAAATCCAATTTAACTATGTTGAGAAAATATTTGGGCATAAAGTGTTAAAAGTGAACAAGGCCATCGCTGCTAGAGACCGTGCCCTGCAAAAAGTGGCTGTGAGCCACTGCTACAGTGGCGGGGCACGTTCTGCCTGCAGATGACATAGCAGGAAGGATATCTGTGGGAGTAATGAAGAGATGTACAAACAGAATGTTAAACTGCAGAAAATATGTTTTCTGACTTCATGATCCATTCAGTAGGTCAGGCAGGTGGGGAGAGTGGAAGGCAAAAAGATGAATTTCATGTTTCTGTCTCCTTGGACATCCCAGCCTCCTGTAAAAAGATTTTTTCTCTTCCTTGGTCCCTGACTCTTCTAAGATTTTTCACTTCAGTTTCATGAGAATGATTTTTGCAAGTCTGGCCAAAGCACGGGAGGGGTGATGTTACCCATGTCTCAGTTCCTGAGTGCACTGAGTAGGATGAGAAGAATCACCACAGCCTTCTGGCTGCCCTGGCTGTGCTGGAGGTGCCCTCTGCATACTTTGATACAGTGGAGAGTGAGTTTCTGATCCGTACAGATGAGAGTCTGCTTTTGCTTTTTACTTTATAAACTCTCTGAGACTGGCCTTCTCTTTTAACAAGTCTGTGTATAAATTCTCTATATCTGCTTAATGGTATTATGCAATATACTGTGACCTCAGCAATAGCCTCTGTATGCTACCTGAAGGAACTAATATCATGATAACAGATTCTTTCTTAAATATCATTGTATATATTTGCTCTGTACAAGCTGACAAATTAAATCCTTGACCTGAGCTACTTAAAACCTAAATGAAGACACAGAGAGACAGGTTGCAGGCAGAATTCTGAGAAAAGATTTGTCTTGAAATTTAATATGTGCTAAGTGTTTGCTTCTTCAGGGCATCATGGAAAAAATACTCTTCAGGAGAGACCGGGGTATGAAGAGACCAGTAAATCAGGATAGGAAGAATATTTGGCAGGTAGAATGAACAAGGACAAAGAGGGAGAATAACTTGAGGCTTATTTTATTGGCAGGGTTTATTAGTGAATAATAAAGGTAGAGGATGAAATATGGGATCTTGATATTCACTGTGTAATTTAGTGTGTGTATGTGCACTACTGTGTTTTCTTCTTCCCCACTCTGTGCATCATTCATATTTCATTCCATGCTGATAAGGATTCAGATTTATAATAGTTTTAATTTCTAATCTATTCATGGTGTCTATTATGTCTATATATTATGCCAACATATTATTCCCAGTTTGAAAAACCCTTTCTCACCAAGCCTAAGTATATGCTGTTCGTGGCTTGTATGCAGACCATCAATTGGTATGATTAGGAAGTTGAGTTTCCAGCTGTTGACCAAAAACATCTGGAACATTCCTACACTTACTGAATAAAAGTTCACCACAAAAACCACAGCATATAACCTTCAAAGCTGTAAATGCTAAGTATTTAATATATTAAAAGCTAAGTATTCATCCACCACAACACCATCAAGTAATTGGCTGAATGGTCTGTTTCACCAACTTTTAATAAAATTAGCTTTTCTTTTTATCTTTGGGAGAAAAATTAAAATAATATTATATGGTTGATATTTATGTTGATATTTGTAATCAAATATTGCTGTAAAATTTTGATTTCTCCTGTCTCATCAGTCCTATCTTTTGGAATCATAGGGTCACATTTTTCTCAGTTTTTCAGCAGCAGGGAGTCTCACCTATGACTTTATTCAAGGGGTCACCTGAATGTCACCTTCATTCATAAAATTAAGAGGGAAACCTGGATGTTTAATGGGACTATGGAGGTTACTGAGACCTTTGGGTGGGTGCACATTCTTTAAGAACATATTACAGCCCTCTCTCAAAGACTAGTTTCAAATATTGATAGAAAAATAATCATTTTTCATGATCCCATGGGATAGTTATTAGAATTTGCTCTATGCCTCATTTGTAAGGATAAGAAAATAGTCTTTTTAACATAACCATTGTAAATGAAATGAACTATGTATGAAATTTGAAAACTGAAATATATCATTATTCTGACAGACTGGGGAATCCTAATGGAATTCAATACGACTATGTGCAATTTGAGGAATTTAAAATATTGAATGTAAAACTACAAAGACATAAAGGAACAATTTGTATAAGCTGTCAGTCAGAGCAGAAATATATGTTTTACAAATTTTTTCATTTGTCATAACTGAAGGATAAGAGAATAGGTATCAAAGCATGCTTTTGGAAATGTGGTTTATTTTAAGGGTAGGATAAACGAGTCATGATTCACACAGCTGGTAATGAAAAGAGAATCTTCCACCACAAAGTCCTTCGTTTAAATCCCGATCTGTGTTACAGTTTACACTATTACCTTAAGACTGCTGGGGATCTTTGTGAATTGGCACTTGCACACTGGTACATAATGGTGAGATGTTCTGATAATAAAAAAACAGCACGAGGTACTTAAAACAGGAAGATAAGCAAGTGGCTAGATATAGAGACTTTCTTGTTTTCTGATGTCCTGCCGTGAACTAAAACTCTTTGTGTGTCACAGTGCTAGTTCTCTGATACACAATCAGTTTGTCCAGCCTTTCCCTGTCTGGATTTCTGCACCATAATCCTTGTCACAATCATTGAGAGTCCAGAGATCATCCATAAATATGAATGCTTAATGTCATGAGAGAGTATATAACCAGTACTTAAGAAAGATCATTTAAAGCCTAACACTTTGTTATACAGACGAGCTTCTTTTCCTTTCTCTGGCATAATATGAAGATTATCATGAGCAAACACCACGTATCTTTTCTGCTGTCTAAGGTTTGAATTTATGGGTTTAAAGCTTCCCAAAAGTCCAGTTGAATGAAGGCAAGCAAAGCTCTGTTCATTTAATCTACAACTAGAATGTGCAGTTTGTTAAGAATGTTTCTGTCCTCATGAATTGCTACTTTGCTCAGCTTGCTGGATTCTGATTTCTTTTGGTGTTATACTGGAAACATTAACAAATGGTGAAGGTATAAAATATGTAAAGCCTCTGAGGCACTGCAAACATCAAAATGATGCATTCCACGTGTGGTATTACACTGACTCTTTTAGGGCAGCATTTGTAGTTTGTTAGCTATAGCCAGAATTGCTGTTTTGTTGTATTTCACAGAAGTCCATCACTGAAGTAAAAATATGCTTTGCAATATAATTTTAAATCCCAGTCTTCCTTTCTCACTTGATTTTGGGTAATACATATTGGATACCAAAAGAGAGAATCAGAGATATACTACATTGCCTAATGAGTGACTGAAAATGGTTGAAACAGATGTGAGCCTTGGAAAAGCTCAAAATCCCTCCACTCGTTTGGATCTTGCTGTTTCTGTATCTTCCTGAATTGTTTGTACGAGCCAAAATATTTTTACTTAACCTAACAGGAGAGTTACTCAACCTAAGGTTATAAAACTTTTGTTTGGGCCTGGAGGAAACTCATTAATGTCCACAGCATGTGGTCCTCTCATGCTAGGTCTACCGTTTGTCATCAGCTTAGCCTGAAAGCCTTGACTGAAAGAAATGTGTGGGAGGGTACAAATATAGGTGTCAGAATAAAAGAGTATCACTGTCCCTAAGGAAGATGTGGGGAATATTTGAAACAAAATGGCTTTTAAACTTCCCCTGCCCACTGTCCAGTTCAAGCATATTAAGGATTTTGTAGTTTTTTATTTTCATTACCTGCACTCTCTTCCTGTGCAATATCTTTGGGCTAAGTTACCTGGAATTCAGACAGCAGAAAAAAAGTAGTGGCTTAACGCCTGTAAGAACCCAATAATGAAAAATGAAGAAGAATTAAATAGGATTGTAATAAGCCCTACTAACCCAGGAAGTCCCCTCTTAATAAATCAGAAGAGGAAGGGATTCAGTAAATGAGTCAAAATATGTGTCCTGCGTCATTACTAATAACACTCTGCTTAAAGGAAGGCTTTTTGTAATAGAAAATATTGTTAATAAAAAAGGCTCTTTGTGGCCATTGGGATTTTTTTGTTAATAACAGTGGTGTCAGTTGACAGTGGATTTCCTAGATAATGTTCTACATTTCTAATGAGGTTCTACATTCCTAATACAGAAGCTACTGCGGGGACATACACGATCAGGTTTTTTTGCTGTTTTTTTTCCAATTACCCTCTTCAATGCAAAAGGTCAGAAGATAAATATTTGACTTGACAGATTCTCCTTTGGGTCCGCAGTGTAAGTTCAGGCTTGTTTCTTACCAGAAATTGGCCAAGGGAGGCTCTCAGCACAGTTGCAGTTGCCAGACTGCACTTGGGGGGGTAGGGGGCGAGGCATGAAGTACACAAAGAGGATGTTGTGACTGCATGGGTGTAGGAGTTTGTATGGGTGAGGTGTCATTTCACAGAGGGTTCTGCAGCTTGTGCTTCAGCTGGTGTAAATCAGTATCGCTATGGTTGTGTTGTAGAGGTAGAATAATGGATGCTAGCAGAGGTTCTTGCCATACACATGTGAGTAGGAAAGGGGAAAGTGTAGATCTGATAGATATACAGGCTCCAGCTGGCATGTCTGTTATTGCTGAGAGCTTTTTTTTTGTATTATAGCTGTTCTTATAGATGTCTTTTATCGTCACCTTCAGCATTTGTCCACTGTATTGCAAGGTATTTTGTCTCCTCTCTGTCTCACACAGAAATTTGCTCTGTCACCATTCCAGGTGTAAGCTGATGTCACATTCCTTTGACATGGGTCCCAACCAGAGGTATTGCAAGCTTTCACTGAAGCTTTGTTGTAATGGTAGGTTGCTGACCTGGTAACACTGAAGTCAGACTGTATGTCCTGTCTGCACTGAGTTATAAAACTATCAGCAGACTTTTCTACCAACAGATGTAGAATATGATGTGAAATTCAACCGAGATTGAAAGTATTTACTTCTTGCTAAAATTAGTATTTATACCTATTTGGAGGTGGACAAAGATGGCTATTCCTGGCAACTGGTCCCTTTCTAACGTTCAAGAGTATACTGTCTTCTTGTCCTTGCTACCTGAGGAGATGTGGACTGATCAAACATGCAAACGGTAAAGACGAGAATAAGAGTTGGTCTTTTTGTTTCTTGAAAAGACTGTTCTCTGAATTTCTAGTTCACTGGAAATTTTGGGGAAACAAAAATGTTTCAGTCTGGAATGAAATCAAATTCTGAACAAGCATGTGTTGTGTGAAAAAGGAAATCCTGCATTTCAGCTATCTTTGTTCTGAGTAGATACCTGTCATTCAAGATATAATCACTTGAATCACATATTTTTTATATATTGCAGATAAAAGGCAAATCCTCAGTTGAGTTAATTGACCTCAGTGATATTGTAGAAGGTACAAATCAAAGCATATTGTATCTACTTGAGAATTTCCATTTAAATCATTCATTCACTCTACTGAACTCCTCCTGCAATTCAAGCAGAAAAGCAGGAGAAAGCTTCTGCTTTCTTCTGCATTTTTTAAAAAATTTATTTTTATTTATTTTTTTGAGGGTATAAACTGGATATTGATTTCTGGCACAGAAATATGTGAATATTTAAATGGCAGAATAAGATGCTTAGAAACTTTCCTGATGAAGCTTTGTTTTTTCTGTCCTATTTAATTCCATTTCTTCTTGCAAGGTAATTTTCCTTTGAGCTTCTTTCATATGGTGCAGAAAAAGAATAACTATGACAGTTTATTAACTTTACAAAATTTCTTGGACTGATCTTTGAGTATGAAGAGGAAACATTTTTGATTGTGTAATTTTACTGCTATTATCTCTAGACTTATCTGAGTATGAGGTATAATATGCCTAGTTACATGCCTTCATATTTCAACATTATATAATCAATGGTCCCCTGTGTGATAATTACTTAGGGACAGATTCTTCAATGGTAGTCAGATTGAGTTGTTTGTTACTGAAAAGAACAAGAAATTATTTTATAGGAGGAAAATGAATTTAACCTGACCCAAAATAATTGTAGTGTGCGTCTTATTATGCCAATAGCTTACTAGGTAGATGTATTTGCCAATAGATCATGGTTTATTCAGTTATTCCTCTTGAAACAAACAAAAAAAAAACAAACAAAATGTATAAAAATAGTTTGGATTCATCTGCAAAAATCCTGTTTATGAAACTAAAATTAATATATTAATTGCAAAGTCTTATTAACATTCAGGTTTTATAGATACATTTTTGGCTAAAGATGTACAGATGACTTTCATCTGGCTAAATAGAATACTTAGGAGATAAGCTTTTTTAAAAAAACAAACAAACAAACAAACAAAAACACAAACAAACAACCCCCCGCAACCAACAACCTTGCATTATCTTTCTTACTAACATGTCATTGCTGCTCGTTTTAAGTGTTATTAATACAACAGTTTCTGGAAGAATTTATCACCAATTCTGATTTTTAACAGTAAACTAAAGTGTATTTACTTACGACAAGGGAGTATTTAAAACATAGCATAATACCTCATATTTCAAATTGCTTTGTCTCAGTATTAGCATCAAAATTTGCTCTTTGCTAATCTGCTCAGCATTTACTTATTATTATAATGTATTATTAATATTATAATAATAATATATTTATTATAATAATAATCTTATTATTTCTGTGTGTTAGACAGATGTTCAAAAATCACCCGAATATCTGCAATATTTTCACTATTGAACGTTTAGTCACTTTCTGCCCTTTGTTTGAGTTACCTCTCTTTGAGAGCTTCAAAAATAAACAGCATATGTTTAAATCCATTTACGGCTTTAAGAAATGCAAATATGGGCAGTTGTAAAGAGGTTTAGGTAATTTTATGTCTGTCTGTCTGTGCATTTGAATTTGTCTAATGTAATTAATCTTTACGATTCTACCCATTAAATATTACCAGTAGAAATTCACATTTTCTGTTCATTGGTGACATTTTTCCATATCATTCACTGAATTTAGGCTTCTGGCAGGAAAAAGGAAAAATGGAAAAATCACTGATGTTAAGCAGTTGCTGGGTATGGTATTTGTAAGGCATGCCAGCGTGCAGAGATGTGTTGCTGTATATATGGCTGTCTTAGTCTTCAATTTTCTGTTAATGTTTCCTCACATGATTTTTTTTGTCAGTCATGGTCATCTTGTAGAACTGGACAAAAGCAAATTTCTCATAGCATCTTGATCGAGTAAACAGCTGATACGTTGTTCAGTTGTTTCTTCCTTTTCTGTATTCTTGTCTTATCTAAATGTTCTTTGAAAGTTTGATGCAGATTCAAATTTATTCTGTGAATCAATTTTCCTTTGGCCTATACTTACTGAACAATGAGTTTCTCGGAGAATTTCAACAATCCTTAGTATTAGATTAATAGCATGAGGGTCAGCATCTCTGTTGATCCAAGTGATGATCAGTTTGAGCTTTATCAATTTTTTTATCTCGTTCTTATGATTTACTTCAAGTTGTCCAAAGGAAAACTGAATATATTAACTGATATGTTACATTTTTAATTCTTAATATAGTTTCTTGAAAAGGATTCAAAAATACTCTACAAATATGTGTTAAGGAATATCTTTGTGCTTGCATGTGTGAACAAGTACCTCTGAAATTTCCCACTTTCATTATTACCTCCTGAAAAGAACTTCTCTGATACAACAATGTAAAAGTTCCCTTCTTCATATTACTTAGTTGTAAAATAAGCTAAAGTCTTCTAAGTGTTATTTTCAGGTTTTGTGGGTATTTTTTAAATTTTCCTTGTTAATATATATGTATATATATATTTTACCAAATGCTTGCCATACCACTTAGTCCAACCATACTAAAGAGTTCTTTACTGTGGAAGTAGGCATTTTTACTACTTCCATACTAAGAGGGTATAGTTACTGTGAAGGATGATGAGAGGTGCTACAGAAACACAGACAGGATTTTAAGGATTTGAAGTAATTTAACAGGATTTGAAGTAGGATGAGGGTGTTTTGGAAGGCTGCAGGATGAATCTTCATCTTAGTAATAGCTGAAAAAATCTTGCCAGTAGTTGTGTGTTGAGCGGTCAGAATTAGAAATGAGTTAACAATCCACTTGCAGTAAGTCTGTTTGTGTCACTATTTACTGAAACAAGAATTACATGACTGCTTGAAAGCATACTAGTATGAACAAGAAGAGGCAATATAGACAAAGTCCTGCATATCTATTTCTCTACCTTGCCGCTGATGATGCAAAGTGATCAAAATGCTTTGACTGTTTCTATTAAAAAAAAAAATCCTAAATAGAAGTCTGTGATGTTTTGTGGATATTGTGATTTCTTCTGTTCTGCTCTGCCTCTGAAGGACACCTACTTAATATTCAGATATTATTTTAAAGTAAATTGTTGATCATTGTAAGCAAGAGAGGTAAATAAGAATATAATAACAGAGATGAAATACAGATGAAACTTTGCTCACAAGTATTTTTTACAAGAATTTAAATTAAACCATATAAATCAGACATATATGAAGACCCACTGTTCTCTGGAGTTGAAATTAGGTTACCAGTGTGAGAGAAGGTATGAAAACGGGGCTGAGATATTATGGAGAGCTGATGAGGGGAGATGTTAGCAGCAGTGAAAAGTTGTAAGGAAAGCTGATGTAATGAAAAGAGATGTGTCTTAAAGCTGGGGATGAGAAGTGTAAGCATGGTGTAGATGAGAGAAGAAGGTAAAGGATATTGAGAAAGTTGTTGGTTATGAATATAATCAACTCAGAAAAAAAAAAATATTACCTACAAATCATAGTAATTGAGGTTGTAGGGAACCACTGGGATTCACTTCCACACACTCTTTGGTCAAAGCAGGATCAACTAGAGAAGACTGCTTGGGACATATCAGGTTTTGAACAACTTCAAAGTTAGAGACTCTTCAACTACTCTTGGACACCTGTGCTGGTATTTGACTGCCCTTATAGTAAGAAAGCATTTTCTTGAGTTCAGATGGAATTTACTTTTTTAATTTATGACCATTGAATATTGTCCTTTTACTGTGCACCACTAAGAATTTGGCTCCATCTTCTTTACTCCCCCCTTTACTTGCAGGCAATGCACTGCCTAGTTCAGCCCAGGAGTCCTTTGGCCTTCTTTGCTGCAGGGGCACATTTCTGGCTCATGTTCAATGTGGTGTCCACAAAGAACCCTAGGTCATTTTCATTAAGCTGCTTTCCAGCTCCAAGAAGTTGTCATCCAGCCTATCCCCTATTACAACTATAAACCTCTGCTTAAGGGCATTGCATTAACATTTGTTGCATTTCATGTGGTCCCTGTTGGCCCATTTTTCTAGCTTTTCATGGCATCAAAGAATCATAGAATGGCTTGGGTTGGCAGGGATGCCACCCACTAAATCAGGCTGGCCAAGGACACATCCAGCCTGGCCTTGAACACATCCAGGGATGGGGCATCTACAACTTCTCTGGGCAACCTGTTCCAGTGTCTCACTACCCTTACAGTGAAGAATTTCCTCCTAATGTCTAGTCTAAATCTATCCTCTTTTAAGTTTAAGACCATTCCCCCTTGTCCTACCATTATCTACCCAAATAAAGAGTCCCTCTCCATCCTTTTTATAAGACCCCTTTAAGTATTTAAAGTGCACAATGAGGTCTTCCTGGAGCCTTCTCTTCTCCATGCTCCAGGTCTCTCAGCCTTTCTTCATAGGAGAGGTGCTACTGCCCTCTAATCATCTTTGTAGCCCTCATCTGGACTCATTCTAACAGGTCCGCATCGTTTTTGTGTTGGGGGCCTCAAACCTGGATGCATCACTCCAAGTGGGGCCTCATGAAGGCACAGTGTAGGGGGACAGTCACCTCCCTCTACCTGCTAGTCATGCTTTCCAGGTCCTTCTGGTTTTTCCTAATATACAACCTATACCTCCTCTGGAGCAACTTGAGGCCACTTACTCTTGTCCTATCACTTCTTGCTTAGGAGAAGAGACTGATCCCGACCTCAGTCAAAGGCATATTCCATACCATATAAAGCTATGTTCAGTGGTAAAACCTGGGGAGGAGAAAGTGGGGTGGGAAGGGAAAAAAAGGGAAAGGAAGGGTCTTTCATGGCAGCCTTTGTTTGTAGACTGTCTAGACATGTCTTCAGGTTTCTCTCTTCAATGTCATCACTGCCAGCCTGGACTGTTAAAAGAGGATAATAGTCAGAGGGGTGAACCAGCTTGGGAAGCTTTCTGGCAATGTCCCTGACCCTGGCCCCAGGGAGGCAGCAGACTTCCCTATGGGTAGGGTCAGGCCGACAAATAAGGCTCTCTGTTCCCCTGAGAAGGAAGTCGCCCACAACAATCACCCTTCTTTCTGTCCTGGTGGAGGCAGTCCTGAGGCGTGGAGTCGACTTCCTCGCCCTAGGCATCCTCCTGGGTAGACTTTCTCCCTCTTCCTCAGCTACTGGTCTCTCAGGCTCCAGGGCCTCAAACCTGTTGCGTAAGGGCACCTGGGAAGGTGGGGCTGGTATGGGGGGGGGGCGGGCATCACCTCTGATGTTGAGCAGGGACCTGTTTCCATTCCTCCTCAACTCCTAGGTCCCCTCCCTCTGCCCAACAGCAACAGAGCAGGGGGCCCACCCCCATTTGGGGTGTTTCACCCCAGTACCTGTCCTTCAGGCCATGCAGGGAGTTGCTCCACAAGTCTATCTCCCACTCACACTCCCTGATATCCCTCAACCTCTTGACCTCCTCTTTGAGTTCTGCCACAAGGCGGTCCAGGTTGTCCACCTGCTCGCACCTCACGCACACAGTCTCTGTGCCCCCCGCAGGTGGTAGCAACAGGCTCAGACACTCCCTGCATCCGGAGACCTGAACTGCCGCAGTTTTGAGCGGTCAGTCGGTCTGGGTGTGTACAGACTTCCTAGAGAGAGCACTATGCATGGTGTACACCATTGCAGCTTAGCTAGTGGTACACCGCTGTTAGAGGACTTGTTCATATGGGTGGGGGGGGAACACTCTGCCCTTCCTGCTCGCCCTTCCTGCTCACCCTGTCTGAGCAAACTGCCGTGCTAACCGACCTGCCACGCCCTACTGACACCCTACTGACACGCTACTGACGCACCACGCCCTGTTTGCCTGCCCTGTTTGCTCGCGCTCCCTAGGGGCTGCTTTTGAACGGCCGGGGAGGGGACGCTGCTGGCTCCGCCTACTGATGCACTCCAAAAACCTCCTAGATTACTTGTGCCCTCCTGTTTTATCCCTCCAAAGGTACAGAAGCAGTTAAAGAACCATTAATTTTATTGTTAAATACTGGACACTTGTCAGATGTGGCTTCTGTGTGGGATATCAGGTAAGCATGTAGCATAGAAGTGATTTGTCTCTAAAAGGATAAGGGGAAAAGTTCATAGACGTGGAGAGAAAACAGAAGGATAGCTCTTGAGCTAGACTGAAACAATGATGAGCAAAGCATTGCCCAATGCTGAGTTCTTAAAAACAGGTTTTCATATAGTCTTTGTGGGTAAGAAGGATCACATTAAGAAAAAATAAACCCTGTCATTAATATCTACTCAGAAAGCAAATATTTACGCAGCTCTGGAATTTGGCTAACGTCCAAAGGTAAAAAGGATATTGTTGGTATATTTTTTGTTATATCTGCTCAGAAAAGCTAATTGATATTTTGATTTTCTTTTAATAAACAATACACTGGGACAAAACTCATCTCTGATGTAATTCCATTAAAACAGCTCGGCAATAGTGAAGTAATGTAAGGGGTGCATTTGGCTGATAAAATTTGCATACTGTCTCACAAGGACTTGATGTTTTTCAAGCTGTGTAATTGGGAACCAAACAATTACTACAATAGGTCAACAACTGTCTATTCCATGAAGTGCACACCATATTGTTAGAGAAATTATAGGTGGTTTTCCATGCCACTGCACAGTGCTTTGTGAGATTAAGCAAGGTCGCAGGATATGAAAAGCAGGAAAAGCTTGCAATGCCTTCTTTATCTCTGCAAATGCATTTTCATCATGAATTTCAGCACTGTAATTTTCAATGTAATTCTTTTCTTGCTAGTTCTATTTTCAAAGTGTTTTAGAGAATCTCCTCTTGCAACATTGCTTGCCACTGAAGCAAAATATATAAATCTCCTAGTGAAAGAAGAATTTTGCAAGATAATGTTTTTCAGTCTCCTAACTGTACATTTTCAGCCCCTCATAAGTTAGTAATCTTATTCTACTGCTGACAGTATGAAAAGTCCAAGTAAGAGGAGATACTTGTCCTAGGCCTAGAAGAATTCTCTTCTTTCAATATGTTCACTCAAATATTGGATAAATTCAGTCATGACAAAACTCAATATATGTTGGTAGACTGCAACCAGGGATGAATATATCCATATATTTTCACTCAGAGGGGATTTCCTCAAGATAAGCAAGTATTTTACAGTTTTGTAGATATGTTGTTGAAAAGTCAAGAAAGAAGTAAGGAAGAACTACAAATAGGAAGAATCAAGAAGTAAATGGTAAGAAAAAAAAAAAAAAGGGATACATTAGAATGGCTCATGTTTATCATATTTTTACAGAAAAACAAACAAACCAACAAACAAACAAACAGGCATCTAACAAAGAAAATGAAGGATAATGCTCTAAATTATTTCTGTGTGCCATTATTCAATTTTCATTACATGCTTCCTATTTCTGACTGGGGAATGAAAAGCATCAAATTGAACTCAAGGTTTGAAATTAAAGCAGAAACACCTGTCTGGAGCATAGTCTGGATTGTGAGAAAGGCAGTTTTCTAGGAAAAAAAATAAAATCTGTTTTTACCTTTATTAAAAGATATAATCAATCTCTGTTATTTTTACTATGTTGATTTTCCACCCAAGTGTGAATCTTGTTCTGAAGAAACAAATATGATTTTTGATGAACAGGAAGAAGGATGAGTTTTACTTGTTAAAGTCTTAAGTTGAAATTGGACTAGGTATGATGCACGAAGACCTCAAGTAGTATATTTTGGTCACACAGGAAGTAAAGAGCATTTTTTTTTTTATTATTTGTAACATTAGAAGTCAAATAGTCATTAGATCAAAGGGTGACTAACAAGTAAACAGCTGTAAGGAACATAATATCAGTGTGACAGTGAGTATCTCCCAACAAGATAAGGAACTACTTTGCATATTGATCATTGTGTAAGGAGTTCTAATCAAGTACAGTCAAGCTAAAATTCATCTGGCTGATAATTTATTAGTATTAAGTATTTATAATATAATAAATATAATTTATTGACTATTTCACAATAAAAGGCAAAGATTGGTTTATCATTGCTGTAACATGCCGTGTTTAAACACACAACATATAATTTAAATAATGCTTAACACATGACTTACAGAGGAACTTGAGTGCAAAGTATTTGCCCAAATAGAGTATACTGTTAGCAAGCCCACCTGTTTCTGGCAAGAGTTAATATGTAAGAATCCTTCTCAGCATTCTTCAGTCCCTGTCCTAGGGAAATTGAAGTCCTTTTGATATTTTGGGCCTCTCTGCATGTCTCATACATAGAAAAGCACAAGAAGCATATCAGGGAGTTGCAGAGTAACACATTTATAAAAGACTCTCAAAATGTCAATGTCATTATTCACTGGAAGACTTAGTCATGGTGGAGCCCACTTGGTTTGGATTCTTAAGTTCCCACCCAGGGTTAGACTGCACTGAATATAAATCTGTAGTACGTCTTCCAGTTGGTTTCATCCTAAAAGAATGTAGTCCATGCACACTAGAACTTGTCCAACAGATGAATGAATACCTATATTCATCCTAATACCTAGGAATGATCAGAGAATTCACTACTGCCCTGAAATAAAGAACTAATATAATTGTACCCACAGATGATGATGCACTTTTTCTCCATGGGAATGCAATTGTACTTATCTTTTTTGGCAAGACTTTACCATTTTAATATTCTTTGATCAATATTACCCATGCTTATATGCCCCTTCTCTGGGTCATGTTGGAGGACTACTCCTTTTTTCAAATCCATCAGGTATTTGATCCAACTGTTGTTGCTGCAACAAGATCCTTAGGCTCAGTGGAAGGGAATAAACAAAATAGGGGAAGAATGGTGGACTGCCATGAATAAAGAACAATTTGACTCCATAACCCAAGAGTGATGGTTGAGGTAGAATGTCAAGAAAAATCCAATTTACCTAGGACCAGTATTTCTGGGCAATGTAGTTTTTAGATCCTAACAGCACTCTCCTTCACAAACTTATTGGAAAATGTAATCATTTTTATGTTTTATATTTTTATAGAGAGGAAAGGAAGGAAGAATATTTTTCCAATAGCATATTGGATCTTTTCTTTTTGGTATTTTAAAAGACACCATGAAAGCTTACTTAAACTAAACAAGGAAGTTTTGTATATTTAAGAAAGAACACTGATAGTCACTAAAAAGAAGTCTACATAATTCAGTTATTATTTCTATTAACTTTACTTCCAACAGCAAGAGCAGAATGAATTTCTGAGCTGTGCCAATATTTCCTCAAATTCTGGTAAGTTCATTGCTATGCATACTTCCTCGAAAACTGGGATTCGCAACTTTGAAAAAGGTCTTTTCTACCAGTATTTCACTGTGGAAGATGAATCTTCCATTAAGCATTCAACATTTTGCATACGAAGACTCTTATATGTTACTTAATCAGGGAATCGATTCAAAACTTGTTCTTTACACATGGCTGATTGCCTCAATAGATTGTAAGGTATTAAATGTGTGAAATAGTCTATAAAACCGCTCCAGCCAATTAATCCTAATTTCACAACTCTGAAGTGGAGTTTTGAAAGTACCTGCAAATACTTTGGTAGCAACCTTTCTGATATATGTACCCTTTCTGTCAATACTATTCATTACTACTGCTATTTAATTCCTCTTCTATTCAAATTAAATACCTTCCAGTCATTCAAAAACTGAATTATGTTGCTGCTTCCTGCAATTGTCACACTAGTTAATTAGCTCTTGGCATGCCTGAGTGTCTGAAGAAATTGGGAAAATGATTTGTAATTGTTCACTGAAGTACAAAGAGGCACTTAAAATAAATAAAGCCACATAAATGTACAAGAATAAATGTGTATTTCAAACTAATTTAGGCGAAAAATTTTATTTTATCAGCAAAAATTAGAAAAGCTTGTTTATTTTATATACAAGCTATGTGTTCACCACCTCTGCTTTTAGCTGAGCTTCTCAAAGTTATAAAACATTCTGAAATCAATGAAAAAAAGAAAGAAAAAAAAAAAAAGAAAAAAAACAATTTTATAGAAACAAACTGCCAAATAAAATTTTAAAGAGGCCCCGCAATCCAGCCTAATGCATTAAGTTGATTCTCATTGCTAGTTTGCATTGTAAGTGTATTAACCTGGAGATATTTTAATGTTATAGCACCAGAGACATCAAGATCTATGAAATCCTCAGATCCTTGCTCTAGGTCACAGATACTCTTAAAATGACTTTATGAGTCTTCATTGCTACAAAGCAACATTAAGCTAACCCAAGTAACCAGAAGAGAATTTCCTCAAAACCTTCCTTCTGGTAGCCATTGAACTTGAGAAATATAAAAGTAGGAGACATCTGTTTTCCATTCCTTGTTTCTCAGACTTGTGAGTGCAAAAGGAAGAAACAAGTTTCCAATGAATCCCTGTGAGTGCTTTGTCCTACCTGTTACACAGGGGGTGATGAGGCTTTCATTATAGTGCCATGTTTGCAATGGCCATGTCTTCCTGCATCATATTGTAAACCACCATATAAGCAAAATTAATTTAGTCAAAGCAGGGGGAATGCACTGATTCAGACATGAGTAAGTTCAGTGTGATATTGCCTTTACAGGAAATCCCAAACTACATCAATTTCAAAGGTGGTTTATTCCAGCTGCTAATTAGATTATTCACATAATACATACTGCACATGAAATGAACTGGGGAAGAGTAGGGTGTATATGCTGAGAGGTAAATGGCTCTTAGCAGGTAGGAACTTCAGAAGTCTTGTTGTCTGTTGGCTTGTTGTTTAGCAAATGTTCAGTCTCCCAAGGAGTCATGTATATACAAATGAGGATGCCAAGTTCCTTGTTAATGCAGAATTTAATGTACTGCAACAGTGGTGTCAGCTAATTAGCTTGACAGACCAATAGATTTTCCAATAAAACTGATAGTATAAACCATTCTTTTTTATTATTTAGATCAGTCATTGTAGCCTTTTGATGAAATTAAAATCAATCCAGGAATAAAGACTCTGAGTCTGTAGGCATGCTTGTAATTTTGGTCACCTCGTCTAAGAATTATCTCTGGCTCACTTCCCTTCAGTACTTTCCTGCTCACTGTAATTCAGCTTTCTTTGAAAAAATAAGCTGCAAGGGGTGCATTAATGCTCATAATTTGATCAAAAAAAAGGCAATGCAGCATGGAAAAAAATTTTCCCAAAGAGTAGCCATTTCAAATAAATTTCCAGTATGTACAGCTTAAATTGTTCATCTTTTCTAAGTTTTGTCACTCCTATTCTTTCTTTTCAGAACAAAATTACTGCACAAAATACAGTAAAAATATTATTACTCTATGCTTCAAAGTGTCCTGTGATTTAATCAAAATACTTATTGCTGTTATTGGTAATCCACTGTATTGTGGTTGGACTCCAATGCTACTGTCTAGGCAGATGGGAAGCCGTGATCCAGAGAGAGAATCCATGCAAGGTCTGGATTCTGCGTGCTGTCTGTCCTTCTATGGTCCATCTCTGGAGCAAACTCATCTTGATCAAATCATAGGTAAAACCCAATTATAATAATAATAATAATAATAAATAACATATATCTATATTGAATAAAATAGAAACCATAAATTGAACATGTATGTAATTAAGTAGATCAAAATGTGGTTAAATGTGCTTAAGTGATCACAAACAATGTTTATTGTCCATGATATCATTATACCATTAGCAGCTGGATTTCACCAACAGGCATAGAAAAAGTTTTGCAATAGATGTGATGGTTTCACACTGTTAGGTAGTTAAGCATCACCGTGCTGCTCTCTTCACTCTCTCTTCTCAAAAGAACATGGGGAGAAAAGACAATGAAAAAGGCTCTTGGGTTGAGATCAGGACAGGGAGATAGCTCATCAGTCACCATCATAGGCAAAACAGACTCACAATAAGGAGGTTAATATAATTTAATTATAATATCTTCTATATTATTTAATATAATCCTCCAATTTTCCCTACTTCTCCACGTGGTCCTCTCCACGGGCTACAGCTCTGGCCTGGGGCCTGCTCCTGCAGGGGCTCTCCATGGGCCACAGCCTCCTCCAGGCCACATCCACATGCTCCACCGGGGGCTCCTCCACGGGCTGCAACATGGAGATCTGCTCCATGTGGGACCCATGGGCTGCAGGGGGACAGCCTGCTGCACCAGGGGCCTCTCCACAGGCCACAGGGGAACTGCTGCTCCCTGCCTGGAGCACCTCCTGCCCTCCTAATGCACTCACCTGGGGGGCTGCAGGGCTGTTTCTCACTCCTGTCTCCCAGCTCCTGTTGCACAGCAATTTTTTTTTTCCCCTTCCTTCAATCTACTCTCCCAGAGGCCCAACCAGCTTCACTCCCTGGCTCAGCTCTGGCCAGAAGTGGGTCCCTTTGGAGCTGGCTGGAGCTGGCTCTGATCTAACATCGGGCAGCTGCTGGGCTCTGCTCACTGCTCTGCAGTCCCCCGCTACCAAAACCTTGCTACAGAAGTCCTATACAGAAAACCAGTGAGTTGCTTATGTAGAGACATGTTTGTATTAGGTGTGTAGAGGCACACCTAATACTGTTGCTCAGCTGCAGGTGTAATGTAGGTTTATATGCAGGTCACTTGTAGGTACAATGCCTTTATAAGCAGCTTTATGGAAGTGAGGGAGTGAGCTTAAAGTGATGTAGGTTGTTATTTTTGCATCAAATAATTTTAAAATACTTAGCGTTTTAATTGGTTATTTAAATCACCAAAATATATTCTGTGAATCTTTTTGGCCAAGTGGATTTAAGGTACAAATGGAACGTGGCAAGGACCTGTGGAAAGAAATTTGGGAAACCACTGTGTGGCCGGAGAAAACAGACGTCTCCTTAGGTTACCCTTTGAGCTGCTGGGAGAAGCAGAGGCAGCATGATAAACTGTTTCTGTAGTAGATCTTTTCTATAGAAAACCAACCTGCAGGACAGCTTCACCTCTGTTTTTCTTCCCAGTGTTGCTCCTGGGTTATGCATTTTTTGAAAGCATGTCCTTTTTTGAAAGCACGTCCGTCTTTGAAAACGGTCACCTCAGTGGTGACCGGCAGAAAGGTGGGCAATCCAGAAGGGAGTGCCAGCCTCCTTCCATGGGCAGGCTTTCTGTGCAGGCTGGGGGAGCTTGACCTAACTAGAGAAAGCAGAAAGTCTACAGATTTTTTTTCTCTCAAACTTTTTCCTCTCCTTGCTTTGTCTCCTCATCTTTCTTTTTCCTATCTATTTCTTTCTCCGAGATTGCACATTATGTATTTTTTTTCCCAGATGCATTCTAACGGGGTCGCAGACGCTTTAAAATGGATTGCCACACCAATATAGAGGAATATGAGAGACAAGGGAGTACGCCTTGACTGAAGGATGAAATGACATGTAGTTTGGCTACCAGTGCAGAGACAGCTTTGATTGAAGTGAAATACAGGAAAGGCGTAAGAGCAATCACAGGAAACTATTATAGATCTCCAAGGGCAGAATGAAAAGGCAGGCTAGGAAATGCTTATGCAGATGGAGGAAGCAGCTTTGTGGAAAGGCTGGGACACTGATCATGGGGGATACACTCAGCATCCCTCTGAGTCTAAATTGTATTGTTCCCAGTGGGATTTTAGTGGAAACAATTTCAGAAGGGATTTTCAAAAGTTTTAAGATATACTGAAATAAATAAATGAGATGATGCTTTATTGTTCCATTAATAGACAAAGAATTTTTTAGCAAGGGTGGAAGCAAGACCAAAAACAACACAAAGAGCTTTTCTGTTAGGTACCAGTGGGCAGGTATCAGTGTGTAATAATGACAGCTGCTTTTCCTAGATACAGCCACTTCATTAGCTTGCCCCTTATGCAAATTCTTATATATTTCCAACACCTTTGGCAGGCTTGGAGAATCCAAAGCTGCCTCCTGTAGGTGAGGGAGCTGAACCCCAGCCCACAACTCCTCTTCAGCTGCTGTATGTTCATGTAGCTCCATCTGTACAATTGATTTCTGCTGAGAGTCTGCTCCATTTACTGCAGAATATCCGGTGAGCAATTTTTTAAGCTGTTAATATTGCAAGGGACAGTAGTTAGTGACTGCAGCAAGTACAGGAAGGGAAGAGGAGAAATAAATGCTAAAATATCTGAGGCACCAGTGTGTTCAGAAAGTACGTGTGTGAAAGAAATAAAGATGGATACGAAATCAGGCTTGCAGGAGCTTCTGCATATGTTTTCAATAATCGAGAATTAACTGTTATATTTGGCAGAGCGCCATGGAAATCAGAGGATATAATCTTATAACTAGGAAATTAGGAACTATAAAATGTTTTAAGTACACAAGAGGGAATAAACATATGTAATAGGTTACTGTTCAAACAAGGAAAACTAGCAAGACAGCTTATAGGCAAAGGGTAAGAATGGGAGGAAAATGGAAACTGCCTGAATCTTCGTATTTCCTACAGGGTTTTCTGAACCACCCTCACTGAATAACCACTTGGGTATTCAGAAAACTTTTGAAAGCAAGAAAAATTTTTGTCAGTGGCTTGAACAGCTTAAGAAATAGTGCAAGTCTTATTTTTTTCTTATTTATTTATATGATCTCTTCCACTGCAGTCCATATTGGGCCAATCCAGACAAATAATTTTAACAGTTTATGGAAATTTATAAATAGAATATATATTTGTTATTGTAGTAACTGAGTTGAGACAGAACATCACTACTGTGCAAATGGTTTCATGTTTCAGGTACTTCCCTTATCAACTCCTTTTGTAAAGGCATGTGGCAGACTGAAAAAGTAAAGCTGAGTGCTGGCAAGTCAAACTCAAGTGTGTCATGGGATTAATTCCACAGAAATCTTTGCTTATTTGAGGAGGACAAGATAAAATAAATGCTTAAAATGGGAAATTGAAATATTTTCAAGATGTCTTTCAGTGCAGGCCTTGGATCAAGTAGGCTGGAGCACAGAATTTATATCTATGTTCTGTCTTTCTTCCAGACTCTCCAGTTAGCTGTTTCAGTCTGTGAGCCAGAGGCCAAATATATCAAAATCTGTGATTTTATGAAGAGCATAATAATATTATTAACCACAATTTGATGAAGGCATTTTGAAATTCTCAAAATAGAAAATCTTTTGAAATGAAAATTGGCAGAATGACCTAAGACAATTACAACGCTGTGATTGTCTTTATCTCTTTCTAGTGAAAGGACTTTGTGAATTGTGTTAGCTTTTATATTAAACTTCATGTTAGATTTAGAATGAGATGGTAAAGATACTGGATGCAAATTTCTCTGAAGCAGGGCTATTTCCATCTTGATAATTAAAGTAAGAAAAAAAAAATCCTTATTGCTTGAGAGAGAGAGAGATTTCACTCCCCATGTTTAATTTTGTGTTTTCTGGTCTAGTGGCCTCTCTCAGTTCCCCGGCTCAAGAAGTATTTGAACATTCTGTGGTGCTTTTGAGTTGAAGCAGTGCTTTAAATATAAATTCTTGTAAGTGCTTTGCACTGGTTTGAGTGTATATCCTTGTGAGCAATGTTCTTTGTGAAATGAAGCCTGTATGAACACATTTGATATCTAAATAAAGGCAAAGAAGAAGAACATGTAATATTTAAACATTTAAAAGTTCATTTAAAATCTTGACTTGTTTTCTGTTACGCATTTTATGAAATGCTTGCCTAAATCAGGCCAAGAGCATCTAAGTACATTGTACATTCTTCTAACATATGTTTACAGCTTAAATAGATATGTTTACTAGATACAATTCTTTCGTAAAAAGAGGACAAGTTCCGTAAGACCATATGATAGCCATTATCACAAATATAAATTCCCATTTCAATGATGAAGGTGTTCTTAAAGATTGCCCAATACTGGGAATCCCAGAAGGGTTTTATAATTATGAACCTAACAGTGATGCTGCTGTTAAGATGTCTTCATGTTGCATCTTGTGAACCCGTCATCTGATTTTAAGCCAGCCTCTGCGTTACACCCCGTATTTTCATCTAAGCATTTTGTACAGTGTAATTACTTACTTTAAATTATATATGGAGTGGGAGGGAAGAATGAAAAGAATAAATCAGTCAGAGATGATTGCTGTTCTACAGAAGAAACCTGTACTGTGAAGGCTTTTTAACAGGGCATATAAAAAGAATGACTGTCTAGAAAAGCAGACTCAATTATTATTATTATTATTTTTTTAGATGAATGGCCTATGGTCCATCTCCATAACTTTTCATCAGGTTGGTCCTAGCCGTATGAAACAAAGAAGTTTGTGAATGGTAGTGGCTAACCCAGTCTGCAAACTCACAAAGAACTACTTACTCTGTTGTCCTGCACTAATGACATAAATTTGGAGAAGATGACTGTAGAATGTAGATGACTGTTGAGGTGTCTATTATAATTTTGAAACATTTTATGAGGGATTTTTTTCTCCTTTTCTAAAGCTAGTGTAAGATGGAATCTTAACTATTCCTGCATTTATCTAGCTGTCTGCATGATTACAGTTTGAAAAACTCTCTGAAGACAAAGAGTCCACATTATTTTAACAATATAACATTTCTTTAAGCCTGGGAAAATATGCCTCAACAAAATTTATCCCACTACTTGATTTTTTTCTGCAATGATTATTTTTTATAACATTTTAATATTTTTCCTTAAGAGAATAAAAAGAAAATCTGTCAAAGTACTCAATTCAACATATTTTGTTGAACATGCATTTATTTTTGCTTTAAAAGTTCATTCTATGCAACTGCTGTCCCAACTGCAAAATGCATGCTATGTGGCCTCTCTGATCAATTATATCAATGGGTGAATAGTATCTAGGAAGTGTTAACTACATACCTGTTATATTAATTTGCACATTAAAAAACTTCACGTATAAGCACAGAATACTGTACACATTGAAAACAATTGAAATTTCCTGGCATATGTGTCATAGACAAAAGACAGGTTAAACATCTATAAAAAAGTAATCAATATGAATGGAGCAATACTTGCTCCATTCTGCTTATTGTACAATGTTTCTGATGAAGTTTTCTGTTGCATAAAACATATTCCCTCTTTCTTTATATATTATGGCAGTTAGCTTAGATCTCAGGGGAGAAATAAAAATTGATATTTATTTATATTCTGACTTCTAAACAGGCCGAAAGAAGCTGCCTAAACCAGCTACGCTCTCTTTGATGAATTGAAATGTAAGTTGAATTACAGAAAATGCTGGTTTAGCTTAGCTCAATTCATTGACTCGCACTGTTATACTCTAGCAGCAACCTCAGGGGAGTGGGGTGTGAAAATCCCGCTTGAAAGATTTATGTACAGAACATTATGATTGAGAAAACTTCAGAGATAAAGAGATACAGAATGTTCTACTGATACAACTAAAGTGGGGTGAGACAGGAACTTGATTAAAAAACTGATTAAAACAAAACAAAACAAACAAAAACAAACAACAAAAATACGAAGTAGTGAAATTCAGCTGTAAAAGACGAGAGGCAGATCATGCATGCTGGGTTATAATATTCTAGCCAAAGCCCAGACCTCCCCATATGGTCAGAAATACGATTGCTACCATATGTCAGAAGAGTTTCAGCAGAAGATAGTCAAAGAAGTGCGAATGCATAGTAGAGGCATCACATAACACCAAGAGAGGAAATCAAAATAGATATTCATAGTCCCAAGGCATGAATACTGTCTTGAAACTTTTGATCAATTGCATCCTGTGCTCATCACAGCTCAGCTTCAGAAGCAGCCAGACAAATGTGTCTATTCTGAGTGAATTCATGAATTACAGTTGAGTTGAGAAAGAGAGAGAAAAATCAGACTTTATAGGATATTTGGCAGAACAAAATCTAATATCCTTCACTGCAGTTTTAAGCTGGTGTATAGTCCAAGAAATAATTCTTAGCTACTGTACAGTGATAAAATTAAGCAGTAGTTAAAGCAGAAAATACCAACTTGTCTTGATTGCAGGAAGCAGTCACAGGGGGATGGATCATCCTAATCAGCACCTACAGCCCCTGAAATATCTTTTTTTTTTTCCCTGGACATTTATTTAACCCCTTACTGCTAGGCAGAAATGTCTGAGAGATCAAAGTGGTGCAGCAGTGGCACATACGATTCTGCTCACAGCGTCTGTCGTCTGTAGCAACCCAGCAGCTGTTCCCCTGGTTCTCTCCACCACCCTCCCTATGGCTCCCCTCTTCATTTCCCCCTGTCCCTTGCAGCCAGCACCGCTCACTCATGCTGGGCACATCTGGTGTGTAGCAGCAGCCCCTCCCCTTCTCAGGCTGGCACAGCTGCTGCTCCTAAATGGGAGCTAGCCAGGCAACTGCTCCTAATGATTCCCCTGACAGCTCTTTTCCACTTACTGATCCAGCTTTCCTATTCACCACCTGCTTGATTTCCCTTCCCCAAACACCCTGGCTGCTCAAACCCACACTCTGCATCCTGTGCTCCCAGCAGCATGCACACTGAAGCACTGCTAATGCTGTTCTCCACAAACCGGTTCCCGACACCGCCAGCTCAACAGCTACTCCTGTTGTCATCTTTGAATTTAAAATAGCAAGCCAATGAATGGAAGGTGAGTTCTCCTGGTCGTTGTTTTGCTGTGTTCTGATTCAGAGCATATTCCTAGATCATAATACTATGAATAGGTCAAAGCAAGGCTGAAGTTCTGAGGAAAAAAAATAAATCTTAGGAATTGGAGTCTCAGTCTCTCTCTTATTCTGTGAAAAAGGTTGTTCTAAAAGTTGTGCCCTCGTGTTGTGATGAGGGTTTTCCCATAGGTACAGTCAGTCTTGTTATAGTTCATTTGTGTAGTAATGACGTCAGGTAGCAAAACAATTAAACACTGAACCACCAATTTCTGAATTACTACTTTCTGAGACTTAAATATGATGCAGGATATGATCCAGAAGTATCTGGAGCCTGGAAAATTCGGCTAGGATATGAGGACCCCCATATGAGGAGCCCATGCAGAAGCAGAGAGTCCTGGGGGGAGCTGCCACCTGTGGGGAACCTGTGCTGGAGCAGTTTGCTCCTGGGGGATGTACCCCATGGTACGGAGCCATGTGCGAGCAGTTCTTGAAGAGCTGCTGCCTGTGGCAGCCCTGCAGGCTCAGTTCGGGAGACGGAATCCCATGGGAGGGACCCCACCTGGAGGAGGGGCAGAGAGTGACCATGAAGGAGCAATGGAGATGAAGCATCAGGGACTGACCGCAGCCCCCATTCCCCATTCTCCTGTGCAACTCAAGGGGAGGAGGTGGGAGAGGGTGGATGGCGGCAAGGTGTTTTTAGTTTGCTTTTAGTTTCTCACTCTTCTAGTCTGTTAGTAATAGGCAATAAATTCAATTAATCTCCCTATGCTGAGTCTGTTTTGCCCGTGATGATAATTGTTGAGTTATCTCCTTGTCCTTATGTCAGTCCTCGAGTCCTTTCCATTGTATTTGCTTCCCCTTTTCCTTTAAGGATTGGGAGTGAAAGAGTGGCTGTGGTGGAGTTCAGCTCTGTAGCAAGGTAAAACCACCACACCAGGCAAACTCCTGGGCTGCTGTAGGATGACTACTAGTATGGCATTGCCTTTTTTTTTTTTTTTTTTTTTTTCCAAAATGCTGTGATGAGCAGAATAGAAATGAAGAGTACTTCTGAAATCTCAAAAAGAAAGAAAAAATAATTTTGGAAAAGTATAACACTACTCCTACTACTACTGCATATGTTCCTTCTGCCTGTGCTTTTTGTGTATGTATTCAAAGCTTTGAATGTTCAGTAACCTTTTGCAAGCAGTGGTTGACTGAAATTCATTTATATATCCAAAATATAACAAAATGTAACTTCATTTTTAAAAGCTATCTGAAGCAGTGAAGTAGGAACTCCAATGCTGTTGAAGGGATTGGTCACTAGTTCAGAAGTCATTATAGAGGATGAAGCTGGAGCATGGCCATTCTGGCAGAATAGCATTTGGTTCTTTCCTGAGTGCCCAGGGACTCGAATCAATTTCCCACAATGCAGTACTTTAAGTTTTCTTTGATCAGGTTGCATTTCACATTAAACATCAGAATTGTAAGACCTAGTGTATAGATATGTACCACTCTTTTTGCCAGTTGCTGTCTGCTCTCTGTTCTTTATCATCCTTTATGCATATTATAGCATTTCACTTTAAGCATGCCTAGAAGGAAAGGTGGAGGTGGAAGGGGAGGGTATTTCACTTTCTTATTATGACTTTGAAACTGCTTTAGCCAGTAACATGAGAACCAAGTGCAAAAGAGCAATCAAACAAACAAGCAAAAAACCTTTTGGATGCATCTTCTCTGAAAGATATGAGTGCAGTCGAAGGAGAGTTACAGTATCCCATCCTTCTGAAACCTAATTTTGAGTGCATTGGTGTTAGCAGACAAACTCTTTGAAAGGACCTTGGACAGGGTTCTAGACAACACAGTAGTCCCTCTGAATGCCATGTGAATTTCCCATTCCCCCAGAGCAGTTAGCTTCAGACCATTGTAACTGAGCTCAAAAAAATGTATTGCACAAGTTAACTTCAGGCAGTGACTATGATGTGGATAGTGGTAGAAAGAATGGGGAGTAGTGCTCTCTGGAAAAATAGAGAGCAGGAGGACCGGGATGATTTTCTTCACAGCAGCCTTTGTTGTTGCCATCAAATGTGACTCAAATGAATACACCTAATTCTAACATCTCCAGCTTTTCAGTTCCACTGGCTTCCTGTCATTTTTGTGAAATTAGTTTCTTAGCAGGGAATATTTCAATTTTCTTTCCCTCATTCCCACCAGTCTAATGATTCTTTACCATCTTAATAAGTACAATGAATGTGCTCCATTAATGGGCAGGGGCATTAGAGAATAATGTCATTTCTGAAAACTCTTAAAACATTTCACAATTAAGAAGGCATTGATTCAAGGTCCTTTTCAGATATGAAAAACCCAAGACATTTCCCTAGTGACAGTTACTGCCATATAAGAAGTGGATATTCTAGTAAGAAAGTTTCTTTGATTGTCCAGATGTTGGTCCATTTGCATGAATTAGCTTTTCCTGATCTCAGAAGCTGCCTGAAATGCTCCTTTACAAATAGCAAAGGGCTATTTGTATAAAATTTTTATTCTAAAGTGTGAATTCCAACCCAACAGAAATAGAGGAAAATGTAAATGGAAGTGATTGCATTTTTACATATGTGATATTTAAATCTATTACTATCAAGTTTATGAAGCAGCAATTATTCTGTGTCAAAAATTTGAGGAATACTTTTTGGTCCATAGTTCCTCCTCCCTTTTATTCTAATAGGCAGATGCTTTGCTTGCTTTCTAATTTCTATTAGAAATTTCTATATGCTTTCTATTCAAATAGGCAGATACTTTGCTCAGCTCTGCTCAAGATATGAATCTAAAACGATCCATTCAACTAAGTATTGCCCATTTGACAGCGAAGGGCAAGTTTATGTAGTCAAGTGCAGACATTCATGGCATAGTGAATGTGTGAAATACAAACCATATCTAGTGTTAAATTCATGTAGACAAGTGATTTTACATTGCTTTGTAACACCTGCCTTTCAGGTCTTACAAAGTCTTTCAGGACTTTCTGCTCAGGTAACTCAGCCCAAAGCATGAATGGAGGTGTCTACACATACTTAACATAAACATACTTAAAATACATTAATACATACATACATAAACATACTTAAAAGCTTTGCTGAAATGGCAACAAGTAGTAGACCCACTGAAACCAGTCTGTATGGACTCGTGTGCATGAAAATAAGTATCATATTTGCAGTATTGGAGCCTTAAAGTTTCAAGCTCCTTCTTTAGGGTTTTGAAGGATTCATTCTTACTAGGACGCAGACCTCCTGTTTGAGTATGTATTATGTTTCTTCATTTTTTCCTCAAATGCAAACACAGAGGGTACATCTGTGTTAACATTAGAAATAATTTGCCTCAGGAGTGTGCTTCTGAACAGAATACCCCGATTGTCACCTCTTGACTGCACTTTGTTTTCTGTCATGGAGCACTCTGGAGTGCATGGACTAGGTTTCCTTCAAATGAATATAAACCAGGAACATTTATTCCAAGAGATCAGACAGACTAGTTCAAAGTAAGCATCTCCATATGATATAAAAATTGACATTTTGACCAATAGAGCTGCTTCTCCTGCACAACATTGTTTGCTGTCTTACTTCCTTTAAGCACACAAGCTTATGTGTGCTAGTAATGAGTTTGAATGGACTAGATGATAAAGGATATTTGTAAGTATTCCTCTTTGCAGGGAACACAAAATATTTATTTCAAATCTCAGACAATGTTGCTGCATGTGATTTTTAGTCCATTTGATATTATCCAAGTAGCTTTGCATTGTTGTTTTACTTGTGTAAACTTGCAGCCATACTGGCTGCAGCTGGTGTTTATTCTTGGAAAATGTGGTATGGACTGAAAACTTGTCAGATGCCTACAGGGCTGGCTTTAACTTATCTACAATTGTCATTTTTTGTACTTTTGGTGGTTCCTTTTCTTCATGAGTTAAATCACAGCAGGCTAAATCCTCCTTTATCAAATAAAATAAAATAAAATTCCTGAAAATGCTGTACATTTTGTAATGTCATGGACTAATTCTTGATGTTTGTTCTCCCAGATGTGGTTTACTGACAGCAGTCTCCATGAAGGACTATCTTTCCCTCTAACTATGGCTAATACTACAGAAGAGGTTAACAGTTTAATTAATCTCTCATTATTTCTTGTCACAGTTGAGGCATCTTCAGAAGACTGATAGCATCAAGAAGATAGATAACTGCTGATTTATGTGATGAGAAAGATCAACATTTGCTAATGTGGGACATCACTCACAGCAACAGACCATTTCACTCTGTGAGCAGTTAAGATAAAACCCAGTCATCTGCAATAGTCTTGGCCAATTTCCTTTAATCCCATTAGCAAGACAAGTCTAGTGTTGGTGGTTTTCCCCTCTTATTTTCTTTACGTTTTAGGCTGGTGGTATGCAATGGTTTAGAATACAATGTCTATGTCTGTACTTGATTTGTTTTGTGTTTGTGTAAAATGAGAAGGTAAAAGACATTATTCCATATAGTCCTATTTTTCTTTTTAATACTTATTAGGGATTAAATTTATTCTTTACTAAGACTTCCAGAGAGTTAAATTAATGACTCATTACACATGAAACATGAGCTTTCTTGCCAAAAAGCTAACAAGAATATCTGCTTCATTTAAGTATGGGTGACTCTCAGAAGATTTTTAGGTTCTTAAGAGTGATCTTGTGAATGAAGCAAAAAATGTATTCTCTAGATAGAAAAGCATTGGTCTGAAGTGGCTAATTAATACAGTTCAGGAAAAAAAAAAAAAAAAGGAAAAAAAAGGACATTTATTAATGGAATGTATTTTCAAATAACTCAATGGATTTATTTAATAAACCAAGTTTAATAAAGCTTTTATTTTCATTTATTAGAATTTATTCTGCTCAGATCTGTACATCTGCGCTACTCTTTATTTATTTATTGGCTGCACCTTTGTGTGCAGGGTCCTTCTGAGTGTCCAGAAATAGTTTGAGTCACATCTAGACAATATTGTCTTTATCCTGACAATATTACTGTTGGGTATTTAGGAAACGACCATGGTTTCCATGTAACGTCTAAAGTTGAGATGCAGTGTTGTCAAATGATATGCTCAAGATTGTGGAAGGACACAATAGCACAGCTCATTAAAAAACATGGGGCTTTGAATTCAGATCTTACATGTCACTAGGACTGATATTTTTTCCCTCGTGGACTCTACCTCTGGTGTCTGGATTCCTTCAGCTATCTCCATTTGTATCATTTCTGGCCTGTAATGTCCTCCTTTTAAGCTCTGATTATTGGCTTTTCCCCTGATACTACGTTGTCCTGCTGATTTCATCTACTGAGAGAGAGAAAAAACAAAAGTGGATCTTAGCTCTTTCAACTCACTGTATCCTATCTCAGCCATCCTTGTTCCTATAGTTTTGGATTTTTCTGCATGGGTACAGTATCAGGAAGAAGAATAACAAAAAGGCATGTTAAATCTGAGTTCATGTGAACATGTGCAAAGGTCCTTTAACAGATGTGAAAACCTCTTCCAGCCGAATGGTTTGTTCTGTAGTACACCATGTGGCACTGCATACTGTTAAAACAGATGTGCTATCAAAACAGTTTAGTGCTCCAGTGATTTATTATCTGCACCTTTCCCCAAGAAAGTCTCTTCCTATTACAATGTTATGTAACTGTAGAAGTGTTCAAAATCCTCATCTAAAATGCCTGTTATGTTCAATGAGGAAACCACTCAGAGGAGGAGGAAGATATCTTGTCAAGATATCATTGGTGAGCCTAATTGTTACAAATTGTAAATATGTAAATGAAAATACTTCCAGGAAGTCCCAAGAAATGCTCAATTTCAGTTGGTGTGAGATCTCTGTCTAATGCATATCCCTGATTTACAGAACTATGTATGAGATTTCAAATCCCAAATGAATCTTCTCAAGTATTTGGATGTATGTTTCACCAAGGTGTTGACATTCATTTATGCAAAGGTGGTACATCACATTGCTATACGGACAATTAAATCCTGGACCACCAAAGTCAATAGGAGCTCCCTGGTTTCCAGGTGTTGTGTTCACAATATATAAGCTAACATAATCAACATGTAGGCAAGGACATATGCTTTGGCTGTGTTGATAAATATTTATTTGATCTCATTAGGCCTAATTGGTCCCTGATTGGGTTAGTCAAATGCTTTGCTTACTACTAGCTATGTAACAATCCGTTTTCTTTTCCTGTTTCCTCACACTAATGCAGGCTTTTGGGGTGGGGAAGCATGGGATTTGGCAGTGTGCATCTCTTTCTGCATATTAATATATTCAGCTTCAGCTGAGTTTTCTGTAGATGTCTATGTTCACTGGTTCCATGAAGCTACATGAAGTCACTGGCCCCGTGAAGTCACCAGTTCCACTGAAGTTACGTTCTCCCTCTGTGGGGAATAACAAACTGAAATGGCTTTTATCCTGATTTTTATGACTAATGACTTCTGGAAATATCAAGGGGATGAGATGATGATTTCTTTGTCCTTTCTGGTGCTCAAGTGCTGCTGCTTTTCCCACGGATGGTCCATATGTGCCTGCAGATAAAAAGCCTTTTTTAGGTGAGATCTGTGCGACAGCAGACAACTGAATGGAGGCAGTGCATTGCAAATGACAGCAAGGCAGCAGAAAGTCTGCAGAAAAGACATGCACACAAATAGGATAGGGGAGGAAGGGAAGTGGGGGGTACAGAGTGCATTAAGTGACGTTTGGGGAGACACTGTCTAATAGCTACTAATGCCAAGTTTTATTATTATTGTTTTTATTATTGTTGTTGTTAGAACATGTAAACATTGCAAGAAAGCTTCTTTTAATGTCTAAAACAGTTTTTTATAGACGACAGGTTGTACAGGTTGGGGGTTGGACTAGATGATCTTCAGGGGTCCCTTTCAACCCATTCTGTGATTCTGTGACAGGTCTGATAGTCAAGATTTTTGGCGATTGGTCTTATTAAGAGTATGAATATGAATTGGCACTACAGAGGAGTAGCTGCTTGTTCCTATTCTGTGGATGATTTTTTAAAGATACAGATTACAAACAAAGTTGGGCATCATTGGACTGCTTGTGTTAAGATTTAAGAAAACTTGCAGAAGGGTCAGGGATACTTTGACCTATAATCTCTCTATAAAGCTGTAAAACACCCTTACTTTTTTTTTTTTTTTTTTTTTTTTTTTTTTTTTTTTTTTTTGTAAAAAGCCTTTTCTGATCTCACCTTTCTGCCCTTGCCATGATGAACAGTATTTTTTCCTTCTTTCTCTGAGTGGAACTGCTATTTCTGATAACAAACTGTATCTGACTGGATCTGACAGTAGTCTTCCATTGGTCTTGAAATAAAAACCTCTCCTCTTTTAAACCTGCCCTTACAGGTCTCCATTCTGGTCAGTAAGAAAGATTCTGCTCTTTTGCTGGGTTTAGAGAATCTATGTAATATCAACTTCCACACAAAGTTTTGATGCCATACCTATGAGCACTTAGCCACCTCCTCCCAAACAACCTTTTCTGGCACTAATTGTCTAAAGAGCAGAGAAAGAGTGGATGAAAGACTGGTTTCTTCTCTCTGCTAACTTGAACTGTGCTAATACGACTGCTCCTACCTCATATTGCTTTAAAAATTCAGGCTCAACAGGATGTGGGAAAAGTAGGATCCAAGGGGTGAAGATGAGGGGAGAGTAATAAGAGGAAGAAAGCAAGAAGACACAGGAAGATGTATTCGAGTAAAAGATTATTTACATTATCAGAAAGGAAGGCAATACTTTCTGAGAGGAAATGAATCCTCTGAGGCAAACTCATTTGGGAGCCTCAGACTTAAGGCCATCTTTACTTAGCAGATACTCAGGAATTGTTTGGGAGTTTCAGAGAAGTACTGTTAGACCATTTCTTCCTCTATCTTTGTTCTGCACCATCAGAGGTCATAAGGCTATTCCTTTACTGGATTGATAATGAGCACCCCAGAATATCAATGATATTACTCTTCAGAAGGTGTGTGCTCTTAAGAAAAAAGTATTTCCCTGTTTTGTTCCAGCTTTAGAATGAAAAACCTGAAGAAGATGAATTACTATGTTCATTTTTATCCCAGAGTAGACTGTTTAACCAGCTGCTCCTGCTTGAGCTGCCTGACTCAGTATTTCTATTTCAGTAACTGCAGAGCTCTTTGGGGGCTACTTGTGCTAGGTGCTGTCTGCACATGGTCTGGTGCTGTCTATAGTTTACTATCCTAAACAGATGGACAAAGATGGGAGTAAAAAGAAATAGTACTACCTGTATTTTACATATAGAGGACTGAATGACAGAAATTACGTGCCAGGTGTTTGACGTAGTTAAGCCACTTGATAAATGGAGTGTGATTGCCACATAGGAAGCCCTTGACAAAGCTAGAAATAAGCCACAGTTTAGTCTAAGCTCTGTGACAGAAGTTTAACCTAACCTAGGTTTATAAAAAAACACACCCAATCACTTTTTTTCTCCTTCTGTTTTTACTCCTGTTGAAGTTTTATGGATAAACCAGCCATGTTTAAGGGAAGAGCGAGGGACACCCAACTGAGGCTGTTGGGCAGTAGGGCTTTCTATCAGACATGACACATCGCTAGGCTTTACAGAGACTGGACAATAGCTATACCCACATTGCCCTCATCCCTTTTCTCAGAAAACAGCTGTCTGCATTATCTGGCTTTATTGACTCCATAGGTATTCCAACCATCCAGACGTTCCAGCCTTCATGCTGTACTGCATATGTATGCTATCACAATTTACACTGGAGGTGTTTCTAACCTGCTTTCTGTAGTTGGCTGGGTTAAGGGGTTAGCACATTTACATTGAAAAAATTATGGTCATTTTGCAGGCAGAATGCTTGTCTCCCCATAAATATGTTTGCATGGAAAAAAGACTGAACTTTAGTTCCAATACACATAGTGGTATTCTGACTGTTCTGCTGAGGTCCCAGACCACTGCTGGTCCTACTGGTGCTTTTGGTAGGAGTGTGCTCTGACTGCCATGTGGTCCCAGGAGGATGGGCATGTTGGAGGAAACAGGGAGAGAGAAGAGGAAAGGCTGGGTGTGCCTGTGCATGCCTGGGTTTCATTCCAGCATGGAGTCAACCAGAGACTGCTCTGGACCTGGGAGCTCAGAAGTTCTCATACATGTATTTTTAGGTATAACTAGTATAACTTTAGACATAGACTAGGTATAACTTTAGACATAACAAGCTGATGAACATTTCCATTCTTCTTGATTTCTTCTCTGGAAAGTGGCAGCTCATGTATTTTTTGTGATCATTCCTGTGTTACTGCTTGAAAAACTCTCGGCATGGTCGTCAAGTTTTACCCTATTTTAAATATTAAAGATCTGCAGTACAAAGAAAAATATTTAAGTTGTAAGGATAATGCCAGATATAAGCAACTGTCTGTTTATCAGCAAATCTGGTATGTGTTTCCTGTGCTTTTGTGTAACACTTTGTAAAACAAGCATATGACAGAATTTTGTCTTTTGAGGGTTTTGTGGAAAACATCAAACAGGGTGAACATTACAATGGAGGTGAAGTCCTGAATATGTCTCTTAATAACAGTTCTCTGTCAGCTGTCAGTATTTAGTATATGCTAAAATGGCTTTAAACAAAAGCTATTAGTTCGTGAGTCAAACAGCGTGCTTTCTATTCCTACATGTTGCTGTTGCAACATTCTATTTCATTTTAATATGTGTATTTCAGCATACTAATATTCAAATAACACATTATCCTCTAATCATCTTTCAGAGATAATTATTCAGCACCTACAGTTTGATCATAACATACAATATAAATCAGTGTCTTCATGGCTGAAAGTAATGCAGGCATCTCAGTCCCTTTTCAGATTCTCTGACTTTCAGTAAAACACTGAGCATATTGGAAGTGAAATTTTGGTCCATTCACTGACACATGCTGTCTTCTAGTGAAATAGAAGCCAACAAAGATATTGAAGCAAGCAAATAAAATGTCTGCATCTTCTCTGTGCTTTGCACATGGTAAGAGCCAATTTTCCCTATTATCAAAGATTAATATGGATCTTAAAATTTCTTCATTAGTTCGCCATAATGAACCTTAACATACCCAACCACTTCTTAATTGATACTAACTACAAGGTTAATATCTAGTTAAATGTTTTTTTTTTTTTCTAGACTCTTATTAGCCTGTGGGATGCAGAGAGGTTCCACTTCTCGTATTTTCACCACAGAGGTACCATAATGTAGTCCATATGGAATGTAGTCCAGATTGGCTGAGATATTCCCAAATTATGTAAAACCTGAAAAAACACCCATCTCAATTCACAGAGGTCAAGAGAGTGGAGCCCATCTTTCAGAGGGCCTGAGCCCATCGGTGCCATAGCTCACACGCCCGTCTTTAATCCTTGTTATTCTAATCCTTCTTACTGCACCCTTGTTCAGTCCTGGTTGTCTGAACTTCAGAGACAGCAGGATTTTGTGTATGCTCAAGAAACAAACTAAACTTAGGAAGCACAACAACCTCCTACTTGCCTTTCTCTGCACAGCTGCTGAGACACAAGTTTGTGATTTTCTCTTTCTCCAGACTTCACAAGGACTTTTAGAGGCTCTGGAATAGGCAGCCTGGTTTTCTACAGGTTTGTCTGCTGGTTAAATGATTTCAGTGTAGGCTTTGATGAAATCACTGCCTGGTGTTTTACCAAATGTGACTTCTTCTTGTGACTTCTTTTCCTACCTAAGAAAACATCTCTCTTATACTGTTTTCTTGAAAGTGTGTAGTTATCTTTGAGACCTCTGCTCCTGGTTCATGTTTCATATTTAAACATGTAATTGAAATGGGCCAAGTGAAGAACAGGGAAACAGGGATGGGGACAGACACAGAAATATGCTCATGCATAGGTGATTATATGATCCTCATTTGCTTAGTGGACCATGTTAAAAATATATTCCGAAGAATAAAGGGCTTATTCATGCAAAGTTTTAGGGGTGTATATAACAGTTATCTTCTAGTCTAGATGATTAGGGGGTTGTTTGTTTGTTTGTTTGTTTGTTTTAAGATTTTAAAATACTTTCTATTTTATTTGGAACAGCTTTTCTTTAGGGGAAATCATGCAGTGATTGACCATTGTTTGTACATATATATTGTTTTTATCCATGTTCTTGAAGTAGACTGACTTGAGCATGGAATAAAGCTTTGTTTGTATGCAAGAGAAACATTTAGCAAAACAAAGCAGGTCATGTGTGTAGCAAGAATTCTTTCTGGTTTACTCCATCAGAATTATTTCTAATCATTGTCTGTGTATACATGTATGTTGGATGTTTATGCCACTAGAATAGTAATAGCAATTCTTAACTTAGAGTACCTTATTCAATCATTTAAACTGGTTTCAGAAATAATTTCCTTGTCAGACTCATCACTATAAACTTCTCTGATATGTCTGTACTAACACATGTTGATTAATATAAAGTGTGTCCCATTCATGGTGACAATAACCTGTATGGAGAGGCCTTAGCAGTAAGCTTCGCTTAAGATCCTAAAGCAGAACTTAAGTGCCATGCAGGTGCTCCCACAATTTGTTTGCATGGAAATGCATTTCAACCACAGATAAGATAGTAATAAGGATTTCTCCTGCAGCTTCGTAGCGGAGGAGCTGGGATATATGCCTATTTTGTATCTGGTCCCATCTGATTATACTGACATTTTGACATCTGCAATTTGTCATCATGTATCTTTGAAAGCCATATCTTTTTTTTTTTTTTTTTGACTATGCTATCATGTCATGGCTGTGAAAAATACTTGTTTCACAGGACGCATACAATATATGATGATGACTCTTTCATCAGGTTATCATTTCTTTCTAGTCATGCC
Organism: Netta rufina; assembly: GCF_964035555.1. Classification (NCBI taxonomy): domain Eukaryota; kingdom Metazoa; phylum Chordata; class Aves; order Anseriformes; family Anatidae; genus Netta; species Netta rufina. The sequence goes on from NC_140124.1 coordinate 121,535,036, forward strand.
ATAAAGGAATCTGTGTCAATGCCAGAAAAATAAAAGGAGCAGCAGAAGAAAAAGGAAGCACTTTTTTACAGTCAGCTAGGATTATTGATTTTACAATATTTTTTGATATTTTTTTCTTATGATGTTAATGATTCTTTCTCTGTTTTTCACTTGCTATTAAAAAGTTGAATATAAGTGAAAATTGATCCAGATAGAGAATATGTCTCCTTCAAATTGAAAAAAAAAAAAAAAAAAGAAAAAAAAAGTCTTAGTTTTCTATTTTTGATGGAATAAGTTAATACACATTTTCTTGTAGTTTGTCAGTAGAATTAGTCGAATTATGGTGTTGAAGCTGTCTTTAGGTATTAGCTGTTGGGTGCTTTTATAGTAATACTTTGTTGCATGTATAGGAAAAGTGTACTTTATATGAAAATGTCAACGTAACAGGAAAGGATATGCAGTAAAAGGTAATCATAGTGGAACAAAACTCATTTCTCTGAAGAAGGTTAATACAAAGCTTATGTGTCTCTTCAGTACTTACTCAGGCCTCATTTTGAAGGGTTAAATGTGAATTTAATGATGCAGAAACTGCTCCCTCTGGCTCTATGCAGAGGAATTGATTTCATATCCCTCAAGAATATCTCAGAACCACTACAGCTGATTATTTCATATGGGGAAGAGGTACAGACCACAAATGAAGCATGTTCAAATACTCCATAAATATGATACATAAGTGATATATTGAATGTGACTCCAACAAGTGAATGCACATAAGCTATATGATTTGAAATTAGCTGAAACTGAACATTTTGTTTTGGTTAAGCACAGTTCAGAACACAAAGTTGGAAACTTCTGACTCTTTTCCTAATTTTAGTCAAAGGCAGACTAAAAGATCTAAGATGCTAAATATGGGATGAGTTCCTTAATTTCTCTAATTGACATCATTGAACCTTCACAGTGTCGTTAGTGAGAAAAACAGCCTCAGGTCCTAGTCTTATTTTTATAAAAGAGAAATCTAATCTAAGTCAAGGAATTCTCTTCAGTAGTCTGTAGTATGTTGTCTAGTGAATAAGAATTCAAGTTTCAGATTTGCCTGTAGAAATATATAGTTATTATGCCAAGGCACTTGAGGCCATGTCTTTAAAGGTGTGTAGGTTCCTGAACATACAGACAGATACTTTTGGAAAACCTCTGGGATGCTTAAATACATCCTCAGGCATTAAATCATCATGGACCACCTCTGAAACACCAACAATGGTCATGTTTGGGCTCTGTCCAAAAGCTGCTGTCCAGCTGTAGTGAACAGGTCCATAGCAAATATCCTGATCTGTATCCAGTGCATTATTACAGGTATGTATGTGTTCATATCCTGCTTCTACTCCAGAGTATGAAGAACACAGTTAAAATTTAAAGAAAATTTGAACTTTGTTGACTAGCCAAGGTTCAAGATCTAGCATATGGCAAACACAAAATGTTTTAAGATCATAGAGTAGTGCTTCCCTTTAGGTTCCTTTATAAATACCTCTTGCCTTTTACTGAAGACAACCCAATCAATAGTGTACTTTCATAGTAGACAGTACTTTTGTGTATGAATAATATGGTTTAACGAGATTTTGTTGAGTCCTCAGCTGAAACAAACATTTTGAACATCCCCTTGGTATGAAACACTTGTTTAGTATATACAGTGTAGATTTCTTTCATGAGGGGCTTAACATTCAAGACAGGCTACACAATATCCACCCTGAGAAACTGAAATGAGATTGAATTTGGTTTGAATCCTAATTAGGTACAATGACTAGTCTCTCAGCAGAGCCTGTGCTGAGGAGCTGCACTATCAAAACAAAATTCCATGTAATGCCTACGGAATCTAAATCAAATCATACATGCTGATAATAAAATAAACAGAGAGTGAACAAAAATATGTGTTTTTAAGTCACATGTGATTCATGCAGGATTCATTGCGAGCCTCAGAAGAGGGAAAAGATGATTTTCTGACACACTAGAAACCTGTATAGGCAATTTAATTTCACTTGATAGGTTAAACTTTATGAAGCTGCCTTGGTAATGAAGTTTTATATGTTTCAAAGAATGAGACAATGAGATCTTTTCTCAGATTGTCTCCTAACAGGAAGAAATAATTACAAAAATACACCTGATCTCTGAACAGATGAGGAATATAGTTTGAGCTATTAGGAACAAGGGAAACAATGCTGAAAAGATGTCTGAACCTTCCATCCCCTTCATATATCTTCCTTAGAGTTTCTTAAATCAAATGTAAGCAGAAGAAACAGGTCGTTTTAGAAATTTTGTTAATGGTGATTACTCTCAAGAATGAAATATGTAACATAGAAATTATTTATATTTTGGGGAAAAATAAACACATAAAAACAACTCCTCATTCATTGTGTATTATCATAATGGGATTGACTTAAAGGAGCTGTGATATTTATGGCAGGCAAAGGTCTGTCTCCTGAGATTTAATTCTTTTCTCATTTACATTGTTTTAAGCATGCCCAACTACTTAGCATTTCAAGGAGTTATTACTGATTTGCCACAGTGTGAGAGTAAAATCAGGGTGACCTTTTCATTGCTACAAAAGAAAGACATTTGTTTCCTGATGCTACTACCAAATATCCACTGGATATGAAGGACTTACTGTTAAACTTCTCCAGGGTTAGAAATACTGGTTCTCTTTAAAGTAAGACATAAGCAGTATGTGACGCTTCTGTAAGAAACAAATGAGCTTGATACCTCTTGGGCCCCAGAAGGGAGTTTATTTTGAATGCTTTGTACAGCTCACCCTATATGGATCCCAGACCAACTGTTCTCATTTATTTTAGCTTGTTTCCATAATTCCATTTTGCTTACAAACCTTTCTTTCTGGAGTTACTCAGTTTGCTGAATTGCACACTTATCTCACAGTATGAGCTCTTCAATAATTTATAGGAAATGCATTCTGGTCTGTTTGAGATCTAAGTTAATTTATATGTCCTTGTATTTGTGCAAGGTCTGGATGTTTCACTTTTCATTTCATTGGGCTACAGAAACAAGCTGGCCTTTTAAACAGGAAATAGCCCAGTTCTGGCTTTATTTTGGTGCTCTTTTATGAAAATTTGAAAATACAGAAGTTAAAGGAAAATGACAGAAGATAGATTAATAAAAATGTTAAGGTCTAAATGATCCCAAAGCAAAATGTACTTAAGGTATATAAAAGAAGTCTTCACATTACTTACATATGCAATCCTTGCTACGATCTTCAGGTATTGATCTATTTATATAAAGACACATCTACATACATACAAACCCTCCTACCCTTAGCTTTTCACACATCATGTGCATTTCAAAGAGCAATTTTAACACATTACCTACATCCCACATATCTGACTAAAGATTTTGGTTGAACCACCTATTATTATGCAGATGACATTACATTTTGGATTTTTGAAGGGTGGCTGGAAAATTTCTGATGGTGTTAAAACAGAAAAAATGAAAGAAAAGGAAGGAAGGAAGGAAGGAGGGAAGGAAGGAAGGAAGGAAGGAAGGAAGGAAGGGAGTGTGTCAGTTTGGGGAGATTCCTACAGTCCTTGAAGGTTTCCATTAGAGACGTGAGATAACCTCTGCCTACTTACAACCATTCTGGCCTGCTCACCCTAGCCCTTTTCTGGCTTTTCAGTATGTTAACTGGTGAGGAATTTGAGACCCTGAACACCTTCCATCCTGGAAGAAAAAGGTGGATCCTATGGTATTTCAACATGAAAAAAAATACTGGAAGTTGTTCTTCAGAAATGCAATTTGAGTTTCTATTCTGCTCTATCTCCATTCTTTTGTATAGAAAACAGAGGGTTGTTCCCTTCCTTCCCTTCCTAATTTCCCATAACAGTCTGACATGCATATCTCCTTTTGTCTCCCACTGATACTGCAGAAACAGCACCACTCTTTCAGCTAATATTTTAGTTTGAAGGATCACCCTTTTGCACTAACGAAGAAGAATGTCTCTTAAAACATCTAATGAAACTATGAGGCAGAAAAGCTTGTTCTGTTTCAGATGTGACCACTCATGCACATCGGTATTACCTTGGATAAACTGTGTTTCTTAAGCACAGTCTTGAGCAAACAATGGTATGTAAATTGCTTCAACCTATGAATAACTCTGGGAAGCATTGTGCCTCGTACCACAGAGGCACAATGTTCAGAATAATTGCTTACCAGCTTCGTCTTGCTCTTGGGGGATAATAATCAGCTGCTTACCTCTGTCTGTAGTAAATTCCTAAACGTCAGCACGGAAATCCTAACATAAATGTGTGCTTTCTCATCTGCTTCGTTTAGCTGTTAAAGCTTTCATATCACTCACTCTTAATTTGATGCATGGCATGCAAGTCCTTACTTGCTTCCGGTGTATTTGGACTATTAGGACTCTATCTCCCATAGCCATACAAAAATCTTATTTTTATGTTCTTGCATGCGTACGAAGTTCAGACAAAAACGTAGCCCATAACTGTTGTCTGATTTTTTTTTTTTCCTGATTCATGGAATGGAGATAGTAAAGCTTATTTGCACTGCTAAAACACTTAAGTGATGATTCAAAGTTATATGTAGAATATAAAACTTATTTATACTGTCTTCATGTTATAATGCCATAATGGTGTAAAATATCTACTCCCTTATGTGAGAAACCATATCAATACAAATAATATTCAGTGATTTTTTTCCATGTGAAAGAAGTAGGACTCCACTTTGTGCTATGGGAATATAAGATACTAAGAACCTGGTGTAGTTAATAGCTTGTGTCATGCCATGCCATAGAATTGGTTATATTGTCCCTGACTCATTACAGACAGATCTAAAACCTGTTATAATTTCACATGGAAATATACTTACTAGATTATTAACTTGTTTTGAAATTTCCAGTGTCACTTAAGAGACATTTCCTGTTTGGGGATTTACATCATGATTTGACCCAATTTTAATTATCAATTGATGGAAAAAGTAATTCAGTGTCAATACTGGCAACATAGAGATTATTACTTTCTAGATAGTAGGACCGAATAGAAATTATTGAAGATCTACTTTGAAGGAGAAAACACAGCAAGCCTTTAATTTGAGTGGTTCTTTTGGTTTTACCCCCAAAGATTCTGATTAACCCATGCAGCCCCAGGTAATTGTACCAGTGTAACATCCACCCCCTCCCCATAACATATGGTATTTTGGCATTTCCATGTCTTTATGGGCCTTGAGGGTATCTGATTTGTTTTGCTTTCCTTTTAAAGGCTTTCAACATAACTGATATTTATACTCTTTTATTCTAAAGAGTATTTTTCCCTTTCTATAGGAAGCTCATACTGCTCCATGCTTGCTCCCAAGCACTTCTTGACATTTTGATAATGAACACAGGTCCCTAGAGGCCAAACAATGTGCTCAGATTTAACAGCTGTTCAAGTTAGCAGTATATACAGTCAAATTAAAACCTATTAATTGTAGATAAGGATTAACATAGACTTAAAGGTCTCTGAAATCAGTGCCCACAAGATAGCAATCCTTTACCCTGTCACCTCCACCTTCAATAGTGCCATTACATTTAACAGGTGAAAGGCCCTTATTAGTTTCTTCAAGCAGTGCCAGCTTTGTAATTCCAGCTACCAATTAAAATAATGGTGTTAGCTATAATGGAATAGAGTGGTATGTTGAGCACTATGCCATCAATTCTCATCATATTATATTAAAAAATATTAGTACAAGCGTTCTTATGCATGAATTCCAGTCATGCCAAAGTTCACCTACCTACCTAAGCAAATATGGGGGGGGTCCAAAGAGTTTTCAACAGCCCACCAGACTTGAGTAGTGACAACTGCTACAAAATATGTATTTCTGTCTCCAAAGGGATCTTGGGCAGTAGATTTCCTTTTCTTCATCACCTTCATCATCACTGCATATACTTATTTCTCCACATGAGAAACACTGCCAAGAGTAGTGATGGTTTACTCTTGCTGGGTGGTGAGTGTAGTTTGCTCATTCTGCTTGATACTGCCATCTCAGAATGGTTTTATTTTGAGGTTTCATCGTGTCTTGTCAATACTTCCAAACAGAGAAAACCTTCTTACTTGCATCATAGGAAATTATGAAAGACAAGTTTTATCTGTTTACCTTTAATTATCCAATCTGAAATCCAGGGATCTCAGATGATTTAAGTGGGTGTAGCTAGCTACTAGTGGTGCCTGTTGGAATGCTAATCGAGTTTATATCTTTAAGAAAAAGCAAGTATTCCACTAACTTAAGCACACCATATCTTAACCTTTGTGTAAAGGAGGTGTTGATAGTTTCTGATGGAGAATGAGCTGGTTTTGGATGCAGATATGTCGATAGGCTTGGTCTCTGGATTAGGTGTTTAACCTTGATTTCCTTGCTAACATGGATTTCTCATATAGTGACAGCACCAATTTCAATATGGTGACAATATGGTATAGATACTAGACCAAATACATAGTCCTTTAATGCTTTCATAATCTGTTTTGGGTGCAAAATAATACCACTGAAATTCAGGTCTGTAATGTCACACAGAATCACAGAATTTCTAGGTTGGAAGAGACCTCAAGGTCATCGAGTCCAACCTCCAACCTAACGCTAACAGCCCTCCACTAAACCATATCCCTAAGCTCTACATCTAAACGTCTTTTGAAGACTTCCAGGGATGGTGACTCCACCACTTCCCTGGGCAGCCTGTTCCAGTGCCTCACAACCCTTTCAGTGAAGAAGTTCTTCCTAACATCTAACCTAAAACTCCCCTGGCTCAACTTAAGCCCATTCCCCCTCGTCCTGTCACCAGGCACATGGGAGAACAGGCCAACCCCCACCTCGCTACAGCCTCCCTTGAGGTACCTAAAAAGAGCGATAAGGTCACCCCTGAGCCTCCTCTTCTCCAGGCTGAACAAGCCCAGCTCCCTCAGCCGCTCCTCGTAGGACTTGTTCTCCAGGCCCCTCACCAGCTTCGTCGCCCTTCTCTGCACCCGCTCAAGCACCTCGATGTCCTTCTTGTAGCGAGGGGCCCAAAACTGAACACAGTACTCGAGGTGCGGCCTCACCAGAGCTGAGTACAGGGGGATGATCACCTCCCTCGCCCTGCTGGTCACGCTGTTCCTGATACAAGCCAGGATGCCGTTGGCCTTCTTGGCCACCTGAGCACACTGCTGGCTCATATTCAGCTGACTATCCACCATCACTCCCAGGTCCTTCTCTGCCTGGCAGCTCTCCATGTGTTTCTTTCAACTCAATTGTTGTCCTCTTTCTAAAGAGAGGACCTCTGGATTCAGATATTGGTTAATAAATATTGTCTGGCATTTTACTGCATTTTGATGGAAATAGCTGGGAAAAAAAAAAAAAAAAAGAATGCAATAAAATTTAAAAATATGGCTCCGAAACCTACAGCTGTAGGTTTCATCTCACAGTGTTAAATATGATTTTTTTAACAGCAACTATTTATTATTCGTTCTGCCCTTTTCTGCACATACGTACTCATACTCAGCAGAGATTTTGAAGTAGTTGTAGTTCCCCAAGGGCTATGTCATGAGGACCGTAATAAAATACAGGAGCAGAATCATTGCCAGCATAAAGCAGTTTTATCAACCAAAAGCCTCATTCACAATTGATTATTGATTGCAATACTGATGTAGCTGTTCTATTAATATGGAAACAAAGGAAATTGCCTGAAAAATGACGAAGCAATAGCTGTACACAAGGGGAGCTTTTTCCCCTGTACATAGTTTCCTTATGTTGCTTAGCTCAAGAGATACAGCAGGATGATAATGAGGAAAGATCAAAGCATGGTAGCTTTGCAGTGTTCTGCTAGATTGCTCTTGGGACTATTTTGTAAAATTGTAGAGTAGAATAGTTTTTAAGGATTCTACAAGTATGTTTCATTGCTTAAAAAAAGGTCTAGAAAAGTAAATTTATGATATAGTGCAACGAACAAGACCCTATACCTAGAAATGACAGAATATTTTAAGCCTTTTTAATTTAAGTGTACAAAAAAAAATAATAAAATAAATTAGCTACATAGTGATTACATTATATAACTTAGTGGGATTTTAACTAAACCACAGAATGTACATCTTGGGCCATGGGAAAATAAATTTCTCTTCCCTTTACTTTCCCATAAAACTCGGGAAATGAAGATCACTTTATTTAGCTTTAGAGTAACACAGAAAATATTAAATCTAATGTAACCAATGTTAGCCTTTGAATGTACATACTAGAAAAGAAAGTGAAAGACCATCATGAAAAGATCAGTATCCAGTATGTAGCAATATATATATGTATCTGAAGCAAGAACTTCAAATATAGAGCTTCAGATACACAGTCAAAAAAAATTGCTAAAATCATCGAACGAACATGAGAAAGAAAACTGTAGCAATAGAAGTAGGGTATGGAAATATGTACTTGGACTTAAAGAATGTTAACCGTGATGAGGGTCTCTTAAATAGCAGTCAAATTGCTTAAAAATGTAGAAATGACAGAAGTGATTAATCATTATTTTTTCTCCATTTTGGGGGGAAAAAAAAAATCCAAAAAGAAAATGATGCAGGTGTTTGAAAATGTAAGGATAATAAAACACTTTTTGATCCTGCAGTAATTTGAGAGGATTTCTAGCACTAACTATTAAAGTGACAGACATTTGATGTGATATACATTGATATACATGCATGCATTTGCATTGAGAGTTTTTAAAAGAATTAGGCAAGAAATTATCTGATGGTATATATGATCTTGTTTTTCACCACATTCTAGAATACAAAAGAAGTTCCAGAAGAGTGCAAATGTTATGTTACAATTTCGAAAATCTCATAAGTGAATTATTTACTATTATATTCAGTGTTTAGTAATGTGTTTAACCGGGGACCTTATGAAATTTCAAGTGTTATGAAAATATTATGGCATACCTTAAATATAGGTAAAACAGAGTAAACCTAGGTCTGAAAATGACAATTTTCTCAGGGATTTCTTCAAAAATATTATGTTTTAAAGCTCTGTCTTAACTGTCATATAGTTTTTTTTTCGGGCTCCATGCCACCAAACATTAAAATAATAGGCAAACAGAAAACCTAAAATCATAATTTAAAAGATTTGCAGGGATGTGAAAATAGGAAAGTGTTAAATAATAAAGATAAATAATGAAATTAGTGTTCTTTTCTCCAAATGCCAGTAAAGCCCAAAAATACTATATTGGCAATTAAATACTTTGTTTCCAAAGTAGCCAATGCTACACCTTAGTTTAGTAGTCACTGAAAGACAATCATTTATTTTGGAAGAGGGCTATAATATATATTGTGTTGCTTTCAAAATTATTATTATTTTTCAAATACAAGATATTGATTTAACAAGATCTTTCTTCTTAGTCATGTGATATTGGACTTTACCAAATATGAGTCAATAAGCAATATTGATATACATATAGAAATATCAATATATTTTTAGGAACTAGCTCCTTAGGCCCCGAATTTGGATATTTGCATGCATATGCACATACATGACTTTCCTTCATGTCTGATGCTAGTCTTCTCAAACACCATGCACAGCTTTATGGGAAAAATATAGGAACCTGTTGTAAATTTCTCCTTAGTTTTAACTACAGGACTGTTCTTTAATCATAAAAAACAGGTGTGGATACTTTGAATATATAGTAATGGAACGCTTAGAAATCAAAAAACTGTATTCTGTTTCCAGCTTTTCCAAAAGCTTCATTGAATGACTTCACTGAAACATTTTTTCTGATAAATAATATATTTGTATTTCCCTGGCTTTCTGTGAAAGACTTATCATCTTTGCCTGAGAAATGCAAAATAATTTATAATTACATAGAAAAATTGAAATGAATACTGAAGGTGGCTAAAAATGTAATGCAACAGCATAATCTAGTTAGATATACTTTGCAAACATTAAAAACTACTTTCATAATGTAGTGTTCCTAGTAGACTCAGCATTTTTCATTGTGTTTTGATTGAAATATTAGCCTTGTGGTATAGTCCTGTGTTTGTGTAATGGGACTAAGTCCTCAATAAAAACAAATTTGAAGAGCTTTACACTCTGAGAGGTACTTAGGAAAAGGCAGAAATTTGGGATGTGAAGAGAAAAACATGATAGAAAGGTAATGGTTCCATGTGTACTCCTGAAGCCATGCAACATCTCCAGGCTTTCAGGACAAAGTGACTGCTTTAATTTAGAGTACTGCTTGGAGAAATTTTTATAGCTCTGAATTGAATTCTTTTAGGTGGATAATACAAAGAGCTTATCAGAACAAGCACATTTTTTAAACCACAAGTCACTTTAGGGTATATACTATGAATTCAGAAGTAGGAACTTGAATTTATGTTTAGTGAAAATATACTATAAGTTAGATCATTAGAGAGTCAGAATGGAGATAAGATAAAAGATATACCTGAGGACATACAAGTCTTGTACATTATCCCTGACTCAGATGCCTTCCCATTCTTTACACTGAGAAATGAATTTGCATTGGCTGTGGAGAAAAATAGAAAGAAGGTGGGTGTCTTACCTGGTTAAACAGGTGTTCATTGCTTAATAGGCAATATAGATAATAGTTAACTTTATATTATGTAAATTATGTTAGAAACAGAATTTGAAAATACGAAGTGTAATAAAAGGTCCTGCAAGTACCAAATGAACTAAAACATGGTATTTTTTGTACTACCAAACAGAGAGGGAAAAGAAGCCCAGCAGGCTTCTCTAGGCTCTCTGTGGTGTAGTGTGGTGCAAAGGCATAACCACTTCTGTTGTTCGTGGCTTTCTTGTCTTCCAAGAGTCTGAGGTGAGCTTGAAATAAAAGGTGAAATGTGTTGCATCCCATCAGACATTTTTACAGTGTGAAACAGAGTGCATGTATATATTGTTTACCAGTGTTGGGGAAAAACAGAGGTGGGGTATATGAAGTATTAGAGTGTGCAGATGTGCTTGGAAATAGAAATCCTTCCAGGGCCACTCTAGTGCATGCTATTTTTAAGAGTGGGTCTAGGAGCTGGCTACCTTTTGAATTTTGTGAAGTGCTCCCTTGAAAAGAGCTGAATGAAGGTGCCAAAACCAGAGCTGGACACTGTGGACAGTTGAGCACCACAGCTCTAGCCACTCCCTGGCCCACTTCTGTTTAACAGTACAGTGCCCACCCAGATATCAAGTAAACTGTCAGCAAGCTGAATAACATTTGAGAAAGTGAATTTGGGTTTTGTCCTTAACCAGTGTAGGGAAACCTCGCTATTCTCTGCATAAATACTTCACGTGCTACCATCTGAGTATAAAGGGTATTTCAGATGAAGCAGCAGTTTCCTGACTTTTATAGAAGAATACATTATAAAGAAGGGAATACGAAGAGTTTACGATGGAGAATGAAGGAAGTGATGACAAGCTTCTCAATGTGTTTGGTTAGTATCACGGAATCACAGAATTGTCTAGGTTGGAAGAGACCTCAAGATCATCAAGTCCAACCTCTGACCTAACACTAACAAATCCTCCACTAAACCATATCACTGAGTTCAACATCTAAACTTCTTTTAAAGACCTCCAGGGATGGTGACTCCACCACTTCCCTGGGCAGCCCATTCCAATGCCTCACAACTCTCTTCTCAGTAAAGAAGTTCTTCCTAATATCCAACCTAAAACACCCCTGGCACAACTTTAGCCCATTCCCCCTTGTCCTGTCACCAGGCATGTGGGAGAATAGACTAACCCCCACCTCGCTACAGTCTCCTTTAAGGTACTTATAAAGAGTGATAAGGTCACACCTGAGCCTCCTTTCCTCCAGGCTGAACAAACCCAGCTCCCTCAGCCACTCCTCGTAAGACTTGTTCTCCAGGCCCCTCACCAGCTTCGTCGCCCTTCTCTGGACTCTTTCAAGCACCTCCATGTTCTTCTTGTAGCAAGGGGCCCAAAACTGGACACAGTACTCAAGGTGCGGCATCACCAGAGCCGAGTACAGGGGGACAATCACTTCCCTAGTCCTGCTGGCCACACTGCTTCTTACGCAAGCCAGGATGCCGTTGGCCTTCTTGGCCACCTGAGCACACTGCTTGTTCATAGTCGGCTAACTGTCCACCAATACTCCCAGGTCCTTCTCCACCAGGCAGCTTTCCAACCACTCATCTCCCAACCTGTTGCTCTGCTTGGGGTTATTGTGCCCCAGGTGCAGGACCCAGGATTTGGCCTTGTTGAACTTCATACAGTTGACCTCAGCCCATCAGTCCAGCCTATCCAGATCCTCCTGCAGAGCCTCCTGCAGAGCCTTCCTACCCTCAAGCAGATTGACACACGCACCTAACGTGGTGTCATCTGCGAACTTACTGAGGGTGCACTCGATCCCCTCATCCAGATCATTGATGAAGATATTAAAGAGGACTGGCCCCAGTACCGAGCCCTGGGGAACGCCACTAGTGACCGGCCTCCAACTAGATTTGACTCCATTCACCACGACTCTTTGGGCCTGGCTATCCAGCCAGTTTTTGACCTAACGAAGCGTGCGCCAGTCCAAGCCACAAGCAGCCAGTTTCTTGAGGAGAATGCTGTGGGAAACGGTGTCAAAAGCCTTGCTGATGTCGAGGTAGACCACATCCATAGCCTTTCCCTCATCCACCAAGTGCGTCACTTTGTCATAGAAGGAGATCAGGTTCGTCAAGCAGGACCTGCCTTTCATAAACCCATGCTGACTGGGCCTGATGACCTAGTTGCCATGTGATGACACTACAGATAATCTGCTCCATGAGCTTCCCTGGCACTGAGGTCAAACTGACAGGCTTAGAGTTCCTTTGGTCTACTCTCCAGCCCTTCTTGTAGATGGGCCTCACATTTACTAGCCGCCAGTCGACTGGGACCTCCCCGGATAGCCAGAACTGTTGATAAATGATGGTAAGTGACTTGGCCAGCTCCTCCACCAGTTCTCTCAGTAACCTTGGTTGGATCCCATCTGGCCCCATCGACTTGCATACATCCAAGTGCTACAGCAGGTCACCAACCATTTCCTCATGGATAGTGAGTGCCACATTCTGCTCCCCATCCCCTTCCACCAGCTCAGGGTACTGGGTATCCAGAGAGCAACTGGTTTTGCCACTAAAGACTGAGGCAAAGAAGGCATTAAGCACCTCCGCCTTTTCCTCATCTTTTGTAACTAAGTTCCCCCCCACATCCAAGGATCCCCGCTGGAGATTATCTTTAGTCCTCCGTTTTGCATTAATGTATTTGTAAAAACATTTTTTGTCGTCTTTGACGGCTGTAGCCAGATTGAGCTCCACATGAGCTTTGGCCTTTCTAATTTTGTCCCTGCACTGCCTCGCAACATCCTTATAGTCCTCCTGAGTGGCCTGCCCTCTTTTCCAAAGATTGTAAACCCTCTTTTTTCTCCTAAGCTCAAGCCACAATTCTCTGTTCAGCCAGGCTGGTCTTCTTCCCTGCCGGCTCATCTTTGGGCATGTGGGGACAGACCACTCCTGCGCCATTAAGATTTCCTTCTTGAAGAGAGCCCAGCCTTCCTGCACTCCTCTGCCCTTCAGAACCACCTCCCAAGGGACTCTACCAACCAGTGTCCTGAACGTCTCAAAGTCGGCCCTCTGGAAGTCCAATACAGCAGTTTTACTGGTCCCCTTCCTGGCTTCTCCAAGAATGGAGAGCTCTACCATTTCATGGTCACTCTGCCCAAGACAGTTTCCAACCACCACATCTCCCACCAGACCTTCTCTGTTTGTGAACAGAAGGTCTAGTGGGGCACCTCCCCTGGTAGGCTCAGTAACCAGCTGTGTCAGGAAGCTATCTTTCACGCTCTCCAGAAATCTCCTAGAGTGCTTTCTCTGGGCTGTGTTGTGCTTCCGGGATACATCTGGGAAGTTGAAGTCCCCCACGAGAACAAGCGCTGACGATTTTGCAACTTTTGTCAGCTGCCTGTAGAACTTCTCAACAGTCTCCTCATCCTGGTTTGGTGGTCTATAACAGACCCCTACCAGGATGTTTCCCTTGTTGGTCTTTCCACTGATCCTAAGCCATAGGGACTCAAAGGACTTGTAAGACAGTACTTGTAAGACAGATAAAGGTTGATATTTTATTCATTTCACTGAGTTGCATAGCCTTGGAAGTAGTGATAAATTGCAATAAGTTACTCCCAGAAATTTGAAAACATTTAGTAACATAAAAATGGTCATACTGTATCAGAGCAAATACTTAGGTAATCTACTGTCTGTAACAGCAGTCAGATTTGTAGGGAGACAGTGTGATAAACAAACAGGGATGTTTTGCAGATTGAGAGTCAGAATTTACAAAAAGCTTATGTTAATATACTATTCTTGTGCCATCAAAAAGCATTATGGTTTAACTAATTCTACTAAAGAATTACAGTAAGAAAAATTTTATCCCTTACTAGCACACCATGCAGAATGCTCTGAGCACAAGACTGCTCCTTGTTCCTAGCTTCTCTTCTGGAAGGAATAGGAGAGGCAGCAGAGTGCAGAGCTGGCACAGAAAAAAACCTGGATCTGTCCCATGTCCTATGGTTTGCTTTGGTTCTTCAATGAAAGTACAGGCAAGTCATTAACACTAATAATTGCTATTTATTTCCCAAGCAGTCATGCAGCAGAACAGATAGACATCAACCTTTAATTGAGACCAAGAATAAAGGGTCTGTAAGGCATAAATATAATGGCAAATGTGTCCACCTTGTGACATATTTCCAAATAAATGTTTGTCATCTTTTTGAGCATTAAATAGCAAAATATAGTTTATATGGTGTATTTTCTCTGCGTTTTTGGAATACAGACTTGTTGGCAAACATAAAGCGTCCAGCAGTTTAAGGTGTTTGTGGTTTACCTCAGATTCTAGGAGTCCATTAGAAATATCCAATGCACCAGGTGGCAGAACATATCCCAGATGATGTAAATATGCAATAATCATTGTCATGAAGAGTTTACAGCGGAGTGTGTGTGGGACATACAGTTGGTCATGAAGAAGTATAAAATAGATCTGGAGATTCAGTGGGCAGCATGTCCCAAAAGAGATGTGTGAGCCTGCAAAGAAGTCTTTATGGCAAACCAAGACAAAAGACATGCCAGTTCAGGAGGAACCAAGAATAAACATGTCTGCAGCCCTTCCAACCCTGAAATGATAAAGGAGGTGAGACAACAGAGATATGGAGGCATGCCTCATAAAAATATAAGCAGGTTTTCATTGTATCAGCTTCCTCCATATTACTCCATTTGCTGAATCACTGGATTAAAGAGGCTTCTCTTCTTACAGTGTTTTTTTTTGGGGAGGTCCTGCAAGATAATGAATGTTTATCATTTCTTGCCATGGAATCGGATAAGGCAGGCTCCACGACAGTGCCTTGTCTTTATGTCTTTTCCAGCAACGATAAGAATAGAGATTACAGTTTGCCTTCCCTGGAGTCTGAAAACTCTGTGTCACTGACTGATTGCCTAGCCTTGCTGAAAACAGGTGTCTCTCGCCAGAGAGATGAAGCTGGAATAAACATCCCTACAGTGACTGAAACCCAGTGGATGTATGAGCATGTGACCGGTTAATGTGGTTACTGGTATTCACAGTGATACCTAGCATTACATTTTCCCTCTGCAGTCTTCCCTTTTTGAACTTGCACAGTAAAATTAAATGAGGCAGGTCTACAGCAGGTCTTTTTTTCTGGGATTAAAGTCTTCCCTTCACATTTTTTACTAATCCAGCTATTTTTTGTAGATAAAATGTGAGTAAGGAAGGAAGGCAAATAACATACTTATGAGCTCGGTCTTTTTAAAGATTCTTTTCACTAGTTTTTAAGAATCACTTTCATAGCAGTAAGACCTTCAAACAAATACTACACTGACAATGAAATATACCTATTTAGTAGACATAATTTTATTCATCACATTTTATCACTGCTAGTATTGTGCTCAAATAAGAGTTTGGAATCTTCTGACTTATTTAGTTATGAATTATGAATCAAGTCATAATACTGAAATTTTGTGTCACGGTGACCAAAATCTGCCATCATATAAATAGTAACACTTCTTAAAAGTCTTGAAGTAAATAGAATTTAGGAAAGTCCGGTTTTATAGAGGTAATCTCTGAAGCATCACACTTCAGCTGGGCAGTTTGGAATATTTTCTAGCACTGTAAACTAGAAAAAAACTGTAAAAAAGCTGTAAAAACTAAAAATTTTCTAGCACTGTAAAAAAAAAGGTGAGCCTCTTTTGCAGAAGACAAGAGAAAGTCAGTGTTCTAAGACATGCTTAATTCCATGTTCATGGAGGAGACTAAAGGCATTGCAGTGTTTCATCTGCATGGACTGTCATTAATATGAACTTCAACAGTTGTGTAATAAATATCCCTAGATAATACTGTCTAAAAGTCACAAAGTCTTACAGTTCCAATAGTAGCCTTCTGGGATATAGGTAGTGTGAGAGATTTCTAGTAGCAGCTGGTGTTTCCAGGCTTATTTTTGTTCTAACATGAAGCCAGCAATACTGTCTCCCTCTACATATGCTAGAGATACATTTATTTCTCAATCCTTACCTTACATTTAATTCACTGATCAATCGATTGGTTAGTCTTACACTTTTCTTCACAGCAGGTTTCTCTAATCAGATTCTGATTCATCTGACATTCATTTCAGTTAAGTTAAATCATCATGATTTCAGTTAAGTTAAATCATCATGATTTTATAGAGGAAATTGCATAGTGCCATAATGCTCTAGTTGCATTATGAAGATCTGATTTTATCTCATGAAGCCGCAGGTAAGTTTGGGCAGTTCCAACCTTTGGCACCCTTACCATTCATTTGTGTGATCCTGTAGCTCATACATTCCTGAACAGCCCACATAATGTCTCAAGAAAAACTACTGAGAATAAATTTTCTTTCCAGAGCCTTTGCCCTAATTTGTCCTCACTTCTTGTTATCATCTCCTTTCGTCGCCCTTGTGAAATAGCAACTTGCTCAAGTTTATGAGTTTGATCCTGATTTAGTCCTTTTGAGTCTGCCACAGCAAGAAAAACAGCATCTTTTGATGAGAGAAACATGCCTTGGAGTTTCTTACGTTTGCACAAAGTTACCCCTTTTCCACGGTTACTGTCATAGCACACCTACTGAATTCACTAGAAACTACATACTGAGGGGCACTGAAAAAGGACACTTTTTTGCTGTGCAGGTGACTGAGAACTAGTGCAGATTGCTTGCAGAAGTTGTGGAGTCTTTGTCCTTGGAGACCTTCAAAGACCACCTGGACATGGCCCTGGGCACTGCTCTGGGTGGCTCTGCTTGAGCAGAGAGTTGGACCAGATGACCTCCAGAGCTTCCTTCCAACCCCAACCATTCTGTCAAGCGTTTTTGCCCTGCTAGCACTCAGGTAGAATCTATGCATTTACTTTAACACTGGTCTTATATGAAATGATCTAATCTTTTTGTGTTTTCTATGGGGCACTTTGTACAGCTACAGAATCACAGAATCACAGAATTTTCTAGGTTGGAAGAGACCTCAAGATCATCGAGTCCAACCTCTGACCTAACGCTAACAGTCCCCACTAAACCATTTCCCTAAGCTCTACATCTAAACGTCTTTTGAAGACTTCCAGGGATGGTGACTCCACCACTTCCCTGGGCAGCCTGTTCCAGTGCCTCACAACCCTTTCAGTGAAGAAGTTCTTCCTAACATCTAACCTAAAACTCCCCTGGCTCAACTTAAGCCCATTCCCCCTCGTCCTGTCACCAGGCACGTGGGAGAACAGGCCAACCCCCACCTCGCTACAGCCTCCCTTGAGGTACCTAAAAAGAGCGATAAGGTCGCCCCTGAGCCTCCTCTTCTCCAGGCTGAACAAGCCCAGCTCCCTCAGCCGCTCCTCGTAGGACTTGTTCTCCAGGCCCCTCACCAGCTTCGTCGCCCTTCTCTGCACCCGCTCAAGCACCTACAGATCATATCCTAGAGGTATAGAGGTATTTGTGCAGCAGCTGATAACAGTGAAGATCATGTCTAAAGCTAATTATGAGGTCTCCCTTATGCAGCACAGTGGCTCTAGTATTTTTGTTATCCATAAATGGACTAGGCAATGTAAATGATCTGGCCGATACAGTATAGTACTGCAGCTCAGAAAAGAGCTGCACAAAATTGTGGCATTTGACAGCTAATTAGGGCTGTTGCATTCTTATGTCAGTTGTTTTTTGAATATAACATATATAGTGTTTATACAAACACCCTTTCTGGTGATGCACTGGCAAGTATTTCAGGAATTTTGCAAACATCTGAGATCAGGGATCAGTACACTGAAATCCAGAGGAGAATTTTTGTAGAATGGGTATTTATTACATTGCATGACTTCAATCACTCTTCCCATTTGCCTGTGTAGTCTTACTGCCTGTGTAGTCTTACTGAGCATCTCTAGATAATTATTTTTATACTTTGAGCAGCAGTGGTGTATTTCGTGACATTGTGATAGTCCCCCTGTTTTCCTCAACTTGTTTTTTATGTTCCAGTCATTTTGAAAGACAGTTGACAAGCTTGGGTATTTCTGTTTGCTGGCTGAGATTAGGAATGGACAAAAGGACTGCTGGGGAAGATTTGACTGATGGGATAAATAGAGAGAATACTGCTGAGATAAATGAAATGCTCCACTGAATATCACTAGCTATCTTATTTTTGTAGTGCATACTAAAATACCACCAATGGAACTAGTGGAGAGCAGCAGAAAAAAGTAAAGGGAGATAATTGCTATATGTGTGGTTTGCAGGCACAAGGCTAGATAAACTTTTTAGGAACACAACAGAACAACTGCTAAATTAGTGTTGTTTGTCAAAGAGAGGTCATTTGAGGGAGAAAAATCAGAAGTCAGAGGATTAAATGGAAATAATGAGACAAATGGAAGCAAATCACTGAGAAATGAAATAAGGTCTGTAGACTGGAAACATGAAGATTAAACAATTGGAACACTTATTTTATGAAAGAGGTCCAAAAACGGTCACATATGACAAAATTTTTTAGTTCTTTATATATAATTTAGAGTTTCAAAATGTGTCTGAAAAGTAATATCCCTACTCCTAAATAATTGTTTTTCATTCAGATGATAATTCATCTGTCACTCTCTCATAAACTATGGATTATCAGTTAATTCCAAGCCAAAGTTGTGACATTTTTATTTGATAGCCAATGAAAATAGATATTTTCAAATAAAAAGGTACAAATGAAAATTCATCTGCACAGCTAAGATGATTCTGACCAAGGATGTTCAAGAAAGATGAATTCAAGGTGAAGCAGGTGCAGCATATTGGACTTTGAAAGATACGTCATTTTGGAACTGCGTTCCAGAAAGGGTAGTGGGAACAAGCTAGTTCAGATATCACCTAAAGAATTCTTAAAAGCAGTAATAGAATTGAATTGCTTTTGATAACAGGGAATGGGCTTTGATGACCCAAAAGACAATCTTTTAGTCCCCTGTAGCTCTATCACAATGAATCTTGCAGCGTTTTCCAGAGTCACCACTCAGTGGCTTTGCAGAATCCTGCACTCAGCAGAAGATACCATCCTTATGTCAGGGCACTTCCATATTTAGGACCTAGATTTCTACAGTGTACATTCTGTTCCCTGCTTTTGTTGACGGATTTATTGGAAACACATATGAGTGTATATGTATATATACACTTTGAGAATTTCATTCTCCATTTAACAGGAATGATACAAAATCACTGGAAATTTCAGGTGTTATTTCTACAAGAGAATGGCCAGATCTCAGAATAAATATAAAAGGCAAGACTTAAAGCAGGATAGTGCTGTGTTGTCACCCACTTCTAACTGTAGTTATGTTCTTCCATGTTTGAACTTCATACGTCCCATTATTTTTAATAGGAATGTTCTTAAATGTCTATATGAGCTGTAAATGCCTTTTAATGTACCAATTTATATGCTATATACAAGACACTCCCTGTTCAGGAGAATATGGTCTGTTCATACATGATTAAGCTTACTTCCCTGCCCTATGAATGTATTGAAATGGCACACTGAGTAGCACCTTTATAGGCAAATTTCATTTAAATCTGCTTTTTACATATACATGTACTTTAAGTGCTCTTCAGCATTCTTATTTCTAAAGTAGCAAAGTAACATGATTAACATGTCAGCCACTGACACTAATTTGGGCATTAACGTAACACCTTTCTCTTCCCAGTTCTTCAACAAACCTGTAACTCATATTTCCATGAATTTAGTACACACACACATCTTATTCTATTCCTCACAGAAGGATCTGAAGAATGCTTTCTAAAATACAGCCCTCTACTGGAAGTTTTTCATAAGATAAAATTTATGATAAATTACTTTAGATAACATGAGGTCAAAATAATTTGTCATGCTGCTACTCAGTCCTATCATTTTCTTTCCCTTAGTGGGAGAGGTTAGAAAAGGAAAAATAAAACAGTTGCCTTACTTTTTGCTGATAGCACCTGGCAGGAAGATGCTCATGGGATGTTGTATATGTGTCCAGGCTGCAGGATCAGATATTAGATATTAAAGTTTGATACTTGAAAGAAAGGAAAATAAAAAAAGATTTAATGCAAAGGACATGCCACAAAAAATTGGTGGTGGCCTACTTCCAGCAAGTTGACTGGGTCCGTAAAAATTAGAAGATCCAAGCTGGTATATGCCAGTCCAGATCCTGCAGTATGTTCTGAGAGTTTGCAGGATTTCAGCAGACAGCAGGCATTAAATGGAATGGATGCTGGAAGCATTAAGTGTTCTTGATTATACAGAAGATTGAACAAAGAACAGTTTTGAATTTATTATTTTTCAAACAATGCCCTGGACATCTGCTCTAAATGCTTCTGCCTTAGGTTCATTTACTTCAGTTTACCTTCTTAACAACAGTGTAAATTGACTTGCTCAATTATAATGTCATGAACAATCTCATTTGTCTGGCCTCATGGAGGTGAGCTGGTCTGCCTGTGGGGATGAAGCAGCACTCTGAAGGGAGAAGAAAAAGACAACAGTAAAGAAGACTTCTGAAGAGACTGAGGTAGATTCAGTACTCCCTAAATATCTTTTTCTCTCATCAAAGAAAAGAAAAAGCAACAGCCTTTTCAACATGCTGGAGCATGTACTTTCTCTATCCAGACAACAATCTGTCTTCTTGGCCAAATAACTCATGAGGCTGAGGGATATTATTGCTATGCTGTAAACTAGAAAAAAAAAAACAAACTTCTATTTTATGTGGCAATGGGAGGCAGTCTATTATCAGAGAGTTTTCTCATCTAACCCATATGCAATGAAAAAGTCAAAGGATCCACAATCCTTTTCTAGTATGCTTGAACCTGGTGTTTGATAATATAAGAATGAACTGCAATGTAGCCACCGAAATCTTCAGTTGTGTTCTTAGACTTCTGAGTGTGTACAAAACTGCTCCTTTTTCCTGTGTGCATCTGGGGACTCCAAGCAGCTGCACACTTGTTTTTGTTTGTTTGTTTGTTTGTTTTCTATTTCTGCATAGCTGGGAACCTGAGAGAGGCACTAGACAGAATTTTCTGGGGAAAGAAAGGAAAAGTTACTCCTCCCAGCTGTGGGAATAAACTCTATTCTGTGTCTTATGTTAGGAGGAAGAGACAGCACCTGATTTTTATTACTTTGCTCCCTGGCTTAATACTTCATTTTTGTCTGAAGAGAGTTGATGATTTAGGATATCCTGTCTCTTTGGAACCACAGTCCTAAAGCCTAACAGAAAATTCACCGTCCTGTGGGAAACCAT
This sequence comes from Netta rufina, assembly GCF_964035555.1. Taxonomy (NCBI): domain Eukaryota; kingdom Metazoa; phylum Chordata; class Aves; order Anseriformes; family Anatidae; genus Netta; species Netta rufina. The sequence goes on from NC_140124.1 coordinate 121,556,759, forward strand.
ATGTTTCACAAAACTTGCCATAAGCTAGTTTGTGCCACTCAATGTTTTATGCCAAAACTCATATCAAAAAATCTGGATTGGTTAAACTTGGACCTTGACCAAATTGACCTCTGTCTGACTCCTGAATTCTGAACATGTGTCTTCCTTTCCCACCTAAACAGAGCTCCAGCTGGTTGAATTTCTGTCTTCTTTCAGAGGGCGCATTAAAACCCAAGGGTTTATAGGGCGTAAAAGACTACTAGACGTATTTCATAAGACAAGGGGATTGTTACTTCACCAAAATAAGCATGCCATTCATCCATTAGAGGCCCTAAATACTGTTTTATACACATTACAGAGATTTCAATTTGACTCATGCATTGCAATCTGGATGCCCATCCCACAGCCTCTCTCCCTTCATACACTCACAGTCTGTTCATGCTGGGGTACAGATGTAGGTACACGTTGGTACAGATCCAGCAGCAAGTGCTTCCAAGTCTCTTACTTTCTTCTTTCTTCTTTCTTCTTTCTTCTTCCTTCTTTTTACTTCTTTATTTATATTTTTAATTTTTGCTTGATACCATTGTCATCAGAATCTAGAATCAATCCAGGGCTGTTGGCATCACTGCTATCAAGTGCTATTATCATTGGTTACCTCTTCTATGCCTTAAGAATTCCAAGAAACAATAAACATGTTTTTTCATTGTTGTTGGTTTATCAGTAGCTGCTTTACTTCACAATTTTGTAAGCAGCAACTCAGGAAGCCTCTAAAGCTACATAGATCTACTAGATTTGTTTGAATGTGCAAATAAATAAAAAATTGAAAATAAGTAACAACCTACATTTATGAGAAGTTAGGATTTAAGGGTATCCAGGGTTACAATGGTGTGACAAAGCCATTCTTTTGGATTAAAGCTCCAGTCTATGTAGCTTGGTATAAATACAAAGAAGGTATATTTTTATTTGCTTTTCCACTTTTTCTGGTATCTTTTGCCATGGACTTCATCATTCATAAAATGATTGAAATATTTAAGAGTCTTTAAACTATAACCATCTCTTAGTCTATCTTTTGCTGTATGTGTGCTGGCATTTAAATAATCAGCCAAGGGAATCTTGAATGCCCTTCAAGCACATTCATTCCAGCTGGTTGTAGGAGTGTACAAGTCATCCAGCCAAGGGGCTTGACTGTAGTATTTGGGGATCAGTTACAGCTTCAATGGAGGGTTGAAATTCAATCTTAAATCACTGTGCTGTAACAAGTTGGCGCTATGAGGTTTTACTGCAATAGCTGGCTTCTTCCCTACCTTGGCTACCCACAGACTGCAACTGTACTTTTACAGTGTTTGTTTGATACAGATGTAGTAGTCAGCCTTGGGTATGTCACACTGGCATCTATAGTGCTCTGGGAAGTGGGACTACTTGATGCCGCCTTTTATATCACTGCAGTCAGGTGACCCTGCAGAAAAATAATGTCAGACTCTTCCTTTTATGCTGATGATATTCTTAAATAACGTACTATTGCCTTTCTGAGCCAGGTCCTGCAGTCTTGATGCAGTCAAAGCTCCTGTTGACTTCTGCAGGGGTATTATCTGAGCCAAAACTGGATGTTTGGACTCAGTTTGATGAATATACACAACATTTTTCTTCAAGAATTACATTTGGATTTGTGCATGACTGATAATGTTAAACAATGCTGTTAAAAAAAAAAAAAAAAAAAAAAAGAACATTTGTTAAGATGTGGCAAAACTGAGCTAAGGAAAAGAACCTTTTCAATATCTGACAGTTACTTTTGCAGATTTCTGAGACCTTCCAGTTACTGCCTCTCCTTTTTACACTTTGGTCTGAATTTTCAGATGATATCAATTGTTTGCCAGTTGTTTAGTGGTGGCTGGTTTTGAGAAATTAGTACAGTGTGTTGGCTTTCAAAAAAGAGTGAGCATATACTGTTCTCTACTTACCTGTCTTTTTCCTTAAGCAGTTCTCAAAGAACTACTGATGGAGTATTGATGACTAACAATTTTTTTTCCCCAAAACTATTTTGAATTATTTTACCCAAATATGATTTTTTTTATCTGTAATTTTATGTGCTATCAGTACCATCCTCCTCTAATGCACTTATTCACTAAAGCACTTACAAGAATGGTGGAAAGACCATCACCTTGTTCTGAATATTTTCCATATGATCCATATGAATTGAATAGCTGATGAAAAGGAATAATCTTCACTTTTGAAAGGCAACACAGAATCTCTTCAAAAGGACTTTTCTCATACCTGCCTTTCTTCTCTTTGTTTCTGTGCTTTGGCTTTCACTAACCTTTGCTACTTCTCTTTTACTAAGCTCCTTCAGCAACAATCCCATATATTTCTTTCACATTATCTTTTATCCACTCTTACCACTATCCAAATGACAATCCATTACCTATCTGACCAACAATGTGAAGGCGCTTTTAATATTAGATCATCAGGCTTATTTTTCCTTTGACAACAACTTGTCAGAAAGCTAGCAGTTTATTTTTTTGCTACATGAAACTCAATGTACTATAAACATCAGTGATTTACTCCAAACCTTCCTTGAAATTCAATAACCTTCATGCCACATAATCTTATAAATGTATTTAGTGAAGTTTTATAAGGGATTACTATCTTAAAATCACCCCAGAGCTAGTATTTTACCTAGACAAGTGAATTGAGATCATTAAAAATATAATGGGAATCTCCTCTGTGGTCAGATGGTTGCTTTTTAGCTGCTGCTATCTTTATCTACCCAACTAAAGAGTCCTTCTCCATCCTTTTTATAAAAACCCTTTAAGTACTGAAAGGCCACAATGAGGTCTCCCTGGAGCCTTCTCTTCTCCAGGCTGAACATCCCAGCTCTCTCAGCCTTTTTCTCGTAGGAGTGGTGCTCCAGCCCTCTAACCATCTTTATAGCCCTCCTCTGGACTCACTCTAACAGCCCCACATCCTTCTTCTTCTGTGGGCCCCAGACCTGGATGCAGCTCTGGGGGCCTCAAAAAGGCAGAGCAGATGGGGACAATCACCTCCCTCCACCTGCTGGTCACCCCTCTGTTGATGCAGCCCAGGATGCAGTTGGCCTTCTGGGCTGCAGGCACACACTGCTGGCTCATGTTGAGCTTTTCGTCCACCAGAACCCCCAAGTCCTTCTCTGAAGGGCTTCTCTCAATGAGTTCTTCTCCCAGTCTGTGCTCATGTCTGGGATTGTCCTGACCCAGATGCAACACCTTGCACTTGGACTTGTTGAACATCATTAAGTTCATATGGACCCACTTCTCCAGCTCCCTTTGAATGGCATCTCTTTATTCTTCGTTATCAACTGCACCACTCAGCTTGGTGTCATCTGCAAACTTGCTGAGGGTGCACTCAATCCCGTCATCTATGTCACTGATGAAAATATTGAAAAGCACTGGTCCCAAGACAGACTCCTGAGGGACACTGCTCATCATTGGTCTCCACCTGGACTGAGAACCATTGACCACTACTCTCTACATGCGGCCATCAAGCCAATTCCTTATCCACCAGATGGTCACAGAATCACAGAATTTCTAGGTTGGAAGAGACCTCAAGATCATCGAGTACAACCTCTGACCTAACGCTAACAGTCCCCACTAAACCATATCCCTAAGCTCTACATCTAAATGTCTTTTGAAAACTTCCAGTGATGGTCACTCCACCACTTCCCTAGGCAGCCTGTTCCAATGTCTAACAACCCTTTCGGTAAAGAAGTTCCTCCTAGTATCCAATCTAAAACTCCCCTGGCGCAACTTAAGCCCATTCCCCCTCGTCCTGTCACCAGGCATGTGGGAGAACAGACCAAGCCCCACCTCTCTACAGCCTCCTTTAAGGTATCTGTAGAGAGCGGTAAGGTCGCCCCTGAGCCTCCTTTTTTCCAGGCTGAACAAGCCCAGCTCCCTCAGCTGCTCCTCGTAGGACTTGGTCTACCCTTCAAATCCATGTTTCTAATTGAGAGATTAGTATGTCATATGGGACTGTGTCAAAGGCCTTGTAGAAGTCCAAGTAGATGACAGCAGTCAGTCTTCCCTTGTTGACTTATGCAGTTACTCCATCATTGAAGGCCACCGGATTGGTCAGGCATGATTTACCCTTGTTGAAGCCATGCTGGCTGTCCAGGATCACCTCCTTGTCCTGCATATGCCTTAACATTGACTCCAGGAGGATGCCTCTGAACATCAGGATGCACTTTGTTGCTGTGCAGGTGACAGAGAACTGGCATAGGTTGCCCAGACAGTCTGCGGAGTTTTCCACCTTGGAGACCTTCAAAAGCTGCCTGGACTTGGTCCTGGGCAGCCTGCTCTGGGTGGCCCTGCTTCAGCAGTGGACTTGGACCAAGCATTTCCAGAGGTCCCATCCAACCTCAGCCATTCTTTGTCTGTAATTCAGGGTAACACATCGGCTGTGGAAAATAGTTATAATTGTAAAGGGAGCAACAGTCCTCAGGGATTTTTCAAGTCCTAGAAACTGTCTTTCTAAAGCCACAGATTAAATTTATGGTAATAAGATGAAGCAGAATTTTGGAGAAAATGTATTTATCCTTAGAACCACTAGTTAGTATGTATGATGTGCTGTGTCCTGGCACTTCTCCTGTGATCATTATTAGTCACATGAGCCAGCACTGAGTCTTACATGCATAATACCAATGGCTTGGATAATTCCTGACTTGAACTTAGAATATGAGTGCTCCAGACTATAATTTTTGGATTCACTATTTTTTGTACACTATTTCATTTTTTGAAAGCTTAGGGTATTGTGTCCATTTGGGAAGTCGCCTTAGTTTGTGTGGGTATTAGTCATAGTTCTTATAATAATTTTTATTTCAGAAAAGATTTCAAAACTATAAAAAACTATAGTTATACATCGTATTGAATTTCATGGTTGCACTTAGATTTCTTGAATGCAAGTTTTTTAGGTATAGAATGGATAATTTTCTACTTATTATTTCTGGGGATTGTTTTACATGACAAGCTGAATCAGATTTTTAATGTCAAGCAGAGTATATTATACTTTCTCAACTTCGTAAACTCTGTGATTTATAGGGTATCAAGTTTGAAGATTTTTCTCTGTATCATTAACCTTTTATTTTTATGTGAAGCCATTTTATATTTCTATGTTTGTATTAAGCCATTTTAAAGACTTTTCTTGTCTAAAATGATGTGTTACATACAAAATCTCCTTTTTCTTGATCCAGTGACTCCTTCCATTCTGGATGTATCTATTTGGATGTATGAATGTTATTTATTCATCTCAAAGTAACATTTCTTTTATACAAAAGCTTTTTGATTAAAATATAAACCTGAGGGTTATCCATGGAGTTTCTGACAGAACAGGAAATTGTATTTTTACACTTATTTTGAAATGTTGACTTTGGAACTCTGCTGTGCTGGCTCATCACTCAGACAGCTGCTTATATATATTTTGAAGTATAATAGGACCTGAGCATTTAGAAAAGGACATAATTCCATAGGGATATTTGTTGGAGCCTGATCTCAAAAGCGTTTTTTGATCTGTCTGTTGACTAGGAGCGTGTTGGTGATTTCGTTATGTACATGCTATGTAACATTGCTGATAGCTGCCTCATGTTCATTTTGTTACTGCTTCACCATAGGGTCACTGAGGCTACAGCTGCCACATTTTGTCTGTTCGAGGTGTCCCAAATGTGCTGCATGGATGATCTTGTTGATCCACCCAGGTGGAGAAATTTAAAATTCAAAAAGATTAGCTCACTTTACCTTTTAACACAAAATGACTTTGACATGTTGAGAGAAACTTCAGCCTGTGTGATTTTAGCGCAGCCCAATCTTGCAGTTTAGTACTTCCTCCTTGCACTCTAAGGGACACAGGGAATGTTTGATAGACTTAGTGAAACAAAGAGGTACAAGAACAGGAAAAATGTGGCACGTCTTCATTAAGTGATCTGGTAGAGTCCCACTAGAGCATTTTACTGCTAGTGCTGGTCTCCTCAGTTGAGTACTTTACATTACAAGATTGTCAGTGCTGATGATGACTAAATATCGAAGCAGTCTCTTGGCAGCAATAGTAAGAAGTATTACCTTTCCTTTTCCACGTGTTGTTATGAAATAAAAAAAATGTAATTTCCTATTAACTTTGATATAATTTTTAAAGTTCTCACAACCTCCAGTATTTAACTTTCCAAAACTGAAACCCTCTTCTTTTGTTTGCAAGAAAAATCTGGAGTTTCTTTCTGCTTTTATGCTGAGCAGTAAGTAACAATATCAAACAACAATTTTTGATGGAAACTCCTAAACTTTGTTGTCTGAGATGTCACTAGTAGTGAAGGTGCCAGCCTCCACCAACACGTGCCTCTTAAGGAAGTGATATGACCTCCTTATCTCCTTCTGGTAAGCAGCAAACCCCCAAACTACTTCAGTATACCCCATTTCATTTTGAGTTCCTCTGCCCTTCTAATTTGTACAATCTATTCTTCTATCAATGGGGTAAGTTGAGCCAGCAAATTTTGGATACCTCTGTCTCGCCTTCAAGGTTTATCTGGTTTGGATTGTCTCAGAATAATCTGAAAATGGGGTTGAACACATAAATTCTCTGGGTAAAGTAACTCTTTGAGAAAAGCAGTCTGAAATTGTGCACAGATACCTCTTTCCCTCCTTTTATTCTGTTGATTTCAATGCAGTTAATTACCTTAATCATACTCTGGGTTAGGGTCTGCTTTTTTGTCATTTATATAGAGCTAAAAAGCCTGTGTCCTTCACCTCTGCTTGGGGATTCTTTTGGGTGAAAAAGTAGAAATAAGAACAGTGACATATATCTCTATTAGTGGATATTGCTCTTCGTATAAAGAATCCAGAAGTAAATATATTTCCTCTACCATTATGATGAGTTGTTATTTTTTTTAACTTCTATCTGTGCTGTCCGCAAGATTTTGTAATTAAGAATAGGATAGTAATTTGAGCAGGACCCACGTGCCTCTACCTCTTTTCTGTAGATTTTTTTTTCCCCACTAATGTATTCTGAAGGTTTTAGGGATGAGACAAATTACTCTGTGTTGGCGACATGAACAAAATAAATGAGACCTAGCAGCACAGGCAAATCTTACTGCATAACCCAATGGTGAAAGCCCTTGTTAGTGGGGAAGAAATGTTGCTGTATATTCAGCATCCTGCTCCCAGGACTCCTGTGCTTTACGTGCTGTCATTGTATATAAAAATAAAGAGCCCTGCAGGCAAGAAATACAAGCAACTTTCCCAATGCCAGATAAGTGCCCTAAGCAGTAGGCTATAAACTCCCATTTCTGCTTGTGCTCTCTTCTGGACTCAATAAATGTTAATTTTTAATATTTTATTTTATTTTATTTTATTTGGCTACTGACATTGCTTCAGGAAGAAGCTCTCCCCTGGGGATCATAGTGGATAGGAGGTAGGAGAAGAATGGATGTCTATGTAAGTGGGAGGAGAAGAAATTGAACCTTATTTCTCAGTGTTTATGGTGGATGCCTTTATCACAGTAGCCAATAAAAAGGCTAATTTTTATTTATTTATTTATTTATTTATTTATTTATTTATTTATTTTGTATGTGTGCAAATGCCTAAGGTGCATATACATATCTGTAGAACTCCATTTGGGAAGGTGCTTCTGGCCACTGTCCAATTTTATGGGAGCCCAGTCCTGGCATGTGTAGCTCTGACCTTGCTTGGCAGATACCAAGATGGACACATGAAGGCAAACTGTTTCTGATTCAGATCAGGCATGAGCTGGGTACCAAGCCTGTTAACATGGTCCTGTTGGCAAAGTGTAGAGGCTGTGTTTGTTGCCGTTACAGCACAGTCTTCCAGGAATTTAAGGCACTGCTCCAGGTATCTCTGAGAGATTGCTCCTAAGAAGAGGCACATACTAAACAACTTCATCCATATCTGTGCTTTTGGCTCTCAGACTGCTCTAGGTGTTTCAGATATGCCAGGGAAAGAAGCCAGACACACCACTGGGGGTGCAAGTGAGCTGTCAGGAGTCCTCCCTCATGTTAAGTGAGCAGGTTGTGACCAGTTGTCTCCCCAGCCAGTGCACTCATGCCCAAGGGACCATTTTGAGTAGGTAGATATGAATCTGGGGCACAGCTTCCCTTTTTCAGAGCCAAGGACTCTTCATTGGAGGCAGGAGGGAAATCCTAAGCCAGCTGCCCTCAGTGCTGGGAGCACCACATGACGTGCTCAATTCATTACTGCGGGTGAAGACGTAGGCTTTGCTAGGTGAGAGCTTGAATGAATATCAGGACAAAGGTGGTTGATGAGCAGGTTTGAATCTGATTTTGAGTACATGTGTCAGCTAATTAACTCAGGCTGTTCCAGATGCAGACCCTGAAATAGTCTTTGGTACAATCACACATGCAGGTGCAGTTTCATCAGATTTTCCAGCAGCTCCTTCACAGCATGCACCATCCCCTGCTTAGTTGTTGGTAACGTTGTGGATCCAGGAGGAAGATATATTGTCTCTGAAAAAAATACAGTCAGTGAATTATTTGAATGTCTTGCTGATCCCAAAAGATCTCCCCTTGCAGTGGTAGGAATTGCTCTGGCTCTGATATCATATTTATGATATCATAAATATCTTCTGCTTATATCCTCTTATGATATAGGACAGGCGTCTTGCTTTGTTGTTGCTAATACCTTAAATACTGAGTTCTGCCTGTGCCAAGGAGTTTTTGAAACTCTCTGTCATTTCGCATGGGAACTGGGGCACCCTTGCACTGTATTGTGTGATGTATCCTATGGTTTAGGGAAGCTACAGGCAGGAGTATTCCCAAGGTGAGATCATCTGAATTGCCTGAGGGAAGGCATTGGAAAGAGGTTGAAAAAGCTAGTGATTCTGAGGCTCTGCTAGTGAAGTGCCAACTAGGTCACTATTATGATGAAGCTACTGAATGTCCCTGAATCTACTACAAGTTGAAAACATGGTGAGGATAACATCAGGGTCACTGTTGTTAGAAAGACCACATATTTTTGTGTAGGTGACAAACTACTCTGTGAGGATTTTACACAACTAAAATTCCTCCTGAGGTCCATATGCCATTTTTCCGGATTTGGGCATTGACTTCTGTAGTTATATTCCATACCTACAGGAAAAAAAAAAAAATCATAATAATAAAAAAACACAGTTAATATGCTACAGAACAATAAGTTAGTAGAAGAGAGGACAGAGTGTGAAGTAGGCAAAAGTGAGGTAGAGAGCTAATACCACATAAGCGGACAGCTTTCTCACGTGAGTGCTGTTCCCTCTGATGTTCTCCCTTACCTACTGAACCAAAAGAATGAGATGAGCATCCCATATGTCCAGGAGGATATTATCATTTTAATAGTCTGCTGTGTGATAATTTTTTATTTATGTATACCCGGCCAGATGTTTAGCTGATAAAGATCAGAGAAACTTTACTAATTGCAGAGGAGCTGCACCAAGTTTATGGTTTAACCTTTGTTCATTTAATTGTTTAGATTTATCATATTTAAGAACCTCAGCATAGAGACTCCTGATTTCATGACTTAAATAAGGGGTGATTTTTGTACAGAAAGGATGTATTCTGCTCTCAGCTACACATAGCCCCATCTTGTAAGTGAGAATTGAATCAGGCCATTATGAGTAGAAAGTAATGTTTTACATCAAATACCCACATATGATAATACTTTGATTGGTATTCGTAGGGCCATGCTTACTCCATCTGTCTCGGTTATAAATATTTTAAGTGCATATTTCAGTAAATTTTAGAGTTTGTAACAATGTAGTAAAATCAAGTAGATGTGTAATAAATTCTGACAAGCACAGCAACTCAGTTGTTGCTCAATAGGGTTCTGTTTAGCTGCTCAAAAAAAGTCTTGCTAGGCTAGAAAAATATTGAACCAAGTTTAAACTTGAACAAGTATGCTGCCAGGAAAGCTCTGGGTTTAATATCTTTAGAACAATAGGCTGGATTGTCAAGAATGAGTAGAAAATGGGTTTGTCAGCATAAAGCTGGCATTCTAGCAGAAATATTCAGAAATTGCTGGAGGAGCTGAGCAAGAAGATGATTTTTATCTGGCTTTTTATTTTCCTCTTTTTTTTTCTATATATTCAGAAGTGCAGAAATACCTAAGGATGCTGCTTATTTATACCTAAGGATGATGCTTCTTAGCTTCCTTCATTTCTTCACCTATAAAAATGCATTCCCAAAGTACAATGTGGATAGTGGGGAGAGAGCCATTAGGCTCCTTCTGTGTCTTTCTGAATTAGAGGTGTCCAAAGTATCTTAGCAGCTTTTGCCAGCATGCAGGTAGCCCATCTGGCCCTCAGTTTTGGAGCAGCTTATTCCAAGGTCTTCCAACTTTTTCTACAGCCATTCATTCTCACAGCATGTATCCTTAAATCAATGAAGTTCCAGCAGGCTTCCTTAATTCCTGCATAAGTGAACTCCCAGGAATATATCCACGTAGCTACATCTAGGATTCTTCTGAGGGGATCTGAATGCTGACTAGTAGCTATTTTCAGATAGCAGCATGTTGACAACACTACTAAGGGCTACACCCAGGAACTACAGTTTCCAGAATTTTGCAGTATTTCAATCTAGTGAAGCCTCGTACAAATAACAAACAAAAAGTGAAAAGTGTTCTATGTCACCCATAATTAAAAAGTGGATGTTCTGTTTATGTGTTTTCTTACAGCTGGCAGCATTAGAGAGACAGATCTTTGACTTCCTTGGTTTCCAATGGGCTCCTATCCTTGGCAATTTTCTACAAATAATAGTTGTCATTTTGGGTTTGTTTGGAACCATCCAGTTTAGGCCTCGATATATAGTTGTGGTAAGTCTCATTTATATTATATTATTTTTGCAATTGGTTTTAAAACTTGTCACATTACAATGCATAATCTTCTTGGCCTCAAAACACCGGATGTTATTTCTGTAGAAAGTTCAGAGTCCCTATGTATTTTTGCAAATTGAGGACTAGTGAGTAGCATTTCTGAAATTTTGGAAGTTATAAGAATGGATAGGTTAAAGAAAGAGCTGCAAAAATATGACAGTGATTCAAGCTATTAGTAAGATTCTTTATAGAATTAAATACTAGGATGGGTCATGGGAACATCTACAGTTATGTTACATATAAATTAAATGAAGAAAAGAGGTAAAAATATTGTTCACTTTGCAATAGAAAAACAGAATCAATGGCCATTAAAAAAAAATAATAATAAAAATAATAAAAAAGGAACAAGTCATATTTGGCTACATCTTCCTCTTAAATGGGGAGAAGCAATTTGACACAAGGGTTACAAAGACATCTTGCTCTTACTTACATATAACTATAACTTGACCTGCCAAAATGTGTGTTTACCACCTTGACCCCAAATTGTTGTGAATTAACTCTGATGCTTGTAACTTGGAGCTTCACAGACTTCTTCCTATGTTCACAACATAGCCAGAAATAATAATAATAATAACAAACTCAACAACTTTCAAAGCTGTGAAGGAACACCCATCAGAAATATCCCTTTTGCTCCCCCACCACCTCTTCTTAATGGATGATTATTACATTTTCACCTGGCATTGTCTGTATCTGGAACATTTCAGTTGTGTTGCCAGTAATGGATTTTAAGAGGCTAAATTTGTTGTGTTTTTTTCTTTTTTTTCTTTTTTTCTTTTTTTTTTTTTTTTTCTTCTTTTCTTTCCTCACAAGACTGAAATAAATGTCTGCTAGGAAAGGCTCATTAAAACAGTGCTTAAAAGGCTTCATCTTTTCTAGTCAAGCCTGAAATCCTGTAATTCTTCTTGATGTCTTAAATGTGAACAAAAACTGTACCCAAGGTAATGTTGAGGTTCTTTACACTCACATTAGCTAAATTTCACAAGCAGACTATAAATAATTGAAAATGGATTGATGTAAATAATAACATTTTTATCTGATACCTGTCACTGGAGAACAGAGCATCATCCATGTATTGATCACTCACCTTTCTGCTTCATGTTCTTCATTTTATACATAAGACAATGGAAGCAAGTGAGGGTAAGCATCTGTAAAATTACACAAGAAATTGGTGTCTGAAGTGCAACAACACAAATCTCTTGTCCCTCGAGTTCAGCTCTGCTGTTCAGTGGTGGAAGCTCTGCTTTTGCTGTCAGAATGAAGAACAACAGATGTTGACTGCTTCTATATTTTTCAAATGTAAATGAACATTTTAGACTATATCAAACTATTTTAAAGTAAAGGTTTAAAGCTTGGTAATTAAAGAAACATCCCACCAAGATACTTTTTCCTCACATTTAACTTAACTTACATCCTGATCTAAGCATATATTTAAGCGATTAATGCAACTGTGAATACTCGTTACTTGGGAAGATCAAGACTTTTGAGCAGTTCCCATTCCTACTAATGAAAGATTCCCAGTGAATTAGGAATGATGAAGTCTGAAGAGTGAAAGCACACAGGCTGTCTAGTACCAGTCTCACAGCTCAACATCAGCAGAAGGGGTGTCTTACATGCCTCCCTATTCCTCATTTTCTTCTACCTGGCTGAATACTTCTCCACAGCCCCTCCACCAACTTTGGCAGATGTTTACCAGACCCTTAGGTGAGCCAGTTCCAATCCCAAGCTTTCAGAAAACCAACCCAGCAAAAACTGGAGAGTATTTTGCTAGTTCAGTGAAGTTAATACAGTCTGTGAGGTTCCCAGTTGGTGCCAGGGCCAGCATAAGATGGGGATTGGGACTGCACAGTCATGAGCAGCAGTGCAGAGGCATCACGGAAGGAAGGAGGTGCAAGACTGCCCTTATTGTTAGCTACAAACTTGTCAGCTTAGCCTCTTGTTTAGCTTCACCCTCAGGCTGAAGACATCGAATGCCTCAAACCCGCATAAACTGTAATCCTCCCTTTGCTCAGCTGCTTCTTTTAGTCCCTGTGCTGATCCTTCTTTTGCACCAGCACAAGAGTCACTTCAGCCACTTGATAAATTGTCAAACTAGAACAGATTCAGCTGAAAAGCAACCATTTTCTTTTGTGGTGTTAATTTAAGTGCAGGTCAGCTCTCTGACTTGGTTCACTATAAGGCTTGCTCCAGCAGAAGGGAGAGGTGGGAGAGGGGAAATGGGAACAAGCAGTCAGAGGAGGGGGACAAGTGCATTGATTTCTTCTGCAGCAGTGAAGGCTTACACCAGCTTAAAGTGCTCCTTGAGCTATAGCCTGAGGATCTTCCAATAACATGTTTCCCAGAAACTGTGCTTCCTCTGGCTTTGCCAGCAGCCGTCCTCAGAAGCCCTAAAGAAATGCATGGTGTGGACAGCAAAGACTCCTATGAGTGCCAGCTTTAGGCTGACTTGTCCAAGACAAAAAGGAATCTGAAGGCATCTCTCCTAGGGGAGGACATAGACTGCCTCCCTGCTTCTGATACCCTATGGAATCACGTTCCACCCATTATAGTAGTAAACTTTTACCACTGGCTTCAAGTGTAAAGTCTATTTAATGCAAATCTTCACCACCAACCTGAATTTCAATGTAACTTAAACACAGAATGCAGCAAGATTCCTAGCCAGACTGAGTAGTGAATTGCGTTCTAAATGGGTTTCCAAGTCCATATCTGTACTTTCAGCCACATCTAAGCTCCTGGATATGATCGTGGTTGGCATCCCACTCCAGAGTGAGAGTTTGTTTCTGTGGGTTTGGCAAAAGAAATATTGTGATGTGTTTTTATGTACTCTGATTACTGAAGTTTCTGGTTTAGATTAAGCTAATTGAAAGACTAATCAAATACTTCATGAAAAGTTCTTAGTATCTATTGTTTTTTCCTTAAGACTTCCCTGGAAATCATCTTTGCTGAATTTTGCTTTGAATTCTGATTTTATCAGAATTCAAAAAAATTGAAGTAATGAAAAATCATGTCAGATACAACAGTTTACTTGTGTAAACTGTCTACAGAAAATTGATCTAATGCACATGTCCGCAAATTGTCCCTATGATATTCTATCATACTTCTATAGGAACCTTCAGTTGGGCTGACCTGCTCTATGGACCCTGCTTTGTCCTAAAGAGATCTTTAATGTATTTTCTGTGTGATGAAGGCTGTGACTGGAGACTTCCCTGACTAAAGAAGTTACACAAAAGCCTTCACTTTGCTATTCTATGCTAAGTATGCCATGTTCTCTCTGCTCAAACTTTAAAATAAGCCAGGGATGGGAAATAAATAAATAAATGTGTTACATGTAGGGCTATAATTTGAAACACATCTATACTGTAGTCAAATATGAGAGTGTTGTTCTGCAGACACAACTGAAAAGGCTTTTGGTGCAGGTACCTGGAGCCATCATGCTCAGTGAGGGCTGCAATAGAAGCTGAATAAACTCAAAAGCAGCTGGATGCTTCTGCCCCTCCCACTGTCATTAAACCCAAGCTTGTTAGTTTAACACTAGCATTTAATAACTACATAAGCTGTAGTAATTGATTTGACAACAGTATAAACATAGCCACTGTGAAGTAAAAGTCTGAATAAAAAAAAATAATAAAAAAAAATAAATGCGTTTTGCTTATAGTTTGAGTGATATGAAATTTGGACTGAGAAACGCAACTCATGAAGCATCACTGTCAAATACAATTGTTGTGTCTGACATTCTTAGTCTACTGGCCTTTGGATACAGGACTATAAAAATGGTCATTCTGAAATAAATCTGGAATTTCACTTGCTCATAAGTAAAATTCTGAGTCCTCAGAACAGCTTAGGAAACACAGAGAGAGAAATAACATTAACTTCAAATGTCCTAGTTAGTTTTAAATATAATAATTATTTTTAACAGTTTTTATGTTAATTTCTAATGTAGATCAATTCTTGTGAACAATTTGTCCTGTCACTAAGCAGTTGTGTTATTTTCAGTACTTGGATATTTTGTGGCTGAATTAAATCAGTGGAACGTTCCCAGGAGACATAAAAATGCTGAGCTGATTCTTAATTTTCCCATATTGGCTCATCTGAAATTTACACAACAAACATTTGCAAAGAAGAAAAAAAACAGTTAAATCTGAATTCTAACTACAGTGTAATACACTGGTCACACAGCTCCAGAGCTTTGCTGTGATCTGTTTCCCTATGCATGCTTTTCCTTTTTTTGATAGAACTTGCTATCACCAGCAAGATTTTCAAGCTGTTAAAATTGATTAAAGATGATGATAGGATACTTGTTAAAGTTGTCTTTTTTTCCCTCTTTCTATTTCTGATATGGGACTTCAAAAGCTTTCCGAACTATGAGTCATATAGATTAAATTGCACAAACCTGGCCCAAAGCTGAACATGAATGTATTAATGAACAGTGAGAGATGAAAATAATGCACTCATATAGGGGGAATAGAAAGAATAAATCTTTTCTTTACTTGCTGTAATTTATTCCAATAAATAATATTATATATAGGCAATCTGTACACCTGAAAAAGCAGTTTCTCTAAAAAAAAAAAAGAAGGCTGGACAGTATACAAGACTGCTTTACACAGTATTCAAACAAATGCTGTACAAAGACTCTTGCTGTTTCAAAACACGTGAAATATTTAGATAACCGGAATTATTCCTTGAATACCCTTTCTGTAAGTCCTGAGTTGTTACTGTTCCATCATGTTGATTTATGCCACTTTCCTTGTCATCCACAAATATAGCTAAGCAGGGCTGTGTAAGTACTGGTGCCTCTGAGGCATAGCCAGGTACCTAATAGAAGAAGATCTGATGATTCAGTAGTTGCTGCCTTTCCCTTGAAGCATCTCTGAGCCAACATTTATTTCTGCTAATGCCAAGACACTACATCAGAAGAGGTGCTGAGATTATTCATTAAAGCTAAAGTTGTCCCACAATCCTTGTAATATTCAGACTTAGACATTTCCCTTTTCTCTCTTATCTTTCAATTTAACAAGCCATTCTTCACAACTGTCCTTAACCCTTTCTATTTGTGACATTGTTCCCATCCAATTGCAATGGTTTAACTCTGGAAGTGGTTATATTTCACTGGTGTACGAAAGGTATCCCTGCAACACTTTCAGTGTGCAAGTGACCTGTAGAGGCACAAGAGGCATCCTGTTACAAGGAGCCTGGCGTTAAGAAGGGATCTGAAAGGAACCTCCTGGGATGAATACTAATTTAACCTGTGATGTTTAGGGAGTACACTCTCTGCATAACTTACAGGACACCAAATACTACCTCACCCCAAACATTCCTAGGGCAAAAGTCCAAAAGTAAGAAAACATACAGTGCATTCTGGGGAGAAATCAGCAGAGGTTATCACCAATGTCCTAGCTTCTTTTCAGCAGAAGGCACCTGTTAGGTGATAATATCCACATTACCTTTAGGTAGTGCATGATGTGGAGTATAAAATAAAAAAAAAAAATAAAATAAAACACAGCTTCCCCTATTACTTCAATTTATGTGGAAAATGATGACAGATACAGGAAGGATTTTGATGCTGAGCATTAGACCAGATGGGCCTGGCAGGAACTGAATGGAGCTGGCCAAAGAACTGGGGCAGGAGAGGCTGGATGTGGGTAGGATGAGAGTGTGCAGACACAGCAGGACCACCTGGGTAGTGTTCAGGACATGGGGCAGGAGAGGTTGAATGGCAGCTCAGGTCGTGAACAGATTAACTTAAGTGTCTTGGGAGGGAAATTAACCCTGTGGATCAGCTTGGACCTGATGTTTCAGGCTGACCACTCCTCCACTGAGAGCAACTGTCTGACACCTCACATGACATGCTCCTGTGCCTGTTGTCCCATCACACAGAGGAGAACAAACCATCACTGTAGTCAATTTTTCCACTAGTTCAAAGCACAGTTTTTTGTAATGGATCTATAAGGTATTCCTCTTTTAGTGACCTAAGCAGGTGTTAAGTGTGATACCACATCATGGAATATTGTTACAAGTTGTTGTTTTAAACTTTGAAAGTGTATATACATAAAAAATTACACACATACACATAATGCTCAGAAAGTATTATAAATTTTTGTGAACACACACACAAAAAAAAAAAAAAAAAAAAAAAGCTAAGGAAAACTATTATTAATGTACAATCTTAATGGTATCCTTTTATATATTTTCAGTTTTGAGCTGCATGGATGCATACCAATATTTTCATAGTGACACCTCACTTTCAATAGAAAGGACAGACATTTTGCAGTTTTCTGGTGATGAAAGCTATAGAATACAAACTTGATTTGCAGAAAACAAAAGACATGGGAACAATGAAACTGCAGGAATAAAGGACTGCTTTTGCTATGAAGGCAGTTATGGGTAGCTGAATTTTTTCTCTGCTCTCAACCAGTGAAACCTTTTTTGACACAAGGCAAGTCACTCAAACCAAACTTCTTGCATGCTTTGTTTTCCCCTTGTGTTCTGGGTTCTTGACTGGAGACTTTGTGGTCTGATTTGCACACATGCTGAGCACTCAGCCTCTGGGAGCTGAACACTGAGATTGTAAAGTTCTGTATAAAGCCAAGTGTTCTGAAAAACAAAGTCTTAAGCATCTCAAATTGGATGTCTATAATGTACGAGTACTTCTGAATGTAATCTCTGCATGTATCAGAACATCATTTGCATTCTGAGAGCTGTAGCATTCCCTTATAACATAAAATAAATTAGTTAATGTTTGTGCAGTTCTAACATTACAGCGATGAGCATCTTAGAAAACCTCATGAGGAAATTAATATTCTGTCTTCAGAGCAGGGTCTGAGTGACAAAGAGAAACAAAGTGTTAAGTTAGCTGTTCAGTGAGTGAGTAAGGTAGGATCCTCTAAAATAAAAATATATATATATATAATGATTTAATTGATGTTTGCATTGTATTACACAGCCACGAAAAGGAAAACTAATATAGCATGTATAGCTAGAATTCTATTTCCTCATTTTGCTTTCTTGCTTTTGTTTTCTTTAAAGTTTTCTATTAATGCAGTCTTCCTTAAGCATCTATGATGCTATACAAGGAAAAAATATGCTACTTGCAAGATCAAAAAGCTGTGTTTTTAAGTGTGAAGAATAATTTTCTTACTTATAAAAATTAAGTAGGACTTATTACTGAATATGTAATTATTTAACATGTACTTAACCAATACAGAGCCTATATTTATATTCCTGCTCTTCAGTGAGTATTGGAGGAGCCACTTTCTTACACAATAGCTGGGTTTCAAGGTACACTGGTTTTGAATCATCACTTCTCCTTCAGTATTTGTCAAGTGGATATGTAACTGAGCAGGTCCTGACTTTGTAAAACAGATAGGTTTTGCCTGTGTGGTTTATAATTGCCCATAGAATTGCACCCATGTAACAGAACGAGACCCTTAACAGATTTGGCATGGCCTGCAGATCAAATATGTTTCCTATTTTTATTATGATGATAAAATTCATTCATTGAAAAATGAAAAAATCTTTCTTAAAAAGTGGAATTCTCCTCAATATTCAGAAATCTGCTGTATATGAGCAGCTGTGCCTTAATAAGACTGAAATTCCAGCAGCTGGCGTTGTATTAAGGATTCATTAATTTTGAGCACTCTGCACCTGATGTTCTTAGGACATACGCTGGAAAATCAAGAGTTTGTGGTGAGTTACTACAAAGTCAGCAAACAGGAAAAACTGTGATATCCTCTTCTAAGTTAATCTTCTGAATAGACCTTATATTGTTCACAGTCCACAGCTGCTTTGTCTAATTTATAACACAGCCCTTAGTTTGCCACCCTGCCCTTCTCTGGAAGCCAGCAGAAATGGGCCAGGAGTGTTACTTTCATTTTGTCTATTAATGATCTACTTCTTATGTCATAGACATCTCCAAACATCCTAATTACTACATAAAGAAAATAAATTAAACCAGCTAACCTGCGTACAGAAACTGTTATATTCTCATGTAATCAAAGAGTGGAAAACTTCAGCCCTCTTCAGCTGAACCTATCATTGTATGCCATAGGAAGAGGGAGGAGGAGAACATAACTGAAACCTGCCCAACAAAGCCAAGCTGACAATGTGCCTGGAATGGAAACAGGATCTAGCATAGTGCAGATTAGGGTGTTAAGTTTTTCTGAGTGCATTGAAGCAAAACAATAGCATATTAACCTCACCTGGTCACAGCTAAGTAGACTTGCAAAGCTATTTAGCAGCAGTTCTCCATTGTGAAGGTTATAAGCACATACATGTAAAGTTGTGCTGCCACTGCTCGTTATATTTTTATGTGGGTGTAGCCCCAGCATGGTTGGGTATGCACTTGACTAGTCAGACATAAATGCTTCTGAGCTGAGCTGTTTGGATAGTTAATTATGCATAGTTTTACTGTCATATATAGATAAACAGCATAAGGAAACAGTGCCAGTCAATTATGCTGACAATTAAAATGCAAAAGATGATTTAAGACAGACAAATTAATCTCCCATACATGCTGTGGGTGGAGTATAGGGTCATTCTTGCACTAGAGGAAAGCACTGGAGAACCCAGAAGTGATGTAGATACATTCATCCAGTAAGGGTGCATTGTAGAATCATGTTCACAGCCACAAGGGTTGGAGAACTAATGAGCCAGACACAATCAGCTGAAATAATGATCTAATTAAAATATCTTTTACTTAAAGACTCTTAAAAAATATCCTAACCTTTCTCCTTTTTGTTTTCTAGCAAGTTCTAAATATCAGATCAATAGATTTTCTGTTTTCTTTGACATTTTGTTTTTCCTTGTATCTTTCTTCATAATATTTTGTAGAATATGGAGCATTTAAATTACTATACTATTCTGAAATGTGCATTAACAGAGCTAAGTCATGATTTACAAATGACTCACAGTTGTCCCAAAAGTCAGCATTTTGGTTTTAATTGGTACCAGTAGAGTAGTGTAAAACTGTAAAGAATAAATCTGTTTTATTAGTATGTATTTAGAACAGCAAAGAGTATTGGATTTGTAATTTCCTGTGATTCTTAGGGGACTTGTGCAGGGAAAACTCCTTTTCTGAACTCTGCCCTTGACTGTTCCCAGAAGAACAATGCTTATTGATATAAGTATTTTATTATTGATTTGCTCAGTATAAAGTTCTTTCATCTTCACTTTTTATTTTTCTGTCTTTTTGCTTTCATCCGGCTTTGTGTTTAGTACACGGTGTGGACTGCCCTGTGGGTCACCTGGAATGTTTTCATTATCTGCTTCTATTTGGAAGTAGGCGGACTTTCTAAGGTAGGTCTCTTATCATTCTTTAGGTTTATGGGAGGGTGTTTTAACTACAGAACTCATGGATTTTAGAAGGCTGGAACCACAGAGGAAAAATGTGGCTGTTTGAGCATACAATCTGATCTTCAGTGTTTGAACTTGTATATGATAGTAAATAATCATGGTTTTGAAGTACATAAATGCAATGAATCTAAACTACAGTTGCCTTCTGAAGCACCATCTGAAGAAAAATTATGTTATTCAGTAGAAACTTTAAAGTTCTTTTTGATTCTTGAAAAACAGACAATGCCATTTTGGGTGAATTTCCAAGCGTAAGTGGAAAACGTATCTGAATTTCTCAGGCTGCTTTGAAAGCAGCTAAAGAAAATTACGAAGAAGGTTAATGTAGTAACTTGTAGAGCAAATTGGTCTTACAGTGAGAATGTTAATTCTTTTCTTTAAAAAAAAAAAAAAAAAAAGGCAAAGGATGACTTTTTTCACATCTGAATAAAACTTTCCTTTACATGGCACTTAATGCTCTAGGCCATTGATTCTCTATTCAAACCTCTGATTAGAGCAGAAGTATTTGCTGGAATTACCAGGATATGTATTGCATTCATAAAACAGAGTGCTTATGTTAGTGTAGGTTATATTTAGCATTGTATCTACAGTGAGTTCCATACAGTGTCTGATGATTTTTATTCTATTGTTAGACAGAAATTAAATTAATCTCTGTTTACCACATTCATATTTAAACGTTTGTAGGCACAGTATGCCAATAGCACAAGTGGATCCTGGAATTAATAGAATAAATGTCCCTGATACTAGCTGTGGATTTAATGATATAGATTATGCTACTGTTGATTCATGCAATGCTTTTAAAGAATTCTGAACTCCACTCAGTTCAGATAGCAATGTTTGTGAGCTATGTGATTTTCTGGGTTCATCATTAAAACTCATGGCTTTCGGTTGACAACAAATAAAAAAACGGTGAAACCAATTTAATAAGAAATAAAATTTAATTTACTCAGCAAAAAAAAAAAAAATCTATTAAAATTAAAGCTTTCAACGAAAGCTTCTTTTGGTGATAAAACTTTGTAATGAAAAACTAAAACAGCTTATTTTTTCTGCAAATGTGATTTAGTTTGCTCGGAGTCATAGACTTGATGGGGAGATTAGTGCACTTCATAGATCAAAATAACTTATTGTATTGGCATGTTTTGACTTAAAAATCTATTGTGTACACAGAAGTGATGAATGCCTAAAGTAATTGTTCTTTTTCATTTTGCTGTACACATAGTTTGCATTTTTTTTCAGTTCGTTGATGACTGTTATTATAGGGACTATTATATTTTTTTAAAGATTGCTAGTATTTTTTATCTAAATGCCTTGGACGTGAAACTTGTAGTGTGACCCCTAAATTTGTGAAAATCAGAGTTGCCTTTACATAGATTGCAAATAATTCTGATTGTGTCCTTACCAATATAAAACAGTAGAAATAAATAGAAATCCTTTATCTTCCAGTTTCACCAATATGCTTCACTTTTAGGCCTTTTTATTTAATATATATGACAAAACAAAATGCAGAGATGTAGTACAAATATCACTCAGTAATTAAGAAAAATCTCTTTTATTACTATTTATTTTGATTGATCTTTTTGGTGGAATTTTTATTTTGTCATTTATAATTACAATGTTTGAAAAGTGATTTCAAGGTGGTACACACAAAATTATCCTCATGGAATTTAACTGCTCCTGAACAAATTACATCACACATTACATTGTAGCACTGGCATCAGGACCAAGCTAGTAATAATAAAATCCAGAATTTTGTGTAAATTGTGCCAAGAAATTCCACTAAATGTAATGGAAAATTTGAGTAAGAAGGACTTAGCTAATTTATACCCATTCTTTGCTGTGAGGGTTTAAAGAAAACATTTATCTTTCAGTTACAATGCATACTGTTCATATTTTCCAGAAAGATAAAGTGATTATTTATTTATTAAAAGAACAGCTTGATTTTAATTTTAAGTCTGTGTGTGACTGTATATATATGTATATGTAGACACATATAATAGATACTTAAACTTTTCTTGATAAAGAGTGATGAAAACTGTCATCCATTCTCTCATTGTCAAACACCACAGAAGTGGCTTGAACTTTTCTATTCTTTCAGCAAAGTATGGTGCTTTTTCTTAAGAGTTTCCTGGAAAGTTTATGTATTTTTGAAATACATAATATACCAGTGAAAACACATTTCATGTTTTACAAACATATTTCACCTTTGCCAAAAGAATTCAATTTCACAAATACCCAAATATTTTGACCCAAAAGCCCATTTAAGTTTTTGTTTTTAATAATCTTGTGAGAGATTATTAAAACCTGAGGGGATGTATATAGTCTATATACATATGTAATCTGGGGCTATAGGACCTCTTGTGGTCAAGGAATTAACTTAGGTCTCAGTTAATTAATACTCAATTAATATGGTATTATAAACAGGAATTATAAATATAAAGAAGGAGAGTTGTGCAGAAGAAACCAAAAGCAGCTCATCCCACAATAACTACAACGTGGTAATCAGGGAAATCTCCTGAGAAATTAATGATATGGATTCCAGTCTTCTTGTGTGTGGAAGGGGAATAAACTTGGCTTTCCACCAGCTGGAGTGTTTTAAGCACAAATCTAATGAGTAAAGGGCTCATCTTTAACTATCCTATAGACAGTGTAAAGTCAAGATCATTTCTCACTTCTGTTACAGAATTGCAAATAAAACATTAATATTTTCTTTCAGGGCTAAATAAATATCATTTGATCAGAAATAGAATAGTTAATTCTTTGTTTGTATTAATTTAGATTTTTACTTGTCTTTTATTTCTCATTTTAGCAGTACAATCCCACCAGCTCTCTATTTGCCTACCAGTGAAAAAACTGTCCCTGTGAAAAAATGAAAATTGCCTATATTTTTCATTTACTGCTTTTTTGAAACTGAAAGCATAATTTTTAGTGTAAACCACCCTGTGTGACAGAAACAAAGCTGTTGTTATAACATGACCTTTTAATCCTCCACAGCAGGATGACAGATTGCTACATCCACACACCTTTTAGTCGTGGAGCTCATTAGTTGTTTGGATCTTATTCTATGTCTTGAAATGAAACTGTTCTAATTGCTGCATTTGAGAGTATGGACAATCTTAGATATACAGACATAAAGAAAAATCTCAAGAATTAAGAGGCAAACAAAACATTCCCTAAAACACATTTGAAAATAAACTTCAATTGAATCTTACCAGTACCAGAAGTTGTCCTTTTGAAATTTTATATGTTCTTAAATATGGACTAGACATAATCTATCTTGTATAAGTCAGCCTTCTATCCCTAGCAGTACATTCTTTAATGTACTTTTTACTTTACAAAGGATGCCTAATTTATTTAGTTTTCAGAGTTAATATTTCTATCATTTACCTCCCACTAGTATTTCAGAACAAGTATGAAAATAGTTGTGTTTATTTGTATTTATCATTTGATCTGCTAACTGGTACTTTTTGGTAGACCATTTTTCTCCTACTAGATTTATTGTGGGTTACTGTGACATTTGCTCACACATGTTACTACCCTTTATCCTGTAAATGTATGGCAGCACTCCAGGGCTGCATATTCCTTTCCTGTTTTATATGCCTTGCCTTAGCAACTGGGCAATGTTGATCAGCTAGTTTCTTATTCTATGATGTTTCCATCTGTTCTTCGCTGTTTTTCTGTAGCATGCTTCTTAAGCATGAACTTTGCCTAAATCTAGGTTACTTTAAGTTCAGCTTTCAAGGTTGAGCTGTCTGTTAGCTATGTCTAGTGCTGCTTTTGAGCAAAGATTTCCATGGCACACACTCACATATTCAGTAGGAAACTGCTTCTAAAACAGCTTACGTTTATTATCCGGTCCTTAATTTCTGAAGTCGAATTGAGGTCAATGTGACTTCTTTAATGTGTCTGTGATACTACACATACTGAAGCCAGTGGAAATTTTGCATATGCTAATTAATAAAACAATCTTTTTCACATTTATTTTCTAGTAATATTTATTTATATCAGTGTGTCTGAGGCTCCCAGCCAACTTTATTAAACTAGAGACAGAAATATGGACTAAGTTTTGATATAGCTCTTTAGTTGGTGGATAAAATTATAACTGGTAAAATTAATTTGTTCCCTCTGAGGAAAAAATGGACTAATAAATTACTTAGCAAAAGTGCTGTGGGAATAGAGACTTAATACTCTTTTCTAAACAAAGTGTTGTAGATCAGAATAAGGGCTAATCAGCTAATCATGTGCGCTTAATCCTGGCTACTTCTGGAGTCCTCTTTATTCCATTTGGTGCATGTCAGTCAATTCTTAATTATTGTACAGTTATATCTAAGTATCTCAAATGGATCAAGTTAAGCTCAAAAATAATGCCATTTTTTAATTAATAAAGATGTAAAGGTAAAGTTTGGGGGCTCGTGGTATTTATTTTATTATTTTTTTTTAATGTGAAATGAGAACAGGAGCATTGCTTAAATTTAAGCAAAGGAAGTTGGAACTTAAGCAGTGAGTTGGAAGGGACCTTAAAGATCATCTAATTCTAACCCACCTGCCATAGGCGGGGATGCCACCCATTAGGTTAGTTTGCCCCATCCAACCTGGCCTTGAACACCTCCAGGGATGGGTGTTTTCTTCACCCATTTTCTTCAACATTGAGCCATTACCACAACTCTCTGAGTGCAACCATCCAGCCAATTCCTTACCCACTGAGTGGTCTGTCCCTTAAATCCCCATCTCTCCAATCTAGAGACAAAGATATCATGGGGGACAGCGTCAAATGCTTTGCACAAGTCCAGGTAGTTGGTTGTCATGATGTCAGTTGCTCCTCCCCTATCTACCAGTGTTGTAACCCCATCTTAGAAGGCCACCAGATTTGTTAGGCAAGATCTACCCTTAGTGAAGCCATGTTGGCTGCTACAATACAAAATATGTTGGCTAACAACATGAAAAAAAGTCATTCTCATTCTAACATGCAGGTATAAATGAGAAAATTAAGGCAATTATTTTGGTGTAGTTAGCATCAAAATTAGCTCAATGACATAGCCCACTCTGAGAAACATTTGAATAAAGTTGGCAGCATCTTTAGGAGAGGAAGAAGTGCTAAACTTAAAAAATAAAATAATAAAATAAAATAAATAAATAAAGCCTATATAGAAAATCAGCAAGGAGAGTGGAAAGGATTTCCTGGCAGGGCATAACACATCTACTCAACTGTAAATGATTTTTATATGGAGGCAAGTGTTCATTTTTTAGATCTACTCAGAAGAAAGTCAACAAATAACTTTTTGAACATGTGGCAAATACTTGTCTGGAGGTTAGGAGGAGCTTTCTAGTACTAAGTGCACTGAATAAGGTCTAACACTGTTGTAACTCTTCATCACTAGATACTGTGAAGAATTAAGTAAAGGAATAGCTATCTGTGATGATCAAGGTAACTCTTCCTCCTTGCTATTTTTAATCTATAGAAATAAGCCTCTGTCAAGGTAAAATTCCAAGGTAATATCCATGGATGGTTTGAGGTATGAGTGTTACATATGAAAAAGTGAATAGATTTTGAAAATGGAAAACTTCCTCTTCAACTAACTGAGAATTGTGTTAACTTCAGCAGGAGTGGTGTTCCAGCTGAGGATCTTGGGGTGTCTCTGGCTTTTTCCCTCAGCACATGTGTAGGGACACAGAAAATGGGGAAACCCAATGGAGGCTTCAAGGCGGCTGATGGCAGTTCTTGTACATGCATGGATGGGATGTTGGTGTTCAGCTGTGTGACACCAAGTGGGAGGCGATGCTGTCGCTGCTGTTCACTCCTGACAGACACTAGGCATCTGTTAAACACAAGACTCATGTTCTCTCAGTTCTTTTGATGGATTTTTAATTGAACACAAATCATTGCCATTCACAACGCATCCTTCACCAAAGAGAATATAATATCAGTAACGGTGTATTTCTTTCCTTTTGGACATGGTACATAGTCATGTACAACTCAGCTGAGAATTTCTTCCCACACACCTATGACTACTATCAATTGCTTTAGGTCAGTGTCTCTTAGGCCTTGGGAGGCTACGTATCCATTATTCTTATTCTTCATGCTCCTATAGATCCATTTGTTTCAGCTGATGCCATCAACTGCTACTGTGATATCTGCAATAACGGATCACACTAAAGCAGTGGATGTAGCTGGAGGCATTTTGCAATTTCTAGTTGTTACAGATAACTAGTTTTATAGCAGTAGTTAAATATAATCTCTTCTTAGTGTGTATTTGAATAAAACTCAATTAGCAGAAATTAAACCTGAAGAAAGGAAAGTTTTCATTTCCTTGAAGTTTGGACCCTCTTACTTTCTCCTACTTTCCTGACTTTGTTATTCTAAAAGAGTTTAAGGAATTACTGTTTTTAAAGTTATGTTCCAGAGTGTTTTCTGGTATGGAGAAATGAGGAATGCTAATTAAACACCACTTCAGTAAATAGAATTAAACTTATAGTAAGACATGGAAAACTGGGCCCAGTATACACATTTCAATGCTTGCCTTGTGCAAACAAATTCATCTCAGCTTTCACTCTTTCTTTGAACCAGCTCTTATAATTAACAACAACAACAAAAGGATGTGTTAAGAAACACCTGCCTCTCTTTTTATTATTGTTATTATTATATTTCCCTTTCTTACAGTAGAGATTCCACTGAAATGTGTTTGCTACAGCATAATGTTCTAATATGACCTTCTTTATGCACATTACTCCTCCCATCGTGCTGCTTTTTCATAATAAAGAGAAATAATATCCAGGTTCATCTGTATTTAATATTTTTCCATAATGTTCTGTTCTAAGAACAGCCTTTTGAATTTTTAATTATTTTGGCAGTAAACCTGGAATCCAATTTACTGTGATGTTATGCAGTGTAATGCTGAACAGAAACATTTCAGAGCTTCAAAATAATAACCATGATCTTGCCTCAGATACCGTTAATCATGAATTCAATATATTGGTGGTGTGCCTTTCCACAGTATTTACAAACAATATTTTCTGATGTTCTGTTATATTGACATTGGTACTACATGCAGTTTCTACTGCTGCATATAGTTTCTGTTTAGAATACAATGATTGTTTCCATTAAAAGTTAGCATACTATCTGCCATGAACTGTGAATCATAATAGTGAAGCTGTGGTAAAAAGTATTATGTTTTTATTAACAGTTTACACTTCTCATCCAGAAAAAAAAAAAAAAAAAGACAAAAAAAAAAAAAGGAAAAACTACACATCTGTGCTGGTGTTATTAAAATAAATCAAAGGAATGCTACCTGCAGACTGCTTAACAAGATTTTATATGTTCTATATTTAAAAAAAAGAAAAAAAGAAAAAAAAAAAGAGAGAGAGAGAATATCAGAAGAGTATTAATCTGTTAGTACTCTAGTATTAAAATCAGTTCATCCAGTTTGGAATTTTGAACAGTTAACTGGCCTCAAAGGCTTCTATTTAGCTGAAGAGACTGTGGAAGTTTCTTGATGTTCCAGATTTTACATGACCAAAGCCATTTTTTATTCATTCCGTTTCTGTGTGCTGAGTAAAGCTGCAACACCATGTAAGTTTTAATTAAATATATGCTTATTCTTAGAAGGACAATTTAGATAGCAGATAGCTGGATGCCACAGTTTCAGCATAAGGTCATTTTGGAAAAAAAAAAAAAAAAAAAAAGAACAAATGGGACACTGATAAATGCCACAGAAACTGCAAAATGTGTCATCCTGATGTTAATTGTTTAGGTGATAGAATCACATTGCAGAACAACTTAATCAGGAGTACATTACAGATGGTGCAAAAATTGAATTTCATATCCTTTCAGGTGACATTTAGAGTGGTTCATAATATTTTATACAATCAGCACCATTCAAATATGTTTTTTTAAAACAGAATTAATGTCCTTTTAAATAACCTTAATGTTAAAGTCTAAAGCTGATATTTGCAGGAGGTACCATCCTTCATCAGTTTAAATAACTGAGATGATACCTCACTGTCTTTTTTTATTATTAATTATTTATTTTTATTTTTAAGTATGCCACTGAAAATCCATGGTTAATTGGCTTTTGGAATGATGGATGTGTTATATATGGTTAGCTAACTACTACACAAATAAATTTATTAATATAAATATCGCATTCATATTTGTTTGAGTTTATTACCTTAATCTTTCAAATATTTCTAGGATCTTGAAGTTAAAAAAAAAAAATCCAATACTTAAAACAAGTGCTAAAATGTATAAAAAGTCTTACAGGGAGGAGGCAGGTAGCTTGCAAAATCTCTCCAAAACCACAGTTGGATATGAAAAAGAACTAAGGATGCAGTTCCAGCCTGAAATGGGTCATGTGATGCAGACGTGCATGCTGTCATAGCTATTGTGGCAGAGAGATTAAATCCCTTTGTACCTTATAGTATAACTGCCTGAATCCCCTCACAGAACTTGAAGAAGTATTGGGTATTTATATAGAGAACAATAAGATGTAGAATAAAGAGTCAGAGCATGTAAAGAGAGGAAGGATCATCCAGTCATCTACACTTACCTGATGTGTCTGAAAGATTGCTGCATTTTTTCATTTTCCTGTGTTCAGTTTAGTCTATTACACTAACACAAATTTTTCAGGATCCTGAAGAATCAATCAGATTGTGATAGTTCACTTATGATTAATCACCTTAGTGTTAAATACAGGTACCTTATCTTTTGTGTATGTTTTTTCTTGCTCTTAAATATCCAATGCTTACTTAAGTAAGGATTTAAACACTGTAGAGAAATTGCATTTCAGTCTAAAATTGCTCATTAGATCAGGAGTTTGAATTTTGGTGTCTCATATCCAGCATATGCTGTGTTTTCTCTGCTATTAAGTGTCTCTCTGCCAATTAGTTTTTCACTGCCCCCACCTCTCCACAACTCATCTATAGTGAATAGGTGAATAGGTGAATAGGTGCTGCTTGAGTACCTGCCACAGAGCAGGGTCAGTGTGCGAGGATGGAGAATTTGAATTTGTTCATGGAGAGAGGAAAGGAAATTCCTCTAAATCATGGTTTGGTTGTAAGCAAGTATGGAAAATCTGTCTGCAAACAAGGGTAAACCTAGGTTTGATTACTCAGGGTATCATTTTATGTACTTATAGACAACTTAATCTATTTTGCATTGATTGTTATACTCTTATTGTACAAAAAGGAAAGATTGCTGAGATTTTGTTTTCTGTATATGATGTCCTGGCAAGATTTCAAAGAAATATTTTGATTACTTCTTTAATCATATTCTTGGTTAGGCATTGGATTGGCCACAGTTGCTGTCTGTCCAGTTGTTTCTAACTATTGACATGAGTGACTGCTGTGTCCAGATTTTAATGCTTCTATAAGGCAGTGTGTTTATTTTAATGCTAGTGTTGGCTCTGTTTTTTGCAAGCTGAGGTCAAATTAGTTTTTTGTTTGTTTGTTTGTTTTTTACTATTTTTTTTCTATACACTATTTTTTCAGTTGTATCCCACTTTTCAGAATTTGAGTTCCTATGTTGGTCAAGTAAGCCGTTCTTCCGTTTTATGAGAAAGCCTATTATTTAGTCTGTCCTCTAGTAAATATCAGCATTCAACTGATGTCTAGTTTTAAGACAGTTTTATTGTTTTGAAGGGAGTTTTGCACTGATTCATATGGCATCTTTTTCCATTTGAAGACAATATTCACTAGGAACAAAATATAATATGTTTTTTTTTTGGTAATAATTTACACTTAAGAGTAAATAATTTACACTCAATAGTGCTTGATGAAAGTACAGAGGACTTATTGTAGAATATGAAAAAGTTCTTCCCAGAAATGATGATACTGAATTGCATGAAAGTTTTTAAGTATGCTAAGTGCATCTTACAGAAATTCATAATAGTGCAACTTCAGCATATTGCTTAGATAGATATGTTAACGTGGAACTATCTTTGACCTGTAAAAGAAATACAGGAAGCAGGTGATTCACCATCACCACCAAATGTCATCCAGAAGACTGCACTTTCATCCTTTGGGATTCATGAACTCTGTCTAATTTAGTGGAAAGACAAGCAGCAGTTCTTTGGTTTACATTTCACAGATCTGCATTTGACAACCAAGGTGATTTTACTAACTACACAGAGCCTGTGTATCCAGTCAGAGATATCCTAGGATTTTCTAGGATCTCAACAGTAGACAATCATTGTCTTGAACTTTCTGAATTAACATCTGCTTACAACAGCTTTGTTCCATGGGACTGGTATAAGCATTTTACCTTTTGAGTTTTACACATTTTTTAAGTCTGGTGAGCCTATCTGAGCCAGAATTTCATCAGGTTTTTCAAAAGCATCTGCAAGAAAATTTTGTTCTTTAGCTCCCATGAGATGATTCTTACTTGCTGCTCAGTAAGGGGAGCCATAGGGCAGGTGTCCCTGGTAGATTTCTACTACTACTTTTTTTTTCAAAGACTTCAGCAAACAGAGAAGTGCTGGTTAGTTCAGTAGCTCACCTCGGGTAAACTTCAAATATATTTCCAAAACATCTGTTTAGGCAGTATTTTGTTTGTGGAATGCTTGATCTTTATGTTGTATTAATCTGTCTTAATTAGAAAAAGACTTTTGATCACATAGATCACAGGAAGTAGTCTCTTAATCTTTGTGGTTCAAGACTTGGAGCAAGTTTATATCCTATGTTTGGTTTCTGTGTAATAATATACTTAGCCTCAGTAAGAAGGGATTGTTCCTTGGGTAGATTATTATATTCTCTTTCAGTTGTAGAATCACCTTTCTGGCTTTTCTTTTCCTTTTTTAGCTGTCCTTCAGGGAAATTCTTGAGACATATTGATGTGACTGAGTTTATTATTCATGAGTATCAGCATTCCTTTGAACAGAGGTCTTCAGCTTGGATTAATGGGGAAAGAGTGAGAGAATCCCACTGGGGATTTGGCTGACCTCCTGCCCTTTATTTTGCTGGGAGATTTATTGTCAGTGGCTTTACTACACTAGGAATAATACTGGGTCTTTTTGACCTATTCAGTCAAATGGGGAAGGTAGAAGCTTTGGAGAAGTCACAGTGCTAGAAGGAGTGCCTGCCTGAGACTGTCTTCCAAGGGCAGACACTATTTATGAATAATTTGTCTGTGTTATTTGTCCGTATTGCATTCTGTATACTTAAATTACCTCTCCGCATATGCCTTTAGAGAGCACGTAGAAGTCCATGTTGTATTGGAAGAATGTTTCCTTTGCAAGGAGAGAATATATTATACTTGTCTGTTGAGAACAGATAGGCTTTGGCTCTTCTGTGTTACTGCTATGGATCTTCTGCAGGCATGGAAACAGTCACCCTCCACCCCTCCTTGGTAGATGAAGAGATTCAGTATTGATTTGGGAGTTTCTGCTGGAGTTTCCTTGTTTATCTCAAAGTTGTTTGAAGGCTTGGGCATTTTTTATGCTGAGACTGAACTTTCTGAGCTGCCTGCTGAACTCTCTGCCTAGTGTTCTGCTAAGAGGAGCACACATATTATTTCTAAAACTCAGATTACTTGCTTGCTGCAGATAAACACACTTGATTCATTTTACCTTTATTTTCTGTGAATTGTGGATGATACTTTCACTTTTCAGCTTTGTGCTCACTATTCTGTAATTTTCATTATTTTGAACAGAAGTGACAAACTACAGTCTAACTTTCTCATGATCAGTATTACCAGGGCAGATTATTTTCCTTTAGAGACATTTCACCCTGACTAAATTAATGTTTCTTTCTTTTTACCATTTCCTGAGGCATTCACAGCTGTCTTATTTTTTTCCACTTCAAAGATGGCTGTTGGATAAAAGACAACATTTATTGAGGGGGAAAATATATATGTGTGTGTGCGTGTGTGTGTGTCCAGTTGTGAAGAAACTGTGATATCCATTATGTCTTCATCTGAAATGTATTTGTACAATATTTAACTTCAGAGTCATTTGTGCTGTTTTGGGGCTATTTTTATATGCTTCATGTTTACCCTGAGTTTCAACCATGTTTTGCTTTAGGGCATCTTGCATCCCTTTGTCTTTAATTTTTTTTAATTTTTTTTTTTTTATCTGCATGAAATAACTATTTTTATTGTTACATGCTGTGTGCATGTAGACTTTGTGTACACCCTACAAACATTAGCACAGTCATTGAAAATAGTTATTTCAGAAAAGCCAGTGTTATAAATCTCTTAGTAATTACTTTTTACTTCATACAAATACATTTTAATTTGTACATATTGATATTTTTATGTATCTTAGGTTTAGCTTGTGTATACTTATAATAAATTGATTCATAAGGGTAAATCTGGTTATTATTTAAACATATACTTTCTATTCCAGTTTTAAAACAGTAATTTCCTGTAAAAACTTTTTGCATCACTCTGATGCAATACGCTAATATTCATGAAAATGTCTACATATTATAATATGCTTGGGACACAAATTTACCTAGTTTTAATACATTAAATAACAAAAAGGTTTTTAAAGGTTGTTTAGGACCCAAGGGAATGGCTTGAAGCTGTGTCACGGGAGGTTCAGGCTGGATTTCAGGAAAAGGTTCTTCAGTGGGAGGCTGGTCGAGCACTGGAACAGGCTCCCCAGGGATGTGGTCATGGCACTGAGTCTGGTGGAGCTCAAGAAGCGTTTTGAAAATGATCTCAGATATATGGTCTGATTTCTTGGTGTTCCTGTCTGGAGGGAGGAGTTGGACTCAATCATCCTTTTAGGTCCCTTCTAGTGTGGGATATTCTAGAATTCTAGAGAGTTTTAAAATGTTCTTAGACCCTAGCAATGAGAACAATATCATAGGATTTCTCCATTTCTGTCTATGATCACTTTTTATAGCTGTAAGTAGTCACCTTGCTTCAACATTTCAGGATCATATTTACTTTTCCAAACATTTTATTCTCTGGGATGCAGTTTCCAATTCTGTTACACAACTTGTCTTTCCTGCTTCCAAGCTATATCACTTTGCTGGTGCCTATAATTTAACAGATTTTATTTTGCTGATCCCAGTTTACCAAGTAATCCAGATGGCCCTGTACAGCTGCCTGCCTTTTCATTATTTAACCTCCTCCCTCTCTTTGTGTCATCTGCAAATACATTCACTATAAGCAGTGATTTTATATTTACTTCTAGATCAGTGATGAAAGTGTTGAATAACATCAGACCTTAGTTGAGTCCCAGGGGAGTCCTGCTAGAAACACTCTTATTCAGTTATGATTTTCCATTGACAACTATGTTAATTAGCCAGTTTTCAATCCATTTAATTTTCAGTCCATTAAAAATGTACTGACTTTGTAATTTTTTCAATAAAAATGTTTTGTGAATGCCTTATATAGAGGACTAAGTAAATTACATTCTTGCAGCTGCTTATATCAACTCAAGTTTTAACCTCTTAAAGTAATGAAATCAAGTTGTTTTTTTTTAACAAGTTCTAATGTCTTATGAATTCATAGTGACTGGCATTGATTACACGGCTTTTGCTGGTTCTCGAAGATCTATTTTTATGTCAATCTTTCCTCAATTTCTTTGTAACTGGTGCTAGACTAACTGTTCTTGAACCATTGCACATGTGTTTCGTGAACTTTGCGTCAGCTTTAAAATTCTTCATTTTCATGAAGTTCAAATGATGTATTAAAAACTAACTTCTCTACATTCATGGATCTCCACACCCAAGTTTTTGCATGGTTGTAAGTTCAGTGCCAGACTTGATATGATTTATAAATCACTAAAACCAATTTAAGCCATTTACTTATGGTTTTGAAAGTACCTTTCCACTTCTTCTCATTCTGTTCTTTACTAAATAAAGAACTTGCATATTTATTAAAGAATGTCTACCTTTTTTGCCTCTTTACAAAAATGACAGACTTCATCTACTTGTAGGTCTATATCTTCTCTACAATCTCTTTTATTTCTAATTAAGCATTATGAGGTACCTCTAACTGCCTTTAACCTTGCCAGTATGGATTTTACCTGACATTTTTCTTCCCCATTAAATATTCTCTATTATGTATCTTCTAATTTATATTGACTGAAATCTTTTATCCATTGTTATTCTGCCTTCTTGAGGAACAGGCTGATACAAAAGAGAGAGAGCATGAGTGTTTATGTGCCACTGAAAACTTTCATACCTATTGATTGAACAAATTTTTACAAATAAATATTTCATGGTTAAATTCATGCATGTGTGCCATTACAAAGGAAAAATGTAGCTGGAAGAGAGAACAGAAGAAACTGTGTAGCATCTCCATAGACAAAAAGTGCTGCAACTTCTTATCAGAAACACTTGCTTGATTGCTACTATCCAACTGCAAATAGGCAGCTCTACTTCATAAACAATATTCATAAATAGAACTTGCTTTGTTCTGTTTCTGAGAGATGATTGTTCTACGTACTATATAATGCTTTATTTATAATTGCTGGTTTTGGTTTACACTAAATCAGAGGAAAGACCACAGAGGAGGAGAAGGGAAAGAGATCATTTTGTATTTCTTCCCAGCTTCTCTTCATCACCCAAATCACCCTAGCTCTGCACCCGGGATATCCCTTGACTTATTAACCTCTGAAATTCCACCTAGGGCTTCTGCAGCCCTTCTCACCGGGGTACTTAGTACCCTGGATGTTTTCTTTCTCTGACTCCTACAGAACAGCATAGCAAAATGAATTTTCCCTTGCTGAGAAGTTTTTCCTGCGTTGTTAATATGCACAGCCTCTACATCTGGAGTGCTGCAATGTCTGGCTATAGGCTCTTCAGAAGGGACAGGC
Source organism: Netta rufina (assembly GCF_964035555.1). NCBI lineage: Eukaryota > Metazoa > Chordata > Aves > Anseriformes > Anatidae > Netta > Netta rufina. The sequence continues at coordinate 121,591,728 of NC_140124.1, forward strand.
ACCATGGAAGGGGTGGTGGTGTGGCTCTCTATATCAGAGAGAGTTTTGATGTCGTGGAACTTGAGGCTGGAATGATAAGGTTGAGTCCTTATGGGTTAGGATCAGCAGGAAGGCCAACAGGGGAAGCATCCTGGTGGGGGTCTGTTGTAGACTGCTGAACCAGGATGAGGAGACTGGAAGCACAACACCGCCCAGAGAAAGAAGTCTGGGAGATTTCTGGAGAGCGTGAAAGATAGCTTCCTGACACAGCTGGTTACTGAGCCTACCAGGGGAGGTGCCCCGCTAGACCTGTTGACAAACAGAGAAGGACTGGTGGGAGATGTGGTGGTTGGAAACTGTCTTGGGCAGAGTGACCATGAAATGGTAGAGCTCTCCATTCTTGGAGAAGCCAGGAAGGGGACCAGTAAAACTGCTGTATTGGACTTCCAGAGGGCTGACTTTGAACTATTCAGGACAGTGGTTGGTAGAGTCCCTTGGGAGGCAGTTCTGAAGGCCAGAGGAGTGCAGGAAGGCTGGGCACTCTTCAAGAAGGAAATCTTAATGGCGCAGGAGTGGTCTGTCACCACGTGCCCAAAGACGAGCCAGCATGGAAGAAGACCAGCCTGGCTGAACAGAGAACTGTGGCTTGAGCTTAGGAGAAAAAAGAGGGTTTACAATCTTTGAAAAAGAGGGCAGGCCACTCAGGAGGACTATAAGGATGTTGCGAGGCAGTGCAGGGACAAAATTAGAAAGGCCAAAGCTCATGTGGAGCTCAATCTGGCTACAGCCATCAAAGACAACAAAAAATGTTTTTACAAATACTTTAATGCAAAACGGAGGACTAAGGAGAATCTCCAGCCTTTACTGGATGTGGGGGGGAACTTAGTTACAAAAGATGAGGAAAAGGCGGAGGTGCTTAATGCCTTCTTTGCCTCAGTCTTTAGCGGCAAAACCAGTTGCTCTCTGGATACCCAGTACCCTGAGCTGGTGGAAGGGGATGGGGAGCAGAATGTGGCACTCACTATCCATGAGGAAATGGTTGGCGACCTGCAAGTCGATGGGGCTAGATGGGATCCACCTGAGGATACTGAGAGAACTGGAGGAGGAGCTGGCCAAGCTGCTTACTTTCATTTATCAACAGTCCTGGCTATCAGGGGAGGTCCCAGTCGACTGGCGGCTAGCAAATGTGAGGCCCATCTACAAGAAGGGCTGGAGGACTGACCCAGGAAACTATAGGCCTGTCAGTTTGACCTCAGTGCCAGGGAAGCTCATGGAGCAGATTATCTGGAGTGTCATCACATGGCACTTGCAGGGCAACCGGGTGATCAGGCCCAGTCAGCATGGGTTTATGAAAGGCAGGTCCTGCTTGACGAACCTGATCTCCTTCTATGACAAAGTGACGCGCTTGGTGGATGAGGGAAAGGCTGTGGATGTGGTCTACCTTGACATCAGCAAGGCTTTTGACACCGTTTCCCACAACATTCTCCTCAAGAAACTGGCTGCTCGTGGCTTGGACTGGCGTACGCTTCATTGGGTTAAAAACTGGCTGGATAGCCAGGCCCAAAGAGTCGTGGTGAACGGAGCCAAATCCAGTTGGAGGCCGGTCACTAGTTCCCCAGGGCTTGGTACTGGGGCTGGTCCTCTTTAATGTCTTCAGGACTAGGGAAGTGATTGTCCCCCTGTACTCGGCTCTGGTGAGGCTGCACCTCGAGTACTGTGTTCAGTTTTGGGCCCCTCGCTACAAGAAGGACATGGAGGTGCTTGAAAGAGTCCAGAGAAGGGCGACGAAGCTGGTGAGGGATCTGGAGAACAAGTCCTACGAGGAGCGGCTGAGGGAGCTGGGTTTGTTCAGCCTGGAGAAAAGGAGGCTCAGGGGCGACCTTACCGCTCTTTATAAGTACATTAAAGGAGGCTGTAGCGAGGTGGGGGTTAGTCTATTCTCCCACATGCCTGGTGACAGGACAAGGGGGAATGGGCTAAAATTGTGCCAGGGGTGTTTTAGGTTGGATATTAGGAAGAACTTCTTTACTGAGAAGAGAGTTGTGAGGCATTGGAACAGGCTGCCCAGGGAAGTGGTGGAGTCACCATCCCTGGAGGTCTTTACAAGACGTTTAGATGTTGAACTTAGCGATATGGTTTGGTGGAGGACTTGTCAGTGTTAGGCCAGAGGTTGAACTCGATGATCTTGAGGTCTCTCCCAACCTAGACAATTCTGTGATTCTTTGATCTGCTTCAGAAAAGCAGTAAGAACAGCATACACCCAAAGGGCTGCTGCAACCTAAAGAACAGGTGTAGTGGATAAAAATTAAAGTGGTTATTGTCCTATATCAATGTGTGGTTCCAATAAGATTTCTGTACGCTTTCTTTTGCAGCTTCAGTTCAGCAAGACACATGATTAACTTTAAATGCATGAGTAGTCTCATTAAACTCAATAAAATTACTCACGTGCTTACTGTGCTTTTAAGTAGTTTGCTGAATCAGCATTAAAATAAGAAGCAATCTATAGACCTCTTCAGTTTTCATATATTAAAGTTTGGGAACGGGAGGAGGCTTGACTATAAAAGCTGAAAAAATCCTGAACATACATCAGGCATGGAATTCTTGCTTTATGCAGTAAAGTTGAAATGCAAAGATGTAATATATACTAACATATTAAATAAATTCTGTTGTATGGGTCCATGTAAATTATTATATGTTCTTATATGATGAATGTTACAGTATGTTTATAATATCTCTTACCAGCATGTTCAAATCATCTAGGTTGCATTTATTTGTATTGATCTTGTATATATTACTGTGGCACCTCTACTGTTGTGCTTGTGCTTCATAAATGCTTCCAATACATGACATTAGATGAGAGAATTCAGTGAACTGAATTCAGAAAAAGCGGGGGATGAATATGTATGTATATGTATGAAATTTGTGTTATTTTTTTTTTAAGCTATCTTCTGCCTTATCTTACTTTTCAGTGTCTCTCTGAAATATTCATTTAAAAACAGAACAATACAAAAGTTATAATGTTTATAGAAAGGGAAAAACAAAACAAAATAACAACAAGAGCAAACACATAGCACACTGGGAATTAAAGCTTTTCTTAGGATCCAAAAAAGATTCAGAGACAAAGGAAGCATTAGGTTTGTACGTAAAAGACTGCACTATCTGTTGCTTTTTATGCTCTGCTAAACACACTGCCAAGAATAATTCATTACAATTTCTTCTGTTTCATCATATCACCAGGACTATGGATATTGTAATAAGTAATCTTTCTGGCATAGTTTGTTTTTTAATTTAGTGTTTGTAGTTTGAGCTCCATTATTAGTATGGAAATATGAATGAGTTCCTGTATTTAGGTGTTTTGCCAAAAGTAAAATAAGTTTGTGTGTCAAATAAGTGTGATTTAATAGTTCAAAAGATTGTGTTCTGCCTTCCTAATGGAGTTATCACTCCCTTTTACTTGTAATTTCTCTTGCCTTAATAGATTATTTTGTCAGTCCTTTTGCTATTTAATTCATGTTGTACCATAGACGAAAAGAAACACAGAAGCTTATGAGTTACACTATAATAAGGAGAAGGTATTACACAATAACTACTGAAAACAAAAGATAGTATTTTGGTTACTGTATTTTTTTCTACTGCTAATGTATAGGCTCATGGTAAATGCTATATTTAGGAGGAAAAAATAAAGTTTTGTGAATATTTCATTTTATGAAATTCTGTTAATATTTCAAAGCTCTTGGCTTTCTGCTGAGCTGGTATAAACTAACACAGCTACAGGAAATTCAACTTCGGATCACACAGGTTAGATAAAAAATTGACTTTTGTGGTCAGATATTTCTTTAAAGTAAACAAAGACATTTGTGTGCAAAATAAACTAACCTTAAAAAGAGGTGGGGTTTTGCAAAGCCACTGGTCATGGTCTTAGATCATCTAAGAAAATAAATGCGTACCTTGGAACTTATGAAGAAGTTTCTCTTACCAAGGCACAGGCTAACTTTGCAGCTTGTCACAGAAGTTTTACAGATCTCTTCTGTATACTCCAGCAAAGGTAGTTTCCTTTTCTAAGGAGGAAAAAAACCTGGAGAGCAATGATGTATAGCTAACTTGACACCTACAATGAGTTTTTAGGGATGCAGACACAGGTTTCACATAGGCTGCTCATAGACTGTGCCTCAGTGGCAACTCTCAGAATGAAACTGTCTCTCTGAGTCTTGCTGTATCTCTAGAAGGAGCAGAGCACATCATCTCTGTACTCAGACTTCTCCCTTCCAAAAATAGATCATACCTCTTCCTATCCTAGACAGAGTGATGCTGCAGTCCTACCTCATCCAACTACCAGGATAAAAGAAATTTTGCTGTCATGTTTGTGGTGTTTTTTTGTTTTGTTTTGTTTTGTTTTGTTTTCTCCACAAAGCACTGTCCACTAACTTATGCCATTGTTTTTCACCCTCGGCTGTCCTCTACTATTTTTTTTTTAATCTCTTGTTGGTTTCTGGACAGCCATTGCTTAGATATTTGACTCATGGAAGACAACCATAAGGTGTTCTGTTTGTTTGTTTCTCCCTTGGATTCACTGTGTTTTTAAAAAAAAAAATGTGGGTGCTGTTGTGTTCTGGATCACTGTAATTAAATACCACTAGTCCTGAGGCACCTGAAAACAGCCTAAAGCATTGTTTGTAGTTGTTGGGTATTTGAAAATATTGGCCACTTAGGCTTGATAAGTGAGTCCTAAAATGTTATAGATCTTTGGTACCTGGATAGACTTTCAGTCTTACATTTGAGAAGCAGAAGTCAAGTGTAAGATTTATATTTATCTAGTGGAAAGGCAGACTACAGGTTCCTGAAATCAATGGCTCTCAAAATTGCCCAAACATTGAATGATATGCTTGAATAATTTAAGACTGTTTTGTTAAATGTGCAAAAGTCAAGTTATCTTTGCAGTGAGACTCAGTGTAAATCGACAGCAATTTACTATGTTTCTGAAAACCACAGGCAGCAATTTACAGAAAAGATTAGACCTGTTACTATACACATGTGACATTTTCTTGATTTAAACTGTCATTCTGAAAAGCTGTTAACTGACAGCCAGAGTTTAGAATGAGGTTATAAAGTTTAGTGAAGGACTCCTTACAACTGAGGTTGAGCTATATTTCTGCTTGGGTAGGGAACAGCACATAGACCTCCTACTGCAACTGAAGTATGTATGCATGCAAATTAACATTTTCAAGGGAAATTTTACATGATATTTTTAGGCATTTGTGTTCTGCAGTGCTGTATGGTTGCTGTATGGTTCTGTGCTGATATTTTACATCTCATTAACACGGTAATATATTCCCAAAATACCTTCTTTCTTCAGAGGTATGTCAGAAATCCTGATTATAAATGCTTCAGATGGCTGGGAATATAGCAGTATGCATCAGCTTCATCACTTCATCTGGTTTCTTTAACTGATGGTTACTGGAGTTGTTTCTGAAGCTGATCTGTTGGTGCCAGGATATCATATTGGACCAGAGAAGGAGATATTCGGCTTTATTTGTCTGTTTGTTTTAATTATCAACTGAATTGTAAGTCTTCCTATTGACTCAGTTCCCATTATATTTCCATGGCATGTTGATGTGCAGTGCTTGACTTAAGGAATATGTTTCATTGCTTTCTTAACTACTTTCCTTCAACATCATGGGTTCAGTGTAAGTGATGATACCATTCACCTTCTTTGTCTTTCTGTAATGATCTTCAAAAATGAACATGCACTCTCCAGAAATTTATTTTTGACACGCAATAACTTCTGCTCAGATTCCCTGGATTTTAAATAGTTGCAAAGTACTTTCCAGTAGTCACTCATTCAAAAACCTGTCTAGTTTTGTATAAAAGATGTCTTGGTATAATGAAGTCACGGTAGTTAGTGAATTATCCAAGAATCGTTAAAATAGAAAAAGAGAACTTTATTTTGATAAAACAGCACTTTATAAGGAATGTTTTACCACTACATGATAATTTTTTCCCCAATTTCTTCACTGCAAGTTCCAACCCTAAACTTCTTTTTAATTAATTAATTATTTTGAAGAAATCAAATCAAGGGATATGACATCACTAGATTCTGCATAAATGATTTTGCATAAAAACTTCTGAAAACTCTGCTTTCAGTGACTCTCCCAGGAGAGGCAGAAATCCAGTCAGTCTAAAATTGTATTGCCTAGAGTATTGTGCACATGGTGTCCAAGTGAGTAAAATCAGACATAAAACTCTCTTTCCCCATTATTCTGTCAGTACACCAGATTCTTCTAACTTGGCAGACAGTCATGAAGAGGAATTTCTCGTAGTGCTGCTCACCTGGAAAATTGTTTGACCAGTAGTATTAAAAGACAGGAAACCATTAAAGTCGAAAGTGATCATAAACAATGGAGAACATTTTAAACAGCCACTGTGAGGAGGTGCACTGTAACTTAAACATTCAATATTTTTGGAAGACTCTTAGGAAAAAGGGTCTAAGTATTGTACATAAAAAGAGACAAAACAGAAAACTGGAATCTGAATTAAATGTAAGTGAAAAGCCAGAGATAATCCTGTCCAGCTGTACAAGCCAGTGATACCTGAAGGCCAATGAGCAATTTTGTTACAGGCGTGTGGTAAAGAGAGGCAATGAAAATGTCTGGCAAACCTAGGAGAGGTTAGAGTAAAAAAAGAATGAACCTCTTTGTTGTCACCCAGTAATCAAGGTGATCTCTCAGATGTTGCCATTCCTATTACTCCAGCCATGATATTGCTAAATTTCAGCCAATGTGCATCTCAGATAACAGGTCTTAGCTTCTGACAGGTGATCCAAGTTTAATTATACACAACAAATGGATATTGTTACTGTATTATAACAGTGAATTAAATGTTTAGTATTCCCTGTATTAGTATTAGTACCCATGTGTATTAGTATTTACAAGTGGGTTAGGTGCTCTTCCGGGATTCCTGTACCTTCTCCAGTCATGCCAAGTAGAGTTGCCTATGGAAAGTTTTTTTTTCGGGAAGTGTTTGGTAGGAAAGAAAAAATGTTTTTCCTCTGGAACAACTTTGCAGGAAGACTACACTAGTTCAGTAGGATTGTAATGCACAGAGCAAAAGATATTGGGATATTTCATTACAAACAGATTCTTAAGAATACTCAGCAAAATCTCTGATTTATTTAGAAGTCAAAACTTCCTGGCTAAATGTCTTGCTATGTATCTTTGATTTATAATTCAGTCCGTGTCCCCTCCATACTGGCACATAGAGCCAAATAGCAAAGGAGGTTCCAATGCATTTGTATGCACAGAAAATCTCCGTTTTTCAACTTCCTTTATTAAAAGTTGTCTTTTCCATTTCTGTAAAGTGGGTTTGCTATTCATGTAGTTCTCTTTCCTGTGGAGGAGCATTAGTCAGTCTGCCTGCACAGGATTTTGTGGCAGTGTGAAGTGGTAGAGGCCATGGTGCTGAGAGTAGTACAGTGCTGCTACTACGAGATCTCCTTCCTCAAATTTAAGTACATGAATTCACATCACTTAGGACTAATATGAGTTATGCAGTCTCCCAGGGACTTTAGTAATGCTGCTTTGTGTATAAACCCTAAAATAAGCAAGGAAAGAGTAAACGTTGTGTTTTGTGTTTCAAATCTCCCTACTCCAAATTAATATCTCCTTTCATCTTTGAAGGTTTATTTTAATGTCATCTTTCATCCAGTTTTTCTCAAAAAGGGAAGCTGTGACAGTTTTTTAATAAATGACTAGTTTTCTTTCCCCTTTGAACTTCCATGAATAAGAAAAGAAAATGTTAGAATTTCATCATAGGAATTAAAAAGTGAAGTGGTCAATGAATACAGATTAATAATGGCCCATTAGTCTGGTATTACATGACTTATTTCACAAGTGAGATCAATATTTCACAAGCTAGGTCCTATGAAATCTTTCTCTGCTTTTGATTTTTCAGAAGAAAGAACCTTAAATTGGGTCAGCAGTAGCAATTATTTCACCAACCAGACCTCAAGCATGGAAGACATGGGCTGTATGTTATTCATGAGGTCATATGGTCTGACCTGGTAACAGGAACATTACTTTGAATTATGTGGAAGAAACACAGTTTCTTTTCTCAGATTCTCTTCTCAAAAAACAACTTTCCCTAATGGGGAAAAGCTAAATGCAGATTTCTAGCTCTTTTGAACTTCTATAAACTAGCTTTATTTCCAGGGTTAAGTCTAAACAAATTAGACTACCAATTTTTTTTTTTTTTTTTGTAAATACATTTTAGAATTACTATTAAATACTTTGCTGTCATGTGTGAGCTCATTTACTTTGTCTCTGTTTGATACTGTACAAATACAGTCCCTCCAAATGACCATCCCTGGGCTGTTTGCTGTTGGTTTCTCTCTGATCTTGTGCCATGCCTTATGTTTTTCTTGGCTGCCTGACATCGAACAAACACAAGTTCTTGTACATACCTAATAGCACCACAAAGGAACAATAAGCAAGAAGCATTTTTAAATCGCTACCGTTCATATTACCCTGTCTCAAGTCTAAATAGTTGGTTTAAAATTTAGGCAGATAAAAAACTATTTATTTAAAAGACTTGGTTGAAAAAACTGTTGATTGTAGCGTTGTGGCTAAACATATCTTAAAAATGCAATTGTAGATTCTTTCATATTACTCAATTTATATGTGCACTGTATCTGGTTTTGATCTGAGGAAGTTGCTGTCAACTTTTAGCATGCATTTAGTATGCTTCCAAAATAACTTGGAACTCCCAACTCCAAAATGTTTTATAATAAAAAGTAATCCCGCAAAGGAACCTTATGTTGCTGTTTGTTTCGTTATCATTTTAAATTGAAAGATGTCAAAATAATGTAATCAAAACAAAAATAAATCTTGACAGTGAAAGTTTAATAATTAGTGACTTGTTTGAAGATCTCTGGAATATTGGATGCAATTAAGAAACTAAGTAATATCTCATGGTGTTTTCTACCAACATGTCTTACTATCTAAGTCATGTTTTAAAATATTCTGGAACACACAAATTATAATTCATTGTTGCTGTCAGTTTCTGATTTATTTTTTTTTAATCTTTCTTCTTTTGGTAAATGCAAGGAGGATCTTATTTTATATGCTTCCACAAAATGAACAGAAATGGAGCAAGTGACTTTATGGTAAACTCAGCTTTATAAAAACTACTTTCTGCTATCTGTGGATTTCTGTTTGAGTTTTTCAGGCAACATCTTCCCTTAAAATCTGTATGTGCTCTTAGCTCTGTCCTTTTATCACCAATTTTTATATTGGAAAATGTAAGCTAGTTTGACATCTACCTATCAAAATTTTTTGAGAGACATGAGTCATCTGGGGTTAATTCACTAGGGGAAAATGCTTTATGACGAGCAATGAAGATTAAAAAAAATGCTGAAAAAGATGAAAGCATATTCTTCATTTCTCTAGCTTCACCTCATTGCAAGAAATTAACCAAGTTAGTCTGTAATGAATTTATGGAATATGTTTAAATGAACTGGCTAAATAGTTTTGTCATGAGTTTCCTTTCAGCATATTGTGTGAACTTGAATTCTGCCATGAAAATGGGATAGAATATAATGGTTATGAGTGAAAAGCAGGGTATGGTCATTGTGTAGACTCCACATGAGGGTAGACAAAGGATATTGTGGTTTGTATGTTGTGTGTTATTCTCTTGATCAAAAGTGTCATTGCACATTCTATCCCCTCAACAGTCTTTGTACAAAATGTAGGAAACATACCCCCAGAGTGGGAGAACACTATAAATTCACTAGATTTTATTTTTTTCTTTTGTCAAATAGTAATTTTATATGAATCTAATTCAAGGGCAAATTTTAAAAAATAATATTTTTACATACATGTAAGTATCAAGCCTCACCTTACATTCTGGAAATGTAAGAATAGAAAGCTCAAGAAAATGCACAAGATGCATAAGCAGAATTTCTGATTGAGATATGTTTCAGCTGGAACAGACTTCTGAAAGGTTAGGAGCCATGACCTCAAGCTTGCAAGCTACTGCTCTCTAGAGCCCATCATAACTCATAATGTGATTTCTAAATATTAGCTATCACAAATCATGTCTTCATGTATTGGGTCTTTTGTTGTTGTTTGTGTTTTGTTTGTTTGTTTTGTATGCCTGTATTTCTTCAGAATGAGTGTTCTTGAGGGGGTAATTCAATATTTACATAAAAATATCGATAAATCAGTATTTGGGGAAGTAAGTATTCACTTTTGTATATGTTATTTTAGTAAAAAGGAAAAAAAAAAAAAAAAAAGGAATATCAACAGGAAGATGTACCCTCACTTCAGAGACATATGTACACACATGAAGCACAGAGGGAAAGTTTATTTAAAATGTGAACTTTATTGTGTTTATGGTATCAAAATAAGCCTTTGTGGTTATAACTAGTTTATAGTAAGAACCTGTTGTTTACTCAAAGTGTTCATTCAGAAAAGTCTATCAGTTCTAGAAATTTTATTGCAAGTCTCAAAGAAGGAACTTTATTTTGTTGAGGAAAATTTTGTTCTTATTTCTGGTAATTCAAAGGTCAAGCAACTTTATTTAGTTTTAGAAGACTTGAGTTTTTCTTATTTTACTCAAAGTAGTTTGTTCATTCAGACTACCTTTTTGGTTGACCTTATTCAAAGAACCTGTGCATTATTTTCTTGTTTTAGACTGCTCTTATTTTAGACTTCTCACAGTGAGGCTTGTGTGACAGATCTCCATCCCCACAGAGGGGCCCTATACAAGCAGGCCCTATAGAGATGTCTAGTTTGGATAGTTGTTCCTTTTGTGCCATTTGAAGAGAGATAAAGGAAATGGCTGGTCCTTGTTTTTACATGTTTAGTTATCTGAATGTACTTACACTCCCTCATCTTAATGGAGGGTAATATTTACAGTTTCAATATTCAAAGTCTTGGTACCTAACATGTTAGTTTCTTTAAAAAAATCTCAAGAAAGTTTTACTTTGCTGATCCACAAATCTTAATTTGAATTATGTCTTTTAAGCTTGCCATCCAAGCCAGCTGTATATGTCTTTTATATCAGGAAGTGGTGCATATGACATGTAAAAGCTTTTCTGGTGAATCCTGTGCAGCAGTGATACTATTGCTACAGCTAGAATGTGGCTAAAAGTATAATTTTAATTTTCTGTTTGTATCTGAGAACTTATAAAGCTTGTCTTTTTCCCAGTCTTCAAGTCATCTTAAAAAGGCTGACATTTTCATACATTTTTGGCCGATGACTAAAATAACTAAAGGTGCCAGCTGGTCATTTGAGAACCACAAGATATATCAGAACCTAAAAGGTCAGGTAAATTAAGGGAAAATGTGGAGCTGGCGCACAATACTGTGAGGCTGGACATTAATTCCAGCTAGTTTCCTGGTATTGATTACACAGATTGTGAGTGCTCATTTGCAGGCCAGAAGGCAAATAAGTCTCTTTGCAGGCCATTTGTCTCCTTTAGTTTCTTAATTAATATTACAGATTTGAAAACTTGTGGTCATGAAATTCGCCTGTTAATTAAGCTAGTCTTTGGCAGTAAGACTTTGATATCTTTTTTTTTTTTTTTTTTTTTTTTTTTTTACAATACAGTTATCATCAATCTTGTTAAAATTATACTTGTTTTACTTTTTGCAAAGATGTCTATGATTGAAATAGTATGATGGAAGCAGATAATAAACACATTTTCAGTTTGGTAACTATTTTAGCATAACATTTCAGAGAAAAGTACTGATTTTGAAGTCTTTATTTTTTTTCTCTGGACATCTTCAACCTGCTGCTTTTTTTTCAGTTATATCAATATCTTACATTGGGGTTTGAGGTGTTCTTCATTTAGAACATTTTACAATACATTGTAAGACATAAAATATTTTGATGGAATTTTCCTTGGCACAGTCAGTTCTCTATGATGATTGTGGAGGTCCTTTCCAGAACTACATGTTGTAGTTCAAACCAGCAGGCAGCTGAGCACCACACAGCTGCTTGGTCAGTTTCCTGTCCAGTGAGATGAGGGAGAGAAACAAAAAACATGAAAGTGGCAAAACTTGCTGGTTGAGACAAGGACAATTTAATAAGAAACAAAACAAAACAAAGAACCAAAGAAATCAAATAAAAGAATAAACAAAGCAAGTGGTACACAATTGCTTACCACCAGCTGACTGATTTCCAGCAGGTCCCTGAGCAATGGCAGCCCCACCAACCAACTCCCTCCAATTTTATGGTTGAGTAAAACATCCTATGTTATAGGACTTCCTTCTGTTCAGTTTGGATCTTATGTCCTGACTGTGTCCCCTCCCAGCTTCTTGTGTACATCCAGCCTCTTCACTGGCAGGGCAGTTTGAAAAGCTGAAAAGTCCTTGGCTTCCTGTAAGCACTGCTCAGCAACAACTGAAACACAGTGTTATCAGCAATATTTTCATCCTGAATCCAAAACGCAGCACCATACCAGCTACTGTGAAGAAAAATAACTCTATCCCAACTCAAAACCAGGACAGTACAGAAAAGACATTTTCTCTAAGAGTAAAAAAAAATAAGGCATAGCTGTAAAAACAAGAAGAGCTACAAGGTCACAAATGATAGACTTAGACTTCTTAGCTAGGTGCTATATGGTGAAAATTTTCTTTTTTTTTGGTGTAAATTAATTTTATATTCTGAGTCCTACCTTCAGTTAAAAGAAAAGTTTTCTTTAATTTCTAATTGGTTGCAATCTCATGCTCAGTGTTATTCATGGTTAAATAAAATCCCGTTTTTGTTGATCTCATTGTATGTCCTGTACACAATGTAGGACACAGATTTAGTCACACGACCTTTCACTACCTCCTAATATTGCTATCAGTTGGGTTGCTAAATGAATATTGCTATGTTTTAGCACATCTTTGTTGGAGTGAATTATATTTACATCAAATAGAACAGAAAAATGTAAAAGTCAGAAAAAGAGTAGATTTATTAAAAAGGTAAGCGATACCGCTGTAGTGTTAAGATCAGAAAATGTGTTTTCACAGTATGAAATACTATGGCACATTTTGGACCCCCTCTAAGAAGTGTATGTAGGGAGGTGCAAGTAGGCATAATTGATCATGTACACACAGAGAAAATCTTCTTTAAAATGAGCACTTGCATTGCCCCAGTTTTTCTTTTGTGTGCTATTTGGAACATCCTTTAGGAAATGCCCAAGATTCTCTGCTGTTTTAAGGTAACAACAAGGTGTGAAATATTGCTGGAACCTGAACGCACTCTAAATGAACGTCAGAATAAAGAAATCTATTCAAAAGTGCTTTTGTGAAATATTTGAATAATCTTTCACTGCATATGGCCTTACATATACTCAAAGATAAATATGAATTCAAGCAACAAAATAAGCTACTTATTCTTTCACTGAACAACTAAAGAATATGTCAATGTACTTTGCTTAAATTTTCCAAAAAAACATAGGGATTAGGAAGAAAGATTGAAAACAGCAGTTTCCTCAAACCTGAGATTTAAATTATTTTAAAATTCACAGTGTAAAATTGCACACTAATTTTTACTATAATGATTTCTACTTCTCTACTGTATGTTTTAAGTTAATTTTTCCATGCATTTAAACTAAACAGTAGAGCTCAGAAAACTTTAATTATAATTTGTACTTGCCTGCTGAAGTAACTGTGCTCATTGAAAAGTTTATCTCAGTGGCATTGCTTTTGGCATTTTTAATAAATCTTGACAGAATTAACAGTTTCTGTCTTGGCTTCACTATTTTTTTTTTTCTCAGAGCTTTCTGAAGATGTTTTTTCCCTTTTCAAGCAGACTATAACATACTAGGGTTATTGGATAAATCCAGCAAATCAATCAGTTCTGGGCCACCTTATGAGACATACAACCACCTAGTATTTCCCAGGCCACATAATTGAAGCAAATACCTCAATGCATACAAAGTAAAAATAAAAAAAATCAGGAAAAAATATAATCAAACTGTGCATCCTGCAAAGGTTAGTTCCGTTTTCTGAGCTCACAGGGAAAATGAAGCTGGATTAAGAAAAGTGGACATGAAGGACAGACACTTCCTCAGTTGCCACGTACAGTCTTTTGAATAACCAACAGTTCTGTCATGTAATCTCTTTGAAAAACTAGTTGAGATTCACCCATCACTTGTTACATATAATGTGATTATATGACCCAGTGTCATTTTATTTTGCATTTTCACACTGAGTTTTGTGATCCATGTAGCACATAATGACTTGAAGTTGCAAATTTTGGATTTATTGGATAACATCATAGACTTCTCCTGACACTAAGTATTTTTTACAATTTTAAGAAAACTGTTTACCTATTTTGTTTCTTTTGTTTCCTCCTTCTCTACACTTCAGCATTGTAATAGGCTTTTTTGTACAGAGACTCTTACCCAAGACTGCTGCCTTATAAATTCAGCACACCATTCTATCTAGCACAGGAGAAGAGAGAGGGTGGTTTTGAAGTACTACCCTCAGACTGAACATTTCTATTCCCGAAGAAGAAACAACAAAACACCTTAAAGAATACAGCTTAATCCCTTTTCAGATAAGCAGTTTGTCACAACCATGCAAAAGGTGCCTGTAAGGACTGCATGTGTTTTTGTTCTTAAATTTAACTGCACTGAGGGTCTGTAGATAGATCTGATGAGATTACAGCTGAATGGGAGCAATTATGTTGTTTTATAGGACTGTTGCTGTGGTCCATTGTTGTAAAGGAAAACATTTTTTCTATAGTCAAAAGTAATGATAAAAAAAAAAGGAAGAAAAGAAAAAAATGGACTGTCTTAAATTACTTCAAATATCAAAACTGCTAATTACAAGCCCTATCTTTGTATGAATTGCACGAAATACAGTAATTTTTTTCTTTTCCTTCATTCTTAGCTACCTCTCACTATCAAGATATGGAAAATTATGGCTCATAATTTTGGGGGGATGGGAAAATAAAAACAAGAAGAAGCAGCAAGTTAAAACATCGCCTGAGACCTTTTGAGGTGTGTTGAGGAGATATTTAATATAGTATTCTCCAGCCTTCAGTCACAGACAATGTGCTGCCTACAAGACTTTTCACCTTTGCTTGTGGGCATGGGAAAGTGCCCACTGCTCATTCTGCTTAAGTAATGTTGCCTGTGGTCAAATATTGGGACCGCTGTTTTGAGATATATCTCAAAGTGATAATGTGTTTCATCTAACGCATTTTAGGTTACTGCTCTGCCTCTGACCTGATCGAAGAAGGGGTAAATGTGGAATATAATATTTTTTTCTACTGTATCATCATTTTATTTCATCATTTATACTACAAAATGGCTGTTTGACATTAAGTTGAGGAATTCAATACTTACCATAAGCACAGCTCATATAGTATTTCAAAAAATCCAGTATTTGTTATGATAGGTGCAGCCCATGAGAAGTAAGATCTACGGGTACTCAGAATATTTTTCAGAAACCATTTAAAATTTTCAATGAAAGTAAATAGAAAACTAAAAATTTCCCCAAGAAACAGCACATTTACTTGAAACATGAAAATTTAGATTCAGAAGTGCTCGGTCTCCTATCTCTAATTCTCTTCCCTGATATACAGATCTGATCTGACCACATTTCCCATGTTCTCTAATCATGTTGAACCAGTGTGACACTATGATCTGTAGTCAGCTGAGAAGAATAGGAAGAAGAAATATGTAAATTATAGATGCTGTAAAAGTCAAACTGGTATTTGAGAATCATTTCTTTTCCACTCCAAATTGTTAGCACATAGGTGTTAGTTGAGGGGGGCACATTTTATTTCACAGAATTATAGAATTTAGGTTGGAAAAGATCTCCAAGATCATCCAGTCCAACTGTTAACTAGCACTCCCAAGTCTACCACTAAACCATGTCCTAATGTCCTATGAATACCTTCAAGGATATGTGACCGTCCTTCACTGGGCAGCCTGTTCCAATGCCTTATAACCCCTTCAGTGAAGAAATTTCTCTTAATACCCAACCTAAACCTCCCCTAGCACAACTTGAGTCCATTTCCTCTTCTTCTGTCATGTGTTGCTTGAGAGAAGAGACCAACCCTTACCCCATTAAAACCTTCTTTGAAGTAGTTGTAGAGAATGATAATGTCTCCCCTGAGTCTCCTTCACTCTGAGTTGAATAACCCCAGTTCCTTTAACTGCTCCTCATAGGACTTATTCTCTAGACCCTTTACCAGTATCATTGCCCTTCTCTGGACATGCTCCAGCACCTCAGTGTCCTTCCTGTAGTGAGAGGCCCAAAACTGAACACATTACTCGAGATGCAGCCTCACCAGAGCTGAGTACAGAGGGACACAATCACTTCCCTGGTCCTGCTGGCCACACTATTTCTGATACAAGCCAGGATGCTCTTGGCCTTGACCACCTGAGCACACTGCTGGCTCTTGTTCAACCAGCTATTGACCAAATACCCCCAGATCCGTTTCTCTCAGGCAGCTTTACAGACACTCTTGCCCAGCCTGTATCATTGTATGTGGTTGTTGTGCCCCAAGTGCTGGGCCCAGCACTTAGCCTTGTTGGACCTCGTACAGTTGGCCTTGGCCTATATAAAGCCTAAGATGTCACCAAATAGCAGGTATTTTTCACTCTTTAAGAGTGAACAGTGCACTTCTAGAAAAAATAATTTTAATAGAGCAGTTTGAACAATGTTTTTGAAGAATTCTGTAGTTTGGTTTTTAGTTTAAAGTTTCTCACCTTCAGCATTTTTTTAAATCCAAACTGCTAAATAAACTCCGTATAAGTTCTATTAATTACATTGCTATCCATATGGGATAGCTTATAAAGGTAGGACTAGGTACAGAGAAACGTTTGCTGGATCAGAGCCCAGCCATTAGGAAATTGTTTTTAACGCTGAGAAAGAGCTCATGAACTGCATTTTAAAACATCCTTTTTCAAATGTAGTAACTGGCACCGTTCCCAATACTCACACTAGAAAAAAAAAATACTTAAAAATATACGCAAAACAAGTTGGCCATATATACACACATACTGCTATAGCACTAATATAGCAAGACTGTGTTAACCTTCTTTGTTAAGTGGGGTGAGGGATTGGATGGAAGAACAAGATGTGATAAAGATTGCAAAAGCATTCTTCTCTGTATAGTGCCATGTTACAAGAAGCAGAAGCAGCCATGTGCACTAGACCCATCAGGTGAGGTCCAAAATGCATTAAGGTGTGCACTGTACACACTCTTGTGCCAGCTAGATAAGCTTGCTTTAGCATCAAGAGGGGAATATTTGGCACCCTAGATGGGCATAAAACAGACAGGTTTTGTAACAAATTCTAAGACTTCGTGTTTATTCTTTTCCACCTAAATGATTAATCTACTGAAAAGCAGAAAGAGTGATCCAAATTCTCCCCTAAAATTAAGTATTTTGTTTTGTTTTCCCTATTCTAGATTCAGAAACTGAGTGAAAATAGTGATGCCCCTGTGCTTTCTTTCAGTCACCAGTGGTGGAGGTTCACTTTCTAAACTGCTAGTGCACAGATAGATAACACTGCCAAAGTCACAAGGGCTGTCTGCAGCAAGGCAAAGCATAAGAAGAGATGTTTGAAAATTAATGGATTTTGTCAGTCAAAGCTGCTGGTGAAGGGGCAATGAGCAAAAAATCATAGGGTTCAATGTGAGAGTGAGGTGGTTCTGGGCAAAATAGCCTAGTAATTGGTGGCACAGGGACATTTCTTTCCTAATTTTACTGCTGAGAAGATACTTCTGTTCTGTCTTTTTATAGTTTAGACCTGCTCTGGAGAGGATTTATTTGATTAAGTTTTAATATTTTCTATTCCAAAGTGGACCTACTTTGCCATGAGGGCTTTTTTTCCTTTGACCCAAACTAAAATATTTCTTATGCAATAGAATGACTCAAAAGGAAACATCCCCCAGAAGAGTGTAGCTTGCTGTCAAAGCAATTTTCTTAAAATGTGGATGATCATAATTTAAATCCCTCCTTTTGATCAAAAAGGGGTATCAGCCTGACTTTTACATAGCCTGGATGAATATCCTAACAAAAAGATTGCTCTAAATTGCTCTAACAATTAAGTTAGTTCTATGATTCTATGTTTCTAAGTTTATTGAAAAGAACTTTAAAGAAATGTTTCAAAGCAAACCCAAATACTAATATGGATCTCTCTCTTTCTCTTTTTCTCTTTCTCTTTCTCTTTCTCTTTCTCTTTCTCTTTCTCTTTCTCTTTCTCTTTCTCTTTCTCTTTCTCTTTCTCTTTCTCTTTCTCTTTCTCTTTCTCTTTCTCTTTCTCTCTCTCCATTTATATTTAAAGGTACTTAATACCATAGGTTTTTCTGATAATGAAACACATTTTCAACTCTGTCATGCCCTGTTGCTGCTGCACTGCACTGCTTGCTTGAGAGTGCTTTGAAAAGGATATATTAGATGTCAAACACTCTCAATGTTGAGCAGCCATTTAGTGGTCTGGCAACAGTGGACTATGCTGTGGTATACCTGCATTGCATGTCAGATGAAGATATTCTTGTGTATTAGTCAGCAAGGTCTGTCTTGAAGGGAGCGGAGGATTAGGGCACTAGCTTTCAACTTTCATAAATGAGAGAGAGAAAGGAGAAGATTGTAGGTGATCACATCTTTCATTCTTATAGATTAAGTGCCACCAGTTAAATACCTTGCAGGCTTCTTTCTCAATCTCAGTTCAAAAGCTAGCTTCAGACTTTGCTGGATATTGTATTTTCCTCCACAACCACAGCACTAAATAAATAGATAAGGATGTTAATTGCTTTTAGTACCTCATTTACAAGCAGGGGACAAGCCAAAACAGAAGGCTTTTGAACTGTTGAAGTTGGTGCAACAATTTTACCTTTTGAATGAATAAATATAGAATCATTTAGTTTGGAAAAGACCCTTATGATCATCAGGTCCAGCCATCACAGCCAACACTACCAAGTCCACCAATAAACCATGTTCCTAAGCATCAGCTCCTCTTAAATACCTCCAGGTATGGGAAGTCCACCACTTCCCTGGGCAGCCTAACCACCCTTTCTGTAACAAAATTCTTCCTGATATCCAATCTAAACCTTCCCTGGCACAACTCAAGGCCATTTCATTGCATCAGTTATTTTTTTCTAGAAGTTGCTACTATTGCTGATAAGAATTTGGAAAGAAAGGGCAGTCTTCTATGATTCTGTGATCTTATCAGCTGAGAAAAGAGACTGATAGCCATTTCACCACAACCTCCTTTCAGGTAGTTGTAGAGGATGACAAGGTCTTCCCTCAGCCTCTTCTTCTCCAGACTAAACAACCCCAGTTCCCTCAGAAGCTCCTCATATGTCATGTTTTCTAGTCCCATCACCAGCTTTGTTGCTCTTCTCTGAACATATTCCAGCAACTTATAATGTATTGTAGTGAGGGCCCCAAAACTGAACACAGCATCAAGGTGCCGTCTCCCCAGAGCCAAGTACAGAGGGACAATCACTTCCCTTCCCTCGTCCTGCTGATCTCATGATTTCTCACACAAGTCAGGATGGAACTGGCATTCTTGGCCACTTGGGCACACTTCTTGCTCATGTTCAGCTGGCTGTCAACCAACACAACAAGTTCTTTTCTGACATGCAAATTTCCAGCAATGCTTCCCGCAGCCTGTATCACAGCATGGGATTGTTAGGACCCAAGTGCAGGACCCAGTACTTAGCCTTGCTGAGTGCCATACTGTTGATTTTGATTTGCCTTGGCCCATCAACCCAGCCTATCCAGATCTCTCTGCAGAGTTTTCCTATTCTTCATCAGATCAACACTGCCACCCAACTTGGTGTCATCTGCAAACTTAGTGAGGGCGCACTCAATCCGCTCATCAATATCATTTATGAAGATATTAAATAAAACCAGCCCAAGTACTGAGTCCCATGGGACACCATCATGACTAGCCACCGACTGGATATAACTCTATTCACAGTGACCCTTTTGGGCTCAGTCACCCATTCAGATTTTTACCCATCAAACAGTACATCTGTCTGAGGTGATGTACTGTACCCAGCCAATATTACATCCAGCCAATATGACTAGATGTCATCTTCATCTTTATAAGTCTTTGATACTTTGACAGTTCCTGGGGAAGGTATTTTTCCCTTCCATATAATATGAGTTATGTCAAATATTCAGATCATCACATTGTTTTGTTTTTAAAAGAAGCTGAGAGATGCCACAATAATGCTGTGCTAACTATGTGGGATGTTTGTCTCGGAGTCAGAAGCTATAGAATCATAGAATCATAGAATATCCTGAGTTGGAAGGGACCCTTAAGGATCATCAAGTCCAACTCTTGACACCGCACAGGTCTACCCAAAAGTTATGTTTCTTAGTCTCTAGATGTGAGGATCTCAGAAATGCCAATACCTTGAGGGCAAAATTGGTAGGAAACCTAGTACAGTAGTTCCCTTTCCCAGACTCCCAGTGCTCTATGGTCAAGCTTGATGCGGTGGATATAGCAGGTGTATGATCTACATTGACACAAGTGAACATAGACAGACAAAGTCTTTCTGACCTGTGGGAGTGGTTCACACAGCAATGTAGCTGACTACACTGTAGACTCCAGCTCCAGAGTGTTTTGAGACCCTCTGTCTGAGTGCCAACCATTCACAGTTGCTAAGGGCCTGCCCTCTTTCCTCACAGGGGCTGTATCATGTCTTTTGCCTCAAAACTGGAATTTAATGTATCCTCAATTGCATCGCATACAACCTGCATTCGTAAATACTGGGCCTTCTTTTGCTCACATTATACCAAATCTCAACAGCATTCAGAAGATTACAAAATGAATGGCTGAGGTGTAGGAAAGGGGTGGATACAGACAGTAGATGGTTAAGAAAGAAAACAACACTATGGTCACTATCTTATGGTCACTATCAGTCTCATTTCATGGACTCCTCCACTTGGAGCATAAAACCTGGTTATCATGAGACTGGGTAGAAGGTTCAGATGTCCAAATCTCCCGCCACACTAAGTAGCAAAGTATATGTACTACACAGCTGTGCTCTTTTTTGTCTTTTGAACAGCTTTATTCCTTGTGCTTTAAATGAATCAAAGTTAATAATAAGTACTATCAAAGGGAAAAAAAATTAACAGTGAGAACACAAATATTCCACTTAGGTTGCAAAAAAAAATTACTTTCAGTCTCACAATAAAAAATAAATAAATCCAAATACAGATTTATCTTTTTTTTTTTTTTTTTTTTTTTTTTTTTGAGACTTAGCTACATAGAAAAGGGGAATGAACTGTGAAATGACATGTAAGTCTGAGTCCACCCTGGAAAAGACCGTATGTAGTGGCAAAGACTTCATATATTAGCAACATTAGCTAGTATTTTGTATCAGGTTCCAGAACAAAAGAAAAAGAAAGTATTCTAACAACAGAAACTTTTCTATTTATCTGATTTATTTATTTATTTATTGATGTTTGACAGCATTAAGAATGGCATTAGAAAGTTGCATCATGAAGTGTCATTATGGTGACACAAGTTTTAAGACTATGTTTGCCGTATGAGTAAACATACAGAAACATACCCTGAAAAATCTACGAATACTAGAATCTTCATATGTACTAACTACTGTATCTTAATACCCACTATGGAGATCCTGGTCATATAAAATATGTGAATTAGTTCATTTCACTTAAAACATGCTGATATCCACACCAAGAGTTAAACAAAAGTAGACAGTGTGCAATAGTCTATTTTATTTTGGAGCAACTTCCTAGAGAAGGTTTATATTCTAAGAAGTCCTTCAGCTTCTGCTAAATATGTGCATTAGCTCTCTCAATAAATGTTTCTGTTTTTAACAACTTCGTCTTCTGACTGAGTTGTTAAGTAGCACAAAGACTGCTCACTTTTCTTGAACGTCAGTTTCCCATTGAAACTGACTGCAAACCAAAGCACAAGTAAATGTTCTATTAGGCATTAGTGGATTACTGATGAATTTTTGTTATTGTTAGGCATTTTCCACTTAATCTCATAGCTGCAAAGACATATTAATGATGATGAGTGCAGCCAGTACCCTAAAATACTAACCTTTCCTAGCAGCTCTTTTTAAAGAAAGCTGACTTCCTGGGAATTTAGCTTTATGTTATAAAAACTGTAGCCATTATAAGCACTAAACAGTTCCTACATAAAGTTTTCTGTGCATGTCTTCTTAGTTTCTGGAACATTTTCTACTGAAAATCACCAATTTTAGACAGCACTGTTGCTACCTAAATCTGTGTAAGAACATTTTTTTCTTTGTTTGTTTTGTTTGTGGTCTTTTGTTTTTTTTTTTTTTTTTGAAAGGGGGGGGGGGGGAGGGGGTTGGGGAAGGGAGATGAGAGTTAAAGAGGATCTAGCATAGTTGGAAGTACTCTGAATATTGTTCTTATTCTCCCTCCCATCTCCTATTGTGTATTCCCATCTATTTTAGATCTTTTGAAGTTATGGAAGGCATCTGTCAAACATAATATTCACGCCTGTGTTAGAGGTTAAAATTTTCTCTCAAACGATCTATACTGAGTCCTGGTTTGAGTTTGTAGAGGTAGAAGTCTATGAGAATCTTTTAAAGTTTTGACAGACTTTATCAGGACCCAACAACATAAAGCCCTGTGCAACCTGACCTGATCTTACATCTGAGCCTGCCAGGAGCAGGAGTTTGGGTCTCTTAAAGTCCCTTCCAATCTGAAGTATCCTTTTACCCTATAACTAATCAGGTGTCATGGTTTGTTTTTCTTGCAATCTGGTTAATAAACGTTAAAAGTTTTGTATCTGTGGTGCTTCATGTTTTCTTTGCCTCTTCAGTAATTTGGAGTAAGGGAACAGTACTAATTACGAAATTTAGGAAGATGCCTTTTGTTAATGTATTTTGTACCAGCTGGACTTTCTGGAGACTCTGTTGTGCAAATTTTTCTATATCATGGAGAACCTTGTCTGTCTGTAATTTTAAGTTTTGTCTTGCTAGGCTCAAAATACTCCCAGGAGAAAGAAAAGGAAACAAAGCTAGCTGAGGCCTGGAAGTTTTCTCTTACAGCAATCTGAAATTAGAGGAGAGTCTTCTCCCAGTGGTATAGACACATCTATGTGAAGCTTTTTCTCATTTCTTTTGATTAAAGCTTCAGATCAATTTCTTGGTTTGTGGGTTGATTTGTCTCTCAGCAATTGAGTGAAATAAGTTCTTCAGTCTCTCGTTAGGCCAGTTCTTGCAAAATTATAAGAGCCCAGCTGCTACAGTTTCAACTGTGAATGAACAGGCAGAAACAATGCAGGATAATGTGCAATAGTGTCTGCTGCCTGAAGCCACCAGCTGTTATGTATTGTGGATTAGGCCTTTTCTTGGCCTAACTACTATAGTGTTCCTGATAAAAAGAGATTGGTATGAATTGGTATCAGACTGGCATCAGACTTTCTTGCTTCTCAGAAACCAGCATGACTTTGTAAGGTCAGCTTTACAGCTGAATGTCAATACCCACTTACGAGTCAGGCCATGGCATGTTGCTTGCATCTTCCCCTCAAAACAGCATGAAATGAGTTGTCATAACCTTTGAACCCAACAACTACTGTTTGTCAATAAATAATTAAAAAAACTCAGTTCCCCCTAACCACTTACTATTGGGTTTGGCCACTAGCTGACCCAGTGCTGCCCATCTTCTCCCAGCTTCTGGTTTTCTTGCGCTGCTTCCTTCTGGTGGCACCACACAGTGAACTACCTGCACCTCCTTTACCATTGGCCAGCTCTGGAGAAGTTTATACACCTGTGCTTGTGTTGGCAGTCAAAGAATTACCATTTTCCTGTGTTTTTCACCTGGCTTTATAAGCTTTGTGGTCTTCATGGGGGCTCTATAGATGGTTTGGGAGTTGGGAAAGAATGCAATGCCTTCATTTACTTCTTGCAGGATGCATGACTGCTCTTTCACATCTCTGCCAGCCCATAACTGACAGGCTCCTGCCAGGTAACGTCTGTCTCTGTGGCAACCATATCTTTCTACCTCACCTGCAACCTCTTTTCCTGTGGCTGGATAATCCATTAGCTGTATCCAAGTAGATGAGGAGTCTTTCTTCACCCCTTAGATGCTGACCCAGCATGAGGTAGCTCCCAATATAAATATCGTGATAGTCATTAGTTGCATGTTCCTTATTTAGGTTTATGTGCTAAATCACAGATATAAAGAGAAATAGTCAACAGTTAAGGAAACATATCTATAAATACCATGAGTCCTTAAGGTGAAGAGAGAGAGAGAGAAAAAAAAAAAAAAAAGAAAAAGAAAAAAGAAAGCATTTGTTCATGGACTAAAGCTTTTATCAAACTGCAAATGTACAAAGGGGACAAGTGAGAACCGCATAAGCAATTTTAATTCTTGCACTTAGTAACTTTTCAGTGCTTGACTCTGCAAAATTCACGTGCTTTCTTTGGGCTTCCATGAAGGAGTTTGATAAAACGACTGACTTTGTAAATTAGTTTCTTGCCAGTGGTAATCAGAAAGAACTAATGTCTTCAAAAATAGCACTAGTAAATAATACACTTTGATATTTTGGGGCTTATGAAGCATAAATGAGATTTGTAGGAGCGATTGTTATTTTAAAAAATCACAGCAATTTATTGTTGCTAATTACTCTCTTGGCACTGCATGTATTTAAGATTAATTGGAATGTCTGTACTCAGTAATGAGGTCCCATGTAGTTTACACTGACTGACAACATCTTCTTTTATCTAGAAAATTACTACACTAGAAAATTTGTAAATAGGGTAGTAACTCTTGGCAATCAAATTTTAAAAGTTTTACTTGATACAGTAGCTGCCAAATTGCAATAAAAAGATCAGACGGTTCCAGTGTAGTTAATAGGAATAAAGCAATCCACTGGAACTCTGACATGTAGGTATAACTTACACACACAGAAATGGATGTTTGACTCCTAAGTAGACAGACTTAGCATTCAGACAAAGACCTGATTTCTCAGCTTGATACAATGTCATGAATTAAAAACTGCAGCATTTCTCAAAGATTTATTTTTATCCCTGTTTTGCTACTGTAAATTTAGTCATCTAGGGATGGATGTCAGAAGAGCAGTCCTTTCATCTCTATCTTGAAAATCTGTGAATAAATAATGGTATGTGTTGATGACAGGATTATGTTCTAGTGTGCCACAAGAATTATTTCTGAAATACACTGTTTGTGTATACCTGTATGTGCATGTTTGTGTATTTAAATGTTTCTTTGGCAGCTGGTCTATTTCTGTAGTTCACTTAAAAATGGGAACTTTATGTCAATCTTTCATGGGTGCATTTTTCAGGTGAGGCTGATAAAGAATCACCTTTTACAGACTTCTTGTCAAAGACTGGAAATGACAGCTGGTGGTAGAATATATTACCAAGGGAACCAGAAACCTGATTTTCCCAGCTGCAGGCACATTTCTGGTCCTGGAGACAAAGAAATATAATAATAATAGTACTGGTAATAGTGATAATAATAATAATAATGATCTTCACTCCTGCATTGCAAAATTGAAGCTACTCTGAATAAACCTAGAATAAAAATATCTGTTTTCTATCAGATCCTGATTTTCTTACAGAATTCCTCAAGTAACAAAGAGGTTGCATTTTCACAGAAGCTGTAGGGGTGCAAATTTTCAGATAGGATTTGGAAAATTTAATATCAATTCTTCCTTCCAGACACTTTCCAGTACATCTATGCAGTCTGTAAAATTTTGATTAATATTGTCTTTACAGTCGCAATTGTCTTGAGCATTTTTGGGTGAGCTCTTGAATGAAAACAGCCAAGTTGAAACATTAATAGCCAACAGGTAAAGAGATTTGTTATCTGCCTCCCTTTAGTTTTTCTATGTTTTAATTTTATAATTTCTCAGAGACTCACCTCTGCTCAGCTAGCGATTAGATGAATTATCATGATGAAAGTTATAGTTGTACCTGCTTGTATATGTGTATTATTGTTGATGCTTGAGTTGATTTGGAATTGCTTTTGAAATGGGAAGAGCATGGATATTTACACTGGCGTTTAATGAGACTGAATTAGTCTCAGAGCACAATTCTATTATATTGATTTTTAAGAGAATGGGGAAGAGATGAGTTCCTGACCATTCTGTTCTAATGATTCGTTTCATGTCTTCAAAGTATTTAATAACTAAACTGTGCATAAGTAAATGTGTGTTGGTAGACATAAACTCTGAGTGATTCTGCCCATAAAAGATAAGAGAATGCATGTTCCTTTTCAGCTGGTCAACACCCCAGCATGAGTCTGGGCTGTGGCTGAAACTGTAGTTCTCATTTTCTGGGCACCTCTGGGGAAATTTGCACTTTAGGATTTGATAGAAGGAGCAGTCATTACATTCCCCAAATCTTGTCTTTGCCCAGAGAGTGCAAAAAAAGAAGCAAAACTCCTCATAAGCTCTTGGCAAGGGCCAGGGAAAGTCTTTCTCTCAATTAACAGTGCTGTTTATTATACACCAAATGTTTATTCTCTCCTCAGTATCAGCATTCTGACCTTCTTAAATGACTTAGAGTGAAACCAGAGAGGCTTTGTGCATTGACTAAGTGTGGCCAGGTGCATCTCCTTGCTAGCAGCGCCCATTGCAGGCAGCCAGAAGAACCATTGAGAAGGATGGCATCAACCTCATCAGTCTTGTCACCATTTTTGTCACTGTGTAATGTTAAAGGCTGGATGCAGCCCCTGGAAGTTTATCAGGACCTATATACTACATCCATGCTTCAATTTTGCATCTAGATTTTTAAAGCAGTTTTGGTCAGCTGTTCTGGGTCTGTCCCCTCCCAGATCCTGCTGCACCCCCAGCCTGCCCACTGGCAGGACTGAGTGAGAAGCTGAAAAGTCCTTGGCTTAGTGTAAGCACCACTCCACAATGACTCATCAGTGTGTTATCAACACCATTCTCATCCTAAATCCAAAACATAGCACCACACCAGCTACTAGGAGCAAAATTAACTCCATCCTAGCTGAAACCAGGACAAGGGGAGTCTGGCAATCCTGCTGTCATTTTGTGTTGTGAAGGACCCAGGCATTATAAAGGACCAATAATTTCTTCTCTCCTTTCCCTTTCCCTCTCCCTTTCCCTCTCCCTTTCCCTCTCCCTTTCCCTCTCCCTTTCCCTCTCCCTTTCCCTCTCCCTTTCCCTCTCCCTTTCCCTCTCCCTTTCCCTCTCCCTTTTTCTCTCCCTTTTTCTCTCCCTTTTTCTCTCCCTTTTTCTCTCCCTTTTTCTCTCCTTTTTTTTTTTTTTTTTTCTTTTAAGTAATTGAGTCCAGCACTATCTCAGAATTGTTTGTAAGGTCAAGTACTGTTAACCCAGACAATCAAAAGTAATGAAGCAAGGCCAGAAATATAATGAGATTTAAAAATAATATATATATATATATATATATTTTTTTTTTTGCCTTCAGATGTTTTAGATCTGTAGTGTATTTTCAAAATGCCTTC
This sequence comes from Netta rufina, assembly GCF_964035555.1. Lineage (NCBI taxonomy): Eukaryota > Metazoa > Chordata > Aves > Anseriformes > Anatidae > Netta > Netta rufina. The sequence goes on from NC_140124.1 coordinate 121,619,140, forward strand.
CACAATAACAAAAGCACTTGTATATTGAACAAGGTACAGTTCTTAAACTATTGTTCTTCTGCTGCAGTGGTAGCTTAGCATATTACCATGGTAAGTGTTGCAACTACAGATAAAATCATGGTATATGGCTACCAAGTAGGCTAAAATAAACAGAGCTATGGAAGAGAAAACAGAGAAGAGATTCAAGTCCTCTAGAAGAGGGTATGTTATGATTGCTTCATCTCTAAGTGTGTGAAAAATGATGGGTGATGTTTTATTTTGCCTTAACAGTAGAGGTCTGCCCACATGAAGCAATGACAGAGACTGATATCGGGGAAATGACATAGATCAGTCATCATACACTTTTACCCAACAGGTAGCTCAAGGCTCCAATGAGCTGTAACTCAGCACTTAACTTAAAGGTACACAGACATTCATAGAATCAGAGAATCATTAAGGTTGGAAAAGACCTCCAAGATCATCTGGTCCAGCCATCACCCTACCACCAATGTCACCCACCTAAATCATTTCCCTAATCAACACATCCAACCTTTCCTTAAATACCCCCAGGGACAGTTATGTCCCAGGGACAGTGGTTGCCACCACTTCCCTGTGCAACCCATTCCAATGCCTGACTGCTCTTTCTGAGAAGAAATGTCTCTTAATTTATAACCTAAACCTCCCCTGGCACAACTTGAGGCTATTCCTTATAGTCCTGTCACTAATTATCTGCAAGAAGAAGCTAACCCCCAGCTCCCCACAGCTTCCTTTCACGTAGTTGTAGAGAGCAATATGGTTTGCCCTGAATTTCCTCTTCTCCAGACTAAACAACCCCAGTTCCCTCAGCTGCTCCTCACAGGACTTGTGCTCCAGGCCCATCACAATCTTCGTAACCCTTCTCTGGACACATTCCAGGACTTCAATATCGTTCTTGTAGTGAGGAGCCCAAAACTGAACATAGTACTTGAGGTGCGGCCTCACCAGAGCAGAGTACAGGGGGACGATCACCTTCCTGGTCCTGCTGGCAACACTATTCCTGATACAAGCCAGGATGTCGTTGGCCTTCTTGGCCACCTGGGCACATGTTCAGGCAAGCATCAATCAGCACCCCTAGATCCTTTTCCTCTACATCTCCTTTTCCTGTCATCCCTGAAGTCCATATAAAACTTTCCAGGCACAGAAGCCTTTACTGTAAGCACCAGAGTCTGGATCTAGGTCAGAGGAGAGCTGCCAGCCTAGCTGGCCCAGTATAGAAGGTGTTCCAGATTAACAAATGATCCATGTCAAGAGGTCTACTGAAGCTGTAATAAGGGAAGTTTCTGGTTGGTAGTAGCATTGGAATAAAGGGATCACAACCTTTAGGTGTGTGTGCTTCTAGTGAAAGACATTAGGAGACTATTGGCAAGGTGTGCTGCTTAATTCTTGAATTGTAGAATTTCTTGTCAATGCCTTGATTTGGTTATTACCTTATAGAAAAGGCCTTTTTTAAACTCAGACAGAAATCAAAGTAAAAGTAGCAAAATCTCTATAGGGAGCTAATAACACAGCACAGACTTTCTCGCTTATCCTTTGAGTATGCTTTTGTTTGTTTGGTTGGTTGGTTGGTTTGTTGTGTGTTTTTTTTTTTTTTTTTAACATTAGAAATGTCTGATTTTCAGATCCAAACCTGTGTCAATGATTCATGATTTATTAAAACTTAATTCTTATTGCTTCTTTATCAGTCTCTAATCTCTTGATTAGAATTTTGATTACCTTTGTATCTGTGGATGAATTGATATGTTGTGGTCTTGTGCATTCAAAATTGTCAAAGCTAGAGAATAGAGTTTTAAGTTAATTTTGCAAAGTGAAACCTGTGACTGGTTTAAGCTGTAGAATGAACATGATCTTAATCTCCCATTAGCTTCTTTAAGAGTTTTCATCTGAAAATTTTCCTTATGTAAGTTGGCAGCCTCATTAGCAGCCGTCACCCAAACAAATCAATCTGAGCCAGGCCACTCCAAAATAATGAGATTGTCTTTTTATTTTTCTGAAGTACTCCTTCTCTTTCTGTGTTACATTAGTCTTCCGTACAATTAACAGCTCTTTTTATGCATGGTGATTTTGAAAGCTGAACAGTAATGCTATTAATGTTATTTAAAGGAGATGTGGATTTGAGCATTTTATGTAAGATGATGATGTTTTATCCACTGTTGCCTTCTTGGGTGTTCCCAGTGTTTGGAAGATGATTTGAACTCAATAGCTGAAGGTATCAGATAAGAAAGTAATGTCATCTTTTCAGGCATTTATTTTGAAAAGTCCTTAGAAGTGAGGAAATGAGTGAAAGACATGTTCATTACAGATGTGATCTTAAAGGAAAAAAAAATAATGTTTTTATAGGCCATAAGGGTAGATAAAGCAAAGTTGATGTAATATGTAGTAGTTTTTAGTAATATGTAAGTTGTTCAGATGTTTGTTTTCTTTATGATGCTTTACAACTCCTTAGTCTTGTAGGAATATTCTGAGGTAAATCCAAATAAGAATAAGAATAACTGTCTATCTGCTGTAAATTGACTAATCCTACTGTATCTCTTTTTGATCAATACAGAAAAGCAGATCCCATAGCTGCTCACTACTAACTGCAGTTATGAGAAACAGTGGGTGCCTTAATAATGTGACGGTCTTTTTAGTCCAATAAATGGATGCCCCATAAGTACCTTGTGGAAATCAAGAGGATTTTCCATGCTATATTTTTATTTAAACCTTAAAAAGGATCAAAGAAAACATCCCCAAATGATCATTTGCTTCTTAAAAAAATCATCCAAGTGAAGACTCATTGTCTGCTTTTTCTCTTCCACTGTTTGAAGAATTCTGCTTTTTTATGCTTCTAAAACTGATTTCACAACATTTTCAGATCTTAAGCTTAAATAAATTGCACTTTATTCCTTACAAATTATCTAACCACTTTGTTTTTTACTGGCATTGGTAGCTGAAAAATGCATCAGTACATTTCTGTTGTAAGTTGGGTGTTCTCTTGGTGAGGCAGCAAGTTGTATAAATGAAAGCTGCAGCTTGTGCATACATCTGTGGCTGTGTTCAGCCACCCTATTCCTCATAATTCACTTGGAGATGTGGATTCTACTGTTACACTTTTCTTTTCTCAATTTGTTATGGTATTTGCACCTTCATTCTCTGGAACCAAATAAGGTGCCTCTGAAGTGATACTTTGCTACTGCTATGGGGATCTCCTGTTTCAGGAAATATCTATTTATTTTTGTTTCTGTGTTTTGTATAATACATTGCAAATCACGCTAGAGAGACATCTGTAGAAGGGGTTTGAAGATCATATATCTGTATATTTGTTACAAGGATGAACAGAAGTCATTCTGAACTGAGATAGCTGTGCATAAGGATCTATATGTAAACTCTGGGATTAGGAGGGAATTTCACCCATTTGCCCTGTCTAACAATGAGGCAAGTGTATTTGTGTATCTTTTATTTTCTAAAATATCAGATGCAGACCACTGTGAGAGACAATTTATTGGGACTAACCAGTAAGTAACCAGATCTTGCAAATCAGATATTTTGTACCTAACATTGTTGAAGGTAGCAATGTTTCAGTCGGGTGATCTGTCTGCCAGGGTTTCATAAATTACTGTACATCTCTAAGCTGCAGTAACAGACTGTGTAGCTTTTCTTATCTATCTTAGAGATAAGGTCAATTGTATCAGTTCAAGTCAACCTCATTCCTAGTTTCAGTGGAAAACTTAAAATGAAAAGCAGCTGGGGTGCTTATAATGCACAGGACTCAAAATCCTTGAAGTAAAGTTGCCAAACTTGCTTGTGGTTGTCATCGGCTTTTGTTTTTTGTTTGTTTCTTTTTTTTTTTTTCTATTTTTATACATTAATATGAATTTATTCCAGAAAATCTGTTCTACTGTTTCCTCAGTTAAATCTCTAAAGACTTCATTCAGTGAACAGTAAAGAATCCGTTAAATGAAACAAAAACAAAAATAGAGACACTGAATGCAAAACCTGAATTGCTATGCTGTTTTCATCCCCCTTAAACAGATTTTATAGTGAGTTTTTGTGGCTCGCTAGCATCAAGTTTCTACTGTTACACAAAAAGAGACTCTGCTGAAAAATTGGGAAGAAATCCAGACAAACTTTATTTTATTTTTTTTCTGCACCTTTAGAGCCATATCTACCTTATGAATTGTACTGTGGTGAAAGGAAGACAAAGGTTGAAAACGTATGTGTGAATGGTTACTTTGCCAACTCTTGTATGGCAATTATTTATTGCACAACTGGTACACAAGTGCATCTCTGTATAGGAGAGAAAATCAGAACATTTAATGTTTCAGGTCACTTCAATTGCAATTAATTGCTTAGGATTGGGTTGAATATGATGTATAAATGGCAATTTAAATACTGTTTGACATGCTGTAAGTTAGAAGATAGGTATAAGGGCAGTTATTATTTCTAACAATATAGACCATCTTTCAGCCCAACACTTCTAGGAATGACTGACTTTTGAGTTACCCCTGTTAAACCCAGTATTTACTTTAATGCCTTCACAAATGATCATCTCAGCTGAATGTGCTGAATACATGGAAAGTGATGAAATGTGCTGAATAACCGGAAAGCAAATAAAATGCCAAGTGCTTTGCCTGAGGAAATATATACTAAAGCAGTGGTCCCCACCTTATGCTGGCCAATAACTAGCAAGACCATTAATGTACTGTATCAAGCATCATAGGTTGCTCTCCCTGTGGGACTCAGTTTACATTGTTTTAATCTCCTTGCTCATGAAGCACGCCAGATGTTTTCCTGAGGAACATGTTTGTGCAGTCCATAGCCTGAGGACAACCACAAAAAGGCTTATTTGCACAATGATTATCCTGGCCACTTACAACAAGTAAATATTTCCATGCTAGATCAGGGCAAACAGTGTACGCTTATGATCATTTCTATGATGATGCTGAATACCACTTTTCCCTGCCTGCTTTTTCAATTGCACTCTGAACTTTGTCAGTTCAGCCATACCTGTTGCTGAGGCATGTTGCTGGCAGCAGTCATTTTCTTTTTTAAGAAAAGCACTTATTCCTCCTGGCATTTACAGTTTTATATATGAGAGCACAGACAGTGTAGCCTTGAGGTCATTGAATTTTATCAAGTATATTGTTCCACTCCTCCTGCTCTGGCAGAAGTGTTAATTATCACATGCTATTGTTCCACCATAGTAAGAGGCCTTAGAGTCATGAAGTACAGCTGAACACAGTCAGTTTACATTAAAACTAGGTCTGAGCAATTAAAAATTACCCAATCTTTCCTCCCTAGTTGAAAACACCTTGCAAGAGTGCTTCTAGAGTGTATTAAGCCAATGTATTAAAGTAAGTCTGAATATCTCCACTCTAAAATAGCTTTACCATTCTCAAACACCAAGTAATTTTTATGTAAACTACCTATTAAAGCACATGCTATTCATCACCATAGAGATGGCTGTAGTAGCTACCTGCCACATTTTTTTAATTTTAAAGCCCAAAAGCAAGATAAAAAATAACATGTTTTTGATTTATGGTATTTTATAAGAAGCATCTAAGTAATTGTAACATTAAGATGTAATGATCAAAACAAAAGCAATGCTAAGTGAAAGGAATTCAGGTGTAAATTAGCATATGCTACAGGAACACCAGAAGCCCATAAATGATGAAACAAATGAGATAACAATGATAACTGGTAAGACAGAAAAAGAGAGAACTTTAAAGACAGAAAAGATACAGTGAGTTTAATTCTGTCTTCACGTTCTTAAACCTAGCTTCATCTTTCAGATATACGCCATAGACCTCCATGCGTTTAACTGCCACTAAAGTATTTACTTTTCAGCAAATTCTCGTATTTTTTGCAATGCCCCACCATTTTTATTTTTTTTTATCTTTACAATAGCATTTGAGTTATATGCATAATAACACTGTATTTTGGCTCCTGTGATTGTATGTGTATATAGAAGTTATTTTATATTTTTCCTATGTATGTACAACAACAAAAAGGAAAGTAACTACTTTAACTCATGTACCTCAGCTATTTTGCAGGTTCTGTTGACAAAAGCTTGAATACCAAAGCTGCAGTGATGACTATTATGGAAAAAGAGATCTGGCAGGAAATACAGATGGCCACTCAAAATCCAGCATTTAATGTGTGGCACGTATATTTGTGTTCATGTTTTTCTAGATCTCATACATTACGGCTTACTACATATAATACCTACGAATTGTTTTCACTATGCTGAGGAGTGGTAATCAGCAGATTTTGTGGAAGAAAGAATGGCAGTCTTACTGGTGGTAATGGCAATGCTACAGAAAAACGTTTGGAATTGTTTATGCAGGGACATTGCCAGAAAGCTTCCCAACCTGGTTCACCCTTCTGACTATTATCCTCTTTTAATAGTCCAGACTGGCAGTGATGACATTGAAGAGAGAAGCCTGAAGACCATCAAACAGGACTTTAGGGGACTGGGACGGTTAGTGGATGGAGTGGGAGTACAGGTGGTGTTTTCATCTATCCCTACGGTGGCAGGGAGGGGTACAGAGAGGACACGGAAAGTGCACCTGATAAACACGTGGCTCAGAGGCTGGTGCCAACACAGAAATCTTGTGTTTGTTTTTTCTTTGACAATGGGGCAGTTTACTTGGCACCTGGCCTGATGGCCACAAACGGGTCCCTATCTCTAAGGGAAAAACGGATCCTAGGCCAGGAGCTGGTGGGACTCATTGAGAGGGCTTTAAACTAGGTAAGAAAGGGGACGGGGCTGAAACAAGGCTTCTTAGAGCTCTGCCAAGGGTAACAATGGCAAGGCTGGGTTAGTGAGCCTACCAGGGGAGGTGCCCCGCTAGACCTTCTGTTCACAAACAGAGAAGGACTGGTGGGAGATGTGGTGGTTGGAAACTGTCTTGGGCAGAGTGACCATGAAATGGTAGAGCTCTCCATTCTTGGAGAAGCCAGGAAGGGGACCAGTAAAACTGCTGTATTGGACTTCCAGAGGGCTGACTTTGAACTATTCAGGACAGTGGTTGGTAGAGTCCCTTGGGAGGCAGTTCTGAAGGCCAGAGGAGTGCAGGAAGGCTGGGCACTCTTCAAGAAGGAAATCTTAATGGCGCAGGAGCGGTCTGTCTCCATGTGCCCAAAGATGAGCCAGCATGGAAGAAGACCAGCCTGGCTGAACAGAGAACTGTGGCTTGAGCTTAGGAGAAAAAAGAGGGTTTACAATCTTTGGAAAAGAGGGCAGGCCACTCAGGAGGACTATAAGGATGTTGCGAGGCGGTGCAGGGACAAAATTAGAAAGGCCAAAGCTCATGTGGAACTCAATCTGGCTACAGCCGTCAAAGACAACAAAAAATGTTTTTACAAATACATTAATGCAAAACGGAGGACTAAGGAGAATCTCCAGCCTTTACTGGATGTGGGGGGGAACTTAGTTACAAAAGATGAGGAAAAGAAGGCTTAATGCCTTCTTTGCCTCAGTCTTTAGCGGCAAAACCAGTTGCTCTCTGGATACCCAGTACCCTGAGCTGGTGGAAGGGGATGGGGAGCAGAATGTGGCCCTCACTATCCATGAGGAAATGGTTGGCGACCTGCTACAGCACTTGGATATATGAAAGTCGATGGGGCCAGATGGGATCCACCTGAGGATACTGAGAGAACTGGAGGAGGAGCTGGCCAAGCTGCTTACTTTCATTTATCAACAGTCCTGGCTATCGGGGGAGGTCTCAGTTGACTGGCGGCTAGCAAATGTGAGGCCCATCTACAAGAAGGGCCGGAGAGTAGACCAAAGGAACTATAGGCCTGTCAGTTTGACCTCAGTGCCAGGGAAGCTCATGGAGCAGATTATCTTGAGTGTCATCACGTGGCACTTACAGGGCAACCAGGCAATCAGGCCCAGTCAGCATGGGTTTATGAAAGGCAGGTCCTGCTTGACGAACCTGATCTCCTTCTATGACAAAGTGACGCACTTGGTGGATGAGGGAAAGGCTGTGAATGTGGTCTACCTCGACATCAGCAAGGCTTTTGACACCGTTTCCCACAGCATTCTCCTCAAAAAACTGGCTGCTCTTGGCTTGGACTGGCGTATGCTTCGTTGGGTTAGAAACTGGCTGGATAGCCAGGCCCAAAGAGTCGTGGTGAATGGAGTTAAATCTAGTTGGAGGCCGGTCACTAGTGGTATTCCCCAGGGCTCAGTGCTGGGGCCGGTCCTCTTTAATATCTTCATCGTTGATCTGGATGAGGGCATTGAGTGCACCCTCAGTAAGTTCGCAGATGACACCAAGTTAGGTGCGTGTGTCAATCTGCTTGAGGGTAGGAAGGCTCTGCAGGAGGATCTGGATAGGCTGGACTGATGGGCTGAGGTCAACTGTATGAAGTTCAACAAGGCCAAGTGCTGGGTCCTGCACCTGGGGCACAATAACCCCAAGCAGAGCAACAGGCTGGGAGATGAGTGGTTGGAAAGCTGCCTGGTGGAGAAGGACCTGGGAGTATTGGTTGATAGTCGCCTGAATATGAGCCAGCAGTGTGGCCAAGAAGGTGGCCAAGAGGGCCAACAGCATCCTGGCTTACATAAGAAGCAGTGTGGCCAGCAGGTCTAGGGAAGTGATTGTCCCCCTGTACTCGGCTCTGGTGAGGCCGCACCTCGAGTACTGTGTTCAGTTTTGGGCCCCCCACTACAAGAGGGACATGGAGGTGCTCGAAAGAGTCCAGAGAAGGGCAACGAAGCTGGTGAGGGGTCTGGAGAACAAGTCTTACGAGGAGCGGCTGAGGGAGCTGGGTTTGTTCAGCCTGGAGAAAAGGAGGCTCTGGGGCGACCTTATTGCTCTCTACAGGTACCTTAAAGGAGGCTGTAGCGAGGTGGGAATTGGTCTGTTCTCCCATGTGCCTGGTGGCAGGACAAGGGGGAATGGGCTAAAGTTGTGCCAGGGGTGTTTTAGGTTGGATATTAGGAAGAGCTTCTTTACTGAGAGGGTTGTGAGGCATTGGAATGGGCTGCCCAGGGAAGTGGTGGAGTCACCATCCCTGGAGGTCTTTAAAAGAAGTTTAGATGTTGAACTCAGTGATATGGTTTAGTGGAGGACTTGTTAGTGTTAGGTCAGAGGTTGAACTCAATGATCTTGAGGTCTCTTCCAAGCTAGAAATTCTGTGATTCTGTGATTCTATGCAAGGACCTTAGGTGTTTTTTATTTATTTTTTTTTTTTCCCACAGTTTTACAGGTATTCTTAATTCAAATCCACTGCAGAACTTAAGATCAGAGAATCCAAATCAGCTGAAAAATATCACAGGAGGATATTGTTCAGTAGAAAACAAAACTACACAGTAACAACTGTGCCTGCATGGAGAGCAATAATGTTTCTCCTCAATTAACCTACTCTAGTGCCCAAGCAAATAGCACATCAAGCAAATCTCATAATTGAATAAACAAGGACACCAATAAGAAAACAACTTGCTACAGGAAAAAAAAATATATAAAAGCAAATGTTTTAGGAACATTAATAAACAAAGCACATCAAGTCATAAAGGTTGATGAAAACACAGGTAAAATTATACCATTCTCATAATTCCTTTCTCAGGGTAAATCAGCTTAAGCATCTTCTAATGTAAGAGCTAATATTATAATTAAAATAAATACATTCCATATATTTAATATTGGAGATAAACCATACAGTGTCAGAAGACCTGACTTTTGATTACACTAGCTTGAATTATGTTTTTGGCAGCACAGGAGAGACTCAGAAATTGAGAGGAAATGTTAATAAAGTTCTGTTACTTGAGTGAAAATAATGAAAGGGTACTCAGGGCCTCATCTTCTCCAGCACCTAGCAGGAGGTCAGTGGTTGCTCTGGCTGGAAGCCTCTGGCAGAGCTTCAACATGAAGTCAGCATGCCCTCTGCTCCAGATCACCATGGTGAAGGAAAGAATCTAGTGAAGTATCTGATCATCCTCACCAGATCTTGCACTGCTCAGGTCTACCCAGGTATGGCAATGAGTTCAAATTTCTGCTCCCAGGATACTTTCCTCACACTCGAGGTTGAGCCTTCCTGAAAGAAAAGCCTCCTGAAACAGCTGACATGGTTGATTCCAGGGGCTTCTGGTTTATTTGGCTAGAAAAGCCATTTCTTAGACGGAGATGGTTGATGGAAGCCACAGGAGAAAGGACGAACAGGTGCTGTTGAATGGACAGTTGCTCTCATTCCTTATTTTAACATAAAATGCCTTTATCTTTGGGGACTTTTGCATTGGAAATGCCATGGCCTTCAATATCTTGACTGCCTCCTACCACCCTCTGCTTTTTAATGTCTGTGGCAGTACTCTGTGTAAACCCATTGCCTAGTAAATGTAATAACCCATATTCTGATAAGATCTTGAGCACACCAGTGTAAGAGCTGTACTTGGTGACTCACCAGAATGGGTAGACTTCAGGTGTTTTGGGAGAGGAGATTCCAGATGTGGTCACCACATGGGTGAGGTGCACCCAGTCTGTGAGAACTGATCTCCCAGGTGAGGCCTTGCAAGTGCTCCAGCAAAGTGCTGCTGCATCCAGATACTGTGGAAGAAACCAAAGCGCTTGTACACATGCTTGGAATACAGCAAGACAGGGGAGCTAGTGGAATTGATCACAACTAAAATGTTTGAAAGGGAAATAAGTGCTTTTCCTTTATTTTTCCATGAGCTTTCACATGCTTCAGGATGTTTTCAAATGGAATGATTGATGTCCTGCCTCCTTCTCTCTCCCACTGCCTGAGTACCAGATACTCTTAATGAAGAAAACAAGTAATCTTTTTGGATGGTCACCAATGCTTGTAACCACTTGGTGCCAGAATTTTACTGAGTGGCAGGTTGCAGAATATATAGATTTAAATATTGGATGTTTAATGTGTGTCCCCAGCATGCTGGCAATTACTTTGTGTGTGTGTGTGTGTGCGTTTGTTTATTCATCACTTGTAGAAGAGTGTTTGAAAATAAAGATTTCTTCTGGCTCAGCTCTAAGCATAGAATCAGCTTTCTCCTAAATTAACAATCTTTGCTCTCCATGGAAAGAAAAGGCTTCTATTAGAAGAGCCTCTTCTTAGTCTCTTCTCATTGTCTTAATTGAGCCTTTGAACTTCAGTCAGTAGAAGCTCCAAGTAAATACGGTATCCAATCAGATGTATATTTTTAAATTAATCTACATTTGAATACCGTCCCTGATTTCCCACCAGCACCTGCAAAAAAAAAGAAGAAAAAAAAAGGAAAAAAAAAAAAAAGAAAAAGAAAAAAATGTTTGAAAAGGAAGGGAATACATTTACAACTTTAATTTCCTTAGGGAGAAACAGGCTTTTCAGAGCAACTTTGATATACTTCTTTCTTCTTTGTGTAACCTGTAGTTTAATTTTTTTTTTCACACTTTTGCATTCACATTTGCATGATAAAAGAGGTTCTACTTTTTTTAGAAAGACTGTTCCAGAAAGTAAAAATTATTCATAGGAGAAAACCAATATTAAAATGAAAAAAAAAAATTAAATTGTCTTCCCGTTTCAGTAAATTGTCTATATAATCCATTATGATTACCAGTGCTTTCACTGATATGAGCAGACTGCTATGTTTTTTACAAGGTTGCATTGTCTTACTATTTTCATGGTAATTCTGTACTTTCAGTCTGCATTTTTCATGGAATGCATCATCCCAAAGATGGAATTTTTGAACTCCAGTGTTACAGATATTTTCAAGAAATTTTCTCCAACACAAGCAGATGCTTGGGCTGCTCAGCATCCCTTCTAAAAGCTTCTTTCATGGCATCCATCCACAGCTGAGTTGATTGTAAAGCCAGGAGTGAAAAGTCCTCAAAGGATATAGGAAATCTAGAGAGGAGCAGGGAATTTCTCCTGCTTGTCTTTGTTAGAAGTAGAACTGGATGGAGGTTTATGGTTTATTTCCTGTTCAGACATGTTTTACATGGATTTTATGAGTTGCTTTTCACCACAAAGAAAGCAGAAACACCACCACCTAGTAACACACAAATATATCCCTGGAAGTCTTCAAAAGACGTTTAGATGTAGAGCTTAGGGATATGGTTTAGTGGAGGGCTGTTAGCGTTAGGTTGGAGGTTGGACTCGATGACCTTGAGGTCTCTTCCAACCTAGAAATTCTGTGATTCTGTGATTCTGTGATATATCTATAAAAGAACAAGCATATATTTTATGCTTGTACTCACAAACCTTCCAAGGCATTACATAGTTATCTTCAAAGCACTTCATATATTTCACATGCACAGGCATACACATACATGTACATGTCTTCTGCCTGAATATTGCCTTATTGCATGCATGTCCTTGCTACATTTGGAGTAGCTCCAGCTTGCAAGTGACCTTTTGAAGTAGATGGCATAAATATGGCTATTCACAAACCCAGCTTCATCTGAACTACGGATTCCTTGTGTCCTTTGCCTGCCAGAAGTATTATTCAGCATTACTCAGCCCCATACTGGGTCCTAACTGCCAGCTTCTATTCTAATTATCAGCTAAAATGTTATAATTATCTAAACCCATAACATGTTCTGATTAGAATCCTCACGTACAGTAGTATGAATTTTATAGAGCACAATTCTCCATCTACCAAATAGTTTGAATCCTATCTGTGTAGATTCTTATGTGGCATAAAAACACAGCATCTAAGCAGCTCTGGTATTTCATGAATGATGAGCAGAGACAACCTTTTCTCTTTTCTTTTCCTGATCTGGATGGAAGAGGAATAACTTGGATAATAGAGTCACTTTGCTTACTTATAGTTTTTAGCAGGGACAGGTAGAAGGATAGGTGAACAAGAAAGAATATATTTAGGGAAAACTGTGAAAGGTTTGTTGTTGTTGTTGTTGTCTGAGCTAGCAGCTTTCCTGCATAGTCCAACTCCTATTCAAATTTTGGTATATCATGTTGGAGTTTTTTTTTTTTTTCTTTCTTTTTTTTTTTCTCCTGAACTTAATCTTTTTCACTGTTCCCCAGTTTAACAGCTTTGAAGTGCACATCATATCTAACTGTAGAGCTTTAAATATTGTCACAGAGATCTTGATCAGGGACAAAGTAAAGGGAAGACACATTCAAAGATATCTAGCAGAAGAACAGTGTTTACTGTCTGATGGTAGTTCTGTCATCCACATTATTATATTTTGCTGGTACAAATCAAGTCTCACATGTGCAAGGACTTCTTTTTTCTACTCTCCACTTAATTGTAGCACATGAAATCTTTTCCCCAGCTGGTTTTTAGACTTTCAAGAGCTTTGTCTACTTGAGACTCAAAAGCAGCTTTTAAGGAGTCTGGTATTTCAAACAAGCTGGTGGAGACTGCATCCCTAGTGGGGGATGCTCTAAAAGTATCACATTGTTTAAAGAGCATTTTTGTCTCAGGAAATCCCTCATTTCAATGTTTTGCTAAAAAGGAGTATCACTTCAGCAGTTTTACTTGGCCATTAAGAAAACTAAGAGATGGGTGGATTGTTTTTATACAGAAGAGTCTTTAAGTGTTTTTCATTTTAGAAATCAGCCTGCGCTGTCTCACAGCACTTGTTATTGCATGCAACACATGCAATAGCAGAGGGAGAAGATAAGCCTTTTGGCTCTTGCACACACACAAAAAAAAAAAAAAAAAAAAGTTTGATGTAGACAAAATATTGCCTGTAGGGTTTCAGTTTGAGCAAGATGAACCATTTAAAGGTTGTTCCCAAGCAGCCTTGAAGCCTCTTCGATAGAGAACAAATACATTTGGTGTTTGCCAGTAACTAATATTAATATCACGGAGTCCTTGAAGAGGAGCATTGAATACACACCTCACTGATCGGTAACACCAGAGCACACCTTCAGATTAAGCCTTAAACTTGACTCTGAGAATCACAGAATTTTCTAGGTTGGAAGAGACCTCAAGGTCATCGAGTCCAACCTCCAACCTAACGCTAACAGCCCTCCACTAAACCATATCCCTAAGCTCTACATCTAAACGTCTTTTGAAGACTTCCAGGGATGGTGACTCCACCACTTCCCTGGGCAGCCTGTTCCAGTGCCTCACAACCCTTTCAGTGAAGAAGTTCTTCCTAACATCTAACCTAAAACTCCCCTGGCTCAACTTAAGCCCATTCCCCCTCGTCCTGTCACCAGGCACGTGGGAGAACAGGCCAACCCCCACCTCGCTACAGCCTCCCTTGAGGTACCTAAAAAGAGCGATAAGGTCGCCCCTGAGCCTCCCCTTCTCCAGGCTGAACAAGCCCAGCTCCCTCAGCCGCTCCTCGTAGGACTTGTTCTCCAGGCCCCTCACCAGCTTCGTCGCCCTTCTCTGCACCCGCTCAAGCACCTCGATGTCCTTCTTGTAGCGAGGGGCCCAAAACTGAACACAGTACTCGAGGTGCGGCCTCACCAGAGCTGAGTACAGGGGGACGATCACCTCCCTAGCCCTGCTGGTCACGCTGTTCCTGATACAAGCCAGGATGCCGTTGGCCTTCTTGGCCACCTGAGCACACTGCTGGCTCATATTCAGCCGACTATCCACCATCACTCCCAGGTCCTTCTCTGCCTGGCAGCTCTCCAACCATTCCTCTCCCAGCCTGTAGCTCTGCTTGGGGTTATTGCGCCCCAGGTGCAGGACCCGGCACTTGGCCTTGTTGAACTTCATGCAGTTGACCTCAGCCCATCGGTGCAGCCTATCCAGATCCTCCTGCAGAGCTTTCCTACCCTCAAGCAGATCGACACACGCACCTAACTTGGTGTCATCTGCGAACTTACTGAGGGTGCACTCGATGCCCTCGTCCAGATCATCGATGAAGATATTAAAGAGGACCGGCCCCAGCACCGAGCCCTGGGGGACGCCACTAGTGACTGGCCTCCAACTGGACTTGGCTCCATTCACCACGACTCTTTGGGCCCGGCTATCCAGCCAGTTTCTAACCCAACGAAGCGTGCGCCAGTCCAAGCCAAGAGCAGCCAGTTTCTTGAGGAGAATGCTGTGGGAAACGGTGTCAAAAGCCTTGCTGAAGTCAAGGTAGACCACATCCACAGCCTTTCCCTCATCCACCCAGCGCGTCACTCTGTCATAGAAGGAGATCAGGTTCGTCAGGCATGACCTGCCTTTCATAAAGCCATGCTGACTGGGCCTGATCGCCTGCTTCCCCTGCAAGTGCTGCATGATGACTCTCAGGAGGATCTGCTCCATGAGCTTTCCTGGCACTGAGGTCAAACTGACAGGAAACACTAACATACTCCTAATTCCCAGGTTACCTTCAGGGTAAAACAGAGAATTTATATGGTATGAGAATTACAACATTGCTTGAAACAAGAGGTTTTCATAGCCCGCAGTATCACTGTCACTGTGGCCCCATGTTTTTTCTCTTAAAGAAGGTCAGGGTCAAAGCTATAGGTGATGGCCCTGATTGCATCAAATGTTACTATTGTACTACTTTGATAGCAGATGCTATTTTTTCTGTTTTTTTTTTTTTTTTTTGTTTTTTTTTTTCAGGCAGTAGTGTTTTCTGTTTGTTTCCTGATGACTGTCAGACCATTAAGGATGATGAGTTTGTGTAGTTCTTGTCCTTCCTTTTGTGCTACTGTACTGTGCAACAGCAGTTCACCTTGCTTCATTTTCAATAGATTTTGTACTTCCACAGCATTGATCACAAAAGCTTTTTCCACTGTAAATTTCACACACATCCTACGGACAATGAATCAAATCCTATCCTTCCTAGGCAAGCTTATATCAAGTACATGCATGAATTTTGAATGTTGGAAATATATAGGATTTTTAGTGGCCTGAGGTATGACAGAAGTAAGCACAATAATTATTTCTTACACCTAAGTTTATTTTTCCTATTTTATTATATCAGTGTTTTTATGTTATCTGACAGGTACACTAAAGGTTTCTTGTTTGATCAGGAAGTTGAGCAATAAAATGTTTATGGTTCACACATTTATTTGCTTTCTGTCAGCTGGATGGATTATTGTTTTTCCATTATGTCCTCATTATTTATAAATTATAAATTTATTTATAAATTATTTATAAATTTTAGAGTGTCAGGATTTTCTGCATATTTGTGTTGTCCCAAGTTTTAAATTCAAAATTTACTGCATTAATAATGGTTATAAAACCTTGACCAGGATGAGGAAAAATATAATCTGAAATAGAAACCTTAGGACATAATTTATATTACCATTTTTCTCACTACATTTAAAAAAATATATATTTCTGTTGATATAAATACATTTGCTCACAGAACCAAGCCCAAGTCTTAATAATAGGATCACAAGAAACATTTCATATTAAAAGAAACAATTTGATGTTCTGATCTTCTGATTTGATCTTTTGATCTTCTATGCTTCTAAATTATTGTTCAGCCTAAAAACTTTCTCTTCATTCTTTCTCTTCATTCTGTAATAAGCACAATAAGTACATTTCTTACACAGCTTTTCAAATTTTCTATCCATAATTCTTCACCTGTCAGATGCAAAGGAAGTCAGACCAGCTACAGTCATCCCTTATTTCCTTTTACTTTTCCAGTTTGTATTTTAAAAGGACCATCTGCTTTGCTGTAATAAACAAGGCTCATTTATTCAAGTAAATCCACATAGCATTTCATTTAGTTTGGTGATTTACTTTAGTGTAAGTAGTAATAGAAAAATAGCTTATAACTTTTTCTACATCAGCCAATATATCACGACCTTTCTCCCACCTCTTAAGAGATGCCTCTTAAACAAGTTAAACAAGGCCTCACTTTAAAAAAAAAAAAAAAAAAAAAAAAAAAAAAAGATAAGAAAACTGTGTGCTATTGGTACAATAAATTACCAAAGTAAGAAAGGTTTATATGCCTGTATGAATAACAACACACATTAACAATAAATAAAGCAATAAATAAAGCAGATTAACAAAATGCAGGACTTAGAAGTGAGATGCTTCAATTTGTAAAAATGAAGCAGCACTAAGATTCTATTTTCATGGGGGTAGTTTATTTTCTAATAAGGGTCCTGTTGCAATTTCAAACACTTTCATCTGAAGTTTGGTTGGAACCAATTCTCACAGGAAAAAGAAAAAGAATGCTCCAGGTTAGTTCTATTGTCTTCATGATACTGTGTTTGGTAAGGAAGAAGAGCAAATTGGTCTCCACTATGCGACAATGAGGTTGTCACTGGTTGTGAAAAAAAAAAGGTTAAAAAAAAAAAAAAGCAGTTTTAGGTAGATAGGTAGAAGCCCAAGCCCAAATGCAATGGGGAAATAACACAAGCAAACTGAAAGTAGCAAGTACCATACTGGTATCTTCAATAATAAATAGTTTTGGGTTGTTGTTGTGGTGGGTTTTTGTTTGTTTGTTTGTTTGTTTTTGTTAAAAACACATACCACTTCCCATGAAAATAGACGCATTCAAAGAAAATACATTATTTACTGGTACATTTAATTTTGAAAATAAATTTGTGTTTTCCCATAATAAATCTGCTGAAACATTAGAAGCAAAGTACATTACTGGCTATAAAAGAATTGAGAGCTAACTAATGAGATTAAGGAACTGTTGGCATGATGTAGCCATTCCCTGCCAATTGCATGCCAGAGAACTTGCTGAGAATGAGGTTTTTCTTCATTTTGTTCACTTAACAGGTGGATGATTGGGTTAATTTGACTTAATGATGCATTACAGCACAGATTTCTTTCCTTGCAGTCATGAACAGCTTCACTATATGAAGGAGCTGTCGTTGTATGGTCTGCTGGACAAAACGAGGAACAGTGCCCTCCCAGAGCCATCACACTTAATTTATTCAATGCTTAGTACTTTCTGATCAAGATTTAGCAGTATGTTTGGTTACATAGAGGTAGAATCTTTCTGGATGAATAAATGAAAAATTTTATGCTGAGATGCATTCAGGAAAAAGTCTATGCACTTTTACTGAGTGACTTTAATGTTTGCATGGACTTTGTCTGTCCATGGAGTCTGGTTGGGAAACGTCAGTTCAAGGCAGCAAGGGCCTGACGTGTAAATTAACATTTGGCTAAGGCTTTTCAAATGACTGAAAATACCAGTTATGTGAGAGTGGAAATGTGTTAATGGTAATTGGTTCCAAGGTGTTGATCATTCTTTTCCAGCCTGGGAAAGCAACTGATAAGTCCCACTAAAACTGAATTTATTACATTTGAACCCTTTGTCTGCTGTTCACAGCCATTGTAAATGTGTGGTGGGTTTTTTTTGTTTGTTTGTTTGTTTTTGTTTTTTAAAGTCTATTTATTGTGATCATTCCCAGAGCTGATATCTAAATTAACTTAATGCGTATTATTACTGGAAAGTTACAGTTAAATAGTTCAGACACAAATACTGATTTAAAAAAAATAAAATAAAATAAAAACAAAAGCTTTTTTTTTTAAATTATTATTTTCTTAATTTATTTTTTTTTTTGAGAAATAAAATTTAATGGGGGCTTTTGAAAGATATCAAGAAAGTGGCCACCTCTGTGTCAGGCATGTTTCTTTCACTAGGCTCATGAGCATTTAAAAAGAAATAAAGAAGAAGAAAATAAAAAGAGAAAAAAAAAAAGTCTTCAAAAAGGTTTTCATGCATTTAGAAGAAACTTGTTTGAATGGGATAGGTATTACCTTGAAAGATTCTGCTGTGCTAGGTGTGCTTACCTCAGGGCTTTTGTAGCTGGTTCTCTCCTCTGCTGAATACAAGAACTGAGCTTGAAGAGCTCGTCTTTCCCTCCTCAGGCACTTGAGCAATATAGGAGAGGATTCTGCATTATGAAAGGGCTTCTCAAACATTAAAATGGTTGCAGAGCCTATGCCAGGATAATCTGACTAAGTGATGAAGGAGACTGAGGAAACTGAGTAGGGGAAATAGCAGAAGTATGCAGTGCAGATTGACTGGGGAACTAGGGAAATTAAAGTAGAGGATGGCTGGTGTGTGGTGGTGATCCTCTAAGGAAAGGCAGCACTGGAGAGATGTTGTGGTAGGAAAGAAAGTTGGGCTTCAGACTAAAAGTTCAGAGGAGGAAACAATGGGCAGAAGTGGGATAAGACTTATGCTGAGTGCAAACTGACACAGCGGAAGGAGGAGGATCAGGATACGTGGATCAGGGAGCACACCAAACCAGGGAGAGACATCAGGTTGCAGGACAGATGAGGCTGGATGGGATAAGAGCAAAAATGTGGAGGGGGAAAGGTCTGTGAGCACAAAAGGTGTGCTTTACCCATATTTTGCAAAGGAACTTAAAAAGCCTTTCTCCTTTTTGCAGTCACCTGCCCTATTCCTAATCAGCTTTTCAACAACTTCAACAAATGATAAGTGCATCCTCCAGAGAATCCTCTGCCTGAAAGAGCAAGTGCAGAATTATTGGGAAATACCTGCTCATGGCTCAGAATCAGAACAGACTAGAGCTCCATCTTTACCTTACCATGTAAATTGTTTCTTTAAGTGGGGATATAAAGCATGCAGGTCCAAATTTGAGTAGATCTGGAGGAAATTTTGTGTATAAGCAGAGTTTGTTCCAATAAAATGTTGTCTTCTTTCTTAGGTCAAAAGCCATTAGGGAAAGCCATGGCTGTTCTACTAATCTCCCAGATCCTTCTTAGAAAAGAAATCATGACATTTTAAGCAGTATGGAGAACAATAAAGTACTTGCCAGGAAGAGAAATGTGCTTAGGATGTGCTAATTAGTTTTTGAAACAGACATGATTTTTATCAAGTGCATTTCCAATATCAAGGGTTGGCTGAACCACACAGGTGATGTCAGTACAAGCCATGGGGAAAGAGTGTGAAGAGGATGCAACTGCATGATCTCTCTGGCACAAGGTGCAGTCAATAGAGCTCCAGCATCTCCAGTCCTTCTCGTCCCTATATCAGATCTGCATTTGCTGCTACTGCCTTTCAACTTTGAAAATAAAACTTTCCTCGCAAAGCTGGCTTTACATCTTGCTTTACATCTCATCTCATCTGTTCTAAGCTTGAGAAAGCAAGACCATAGTGTTGTGTTACTTCCCTGCATGATTATTCCAGCTTAGTTTGGCAAATTGTTTCTGGATATACCTAATTTTTCAGAGTAAGTAGTCCTGGAGCAGACTTAAGATATTTACCTATTGTACATGAATAAACAAACCTAAGAATTGCTGCTATAAGAGGAGCAATTCACAATTGACTTTCCAAAACTCTCAAGTTGATCTAACTGGGCTTTAAACTATAAAAAATATTCATTGAGGCAGCACAAATAGTGAGCAAAGAGGATGCTGAAGACAGGCAGTTCTTCTGCATGTGTCTATGTCAAAATCCAAAGTTACAAGCCCTCTGAACATGCTGTCTAGAAGAAAAAGAGTTGAAAGCTGTGAATAATTGATGGGATTAAACTGAACAGCCTGCAACCTTAAGAAAGGCTTGTCCCACCTGGTTGGAGAAAATGGTCCTCACGAATCAGATTGTTCAGCAAAGAAAGGCAAAGTAAGTGCAAGCCATTTATTGCTACCAGTATTTTAGTAAAAGGATACTTCAACTACATGTATTATTTGTTTCTGTATGCATATGCTTGCACACAAAATCAATCTGTCATTGAATTAGTCATAGGAATCTTTTGTTACGAACACAGCTGATACTTTCTGATAGCAGATATAAGGAGATTGTGCTAATGTAAAATTGCTGGATAGCTTTATATTCTTAATCTGAAACAAGACATGGTGTTGAGTCCTTGTGCATTTCTGCAGGTCTTGAACTCTTTCTTGTTTCCAACAGCAGTTAGCTAGTCAGCTTTAAACTAGCTAACTTGAAAACTGAAAATATTGGTATCACAGCAGCAAAATACTGAAACTCAGTAAATAGTGCTGTGGTTATCCCTCCCTGAGTACTGCTCACCATGGGTCAAAGTGCTGTAATTGCACCTTTAATCTTAGTGTGAAACAGTTTCTATGGATCCCAAGATCCTGAGACTTTCACATTGTTCACTTGTTTTACCCATTTCTGAGTTGTGTAAACCTCTAATCTAAACCAGAAGATACAATGATTAAGTCTTGAGCCCTGCCTTCAGGTTGATCATTATGTTCCATTTTAATAAAGAGTAGTATTACAGTAAATGTGCTATCATACATATCATGTATATTTTCTTGTTTAGAATTTTAAGTAAAATCTAAATGCATGCAGTAGTTTATTCAGTTAGCTTTTAGTATAGTTTATGAACTCAAAAGCCACAAACCTTATATAATAACTTTACAAATTACTTTTCCATGCTTCCACGTACTCATGTCCTTCACAAAGGCTTTCTAACCTGTTTGTATAACATTTCTCAATGTTTTTTGTAAAATGGATCCTTTGTAGGACAAAGAATGTTCTCCATCCTGCCTTGTCTAAGACTTAGTAGACTTCATTGAAGAATATGTGCTCTAGTTCTGACAGTAATTTAAGTAGGATTTGTAATCTTCCCTAAAGTAGGGAAACTGTAGAAAAATAATTTGGGGTTGGTCTGACTTTTTTTTTTTCTTGTTCATCTTATGAGCAAAAGCAAATTATGCATGCCTTTGTATCCAGCTGTTGAACCAGAAACTAAAATCTAGCTGCTTGTATTCATTTAATTTTCTGTCAGTCCTGCTTAACCCTATTTTCTTTACTGTAATCTCAGTTCAAATGAGAAAGTCTTAGTGTGTCCTGCAATGCAATGTTCACCCTAATGTCTCTACTACAGAAATAAAAATTGCAAGAATAGAAAATAAATTACCTGGAAGCACAGCGAGAAAGAGAAAAATTTACAAAAGATTGCCAGGGTGTCCAGAGATTTTATGTTATGCTTTCCCTGTCTTCTTTCATTTGATTGCTTAGAGCAACCATTATTTTGCATTTATTTGGTTGGTACAGTTGTATGGAAGAACCTGTGCTATGATGGATGGTGATGTTTTAAATCCTGCTGAGTTGGATGTTTAACTACTGGGCCAGTGCATTACATTTACTAACAGCTGTACTGTAGGAAGTCATAGTTCCCCTCTCTTTTCAAGCTAATAAAGCAGAATATATAGGGGAAACCTATATAGATTTGAAAGTAATTTAAGAGGTACTTTTCACTCCTGTAGAGGCTAAATGTGTCAGACAGATGATTTTACAAAGGTTCTGTCCTCAGATATTTTCACTCAAAAATGAATAGTGCCCTTCTAACCTAAACACAGATCGAAGATGAATCCATGACAGTATCACATATTTATTGGATGGAACTTGGAGACCAAGTCTAAAGATTCTGAGCACTTTAATGGAATGAGAAAAGTAGTGTCATGAAAGGACAAACCAATAATACTTTGTTTTATAGATTCTATCCTAGTTCTTCCTTCTAAATCATATCACATTGACATTTCAAATTAAAATACTAGGTGCTTTATCTTTAGATAAGTTGTCTCGGTCTTTCTTTGTTTCTATATTCAGGGGAAGCTGCAATTGCATATTCTATAAGTCTTCTGAGTGAAACATTTTAACTGTATTTGAAATGTCACAGGTCTTTCTTCCATAATGAAAAACAGGGAGATCTCTGTATATTTCCTTCTGGAGCCCAATATCTTCAGTAGATTCATATTGCCTATCTATGTGTATCCAAAATGACTTATAAATTTAGTTTTAAAAATATGTAAAATGTTCAAATCGGTATGTTTTAATGTAAAATTAAATAATTAGAAATAAAAAATAATAAACTGCTTCTTTTCACAGATTTGATAATCTTTGCAACCTGGTATGTGCACAAGTCTTCAAAACTATGTTAGGTAGTAGTAACCTAATTTTATTGAAGGTGAGAATTAAGATTAATTTCCAATAGTTTAGCTGTTTGAAAAAGGCACCAATGAAGTAATGTGATTTTCAGAGGCACTGAGCACCTACAGCTTGAAGTTATGCCAGGGAGCTTCCAGCTCATCTATTCTAGATGTCAGATTTGGGTTAATCCTAATTGCGATCCTAACTAATGCTAATAAAAAAGTGATTCCAAAAGTTGCTAGCACATCCAGTCCTGCTTTAGCTCAGCCATTTCCAATAGATTGTTTTATAGCATAAGTATTTCTTCATCACTTAAGTGAAAGACCTTTGGTCAATTGAATTTGATTTGTTACTAAAAATTCATTTGATTCACAAAATTTATTATTGTGATTTATATATGTATATACCTATATATATATATTTTTTAACCTAGGATACCTTCTACTTTTGGTGTGTTCCAGAAAGTGCGTTTTACTAGACAAATCTTTTTTCTTTTTTTTTTTTTCTTCCCATAATCTTTGGTATCCATGCTAAGCTTCTATATGACAGTATTTTGTAGGAATAGGATAAAATTGTGCATTAAAAAAGGCTAGTATAATGAGCACCTTTTTGCTTCTTGAACAGAAATGAATGTTTTCATCCTCCTGACCTGTACTGGGTAAAGAGGAAGGTGATGTAATTTTTTGACATCCATTTTTAATGTGCTTTGTAGGACTACTTATTCCAACACTACCAAACACCTCTTCTTTCCCTATGAAATGTACCTGTTTGCTGTTCAGAGCAATGCGTTGATATCAAGACATTATTTAGCCAGAATCCCTACACTCCAGAAGTGTATCAAATACTCAGTTACTAGCCTTAAGTTTATTATTTGTTTCTACTATGATTTAATGATCAGCATATCTGTGCTAACTGCCTTGTTCTTAATCAATAGCAATTTTATACACAACTGACAAGATTTTGCTAAATCAAATATCTTGCCACAGGAACTAGCCTCCTGTGGTCCTGTGGCAAGGATGTGGGTTTTTTTATGAAGTCCCTTCCTCTTTCTAAAAACATATCTTGGAAGGCAGGCTTGTATGAGGTAATATTCAAAGTGAAGATTTTTCTGTCTAAAGTTTCAAATTTATGCAAGTGTCAGCAACAGCAAGAAAAAAATCTGTAGTCCTCAAGTTGCCTACACGTGAAGAACCACTTGCTGACTTATCCACATAATCATACAAATTGGTTCTCCATGTGTAAAATTGCCTAGAGATGAATGCATGTGCATGTGTAGTTAATGACTACACTCTTTTAATGTCTAAAAGAGCTTTCAAACACCTCTGCATTAAACAATGTGCAGCCAACACAACCAAGACTAGAAAAAACTGTATAAGCACTAGTCTTCAAAATATACAATAAAGATATTATTTTGTTTATTACTTTTGAAACTCTTAGTTTAAGGGAGAATCTTATTTCCTATGGATCCAATTCATCTCTGTTCTCTGAATAAGAAACAAGAATTAGGTTTCTGAAACAATCACTGTTTTGGCAGCCACAAATTACGCTGTGGTGCTGCTAATTCCTTGAGGGACACAATGCATTTGCAGGCTCCTTTTTTTTTTTTTTTTATTGATTCTGTTAGCCTGAGCTAAGCCCTACAATAGTGCTACAGAATTTCCAATATAATTTTTAGCAGAATTATATTATTGTTGTTGCTATTATTGTTGTTATTACTACCATTACTACTGCTACTACTACTACCTATTATTATTTTAATAGCTTTTCTTCTATGACCTGTGAAGATTCAATATTGCCAGAAGAAAATGAAATAATTGTATTTTTCATCTATTGGTAATGCTCTATTTTCTTCAATTATTATTATTAATTTTTATTTTTTTTTTTTTTTTTTTTGGGGGGGGGGGCTAAAGCAGCAATCTGGTCAAGCAAGTCCCACAGTTATCTCTAGTTTACCCTGAGTGCCTTGCTTTAAATAATTTTCTTATGTGCCCTTCTACCATCTTTGATTCTCTGGAAGTAATGTGGTTCTTGGCCAAGGTTCTCTTCCACCTCCTCCCCCCCTGAGTGGCACAGGGAATGGGGACTGTGGTCAGTCCCTGACAGTTTGTCTCCGCCACTCCTTCATGGTCACTCTCTGCCCCTGCTCCACGTGGGGTCCCTCCCTCGGGATGCCGTCCTTCCCCAACTGGGCCTGCGGGGGCTGCCCACAGGCAGCAGCTGTAAAAGAACTGCTCCAGATACGAGTCCGTACCACGGGGTCCATTTGCCAAGAGCAAACTGCTCCAGCACGGGTACCCCACAGGTGGTTGGCAGCTCCCCCCAGACCCCTGCTCCTGCATGGGCTCCTCTCCATGGGCCGCAGCTCTGGCCCGGGGCCTTCTCCTGTGGGGGCTCTCCATGGGCCGCAGCCTCCTCCAGGCCACATCCACCTGCTCCACCGGGGGTTCCTCCACGGGCTGCAGTGTGGAGATCTGCTCCATGTGGGACCCATGGGCTGCAGGGGGACAGCCTGCTCCACCAGGGGCCTCTCCACAGGCTGCAGGGGAACTGCTGCTGCCTGCCTGGAGCACCTCCTGCCCTCCTGCTGCACTGACCTGGGGGCCTGCAGGATTTGTTCTCTCATATTTCTCGCTCCTCTTTCTCCCAGCTGCTGTTGTGCAGCAAGTTTTGTTGTTGTTGTTATTGTTTTGTTTTGTTTTGTTTTTGTTCCCACTTTCTTCAATCTGCTCTCCCAGAGGCCCAGCCAGTGTCATTCCCTGGCTCAGCTCTGTCCAGCGGTGGGTCCCTTTTGGACCCAGCTGGAGCTGGCTCTGATCTGATATGGGGCAGCTGCTGGGCTCTGCTCACAGAGGCCACCCCTGCAGCCCCCCTGCAACCAAAACTTTTCAATGTAAACTCAAGACAGATGCATAACACACTTCCCTTTAAATAATTATTTTTGCAGGCTTTTCTATCTATTATTAGTCTCTATTTTTTTTATATATTTTTTAAGACTAGGTTGGTATATTCCTCTAGTCTCCTTCCTTCAGGATGCAATTACTTCTCTCTCTCCCTCTCCCTCTCTTTTATTTATTTATTTATTTATTTATTTATTTATTTTTATTCAGCATCCTTTTCCTCCCTGCTTTTGATTCTCCCCTCGGAGATTTTCTCTTTGTTTTTGGTTGAAACTTAGCCCTCCATTTCTTTACCATCTCTGTTGCATTTCTCCCTCTACTGTTAATTCTTTGTCCTTTTTTCTTCCCCCTCTTTTTCCTGATCTTTTTGCTTCTACTTTAGCAAACAGAGGGCACAAATGATACTTCTAGAAATTGTCACCATGCTCCAGAATGTGACAGTGGAATGGTGTCTCCTTGCTTTTCTTATTTTTGATGTTTTTTTCTCACATCATTTGGAGCATCTGTCCAGTGCGTAAGCTTGGGTTTGAGGAAAGATGGCTGCCCTCCATCTCCAGCAGGCAAACAGATGGGCTCTGGCAGCCTGAACTTGACATGCCACTAATGGGAGACCAGCTCTCAGACACAGTGTAGTAGAAGAAAGGGAAAATAAAGTAAATTTTATGTATTTGTTTATTTATTTATTTACAAATGTGGGTTGTATGAAGTGGGACTCAGGAAGATGATACAATACTGAATGTGTTTGGGTTTATTTTGTTACATGGTTAGTTACACAGTGCAAGGTCTCCACTGAGAACTACCTATAGCTTACAAGAGAGACTAGAAGAGCCAAGTGGTTGTTGTATTGCCATGTCATCTGGCCTGGGAGAACACTGCAGCCTCTTTGGTTATTCCCAAACCATGGTTCTGTCAGCATGAAATGGCGATGTCTGCACTAGTCATGTACAAAAGAAAATAAATAGATAAATTAAATTAAAATATTCTCTGCTGCTCTGGAGTCCATAGAGAGCTTCTCTGTGGGAACTGCCACTATTTCTCCTTGAAATAGTGGTTCTCTTCGAATTGCCACACTTTCTCCTTGATCCAGGTCTGGACATGCAAGTGGGCAGCCTGGCCATTCATCCTAACTCTGCAGCTGGCTAGCTGCTGGTCGAGAATTTCTGACAAAAAGGTTTTCTAGCAGAAAGTGTTCAGCTCACAGAATGAAATGGAAGGAGTATATGGATTTCAACTGACATTTTAGGAAGATTCTTCTCCAAACTTTTCATTTTGGTCACGTCAGGAAGTATCCATTTTACTTTACTGTTACAGGTTTTTTCTTATGAGAATATGACATTGTTTTACATAGACCAAAACAGGCAAATAAATGCTAATCCAGGTTGATTTGATGTTTCTAAATACAGAATAGTTTGGATGACTTCTATTCTTTGAAATCTGGTTATTTTTTTGTTTTTTCTGCTTGTGACAAGAGAAAATTCTGGGGTATAATTTTTTCAGCAAAACAGAAAATTGAAATTTGATTTTTGACTGATGGGCTTTGTTATACTTCTGTAGCATATTTTGGGGTGTCAAAAATATTAACACGTTTAGATTTGAGCTTCCTGATCCACGGAATAGACTTCTGTCATTGTAACTAGTAGAACAGTGGCTAGAAAAAGTGGTTTGGCATCTTGGTGGATCAAAATTAGAATGGAAGAAAAGATTTTGCCCATGGGTTTTGCAGGGGAATAGGAGTTTTGGGGCTTCTTTCCCTGGCAAACAGGTAAGTTTCTGAAAGCATAGATCTCTGGGGAAGAGAAATGTTGGCCACTTACTGCTTTGTCCTCCCCAACTTGTCTCTGTCTTTTCTCCCTCCTTTTGTCCTCTCCTGCTCACTTGTCAGTCGCACTCCATTATCCAGAAACCTTATATTCTACCTGATTTGTATTCCCTTGATGTCTCTGCTGTTTCCTGCTTCCTTCAGTGGTGTATTTCTATTAAGACTGATAGTCCCAGTCTGCCTTTTTGGACGTTTTGTCCAATATTACCCTTATAGAGTATCCTTCTCAGCTACTCCCAGCTCTCCAACTGCACATAAATCCATTTGTTATGCAGCTGTTTTAAAAAATATTCTAGTTTTGCATCTTACCTGAGCTTTATTACTGATAACAAATCTCTCTTCCAGATCATCAGTGAACATATGAAATATTACAAAGACATTACATTACATACGGTTGGCAAGAAAGGTATTTTGTAAGGGTTTTACATTTTATTACATGCTTCTCAGTTTTTGAAAACGTGGGGAAAAAAATAATAATAAAATCAATAAATATAATTTTACAAAATTGCAGCCAAAGATGGTAGCACTGAAAGCTTAAATTTGGATTAAAGTGACTAACAACTGCACTTCCATTTTAATTTCAAAACCACTAAGAAGTGTCCAGTTTTTAAAAATGTTCTGAGCATGGGCTAATAACGGATTACAGAGAGAAAAGTCTGCAGCACAGTAAGGTAATGGAGAGGACAGAACAGAGGTGAAAGAAATGAATGTGATCACAAATGAATTTTAAGTATTTAAGTACCTTTTTGCTAATGGCTCATAGCTCATCTAAGTAATATAATTTCATAAAGAGGTGAGCGTGTATCAGGGAACACAGAAAAGCAATTCTGTGTTTGGCAGGACGTATGGTTGTCAAGGCCTGAGTAGCTTCAAGAGAGATGTTTTTCATCAGTGTGAGCATGGGAGCTGTTTTTATAATTGAGTGTTCTTTCCTAGATCTATTTTTATCTGCACTGCTCTCTCTCCCCTGTTCACCTCTCTCTGTCTTTGTATCCCTTTTATCTCTACTTTTCTTTGTCTTTTTTTTTTTTTCTGTTTCTCTTTCTGTGATTACTTTCTTATAAATGCTAGTTTTCTTTCCTTCTGGTCTAGTTCTCCTTCTGTCCTGTCCCATAAGCCTTCCACTAGCTTCACGTTCGTTTTCCCCAGTACTAATCCTCATTTATTTTTTTCTACTTCTAATTTGATTCTGTGGCTATGCAGGGTCAGAAAACAAGTGAGAAGAATAGGGGTAGGTATTTCTGTTCCTCCCCTCCACAGTTAACTTTTCCCCTTCTTCCACTTTCACACTTGACTGTATTTTTATAATGGCTTCAGCTCACTAGATTGGTGCTATTAAAAATATACTTTTGCATGCCCGTCATCAAACATTAGTGATGTCCATCTGTTATTCCATCTCTTTTTAATAGTGCACTCAGAGAAGACCTTAAGATTTGCAGAAAGACCAGGGAAAGAAGCCTTTGTAATACTCCCAAATTAGTTGACTCATTTCTTCTAAAAGGGATCTGGAATGGCTTCTTGCTCTTCCCAAAGGAGAGCAGTGCTGAGAGCCTGTCTGAATGAGATGAAGAAACAATTTCAGATATGGGCAACTTCATCAACAAACCTGAGCAGCTACAAGAGGGAAGTGAAAATAGCCTCCTCCCCTGTTGCAGCCAGGGTCAGAGCCATGGGGACAAGTACACGACCATGACATTTGGCAGGTATAAGTACACATAAATGAAGCAAAGCTCAGATGCCCTGAATCTTTCCCAGCTGTGGTTTAAACTGTCAGCCTGCTACGAGCCCAGCTGGAGGATCATAATATATACAATAAAGTAAAATAGATTGTTCTCGACCTTGTAATTCGTTGTCTCCATATAGAGTCCCACACACTGGGACTGAGACCTCAGCTCTGTTTAGAGATGGGGGTAGGTCAGGGACACAGCTTTGGTCCTTTATTCATTGGTACAAAACCATAGACAAATACTTTTCCCCAAAGAAGTGTAAGAAAACAATGGACAAATTCCATTGGAAAAAAATGTTGTCTGTCAGCTATTACACTATGAAAGATGCCCTGGTAACACAGTAAAAAGAAAAAAAAAAAAAACTATTCTAGAGGAAAAGAGCATCATACAGCACTGGAGAACTCCTCTGATTTTCATTTGATAAATCCTTTATGAAAGCAAAAGATAGAGGGATACGTGTACAAAGCAATTTCTTGAAGATCCATACATTAAATCATTCCAGTTCCATTCTGAACTCAGAGTAACTGTTATATTTTTGCAGGGTCTTTTGTACTGCAGGTCTTGTACTTTCTACATGGCTCTGGGAAGGGTTTTATGGATAGATATAGGAATAGGTGGAAAGACAATCATGTGGACCTTTTTGAACTAAAAATTTGTTGCATAGTTGCCCATGTTTGTAGAAAACCAGCCTTAATAGTTCTTCTGACTCCTTCAAAAGTCCTTTTGGGTTCTGTGGGAAGAGGAGTACAGGGTAAAGCAGTTCAGGAAGCTCTCTATTGTGATTGTTCTCATGTGGGACATAAACCATCATCATGACTGTGGTAGGAGTTTCTGCAACAAGAATTGCTAAAGTAACTTCACTCATTGAGAGGGATTTTCAATGAATAATTTTTGGAGAACTGTAGAATCATTCAGGTTTGAAAAGACCTTTAAGATCATCCAGTCCAACCTTTAACCTGGTACTAAAGTCCACCACTGAAGCATGCTACTAAGTTCTAAATCTACACATTTCTTGAAGACCTTCAGGCATGGTGACTCAACTACTTCCCTGGACAGCCTGTTCCAATGCTGCACAACTCTTTCAGTAAAGAAATTTCTCCTAATATCCAACCTAAACCTCCCCTCAAGGTTTAACTTGAGGCCATTGCCTCATGTCTTATCACTTGGTGCTTGGGAGAAGAGCCTGATACCCATCTGGTATAACTTGTAGCATCTCTGCTATTCAGGAAGTTAGTTTGGGAGATATTTTTTTTTTATTATTATTATTTTTTTTTTTAGTTCACTGGTTATTTCTGCTTTTTCAGTTTGGAGGGAACATCAGAGACACAAGGAGGGGATCTGAATGTCTTAAAAGAATGACTTCTTCAGCTGTTAGCCAAACGTTTTAGCATTACAGAATATTTAGCAAGGAGCTATTTAGTCATGAAAATAATCATGATTAAGACATGGTTTTCTAGAAACTAAAAGCTCATTTTAAACGCTTGAAAACAACTTTGCATTCCCATCCCATCTATCCTGTCTTCTGTAGTATGCTGTAAAGTACTTAGCAGTGCTCCATGACAGTATTTTTGGGTGTTTGCAGTGTTACTACAAGTCATAACCCTGGCAATAACACCTGAATCTGATTTCCATCATTGTGCATAAACACTATTTCATGTTAGCAATAGCACTGTGGGAGTGCACTCCTTATTCGCTCTTTGTGGGAGATGAAATGATTTGCTCTCTGACCTTACATCTGACATCATCACTGAGGTGGTGTCCTAATTATGCAGTCTTGCTGTCAGATTTTGTTTTTCTATACAATAATGTAACATTTTCCTAATTATACTGTAAAAAATGATGACACAGTACCCTAACTAGTACATAATTATATCTTTCTTTGTGTGTATATATTCTGAAAGTCACCATTTTCATGAGATCTAAAAACTGTAGGTTGTGTGATAATTAGTCACAAAACAACTGAATTACTTCAAAAGTGTCTGACAAATGTTCTTTAAAAATAGTTAATTGCTCTGGATGTATAAAGCATTTCTCATTGAATTATTAATGAATTTATATCATGCTCATATACTCATTGAAAATAAACAAATAAGTAAAATTCTTGCAAGTATTTTAAATTAAAGACATAATTTCTCTGAAATTTAATTCAGCAGCTACTTACTGTAATAGCCATTTGGAAAGTTGAATTATATAAATGTCATCTTGCCAGTGTTGGTTATATAAAGATGCTTCCAGGAATTCCAAAGTGTACCTGACTAATTGAAGATGACACTCTCCATCATTTTATA
Source organism: Netta rufina (assembly GCF_964035555.1). Lineage (NCBI taxonomy): Eukaryota > Metazoa > Chordata > Aves > Anseriformes > Anatidae > Netta > Netta rufina. Next base: position 121,650,568 of record NC_140124.1, read on the forward strand.
TTTTTGAATATAAGAACACAAATCTACTGGCAGACCTTTACAGGTAGTGTGCACTTGCAGTCCTTTGTCATCCAAAAGGAGAGATACCATTACTTACATGGAGACAAAGGACACATAATCTGGGGATTGATGTCAAATTTTTTTTCCCTTTTATTTTTTTCAAATTTCTGCTGATACAACAAAAGTTGTATGAGGTCTTTTTTCACAGAATAGTTATTTTATTTTCCAGTTAAACAGCAATTGTCCCTCTGTTTACATCCATAAGGCCAGAGACAGTGTTTTTTATAGATTTGATGAAATGTGATGTCAGGCAACAAGGAGAAGTTTTACATAGGTTTTTTATTTATTTATTTTTAAATGTAGATAGTTAGTCAAATTCTCATATATATATTAATATTGTAATAATGGTATATATGTTATAATAATATTACTATAATAATAGAAAAGCTCCAGTCTGTTTTCCTCAAGCAGGAATTCCAATTTTATTTTCACTTCATCTAGTATCAGTCAAGAAAGAGATAATATATAGGAGTACAGTGCATTATTTTTCTATTTCCTCCATGAACTTGTTGAAGAATTTAGCTTTCATAGGAGTGTTAGGTTGGTTAGTGCCTCTTTATTAAGCACAACATGAGGTGAACACAGGAAAAGCCAGCAGATTAAGGGGCATGAGTAAGTAGATGATTACATCTACTATTATGATCCAGGAAAGCTTTGTTTATTTATTTATTTTGAAAATTTAATTTAGAAACATTGTTAGGATTTTGATCTTTTAAAATAAATCCTAGGAGGAAACCATCACATTTATTTCTGCCTTTTCAGCTCCAGTGTGGTAGAGAAATCAAATACACTATTTCTCTGTCCATATGTCATTTAATCTCAGCAATTTCATAGCTATTGCATTTCAATTTCATACCCGTGAGCTGGATTCGATAGACTAAACATAACCCTACATCATATCTTTCTCTTCTGATATGCATGAGAACTCTTTGTCTGAACTGTTCTTGAAACTTGTATCTTTGAAGGAATGATTCAGTTACCCTAATGTAATTAATTTCTTTTAACACTTACTCTCCCTTGATAACCACTTTAATGAGGACAAATATCGGTGGCTTGTTCTAGGAAGTGGTGACTTCATTCCACAAGAGCGCAGCCATTCTGTCAGATTCATGTCTGTATTTTTCCTATACCGATAAGGTGGGATGCTGCTCAGAAAACACTGGATTTTTTTTAATTTGGTTTCACAGATATTTCTAGATACTCCAGAGCTGATGTTTAACTAGTGGACAACCTAACTTTGCTAACCCAATTCGCTTTTAAATTACATTGGGTGAAGAGAATTACTTCACATGAGCAAAATTATCTTCCATATTCATTCTGCACATTTGACTGGAATTTTAAACTATAAATGCTGAAAAGTTAGTGAAGAAATGCAGTGAATTACTGAATAATTTATTTTAATGCTATTTTTAAAGGAATTTGGAGGATTTTTTTCTATCACTTATTCATATTCTGTGGCAAATACTTTGAAGTCAAATTTCTTCTAGGACACGAAGTGAACTGTCATTGATATTCCTTAGCATTATCCGCTGCACTCTGTTCACTAAGAAAATTGCTGACTCTTAGACATAGAGTATTATCTGGGCTTGGGCTTTCATATTTAACACAATTCTATAACTGGCACTAAGTGCAGAATTCAGACAGTGTACTTGCAAGAGTAACTGCAGCTATTAAAATATACACACTCACAAAATATTGTCTGGTGGAGACTTCAATCTTTTCCAGTCTTATGGAGATTAATGCTATGATTTCTATGCCTGGAAGCAGAAAAAGAAAGAAATGTAGGAAGCAAATTCCTTCAAACATTGACACTGCTTTTCTGGAGATAACTGGAAAGCAATATCTTTGCAGATTTGTTTTAAAACCTGCATATTGTGTGCAAAATTTTACACAGAAGATATGGGTACGGCTAAATTTAATTCATTATGATGCAAGGAGCAGAAAGGATCATGCACCCCCAGTCTTTTCAGTTTGGTAAGTGCAGTGCAAGTTACTACAAAATGCCAAGTCATTCTAACAGTACACTGATTTTTCTGCTTCTGTCTTCTTTAGGAGTGCAAATTACTTTTAAGATATCAGTTTTGTAATTGGGAAGGAAGCATATAATTATCAAATAGATATTTTGTAGTTACTAATAAATTATGAGTACACAAAAATTTATTTTTTGTTCCCAAAATGTGGCTGAAATGTAAATATGTACAAGTTATAAAGAAAGTATTCATCCCTTCTCAGAAAGTCTTTCTTGGGAGAGCAGATATTGTGGGATATAAAATTTCTGACAGCAGGAGAAGTAAAGAATACAGGTAAGGTAACAGAGATCAGGTTAGGCAAAAGAGGAATGGCAGTCTGAGGGAGCAGTCTGAAAGTGACAGGACTTTTAGTGTTGGACCAGATCTAAACTGCAAACTGGAGATTTTTGGGGCAATCCACACAGAAGGATGATGTTGCCAAGCATTTTAGGACCTGTAAACATTATTTTCCCTTTCTGTGTGAAGGTGGATTATAAAGTATCTTAGAGAGGAGGCTAGACCAACATCACCTTTCCATGTTTTTTTTTTTTTTTTCCTCTATTTTACTTTTCTGGGAACAAATTAACCCCATCTTCAGTGATTACTGTTCAGAGCTGTGGGGCTGGATAACTTGCAACCTGGAGGGCTGTGTTAAGATAACTTTCACCAGTGCTCCCAAACATCCATTGGCTTTCTTCTGAAGACTGTTACACTCTTGTATAGTGTCCAAATCCACTTTATGCGTTTGAACATAATGTTCTTGTTTTGAGTACCTGGTACACAAAACACTTAAACTATTAAACTATTCAGACAGGATAGTTCCTACATTTCTGCTAGATTGCATGCCATTGGTCTTGGCCAAGCAGGGTACAGCCCGCTCCTGGGTCAGACCCATCCTTGGGGCATTTCCCTGCTCTTCTGGAAGAGACCAGGCAGAAGAAGCACTTCCAGCAGAGAAGTGTAACTAGATTCTGCTGTTTAATACTGTTAAATATCGTTGTCAATGACATAGACAATGAGGTTGAGTGCAGCCTCAGCAAGTCTGCAGACGAAACCAAGCTAAGCAGTGTAGTCAATACAACAGAAGGAAGAAATGTCATGTGAAGGGACCTGGACAAGCTGGAGAAGTGTGCCCATCTGAGCCTAATGAGGTTCAACAAGTCCAAGTGCAAGGTGCTGCACCTGGGTCAGGCAAGTCCAGACATATACCCAGACTGGGAGAAGAACTCATTGGGAGACCTTATACTGGTCTTTAAATACTTAAAGGGGGCTTATAAAATAGATGGAGTGCAACTTTTTGCTTAGGCAGACAATGTCAAGACAAAGAAGAATGGTTTTACAGTAAAAGGGGGAGATTTAGCTTAGAGATTAAGAGGAAATTATTCACTCATAGGGTGGTGAGGCACTGGAACAGGTTGCTCAGAGACATTGTGGATGCCCCATCCTGGGAGGTGTTCAAGACATGGCAGGGAGGTTGGAACTAGATGACTTTCCAACCCAAGCCAAGTTTCATCCTGTTAAACTTTCCTCATATCTCAGCCTTTTCAGATCCTTAATAATTTTATTTCTCTTCTACTTTATTCCTTATTTGTTAACATCTTCCAAAAAGCAAAGAACTGCTATTTGTAGCAGGAAATTGGTTTAGGTTTTGAATACTGAAATAAAAAGATAGAAATGCCAGTCCGGAATGGAGCATTTTATTAAAGGAAAATCCTATTGCAAGTAATTGCTAATGTAATTTGTTAGTATGATTACTGCATTTAAAGAAATGCAAGCAGTTGCATTCTTCTTAAATAATTATATTTTAACATCTCATTGTGCTTTTTGCAAATATGAAGTCACCTGATTATACACCATCTTCTAGGATTCAAAAGCACCTTCTACATATAACTGGATTTAGCCTCATCAGTACCTCTAAATGACGAAAAAATGCCATTTATTAAATAAATGCATGTAACACAGATCTTGTCTGCTGAATTTAAAGTCTTGATTTACATTTCAAAGCATTTTGGGGGATTAATCATCTCCAACTAGTCTAGGTTGATTATATGGGCTCCTTCCATCTTCAGCAGAAAGCAGAAGGAGACATCCTCCAGAGGCATCTTACATCTTTTAAATACCTAATGTAGTAACAGCTGCCCTTTAGAGCTACATCTCTTTTTCCAGGAGGGATAGAAAATTGGGTGAAATTAGGTACTTAACTTTTAGACTTTTTAGACCTACTGAAGATAGGTGAGATTGATCTCTTTTCCTGAGAGTCTAATCATTGGTTTCTTTTTGATACTCTGAAAAGAATTCCTAGTCTATGCCATTTAATTATTTCAGATTAATGCTAAATGGACTGCGTGTCTTTATAAATTAGATTCATGTAATGAGTAGTAAGAATTGGTAAAATTAAACATAAGCTTTAACTAATTAAGTGACAAAGAGAGATAAAACTCTCTTTTTATCTCTCATCTCTAAGATGCCTAAGATTCTTTCATTGCCACTCTCCTTACCTTTAATTGACTCAGAAATTGTTATCATCCATAAAAATCTCCCTCTATTTTCTTTATTTAAAGAAAAAGATTATTATCAAGGGGAAACACTGTAAAATTGTATCAGTTTATTCTTCCATTTAAATATTAATTAGGATCTGTAAAAAATGGCTATTTGTTTGATATATAGTAATTGGAGAGTCAAAGTTGCCATCAGAGTGGGACTGTTAAAGAATAACACTAGATATCACTTGCCTGTTGTCACTAAATTTGGGACCCTGGGGAGACCTTCTAATTGGAGAAGACTAAGTTATTACACCAGCTGATTATTTTTGTGACAATTCATATTAGGAAGAGTGCACACCTTATTCCCAGGTCACTGACTTGAATAGCACTTTCTATTCTGTTCAATTTCATTATCTTTACAGCTCTCTGAACTAAGTGAAACAACTTTAACAACCAAAAGCTTTTTTCCTCAGTTCTACTATCATAATCCATTCTTCAGCAGTTAAAAAATAACAATCTTTTAGTCCCAAACTAAGTCCCCATCAGCAGTTAGGTTTCCTTCAGGTATGGATGTCAGCTTTTTTGCTTTCTTGGCTTTTGAACTAGTGGTAGTTTTTCTCTTCCTTGGTTTTGCCTTTATTTTTGTTTTTGTTCTTTTGCTTATCAAGAATGCATTTTATTTTTATGTTCACACAGACACTTAAGCCTATTCTGTAGGATTTTAATGAAATTATAGTCAAACCTGTGAAAAATACAATGTAATAGCTGAGTTGCTGGCCATGGAGGCTATAAAACTAGGATATAAGATCCTACTTATAAGAAATTAAGTCAAATACTGTATGTATATGATGGAGGGGACAAAAGGCGCATGAATGAAGGGACTGTGATTGCCATTTGGCTCTCTTCAATGACCTTTTTAGCACACCTGAGTCCATAATTGTCCAGACATATACTCTAGGTCTTGGGGAACATATACATAAATGTTTTAATGGGACTGCAGAGCAAATGAAATTCTATTGAAGATATATAAAATATTTTCTTCATAGGATTAATTTGCATGAAATAAAAATGGGACACCACAGTTTTATTTTTAGCAACATTTGTAAGATTTTTTGGGCCCTTCATGAAAAAGATTATTTTGAGGTGGGGCAATGGGGGAGAAAGGACTGGAAGGGCTGTTCTGTGGGGATAGTTCCCCCTTCAGCCATAGAAATAAAACAGGGGACACTCTCGCTTTCCTTGTTATGGTTCCACAAGCAATGTTGTAAGTGGTCCTCTGCAAAACACATATATTCCTTATGAAATTAAAAAAAAATAAAAATGCTTCTCCAGAAAACTCACTCCAGATGTAAAAGCAAATACAATTTTCTTAGGCAATTCTGCCATTTTACCTCTACGGTGGGAATTTTCTTTCTGTCATTCTCCTCACAAGGAAAAGACAAACAGCTGCTTTCAAGGGAAGAATGGACTGCAGGCATGTTGGAAACTCTGGATGAATTTTGCACTGTTTTCAAACTTAAGTTTAACTTAGGAACATGGCAAAATAATAGCCGTTCCATCTGTATAGTATGTATCATTTGACTGTTGGGCAACTAAGAATTAAAAAAACAAATTCACTTGCCATCTTTTTTGTTTTGGTAGAAGTAAGGTAACTCCTTCATATGTGGTCTCCTTTTCACTGACTGGCAATGCTGTGAATAAACATGATGACTGTCATGAAGTCATGTGAAGATTTATTTCAGCATTTATTTTTTAACTTTATGTGGCCATAAACCTTTTACAATATGAATGAAGGTACTCTAAAAAATAAATTATATTGGAGATAAAAGATTATGTATGGGAAATTGATTCTGATATTTGTACTACATAAAACTTATCCAAAGCATTAACACCTGGAACTGTACTGTTTGTGTCATGATCATTGCTAGCACTTCCATATTACAACTAAGGACAGAAGCACGGGAGATAAGTAAAATATCACAATGAGGCAACAACAACAAAATCCTGACTATGTTGAAAATCTGATCTGTCTGTCACATAGATCTGTTTCTCCTTGTTTTCTGTTCTTAGTATTGCAACTGGCATATTGGGATCTTCCTGTGGCTTTTAGTAAATGCACAGTTCTTACTAACTGGCTAAATTTTTTGAAAGGATAAGTAGTAGGCATAGTATCTCAAAAGAAGGGGAGAGAAGCAGCCTACCCACTGTGAGTAAATGTAGCTGTTCTCACTGCATCTCCAGTGAGACTTGTTTTCTGAAGTGCAGGCAGATGTGTACTCTGGGAAATCTTCCAGAGGAATCATTAAAAAATTAGGTTCTCAACATTAGCTGTTCTGTTTACCTATTTTTCTTTCTTGGACTGTCACTAGCAGCACTGAAGACTGCACCGGAAGATGGACTGAGAGCATAAACCACTTGCAAAGGAGCACTGAGGCAAACACTGTTTTCCAATGCACTAAGACTCTTCCTTAACAATCTGTAGCCATTTTCTGAGAATAAAAGCACTCTTTCACTGCTACTGCACCTTTTGACTATGGGCAAACCACCCACATTCTGGAATAGCAGAAGTTTAAGCTTTTCTTGTGACATCTCAGACATGATGCAGCAGGTGCAATATACTTGGTTGCTGCTGGTACTGAAGATATCTCCCTGCCTGTCTGGTACTGCTAATCTATTTTCCATTACCTTGTGCTTCAGGAAAAAAATAAAAAATAAGAAGAAGAAATCATGCCTAAAGTGAAAAAGAAGATGTTAATGTTAATATTGCTTCTAGCAGTTTGTTTGTGACAATGTCCTCTTTATGATCGTGTCATTACAAATGGTGTCTGTCAGGTCCCACTTTTAGAGATTTCTGAAGAAATGGAGGGCAGACAGACAGAGAGTGGGACAGACACCACTTTTCATTGTACTTCTTTGGAAAGATCTTTAAAATAAAATCCAAATAGTCCACCTTTAAACAAGTCATTGAGGATTACCTTCAAGGTTAGAGACTCTCGTGTCATAAACCTATATCGTCTATTTGAGTTACTAAGAGTGTAGAAGAAAAATCCTTGAGCAGTGTATTACATACAGCAGAGTCAAGCAAGAGGGATTATTTTAGCTGGTGGAATAGGGGGCAAGGAAAAAAAAAAAAAAAAAAAAAAAGCCTGCTTTAAATTAGCCTGATGACAAGATTTTGCAGAACCATAAGGTTGATCTGGAACTACTTTTCCACTTTTTGTAGACAGACAGCATGCAGGTAAAAACTGAACCTAAGCAATACATGATAAGCAGGTCTGTAATGACCTTGGACTAACTAATCAGCATTCACAATGAAGCATGATTACAGCTTTGATATTTTATGCAGGTTACAAAATCAAGTACTGAAATAGGGGAAATATTTGTGATGTTTGCAATTTCATAATTTCAACTAATTTTAGGTATAAAGATCAGTGAAAATACTCTAAAAACACCTTAATACCTTAAAAGCAAAATATATAAATATATATTTCAGAAAACAGACCTCTCTGAACATGACAGGAATTAAATATTAATGAGATAATGTTAGTATCAGTCTGTATCTTTCCATTCAGACCTCTGGAATTATTCACAGCCATAGATGTGTATAATATTTTACATTGCTGTAAAATATGATGGCACTAGTTATATGATTGTAAGTTAACAATAAAACTAAGTCACAGGAGATTTTTAAACTCTTAATAATTTTTCTCTCTGGCTATAGATGACAATAGCATTACTACCTAGAGTGTTGCTGTTGCAGAAATTCTAATTACCCAAGGGATACTGTCAGTATTCAGAACTGTTCAGGTTTCTTATTCTCAGATTTTTTGCTTTTCCAAGCCGGAATCTAATGCCTAATTTCTTTTCTCCCCAACTACCATCTTCTCAAAGCCAAATTCTTTAGCAATATAAATGTTCTTAGCTGCATTAGCTTCAGTGCAGGTGTACCAATAAATTTCATTGCCCATTTTGTCTAGAAGAGTGTCTAAGCTTTGGTGGAAAGAAAAGGAAATATTCTAGAGAGACAAACTTTCTTCTCCTTGAAGCATAAAATTAGTTTTGAATTGTTTTCTCTTGCACTTCAATAATCCTTTGCTGTTTATATAACATGTAAGGGTTTGTAACTATTCATAGCTTTTAAAAAGAGCCCAGTGTTGCAGATGAGTATGCATGTCATACAAAATACATACTATTTCTTGTTGCCACAGCCTCATAACACATTCTGAAGGAGTAATTCCTGTGACTATATTTTTTTTTTCATGTTTTATACCCTGGTGGAAAATAAATTCCTGGCTCAGAGGGGATCTTATTAATGTGTATAAATACCAAAAGGAAGGGTGCAAAGAGGATGGAGACAGGCCACCATTCTTTATTAGTGGTGCCCAGTGCCAGAAGAAGAGGCAATGGGCACAAAATGGAACATGGGAGATTCCCTCTGAACACCAGGCAGCACTTCCGTGCTGTGCAGGTGACAGAGCACTGGCACAGTTTGCCCAGAGAGGTAGTGGAGTTTCCCCCCTTGGAGATCTTCAGACGTGGTCCTGGGCAGCCTGCAGGTGGCCCTGCTTGAGCAGGGAGGTGGTGGTGGTGGTGTGTTACTAGATGACCTCCAGAGGTCCCTTCCAACCGTGATTCTGTGACAGTCCTACTTCATACTGGGAGTTTGTAGGATTTGAAATCTCTTGCCTCATGCAAGATATCTAGTTTCCACTTAGTTTCCTCTCATAGGATCTTCCTCTAAGTCCTGCATCCCTGGACTTCCTAAGTGCAGATGAGCAGGACAAGATAAGCATGTATTTGTTGGCTGTGATGGGGGATGTTTTTTTGTTGTTGTTTTGTTTTTTCCTTTCTTTTTTGCTTTTAATGGGTACCGAATGTATGTTGACACCTTGAAAACAGTTCACAATTTCTGATTGCCATTCTCCCAAAAATGTAGCAATCTCCTTGCTAACAATATTCTATCATAACATTGTTGAAAATCTGGTAAATATGCAACATAGATAGTTTTGTGAGTAGTAGAAGTAATGATGCCTCATCTTCTATTTGTACTTTGACATCGATCTCCCTTATGGATTCTCTGATATCAAAAAATGTAATCTTTCCCTAGGGTACTTCTGCTCTTCCCGGTGACTTATTTCAATGAAATCTTTAGGAATGTTAATAAACTTGATACCTTTCCTCATCTGCAAATGTCTTAAAATGCCCTGAGGGGACTGAGGGACTAAGAGACTGAGACACTCAGATGCTATGCACATCTTTGGTTCTTTAGGGAACCAAACTAAAATTAGGCTAAAAATCATGCTTGACTTATGATACACCTGTGAGCACTGGCTATTTGAGACTGATAGGTCTAACATTTTTCACTAGGAATGTACTGAAAATGCTCAGTTGACCTACACACATGCAGCAAGTCAGGCAGTCTATACAACGTACATTTGATGTTGAGTTGTGCTGTACTTGAGTTGTGGTAATTTGTTCAGGATATTCAGAAGATTGGTAGATCACTGTCAGAACATAGCAGATTTACACTCAGAGTAGTACTTTATCCAGGCATATTGGTGAAGCTGTTAGGTATAAATCAAACAAATTTCCTTGTATAAAATGATATAAATCAAATCAAATTTCTTTGAAAGTATCTGTAAGGACCATATGCAAAACAAATTCTTTAGTGCACTTTGAGTTACACCTGCAGTGAATGGCCAATTGTAATTTTAGTAGGACCCCTTTATATGACATTTGCAGGGTAATTTACTCCTTGATAGACCATTATACATTTTAAAGGCAGTAAAGACTTGAGCTAAACAGCAATATTGCTACAGGAGTTAGGGGTGAAATTTTTGTTTTAATTAAATTATTCAGATGGTATAGTGACCACTATGGTCATTATTATTCTTTTTATTAAAAAGCTTCCTTATACCATTTTGGTTTATTCTGCATTCTGTAACACAATAAGAAATACTGTTAAAATAACTTTATAACATTATAATTGTTTTTATGCTGGTGGAATTCTTGCCAATTTAATTTTATCAATTTAGCTGAAATAGTACAACTCTGGGACCAGGCTTTGGATGTGGCAATCTGTGATTTACTTCTGTACAGTTTACTCATGCTGTGTTAATAGAGATTTTGTTTTGTTTTGTTTCTGTTTGGATGTTTTTGTTTGTTTACTTGGTTGATTTTGTTTTCCTTCATGAATTAGATGGATACCATTCTTAAATTACAGTTTGCTCAAAGAATCTGCACATCAAGGAAGAAAGAGCAAATTTCTTTTACTTAGAAAGGTTTTCTCTTTCTTCCTTTAGTAAAAGTTCCAAAGAAGTCATTCTACAGATGTGATCCATACATAAAGTTCATTGGATTTTTATTAATTGTATTTCAAGTAAAGAAAATCATCTGCTTACTTAGAAAGTAAGTGAAAGAAAGTAAGAGGCTCTCCATTTTTTCTATTTTCACTTTCTTTATGGATCTTCCGGAGACTGGAATTCAAAAAGTTGTGGGAGGGTTTGTACTTGAATTAAGTCCAAATCATATACTGAGATGCCCTCCCCACTTCTAAGAAAGTACATCTTTCACAGTTATAATCCAGTAAGCTAATCATAGTTATTCAAATATGCTTTTGCTGACAAGTCTACTTGTATAACCCTGTTAATGTAATCACAATAACTTTATTTTTTATTAAAGTATTATTGGAGACCAACACATCAGACTAGCACAACTTTTGAAGAATATAGATATTTACCACAAATCATAGGAAGGTGAATTTTATAGCCAGGCACTAATATAGAGAAAAAGAGAGATATACTTCCATGAATTGTAATATTATCACAAGCAGTTGCCCTCACTTGTACCTCTATTTCGTTGCTCTCATTAAATGGGATCACTTGAATATGCTTCATTCTGGAAGTACGTTCCAAGAAAGCTCATTTGGGGATGTTAAGGGATTTGTTTGTTAGGTGTCTGTCTGCTCCATGACAGAGCCTTTCAGTTTAGCTATTTCCTTTCTGCCAGACACTACTTGAAATTACTTAACATGTATTGTGAAAAAATACCTGTAAACACCACAATGTGTTTATGACATTTAGACACTGCTTACTACTGCTATCTCGTATGACTTTTTTTTTTTTAAAGCTGAATTATGAGTGGCCATTTACATCTTTAAAATAGTAAGTATGAATTACTATGAAGTCTCACTTTTGACTTAGGAATTTAATGGGGGCATTAGATGACATTTCTGACTCACAGTGACTTCAGTAGTTGCTCATACTCTTACCGAACAGGATGGGTAGCCCTGACTTACGTAAACCATGTTTATGAGCACTTAACCCAGTGAAATAATTTCAAGCTACAGCAACAGAGCATCCAATCCACTACGTTGTTTCTGAAAAGAAAGCTGAACAGTTATACTCTACCATATTCTAGATGATGTTTAAAGCTGTGAAATTAGATCCCCATTAGAAAGCCTCATGAGTTTGTAAGTAGGCCATATTCTTTGTTCAGAGGTAAGTCATGAGACATATGGTTTTTTTAGTACTGTTTTTTAGTAGTCTTGCCATGGGAGTACATTTTCAGCTGAAAAATTGCTCCCTTACGAATGCATTTAAGATGAAACAGAATGGGAACATTCAAGGTTTTCCTTTTCCTTTTGTTTGTTTTTTTTTTTTTTTCCTTTTTCTTTCTTTTTTTTCTCTCTTTTTTTTTCTTTTTTTTCTTTTTTTTTTTCTTTTTCTTTTCTTTTTTTTTTTTCTTTTTTCTTTTTTCTTCTTCTTTTTTTTAGAGTCATTTTTTAATATTATATATATATATTTTAATTTTCCTGTTCAGGTCATGAATCTTTACTATTTAATATCTGTGTTTACTGATGGCAAGAGAAAAAATCAGAAATAACAATTTCAGTTTTCAAAAGGATTGTCAACTGCAGACGACTGCAGATGTCACATTGTTTTCTAACTTGTGAAGCAAAGTTTTCCCTCCATGCAGAATATCATGATGTTCATAGATATACTTTATTACAGTATATGAATATCTGATTGCCCTCCTTGTGTTTGCATGCATAACTGTATTTAAAAAAAAAAAAAAAAAAAAAAAAAAAAAACTTCCAAACAGGACAACAAAGTTAAGAGGAGGGCAGTGAAGGCATTTCTGTTTTCCATGTATGCATGTTGGTGTGACTTTACAGCTGCCCATCTGTAGCTAGCCTGTCCTATCAGATCCTTTTACCTCAGATCAGACCCAGTGCTTCTTTGTCCCACAGTTAGGTTTAGAGGGATCTAATCCAAAGCTTCCCAAAGTTTCTGCATGTCTCGGTACTGCTAGTGGCCATGTGGTCATATTGCTAGTACACAACTGAGATTTAAAATTGAATCCATGAATGTGTAGATGTTAGGACATGCAGTGTTACACGTGTTGAAATAAGAGTTATCTAGAAGTACCAAGGCAAAATTTGGTGAGATTTTTCACATTCTTGATCCACAGACCTGTTAAGCAACATCCTAATGTACTACACACCACTTGGTCTTCTTCACCACAGCTGGTGTGACCTAAGCTGGTGTCACTGCTTTGATACCCACAGAAATGCAGCCTGTGCACAGATGACAAGCTGACCCACCCCCTCACAGAATCATAGAATCATTAAGGTTGGAAAAGATTTCCAAGATTATCTGGTCCAACCGTTCCCCTACTACCAACATTACCCACTAAACCATGCCCCTAAGCACCACTTCCAGCCTTTCCTTAAACACCCCCAGGGATGATGATGCCACCACCTCACTAGGCAACCCATTCCAATGTCTGACTACTGTTTCTGAGAAGAAATGTCTCCTCATTTCCAATCTAAACCTCCCCTGGCACAACTTGAGGCCATTCCCTTTTGTCTTCTTGCTAGTTATCTGTGAGAAGAGGCCAGCCCCCAGCTCCCCACCACTTCCTTTCAGGTAGTTGCAGAGAGCAATAAGGTCCCCACTGAGCCTTCTCTTCTCCAGACTAGACAACCCCAGTTCCCTCAAACACTCCTCATAGGACCTGTGTTCCAGGCCCTTCACCATCTTCATAGCCCTTTTCAGGAAGGGCCCAACTCTCCACAGTTCTTTAAGAAGCAAAATTGTTGTTCCATGTCTAGCTCTGAAAAGTGGCAAGTACTGAAACAGCAGCAGTGGGGAATTCTCCAAGGATCAGTGGGAAATAAGAAACAGCAGCACTCCTGTGCTGCTTTACATTTTCACATCTCAATATTCACCTGCTGTATCTATCATCTTCCCCAGACATGCTTAGCTCTGAATCCATCCACATCTTTTTTATTTATTCCAAAGACATTAGCTGGCTGCAAGTGAGGCATAAACTAAATGTAAACAACATTTACAAGAAAGGCTGGAAGGAGGACCTGAGGAACTACAGACCTGTCAATCTGACTTCAGTGCCAGGGAAGGTTATGAAGTAGATCTTCCTGAGTGCCAACGCACAGCACATACAGGACAACCAGATGATCAGGCCCAGTCAGCATGGGTTTACATAAAACAAGTCCTGCTTGACTAAACTGATCTCCTTCTATGACACAGTAACATGCTTAGTGGATGAAGGGATGTTGTCTACCTAGACTTCAGTAAGGCTTTTGACACCATTTTCCACAGCATTCTCCTGGAGAGACTGGCTGCTCATGACGTTGAAGGGCACAGGCGTTGCTGGAGAAAAAAATGGCTGGGTGGCTGGGCCCAAAGAGCTGTGGAGAATGGAATTAAATCCAATTGGAGACTGGTCACAAGCAGTGTCTCCCCTGGCTGAATATGGTGGTCGGTTCTGTTCAATATCTTTATCAATGATCTGGATGAGTGCACCCTCAGTAAGTTTGCAGACAACACCAAGTGAGATGCAAGTGCTGATCTACTTGAGGGTAGGAGGGCTCTACAGAGGGATCTGGATAAGCTTGATCAATGGGCCAAGGCCAACTGTATGAGGTTTAACAAGGCTCAGTGATGGGTCCAGCACTTGGGGCACAGCACTTGGGGCACAGCAACCCCATAAAGGCTGGTGAAGAATGGCTGGAAAGCCGCCTGGAAGAACAGAATCTGAGGGTGATAGTGAGATGAACATGATCGAGTGTGCTCAGGTGGCCAAGAAGGCTAACAGCATCCTGGCTTGTATCAGACATAGCACAGTCAGCAGGACCAGGGAAGTGATTGCCCATCTATATTTGGCTCTGGTGAGGCTATACCTCGAGTAGTGTGTCCAGTTTTGGCTACAAGAGGTCATTGAGGTACTGGAGAGTGTCCAGAGAAGGGCAACAAAGCTGGTGAAGGGCCTAGGGTCTTATGAGGAACAGTTAAGGCAACTGGGGTTATTCAGCCTAGAGAAAAGGAGGCTCAGGGGAGACCTTATCACTCTTTACAACTACTTCAAAAGACGTTGTAATGGGGTGGGAGTTGGTCTCTTCTTCCAAGCAACAATTGATAGGACAAGAGCAAATGACTATGTTGTGCCAGGGGAGGTGTAGGTTGGATATTAGGAAAAAATTATTCACTAAAAGGGTCGTGAGGCATTGGAACAGGCTGCCCAGGGAAGTGACCAGGGAAGGTTACAGGCTACCCAGGGAAGTCACCATTCCTTGAGGCATTCAAAAGACATGTAGATGTGATGGTTAGGACATGGTTTAGTGGTAGACTTGGAAGTGCTAGGATAATGGTTAGACGTGATGATCTTAGAGGTTTTTTCCAACCTAAATGATTCTGTGATTCTATGATCTAGTCTCTTTGTGCTTCTCTTCCTCTCCCAGAGACTGAAATGATAATTCACCTTTAAAGCAGTATACTTGAAACAACACCAGTTGTACCTGGGAGTAACATTAACATCTACTAGAATGATCTGTGGGCAGATTTTACTAGACTTTTAGAGCAACAGAGCAACACATACCATGTGTTTGTCTGAAGAAACCTTCCTCTTTATGCATTAAGTTAAAAAAATCTGTATCGGATGTACTGATAAGAAACTGTATTATCTCCAAGGTTTATACAATTAGGCTGTCAAGAATATGCTCATATATTCTTATCTTTCTCCTCCTTCTCTCACATCTTTTTTATTCATTCTTACTTGCTGGCCTTAATCCAGCAAATATATGTAGATCCCTAAGGTCAACGGGATGCTTGTTGAAATTAAGTGACTTGCATACATGCTTGTTGAATTAGCTTAGTAGCTTTGTAGACTGATCAGACTTTCAGCTGTGTTCTGGGGTTACATTGACCTCTTCATATCAATGATTTTTAAATGGTTTTAAAAATAAAACACACAGTGAAAATGCTAGTTATATCAATAATTATTATTTATAGTAAAGATTAATGAACTCTGAAGTATATTGGAACTTGTAGACACAGCAGCATATAGAAAAAGTCCTCAATGTCAATGTTGTTTTGTTTTGTTTCCTCATACAAACTGAAAATTATTTTTCTATATATTTTATCTTGGGCAGCTCTTTATGTAGCATTCTCAATTTTCTAATTTCAGTAAATAAAGGGATATTAATTTTACTTGTCCTTTTACATTTGTGTCCTGCTGTCATTCACAACTGTATCAGCCTATCTGAAAGTTGATCAATGTCCTTCTTTTTGTTTGTTAAGATAATTTCAAATTTGACAGTGAAATGAAAAAATCATTTTTCTGATATGCTCTTACATTTTTGCAGTAGTCTCATTTTATTTTTATTTATTGGAGCAAGTTATATTAAATGTTGCCTGATGAAGGATTACAGACAAGTCTGTGATGTTAAAGAATGAATGGATCATTAGGCTTCTCTATGGCTTTATTCATCTCTTAAAGTGACCAGATTTGTTTAACATCTGTTAACAGGATGATTAAGTAATCTGCCTAGACTTGAAGTTCTTAACAGAATTTTATGTCTTTTCCTCCTGGATTAAAAATACATTTTATAGGAACATATTAAATCATGTTGAGTAGAAGTACATTTGTGAGAAATTTCTTCACAATGAAAAAAAAAAAGTATGAGTAAGCACAACACCCCACAACAAACATGAAATTTTCCAAAAGTTACTGGACATTATCAGATCTTTCTGATTAATCTCATGGAAAGAACTTTGAAAGTCTGATTATAAGAAGATGAAAAGTCCTTGATTTAATGTAAGCACAAAGCAGCAGTGTGTTATCATTATTCTCATTTTAAATCCAAAGTACACTACAAAATCTACTAGGAAGAAAATTAACTCTATCCCGACTGAAACAAAGATAACCTGCACATGTCAGAGAAAAAAGGGTCCTTATTCCTGCGATAATCTTCTGAAAATCTGGAAATGACTAGAGAGGACAAATTATAACTCTCTTTTGTGTGAATGTCTGTGAGAGTTACTGAGATTTGGAGGTAGATTACGCAGGAAATTAGATTCATCTGATTAAGGCCAGGCATTGCTCAAGGATATTATTAATGCTGCCTGCTTTGGCTACAGTTGGCAGATGTTCTCAGGAAAGCACTGTTGTGTCATTAATTTTTGCAGGTAAGTGTAAATGTATGTATTCTTATTTTATGTGTTCATGTAGATATATAAGTACATGCATAATTTCAATATAAAAATTACAAAGTATGCGTGTATTTATATACATAAAATGTTTTAAGTAACCTAAAATATGGACTAATGCTTATAGAAAATTTGGAATTCAGTTAAAGAAATCATATTATCTGAGCTCTGATACAGCAGATTCTTTTTCTATATTCATTGTCAGTGCTTCACTTCCTCTCTAGGAAAGAGAAGATTTCAAATTTCATCATCTAAACTTAAAGTTTCTACGGGTACTCTCTTTGCTTTTTTAAATATATGTAACAAACGTATTTCAAAGACATTCATTGTTCCAGCAGAATGTAAGCAAGGTCTGTGATTAAAGCATCACTTTCCTAAAGTCAAGGTCACTGGGAAACAACACCACAAAACTTGGGAGACTAGTAAAAATATGATGACCTGATGTCACGTGCCAGACATATAGAAACAAAAGTGTAATCAGGGTGTTTGTTTTCAAACACAGGAAAAAAAATAATAAAAAAGTTACATCTTGTACTTCATTTAAATAAAAATAGTAAGAAAAGCGTCCCCTATTAGTTCAATACATTGCTGCTGCTTACTGCTGCTCTTCTCATTTTGTATTCTGAGTCCTCAGGAGGGCTTCAGCAGTGCAGATACTCATTCTTTGCAATCAGTTGGCTGCAGACAGTTTTATTCAATAAACTACATAGGAGTCCACTCAAAAGGTGTGGTGAGTGCATGGATCCTTCTGGTTCCAAACTCTAAAATTAAAAAAAAAAAAAAAAGGTATCTCTAATGCAGAAGGCAGCCCTGTACAGCTGGTAACAATGTTTTCAACTGCTCATAACTATAACAATACCTGTAAAATAGAAAAGGTGGCATTTTTATTGTTTGATTTGACTTGGTTTGGTTTGGTTTGATTTAGATCATTTTTATTTGTTTGTTTGTTTTTTACAAATGTCCTTTCATTTCTTAATTTTTAGGGTTTAGTCATGTATTCAAATTTCCTAAGAGAAATACCAGTAAATCATATGATGTGATATAAAAATCAATAAAACTAGGTATTCCTTTTGACTTCTGATTTTTAAGCTCTTTGGGGTGCATTTGAATTTTGAACTCTTTGATCAATTCATAGTTAATAAACAGTTGATCCTTTCCTATACCCTGCAGGATCCGTGATCATCCAAGATCTATGGGGGACTACGGTACAAGATGGGGGACATGGTGTCCTAGATAGCCATGAACTGTGATTCAGATGCTTCACACCTAGATCCCAGGAGCTAAGCTTTAAGCAAATAATGCCAGTTACAGAACAGATCAGAAGTACCTATCAGTAGGGTTCATGATTTTTGAAGTTTCTACTCTTCAACTCACTTTTTTGTAACAAGCCAAACTCCTTATTGTAATCTCATGTCCCTGGGAATGGAGCCTTTAACAAAAATGCTGAACATAACCAGACTTGCCATAAAACAACAAGGGTTGGCAATATCATGAGCAATTGTTTTGCTTCAAGCAAGCAAAGCAGAGAACACAACAGCAGTTGCTTAAACTGGCCTATTAATCTTTAAAAGTGTTCCTGGATGCAGGTATGAACATTGTAGTTAGTCTCAAAAGAGGGAGTTATTTTTCTTGCTGGAAATCTTAACATTCAAGAGAGTTTTCAAAAATCTTTTTATGGTTCATTTTAATGGCATTGGATTCTGGTACAGACCCTTAAATTTAGCACCCACTCTCTTGTGCATTTATTTCCTGCATAACATTTATCTCATTATATAGCAGGGGAAGTTATAGTATTCCTACATCCACAACAGAAAGAGAGCACAGAACCAATAAGAAATTAAGGAAATTATTAAAATTAACTGTACTATTACTGCACTATTGTATTCTTAATCATGCCTTTATCACCATATTTTTTCTTTGTTCACAACCACTGTGCACAAAATACAGTTTTTTGGATAACAACAAAGATGAATCCTGTTTTGGCTGCAAGCTAGATTGCATCTGTTCCTCCTACTGAATTATGTGGGCTTTTGGCACAAGTTATGTCTCCTATTTGCATACATTTCCCAGGAACACTAGAACTACTACCCCATGCAAGGATTGGTTTTGTAAGGCTTGTCACTTCAGGATGCCCATGGTACTAAAGATGGAGAACTACATAAGAACAAACAGTTTCAGCACAAGTGAGTCAAACCAGACCCTATTAACATTGCTAGAGTCCTCCTATAGCAGTTTTTCTTTCAGGGAAGATATATTGGTGACAAAATTTAATTTTTTGATATTTCAAATGTATGTAGAACTCCTTAGGGATCTGAGCATTATTGTTTAAAAGCAACAAAACCAAGATAAGATGGGTTGAAATGAAATGGTCTCGTTGAGACTGAAAATTGCTTTACATTATAAACTCCTTTTTCAAATGTTCATAATTTTATGAACCTTTTAGACAGAAATTTTTTGTGACCAATAATTGGATTTTTTTTTTTCAAATCTTGTGTGTGTGTGTGTGTTCCAAGACTTTTCCAGGCCTTCTTTTGCCTTTCTTGGCTATCTGCCCTGAGAAGTTTTCATACAGCATTTGTTTTGGTGACTATATATGTCTTGCTGACGCTGTTTCAAATTTTTCACTATTATAGTTACATGTCAGTATCATCTTGACTCATTTCAGTCAGAATTGCATAGGGCTTGACTGAGGGACACACCAGTCTGCTTTGACTTCACACAAGCCCTTATCCCATCTCCAGTCTTCAAAACAGAAAGCAGTGCTGAGTTTGCCATCAGTCCAAACCTGGTTTGTCTCTTATCTTTGTATCGTCAGAGGGAATAGGTGAGAACAATTTTCAGACTAAGTGCTTGACTTAATAGCATGTCAAGGACCCCATGGGAACAAAACAGCTCTTCTGGACAGCTGTGACTTTTTTGTGCTCCTGTTGAACTTCCTATGACAAGTGATGAGTAAGGCTCATATTGATTCAATCACCCTATCTCATGTCTTTTTTTCATTTGATCTTGGAGCTTATTTCAGCTATACTATATTACCTCTTGGGTTGTTTCTCAGACACAGAGACTGCCACAAAAGTGGTGGAGGAAAAAAACATGAGCCATAAAACTGAGATTTGAGCATAGATCTGAATATTGCCAAACATGAGAGCTCACCTTTGAGAGATGAAGGTTGCAGAAAACAGGTTGCAGAAAACAACCCCTTGATGGGTTCTTATGACTGATAATAATGTTGAATAAAGAAGACAGCAGTGTGCTTCTTTTGTTGACTTCTTGCCTTCTGGTCTTCTAAAGACACTCCACTTTGAAAGTAAGTTCTGCAGAAGACAGGAAACTAATTTATGAGCATGTGGCAAATTAAACAATGCAGATGAACCTTTTTTTCTTTTTAATCTTTCCAGTAGATCATCTATGCATTTTTCAAACAAATTGCCCAAAGTTATTTTGCTCACTTTAAAAAAATATGTGTGTATATATATGTATTTATATATATATGTATTTATATATATATATATTCATATATATGCATATATATTCATTCATATATATATGTGTGTGCATATATATGCATATATATAAATTCTGGCAAAGCTCACCAGTAAAAAACAGTAAAGACAGTACTGCCTAACTCAAACACCTTTTTTTTTTTTTTTTTGAGATTAAATGCATACAATTTTTTTAACTGTAGTTATGGTTGACATGGGAATCCTTTCCTTCAGCCATAGTTCAATATCATGGCTACAGGATTCATTCAGTGTGTGAGACTCTAATTACAGTGGGAACCACAGACCTCTTCTACAATTAGATCAGGTTTTGTTAACACTGGAACACACCATTTATATCTAATAGGGGTTAATGTCTCCTCGAAATTAGTTACCAGAATAGAATATATCATATAGAATATAGAATATAATAGAATATAGAATGTAATAGAATATGTGTGTTCCTTATCCATGCCAGCACCACTATAAGTTTAACTCTAAGCTTAATCAGGAGCAGGAAATTACAAATGTAATGTACTTCTGCTCTCCTACCACTACATGCTTTACCTTTTAACTATTGATTAGGATTTGATATAAACTTTTTCTCCTCATTGGTAAAAACAGAAACTGGGTAGCAAGTGAGAACTAGACCATACTTGTTGGTCTTAGAAATGAGATGAGAATGTTTATTAACATCAACCTGTTAACATTAGCCTCAGCCTAAATAATTTTCATTTATAATATAAATTATGGCATATATCAATAAAATAAAAAAGTATTGGTAGGGGCTAGGTACTGCACAAGTGAAAATAATGTCCAGATCTCTACTGTTATGCTTTGCTAGCCCTTGCTCTTGCATCTTTCTGTGAAATTTCAAGTGGTGACTGCTTTATGGAAGAAAAAGTGCTTCTCCTCCATCCAATTAGACATGCAAATGTCTCTGTTAGTGGTTTTCCTAAGAGTTTATTCTTCAGGAATGAAAAAAATATAAAATAGCACGGCATAAAGCAGAAACATACAGTGAAAAAAAAAGAATCTACAATGCATAATCATTATGTTACAATAAAATACGTCTGTTACATAAGTGAATCTTGTTTGTTATTTTTTTCCCCTGGAGTTTTATTGTCTTTTCTTTCTTTAGTTCTGGTGATTTTAATTAAGTAGTCTTAACTTATCATTATTTTTATGATCTTTTTTGCTTTTTGTAGGCACTGTACACAAAGTAAACAAATAAATGAAAGAAATATCCTTATTATTGTTACTTAGTTTAAAACTAAGCCCTGCTATCTGTTATTATCTGATAAGATTTATCTAGATCCACCACCTGAATATAGAAAATCTCCGCTTGAAACCAAATGTGGAATTTAAGCAGATATAATGAAATTAAACATTATCTCCAAGCACTTAGAAAACAGTATTATTGGGACTTAAAGGGATTATGTCTCACCTAAAAGAAAGCACCTGCTGTAGCAATGATTTCCAATAATGATCAAAATTAATCCTTTGGTTGACAACCAACACAAATCCTATACATAGTTTAAAAGCTTAAAAAGCCATTAAGCAGGACTCTACATCAGTAGAAGTGTGATTATTGTGCTGATCCTGTGCTCAGGTGAAAACTTCTTACCATGTATTTATTTACCATGTAGCATTTATTCAGTGCTGAATGAAATCCCTATGCTCAAAAGTAGAGCATAGGGGTTCCCTTTGCTATATCGCTTCCATAAGTGCCACATGAATTTCCTAGAAGTCCTATTATTTATGTTCTACCTACACTTAGTTTATGGCATCTTCCCGACAGGTTACTAGCTGGGGAAGTTTGGTTTGTGTGCTGATGTATGGAATCAAGATCAAGAAACATGATGAGTCTGTAGCTCAGAAGACAACAATTTTCAATTCATAATTGAAATTTCAGTTATTACATGAATCCCAACTGACTCATCAAAGAGACAGATTGATGTCTTTTGTACAGAGCCTGGAATTTGGTCTCTTATTATGAATAGGCACCATTCTCCTGTAAGAAATAAACAGTTTACATCACCTGATGAAGTCTGATCATTTTATAACCATTTGCTTAATGGTTGCTTGTTACACTGGAAAATAGCACGTTATCTCTTGAAAAAAAAATGAAGTACTTGCTTGTACATTCTGAAAGAATTCTTAACTTTTATTGAACATACAATAATCCACTTGTGCATCAGTTTATGCACAGAGGTTCCAAACACTGAATTTACAGATACCGAAACACTCTCAGAAGTACACCAGTATTTAAAATCTGTACACCCAGCCAAAGTGTTTTTTCATTTTCTATGTTACTGTAAGTAGTAATGAAGATACAGGCTAATTTTTCAAAGCCTGGTATATTCCAATGACTTCACAGATTAAAAATCTCCAAGAAATTAGGTGGGAGTGTGCTTTGGCTGCTTAAAAATAATAATAATAATAAAAAGAAAATTGATTTTTTTTTTTAGGCTTTCATTTATTGATCGACAGCTTAACATTTATCAGCTCAAACAGCTTACGTCTGCCAATATGTGAAGTGATATTTTAGAGGTCAAGCTTGTGCACCAGGTGGTTTTGTTTGCATTTCTAAAAGTGATCTTTACTGGGCCATCATTATCATCATTTACCTGTTTTGAGGACTCAGGACATAATATACACAGTGACAAATAACTGTTAGAAAGCTGTACTTATAGCCTTTATCCATAATGTCTGAATAATAATAATAAGAAGAAAAGCAGCAATTGCTGTGATGATATCTCTATTCTTTCTAATTATATAAAGTAATTTTAGCTATAATATTGCTGTTTCCTTTTCTCACTGTGTCACCAGGAACCTTGAAATATGAACAAAACTACAGATGTGATCCATGTAAACAAGTTCTGATAATAATCAGAAAAATAACGTCAAATTCTTATGTTTTAAAGGTGTTGGCAAGATGTAACAGAGATGTTTCCTTTTCAAGTTTACTGGCTTCCTTTGCCTTTTCCTGTTACCTGCCCAAGCACAAACTTCAATAAAACTTAAAGGCAAAAGATAGAAAAAAATGAAATAATGGAACCAAAAAGAAAAACTTTGAGGGTAAAGAAAAATATGAAACCTTGAAATTGTAATAAGTGAAATTATGAAACCAACACCAAACACACGGACCCCACAATTTTTCCCATAGGTATGATAACAAAGTGTTAACTTGCAACATTTGATATAGACTAACCCACATGGTAAATCCATATTCCCACTCAACAAAGAGTTACCAAAATAGATGAGTATCTGTGTACTGCTTGACAAATGGTATTTCCTACACTTGACAGTTGTGAAAAACACTTGATAACACTGTGCAATCTCTGGCATTGTTGTACAGAGAAAGCCTCAGCTATTTCCTATGACTGTATTTATAATTATATTTTCTTTACACTGAATTGTCTGTCAACTTCTGATTTTGTAAATCATTTTCATATTGCAGCTGAAAAATTTCTAAACCACTATCAAGGAATGACATACAAAGTCAAAAGACAAATGCTTCATCAACTGTGAATAATGATCCTACAAATCTGCATTTAAAGGGTAAAGAAGTTATGAAGAGCAAAACATCAAACCACAAAGGCTGATTACTTACTGCTAACTAACAGAGATTGACCATGTGTAACACCTGTTAATTTTCATGTGTAGCCAGAATAAAAGTAATTATCAAAGGGAAATATAAAGACTTTCTTGAACTGGAATTTGTACCAAGTGTACTTTTTGTTAGTGTGTTATGCTACTTCTATGGGTAGGCTGATTGGACAAGTTGTCATTGATTTTGAAGCTGATGTGAATGAAGAGCAATTATTCCTTTTATTTTAAACTGAAATCAGTTCACAGAAGTGGGTTTATTATCTAAGCTAAAAAGATAATCTCCGTGGAGGTAATAGAAGGAAGGAAAGGCAGCCAAATCTTTGGCTGGAGAGAACATTTCATCTGAACCATTGGCAAGTGGGACAATCTGCCTGGTTGTAGCCTAATTTAAAATGATACTTAATTTTTCTATAATTATTAACTTAAATAAATGTGGTGGAATTTTTTTTTAGATCATCTCCAGTACCACGGAGTAAAGTTGTCTCTGTTGTTTGTTCAAAAAATAATTCTTGAATCAAATTCTAATCAAGTAAAAACAAAATTGCTTTTCAGGCTGTGAATCCATGGAGACATAGGATATTCACTGTGTTTTGTGTACTACGTGATATGATGGCCCTTCTACCAGACAAAAACTCCAATGCACAATTACAAAATAAATAATAAACCTTTGCAATTTTCTCTCTCCCTCTTAATGGTCTACTTTCATGTTAAGATTATGTGGGTGAAGAGGAAGGCTATTTATTTATCTTATTTTCATTTTAATAACTAAAATCACTTTTTATTTCCCTTTCTTTATCTTAAATAATATTGAGTTTGAGGATTTCATGCTTTTTCCCTCCCTGTCTCCTAGGAAACCGATCTCATGACATTTAACATCTCAATGCACCGATCTTGGTGGCGGGAGCACGGGCCCGGCTGCATACGAAGGGTGGTGCGTCCTTCTGCTCCTGGCATCCTAGATGATTACTCCTACGTCTCTGTGACAGGCTGCATAATTGATTTCCAGTACCTAGAGGTTATTCACAGTGCTATCCAAATACTCCTCTCCGTAAGTACCGATTTTCTCTTGTACTTGGACTCAAGACGTCTTTCCGCATTCAGCCATCAGTTGTTGTGTGCCTCTTTCCTGACAAGGTGATGTAGTGGTTGATCAATAGCAGCATGGATTCGGAATTGTATTGTATTTTGAATTAGAGAATGATAGTCACATTATTAAAATGTACACTGCTCTTCTCTTTGCTTACGACAAAAGTGACAAAGTGGCATAGTCCCCATTCTGGCCTTTGCTAGGAAAGGTGAAAACTATTTCAAATTCTCATCTCTCATTCATTGAGACATACTGAAAAGGAGAACAGACTTGTCCAAAATCAGTTGGCCTAAACTTTTCCAAAGTTCACAATCAATGATGGTATTTATTCAGTCCCGAATGTAAATATATTTTACTTGACACACAGCTAAGATTCTCCCAAAGGGAGATATGAATGTGACACTTGAAGAAAGTCGGGGAAATATTAGGAATGGGAGTACTCATGTATATTTAATGACATTATCTGTTCTTTCCTGGGTCTCTGGGTTATCAGAATACTCTGCCTTCATGATCTACTTTTTGCTGTTGCACTACTAGTAAAAAAATGCAAGCACTAGAAGTCATTACAAAAAGTATGCTGTCTATTGCATGGTCATTGAGCCACGGGACAATGGGCACCTGAGGGATATGGGCAATTCAAAGAAGCACTGGGGCTCGATGAATTACTCTGGGAGCAGCAGCCAAGTCTTGTCCACAGTTTTTCCTCATTTTGGTAGCAGGTTCTGCTTATGCTCAAAATCTTGACTGGCACAGACTTTGTGTGATTTAGAAGTAGTACCTCTTTCTTGGTTTCTTTCTCTACATAGCTGAGTGTAGTACATAGCAAATGGTTCACACCATGTGGGTGCACATGGTTCTGATATGCCTTAGATATCTGCACCTATTCTGAGAACACAAATGTTCATGGTTCATGGTTGTAACTATGACCTCCAGTGCTTGGCAGACAGTCAGAGAAGAGTTGTGGTCTAAAGTCCACAACTGCTCCATGAAAAAAACTCCATGGTCTGATCAACCAGATAGGCTGGATATTCCTGGCCTACTCAGTATTTCAAGATGTTTTACTAACTGACTTGTAAGTCCTTTACTAACAAAGAAAGAGATTCGAGATTTTAAGCTTATTAGTTTAAAATTATGTCCAGATTTTAATTTTTACATTTTCTCAAGTTAATGACATTTATATTCTGAATGAAAAAAAAAAAATCAGTGTACATGTTGGGACAACTTGCATGCCTGGAATGATGTAATAGGTATAACAGGCTCTTCAGGAGAGAAAGGCAGAGAAGAAGAGGAGGTAAGTAGCCCTGTATTTTAAGGAATGCCTTGACTGCACATAGCTGGGAGATGGTGACAAAAAGGGCTGAGTGTCTCTGGGTAAGAGTCAGGGAAAGGGCAATGAGACAGATATTATGTTGGAAGTCTGTTATAGACCACTCACACAGGGTGAAAAGGCAGATGAAATCTTCTATAAGCAACAAGAAGTCTCATGATCACTAGCCCTTGTTCTCTTGGGGACTCCAACTTCCTAGATGTCTGCTAGAAATAAAGTAACACAGAGTGGAAGCAGTCTAGGAGATTCTTGGAGTATGTGTAGGATAGCTTACTCACACATGTGGTGAAGGAACCATCTAGGGAAGGTGCTTCACTTGACCTATCCTTGCAGACAGGGAAAGACTTAGGGGTGATGTGATGGCTGGAGGCTGTCTTGGGCACAGCGATCATGAAATAGAGTTTTTGATCTTTGGTGAAGTAAGATAGGGGTTAACAGAGCTGTTACCTTGGATTTCTGGAGGGCAGACATCAGCCTATTCAGAAGTCCTGCTGACAGGGTCAGAACCTAGATGATTTCTATTATCTATCATAGATCTAACTGTCTAGAACTGCCCAACCGTCTAGAACACAGTAGTGTTCACAGTCTAAAAGTCTTGAAGTTTTAGACTTCTCAGCATTACTAAAGGATGCTTTTGTAAGATGCCAAATGTTATTGTCTTACCACTGCTTTGAGTCAAAATTTAATAAACTTTGATCTTACAGCAGTGATTAGTGAACTTCCACTTGAAAGTCCAGACCTGAATTAGTGCATTTTCTTAGTTCACCAGTGACATCACAAGTGCTTGCATATCACA
The DNA here is from genome assembly GCF_964035555.1 of Netta rufina. NCBI lineage: Eukaryota > Metazoa > Chordata > Aves > Anseriformes > Anatidae > Netta > Netta rufina. Next base: position 121,677,933 of record NC_140124.1, read on the forward strand.
TGTGCCTTTTCCAGCTTCTCAGGCACTAGTGACATCACAGGCACATAAACCAGCCTTTTCCCGAGTGTTGTTCAGTCGGAAAGTAAAGACTTTGAGTCAAGATATTTTTCAATGAAGATAAAATTACTTCTCTTGAGGCTTAGTCCTGTATGTGTCAACATACATTGTGAAATTACAATGCAAGCAGGCTTTGGAAAAGAATATTGCACACTGCAACTGCAAAGCCTGATAGAGTGTAGCTTTCTTACTCTTGTGAGGGTTTGATACTGAAACCAGGTTGCCTCTCCCATTAGGTCCATCTCTGCATCTGCAGAAAATTTCCCTCACAGTCCTCTAGTTTTGCCCATACAAGGGAAACTGTAGTATGGTCTATTTAATAGGAGAAAAACATTAATATTTCCAAATTATATTTATATAAATTATTCATCACTTCTATAAGAAAAATGTATTGTGATATTCAGAATTTTTTATAGATTTTTTGTGATTTTTTGGTGATTTTTTGGTGATTTGATCAAAATTTTTTTGTGATTAAATTTAGAGTTCAGTGGAAATACAGCTGGTGGTTGAAATCAAGAACAGTTTTCTTCTCTGCTTATCCAGTGTAATAAAATTCAGCTCAAAATTTACCAAATGACAAGAACACAGATAGAAATATTATAATAATAGAATAAAAGCATTTAATATATATAAACTTAATGAAATATGCATATGGAAAAAATAGGAAAACTATGTAATAATTTGTACAGCTTTGTGTAAAGCATAAGATGTCCATTCCTTGTGGTGTGAATGATTGCCTGGAACAGTCATAAATAAATTCTGTATACAATTCATTGCAAGTTCAAAATGTGCCAGGAACTTGTAAGGCTTGACTGGGAATTAAATAGTTGCAGTTTCAGATATTGTTTTTGCCTGATATACACAATGTTAAAATATGCGAAGTAGGGTTTTCCTCCAGTCTTGTTATCTTCCTTATTCCATCTGTGAGGCAGTGTGATTAGCATATGAGTCTGTACTTCAATTTCCATTTAGAATTGTAATTTAGCCTTGCTTAATTTACTGTCCCATAAAATATAAGTCACCACCTAGATTATCAGACTTGCTGCAGTTTCCTCCCATTTTCTGAGTACTGTTGACCTGAGGAGGCTCCCATTCATTTCAGATGCATAACTGTTTTCCTAATTGGGATACTAATTTCAGTTGTTAGTTAAAAGGTCATTTAGGTTGTCTTTTTACAGTACTGAAGAATTACTAGATGGCCAGACATGTAGATCAGAAGGCCTGTCTTTTTCTTTTTCTTTTTTTTTTTCTTTTTTTTTTTTTTTTCTATTATCTAGACCCCACAGTAGACTTTTCGTTTTTTGGACCTTAAAATCTACTTAATTTTCATAAAGTTTTTTTTTCTTTTTTTGGTAGCAGTAGGAGTGTAACAAACCATTTTACAGTGTAACAAAAACTTTATTGGCATAACAAATCATTTTATCATGCTAACTGTTGTCCAAATGACTGGAAAGGTGAGCATTTCCAATTGATAGGGAGTCAGAGCCACTGTAATAAAATATCCCTCCAGGGGTAAATATCAGATACCTGTCCAGATATATAATCTGCTGTGTTTGTCCAAAAAATAAATGAAATAAAAGGTGTATATATATATATATATTTATATGCATAGAATGCTGCAGCTGTGACTACATTAGACCCTACTTCAGGTAATAGACTATATAGCAGTTTATTTCATTCTAATACACTAAGACTCCTTTTGTATTTGCTCTTTAGTTGTTTCCAAAGAAAATATCTTTTATCAGTGAAACAGTAACTTTCTATCTCGTCCATATTTTGACCAGCTATTGAAATGATTGAGTATTGAAGGTATTAAGAATTTCTGTAGACTGATGAATAATCAAGAGACATATGGGAGAGTGGAATGCAATTAATAATAACAAAATATATTTAAGTTGTGTGTTTAAAATATACATTTATTTATTGTATAGCACATATTCTTGTGATGGGTAAGGCTTTTCACACAGCACCTTTTATTTCAAAATGCAAGATATGTCATCTTTATTGAAATCTGAATTTTTGGAGAATGAATGGTTATTATAGTCAAAACAGTGAGTAACTTTAAGAGAAGACCTTGCAGAAAGTTTTGTATTAGACCCTGAGACTTATATCACAGAACGTTTGTCTACAGCTTCACTGTGAAGCAGAGACCCTCAAGCCAAGGTTCATGGAAGTAGCTCTGGAATTAGCAGCAGTATAACTTCATTAGTACTGAAAAAGCAAAACGAATTAATTTTGGCAGAGTGACAGGCTGACACTATAGTGCTTCAGGGGGTAGGAGTTGTAACCTTCTTGTGATGCTGCATTGAGCAAAGTGAGTTTAACTTTCCACCAGAGTCCCAGCACACTACTTTTCACTGTACAGAAGAGCCATATCTAATACCTAGAACCCTGAAGACAAGAGAATTGAAAAATTGAAAACACCCAAAGCATTCAAGCTGTTTGGCATGTTGCTGCTGACCAAAATCAGGGTATTTTGAAGAAAATCTCTGTTTTACTTTGCAGAGGTCCATCTGGTGGCTCTTGTCAATCAGTGTCATTTATAGCTCCTAGGTGACCACTGGACTACATATGAGGAGCAGTCACAAAATAACAGTAACAAAACAAAACAAACAACCATAAAAACAAACTAACCAACAAAACCCACCTTCAGAGTCACCTGGTTTTCAATACATTATAAAGACAGGCAAGGATGTGATTTAAAGAGTCTTATCCATAGAGGAGCTGAAAGCAGTGAACATACCAGCCTAAGGTAAAGTCAGTCACTAATCAATGGGGAATAACTTATTTGCTAACTCTATCACACACAAAACATAGCCAGAAAAAAAAAAAAATATTTATTTTCCACAGTATATTGTATGTAGGAAGTTGTATACTCACAGGTATAAGACTTCTGGCAGCCAAATTGGGAATTGGATACTGTGGTCACTGTTCAGTTTTCCAGCAAGATGGACAGACTACATCTATACACATCAATTAACCATGCCAAGGGACTTGGAGGCTGAGGCCAATCGGTCCAGGACAGTTCAAGCTCATGTCTACACAAAGGGTCTCAGTCTCCAAAATAAGCTATCATGTCCAAGACACCCAGCAGGAATAATCCCTGGATTGTTCTCCCAACCAAAACTGTGTTTTGCAAACTTTTTAGGGAAAACAAAGGCTGGAAAAGGCCAAACTCATAGTGACATGGGTGACTGCATGCTAGTGTCAGGAACGTTCCCAAGCATGCAGGAATTTTCTCTTATTGATGAAGCTGTAGCAGACAAATGTCCAGCTGCAGTTCTTTATGCAGAGGCAACCTAGGCAGAAGATGGCTAAGGGGCCTCTTTAGTTAGAGGAGTGTAGAAATCCTTGATTTATACCAACATCTTACTTTTTTAATCTCTGCCAGAGAAGCTAATGATCTACCTTTTTGACACAGTATGGTATGTTTTCATGTGACACCTAGTGTTCACAGCAGTGTTTTATGATAGCACATGATGTCAGGCAATCAATACTGGACTGATATCAGGAATTGATATCCTTGTTAATATCCATTTTGATGGATAGGTAATTCCACAGGTGGTACCACTGAAGATGGTGGTGGGTTTCCATTGAGAGGCATTCTATTCTGTTAAGCTCTTCCACCATCCTCATGTAGCACACTGTGTGAGTACCTCAAGCCCTGCATTAAGGAACATACATCTGTCTTGTGTCAGAAGTTCTGCTGTCCTCTTTCCAGATGGAGAACTGAGCATGGAGCTGAGGCTTTGCCTGGAGAAGGTTTGTGTTGTTTCTGTGCTGTTTCTAAATGTTTCACTCTTGGATGTGTATCTTCATGATGTATCAACAGGAAAACAAGATGGAAACACCTTGAGCTTTGGGCACAAATAGCCAAGGCCTGAGATGTTTTTTTTTTAATTTATTGTGGGAATTATTTTCATTTATACCTGGCCTCATTCTGGCCCCCAAGAAAGTTCTGTCTTTTGCATAAATGGTGGAGTGAAGATGGTACCAAAAGTGATAGGGCTTTGACCATAATTTTTGGCTAAAACTCTTTCTTTGGTACTCTAGAGAAAATTGGGGCCAACACCTTTAAATAGCTTGAAGACTTTTGTCTTTGTTCAGTATTGGTTTCGTTGCGCTGGAGCATGCGTTCATGCTGATACAGCAAGACATCCAGCGTGCATAGCAGTCTGACAGTGTGGAGGCAGCTTGCACTGCCGTCCTCCATTGTTGGTGGTGGAGGTCTGGATATATCTACCCACAATTGTGCGTACAAGAGATGACAAGACTACATGTAACTGATCACTGTCTCCCAGGAGTTGGAATAGAAAATAAGTACATATAAAATACAATTGCTAAAATATGTGTCCTAAGAATATCTCTTCCCAGTGCACCTTTCAATTCCTGAATTTATAAAAATTGTACTTTCTCTGAATAGGAAATAAACTTGCAAAGCATCTGTGCCTGAAAGTTTGATAACATTTCCACTGCTGGTAGAAAAATCTCAACTTCTGTATGCTATGCTAAGAAAAAAAAAACAAAACAAAAACAAAAACAAAAACAAAAAAAGCCTTTAACGATATTTCCAGCACTTACCTCATTTTCTGTAAAAATAGTACTAACCTGTCCAAAATATTCATGCTTGCCAATGAAAGCTGATGCTAAACACTTTAAAAAATCTAATCATCAACATTCTTAGATTTGTCATCCTTACATTTGTAGGTTTCCCTGTTTTAATTAACCAGGTAGGATGATTTCATTTTGAATTTTCATTTTATTCTGATGATTCATAATAATGCAACCACCCCTACCATAAAATTAGTTACTTTCCCTTCAGTTAATTTCTCATCATAATTCTCTGATGTCCTAAATGTGTACTCTTCTGCCCAGAGGATGCAACATCAGTTCTATAGGGAAAAGAAAAACAATATGATCCGATTATATTATTTCTGGTTATCTGTCATCAGTCAGTGCCTCATACTAACTCCAAGCAATTGCCTCCCTTTGTGAATTTTTTCTGCCCTGCTGTCTTCAAAGAATCTGCCAAATGTTGACTATGTAATACTAAAATGAATTATGACATTTGGTAGACTTAAATGTTTTTTTCATAAGATAAAAATATAAATTAATTAATAATCATATTTAGCACAACATACATTAAAATGGAGTTTATGAGTCTTATGTAGACAATTAAACAAGAGAAACATTGTGAATATCAAGAGACTAAATGCAGAGGCAATGCCAAATTTCAGATCATTGACCAAACTTTTACTACTGAGCCCTGAGTCTGAATCCTTTTTAGGGTAATTCAATGGCTCTTCCTATATCCCCAGTGTTAAGAATTGCCTTCTCTAGGCCACTCTAAAAGCTCCAGGAGTTGCTCTAGAAGCAGCTTTTGCCCCTCCCTTCAGGCAGACAGAGCTGCAGCCTGGTTCTTATTCATTTAGATGTAACAAAAGGGCTAATGATATCAATATATAATGTGGTTCCTCCAGGGCACTGCAGCAGCCCCTTTTTTCCCATTAATTATGGCCCTGTTATTTTTATAAATGAACAGAAAAGGATGGTAAGGAGCACATCATGTACGTTGTTCTCCAAAGAAAAGACCTGTAGGGGCTGACACCAGTGTTCAGCCAGGTTCCTTGCTCTCTTTCAATTTCCTCAAGAGACACGTGATTGATTAAGAAAGCCAGTCAACATCAGCATGTGATAGAAAAACATGAGGTAATTTACTGTTAAGGGCTGCAGGAATGGTACATGACTCAAATATAGTAGTCCTGAAGGTATTACATCTCTTCATGAATTTTTGCTTTTAACTTTCAAATTGCAAATAACTTGCAAATAAAGAATTGCACAAGTGGCATAGAAAATTAACTTGGCATTGTCTGCAGAGCTCAACTTCAACATTACTCCAGAAGAGGGTCTGAGGTAAATACCTGTTCATCATCATCATCATAGCTAGAAAGACCTTTTAGTCATGTGAATAGTTGGTTCAGGTGGGCTGTGGGCTTCTCAAAGATTTATTAGTAAGTTTAGAGTGATCACCAGTTTATTAAAAGTCAAAAGAACTTATTCAGCCTGGGCAGCTTTACAGAGGAGTTCTCAGTCCCTGGAACAAACTGCAGAGAAGATGGCTTGTTCAAACTTGTGGCTTTTGAAATTACCCCCAGTGCTCTGTAGTAGTAGTCTCATATTTTTAGTGTAATCTTGTGCAGTTCCTCCAGAGTTTGTAGAAATAGATCAGGGTTGCACAGAGTCCATTTCTCCTTTGCCAATATCACGCCTTCATTGTTAAAAAAATATATTTCCAAGAGAAACAAAGTTAATGAGAGACTATATCTGCACCTACATTCTAAAAATTGCTTTGTCCTTTATTGTTAGATATAGTCAGACACCATTATACGTGATAGTGCATAGGTTAAGAAAACACACAAGTACATTTGTCTAATTACCTGTCTGGGTCAGTAAAGCAGAGTTCTCTTGTTCTGAGACAGAATCAAGAAAAATAGTTTTTTTTCCACCTGAGTTCTCCTTTCCTGGGTGGTCCTGTTTTTCCAAGGAGCTAATTTAAAATGAACTGAAAACATTGATGATTTAGTTATTTGCATGATCATTTATTTATTAACTGTCCTGATATGGATTTGCAAAAAAGTTGGGCGACTTCTGAAGTGGAGTTGGCTAAAGGTGAGGGGATAGGGGACAGCAATTTAAGCCTAGCAATATGGCAGTGTCTTCACCTTGTCAACTAATCAATACAAGAACTAAATTATTCTAGACATTTTGCAGTACTTGATATAGATCTGTTTTCTGTTTGATGTGAAAATCACTATGGCATTTTTCCAATATTTTGTACCCCCAAAAAATTAAATGAATTTGTGAAAATATTGTGAAATGTTTTCATTTACATGAAAAATATTTGAAGTAAAAATGAAGTCTACCCTTAATTTTAATTTTAATTTTATGAATGTTCTGATAGAAGTGGCACAGAAACATTGGAGATAAATGGAAGATTTGGAAAATACCAACATTTTTTCTTTCCACTTTTGCCTGAAATTACCTCCCCCATGATACAAGCATTATAATAAACTGTATGTCTGCATCTTAGTCATGGTAATTCTTTCAGATGTTTTCATTCAGATCCATTTCATGTTAAATAGAGTTGATGCGGAACTGGGAGCTGCAGTGGCCCAATGCACAGTAAATTCAGAGATTGCTGATTCAAATACAAGGCAGCATCCCAGTAGACAAGCATCAGAGGCAGTGAAAGAGGTAAAGACATCAGAGCAGAATGCTGAAATTGTGTTACACTGGGAATTTGAAAATTATAAGAGAAAGCACTGCACTGGAACAAAGATTAGCAATTTAGATTTTTTTGTTGTTGGTGGTGTTTTTTTAGGAAACAAGAAAATCCAACATTTTTCAGTTAAAAAAAATCAAGCAATATTTACTTTGGACTTTAGGAAGACTCTTCTGACTATATTGTCTGAAGCCATTAACTGATGAGCTACTGAGACACTTAAGGACCTGGAAAATCCTGCTCAAGTCAGAGCACAGTGCTCCCAAGGATGTCTGTATTTGTTGCTTCTCAGGACACTCCCAAATTTGAGGAACCTTGCCAATCAGTGCATAGCAGTTCCCTTGGAAGGCAGAATCAAATTCACATTTAGTGTAAAGAACACAGGGAAATCAGAGGCAAGCCTCACACTACAGTCTTGGTGATCTTAACAGCAGTAGATACGTGTTCACTAATGCTTATCGGAATGATTCCTTCTGCACATTGTAGTTGATAACCACATGACCACTCTTTCTTGGGGGGGAAATATTCACTGATTAAAACCTATCTCTGTGTAAGCTTCCACAGACAGGACGTTTTTCTTTTAATCATGTAGTGGATTCACAGACTAGTTCTTCCATTAAAATTTGCTGCCTGAATGTGACCAGACTGCAGAAATATATATTTTTTCCCTTGACTACAGTCCCTGATTATTTGCAACACTCTCTGTTTTATCCTAGGGAAATATAAGAACGCAAATCAGGGATTTCACTAAACAAGCAGTAGAACAGTTCAGACTCCTCAAGGTTTGATGGTGTGATTTGTTTTTCATTGAGGAAGAAAGTCAATGTGTATACATGTATGTGCTCCTCTCAGAACTACTCACAGGAAGATGAGGTTTTCTGAAAAATGTATTTTGATTTTGGAAGATTGTGTAGTATATCTGCATATCTTTTGGCTGTTCTTTGTTTACACTCTAATATTGCAGAAACTGTTGTAAAACTTAGTGATGATGCAAGAGTTGTGGTTTTGCTCTTTCAGTACCTGTCAGAGGAGATGGTGCTGCAACACTCTGCATTCACAATTTAGCTGTGAGGAGAAAGAAGGAAGGAAAGAAAAAAGCTCTAATCCACAGGACTCATTCACTTATGTACCAGACAGCAGCAACTGGATGACCCTGCAATACAGCATGAGTACAGTCAAGACGCATGTTGATGAGCACCTAAGAAGTGATGTTTTACTGTATCACAGTAGTAATTTAGGTAGAATGCCTGATGAATTTACCTTTTTTTAATAAAACTTGGATTTGTTTTGCCATGGTTGTCAGGCTTGCATAAGAGAATGAGTACTTTTTATGTGCTTTCATAAAACAAAAGAAAAAAGTCTCATGTCATGGAAAGGAAACAGACAAACACAGGTGAGAAGGATGGGTTTTGAGGTTATGGCTGGGAGTAACTTTTGTGTTCTCAGAATGTTCAGAATAGACAGAGATGGAGTGAAACTAATGCTTGAATAATTTCTTTGCTGTGGTTTGATTATGATTTGAACAGGTAAGATTGCTAGTGGTCTTGAAAGGGAGACTGATATGAATTACTTTCAGCTTTTAAGTTTTTGTCACATGTCAGAAACAATGCTGAGAGAACAAAATCACCTTCAGGTGGAAGTCTGAAAAGCAAATTTATTTCTTCTTAACCTTGGAGAATACGCAGAAGGTTTCAGCTGAAACAATTGCCTGCATGGAAAGGACAGAAATTATGAATAATAGTGTTTCTCCACAGTTCTGATGCTAGTCTGAATCAAAATGATAATCTAATAAATCACGTATTGTGAAAGATACATCTGCTAGATCTCTGTCTGAACTTATCACATACGTAAAGATTTTTCAAGAAATCATTCCTAGTGATGCAGAAGCCTTCCAGCTTAACTTTCCATTAACTTCTATGCAAATTACTGCTATGTAGATTAATTGATAATCACTGTGAATGACAGTAAAAAGTGGTAGATAATTAAGCAGCCTCTTAAAAGAACATTATCATTTCCATTTTTATTTGTGATTAATTTATTTTTATCCTGTTTATTAACTTAAAATGTGGCTGATATATTCACACATGTATATATATATAAATTCAAATAAAAGGTTAGAATACAAAGATCAACATTGACTACTAAAGCTACATTCTGAACACTTATACCAAGATAGATGTAATGTTTATTTAAGCAAAACACTGATTTCTAGAGTGAGTTTTCAAGACTGAAATCATACATAGTGGATATTTGAAATACCTTCTCCAATACCTGTAGGTTTTTCTTACAAACTTGATCTTCTTAGTAGCTGTCAGCACTAATAGGCAGGGATAGCCAAATTCCCCTCCCTTGATACTATTTTTAATTCAGACAAACAAGAGTGAAATGGAAAGACACAAATATTTCATGGAATCATAGAATGGCATGTGTTGGAAAGGACTCTAAAGATCATCTAATAGTTTACCTAGACTTCAGCAAAGCCTTTGACAACAGTCTCCCATAGTATTCTCCTGGGGAAGCTGGCAGCCCATGGCTTGGACAGGTACACTCTTTGCTGGGTTAAAAACTACCTGAAAGGAAGGTGTGGGGAGCTGGGGATCAGCCTCTTCTCACAGATAACTAGTGATAGACAAGAGGGAATGTCCTCAAGTTGTGCCAGGGGAGGTTCAATTTGGAAATTAGGAGAAATTTCCTCTCAGAAAGAGCAGTAAGGCTCTGGAATGGGTTGCCCAGGGAGGTGATGGAGGGATGCCACCCACTAGATCAGGTTGCCCAAGGCTCCATCTAACACTTCCAGGGATGGGGCATGCACAACTTTTCTGAGTAACCTATTCCTGTGCCTCACCACTCTATGAGTGAAGAATTTCCTCCTAACATCTAATTTAAATCTCCCCTCTTGTAGTTTAAAACTACTCCTCCTTGTCCTGTCATCGTCTACCCAAGCAAAAAGTTCCACTCCATCTTTTTTATAAGCCCCCTTTAAGTATTGAAAGACCACTATAAGGTCTCCCCAGAGCCTCTCTTCTTCAGACTGAGCGTACCCAGCTCTCTCAGCCTTTCTTCATAGGAGAGTTGCTCCAGCCCTCTCTTCAACATCATAGCTCTCCTCTGGACCTGCTCTAACAGATCCACATCCTTCTTGTGCTGAATTTCATTATTGTTTCTTCTCCCTTGCCTCTTGCTGGGACCATGGTGAAATATCATGAAATATCAAACATATCACATGAAGGTGCTCTCCCTGAATCAGCCCACAGAGGGGCAACAGTCTAGAACACAATTGGACAAGCCTCACATTTCTTTTGTTTCTCAGCTTTATTTTTTTTATTTTCTTTACTGCCTTTGTAGTGAGATCTGGCTGAACTATGTACAAGAACATTTGTTTCCCCTTTTCCAATGTCATTGCAGCTAAAATCAATTCTCTGCAGATTTTGTTACAGTGCAGATTACCAGGAGTGGGAGTGAGTGATGGCTAGCTGTGACATGCTGGGGTTGTCCGAGTAGTGACCTCACAAGTAATCATCCCTGCTGGAAAGTGAAGTTATACTTTTTGGCTCTGCTATTGATTTCTACCTTCTTTTGCATGTGTTTATGCTGTTTTGTCTGAAAGGAGTAGTACCAGTAGCTTTTACTAGTAGTTACTAGTTCCCCATCTATTATTTTTAGAGAATAAATTTGCGGACCTAAACCACAACCTCATTTAAACACATTTCAGTCTTCAGTAATGAAAGTCTTATTATCTGTGCCATTCTATTCTTCACTGGTGACATGGAAATGGTCTGCTTCATGGTACTAAGTTTAATGTCCAACCTGGGACAGGCCCTTCTGACTGCAAAGCTTAATAGACATAGTATAATTATCAAATTTATTGACTGTCTAGAGAAATTTTCCTGCTTGTGGTTTAACCTCAGAAGGCTGAGTGAGCACTGCACAGCTGCTCACTCACTACTCCCAAGTGGAATAGGGGAGAGAATCAGAAAGATAACAGTGAGAAAATACATGCATCAAGATAAAGAAGTTTAGCTATAGCTAAATAGCTAAAGCAAAAAGCTGCACGCACAAACAAGGCAAAAGAAGGAGTTCATTCACTACTTTCCACTGAAAGGCACATGTTTGGCCACTTCCAGGAGAGCAGGACCTATCACATGTAGTGGTTTACTGGGAAGACAAACACCATCATTTCAAATGTGCCCACTTCCACCTTCTTTCCCTCAGCTTTTATTACTGGACATCATGTCCTATGATATGGGATATCCCTTTGGTTCATTTGGGTCTGCTGTCCTGGTTTAGTCTGTGTAAGCGCTGCTCAACAACAACTAAAAATGTGTTATAAACATTTTTTTCATTCTAAATCCAAACCACAGCACCATTCCAATTACTATGAAGAAAATTAACTTGTCCCAGACAAAACAAGGACACTACTACAAGATTCTTTTCAACTATAACCATTAACACAATTTAATACTGTTATATACCACTTAATTTTCTTGTGCAAATCCTACACAAACTATGTGGAGATGAAACCAAATTAAGGCCTTATTGTACCAGAGAATTTTTCTGCTCTAACCATGGAAATTGTTCTAAAGTGAGATAGATTAATACTATAAAATTATACTGATATTGTATAATGTATAATTATCTTAATATTATCATATAATACATAATTAATAATCGTAATAATATTAATATAATTATCCCTAGCAATTTTACTTAACTACAATATGATCCAAGTAATTAGACTCCAAGGAAAATTCACAAAAGGCTTCTGGATCTTTTAATCTCCTTATTTTTCCTTAGTCGGCTAAAATAGGATATGAAAGGAATATTAAGAGCTGTTCACCATTATCCTCCAGTGCTCTGCTTTCTGTATTACTTGCACTTATAGAATGGGACACCCTCATGCTTCCAACACACTCAACGTGTGTTGCAGAATTTCAATAGCTGTGTCTAGACCAATAACCCGAGCAGGAACAGAAAATGTTTGAGCATCGTCCTCTACCGCCCATTGTGTGAACATTAGCATCACAGTTTTGGCTACATCAGCTGCCAAAGCTGGGCACAGCGCGGATCAGGGACCATACCAGGAGCCAGGGCAGATGAATCCACCATTTAAGCAGTGCACTGAGAGAGATGGGGAGGACATAAGTCCTGAGCCATGCCAGCCACACCACTTACCCTGGGGTGGCAGGGATTGTGCCTTGGCCCATTTTATTTACTGCTGCCTTGGAGCCCACAGAAACAAGAGTTTTGTGGAGTTTCTTTTCTGGTGTTTTCTATGATTCACAACTGAGAGCATGACATTTCTACTGTGTGCATAATGTAATTTAAAAAATTTTCAGGGCTTGGAACCATTTTTATTTTATTTTTCCTCCTGTTCCCTTGTTTTCCACACCTACCTGTTCAGTTTTCATTAGTATAGGGAGTCTCTGTCTGCCAGTTAGAAGATTACATGTAGTTCCACATTAACAAATATACTTGATTTCACAGGAACATTGGTACTCTCTGTGTTTATTATTTCATACAAACACACTCTTCAGATCCTGTATCAAACATGAGGGGATTCCAATTTTCTTTTGTAATAGAGTGGCTGAAAGAGTCAGGTGTTTGCCATCAGTTTTAATCCTTCAGAAATTCTTCTTACTTTACTGATTTCTGGATTTGATGGACGCAGGCTTCTTATGGACCCCATTGGAGATCTGTAGACAAAAAGCATAAATAATATTAAAATCTTTTTTTTTCTTTTTTTTTTTTTTTTTCCCTCATGATGTCATGTTGGCACATTCTCATACCTGCAAGCTAAGAATATTTTATGGCCACTGATGTTTTCTCCTTTAATCTGTTATTGTCAGTTTAGAGCGGGTACTCAAAAATACCTTATTAGGGGTTTTTCCTTTTCATGGGGGAGTCATTCATTTTTATTAAAATATTTTAAACTGCACCACTGTAAACCAGAAATAATTCTGATGAAATAAATGGAAACATACAGTTGTAAAACGGATGCAAGTGAAAAATAATCCTCTAGGTACTTATTGATAAAATAATTTATATGGAAAATGATGAGTAAGATGAAGATTGCATAGATCTTGCACTTTCCAGGACCTTCACATATTTTCTTACAGTATTATTGAACCTAGGGCTCTCATTACAATAAATAGCATGTTTCTAGGCTCTCATTTATTTGTAGGGTTTTATGGGGGGATGTAAGACGTATTCCCTCTGGTGAGAAGGAAAGCACCCACAAATTTGCTATATAAGTTACCCGATTTCATGAAAGACTAGGGGAGTAACACTTATTTTAACTACTAGCCATAGCTTATCAAATCATCTGAGGAAATAATGTCATCTAGAAAAAGGCTTTACTGACTTAAAGCTCCCTAACTTGCATTTATTTTTGTGTTTGAAGTGCTTTGAACAAAAATGCCATTGAAAAGCACTTGATCTATAAGCCCTTCCAAGCCAACTGTTTCTCTTTCATGTTAATATTCTCAGTCTCTTCCTGGGGTGCAAGACTTTCAGTGGTACGTGTAAAGATAGGAACCATATCTTTTGGGGTCTTCTGAGCAGAGATCAGTTCAGAAAGAATGGAGAGAGCTGGCAGATGAAGGGGCAGCAGACCTGCTCTGATCACTGACTGCTCTCACCTGGGAACTTTTCACCAATGAGTGAAGAAATTTTACATTTGCAGCTGTTTCTCTCCTCCTTTGGGCAACAAGCACAGCAGCCCACAGAGCCTGCAACTAGGTGATAAAGGAACTGGGGACAGACTGCCTGCACTCAAGCCCATTTTTCAGGCTCAGGGACCAGAACAGGCAAAAATGACTTGGAGTTTGACCTTGCTTTTATCGACACCTGCATTGCAGGCTGAGTGACAATGACTGTCACGTGCATCAGAAACAATTACATTCCTCTTGCTGCTCCTGCTTCAACATCAGCACCTGCTCCACAGATTAGGGGCTCCCTGATCTACAGAGGAAGAATTTTTGAGAATGGTAGAGATTGATGACTTCCATCCAGTGAGAAATTGAAGCACTTTATCATATATAAAAAAAAAGGCAAACACAAAGTAAATAGAAATATCCTTAAATGAGCTAAGAACTTTGTAACTTACCCTGGTGCAGACAAGCTGGAATTTTGAAGGAGGTTGTACAGACATTTTTCAGAGAATAAGGCATGAGCTTTGATTTTGCTTTTACTTGAGCAAAATTAAAAACGCAAACAAAGCAAGAGGGATATGGGATTATCTGTGCAGCTTTGAAGTGGCAGTTGGAGAGCATTCATTCTTATGATCCAACATATTCAAAACAATAAAGATAAAAGTAATCCTTTACATGGAACATCATCTGTGCCTTTAGCATATGCAAAGACTTTGCCTTGAAAAGTTTTGTACATTTCCATGGTGAATTAAACCTTTTTTTTTTTTTTTTTTGTGTGTGTGTGTGTGTGTGTGAGTATTTCTTTCATTTGAGTTAACAGACATTCTTGAAAATGAAAGTGCATCTGCACTTTCCAACTTGCTTTCTCTCTCCTTTCATCTTATTTTTCAGTTTCCAATTTGTTGCTGAAATCGGCATTTCAGTCTATGCCTCAGACTATGATTTTCTGATTAAAAAAAAAAAAAGAAAAAAAAAGAGAACTTTCAATGGTAAATAAACTGAATAGTGGGAACAACCAGAATATATATTAAAAAAAAAAAAAAAAAATTAAGACTGAGCATAAATGTTTACACTCATAAAATCATAAGAAATAGTAGCCCTTGCCATAGCCCTTGCCAATTGCCTCAGTCATGGACATGTTAAGTCAAGAGTCGCATCCTACACCTATATCTTCCTTTTTGGTTTCAAAATAAAATAAAGCCATAAAAAGCAAAAGCAGTGTTTGTTTCTCAGATCTGTAGAATTAAGTTATTTTTGTGGGTTTGCTCTACTTGGCAGTAGAATTTCCTACCAGGATCAGAAATGTAGGATATAAGTATGTATTGATTTGTCCTTACAGAATACATTTATGTGAACATAAAGTATACAGTATATAGTTTTATCCTTAAAGAATACATGCATTTCTAATATCTGAGATGCTGGGTCCCTGGACAATTTGAGTTCTATATTGCCAAGATCAAATTCTAGGTGCTTCAAGGAGCTGGAGTAGAAATTACAAAAATATATATATATATAAAAATAAAAAATGTGTTTTGTAGTTGCACTCCACCAGATAGACTATATATATATTCAGAAGCTGAGCTGGTTTACATCAGAATGCATTTGGTTATTCGCTACACAATGGATTGAATAATCCTATAAATATTTATGAGTAAACTGCAGAGGATTTGCTCCTTTCTTCCCACATGTGGGGATTTTAAAATGTGCACCATGTTAGTTCAAAGTAAAACCTAATGATTTGTTACTACTTAATGCATTTGACAGCATTGCTTAGCATCACAAACGTGTACTCTCTAGACAGTTACTCACAGACAATATTTTGGGGGACAATTCAGGAAGAACTTGCCTGAAAGACTGCCTGAATTCCAAAGCCACTACAGACAGCATAAGTCAGGGTTGGAGAGGATGTAAAATAGGAGCTGCTTTGTACTTTGACCTGAAGCAGCAGCATCTGGGCTGTGTGGATGTGTAGTTTCTGAATGAATAGGTCAGTCCGAGCAATAATCCTAGTGGAATTGAGACAAATAGCAAAAACAGGTGAAACACATTAGACTTTATTGGTTGGATCTTTGCAGGTGCAATGGCTCTAAGAATGCTGTTGCCATCTCTATGAATTTTATGGTCTGCAAAGCTGAACTTTTACTGAAATGGGTAACTCATTTGGTTTCTGATACTATCACATGAACGAGTCTATACTCAGTTCAAATTTAATATTAATATCTTTCAGCTGAAAGTAATTTACATGCTTCCCTCATCTATATTTTCCATGATTCTCCTTTATTCATAAAATAAACTGTAATCTACTCTCTCTTTGTAGAGAATGAGCTTTGCTCTCTTCCCACTTTTCTCTTGCCTGTCAACTTTAGGACTTTTTTTCATTTGTCAGTTCTTCTAAAATGAGAATTAGGTCCCTTATGCTCCTGTTTTGCCATTTCTATCTGCTGATGATCAGTCATTCTCACATATATTCTACTCTGAACAGTAAACATAGGCAAGTGTCACTAACACAGGTTTCTGATGAACTCAGAATCAGGTTCTGTTGAAAATAGAAACCCTGATTCTGAACATGAGATATGTCAAGTGAGCCTTTGCACAAGCAAATGGAAGATTAAGGTGTCATGAACCCATGGGAACCAGGCTAACATTTTATGATACCCTTGTTACTATTGCAATATTATCCTTAGTACTGGTAACATGCATTTCTGTAAGTGTTTCATTTCTAATTAGAGTTGGCTTTTGCAGGACAGCCCTCAGCCATGACAACTTTCTGTGCTGTGGTTCATATCTAGATCTCCTTCTGCATGAAACTGAACTGGAAGAGGAGTTCCTGTAGGACACCTCAGGCATGAGTGTCCAAAACAGGCATTCAGTTGATGGGATTAGACCAGAGCTAGTCCAAACTTTAAAGCCAAACCAAACCAAAAGAGTCTGATATGTGTGTAGTATGGCTATGAGGTCCTGCTGTTTGGCAGTAGTATGGTTCTGAGGTCCTGCTGTTTCACTGTTTGGTTCTGCACCTGGTGGTCTGCACTGCCTGTTCATGTAGACACAGCCCTAATGGTCATTGTCATTAAGGTTGCTTAGCTTGATAAAACATGTATAATGATATATATGTATAATGATATAATAAATGTTCGACAAAATTTAGAACATTCTGCCCAAATTTTCCATAGTATGCTAATGCCTAACTTAGCTCTAATATCCAACTTTTTTTTTCTGAGAATGAGACCAAAAGAAAATGGTCCACCCTGCCAATTAAAAAGAGAAAACATATTGTTACTGAGGAGATCCCTGCTGTAGAACAGGAGTTTGAAGTCTGCAGAGAAGAAGAGATAAAGGGAATGCTCTAATGTTAAATACTTTTGCTCTCTGACTGTGCAGAAATTTAGTAGACTCCTGTTTCAGTAGTGTATTTTAAATACATCAGATCCATTCTCTGACAATTCTGTTAATGCAGAGCAAGCTCAATACCTCAGAGCTGCCTTGCGTTGGCTCCCATGGGTGATCTTCAAAGTCCCAGTATCTTTTAGGGAACTTAGAGCACCTCCTCTAGGACCCTCCAAAATGCATTGACTTTTGATCTCATGCTCTTGCTGATGATGAATGAGGAGTGAAGAATGTACATGGAGGCTAAGTGATAAATGGAGAGGAGAAATCCACCCCTTCCAATATTAGGTTAGAAGGGCTCTTCAGAGAAGAAGTCTAAGCTGACTCTAAGTAGTACATTCACATCTTGTAGGAAAGCACAGATGCTATATTTCTTGTACACAATTTGCTTCATCCTTCATGGTTACCATTAAGCACCTTTCCGTATCAGTACTTGTACTGATTCATGCCTAATCTAGCCTGACATTTCTGGGTTAAAGTGTTATATACAGTTGATGTGTCTGAACACAAGTGAAACATTACTAATTAAGCACCAATTTTGAAATACCCCAATTCTCTTAACTTTATTCTTCTATTCCTATAAGTAGACAGTAATTGACACTGGGGTACTTCTTACCTGTACATATTAGGACTAATTGCTGTTTACTCTTTTCCAAGGAAAAAATAAATATTTAAAAAAAAAAAAAAAAAGATGCAAAGACTCAAAAGAATTGCTAGTTGCTTCTCAGTTGCTGTGTTCTGTAAAATCTAGGGCAAATTATGATATCTTCATCATTCTTTCTTTTTTTTTTTTTTTTTTTTTTTCTCCTTTGTAGTGTCTTTGGCAAGTCTTCTCTCATTTCTTCAATCCTGAAAAAATGCTGAAGAACTTCAGAAGGTGCTGAGCACCTTCTAGAACAAACTCTTTGTTATAAACATGTTGGCTGAGTGGTTTTGTTTATACTCATCTGCACTGCACAATGCTAATAGCAAACAAAAGCACCATCACCTGCCAATAAGTAAAACAAGGTAGCCCAGAAAAAGGGGGCTCTGTATAGCAAAGATCAGACTCCTTATATGCACTAGACTGTGTGATGCTGTGAAGTTGTTATTCTCACTGTTTCCTCTCTTCTTTTCTGTGTCAAGTAATTGCTTGAAAGCTGTGCTCAGGTTTTGTCTAGTGATATGTATCTGAAAACAAGTGGTCTGTTTAAGATGTAGTGGGTCACCACTATCACTAGTTTATTTAGCTGACATTAGGCTACTGTCATATAGGCACAAGACATTTTGTCTCACTGGTATTCAGAAACTTTATAGAATTTCATCAGGATAATTTACTGGGAAAAAAAAAAAAAAAAAAAAAAAGGTTTAGACACTGAGAGACCAATTTATTTTAGAAGTAACAATCCTGAATAAGCAGGAACACATTGCATCTAGCTATCATTTAGTAATTGGCATTTTGAGTTTCTCAGAACATCCATTCATTCAGGTCTTAGTAGAGTCTTGTCTGTGAATTATGATTTACAACAAGCCAAAGTGAGACACATGGGACCAAACTGACAGAACACTGATGCCTGTCACATAGGCATGTACTACTGCTTTTTAAGTACCAGGCAAAGATTTAAATGAGCAGGGAACCTTCAAAGAAAGCATCAATCTCAGTAAGCAGTAAAGAAAAAGATACTGTCATTAGCACAGTTTCAACTGAGCAGAGGCACTCAGTATGAAGCTGAAGAAGCTGAAGATTCTGAGACTGGACAAGTACAAGACATCAAAGGAATGCAGAGACACAGTAGAAATTCCTCACAGCATTTTTTTAGGAAGCATATCACAAAGAGAGAGGACAATGATACTCAGCTAAAGAAGAAAAGTATCTGGTTCTTTCCCATCATCAATATCTGTGATTGTGCAATGAGGCTGGGTCTGTTAAATTTGAGAGAATATTTAGAGAGGCAAACTAATAGCAGCAAATAATTACAATTTTTTTTATTATTTTTTTTTATTTTTTGAAAATAAATATTTATGAATCTCGTGGGAATAGATTGTGATTTTCATGACTTTGTTAAGGAAAAGTCTTCCACAGAAGTAAATTTTAGGCAGTTGGTTACCTACACAATTTCTTGATTGTGTTAACTATAAATAATTATCAGCTGGCAGTGGGTCATTCAGCCACATTTTAAGTACTGCTAAGTTATGCTAGCATGATTGTAATAGAAAAAAAAGAGGTCTGTTAAGATTAAGTGCTGGAAGCCTTGATTTTCTGAGGGAGTAGTAGCAGTCATTCTTGTGGGAATGAGTATGAACTGCAGGTTCTTGTGAACCAGGACAGATTTTCATTGACACTTTCTTTCATAAATCTTTTTTGTTCCTACCTATGGTGGATCATATTTATGTGCATTATTGCACTTCCTCTGGAAAATGCTGGCTTATCTTGCTTGCCAGCAAGCCTGTATGCCTCCTCCCTCAGAAAAAGTGTCGTCCAACAACCATGCCCTCCCACGGGCATCCCACGGTACCTGGCTGGCCAGCCTGGTACCTCTGAGCCTCTGAGACCACCCCAGCCCAGCATCACCTCTTGCTGACATGTGGCTGTGCAGCTGAATGACACCTGCTGCTGCTCTAGCTTGTCAGGTGTGCAGATACTTCAGGTATAGGTAGTCCCATATTATGATTGCTGGTACCAGCCCTCCATGGAGAGAGGGTGAGTACAGGTCCTTCTGAGTGATTAACAGTCACTTAGCAGGATCAACTTGCAGGTCTGCAAGCAGAATTAAAACAGCTGGGAGAGAAAATGGGAACATAGTAAAGCAGAAGAGCTTGTGGCAGGTTGGAGGAGTGCTGGCGAAATAATAGGGCCTCTGGGAGACTTCATACAGTCTAAAACTTCTGTGAAAAGCTATCACACATCTGTTGGAGGCCCAAAGATGAGAGGAGATTGTGTTTAATCAGCACAGTGTGATATTAATATCATTGTAAGAAAAGCTTAAAGTCTTGGTTTGTGAGCACGATGACATTAACACCATTCTAATTTTCCTTCTGTACTCCTGAGCTTCCAGTCTGTTTTCTTTCACTCTCTCACCACCTACTATGTTATTAAAGAAAGTACAAAAACCTAGTTCTCCCCACTCCCTAATATGCAACACAACTATTGCTTAGCACATGCCTTCTCAACCCTAGCACATTTATTGGTTTGGTCCTTTCTTGTTTGGATGCCCAAGGTGAGAATGCTTCATGGGCTGACAAGAATAAAACTCAAGGAAAAGAGAGCATTTTACATGACAACAGACAGAAAAGAAAAAGTAACAAAGTGTGTGTATAGGGGCTGTCCTGTAGTTACTTTTAAGGTTTCTACTATGAGCTGCTGTGAAATATTAAAAAGCGAATTGTCCTTTTTTTTTTTTTTTTTTTGTTACATACAGAACTTTTTGTGTAGTCTGAAGTGTGCTGTGTTTGATTTGCAAGTATCAAAATAGGCACTGCTCATGCCCCCTATTCTCTCTGCATCCATCAATGACTGGCCCACACTGCCATGCAGCTCTCCTCATCCTGCTGCCCGCATTTCTTTCCGCTTTCCTCTTCTGCACTAGCTCTGGAGTAAATTGCACCAAGTCTTAACAAGTCTTTTAGAAAGACACCTCCAAAGAAACAACTTTGAGACATGCTTTGCTTTGAGCCTTTCCACAACTGATTTCAACCCTCCCATAGGTATTTTGTGACATGTAGGCTAGTAATTCTAGCATGTACCTTATCTAACGACTATCTTAAGAAACATAAGGAATTCCTTAGTTCTTTCTTCCTATTATAAGAAATACACATATACTTAGCTTTTACCTAGCTAACACACAACAGTGCATTTCACAGAAAGATATGTGTGAAACCATTGCTTAAGCTCCCAGGACTCTGGAAAGACTAAGAAATGTATATTTATCCAATACCTAAGACAAAACAACAATTGGACACTGAGTTATTATCCTTTTCTTATCCTCTTCCTAACAGGAAACAGTCTACATGGCCAATTTACTGCAGACATAACTTCTGGGGATAACAGGCAAGCAAACAACTGACCTGGACATAGGGCCTTAGAAACAAAAGCTTGCTCTCATTTTATCCTTTTTCTAGTCTTATTAATATGTCTCAGTGTTTCATCTGATTACTAAATATTTCTAATACCTGTAACGCTTAGCATAGTATATGTATTATTTGTTTGTCAAGACATCAGTGATGTAGCAAAAAAAAAGTTACATGGTATCTTAAGAGATCATCCATCAAGGGAAAATCAAGTGATTTTACTATCTTTTATGGATCTTTGCACAATTTGTTCTGCAAAGTTTAACCATGCCAGCAATTCCAGTCTTCCTGATTAACAGTTCTCATAACTAGAAAGTTTTCTAACATATTTTTTTTTTTATGAAAATGAAAGGTTCGGTATTTCAAATTGTTCAGGCTGTGAGCAAAGAAAATTTGCTTATATATTTCTTTAGATTTTTGTTCATAAATTTGAAAATTGTTATCATACATTGTGCTGATTAGTCTTCTCTAGTGCATAGTCTTCTCTAGATGAGGCTGAACTAATTCTTTTAGTTGTGACTTTAGACCATTTTCTCCAAGCCCATGATAGCTGTTACTGTTCTCTGGATTCTCTCCAATGTTACCTGAAATGCTGTTCCCAAAGAGAACATGGTACCCAATGTCGGCTTTATCCAATGATATCATCATACCTCCTACTTGGGCTAAATCCACAAAATGTATCGCTTAAAATTTCATTTATGATATGTTAAAAAGAGATCTGAGCAGTGAGCCTCATTTATATCTTAGATAAAATGACCTCTGTTCTTCACAGGTTACTTCTGTTTTCAAATTGTGACCACAGAGCCTCCTTATGCCTGATTCTCATCTGTCTTGCTAGCCTAAATTTTGATTGCATCTCTCAGCCTGCATCAGCAAGACACCTACAAAGGTTATACAGAACAAATGAAACAGAGGTCAGTCCAAGTGATGTACCTGGTAAGAAGAAACAAGGTTATGGGTACATGATTCCTTCTTCATGTCTGAAACTTGATCTGATGACAGATATTTTCTTGCCTTGCTGAGGGAATCACTAAAAGTAATTTTCTCCATTTAGAGACTCCTTAATATGAAGGGAGAGTTGTCTAGTAGCCCTAGAAAAATGCCATTTTCCCATATTCTACATAGCAGCCGGAGGCAAAATGATTTTTCAATTACTTTCATTGTAAATGAGATATGCAGAAAGTATAGAATCTGTCTCAAGGAGATTATGGTGGGAATAGAAACAGTTGCAAAACTGTAACAGATATGTCAGTAGTACTAGGTTAGTCATCCCTTAGTAAATATTTGTGCAAAATGTATTATGCTGCAGTCTAATGTCGCCTGAAATTACACTGAGTATCAGAAGCAGGAATATTCTTACTGAACTAGTTCCAAACTTGATTGCTCTATAATAAGGCCGTACTTTGCCACCTGAGCCTCACTTCAGAGGAGAGCTCATCAAACTCAGTAAAGGAACTGTACAACAAGGACATTACCAAATGTGAAGAAAGGTGACACAGTCTCACCAGAGGTGTTCTCCTGGGGCACTTCATTCCTCCACAAGGCGCTGCCAGTGTCATAGCTTCCCAACCACTGGGCTGTGCAGCCATTACTTTGTTATTAACTGATTTAGTCCAATGACCTCTTTCTGTTCTTTTCTGACATACACGTGTCACCTCGTGTGTCCCTGTATGCACACTATCAGTCATGGATCACTCTTCTCTGGCTCAGTGCTGAGTTACAGCTAGGATGTGAGTCAGAGGCATCGGAGTCTCTGATTTGTTTCATACAAGCTATCAGTCTCTGCTCTGGAGTAATTGATGTTCCTTTTGAATACAAGTGCTTGAGAGAAAAATTCAGTGATATAAAAAGCTAAGAGCAGTTTCCAGGAGACCTGGAAGCTTGCAGCTGGCTACAGCTGCCTACAGCCTCACAAAGCAACAGCTAAGAGAGTAGTGAGCAACTTAAAGAAATCAAGTCAAGCTGCCCATTCCTGACACGAGACCAAAACACACTCTCAGGGATCAGCACCAGCACCAGCGATCAGTGGAGCATGGCTAAGCTGTGCTGATCTTGTCCAGAATACCAGCTGTCTTTCTGCAGAGGCTCACTGGGGCAAGAAGTGCACAAATTTCCTCAGCTAACCTCAGTCCTAAGTCCTCCTCATGTGGCAATTAATGAAAGGAAGATGCAAGCGTGGGCACAGCTGGTAGAGCGTTTGATACTGTTTGTTCCAAAGAGGCATTGCAATGTCACAAGGTTTAAGCTGGCAGGCAATTAAAATCAGTTTCATTCAGAAAACACTGAAGAGCTACTCAGCCTCTGCTTTTGCAATCAAGTTAGCTCACCATTATAACACTGTGCTAATGAGTGCTTTACAGGTTTCAGTGTAGAGCACCTTCTGTAATTTAATAGGCATCATAAAAAAAAAAAGTCTAATTGAGCACCCACGTGCTTCAAATGAACCTGTGGGATCAGTGTCTGAGGAAGACCTCCAGGTTGAAATGAGGCTGGGAAATGATCCCAGTTTGAACTAATCTCATTATATTGGTGCTATTTTCAAGTGTGATTCACATGCATGGAGTCACTTTTCTTACATTTATGGCTTTTCTCCCTTATTACCACATTGTAAAATGCTTTTACAAGCAGAAAAAGATGAGGATATTGCACCTTGCTGATCTGTATCTTAGCTGTGTTGTATCCAAAATTGTTTTAGGACTACAATCTTGCAAGTTGATATATATCTTCAGGTATGAAGAAGCAATATAAATAAATTAATATTTTAATATGACGCTAATTTCATTGGAACTTTACATTCATAGATTGGAATTTACATGTCCTCCTTAGAGAAGCACACTTCTGCAGGAATGTTTTTGCAGGTGTTATGTGCAAGCACTATTTTGTTTCACTGCTTACTGTAGTTAGCTCCATAGGCTAACTCATGAGAAAAAATCATGTTACTCCCAGTGATTAAT
This sequence comes from Netta rufina, assembly GCF_964035555.1. NCBI lineage: Eukaryota > Metazoa > Chordata > Aves > Anseriformes > Anatidae > Netta > Netta rufina. The sequence goes on from NC_140124.1 coordinate 121,702,310, forward strand.
ATGAATCTTTGTAGCAATTCTAGTATTTTCGTCTGTCTATGTCTTACTTTTGTAGTTGAATTATACAGATATTAGCCCCTTGAAGGACTATATATATATATACATATATATATAGAGAGAGAGGGGGAGAGAGAGAGAATTATAAATCCAGTGTAAAAATATATAGATATGCATATTGTAAATTTATATAACTATATATATATTTACATAATTAGGAATTCTAGGGTTGTGGAAATGTATTTAAAAGTAGGATCATAACTTTCCTAAAAATCACTTCAAATTGAGCTTTACTACAGCAGGAAGTAATCACATTTCAATTACTTGTTTCGCTAAAGTGCATGATTTGACGTTGTTGGCAAACTTTCACTCCCTTTTTTGGCTAAGCTACTAAATTTTAATCTGATTATGACCTGTAGTTTGCTAGTAGAGTTGGTTGTGAAATGAAGAAAAATCTTAAATTAGTGAAAGTGTTGGTGCAATTTTATTTTCAAGCTTGTCTTTACTCATTTTAAATTAAGCATAGCTGTTCTTTACATAAGGAATAGTTTAAAGGTTATTGGGGTTTTGTTAGCTTCATTTTGGTGAGTTCTTTTTCAAATTCCAATTCGGAAAATTGCCTTGTGGAAAAAAAAATAAATATATATATATATACATATACATATGTATATATATGTTGAAAATACATTACTCTATTTAGAATATTTAAAGTCAATTAGCAGAAAAAAAAATGTATACAATTCTGTTTCAATATTTCACCAATTTGAAAAGATATATTTTCTTCAGATTAAATCAAGATACAATGTGTGTAGCTGCAACAGAATCTGCTGCTGCATTTGCAAACCTCTGAGACTTGTGATAAACATCCTTAAAAAGTAAAACTATTCTTTGTTTTGGTCAGTTTGATAAAAAGACCTGTTCGTATCAACTAAGAAAAAATAAAAATCAAAGTAAATTTTGTGTCACCACTGACCTTAATCACTAGAAATGCTGGACAGTGTGTTCAAATCGGGCCTGGATCCTGGCATAGCCATTCCCCAGCCTTGGTCAGGGACTGGGCTCTGCCTCCTCACCTGCCTCCAAGCCTCCACCTTGTTTTCTTGGTGCTTGAATTGCTTGGCAGTGTTGTTTCTGTGCCTTGCTTCAAAAGTTGAAGTACTGTCATCAAGAGACTGTACAGAAAGGAAACAGGCAAGCACCAATGGTTTCTCACTGAAAAAATCTCAAAAACCAATACAGTGGGTGCATGGCAATGCCTCAAGAAGTTTGAAAGGTTACTACCTGAAATGCACTGCCAAAAGAATTGTCTGTGAGAACATTTTGTGAAGAGACCCACTAAAACACAACTGTGATAAAGGGAGAAAGATAACCCCAGGTGCTGATCTGTGGCTCTATGCAACTCTGTATTCTCAAAAACATGGCTCTCACTCTAATAAAACATCTTTTTCTGCAAAACCTTTCATGTATTTCTCACAGGACTCCTTTCTCCCAGTCGAACATCTTTGTTGGAATCAGAGTAATCAAAAGTTTCATATTCAAAATGTGAATGGCCTTGAAAGCTACTACATTTATTTTCAGCAAAACCTTTGAAGTGACCCTTGCTTCAGGCATTTTAGGGGTAGGTCTCTGATCAGCTAATTAGTTCGCCTCAAAAGTCGTTTTCACCAGCAAAAACTCCAGCAGAGGTTTAAGATGAGATGAAATTCATGCTCTTATCACCAATCCCCTCTTTTTTCTTTGAGATACTGAGCAATATGATTTTTTCTTAGAATTATCCATGACACACAAATGTTTTCATATGGTACCTGCACTGCAGACCATGCACAGATTTTTGCCATTAATTTGAAAATGTGTATATGCTAGATTTTCATAGAATCACAGAATATGCTAGATTTTACACATCAGTATTTATTTGTTTGTTTGTTTGTTTTTTCCCTAGCAATTTGAAACTAGTTCTCATTTCCATTAGTATGCTTAAAAACAAACAAACAAACAAAATGGCAAACAACAAAGGCAATGTTTGAAAATACTTCTGTGTTTCCCTAATGAACCCAATGCATTGTTCTGAAGTAAAGCAGCTGGTTAAAACCATCTGACATTTTCTTCTGGACGCATCTATAAATTGTAGCACACTTCTCATCTTTAGCAAAGAAAGATGTTTCAGGAAACAAGGGGGCTTGCATCTTGCTGTCGTTTAGAATGAGTGATCTGAAGAAGTTTAAACTACCAGGAAATACTAGTCAACCCTAATTTCTCTGCATGACCTTACTGATTTTCAGACAGAAAATGGTGAATCTGACCAATTTGTCACGCTGTTTCCTGCACTGAGTGGTTACACAAATTCTGTGTTGTCTCTGCCTCCCTGCCCTATTTGTGTCATTGCTGTTTCCTTACAAGCAAAAGTAAAAAATAATAATCTGTTTAAACCACAGATGCAAAAATAACAGTTCCTTTGTTCAGCATATGTACAAGGTCAAGGAAATCTGCTTTAAAATATGTAGCTCAATTCTAAATGGCAGTTATATTCCCCATTTGACATGGGAAATAATCTGATTCTCATTCTACTTATCTCAGAATCACAAATATTTTCGGATTCTTTCATCATTTTATTTTTAAAATTTATTTACATGTAATGCATATGCGTGTATAAAAAAGATTCTGATCTTTCTTTCCAAATTAACACTTTGAAGACAGGAAAGGTTGTTAACAGCTGTAAGAAGAGCAAAACATCACCATTTTCTCAGAACACAATGAAGTGAAATGCTATTTGCTCACTTTTACTATTTTTTTATTTTTAAACAAAATCATATTTTTCCTTCTTTAATTTGTTACCTCCTGAAATAAATATTCTTTTGTTTCAACAGTTTACTCAAATGATGAATAATGGCCGGCAACAGAAAACAAAACTTAAAGAAAAGATACCTATAGTGGGTTAATCTGCCATGTTTAAAGCTGCATTAAAGCTATTTCAAGTAAAGCAGAAATTCTTGTTGTCATGAAAAACAAGTATATTTGAAATCTAATATGAAGGTGTAGAACTATAAATTTGGGAGTCCTGTGTTATATTCCTTTTTTTCAGAGTCTTTCTTTTCATCTTTCTATGTGTGAAAATTCTGTTTCTCATATGTACATATATATTCATTTTTCTCAAAATTTCTCTTTGTTGGCACCTTCTCATGTTGAAATGGAAGTCTGTATGGAACTGGCTTTATCAGTACTGTGTAGACGGGGGCTATCAGTATTCTAGCATGCACTTTTTCTACATATCCAGCTCAAAATCAAACTAGCTTCCTTCATTTCCCAGCACAGATTCATATCCAGTTTTCTACTGTATCTCCCTTTGGTCTGCCCCAGCATTATTGCTTTCCAAGTATTTCCAACAGAAAAGTTATGTTTTAGATTATTATTTTCAGAATGTGCTGACCTGCTTTTTTCTCTACTTAAACTCTCCTGTTCCTGGACATATTGTTACCTTAGTCCTTGTCATCTTATTTTCTCTGTTTATAACTTTTCCTAATTTAGGATAATGTGCATATTTGGGAAAGTATGTATCTGTGCTTCTACATCACCTGTTACCTGATTAATAAAGTGTTAATTACTCTACTGAATGATCTGGGTTGTTGCTGCTCTGGGGAGTTTTCTGTGATTTATTCTAACTCAGTCCCAATGTTTGGATCAACAGAATGAAAGTAAAGTTATGATTTCAACTAAGATTTGCCCCCTTCTTTTTTATATAACTCTAGGATTAGGGGCTTGAATAATTGAACTTCTAAGCATGCAAAAAATACTCTGTTTTGTTTTCCTCCTTAAGGCTGTTTAGAAGGGTGAAGCAAGGTCAATTTACTTATTATGGTGTGAGTAATTTATGGAATTGTGTCACACATATGGATTCATTCTTCTGCTAGTTGGAAAATGTGAATAAAATAATTAGCTAATGTACCTATACATTTATTTTAATAATTAATGTGTTTGTTACATGCTTTCACTCTGTAGTATGTATTTTAATTCATAATATCAAACATATTTTAAATAAAGGTTTTTCATTTAGACAATATATATTAATGATATTATGACACACAAACAGTTATAAATAATCTTATAGGCAGTTGTAACATACTGTTCAAATATTAATGAAATCATATTAATTTAATTCATAACCCTGCTCAATTAATCTTAAATGGCATAATGGCTAACAGTCTCACAAGGATTAAATGAAATCTGCAAAGATACAGCCAACAGCATAAATAAAGAGAAGGGGAGCACATTCCATTTGTTTAACTGCATAAGTGAAAGCTCCCTCTGGACAGGAGTGAGTAAAGGACTAATTTTCTGCCACTAAAAGACATTTTCTCTTCAGAGAGAGCTGAAGTAGCTGAAGAATAGTCTCTATCCATCACTGCTGCAAGACTTCGTTAATATCTATTTTCTTAAGAAGTCACAGCTAACAGTTCAAGTTTTAGGCTTTGTTAGACTGCTGTAGGAAACATTGCTTAAGGAATTAACATGCATTTTTAATGAACGTGGTCTTGTTCCATTTTAGTGCAAGCCCTGTGATAGATTGTTCATTTCAGTCTTATCTGAGCATGCTTCGCCTTTCCAGATACTGGCCTCCAGTTCTGTTGTTATAAATAGCTGTAAGTTTGGCTTTAAAAGCAAAGAAGTTCAGGAAGCCTAAGAAAGAGTGTGATTTGCTGATCTGATAAAACAGAAGGAAAAAAGAAAACTATAGGCATATCATGGTTTTAGATAACAGTGAAGGAGAACAGAGGAATTTAGAACTGTTACACAGAGAGAAGTAAGAAGATTAGTTTGTGTGCTAGAATACTGATACAAACATAAAAGGAAGGAAAGAGAAACTAATCAAAACCAACTTCAGTATTTTATATCAAAGCAACTGAAATAATATGGTAGCTGAAAAAAAAAAAAATGAAATAAGCTTCTGAAGAAGAGATGCAGCAGTGGTGCTTTTGGAAGTATCAGAAAATTCCTTAAAAAAACAAAAACAAAAACAAACAAACAAACAAACAACAACAAAAAAAAAAAAAAAAAAAAAGAGAGAGAGAGTGAGAAGCATAAAATAGCATGAGCAGGGAGTTATACCATGGATGAAGAGATGTGCTTAAGACCCATGGTCATGGACAGAATTCAAGAGACTATAGGAGCTGTTGGAGATAAGTGATTAGAATAAAAATAAATTAAAAATAGTATGGGAATGAAGAGAAACTGTGAGAAGACCAAGAGCAAGGAGGTAGCAGAATGGGGAACATCTGAGACACTGAAGCTGGCACAATATCTAGATCACAGGTCTTAGAAACAAGCAGCAACTGAGGGCAGAGCAGAGAATATGAAAAGAAAACATATTTTAGAGGAAATACAATAGATAGCCTTATGAGAGACACAGACTGGTACATGACAAAGAAAAGAAAATTTATTCTATATCTTTGAAAGTCATTGGAAGGGTTCATCATATTACCAAGCTGTAGAGAATAGTAGGACTGCAGCAGTAAGATATGCAAGGTTTGTTTGACAAGCGCAGGGCTAAAAAGTGGTGGAAACAATACAAACATATTTATATTATATTTATGTTATATTTAACAATATTTAGAGTTCCCAGTAAGGAGGGGAAATGCAATATTCACTTTATTGTAGCCGTGTATGTATGTAGCCAGTAACTATGATTTTATTTTATTTTATTTTATTTTATTTTATTTTATTTTATTTTTTGACATCCTCTCTCTCTCCTTTTTTTTTGGGGGGGGGGGAAGGGAAAAGGGGGAAGACTTGTAGTTGAGAAATAAGCAAGATGCTTCATGATTCTCAAAACTGTGTGTTGGAAGTGTCACCCCACCTTTTATCTTCTGCTTCTTTGCCATGAGAAATCTAGGTTCAGTAATGTGTTTGGATTTATGTCCAGTGAAAAGATTTATATGTGCACTTGGGTCTGGAGAATAACATTTTATCTTCTTTTTAGCAATACACGATTGTGGCCACTGTATTTTTAATGTTAAGACAGGAACTGTGTCCCAGAGATCCTTCAAGAGTTAAGTAATCCATGAGTACAAAGAAAGAAACAAAGAATAGAATTTTTGGCATCACTTGGAGTACGCACAAAACCTCAGGCTTTATTGAAGGCTTTTTGAAATTCGGTATTTGTTGACATCTCTGTAAAAATTGAAGGTATGAGATGGTGCTGAGGGGCTGGAGACTCAATCTGGGAACTATTTGCTCATGTAAATAATCCTTAAAGATGTTCAGAGACCTACCAGCTTATATTATCTGGCTCTCTGGCTCTTGTTACGAGCAAAATGCTAACAGAAGGGAAAAAAAAAAAAATGAGTGTAGCAAACATATAGTTTAAAATTGTATCTGGGCAGCTAAATTTGTTAGCATGTGAAGGAAGATCAGACCAGCCTTTAGTCCTGAGAGATACATAATGAGAGTTGTTATTTTTACCCTTTCTAACATGCTTTCATTTTTCTTGTGGGTTTTTAAATGGAAAACCCTCAATTAAAATGTTTCTTACAATTATCAAAAGACATACTGAATGCAAAATTACTGAATACAGAGTTATAATATTCTCATTAGAAATGGCCAGTTAAAGCTCAGGTTGTTTTGTTTATCCAGGCTCAAAGGTAATGGCAATCTATATCCAATGGTGGATATTACTAACACCTTCTAAAAGCCCTTAATAATAATTGACAATCTCGACTCCTGCTAAAACCAAGTTATGGATTCTAGAACTAGATGCTGGTCATAGACCAGATGCAAAATAAGTTAAAACATCATCAATATAGAATGAGGATATGGAAGAAATGGGAGTCATTTTATTTGTCAGTAGGTACTTTTGAATCCCTTTGCTATCAATCATTATTGATATAGCAGTTATGAAAAATCTGGCTCATTTTCATTGCATATGTATTTAAAGGACATGATTTTGAAAAATCAGTCTGTATTTCTGTCTGTGTGGTTTCATGCTCATGTTTAAATGGGGATATTTTTTTTCTACATACAAAATGGCATTTTCAGAATTAAAGACAGTATTGATTTTTTTTTCAACACAGGGTTTGCTTATTTAATTCAAATGTGGTTAATCAATATAAACGCATTTTAGCACAACAAAAACAAAGAGCAGAGACATGAAGAACCACAGGCATTAAGTGTGTACACTAAGAGTGTTAGGAGCTGACAGGAAAGTTCCCTAAACGTAGTATTCTATGAATCATATTTTATATTTATCATATCAATTTTACTATATTTTTAGTCCACTCTAACTAAAGTATTTTTTTCATGCTAGGTAGTAACATTGGAACAAATACATTCATAGAGGAAACTGGAAGGAAAACAAATCTGGAACAACTGCCTGAGGATTCCAAAGACATTATTATATTGCGGGTCATGACTATGAGAAATGGTGTGACAATCACAGCAGAAGAAATTAAAAGGCAGGAGCTGTTTAAACAAGAATTAAATGATACCAGGAGGGAGTGAAGGATGGTGAAATCCACTGCTAGCAGATGAAATAAGTGTTTCAAGCATTAATTGTTTCTGCTCAGCCCTCCTCCCTTCATATATCAAGATAATTATACTCAGTTATCTGATTGGGGAAAAAAAAAAAAAAAAAAAAAAAAAAGAGGATGGATATAGTTCAGATTTTGGATGAATACTTGAAAATTCTCAATGGCTGTCTAGCAGTACATACGCTCTGCTTACCATAATAACAAATGCCACATGCTATGCCTCTTATTGATTTCAGGAAACTTTGTATCGGCTTTCTGTTGTAAAGGGGAACTATGGTCTCACTGTTTCACGTTAGACATCTGCAAAGTAATCACAGGAAATTACAGGGTGAGGTGACAATGAATCAGCAACAAACACTGAAAATTGTGTGAAAATACAGTTCTTCTAATGCTCCTGTGTGCTCAGTCTTGACACTGATGTATGGAGACCCCAGAGAACACAATGAATTGCAGTATGTTCCTGCTTGCACCACTGTTAGTGGTTTCATTTCAAAGCAAGCTGTCATTTAATTATTAATAAGAATTAAAAGTCGGGAATGCCAATTTTGTGTGGCATAGTTCTCTAATAGAAACTGAGTGCACATTGACAGCACAAGGCAGCAATCATGCTCAAATTTGAGCAGCATGATTTAACTAAATCCGAGGCAAATGTTTTTCTTGTAAACCAATGACAAAAATACTGGACTTGATTTATCAAAAGAATGTGTATGATACAAGGCTTTCATTTTTTGAAACTAAATGGCAGAAAATAATCTTTTTATATGATATTCAGACAATGGTTAATGGTCACGTTTTGATATTTCCATAAAGCGGATGCACATGAGGATACAGAAGTGCAAATCAATGTATTTGTATTAAATTATTAAAAATGGCATGCTTACAACCAAAGCTTTCCATATACACTTTGTTCTATTTTTCTCATATACTACGCTCACTCTCTCCTGTTTTAGATACAAGAATATGATCTTCCTGTTACAAAATGTCAGCCTTTCATTAAATTATAGTGTCCATCTTTTCTCTCATGAAAAATACATAGTTCTATGACTGCTTATGCACTCATTTATTTATGCCGTAGGAATCTCATACTCCCCAGGCCATGACAGCACATGGGTTATCCAGTGGGCATGTTTCTGGAGTACCATATTCAGGTTTTCCTGATGTTGTTTTGTTAAAGAAATGAACCTGAAGGTTCATTTCCTTATGAACCTCTCTTTAACCTGAGAGGTTAAAGGAAAGCAAAGAGAAAAATCTGCTTGTCTTTCTGCTTACCTTCTATTTTATTTCTTCTTTCCATTTTTCTTTGGCAAGCTTTCACTTCTAAATGTCTATCTGGTGACCGCTCACCTTTTCTTCAAGACCACTGGATACTCCAAAATAGAGTACACTCTACTCTTACACTATGTCTTTTATTGCACTCTGGCTTCTAACATGTGTCTAAATTGCTGCTACTGATAACTGATCTGCATTTCTTATAAACCTAACTGATTATGGAAATGAATGAAGCCTTAGTGAGATGTTCAGTTTAATGTAGCATTTTCACTGCCATAAATATCTTGTCCCTCTAACTGCAGTGGAGTCTATCAATCTCAAAACATCTTCCTGGACAGTTTTCATTTCTGTCTGTATACTTCCAGGATTTTTGCTTGGCTGTATAAGGAAGTTGCTGCATTCAATTAAAAAATACTGAAAGTCTATCAGAAATGACTGGATATTCCCACAGGTTATCAGGGTATCGAAGAGACAGCTATGTGTATTTTTTATTTATTTTTATTTTGGAATTGTTCCAGGATGCTGGCTTTCTAAACCACTGCAAGTAACTCTGTAAGTGAGATAGTTAATGAAAATAGCAATTATCCTTTACTATGTCTTTCAGGAGTACACAGAAAACCAATCCCTACTCTAAAGTGCCATTCTGCATTAATATGAGTTCTTTTATTGTGTGCCAGGTAATACATTTTATGCCCTTGGCAAAGATGCTGTCTTTGGTGCTGAGAGAACAGCACATAATACTACATCTTAGAATAAAAAAGCTATGCCAAAAGGAAAGCCTGAGCTTAATTCTCATTTCACACTTATTTTATATTGCTGTATTTCCACTACCGTTAGCTGAGCAGCCTTTGATTTACACTAGTTTGAGAAAGATTAAAACCAAGCCTTCTATATCAAATGTTGGCTTTATGTATCTTTTTATTATTTGTACAGAAATGGAAACCTACAGAATTGAATTGCTTAGATAAAAAACTCGTTGTTTTTTCCAGATTAAGGGTCTATATGATTAGAACCCCGATGTATTTTTCCTTTGTGGACAGATATGAATTTCCTTTCCTAAAATCACGTCTGGTTTATTTTCTCCAAATTTGAAATATATATGTATTAAAGCATGTATATTTTAGTATGTATACATTGTTATATCAAATGAGCAATGAAAGATGCAAATTACTTATTTCCCAGTCTAGCTGATTAATACAATTATCTGCTATATGTTAGGGAATTTTGATTTTACGGATTTGATTTAATTCTTATCTCTATCCATACAGTGTGTTTTATTACATTTCTCATGACAGAAAGTGTAACAGATAAACTTTCTAACTTTAACTTTATTCATACATTTGCAACCTTGTGAAGAATAAATCTGATTTCTTATGGAACATAGGCATTTTTCAGCCTTCTTACATTTGCTATTAACAATAGAAAAACATGTAATTGAGTGGAGGAATAAAGTAGGATCGATTTGCAAAAATGAGATATAAAGAAGCTGATATAAAAGGTCTTTTATCTACTGTAATGCAGCGCTTGTGAAACAAATTGAGCCTTTTAGTCACCATATGGCACTTTCAGAGCTCTATTATTGTCCTTATAGCCTAGACCTCTGCTCTAACCAACCAAATTTCACCTCGCATCACTCCTTATTTACTTCGTTATGTGCCATTCACATTTCCATTTGACCGCTGATTCTGATTGGAAGGAATAAAATGATTCATCTCTTAAGAACAAATGAGGATGTTAGTGGAGACAAGAGCAGTAAAACTGTGCAGCTGTTTGCTGCTTATTTTTATTGACAAAAAAAAAAAAATCAAAATCATTTGTACATAAAGCTAGAAGCGAAGTCTGCTGCCTTGCAGAGAGGTAAAATACTCATCCAAAGCATACACAAACAGAGTTAGTAAAGCTAAAGTATAAACAAATCTACTGGATTAAAACTAGTCGTAATAGGTAGCATGACTTAAATATGTTATAAAACGTAATTAAAGAGTTGAAGAAGATGGAGGAAAATAATGCCTGATCCAAGGAACTTTGAAATAAATGTAATTGTTTTCTTCTACTTGCAAATAGACTCTAAATCTATAAAGATATGACTTATGAAAGCACTTTCATTATGTCATTTATTTCAATGGTCATTTATTTCAAGAGAAAATTTCACCCTTATTCAACATCATGAAGAAAGCATCAGAGGAAAATGCAATCCATGTGTTAAGAAATAAAGAGAGAGAGAAAAAACAGAGCATTTTTTGTTGGTTTTGGTTTTGTTTGTTTGTTTGTTTTAAAGAAAGCTCTATTAAAGAGTGTTAAAGATATAATGTACTCTTTATAGAAGTACTTTTGGGTGTTCTGTGACCCTTCTTCAAGTTATCTGTTCAAATTAAAGGTACTTAGGCTTATATATCCTGTAGGCCATCTTGTCAACACAATAACAAATAAATATAAAAAGAAGAGGTAGGAAAATGGTTCTATACTTTTGGTAAATTATGGATTTGACCAAAAAAAAAAAAAAAAAAAAAAAAGAGACAGACAGACAGACAGATAAAAAGAACTAAACACCAAAAGCTGTCCAAAGTCTGAACTCTTCAAACACACCCATGAGTTCAGTGAACATTTACCTTGCAAAGAGCATGATGGGCCATGAATAAGGTAAACACGTAAACACACAAGAGCAAATTCAAAATGAATGTTTTGCAGGGCTTGCCATTGCTTGCATGGTGCACAGTAGGAACCTTGCTGGTGGGATGAAAAATTATTTTTAGAAGTCACTGTTGCTAGCAAACCAAGAAGCAGGAGTCTGAGAAAAGTCAAGACTGCAGATACAATCCTGGTCCTGTTGTGATGAATAACAAAATTCCTGCTAGTGCAAATAAGAATTAATTATTTTCCCTTTGTATACGGATTTTACCACATACAAAAATTACATTCCCAAATATCATTTAAAAATGAAAAATGCTGAAAATTTAAGTGATAACTGGATATTATATTAACTAATAACAGCAGCTAATGAAAAAGAAATAGCACATCAACCAGTATCCTGTAAATTTTCAGGTATTGTTTCCTTACATCAGCAATAATCATAGAATCACAGAACCATTAAGGTTGGAAAAGACTTCCAAGATTATCCAGTCCAACCATCACCCTACCACCAATGTCACCCACTAAACTATGTCCCTAAGCACTACATCCAACCTTTCCTTAAACATCCCCAAGGATGGTGACACCACCACCTCCCTGGGCAACCTGTTCCAATGCCTCACTGCTCTTTCTGAGAAGAAATTTCTCCTAATTTCCAACATAATCCTCCCCGGGACAACTTGAGGCCAGTCCCTCTAGTCCTATCACTAGTTACCTGTGAGAAGAGGCCAATCGCCGGCTCCCCAAAACTTCCTTTCAGGTAGTTGTAGAGAGCAATAAGGTCTCCCCTGAGCCTCCCCTCTTATAATAAATATAATAATAATAAAAGACAAAGAAGTTCTTCACTCATTACATCCTTCTGCTGCTGGGACATGGCAGTCCTTGCGGAGTACCATATTCTACTAGCTTTCGTGCTAATTCTTCTGTCTCACAGACTTCCTTGGGTTATTCCTGTACTACAAAAGTGCTTTCTTTCCCTTTTATACGTTTCTTGGCTGATGGTCTTCCCATTATGGCCAACTTCACTGAGGCCACACGAAGTCTGAAAACAAACTTTGGCACCACATCAACTGTAGAATTTTCTCAGCAGACCGGGCAGTGTTTATAACATGGATTTTAGACTCCATAAAATACACATAAATCCTCTAAAATATACAAATAATTATTTGCTCAGTCTGCTCTTCATGTCTGAGAATTTGAAGGCATCTGCCAAATACTCTGGAGAAAGATGAATTTCCAGTCTAAATAGGTTTTGAAATAAAACAGTACAAAATAATTTGGAAAAGTGCCCAGAGACCCCCTCAAACTGTTCGACCTGCTGTATCTCCAAACATGGAGCTTGAACACTTTGTTCTGTATTTCCATAGCTAAGTTTCCGTGTGAAATACCATATTGTTTAGTTTTGCTGCTGTGAAACTCTGAGGACTAAAATTGTGAAAACAGGCTTTATTACAGGAAAGTAGCTCCAGTCTTCAAAGATGGAGAGTAATCCCTCCACACAAACACATTAGTGGTATACTGAAAACACAATCACTAATTCTGTAAACACTGTATGAGATAATCCTTAGGGAAAACACAAAAAAATATATTGAGCAGGAAGAGGAGTGTTAAAAATCACAGTGACTGGACTGAAAAGAAAGGGTTCATTGGAAGCCTGGGAATTTCAAAGGAAAGCCTAGATTTTCCTCATATTGAGTTTTGAAGCTTCAGCAACATTCTATCATTTGCAAGTGCTGTGTAAAAAAAGTTATTTTTTCATTCTTCTCTACACTGTTACGAATCCCTCTGAGCTCATCTTTTGGATCTGAGCTTATCATTGGATAAGGAGAGTGGAAACCAGGGAAATAATAGCAGGACATAGAGCAGGAGAGAAAGGAGAGCTCCTGTCACATATCTGGCTAAGAAGTCACTGAAGAAAGAACTCACAGAGTCTTTTTCAGTTACTCTGAATTTTGATTTAGATTTTCTAAATGCACAAGCAGTCAACAGTGCATCTGCACATTAGCATTTGTACCATAATGCACAATGCAGTAATTTGTTCTACAAGTGCAGTATTAGTTTCTTAATGTTTATAAGAATATTATATTAAGAAAATAGCATACCCCTTCAAAAATTGTTACTACATGAAGAGATCTTCGGCTTTTTGCTTTTCCATTCTTTGCAAAATGTTCCACAACTTGAAATGGCCTCCCTGGCTACTAGATTTATTACAGTAGAGTTCTGCACTTCTCTTACCCTTTAATTTGACCTTTCTAGATGTATTCTAATAATTTTATGTCCTATAAAGTTAATTAAGAATTGAACATTTCCACCTGTTAGTGCAGTAAAGTGCAATTGTTCTTTTGCTAGCGCATATTAATAATGTCACTAATTGAGATAATAATTGTCATGATATGGGATTCCTCATTTTGCTCTGAAGGAGTTTTACCTATGGGAGAAATAGGCAATGACCTGACATAGGAGATGTAAACCCTATTAATGAGAGAACATGTTATTAATCACCCCACACATCTAGGAAGATCTGTAGCAGAAACAATTAGATGAAGACAGGAGATGTTCTGACAGGCAGTAACACCTACACCTTGTTACTAGAGACTTTGGTAAAACCATACAGTCAATCTGGCCAATATTACCTGTGTGACACATTCTTATTTCCTCACCTTTCTTCTGGAGGAGTACAGCATTGCAGTGGCTCAGAACCCCCAGTGGATGGTGTGGAGGAGCCTCAGGCTGGTCTCCAGAAATCCACAGAAATACTGTTAAAAGGCTTTGGGTGTAATAGTTTTTTTAGACTAGCTCTTCAGGAAAACATGATCTGCAGCCGGATGGCTTGCATGTTGTATCAGCTTCTTATTCACTATACCTCAGTACTGGAGGCTGTAGCAAGGTGAGGGTTGGTATATTCTCCCACATGCCTGGTGACAGGATGAGGGGGGAATAGGCTAAAGTTGCACCAGGGGAGGTTTAGGTTGGATATTAGGAAGAACTTCTTTACTGAAAGTGTTGTTAGGCATTGGAACAGGCTGCCTAAGGAAGTGGTTGAGTCACCATCCCTGTAGGTCTTTAAAAGACGTTTAGATGTTGAACTCAGTGATATGGTTTAGTGGAGGACTTGTTAGTCTTAGGTCAGAGGTTGGACTAGATGATCCTGGAGTGCTCTTCCAACCTAGATGGTTCTGTGATTGTGAAATACCACTTGAAATATGCTTATTAGCCATGAGATTTGGTTGTCTTCTGCCTTGCCCTGGAAAAATGTTGTGTGAAGCACTATCAGCAGCATTCTGTAGACAAGAAGCAGAGATGGGTTACAGACTCAATTTGTACCTAGGGTTTTTGTCTGTCCTGTTTATAATATCAAGGTATTTGAGGTATTGACTGTATGTGACATGGGATCAGGATTTCGGCTTCTCTTCTATGGACCCCTGAGGGATTGAGGATATGTTTCTTCAGTAAGGAAGGGAAAATAAAAAGCATAGCTTCCTATGTTGGAAGTGCATTATTTTTGGCCACAGTTACCTTGCCTTAACATGCTGTGCTTGATGTTCATAACTGCTGCTGCCTACTATTCAGATACCTTCATCAATCTTTTCATGATTGTTCCTAAGGACATTTTTTTATTATTATTTTCAGAGGATGCAGGCTGTTCAAAACCCATTGGTGTATTAAAAGCCTGATTAAAACTCCAGAATATCTGACAGGCCTAGCTGTGGGGATTCCAGATTAACCATCTGGAATCATTTGATCTTAAATAGTATTAAAATAATGTTTCAATAAACCTATGTTTGAATGCTACCATGTTTATAATCCAATAAATGCTATCTCAATATTAGCTTTTATTCACTGAAGAAATGAATTCTCTCAGTTGCCTCAGCCACAGTACCTAGTCAGGGTTTTTTTTTAAAGGTTTTGAAAATTTCTCTAAACAGGCTTAGATACCTACTCTATCAAATAGTATGCCATATTTTTATTAATTTGCTTAAAATATGCTAAAAAAATAATGGTTCAAAAATGTTATTGTAGGGCCTAAAATGACATTCACACACATTAAGACTTTCTTTGAATTATCTTCCACAATTAGGAATTCTGCTACAATAGAGGGTAGCGTTATATACCATGGTTATTCTATTTTATTTTTTTCAGGGTAACTAATCTGAGGAAGTTTCAGATGAAGTAAATATTACTAGAAAATATTTGGGGTGTATATAACACTACAAATTCCAGTGAAAGAAACTAAAATTGGCAGTCAAAATATCTTATTTGCCAGGGTTCTGTTCAGACAACTAAACGCAGACAATTCTTCCAGCCCAATTATTCACTTTCTGCAATGCAGATAAGACATAGGTACAAATCTATAGGATAGGATAGGCATATATTGGAAAGAGAAAATAGCAAAATGTAGTAAGGAAATTGTATTTACTACTATTTACTGCCATAATTACAGCTTCAGTTCTGATATAAAAAGATAAAACAGGATAGGTTTCTGTTAGTGTAACCTCTTGATCTGTTTTAGCAATCTGAGATGGATACAGCTTTTAGAAATCTTTGTTGAAAAGTTGCAGCTATACATGTATATTGTTTTCTCTAGGTATACTGCTATCACTTATTTCAGTATAATAATCAGTCATGGTTGTACCATACATTTTAGTAAACTAAATCTTAATAAAGCGATACAGATAACATTTTTAAAAGTTTTCACAGTAGTGAAATACTATTCAGTGGTATTTAGCTGAACTGTACAGCTGAAAGATGTTCTAACAAGAAACCAGCCAGCCGGTATTTTAATTGTCACTTCCCTACTTAATGTAGCTCTCATTGCTATTGGTATTCATTCATTCCATGATTCTATATTTAGGTTAGATGTTAAGAGGAAATTCTCCACTCAGAGGGTGGTGAGGCCTCTGAGGAACAGGTTGCCCAGAGAAGTTGTGGATATCCCAGCTCTGGAAGTGTTCAAGGGCAAGTTGGTTAAGTTTTGGGCAACCTGCTCCAGTGGATGGCATCCCTGCCCACAGCAGGGAAGGTGGAAATAGATGGTCTTTAAGGTACCTTCTAACCCAAGCCATAAAAGGGCAGTTGGACTATATCTTAACATATTCTATAACTATACTCTTAACATATTGTAAGATTTTACAACTGCAGTTACTCAACTCAATGAATAAGGTCTGATTTTCTAAGCAACAATAACTCCTGCAGCACTACGGTTATACTCTTCAGCCAAGTCTGGAAAACACAGCTTTTTAATCTTGTATATGCTTACAAAAGGGCAGCCAAGTATGCATTGATGTAGGGGTGGAAGTGGTCAAATTTTCATCATTAACTGGTCTTTTGTTGTATAGCTCCTCTTCTCTTATTTCATAACCAGTAAGCACTGAAAATCAATCTGTTTTGAAAACAAAACTGTTGGCTACACACACAGCCACATGTTTCTGCTTTCCTTTCAGATTTTTTTCATCTCCTTCTTTGGAAATGACATCCCTCATTCTGCTCTCCTGCTATTTTTGCAGCTGATCTTGAGAAAGATGAAAAGAAAAAGATGAAAAAATGGTTTCTTACCACTCCTTTGAGGGTCTAGACCAATCAGAAACATACTGTCTGAGCTGTGTTGTCATTTTTTTTAAACTTAAGAAAAAAAAGAAAAGAAAAAAAACAAACAAACAAACAACTATCCTATTCCTCATCAGTATCTTCTTCTTGTAATCAACTCAAACTTGATGTTTAAAATAGATTAAGATTGTCCACATTCTGGATAGGTGTGGCTGGACACCTGGCTTGCAACGTGTCAAAGGTGCATCCTGGAAAGAATTGCAATTTTATTCTCATGTACAGCCCAGGGTCCAACAGTAACATATGTTTTGTTTGATGTTGAAGATATTTACTATTTCATGGTGATCATCAGTTTAACCTATCAAGAAGGTAATATCTGGTATAAAATAGTCTCTCTTCACCATCAGAGAATAATCTCCCTGCCTTGTTCCTCTTTTCCGCTTTAGATAGATTTCCTGTGTGTCATATTTCTTTAAAAATAATTGAATTTTGCCCACATAGTAGCCAGCAGAAAATCTGAGGAGATCAGATTCTGCTTTGCATTTCATCTGCTCTTGTTGTAGATGTCACACAAAGTTATGTCCTGTCTAGGTTCATAACAACGTTCATGATGTTTTTCATATATTGGTCTGAAAAAAGACAGTTTGACTGTCTTACAATTTTCCCTTTACAGTGGGGACTCAACAAGGAGTATGAATCACTTCTGACACACCCAAAACAATCTGTCACAATGCCTTAAAATACTAATGAGAATACCCTTGAGTCTTATGATATTAGTAGCTGTTTCATGTTGTAATTGAATATAAAAAGCTCTGTCAAGATTTTTATCCTTTGACAGTAACTTCTTATTTCTAGAATAAAATAGTTTGAAAAGTATTTTAGATGGTAGCAGTATGAAGAAGCCCTTTGCACTTGATCTGTATGTGAACAATGTGAACCAACCACTCACTGTAAATACTCCCAGATACAGAAGTTTTAAAGGAGTGCATAATTTAGTATCACAAGCTTTTCTTGGAGGTTAAGTTTTCTAGGTGTTTGATCATCTTTATAATTCTCATCTGGACTTATCACTAATTGGTTCACATCTTTGATGAAGAGAAGTCTCCAAAACTCAGACAATCTGTGATCTGATGCATTATTGGTGCTGTGTACTAGAGCACTGCTGATTCACGAGGAAATTCGGTTTTGCAACCCACTATGCCATCTGATACTTTTACAACAGTATAAGATTATCAAGTCATAGGTTGTGATTCGTTACTGCTATATAGCCTGTTGTTTAGTTGATTCTGCCTCTGAGCACTTCATTAGTCCTAGTTAAGTATAGTAATTTGCACTTGGTCTCACTGAATTGCATCACATTTTTTCCAAACCCTTTGTCAGTTTGTCAAGATTGTTTTAATAATAATCTTGTGTTTGGCTTGCAACTCCATGACAGCTTGCTTCTGTCTGGAAGTGTAAAACGCATAATATCTATTCAGATAACCAGGTGACTGATGAAAATACTGGATAGTGCTGGACCCAAACGAATTCAACAGACTCCTGTTGGTTACTGACTCTTAATCTGATGAAGAATTGTGGGTAGATATTTATGAGTTCAATTTTCAAGACAGTTGTTCAATCTATATAGCAATACTCTGGTCTAAACATTTTCATAGTTTGCTTATAAGAATGCCAACCAATGTCAAAATGCTTACTAAAAACAAGATTTATCACACTTGTTGCTTCTTCCCTAACCACAAAGCCCATTAGCTCTCCTGAAAAAGAACAGACTCAATTTAACATGGTTCGGTTTCTGATAAATTAATGTGGATAAATTCACCTTATCTTCTTAGTAGTATGTTTATTTACCCATTAATAATTTGATTTCTTGTTTCAGTAAGTTTATGGTAAATGAAGTTAGGAACATAATTCTACGGGTCTTTCTGTGGGTCTTTTCCTTCCCTTTTCCTGTCTTAGTGTAAAGATAGATAGGGACAATCTTTGGCTTTCCGATGTTCTTCAGTCTCTCCTGTTTTAATCAAATTCTAACAAGTCGTGTACATATTTGAGATTGCTTTAGCAAGACCCTTATATGCTTTCAGGTGAATCCACCAAGACTAGTATATATGCATTTCTTCTGGTTTCTGATTTATATGAATTATCTAAAGCATATAAGCATATTATTTCCTTATGCTCACCCGAGTCCTTCATCAGTTGTGTCAGTGGCGTTATTTTGCTGACTATCTGAAGATGAAAATAAAGATAAAAGATACTAGGATTTTCAGCCAGCACAAGGCCGTAGTTCTGTATTAATCATCTTAATGCCATTTAACATAGCCAAACCTCATCTCTACCTGCTTAAATCCATGGCCCTGTTCAGCTGGAAGAGCTGTTTGTGTAGATGCAATGGGCTGGAGAGCTGGTGGGTCACCTGCCCATGCTGAAAAACAATTATTGCCTCTGCATATTCCTACAGCCTTAGTGTCACATCACTAAGGACTGCAACAGCTCACTGCTTGAGCTTGTCCTTTGTTAGTAATACATCACTGAATATTTTTTATTACACTTTTATTTTTTTTCTTGGCAAAGATCAATACCAGCTCTGGATGCCAGAAGTAGGCTTACATTTCTTTGCCTGACTTTCTCTCCTTCAGGCTGTGTAATTCAGAATCTGGCTTCCTGGAAAGAAGTCTGTGTTTGTTTTCCATAAAGTATCTCTACATGCTGTAGCTGAAAGGTCAGTCTAGATGATCCAAGGTCAAGGACTGCAAAGACATGCTCCAGTAACACCTGTCTCTGGTCAAGATGCATTCTCAGAGCTACAGTTTCAGCTTTGGCTCTTCCTGAAGTTGCAGTTGCAAAGTGTAGGCTCTATGTCTACATTTGCATTTCTGAATAACAGTATCTTCAAGGTAGGATTTGAGGACAAATCTGTCTCCCATTTGCTAAAACATCCTGATGTTTGGTTCTAGGGCAATTCACTTGCTGCCACCCATAGACACAGAACATGAGGGTGTGATCATCAGCCATGAAGGGATGCTTATGCTGGTTTTGTGTGAATCTTCAGAGACAATGTCATTGCTAGAAGGGCTCCAGTGTTTCTTCTATGTTTGTAAACTTCTTAATTACAGCCTGAACTTAGGCTCCTTTGAAAAGAAGTAATGATTTTTGGCTTCAAGCCCCACAGTCAGACCCAGATGAAGGTAATGAAGGCACTAGGATACACTGTCAAATGATAGTTGTTGGTAAGAAACAGGAGGCAACCGGACACAAAACTGTGAGTCACATACGGGGACCAAAAAAATAAACTGTGTCACAGACAGGTGGTAAAAGAGATCATGCTGGGTCAGATATGACTAGAGAAGCTGCTTCTGAAATTCATTAAACACTGAGAGCAAGCAAAGCTTCATTGCAATTCTTGATAGCTTTTCTGCCCAGTGGGAATCCTGCACAAAAACCTTTTAGCACACGGTTTTACTGGGAATACCTGAGCAAACAGATAACATAGCTGCTTTTATGGTAGTCTTGTTTCTTACATATCACAGCAGGCTACTTCACAAAGCATTATAGGGGTGTGTTTGTGTGTGTGTATGTGAACCTCCATCTGCACATTCAGGTAGCAGCTTGAAGGAATTAACCAATATTATCCATAGTAAAAAGTACTACAGTGGGAAAGATAGCCATAAAAGAAAATAAACTGTCATAAAAGGGTTTTTCAAAATGACCTGCATTGCAATCATTGCACAAGTTTACAGCTGGGTGAAGACGCTACTGTTACCTGCCAAACATAAATTCAAACACAATTCTGATAATAGTACTGTTTCTTCCAAAGAGCAAAAATAGGTCAGCTGTGGCTCAAAATAGTCATTTGTTCTTTGGTTTGAGTACGTCAGATTGATACACAAGTGAAAGCATACATGTGGTAGATCATCTGCTAAACATCGTATTAGATGGAAATTGAATAGGAAAAACAGAATGATGATCAGAATGCTGTTCCTCAGCTTCATCTGTCTGTGATATACTTCTGTGCATCACTAGCATTTCGATGAATGCACAAAAAATGACAAAACAATATCAAAGTCTCTGGTGGACATAGAAGTGATGTTTTTCATTTTTCATTTTCAAGAGTCAAAATCCAACATATGTTCTGTCTTTTTTCCTTCCTAAAGATGCAGGTACACCTTCACAACAACTAGACTTTAGATAGATAAGTCCACAGACTTATCATCTGTGAACTTCTAAGGAAGATGAGATTTTCAAGTATTTATTTATACTTCCAAAAATAATAACAAAACTAGCATTTGCTTGTAATTTTCCTTGTCTATATTTAATAAATTATTAATAGAAAAATAAAACAATAATGATGTGTGCAAAAACAGTTTGTAATTGAGATCCACAAAGAGAAATACTATATGATGCTTTTTCAGCTCCCTCTGCAGACTAGCTTATAAGAAAAGTTTTCAGACAATCTGTACTCATCCGTGCTGACTTATGTGAACTTCTGCACTCTTGTGAATTTTATCCTCCTCCTAGTTATTATTCAAGTCTATTTTTTTCTGTGATTTAATTAGTGCTGGGTCTAAGCTGGTGCACATCTTTCACATTGTGGAGCTTGCTTCTAAGGTACATCTCTGTGTCTGTTACTCCTGAATATCTTCCTTGAGTGTTCCACTAGGGTCTAATAGGGGCAACCCGGGAAGGCTAGAGAGTAAATCTTACTTTGGAGTTCATTAGATCATAGAACATTTCCTACAGTGAGTTAATACAACGACTTAGCTTTTTTTTTTTTTTTTTTTTTTTTTGGGGGGGGGGGTTGTTTTTTTTTGTTTTGTTTTCCCTGACACATGCTCTGGCATAACTCTTGTTAGTGAAAGCTTTGAATTTTTTCATACATTTTTCAGGCTATGTTTATAGATTAATATGATAATATGAGCTAAAATTATAATGTGTTCAGTCTTAGCTACTATGACCTAGGTATTTAAGAAGTATTTTTAAAGGAGGTTAGAGAGTAGTAAGGATCAGGATGTAGTATTTCTACTCTTACAGTCATTGTGACCTCACCGAAATCTTAAACATTTGGCATTTTTATTTCTGTGCCACAGCTCATCTGTCTTTAAGTGGGTACGGGTACTACCTCAATGTGATGTAATAGTTTCATCCACGTGTTGTTTACGTGGTGCTTGAAGGGAAAGAAATAATTCAGTAGAAAATAAGTAATTCTTACAGATTGCACTTCATTAGAATTAAAATATATTCTTTGTGCCTGTTGCCACAAATAAGTGGAAATAATATTCCCATTTAGGACCCTTTTTTCCAATTCCTTATTTCCAATTAGGACCCTTTGATCTACTAAGAATATATATATATAGGTATTCTATCAACAAAGGACATAGAATGGTTTGGGTTGGAAGGGACCATAAAGACCATCTAGTTCCACCCCTGGCCGCAGGCAGGGACACCTCCCACCAGACCAGGTTGCCCAAGGCCCCATCCAACCTGGCCTTGAACACCTCCAAGGATGGGGCATCCACAGCTTCTCTGGGCAGCCTGTTCCAGTGCCTCTCCACCCTTTGAGTAAAGAACTTCCTCCTTATGTCTAATCTAAATCTATCTATTTTAGTTTAAAACCACTACTCCTTGTCCTGACAAAAGTGACATCCCCTGACAAAAGGGATATATACCCTCACCAGCTTTCCTGTCCAGCCCCCTGTAGGTACTGGAAGGCTGTAATGAGGTCTCCCCTGAGCCTTCTATTCTGAAAACTGAACAACCCCAACTCCCTCAACCTTTCTTCAAAGAAGAGGTGCTCCAACCCTTTGATCATCCTCATGACCCTCCTCTGGACTTGCTCTAATAGATCCATGTCCTTCTTGTGCTGAGAGCCCCAGAGCTGAACACAGACCAGGTCTCACAAGAGCAGAGTAGAAGGGGAGAATCACCTCCCTTGACCTGCTAGCCATGCTTCTTTTGATGCAGCCCAGGATATGGTTGGCTTTCTGGGCTGCAAGTGCACATTGCTGGCTCACGTTGAGGTTCTCATCAACCGGTGTCCCCAGGTCAAAGCCAGGTTTAAAGAAAAAAAAGAAAACCATCTTTCTGTCTCCTTGTAAAATTAGATGTAAAGTGTTTTCTCACTCTGTTATTTAGCTGACAAGCTGATTAGGTATTAATGGAAGTATGAGAACTCCTACCTTGTTCCTAGCAGAACTTCTATTTTCTTTAAATACTGAATGAAAAACAGATCTAGAGAAAAAAAGAAAAAAGAAAAAAAAAAAGAAAATTGCTGCCTAGCCAATGATTTTCTGGTTATTTTGTAGGAATCTGTTCACATGTAGATCTCTGTTATCTCCCTCTTCCTTCTTACCATCCACATTCCTTTCCCTTTGCATCATACTGTCCCTTACCAATCAAGGTTTGAGATTGATTCTATATTATACTATTGAATTTCACTGTATTCAATTAAATCATTAACATTTGATTAATTTATTGCAAGATAAAACACTATATTCCAGCCAGTCACGTTTAAATACTGTGTTCAATGTTTTTACATATTGAGACTTCCATTTCATTCAAAATTTTAAGCATATCTTTCATGTGATGGACAACCAAGTCAATAGGATTATTGCTTGGGGCATTTTTCTTTCTCTTGTATGTCTCAAGGACAAATGTTCCCAGATTCCTTCTGTTGGTGTAACTCATCTAGAGCAGCTGTTCCCTAACCTCATCTGTGAGAGATGCTCTGACAATGTTATCTCTGGGATACCAGGGTATCTAGATGAAATTCTATAAACTAAATTATACAGAGGTCTGGATTAAGGAGTCTGATCCAAATTCTCCAGCTGTCTGTTCTAAGAACATATGATATTTTTTCTAAAGGTCCTGTAATGAAAACAAAGTAAGGAGAATAAGCTGCAAGTAAGATAAACACTTGAGAGGGAGAGAGGGAAGTAATACAAAATGCTCTCACTTGTTTTTCTCAACCCTAACCAAGCTGGGACACACATTGGCAACATAGCACTGTTCCCTCTTAACTGGTCTTTTTGGCAAACGAGCAATAGGGTTAGTTTTATATTTAAGATGCTGGAGAAATAAATTTCCAGATCAAATGCATATCATAATGCTTCTGATCTTGGCTTGGGAGAATTAGATTGTCAAATACAATTTTTATTTTAAAGATGAAGGGCCCCCACAGAGACCAGGAAAAGAGAAGAGCAGATACTGTGCAGGACTTCAAAAAGCAGAGTAACTAACAGGCATAGTCTTTTCCAGCATGCTGTTCTCCCCTTGTAGTGCTAGGTAGATGGCATTTGAGAGGAGTTATCTCCTGCAGTATTAGCCAACAACAACCTTTATGTACATTTGAAGAACACATGTTTATTTTAGGATCTCTGCTCACTTGTTTCTCCCCTATCAATATAAAGTTAAAGGACCCATCAACTCCTCTCACCAACTTTTAGAGTGCTTAATCCATTTTAAGTCCTATCTGAGTTGTAGCCTCTGGGAGAGCTCTCCACTACAACTCTAAATAGCACAGTTGGACCAGACTGGCTCTGGGTCATGCAGTTGAAATTGTTAGACAATTGTTAGGTACCTGGATTTTATTCAAATCAAATCCAATAGTTTTTAGGAATATTAAGTAAATAGTGTACTTCAGAACTTACTGCTATACTATGTTTTCTGGAGATACTTCTAGCTGTTGGTCTACTTTTATGTTTTTAGATTGCTTAATACTCTAAGGTTGGGACTTATACAGTAAATTGGTGTGCATTTCAACATTTAGTTCTAGACAAAGAAAATAGAACTTGGAAACTGTTTCTGTAATTCAAAAATTGCATTGTTTTGAAATTATGTATAATTATAATATAGTGTAAAACTATTGTTATAGTGTATCATCAAGCATTTAATTAATTATAGTATATAATCAAGCATTTATATTGAATAATTATATATATAATTATAAAACTGGATAACTATATACAACAGTATACATTATATAGTCACGCAGCTATATTGCATACTTATTATTAAACTACAGCTGTATACGTTGTTACCCTTGATCCTAATTCCTCTTCTGCAAATTGCATTTTTTGATATCTGTTGTCATTGCTGTGGAATATGTGGAGCTATAAATTCTTCATGCTTGATAATCTCAGACATATTGCTATCTTACTAACTCACATATACACACACATCCTAGGATAATATCCTGCTTCTCTTATGCATAGAATCATAGAATCACAGAGTGGTTTGTGTTGGAAGGAATCGTAAAGATTACTTAATTCCACCCCCCCTGCCATGGGAAGGGACACCTCCCACCATACCAGGTTGCCCAAAGCCCCATCCAACCTGGCCTTGAACACTTCCAGGGATGGGGCATCCACAGCTTCTCTGTGCAACCTGTTCCAGTGCCTCACCACCCTCTGAGTGAAGAATTTCTTCCTAATATCTAATCTAAACCTTTTAGTTTAACACTATTCCCAACTGTCCTATCACTACACTCCCTGACAAAGAGTCAGAGAGTCCCCAGCTTTTTTGGTGGGACAAAAAGTCCCCAGCTTTTCTGTAGCCTCCCTGTAGCTACTGGAAGGCCTCTGTAAGGTCTCCCCAGAGCCTTCTCTTCTCCAGGCTGAACAACTCCAACTATCTTAGCCTGTTTTTGTAGAAGTGCTCCAGCCCTCTGAATTCTCACATTCTGGTTTAATGCTTTACTAATGCGTTACTAAATTAGCCAATAGAGAAATATCTCACAGAAAATGGGACTTGTATTTATAAGGTTCTCAAGCACCACTTCTCAAGCACCGCACAGATAGACAAGAAATAATGATTTTTAGCTGTCAAGAGCAACAAATGAAATCAAGATGAATCCATATTCAATGAGATGACCTGAATGTATTGGGAGTGTACAAGGAAGAACTTGAAGTAGGGTTGTCATATCTTTTTGATTGGATGAATCTTCCAAAACTAGTTTACCTATAATAACCTGTACATTCTCTGAGAGCCAGGCTACCAGCCTATTTGGATGGTCCCGTCTTCTTGTAATGAGATCTCTATAAAACTCTGGGTAGTAGCTTAACAGTGATAAGTGTCCTGTTGTACATCTGATCTTGAAGATCAACCTGATAGCCTAGAGCACTGCTTCATGTAATCTTAAATACCCAGTATACTCTGATATATCTCTTTTGAACTAGAGGAACTGCAGTGTGTGAACGAGATAGTAAAGTAATCACATACTGAGACAGTAGATTTTAAGGCCACAGCTGCTGATGATGATAAAGCCAGGTAAAATGATTTAAATCAAAATTATTTAAATAACCAATTTTAATAAAAAAATATTTCAGTCTGCAGTTCATAACCTTGATTTAAATAAACACTTTTAATTTTATTTTGCATTTGTCCTTGCTTTTCTAAGGAAAGGTTAATACACATTAACTGTTAACTATTAAAATACATTAATTTACAAGTAAATATACATTTTACACCCAGTTTGTTTCTTCTTTTTAATAGGATATATTATAACAATATTCATTTATTAAAGCAATTAAGACACAGCATATATTTGCTGAGATGATTAGGTTTTTAAATTTCTTACATGTTTTCACAGCTTCTTACAGTTAATGATGAACAATTATGTAATATAATTTCACTTCTATTAAATGAGGTATTTATATTTCATGCGGATGTCCATATCTCAAGCTTAGAGATTTTAGTTAGACTAAAGCATTTATGTCCTCTAGAGACTATACTGCCTGCATAGGGAAAAAATAACAGTCTAGTATTTCTACCTAAGAGTACCAGGAGAAAAGAAATTACGTATAAAATGTCCTCATAATAACATCATATTAACGTACCTATGTTCCACTATTAAGAAATCCCTTTGTGCACTCCACATCAAAGTCCTTGTCAACTTAAACAAGGTGACAATTGTTACCCACACCCTGATCACTGTGATGTGGGGAATATGAGCAATGTTTATCAGCTAGTCATTGGAGAAATATGACTTTTTGTACCAAAATATTGGTGGTTTCATAGAAGCACTCAGTGTCTCATATCCAACCATGGCCAATGTTTGACTCTTCTGAGGGTTATTTTATTTTTCTGAAAGATGGACTAGATGCTGTCAGGGGTCTCAATACTTGCTTAGATTCTAACGTTCCACTTTGGAATCTAAATTGCTGTCTGGATCAAGCCCTAGGTTCCCATTTATACACCTCTCATTGCTAGCGATATTTGATGCTTTGGACATCCTGTTCCAACCACTTCATTTGTCCCCTTGAATGATTACTGAAATACAAGATAAGAAAATTAAATATCTTTCGGGTCATTTGCATCATGGTTTCTTTAGTTATCAGGGAACACACATTTATGTCTATCACTTGGTGCCCGGCCAATAGCCAACATTTCCAATATCAAGAAACCAGGCAGTTCGCATCAATCAGCTCACTGCAAATTGGCAATTAATGTGATGGCTGGATGGGTTCACATGAGCATAACGTTATTAATTAAACAGCAGCTGGGTTAATCAAGATAGCAAAAGTAATTTGTTGGAATAAATATTTTATTAGTGTGTCCATCAATAAAGCAAAAGAAGAGGTTTTAATTAATTCATTTATAAAAATATTCACACTGTGGTGGCTGTAGCTCTGTTTAAGGTTCTGAAAAGAGATCTAAACTGCAGAAGGTTATATTCCCACTTCATCACTTCCTACTAATTGTACTGTAGATATCAGTTACCCAGCTATAATTACAAGTATGTTAGTTACAAGCCAAATATTGCTGTCCACCACTGATCACCTATACCTAACAACTAATGTCAAAGGGCTCTTTTCTCTCTTTGTTGTTGTATTCTTTCAGAAATATGCATTCTACCTTTTGATTACAGACAGTTGTTTTTGAAATATGGTGGATTTTTATACTTCCCACTGTGATTAAAGACCTGATTTTTCCTTTTTCTCCAAAAAAAAAAAAAAAAAAAATGAGCATGGCTAAATATATTTTTTTTACTTCTCTAGGTATTAATTGATAATCAGGTTGAGGAAAGTCTATCTTTTAAACCAGTATATGCCATAAACATAATATGTAATATCGATTTTTGTCTGATTGAGGAATATTTATCTACTAATGCTAAGAAATAAAAAGAAATACTAAGAAGCAGAAAGAGATGGCTGATTCTTCAAGAATAAGGCCATAAATAAGACAAAGACATTACAACAGCATGTTTCAAACTCTAAAGGCAGTAGCAAAAGGTTTACTTTAAGATCTACTGAAAGAGCAAGATGTAAGCTGTTATGACTGCTAAAACAATCAGGTTTGCCAAACCTCATACTTTTTTGGAGGGAAGACCTCACAGAGTATTTTTCCCTGTAGCTTTCTTCTTTGTGTCAAGTAGGTTGTTACCTATGAGAGTGGAAATCTCTTCCTGTGCTGGGAGGACGAGAGGTGGAAATAGCATTCTCACCAAGTTTGAGTACAAAAAAATTACAAAATACAGAATTGGATAACGGTAAATAATTCTAAATCGTTGAGCTTCCTTCACAAACATTCAACCCACAAAGACTGTGGGCTGAACTGTCACTCCTATTTCCAATGCTCTGTCTGTACCGCCATTCTTTGCTCACATCAGGAAGAAGAGGTAATGTTTTCAGGGTGCTCTGAAGCTCAGCAAATTTAGGATTTACTGCTGAAGGCAGAGGGTGAGGACACCCAGTCATCAGCTTTAGCTAGCCTACACCATGGAGTAGCCAGACAGCAAAGGGTGATGCACAGATAAAAACGTGGTCTTTTCTGTAGTCAGATTCCAAATACTGTTATGGGAATGGTGCGGAAGAACTGCCAGAAGTTGTAGCCTATATCTAGAATGATAACAGTACACATTATATAGCACAAAAAATATGTGCTTCCTGCAAGATATTCCACAAAGCAAGAGGTGACCCCCAATCCAGGGCTCATGCCAAGCTGCACTGCCAACTTGCTGGGCATCATTGCTGCGATGCCTGTGACCACTTGCAATTCCCTTCATATCCAGTCTCTTATGTATGCTTAACTCTACTTAATCGTGGCCTATAGTCTTCAAATGTTGTATGATATAGCTAGTAACCTCATCTAGAGGCATAAAAGAGGGAGAATTACTAGGACAGGTCCATTTAAAATTGTCTAATCTGTTTTATTGATTTTTTGATTTTTCTTTTTTCTTTTTTTTTTTTTTTGATACCACGTTTTACATGAATTGTTATTGTCCTGAAAAGCTGTACAATTCATTTTTATTGTGTTCATTATTTATTGAGCAGCTTTTCTCTTCGAAATATTTCAGTCACATACTTAGGGAGAAGAAACAAACCCAAGTGACGTGTCTAGTCAAATCTCACACTGTCAGTGCTGACCTGGAAATACTGTAAATAAGCAGATAAGCAGGTGACATTTCCTCTTGAAAAGCCACTCATTTTCTGGTTTGTTTGTTTGTTTGTTTGTTTTGTATGATACTTAATGCAACAGCAGTTTAATCTATGTGTAATGTTTGGGTGGCACAAGCAATATACCTCAAATACAATATGATTTTTTTTTATCCCTTGAAAGCCTTTATATAATTGTGCTTCAGTTAACCTATGTGAAAGACACTTCGATCCAATACCCACCTGATAAAGGCTGTGACAATTTCTCCCAGTAAATATGACTCCCAAAAAAGCTAAGGAAGCTGCAGCTTGCTCAAAGCGAGAGGAAAGCTGGATTAGACTTACTGGCTCATTTTCCCAAAACATCGGTGAGGTGAATGCCCAAGAGAGGAAGCTGGCAGGACTGGGCTGCAACGCTGTGACAGCTCTCATTCACACGGAACTTGGCCTGGGTGTACTGAAGCTTAATTCTCCATGGGGAAGATTAATCCCTTGGAGGAGGATTAAGCTGCAGTGAACTGAGGCCACTTTATTTCTGAATGGAAAAGGCCACACAGGGATTTAATGTGCTTTATCTTACATGCATTGATTTCACAGCTTTAGTTAATTCATCCTAACTTCCCTGAATTCTCTTGTGTGGACAAGCTTTTTGTCTGCAGAGAGGATCTTGGAGCTGCTTGTAAAGCTCCTGGTATAGCTCAAGAAGAAAGCAGGTTGGAATGATTTCTGTGCCAGTGAAGGAGCTTATACCTGTCTAGATGCTATTAAATTACCTCCTTCTCAGATGGTCGATCCATGACACCCTTAAAGGAACTATTTTAATTAGAATTTTTTTTTGAATGGATCAGACAAAAAGATTTAAAAAAAAAAAAAAAACACTAATCTCTAGGTTATTTTAGAAATCTTTCATGAACAGCCTCTTCAAAGCTTTCAGATAGCACAAATTGTGTACAGCTGCACAAACAATATTTTCTGAAGCATGGACGTGTCTGGGCAGTGCAGTTTATTATGTTTTCTTTCCCAGTGGAATTTTCTTCATCTTTGGTGATGGTCGTAAGAAAATATTTTGTCTGTATTAAAAGCTAATGAGCAGAGTGTCTATTCCCTGGTCCTAAGATTTTAATCCCTTCCTCTCAGTTGCACAAGTGACACAGATCTGGACAGGGAAGAAAGTTCTTATGGGAGCTCCTGTTAAAATAATGGCATGATTTTGCTGGTGTTGTCCTCTGAGGAAATGCGTCTGCTCTTTTCATGCATAGTGAATGTGGTTTACAGATAGGTCCTTCTGATAAGGTGTTTCCTAATGCAGATGAATCATAACACAACTTTACTGTTTAGCTAAATTATGGTTTTTCACATATCAAATTAAACTTTGGCCAAGCAGTCCTTCACTGGATCACTTTATGTAAGACAAATGACATCTCTTGTGGATTCTGTAATACCTTTACTATAACTTAATTCTATAGCACTCAGTAAATATTTTATCTTTTTTATATCTTAATTAGGTTCTTAGGGGGCCCTCAGCAATGAATGTTGACTGAGCCTCATGAGCACAGAAGTATTCAACAAACAAAGAAATGTACATAGTAGCTAAAGATCAAGATCCAAGCACTTTCTAACATGATGTTCAGACCTAATGTTTTGTAGTAGCATTCATCAGTGATGATCTCAGTGGGGCTAGAAAAGAGAAAAAGATCTTAAAATATAATGTAATGTGCAAAAAAAGAGAAAGTCTCTTTAATTTAGCTGTTTGTGACCACTTGCTCTGAAATTTACATATAAATTCAGGAAATGGAAGCAAATATTTTCTAAATATAGCTGTAATACCTGTATTTATATAGCATTGTAATAAAAGCTTAATAAGTGTTCAGAGTGTTCTAATGATTGCTTTTCCTTTTCTTTCATGCAGCTGATTGGATTTGTGTATGCCTGTTACGTGATCAGTATTTTCATGGAGGAAGAGGACAGCTGTAAGTACTGATACACACCTATCCATCTCTGGAGCTACAGTACCTGGGGTGAGACTTAGTCTTGCATTAACTACCAAGATGAAGAACAAAGTTTGTAAAAATGGCAGAATATGACAGTCATGTACACAACAAATTTTGCTCAAACCCATACTTACACTGTAGTATTTAGGTACTACAAGTGTCAGGATTATACTTATTGAACTTGTTTGTAGGGATCTGTGAACCAGTCAAACTGCTGAAAAGGATGTGATCCATGCTGCATATATACATGAGTTTTTCTATATGTATATTTAAATTTGAACCAAAGCTTCTGAAGACATTTAGTCTGTTTTTCCAAATGACAGTTTTATCGGCAGTAAAGTTAATGCAGATGACAGGTCAAGCCATTTACAGTGTACTGTATTACTCTCATCAATAATTAGATAGACCTATTCAGCACTTAAAAGTAACTAGACCACACATCAGAAATGTTGACTCCATGTTGTTAACATGCTTTTATCAAGAAAACACTTATATACATACGCATATATTGTTCAGAGTTTGAAAATGTGAATATCTTTTAAAAAGCATTTATCAAAAACAATTAAATGGTCTTTGGAAAAATATGAATATGTTGAATGCTTTGGTAGGAAGCTGTGTGAAAAGTGACTGTGAGAACTGCCTAACAAACTTGCTATAAGCACATGACTATCATAAGTATTCTTAAAAACAGTAGTGAAACTGCAATGATATTGAATGAGCAAACAGGAGCAAGCAGAAGAACAAAATTATTTAAAATAAAAGGATGTGTTTGTGTCAGTTACCTCCTCTCATATGTAAGGAATTAAGCAGTATACCTGCCTTTAGGGGAAAAAAAAAAAAAAAAAAAAAAAAAAAACACCTTTATAGCTATAGGATAAATAATATGCAACCAAATATTTATTCCTAAAGTTTTACTCATAAATCTTAACATAGTTGTTTTGTTTCTGCATAGAATAGCACCAGTGGGTGAGATAAATAGAGTACAAAAAAATAACTCATGTCTTAAGAAAGTATTTGGTAATATCTTGAAAATCTTATTGAAAACATAATTCAGGTAATTCATGGCTGTGATGGAAAAACAGACTTTTTGACTGAAAACAGTGTGAATATATTTTTCCACTGTTACAAACAATACTGTGTTCAGTTCTCCATCCTAATGTGACAGTTATTAGCGTCAAATCTATTTTCATGCTTTCATTTAGGTTTCTAATGGCAAGTAAATATAGCAAAGAAATTCTCAGATAATATTTAGTGGGAGGAAGTCATTAAATTGTTGTACACATTGTTCATTTTGAAAAGGCTAAAGGAACCTGGAGCAGTAAATGAGAAATATGAACACTTGGAGAAGCAACATAAAATGTAGGTCTTAAGGAGGAGCAGAAGCCTAAACAACGCTCCCTTAGAAAGCTACGAAGTGCTGATTAGTCAGGAACTGGTAGTATAGGATAGCTCCAAAGGTGAGGGTGGCAGCAAGATATACGAGATGTGGACTAAAGACTACAGAGAAACGGAGAGACAAATGTTCTTTTCATACAGCTGTGGTGAGTCATGACAGAATCTAAGGCTTCGTATTGATGTCGGGAAACTTTGTGTATGAGACAACTGCTAACAAAATGTAATGGGGAGGCTTCATTAAATGATCAGGAAGTCTGGCAAACTCATAAGAAAGACACAGGCTACAGTACTTTTAGAAAAGCAATGCTGCCTCTATGTGCACGCACGCATACAGACACAGATATCTATATCTGTGTCTATATCTAGACACAGATATCTATACTTTACTTTTTCCATAGGTGTTTTATATATTTTGTTTGTTTGTTTAGTCCTTCATAGTGTGCTTCACATATCAGTGTTTAGGTATGCGTGAAAGAAATACAAAACTCAGACCAAAGAATATAGCATATTCTTGGAAAATACCATCACCTGATAAAGAGTATAAGCAGTTTACATTTGGGGCCCCACAAGAGGGTTATTGTCAAGGTAATGGCCTTATTCACTTACAAAATGCATTTACCCCAGACCCTCTATCCTCTGACTGTTGAGTCACCATCTTCTGAGAGTTTCATGCTGTATGATATCAACGGAAATTTAAATCAATGAGAATGGACAATTGACTTATTTATTAAACAATAAAGCATATCAAATGCTAATGAGATAACAGTACCTAAAATCTTTCATTAGGATTGTGTCAGTTTCCCATTTTCACTTGTATGATTATAATCTTCCAGATTCTTGTGTGAATATATTATTATTATTATTATTATTATTATTTATTATTATTTAGCAGAGGATTGTCTGGGACAGAGAAAAAAAAGTTGTGTGCTGGAAGTGGAGCAAACAGCAGAACATCTAGGAGGTTTAACAACCAGTGGAGTGAAATAATTTCTAGTTTGTTGGTTTTTAATATATATTTTTCTAAGATCCCGAATCCAGTCAGAAGCAACTAAATAGCTCTTTAGTAACTCACTTCGGGCTGATTTGTGTCTTAATGCCTATTTGTGTTTTAGAATCCTTAATTTTTATAGATAAATACATTAAAGACAAATGTTAATTCATTTATATTAATTCCACAGCTATGTTTTAAATGAGGAAACATCCATGCAAGGCACAGTGGGAAAATTATTTGGTTTGCTAACTAGAGAGCATAAAAATGAATAGGGCTTATTCTGGAAAAATTCATATTGTTAACTTGCAGCATAATGAACAAAATTTATTTAAAAGAGAAGTACGGTGGTGCTTCAAAATAGTCAAGTTTAAACTATTTAATGATTACATTAGGATAAAAGTTCAAGAAACTGTAATGAAAGAGCAATTTTACGCATTTTAATATGGTGCAACAGGTTGCTTTCTTAGGTAAATGCAGCTATCATAGTTTTGCAGTAGTTTGCATATAAGAAATCCTCAGCCATCTGAGAGTCACAGCCTCCTTAATTAAATACATTCTGCAATATTCAGTGCATCAAGTTAACCCCAGTTCTTGGTCTGAAACCTGTCAGGCAGACTTAAAAATTAATAATAGCTGCCTGTTTAGCCTCTGTGCAGTGCTTAAATGGATTTTGAGGCTGACATTTTGGCTGATGGACGCTTCTCTGAACAGTAATAATGCTTGAAGAAACATTTATTTCCAGCTATTGCTCACCTTTACCTACATTCCAGACTGTAGTTAACTTTTACTTAGAAAGAAGATGATAGCAGGTCAAAAGGAATAAAAAAGAAGACATGTAAAAGGCACGCTGCTGTAGTGGGGTTAATACCTTCCATCATTCATCCTAATGAAAAAGTCTATTTATATCTCTTCCTTTCATTTTTTCATTTCTATCTTTGTAGATCTATCAATCTATATAAGCCCTTTTGAAGGAACAGAATAAGTGAAATCCGTAATCATAAAAGCCTGTCACTATCCTGTTTGTGAATCATTTTCTCCAAAAAATGAACTCAGAATCTTGTTACCACCCTGTCAGAGTTACAGAATGGTTTTAATAAAGTGGAGTCTGGAGACTAGGCAAAATAAAAATGTTAAAAATGTTTTTAAATTTATAAATATTTTCTGGACTTTCTTTGAGAAAAAATAGCATTATTGCTGCTAAATATTATTTCATAAATATGACATTGACACATCTCAAAAGTGATAGTTCTGTACTGTACGTGAGTATGTAAAGTGGAAGCTGAATTGCATATAAATTGCATAAGGAAAAAGACATGAAAATAGAGAGGAAGATTTATGACAAACCTACAATCGCTCTTTCACCATTCATTATAAAAACAAGACTGAAATATCAAAAGGTCAATCCAAGGAAGTTCAAGCCTCTTTTGTACATAAATGAAAATAAGAGAAAGGGCTTCCATTCATCATAAAGAAAAGTTTTATTCAACAAATGAAACCACAAGAACAAAGTTAACAAAAAAAAAAAAATGGTTTTTGTTTTTCTCTCCCCTGAACCAGTTGTTTTTAGATCTCTGCTGTATTTCAGAACAGAAGACAATAACCTGCTTTTTAAAAAGGAAGAGTTTCCCCTATACTGCGTTATCTATAGGAACCTCCATGTGCTATCATTAGACAAAAATTAAGTAAACCAAATTATTAAAAACACTGAAAAACTACCACAATGCTTTATCTGACATATGGCATTACATTTATGCACATCATTGAGCATCTGTTGTCAGTAATCTAATGCAAGATAATTTTTTATTTGCTTTTAATTTTTGTAGTTACACAGGAGGTCCAGCAGTGATAAATTTCTTATAAATATGCTATGTTTTGCAAAAGGAATGAAGAGCTATCATAGTAGCTAATAGTAGTAACATATCCATATGTCTGTGTGATTACCTTTATATATAAATATACATGTTTACTTAACTAAGCAGTATTTGGGAATCCACTACTAATATCTTTACATCAATTGCAATTTCCAATATGGTTGAGTCCATTTAACTCCTAAAAATATATGATTTTTATAATAAAACAGTTAACTTAAAAGATGACCAACAAAGAGGATACTGCGTTAAACTTCTATTGGGCATTACCAGATTTAAACATCCCCAGATGACGACTATCTTAAACTATCTCACTGAAAATGAGTACTTGTGAAACTTTCCAAACAGTAGCCAAAGATCATCATTGAGCTTTAGCACTCACCACTTTATTAGGCCATAATGACTTTAGGTATTGAAACAAAATGTGCTGTTACTGACCAGCAGATGAATATGCTTGACACAGACTTTTTAAATGACGGTAAGTTTTGCTTCCTGGCTCTCAAACAGCACTATAGCTTCCAGGTTGAGAGTATTCTCCTGGGTTTTGCATATCTGCAAAATGACAATCAGTATTTTTGGAAGGCTTGAAAAGAAATTTGCATCTGCTCATCTGGAAGAATGACACAAAATCACAGAATTTGGTGTACCAGTTCTGGTAAGACAATGGCTGCTGTCATTGCCTTGTAGATGCCCACTATAAAACAGAGAAGAGAAGCAGGTGACATACGATCAGAAATACCACCATAAGTACCCAGGAGGCTCCCTCAGCTCAGTGGTGGCCCAGGACAACCCCACCAAAAATTTAATGGAGCCAAATGTCAGCTTCCAGCTTCCACAAGAGAGGCCTGTCCAGTTGGGAGTTTACTGACTAGATGCAGACTCACCTCTTTGCTATCATGCTTACTCCACTTTCTCCCGTACAGTAAATATACAGGATAAACGTATTATTGCAACAATATTCCATGGTCTTACAGTCCTGTTAGTGTCTTCCTATATATCATTAGCCTTAATGTGTGAATTGACTGAAAATGCATGTTCAGTCCTATTTTGAACTGATATAGTGAATTCTGAAATATTTAATGAAGGAGCAAATACATATGGCACATTATACTATTTAAATTAACACTACATTCTTTTCTTTTCTTGCTTTTTTTTTTTTTTACATTACTTTATTATACAATTGCCTGAACAAGCATTTGTTCTTGTTCCTATGGAAATAAGCACATAGATATAATTCAGAAAAACAAAAGTAAAACCTCTGAAGTAGCATAAAATAAAAACTGTTAAACAATATAAATGCTGAAGACCAGAAGAAATCTTGATCCTAGTTAAGTCAGTGGCAAAATAAATAAATAAATACATAAATTACAGTGGAGGCGTGATTCCCCCTTCTTTATTCTGCTATAAAACTGTAGATGAATAATCCATTTCAGGAAAACAACTAAGAACAAAACACCCATTCCATCCTCTGCTTTTACAGTCCTCCAGCAAAATGTACAAAATAGTCTTTGTTTCCAGATGTAATCTTCATGGACTGTTACAGAACACCTTGTTCTAGCTGAGAGATGGTCTTTAAATAATAGATAGTGCACAATATACAGAAGGGGAAGTCATGGCTCTGGAATATTCTAGCAGCAGCAAAACTTATCTGCCTGAAAGTATTATAAATTTAATGTGGAATGTAACATGTAAGGTTTATCCAAGTAGGGTGTAGATGAAGTATGAGAGAGTAGCAACGTCTAAAAGACATATAAATGAATTCAGTTTTTCATTGATAAAGCATAGCCTGCTATAATATGCGACTCACATAACTTGAAGAAATTCTCCCTGAGTTTCTGTACCACTTGAACAAAATATTTTAATACATCTTCAGTAAAGAACTCATTTTTTACTGTAGGGTTGCCTCTAATTTCCTCTGCCATCACCAAGTTTAATTATGCATTAAACTCTGACTATCTTTTCTGGCATAGGTATGAAGATGATAGTCTAGATACTATTTTCATGCTAGCCAGCAGCTTATTTATTTTTCATTGAAGGATAAGGGTAAATCACTCATTATAAGAGTCCTCCAGTGCCTATCCACAATTCTTCCTATAAATATGAAATGGATTTTTTTTTCCTGAAATTCAGTAGTAAACTATCACTTTATCACTTTATCACAAAGAATTTTTGTTGAATTTTTGTTGAATATTCCACAGAATATTAATAGATGAGAGCAGTAGCATATATGTGTGTGTGTGTGTGTATATATATATATATATACATACATATATATATATATATAATGTTTAAATGGGCCTTCATTTAAACATTTAGAAATATTTTTATGGAAAGCAAAATATTTTTGATTTATTTTTTGCAGGGCGTACTAACATATTTCTCTGAACAGAGAAATGTGTCAGAACACTACCAGGGCATATATGGGCCAATTTATGAATAAATTTATGAATAAATGGGCCAACCTTTATGAATAAATAGATAAACATATATATATGTAGGTGAATGTGTATATGTGTATGAATGTGTGTGTGTGTTGATATATATATATCACACACATATTTTGTTCCAAACATAGGTAAATACAAACTCCCCTTAGCCTTTAGTTGGTTTCCAGACTGATAACTAGAAAGGACAGCATTTAAAGGCTAGTTCATTACTACCTTATACTTTCCTGTTTTGCAAATGTAATTAATGTCAAACATTTCTGTTGTTGATTCTTAGCGATATGGTTTAGTGGAGAACTTGTTAGTGCTAGGTCAGAGGTTGGACTCGATGATCTTGAGGTCTCTTCCAGCCTAGACAATTCTGTGATTCTGTGATTCTGAATACTATATACCATACCCCAGGTATATATATACATAGATTAATATATACCTAAAAGACAATTTGCTTCAAATAGGTATATAATTATAATAATGCATTTTTCCTTTTACACCTTCCTTTAAGATTTCTTGGTTTACTACTGTAATAAATAATATTCTTACTAAAATGGAAATACAATTTCAATTTAGAGGCAATATATTGTATACTGAC
The DNA here is from genome assembly GCF_964035555.1 of Netta rufina. Lineage (NCBI taxonomy): Eukaryota > Metazoa > Chordata > Aves > Anseriformes > Anatidae > Netta > Netta rufina. The sequence goes on from NC_140124.1 coordinate 121,740,908, forward strand.
AGCTCGTTGACATTTCTTAGGTCCATTCCTTGGTCCCCAAATACTCACAGTATGCCCTTTTTTTTAAACTAGCAGATTTGATTCAAGCTTCTACTTAGCTAATTCAATATTGATTTAATTTTAGTCTCCACCTTCCACCTCCTTGGCCTTTCTGTTTAAATTAGATCTGCTTTTAAATGGATGCCATCTCAACCTTCTGTTGCCAGCACCTTAGCCTTTTCACTTAAATTGCATCTATTGTTAAATCAATCTTACTCCAGCATCCAGCATCCCTCTCCTGAGCTTTCCACTTGACATCACATACAGGCCTAAGTGGTGCCTGCTCCTGCCCCTAGCTTTCACCCAGCTTCTCCATTAAAATTAAATCTCTTTCCAAATCCATTTTCCACTTCCAGTTGCAACCTTCTTACTTTTTCATTTCTAAATGGCAACAGCTTTGTGTCTGTTTTAATTTGTAGAGCTTGAAAGGAAACTTTTCAGACTCCTGTACTTCCCTATAAATACCATCTCCTCCAAGTCTTAAGATACAGGTAGATGGGTTCTTCCAGTTTCTGGGCCTCAGCTTAAATAAGATCCATTTCATTGTTTTTGTTGCCTGAGTGGGAATTTCCCTTAGGCTAGTTACCACATCATACCTAAGAGATCTATATTGTAACAGCTTTAATTCATGTTTTTAGTGTGAGATGTGTAAGCATGGAATTAGTGGTGGGCCTGTGTTATGGAGGTGGCATACCAAGTCAAAGAGGATACACATTTAATGAAGCCCTACACCAGCAGGGAGCTGGCCATAAATTATCTTGGTAATACACTGGTAAGAAATCTGGGGATTCAGTGAGCTGAACAGTTACAATTGAGACAAATATATAACTGCTTCCCGTTATAAATATCTCAATGTGTTTGACAGGCTCAGAAGGCTCAGAAGGATGAACTGGCTTTTTAGGTGGTCAGAATTCTCAATGTCTTTTCCTTTATGCCTACGTCTGGTCTGAGAGAGTGACACTGAAGTTTCATCTTATAAGAAAGAAATGTCCTCCCTTTTTCTTCCTTGCAGACAATAACCTCAAAAATGAACAGATCCATATTGACCAGATGAGAGAAGAGACTGTCACTAAATTTCCCTGAAGCTGAGATTTATATTCAATTCCTGTCTATCAATACTAAGCTTTGAAATACAGTATTAAAAAAAAAAAAAAAAAAAAAAAAGGAGAAAAAGGAAAGAAAAAAAAAAAGAATAAATAAAAAAAAAAGCCAAAGCTGCTCATTTCTTGTTTTGATATACTATGGGTCCCATTGCATGTAATGTTTCCCAATGTATATATGAACATGATTGCCTTACAGACCACTTGAACAATTACTTTGCAAAGGAGCTACAGTACAAATTCTAAGAGGTGGCTAACCAGCACAACTCAGTGAAATACATTAAATCTAGCTATGTCACAGTCACAGTCAGGTAATTTTGGAAGATAATGTATTTGGTAATGTTCTTTCCCCAAGTATAGCAAAGTTAAACAAATAAGAATTAGTTATCCATAATTGTAGCTGTCTCAGTTCTAAATCTAGTAAACCTAAAGACAACCAGCATGTTTAACCAAGATAGGTCGTAATTTTTTTCTTGGAAAAGGAAGGGATACCAATGTTGATTAATGACAATATCAAAGCAAGAGAAAGACCCATACAAATAAGGCATCACAAAGATTTGTTAGAAGAACCACAAAGAAAAACAACATATTAAAATATTTTTTGCAAATCCTTTTTTTTTTTTTTTTAATCCTATTGATTTTTACTGTAATTTATTATTTAGTTCTGTGTACTGAGTCTCTGATGCCATCAGGCTTTCAACCCTTCATAAAATAATCCTTCTAACTTCCTCCTATTTGTAAGCCATGAATTGTTGTCTATATTTTGTACTTTTCAAATTTTTTTAGTTGTAGTATTTCAATAGTCCTAATTTTCAGGATATAAAAGAAGCGGGATTTATAACAAGAGATGTTGTCTTATTAAATCTGTTGATTTAGCAAATACAGTTTTCCAGTTGGGTCTGCTGGTCATAAAAAGTATCACCTCTCCATAGAAAACTTACTTTTCAAGAATAGAATAGAATAGAATAGAATAGAATTGAATTGAATAGCATAGCATAGTATAGCATAGCTCAGTTTGAAGGGACCTTCAGCAATCATTGCGTCCAACTGCTTGACCATTTATTTCATGACTAACCAAAAATTAAAGCATATTATATAATTAAAATATATATTGTTCAAATGTCTCTTGAACACTGACAGACAAGGGGCTTCAACAACCTCTCTAGGAAGCCTGTTCCAGTGTCTTTACCTCCGTGGTAAAGAAATTTTTCCTAATGTCCAGTCTGAACCTCCCCTGGTACAGCTTTGTGCTGTTACCACATGTCCTGTCATTGGTTCCCAGGGAGCAGAGGCCAGCACCTTTCTCTGCTTCCCCTCCTCAGGAAGGTGCAGAGAGCAGTGAGGTCACCTCTTAGCCTTTTTTTCCAGACTAGATGACCCAAAGATCCTCATCTTCTCCGTATGGGGCATCCCTTCAAGCCCTTTCATCAGCTTTGTTGCCTTCCTCTGGACACATTCAGGTGTCCCTGAATCCCTTGAAAGGGATTCCTTGAAAGGATGTATAAATACATCTTTGTATACAACCTGTATACATCCTGTATACATCCTTGGAAGGATGTATAAAAACATCCTTTTTATATTGCAGAGCCCAGAACTGCACACAATACTCAAGGTGATGCAGCACAAATGCTAAATATCTTACCAGAATCACCTCTTTTGACTGGCTGGCTGTGCTGTGTTTAATACACCCCAAAATGTGGTTTGCCTTCTTGTCTGCCAGGGCACACTGCTGCCTCATGTTGAGCCTACTGTTGACTGTATTATATTTATTGCAGTTAATCTGTGTTGGTTATGTGTTTTATTAGCTCTTTATCATAACAAGACTTTTCTTATGAATCCTCCGTGATTTAGGACATAGCTGGACTCAATTCAAACTTCATTTTACATTCTTTTGTCTTGAAACAGTAAATATTGACTGTTTCAATACAGTTCGTTTTGTTAGCTGAAATTTAATCTCAGTACATCTGTGTTTTTCTCAATATTACAGTTTAGGTGAAGCAAAACCAAATAATGCTGTGTTACTCTCACCATTTATAAGATGACTCTTATTCCTTGGCATTGATTTCTGCACATTTTCTTTTCCTTCATAATCATTACAATTAATCAGGACAATGTGCTATTTTGTACGATTGTAATTCAAGACTCACAAGGCTTTCATAAAAATGTATTTTTTACTTCATCTTTCTTCAGGAAGAGAATTTTTTATTGATGAAGTCAGTATTGAATTATCTTTCTTTATCATTAACAGATTGATTCACTGATGGCTTCAAAATGAGTATTAATCCTGCTACATACTCTATTCCCCTTTTGCACATTCATCTTTCTCCTAATATGAAATGATACAAACTTTCTAACAATGAGAAAACCATTTTCCTAGCCATCATGTTTTCTGACACAAAGGACATTTATTTTTTTCCACTCCATCATAAGAAGTGTCCATCATCCACTGGCCATCGTAAGCTCCAGGTTTTTACTGCTCTATATTCTTAGGTCTATTTTCATAGCTGAGAATGTAATCATATATATTGGGTATTTTTGAAGAGCTACCTTGAGTGAGAAGAGCTTAATTAGTGAGAACGATGGTAACGCCAGGAAAAATGCCAGGATAAGAGATCAGCAAGACAACTTGAAGATGAAGAAAGAGGCAGAGAAAAGCAATAAACATATGAGGTACAGTAGGTTTGCCCATTTGCAGAAAAGCACTTACAGAGACAAACCAGTGCTCACTGATGCACTTGGGTGTGATTAAGTAGAAGACTTACCAGGTGCTTCTGCAACAGCTCTAAAATGGAGCATAGTGGATGATCTTATTCTAGGGAAGACCGAGGGCACCATAAAAGAACTTAATAATGCATTTACAGAGACTGGAGAATGCTGGTTTGACACAAATCAAGAGAAGGATTATTTTGCTGGCTTGAAAAACCAAGGGCAAAAACAAAGGGAAGACCAGAGGTCACTAGTTTCTGCTCATCCAGAGAGATAAAACATAGAAAGGAGAAGACATAATCATAGTCATAAGAAGACATAATGATCACAGGAGTTTATCCAGTTCTATTTCTGATCTGTAGACCTGAATTCAAAGAAGGCACAGTAGGACCACAAGCTTACCTGCTGGTTGGTCAAAGAAGGAGAATGTGGGAGTTTCTGCTAGCATGAGGAAAGGAACGTTCTATCAGTGCTGGAGGTAATTTTGTCTGTTTAGCAGAGGAAAAAAAGGTAGTTTGGAGTTTAAAGATGCTGAAACCATGGAAGACGTTGGGATCTACCTCCTCAAGGACTGAGGCAGACCATCACTACACATGATGATCATGTCTATGCTGTGAGCAGAATTTGCAAAGGAGGGAATTTACACAGTGCCTGACCATAAGGAGCAAATGTCATCTGGTAAATCAGGATTTCTATGCAGAGCTTCAGAGATGCTCATGGAGTCAAACGCAGGATGATAAATGAAAAGGAGGTTTTCGGAAGTGGAAACTGCTTCATCTGTGTGGTGGTTTTACCCTGCTGGGCTGCTGCACTATAACCGCTCTCTCACTCCCCCTCTTCTTCTCTCAAGGGCAGCAGGTCCCCCCAGACCCAGCTCCACCAAGGGCTCCTCCACGGGCTGCAGCATGGAGATCTGCTCCATGTGGGACCCATGGGCTGCAGGGGGACAGCCTGCTCCATCAGGAGCCTCTCCACAGGCTGCAGGGGAACTGCTGCTCCCTGCCTGGAGCACCTCCTGTCCTCCTGGTGCATTGACCTGGGGGGGCTGCAGGGCTGCTTCTCACTCCTCAATCTCCCAGCTGCTGTTGTGCAGCAGTTTTTTTCTCCTTCCTTCAATCTGCTCTCCCAGAGGGCAAACGAGCATCACTCCCTGGCTCGGCTCTGGCCAGCAGCAGATCCCTTTTGGAGCTGTCTGGAGCTGGCTCTGATCTGATACGGGGTGGCTGCTGGGCTCTGCTGACAGAGGCCACTCCTGAAGCCCTTCCCTAACAAAACCTTGTCACATAAACCCAGTACAATCTGAAACGTAAAACAAAGTTACTCAATGTTAGTGTGCCTGATACTATGGAGAAGAAAATGCAAGATCAATATTTTGCTACAAAACCTCATACCTGAACTCTCATACTAATGGAAATAAATTTCACCAGGTTTGTCAAGTTCACATTATCTAGTTTGTCAACTTAAAGATGGTAGGCTGTAACTGGACCACAGCAGTTAGCTACTAGACAGTAAGGAAGGGTCAGGAAAAAGGGAGACTTTCCTGAGTGACTGCAAAAAAAATTAACAGGAAGAGTCATTAAGCAGATTTTTAAGCCCTATATTGAAAATATCACCATTAAAAAAAAAAAAAATTGCAACATGGCCTGAATGTGACAGAACTGCAGTTATCTAGAGCTTTGAAGTAGATGTGTACAAATCTTTTCATTGAGAACTCCCAAAGAAAACAACACTAAATTAAAAAAAATAAAATAAAAAGAGAGAGAGAGAGAGAGAGAGATTATAAACTAGTACAATTAAATAGCAAACTCAAAATTACTAGATCATACAGAATAAAAATGAGAGGTTAATAACATTTCCTCCCTTTGTGTCCATGCAGTTGGAGAACCACTCTTCTCTTCTGAGTCCCAGCCAGGTCTCTGGCTTCTTGAATTGCAGAAAACTTTGCTCACCCTCCCCAGTCCTTATCAGTGTCTGTTTTCCATCACCTCTAAGACCCACCTGGTTTGCTGTTCCTCTCCACAGCCGAGGCTCGAGGAGCAGAGTGCCAGCATCTTGTGGTGCCTCTCTCACTTGAGTCCTGTTCTGTGAACTGCACACAGGTGTACTATCCTGAACATCCTTAGCTCACTCCCGCTCAATCTTCACAAGAGCAGTGAAGATAGAAAAATGTGAAGCAAATACTATGTCACAGAGGTTGCTAGCAGCAAAGTTCAAGAACAGCCTTCCATCACTAGAAAAGTGGGAATAAAAATCCAGAATCACTCAATGATTAAAAGGGTCCCTCCTGTCCCATAACCTAAATTATTAAAATAATGTTAATATTCTTCTGTCATGAATAGATGACATGAACTTTCTTCTATGTACAGAAATCCAAAAGAAATTCCAATACAGAAACTCCAAATGTCACAAGTGTTTTGAAAAGCACTGCTTTATGCCAACTATTTGATTTGTAAATACTTTGCTCTAGGAAGTTTATCTTTAATTATTCAGTAGAATTGAACAGGTTATACATTATATAAGGGACATTAATTTTGCATACTAAAATGTTCATGTCTTGTAGTTAAGGTTAGAAACAGCAGCTGAGATATTCTTAGATATACAATAATCAGGAAGAGTTAGATGTTGGCTTAAAGTAAATATTTGGATCATATTGACAAATAACTGGAGCAAACAGCAATTGGTATGTATACAAAGAACAAAATCCAGAAATAGAGCCATGTGGGACTCAACTGACAGGGAAAAAAAAAGAAAAAAAAAAAAGAAAAAAAAAAAAGAAAAAAAAAAAAAGAAAAATTAACAATAAAGGAACAAAACACCTAACTTGTGAATTAGCAATGAACTCTAAATGGAATAAATCAATTCCAGTTGGTCCTAGCATCTGTACTAAACATTTTTTAAAGAGGTGTGTAGTTTCTGGCACCAAACTCAGCAGCAATATAAAGCCACACTAATACATAACATATCTTCCTGAATCAAACTACCAAAAAAGATCAAAGCATATCTTCAAAAAGCAAATTCAGAGTTCTATCTCTTCTGAAGTCAGCTTGGACACATTTATTGTGAAGATCGTGTGTTAGGAGATGGGATTGAAATTGTAGCAGCCTTCTATATTTAAGTCTTTATTCTTGACTATTCTGCCAGTTTAGAGGACTGACTGGGTATGCATAGCAAAACCTCATTGGCATTGTCTCTGTCTTGTTACTATATGAACTTAATTGGTAGGTGTAGTTTCTGGGTATTTATCATCTTCTATGTATGGATTATTTTCCTCTACCAGCTTAATTTGTATAAATGCAGTATGGTAAGAAAATTAATGGTAAGAAAAAGAGAGATTACATATAAGGAAGAAATTCTTCACTCAGAGGGTGGTGAGGCACTGGAACAGGTTACCCAGAGAAGTTGTTGTGTTCAAGTGTTCAAGTCTAGGCTGGATGGGGCTTTGGGCAACCTGATCTAGTGGGAGGTGTTCCTGCCCATAGCAAGGATTTGGATCTGGATGATCTTTAAGGTCCCTTCCAACTCAAACCATTCTATTGAAAAAAAAAATAATAAAAATCCCAGAGCATTCTGCTTCAAAGGAGATTAAATTAGAAAGGGTGCCAGAGAGGAAAAAATTAATAATTAGTGAAATCGAGTGAGCTAAGATTCTTCATTTTTCTAATTTTCTTACTGTACGAAAAAGACTATAATGATATATAAATTCTATATGGAAAATACTTGTACCAAGTTTATTATCATCCATATTGAAAGGAATAAGAAGTTACAAATAGGAATCATTTGTAACTTTCTTTGGCCATAGGCAGAAAGAAAGCTACCATTCACTTTCTTTGAAACAATCTTATTTTAGTACTAGCAATAACACCTTTAAATACAAGCCTTGGGGGAAGAAGGGAGGGAGGGGGAAGCTTTATTTGTTTGAAGTGGTTTTAGATATATTTTCCATATGATTTTTTTCCACAAATAAATGACAAGTTATTTAGACATTAGTCATTAGTCAAGTATTTTAGTCATCAAGACAAAATTTAAGAAAAATGAGGAACAGAATAGTGACCTATTCTGAAGAAAGAAGAAAAGAAAGAAGAAAATGCATCATCAGAAATATTTCATTAGGACAGCCTGGCAGAAGAATAATATATGCTGTAGCCATGCAGACATGTATGGGATGTCTGATGCCCAAGCTGATTTGCTTTGCTAAACAGATGAAGCTTTGATATGTATTTAGAAAGAATACAGTAAAACATTTTAAACCAAAATGGAAAACTAGTCCTCAACAACTCAAGCTTCAAGTATGGATTTGCAGATAGCACATCATGAAAAAATGGTGTTTGCTTAAGCCTAAAAGAAAGAATCCCTACATATTTGCTGCTTTTTCTGGTTCCATGTTAGTGTTAAGTACTCAAGATAAGTATTTTTTTCTATAGACCTTATGGGTGATGACCATATTCTACCAGGAACTTTTACCCTGTAATGGGCATGAGTCCTTAATGACCTGAAAGTGATTGATAAATATTTCCTTTAAGAAAATACATGTAACCAGGCAGCCAGCCTGCCTTTTAACTTCAATAGTGGGATTAAATAGCTGCCAAAGACATGGCATGGAAAATGTTTTGGAAAGATTTCTGATTCAGAAGGACTGGGGAAACTGGGATGAGAAGGTTTGAGCCACCTTCACCTCCTAACATCTTTGATGTTCTTCAGACTTCTTTCATCTTATTGGGCAGCTGCATCCTTAGAGAATAAAAAATCTGAACATCTGATATGAATATCTTGGTTGTCAAAACACTAATAAAATTAGAAGAGAGTTCAGTAGCAGAGACCATAGTTAAGATTTCCATACCAGTTTAAGGCAGCTTGTGAGAGTGTTTCCTTCAGTGCAGTCCTGCAGAGAAGTGTGGTGATCAGAGTAGGGCTCACATTTTAAAATGTGGGGCAGTTTTAAAAGGTAAAGACTAAAAGGAAAATTTGGTGCCAAATCATAATAATTAGAGTGGAACCATGAAATATTCCCCTTCCAGCTTCTGGTTATAAAAGTTTATGCAAGAAGTTGTTTCTCAGTAGTTTGCTACCACTTCTTCCTGTCTTCATCTTATTACTATCTTCTAATACTTCATAGAGACAGAAAAACAATCGCAGGGGCACATTATTACTGATGTGTCTTTTTCTTCCTTTCTTAATTGTCTTGTACATGTTTTCCCTCATTTAGACCTCTCCATAAATAAGAAGCTATTCCAGGTATCCTGCAAAGCAATGTGTGATTCTTCTGCCACATGACTAGAGGCTCAGCTACTCAGATGTAATATGAAGTCTGATAGTATTGGCTCCCAACAGATACCTGGATCAATCTGAGTAGTTCAGATATAAGAACAGTGTCTTTTGACGAAACTGAAAAAGTGGAGACCTAATGGGAAAACAAACAATCAAACCAAACCCACAGATGCTTATCTGGAAAGTTTATATATGCTCCAAGTGCAAACATTGGCAAGTCTAAATTTTGGACTTCATGCATGTAGCACTGACTTAACATCAATTCCCCATTTTTACTTCTTTGTCATAGGCTTTGGCTCCTTGTCTTACTACTTGTCACTTCAACTGGTTACAACCACCCCAGATATATACTTTTCTTAATGAATGTGATTGCATTACTATATTGCCATTCAAAAAAATCTTAGCGCAGTGGGAAAAAATGCAGTGCAAAATAGTATTTGGAGCCCCATTGATTAAGAAAATATTCTGTACATAAAAGCACAAAGGCAAGTAGCTTCTAGCCTGCAACAGGGGACAGCTGAAGGTGCTATCCACTCCAGCCATCATTTTGAGGGCTTATCCTGATTTATAAAATGGAGAGGCAAACATCAAGAGAATCTAAGCTATTTCAGCACAAGAAGCTGCAACTTTTACTAAGATTTATGCTATCTGCATATCACTGCTCTGTTCATACCCTGCGCCTTCCTCCAGACACACTTAGGATGTGCCAGCTTTGAAAGGAGAAATTAGTAATATACCTATAAGTATACCTATATACCTATAGGCTGACAAGCTCTGGCAGCTGTTTGCACAGGGCCTGCTAGCAGGTCAGTGAGATACTGCCAGAGAAGCTGAATTACAGATGAGAGGGTGGCAAAGGAGAATGGATTTTTTCAGATGTCTGATTCTTCCGTGCTACCTTCAAAAGGAGAGGAAATTTTTGGCATAGGGGTGAATGCACTGCATTAATAGTAGTGAGGCATACCTAAATGTCATCCTTCTACAAAAGAATAACCCTCAGAATTACTGATGACAGTGGATACACCTTCTTCAGCTAGCAGCATGTTGCACTTTTCTCACTCAGACAGATTATGACAACTATTCCTCTGATATGGCTCATGAGTGAATGAACATCATTTTAATGGACTACCCACAGTGGGCAGCCAGCACAAATTTGCACTTCCAAGCCCAGCAGGTAGTGAACTCTAAAAGAACATTTCACACTGGCCATTAAGCATCCAGCATGACCACAAAACTGAGGTGACACAAGGAGAGAAAAATTCCCTGGGAATATGGATCATGTTTTGCAGCCAGCTGCAGATAAAATAACCAGTTTCTGCTGTAACCTGCTATTATCTGTGGGATTCTAAAAAATCCTCTCCCTAGGATTTTAAGTTTCTCTCTGCATGACTGTAGTTAATGACTGGACTCCATGGGGTGTTTCTTGTTTAGTGACTGAATATCTCTACTGATGACATGTTGCTTTAAAAAATAATAATAATAATAATAAAGCACAGAACTATAGAACTGTATAGAAAGTGATTTTATTTTTCATTGAACTTCCAGTTCTATGCAGCTTTCTGAAGTTAATTGTTGTAATCCTAAAACTGTATGGCAGGTATTATCCATAATCCATTAGTCAGGAATAAACAAAATCAGTTATTCAATATCAGTCCTAAACTAATGTTTTCCCCTTGGGAAACCTATACAGATGTTATTACTCTTTACTTTTTCCCAATTAAACATGCATACATCTCTTTAGATGTATGCATCCTAAAATTTCAGTCAATGTAAAGTTCCATTTAACGGTCCTCCGCAGTCTTAGTCCTGGCAGTCTTCTAGACATAAATGCTGAAAATATCAGGTAAAATCAGAGAGAATTTTTAGAATGAAAAGTAACTTAATTCAAATAACTGATGATGATTCTTCATATTAAAGAGCTATCAACCATAAAATAGAGTGCATAATAGGAAATGGCACATTCCATTGTCTTGTATGATAGAGCAGCTTCTTGCTTTGAGAATTATCTTCACATGAATTTTAAGTCAAACTTCAGCTTTAGTACTATATAATACGTCTTTCATTGCAAAATAGAAAGCCTCAGCTAAACGGATTTGAACAGCTCATCTCAAAACTTTTCTGATGGTGCTATTAAATATGTTTTCTTTGTCAGACAAAGACACATCTATGTTGCCAATCATTAATACATACCGACTTCATGTCTTTCTCCAAGAGACCTGCTTGTTGAACTAGTTATTTTAAATTCTCTCCCTGCTTACTGTTGCAGATTATGTTGGTGATTGCTGAGAGGAATGATGTGTAGTTCTGAAGTGGTGAATTATCTCAAAAGCATACTTGCTAACTCTTTCTATCATATCCTCAGGGAAAAAAAAATCTTCTTCAAAGAGCAGGGAAAACTAAGGTGTATAAATAACCGCCCACACACATAAATAACAATAAAAAAAGAATCTATTACCACAGACATGATTTCTTCCAAAAATGAACCAGTAATGTTTTACATTATACATCTAGATATTTTATAAATCAGTTTTTACAAGAGTATATCTGCAAATGTATCTCTTGGTCCCATTAGTGCTTAGAGCAATTTTGACTTTTGGTGTTTTATTTTGTTATACCATTCTGAAGGGGGGCTGCAACATGAAAGAAAAGCAGTATAAGGAGAAGGTGAAAATAGGTTGGGTCTGACACTCAGACTGGGCTAGCTGGTGAGCATAATGTCCTGTTCAAGCAGTTTTAAGAAAATACTCTTGCAGCTGAGGGGATGCTGCATGATTGAAATACATCAAGTTCAGTTTTCATCTAAGCTACTCCTTTTCTGGGATCAAGAGAAGAGGCAATTAAAATCAGCAGCACCACTTCCACAGATTCTGCAGGACATTTCATCAGTCCTTCAGTCTCTAAACCTCATTTCTCCATCCCCCTCAGCCTCAATGAGCACTCTTTCGCTGTTTGCCTTGTACATACAGTGCTGGGAAAGGGGCTGTTTCATATTAGGTGCTATGGTGGTTTTATTCAACTAGACAGCTGAGCTCCACCACAACCACTTTCTCACCCATCATCCTCAAAGGGAAAGGGGGAGAAGATACGATAGAAAGGGCTCCAGGGTTGAGATAAGGACAGGGAGATAGCTCAACAATTATCATTACAGGCAAAACTGACTCAGCATAGGGAGATTAATCTAATTTATTACCTATTACTAACAAGCTAGAACAGTGAGAAAAAAGCAAGCTAAAACCACCTCCCCCCCCCCCCCGCTGCCCTCTTCCACTTCCTATCCCCGAGAGGTGCAGGGGAACAGGGAATGGGGGCTGCAGACTGCCCCTGATGCTTCGTCTCCACCACTCCTTCATGGTCACTCTCTGCCCCTGCTCCACGTGGATGCCGTCCTTCCCGAATTGAGCCTTCGGGGGCTGCCCACAGGAAGCAGCTCTTCCAGAACTGCTCCCACACGGCTCCGTACTATGGGGCAGCTCCCCCCAGGTCCCCTGCTCCTGCGTGGGCTCCTCCCCACGGGCTGCAGCTCCGGCCCAGGGCCTGCTCCTGCAGGGGTTCTACATGGGCCGCAGCCTCCTCCAGGCCACATCCACCTGCTCCACCGAGGGCTCCTCCACGGGCCATGGGCTGCTCCATGTGGGACCCATGGGCTGCAGGGGGACAGCCTGCTCCACCAGGGGCCTCTCCACAGGCCACAGGGGAACTGCTGCTCCTGCCCTCCTGCTGCACTGACCTGGGGAGCTGCAGAGCTGGTTCTCACCACTCTCCCATCTGCTGTTGCACACCAGTTTTTTTGTTTTTCTTTTCCCCTTCTTAAATCTGCTTTCCCAGAGGTCCAACCAACATCGCTCACTGTCTCAGCTGTGGCCAGCAGCAGATCTGTTGTGGAGCTGGCTCTGATCTGACGTGGGGCAGCTGATGGGCTCTGCTCATAGAGGCCACTCCTACAGCCCCCCACTACCAAAACCTTGCCACATAAACCCAGTACAGGTCCTCATACAGTGATTAACATGATGAGGACATAAATTCAGTTTAGGATTTATAAATGTGTTTGTGTGTAAACAAATAAAGGCAGTTGCCTTTCATGTGACCAAAGAATCCTAATGTGATGTGATTGTCAGCTCTACATTGCTTCTGTAAAAAGCCCTCCTAAATCAGCAGAAAAATCATCTTCATCCCAAACTTGCTTTTAGATTTCTGTGGTAGCTTGGAACTGTGTCTTCTTGAAGCTGTTGAAAATCTTACCAAGAGTAACAAGATAGAAGATTTAGACTAAAGCATTGTAATTTAAAAATCATTATGACCGTAAAGGGAACCAAAAACTTATCAAGGGCAGATATCCCCACATAGTTTCTGACAGAAATGTTGAAAGAAATTGGAAGGATTCTGAAAAGACTTACTGTCCCCCAAATTCAGAGAAGATTCTGCTGCTTCTTCACATCGACCTGTTACCTATTTATTCTCAACTCAGTGGGCTCATTGGTTTGTCTTGTTTCCTTACATTCATGAGTCCATTGGTTTATGAAAGTTGGGGAGAAATTAGGTTCATGAACTAAATAGTTTCCACCACTAAATTTCTAAACACTTCAGAAGGAGCAGAATCTGAATTATGAAATTTATGCTGAGATTGCTTTTGAAACAAGAAGCTAATTATTCCACAGTATTTTTTATCTACGTACTCTTCAGATATGTGAATAAGCACGTGTGCTGAAAGAAGCATGCATGTTTGGTCAGACAGCTGCTGCCTTGTCTGGCCTGGCACAGTGCTATGTGGACATTGTAGATGACAGACCACAGAGCCTTCTGGAAGACACTTCCACAGTATTTTTACTTGTTTATTTCTGTTATGCAAACCTGTGCATGTGTTTACTATTTTTTTAATATAATTTGTCCATACTTATTTTTCAGTTGACATACTTTCATTTCCATTTGTTCATTTCTGGCACTGTTGTATTTTCAGTTGATTTCATAGGCGGACTTGACACATACTCCTACCGACAGCCCCCCCAGGAGCATGTTGAGTTAAAGCCTGTAAAGCCTGTAGGTAAGGTTCTGGTCCTATGGACCACATTAATCCTTCTAACTGGACTGAAAGCTAACTTTCTCCTGAAATAATTTTGGCATGAGGTTACTAATAATTTTACTTCAATTAGAACTTAACTAAAAAATAATCCATATAAAACATGTCAGTAAGGACACTTTGTCATTGATGACACATCTGCTAAAACAAGGATTAGTAAATATCACCATGTCTGCTGTGACATGCCTTGGCTTAACACAAGGAGAGGCTTGCAGTAAAGGATGGAATTGTTTCCTGCTGACTTTTCAGCAAAAAAGAGAGCTAGTTTATGGCTTCATAAATCTTAATGGGATTAACCCATTTATAGAAAAACAGAACTTTCTAGCTACTCGAAAACAAATGCTTGCTGAAAAAATACTAGTTGGCTTAAAATCTGTAGAGTTTCATTGAAGCTTCATTATCTCTGTTGTCAGTTAAGATACTGGAAGAAAAAATGTTTGCTGAAAAACTGCTAGTTGGCTTAAAATCTATCTGTAGAGTTTCATTGAAACTTCATTATCTCTTTGTTATCAGTTATGAAAATCACAGTTTTTACACGGTCTTTCTATGAAGTACTCTCTGCTATCTAATGAATTAATTTGGATACAAATCTGTTCATTTTACATGTATATGAAATATAGTGTTAGCAGTACATATATTTTGTCAGAAGCTAAGATAAATTTAAATAGATATTTCATAGTGTTACTGGTAAAACAGATGTTCATTTGGAGATCTTAGATATTTGTAAGTTGTTGCCTCGATGCTTTCCGTCTTTAAATTTATCTTTGGGCCTTTCGTGCATCTTAAATGCAGCACAAAACCCAAGTGCAGCTAACTGACCAAACTTGATCTAATGACTTACTATATTTTACTTATCACTTAAGAGAATTAAAATGAGTTTGAAGGTTTTTCTTGGTGTATGTATGGTTACATGTTCTAGGAGTTTTAATTTAAAGAAGACAGTTGCTAACAAAATGCTTTGAGTGGGCACTTGACACCTGAACTCTGCTTGAGACTTTGCTAATATTTGCATGTTTTGTAAATACATTTTACACGTGCTGCAGCTTTCAGTTTGCAGGAAAAAAAAAAATGAACAAAATTTTATTCAAATTTAGTGAGTAAAAATTGTAGGATTATGAAAGCCAAGAAAAGAGAAAAGCCCTATTTCAGTGTGATAGTACATGTTAGAACGGGAAGAAATATCACATTAAGACAACAACAACAACAAGAACAACAACAAATAATGAGGAGTTTAACATGATAATAAGTATACTCTCTGTGTTGGAATATGTATTTTCAGTAATATTTCTCTAGGTGCTGGCTTTACTGCATTTTATATAGGAAAGATGATGGCAGAAAGGAGGTTTGACCATTCTTAATATGATGCTTGAGAATGAAAATATGAAATTGGTATCTGGGAAGAAGAAAGCCACAGCTACAACATTTACACCTCTCCATAAACAATTTTAATCTCTAAAGCTGTGTTGAGGTTAGTTTTAAAACAGTCATTGAGCAAACTCAGTGTAACTAAAGGAGAAAAAAGAAAAAATATATATACATATTTTCAGGAAATATTTATATATACATTCCTGTAAAATCTGTTCATTTATGTTAAAAAAAAAAAAAAAAGAATATGAGAATTTGTTCTTTGTTAGCAGATTTAGGTTAAATAGCTTGGAGGATATGGGGGATGTTGGTGAGCTTTTTATACTGGAAAATAAATAGCGTCTTCCCATTTCCTATGGATAGGTATTCTTGTACAGTTGGAAGGATCTTATCTGGCTTCTTTATGGCTGCTAGAAGTATAAAACTGTAAAACAAATAAACATTGTATTTTCTTCTTTATTGATGTTATGTTTTTAGGCACTGAAAGCTACAGAAAGCATCTTTACTCAAGCAAGGAGGAAAAATAATATCAGTGATCAAAGTCTGACTTAAATTGCTGGAAACCATTTGAACAGTCAGAGGATTGTGCCAGAAATTTGCAGATGCTTATCTGTCTGCAGCACATCAGCCTTCCTGACTTCTTTTAAGAAGTTAATGCTATCAATATCAGTTATATGTAGTCTGAAAATCCATAGTATCCCTAAGAAATGTGACTGCTGATATCCAGTGAAAAACTCCATTTCTATTCACTGAGAAGTGAACATGAATAATGCCTGTTAAATACATTAAAAGCCTTAATAAAGGTTATAGATCTTTTGCTATCTTCACCATTTTACTCATGGGAAAGATTAGTGTGATGCTCTTTATACCTTGGCTATATACCCCGCTTTCTCATCCCTTTCATGTCCCTTCTTTCATTCATAAATTAACTAAAAATAAGACACTGGGAAAAAAAAAAAAAAAAGGTTCTGTGGCCTCATTGAATGTATGTAGAAGACATTCTCTGTTTTTATTGAGTGCCCATACTACTCAGTATGATACCTGCTTGGTGCTACAATAATTGCTAATCATTAACAAGTCTAAGAGTCATTTTCCTTTTCGTCTCTGAGTATACATGTAGATTAAATTTGAATCTGTGCTCACAGGGAATGTTTTTAAACACAAATATGAACAACCATAGCATGTCTGCTGTCAGTTCTGCCTATAACTCCGTTAGGCCATTGGACTAGCAGAAGGAGAATCTTTGCCCTGAACCATGCAGTTTCAATTAAAATGTGGCGGGAGGGACAACAGAGGGAGTGGAAAAAGATTGTCATGTTCTTGGGACTGAAACACATGGGCTTTAAAGAAGACTGTTGTATTTTCATTTGTTTCAAGCACAATATCTAAAGCCAGGTCACCTGGTAGTAATTAAAATTGCTTCCACATACTGCTACATGTAAAATAGAGAAGTATGGAGATACACAATCAAAACAAAACAGAATGTTGCGTTTTAATTTCATTGTTTTGTTTTGTTTCATTATGATTATTAGTGATTTGAAGAAATTAAAAATGTTGCATTTTGGTTTGCACTTGGGTTTTTTATTGCTGTTATTATCTGGCTGTAGAAGTTAAGCTTTACATGTCCACCATTACTGCTGGGATGAGTAGGTCTGATTCATTGCTACTATACTTTTGGGTAGCCTTGTCTGGACAGACACTGAAACCCTAATTCCAAAGAATACAAACCTTTTCTAGAGATGTTCTTAGCTTCTGCTTGTGGGATTGATGCAGTGCCTGAGAAATGGCCAATGGAAAGGCTACCGCTCTATGATGGGTCTGTGTGTTCCTGCCCTGTTTGTATCTTCTCCTGAGAGCCTAGCCACCATGAAATCACTATGAAAAGCCACCACAGATTTTCCAAAATTATCCAAGTGAACACAGCTTACAGGCAGACACTAAAATACATAGATTCAGCAGGCAGGTGACTATGATGAAGACTGTAAATGTGTGAGTCCAGCTGAAATGTACATTTGTAATCAGATGAGAATTCTATAACCTGGTGAATATACATCTTACACTGTTAAAATTCTGAAAATAATTTATTATTATGTGAGCTTCAGGCATTTTTCATCACCTCCTGTATTTTTCCCAAAATGTTTTTTTTTTTTGCTTTTGTGGTATGCATGACGCAAAGCTACCACTTTGTAACCAGCTTTTCATTTTTGACCTTATATCTGTGTCTTACAGCTGCGGAAATTAGTGTCTAGAGGTGTTTTATCCACTTGTTCATTAGTTACTAACTTGTCAGCTGCTGTGAACGTACACCTCACAAATAAGATGTACTGAACAGGTTTTCATTTGTAAGTAATTCATATATTCTGTTTTATAGGTCGAAGTAAGTAATGAGCATTGACTCAAGACTTCTGCTGTTGTAGCTGAAGAAACAGATTTTAGAAGAAAAGACCAACCTTGTGACTCATCCTTCTGGAAGAAACCCACCATCCGTTTCTCACGGCATGTGGATTGTTCTTCCCACAGGCTCAGTGTCATTATCAGCATTGTTATTTGGTAGATCCTTGTAGATTATCTGGAATTTTTGAATGATTTACTTATATGGACACTTGTAAATTGTAAATTTTTTCTTTTTTAATTTTAATATTTTTACAACAGTTAGTGTTGAGGCATTAAAACAAAACCTGTGAAAACTATGAGAAGGATGCATCTTCCTCAAGGAAGACAGTATTTTTTAACTGACAGAATCATACTGTGCCTGGTCAAGATTGTATCAGTAAACAGTGATTTTGACTCCAAAACATCCAGCATGAGTCAAACCCTAACAGTGTAAAAGAGATCATTTCAATGCTGTATTTAAAATCCACAATGTCCACTCCTTGTATTTTCTTAACTGCTGTATGCAGTAGGAATTGATTTATGACTCTTCTTAGCCAGATGTTCCGGCACTAATGTACTCATCTCATTATTGCAATTCATATATGGCTCCTTCTCCTTCCCTAATCTCTTTTGTCCTGAGCCCATCAACAATAGTGTCTCTAATTTGAGAAGTAGAATGACCACTCTGTGGATGTCAGTATCTAGGAACCTTTAAATCCATGGCTCTTTAGGTGTCTGGGTTTTGCACATTTTTAAACTCTTTTCCTCCCTTCTCCCAGGAAGAAGCCAAGCATGAATGTACAGTATAAGGCACCAACTTCAGCCTTAGAAGCCTCTGGGGACTAACTTTTTTCTTAATTTAAAAGTAAACAAGCAAACCTGAAAATGTGTATAAAAATTTGTAAAGTTATTTGTAAATACTTCTGGACAAATAACATGTATGTAACTCTGTGGTATTTTGTTTTCTATTATGTCACCACTAGCATAAAGTGATACACAAAAGCTACTTTCTTTGGGCAACTGGTAGTCTTTTTACCAGAATTCTGTGTTTCTTCCTTCTTAATTGCTATTTAAAATAGGGTGCATAGTTGTATACACCAGAGAGTTATGTCTCTCCACAGAGCATATGTGCCTCAGCATCAGCATAAATTCATCAGGGTTTTGGGGCATTTGTGCTTTCTCATTTTGTGGTTTCTTTGGTGGGATTATCAGGAAGGACATTCCTTTCAATATGTATATCTCCACCTCTCAAATAGGAGCTGAACTAAGGGCCTTCGTAAATGTCCTGAATAGTATTCGGTTGGTAATTTCTGGTCCAACAGCATTCAGATTCTCAGTTTCCAGTCTTCTCTTGAAGGATGCATCCCCTGTCTTTTCCAGTCTGAGCAGATGTGAAGTAGATGAAGGCTTGTCTTGATCCTTTCCCTTATAAAGTCTATCTGTGTTATTCGTTGATATGAACTAATGAGAATGTTAATAAATATAATAGAGGCAGAGTCTATTATTGACAATGCTCTAGTGGTGCATGCACCTGTTTCCCAGTTAGCTGAACCAAAGACATTATCATCTTTGGAGAAAACACTGTCTGAACACAGGATAACCTTCCCTGAAATCAAGTACGAATTTGTTAAGACAAAGTGAACAGAAACGACAACTGAATAAAACAATTTCTTAGTGTTCCTAGGGTTAGATATACCTCAAACAGTATGTGTGTGTAAAATCAGACTGTGCCAAAACCAGGAATGTACATGAAGATAATGTCCTCTTGTACTTATACCTTCCCTCATACATGATGTTCTCATATATTCAAGAATACTGCAAATTACATGGCTTGCTTCATCTTGAATACTTATCTTAGCATTGAAAAAAATAGGTATTTATCACAAAACTAATATAAATGATACCATTTTTGAGGCATTATTAAGAAGATAACAATGAGAATTGCTTTATAGTTGTAATATTTGAATAAGGCAAAAACATTTTTATCTACTTGAGTAATACTTTACTTCTGTTTAGCACAAAAGATTATTTCATTTCTTTCTATGATGCCTTAAACAGTGACAATGTCTATCCAGCCAGTGCCTGTAGCCTTCTGTGTTTGAAATGGCTCCAGGATTTCAGAGACTGGTATCTCTGAGCACTGTTCAGCAGTTTCCATGTTTTACCTCTCTCAATTTCAGAGAGTCCATGATGTGGGCATCTAGCACAGATTCCTATGATCAAAGCAGTTCCCATTTGGGTTTTACATTTCAACACTAATTTCATGGCATTAATTATGATGGGCTGGCAGATTAAAGGCTTCCAACCGAACACACTGCTACTCTCAGAACCAAAGGGAAGAAAGGAAAGGAGCACTACATCCTAGTCAGTTGCAGATTCTCCTCCAGAAGATAATATACTCTGTTCTGGCAGAGCTTTGGAAACATATATTAATTTTCAACCAAGACAGAAACATCTGCTGGACCATATTTTACAAATTTGACTGAATGTACCTCTTCTATGCCTTTCTGTGGCACCTTCAGATTTTCAGCTTTCTAATGAAGAACTGTGGACATGCCACAAAAATTCTGCAAAGACAGAACCGACTACTCTTTCATCTGAGATATTGATCAATTTTTAGCTGGGGAACACAAACTACTACATTCCAAGTAAGCTTAAAATCTTGGAATCGTTACCTATACAGCAAGTCTGCCATCTGTCTCATTTAATGAACAGAACAAACCTGATTGAGAGGAATTTGTCTTCATTAGAACAAACTAAAACGCACACTGCAATGCTGAGGAAAACTGTCATTCTTTTCTAAATTAAGACACAAAATAGTACCAAGTAATCTGTACATGTTGGAAAAAAAAATATTGAGAATAATAAATGGACTTGAATGTTAATTGCTGTGTCCTCCAATACAGTATACATATCGGGTAACATTTTGGTAGGGAGTCATGCAACACATACTTTCAGTAAGGTGTTAGGTGAGTCACAGAACAGCCAGCTACATAGCAAATAAATGTCAGCTTTCTAAATATGCTTGGATAGTTTTGTTAAGCTTAACTGTAACATGAAGTTTCAGGAAATGACTAAATTTGTACTGCAAAAGAGAATTTGCCAACAATCCTCAAATTTCAGAGCAGATTATCAGTTGGTATAAACTTTCTTGGCAGCATTAATAACTCATACTGTAAAAGTTTATAACAGCTGAAGATCTGTCCTTCAGCCTTCTACACCTTTTTCTATTCTCCGAGTTTCTGCTTAATTCAAGTTTTACAGAGAATCAGATTTGAAACAGTGCTTTGACTGATAGCAGAACTAGAGATGTGACTGCAGAAAGATGGTGTTACACATTCACTAAGGGCTGAGCCAGGTACAAGCAGTGTTTTTTTGTTTTGTTTTGTTTTTAAAGAAGCTGATTTTCAGTTTTCAGGACCTGAAACTGGAATTGTATAAAGAAATATTTGTGAATAGATATTTGTATGAGTGACATAGAGTGATTATGTATAAGAATTCCTGGTGTTGCTGGAGGTATTATTGATTGGGCCGATGATCCCAGCTCTTTCCATAGAGATTTTTGACTCAAAAAATTGAAATTAATGCATTTTTTGATGATCACTTATGATCCCAAATTGCTCTCTAAAATTGAACACTTTATTACCTGGATTTGGTGAAGGGTCTTTACAGTGCTAGGATATGACACTAACTACTCTAAACAATTTCCAGTGGAGCTGTATCAGTTAAAACCATGGAAATTATGCCTGTTTTTATTTAACACCTGCTTTCTTTCAGCAGTATAATAGAGCCTGTTAAGAAGATGATATTTACAGAATCACAGAATTTCTAGGTTGGAAGAGACCTCAAGATCATCAAGTCCAACCTCTGACCTAACACTAACAAGTCCTCCACTAAACCATATCGCTAAGTTCAACATCTAAACGTCTTCTAAACTCCAGGGATGGTGACTCCACCACTTACCTGGGCAGCCCATTCCAATGCCTAACAAACCTCTTGGTAAAGAAGTTCTTCCTAATATCCAACCTAAAACTCCCCTTTGCGCAACTTTAGCCCGTTCCCCCTCGTCCTGTCACCAGGCACGTGGGAGAACAGACCAACCCCCACCTCGCTACAGCCTCCTTTAATGTACTTATAAAGAGCAATAAGGTCGCCCCTGAGCCTCCTCTTCTCCAGGCTGAACAAGCCCAGCTCCCTCAGCCGCTCCTCGTAGGACTTGTTCTCCAGACCCCTCACCAGCTTCGTCGCCCTTCTCTGGACTCGCTCAAGCACCTCCATGTCCTTCTTGTAGCAAGGGGCCCAAAACTGAACACAGTACTCGCGGTGCGGCCTCACCAGAGCCGAGTACAGGGGGACGATCACTTCCCTAGGCCTGCTGGCCACACTGCTTCTTATGCAAGCTGTTGGCCTTCTTGGCCACGTGAGCACACTGCTGGCACATATTCAGGTGACTATCCACCAATACTCCCAGGTCCTTCTCCACCAGGCAGCTTTCCAACCACTCATCTCCCAACCTGTTGCTCTGCTTGGGGTTATTGCACCCCAGGTGCAGGACCCAGGACTTGGCCTTCATACAGTTGATCTCAGTCCATCAGTCCAGCCTATTCAGATCCTCCTGCAGAGCCTTCCCACCCTTGAGCAGATCGACACGCACCTAGTTTGGTGTCATCTGCAAACTTACTGAGGGTGCACTTGATCCCCTCATCCAGATCATCAATAAAGACATTAAAGAGGACCGGCCCCAGTACTGAGCCCTGGGGAATACCACTAGTGACTGGCCTCCAACTGGACTTGACTCCATTCACCACGACTCTTTGGGCCCGGCTATCCAGCCAGTTTTTAACCCAACAAAGCGTATGCCAGTCCAAGCCACAAGCAGACAGTTTCTTGAGGAGAATGCTGTGGGAAACGGTGTCAAAAGCCTTGCTGAAGTCAAGGTAGACCACATCCACAGCTTTTCCCTCATCCACCAAGCATGTCACTTTGTCATAGAAGGAGATCAGGTTCGTCAAGCAGGACCTGCCTTTCATAAACCCATGCTGACTGGGCCTGATTGCCT
Organism: Netta rufina; assembly: GCF_964035555.1. Classification (NCBI taxonomy): domain Eukaryota; kingdom Metazoa; phylum Chordata; class Aves; order Anseriformes; family Anatidae; genus Netta; species Netta rufina. The sequence continues at coordinate 121,763,889 of NC_140124.1, forward strand.
GGTTGCCCTGTAAGTGCCACATGATGACACTCAAGATAATCTGCTCCATGAGTTTCCCTGGCACTGAGGTCAAACTGACAGGCCTATAGTTTCCTGGGTCTGCCCTCCGGCCCTTCTTGTAGATGGGCGTCGCTTTTGCTAGCCGCCAGTCAACTGAGACCTCCCCCGATAGCCAGGACTGTTGATAAATGATGCTAAGCACCTTGGCCAGCTCCTCTGCCAGTTCTCTCAGTATCCTTGGGTGGATCCCATCTGGCCCCATCGATTTGCATACATCCAAGTGCCGTAGCAGGTCACCAACAATTTCCTCATGGATAGTGAGGGCCACATTCTGCTCCCCATCCCCTGCCAGCAGCTCAGGGTACTGGGTATCCAGAGAGCAACTGGTTTTGCCGCTAAAGACTGAGGCAAAGAAGGCATTAAGCACCTCCACCTTTTCCTCATCTTTTGTAACTAAGTTCTCCCCCTGCATCCAGTAAAGGCTGGAGATTCTCCTTAGTCCTCCGTTTAGCATTGATGTAGCCTTGTTTCAGCCCTGTCCCCTTTCTTACCTAGTTCAAAGCCCTCTCAATGAGCCCCGCCAACTCCTGGCCCAGGATCCATTTTCCCCTAAAAGATAGGGACCCGTCTGCAGCCATCAGGCTGGGTGCCGAGTAAAGTGCCCCATGGTCAAAAAAAAAAAACAACAAAATTTCTGTGTTGGCACCAGCCCCGGAGCCACGTGTTTAACAGGTGGGCTTTCCATGTCCTCTCTGTACCCCTCCCTGCCACCGTGTGGATAGACGAAAACACCACCTGTACTCCCACTCCATCCACTAACTGTCCCAGTCCCCTAAAGTCCTGTTTGATGGTCTTCAGGTTTCTCTCTTCAATGTCATCACTGCCAGTCTGGACTATTAAAAGAGGATAATAGTCAGAGGGGCAAACCAGGTTGGGAAGCTTTCTGGCAATGTCTGACCCCCAGCAGACTTCCCTACGGGTAGGGTCAGGCCGACAAATAGAGCACTCTGTTCCCCTGAGAAGGGAATAGCCCACAACAATCACCCTTCTTTCTGTCCTGGTAGTTCTGAGGCGTGGAGTTGACTTCCTCGCCCTAGGCACCCTCCTGGGTACATTTTCTCCCTCTTCCTCAGCTACTGGTCTCTCAAGCTCCAGGGCCTCAAACCTGTTGCATAAGGGCACCTGGGAAGGTGAGGCCGGTGGGGGGGCATCGCCTGCAATGTCGAGCAGGGACCTGTTTCCATTCCTCCTCAACTTCTAGGTCCCCTCCCTCTGTCCAACAGCAGCAGGGCAGGGGGTCCACCCCTGTTTGGGGTGTCTCACCCCAGTACCAGTCCTTCAGGCTGTGCAGGGAGTTGCTCCACAAGTCTATCTCGCGCTCACACTCCCTGATATCCCTCAACCTCTTGACCTCCTCCTTGAGTCCTGCCACCAGGCGGACCAGGTCGTCCACCTGCTCGCACCTCACGCACACAGTCTCTGTGCCCCCCGCAGGTGGTAGCAACAGGCTCAGGCACTCCCTGCATCCGGAGACCTGAACTGCCGCAGTTTTGAGCGGGCAGTCGGTCTGGGTGTGTACAGACTTCCTAGAGAGAGCAGTGTGCCTGGTGTACACCACTGCAGCTGAGCTAGTGGTAGACCGCCATTAGAGAAGGTGTTCGTATGGGCGGGGGGAGCGTTCTGCCCTTCCTGCTTGCCCTGCCTGTGCGAACTGCCGCACCACGCCCTTCTGACGCGCCATGCCCTGTTTGCCCGTCCTGGTCGCTGAGCTCCCTAGGGGCAGCTTTTGAAGGGCCGGGGAGGGGGCGCTGCTGGCTCCGCCTATGCCACATTCTCGCCTCGTTCACCTCCCTCACGAGGGCTGCCGGGTCCTGGCGGCTCCCTCGAGTGCTGGAAAAATCAGCCCTGCCTGTCCAATCCCCCGCTCCGCTGCAGAACGCGTCTGCCCCGGAGCCGATCGCCTCGGCAAGTGGCTTAACACATATTTAACACATATTAGTAAGAATATCAGAGTCTGAAGAGTATGGGAGCTGGCTAATGTGTGACAAAATTAACTTTTCCTGTCTAAAGCTGTGGAACCACACATTTGGGCCACTCAGAAGGACATAGCCCTTCCTGAAGAATGGCAGATTTTCTCCCAGATAAAAAACAGTGGCTGTTTTGTCTTTCAAACGCCTTTCGATTAAGGCTTCTTTCATTCTTTGCAGCTGCCCCACAGGGATCTGCTCCATGTTTAGGTCTTGAGTTTCACCTCTCCATACAGTTGTCCACAGTTCAGGCATAGCAAAACCTCCTTCACCTTCAAGCACCACATTGGCAGGTGTATTTTTACAGTGGCAACTGCTCTGTGCTTCTCTGCACCCGGCTGTCTGTCTGCCTTTCATGTGGGGATTATCTGATTAAAAAAAGCCAACCCAGCAATCTATCAAGTTCCCTTAACAGACTTTGACAGTGGCAAACAAAAATTGACATCCCAAACTAATTGGCCTGCCTCCTTGTAGAATCAGTCTCATCTAGTTTAATTATAATAAATTACAACCTGGGAGCTCTTTTGTAAACTGAAGAAGTTTCTTTTCAACTTGGCAAAATGTTCCTTCCACATACAGCTCCCACATCTGCAGGCCATTTTTTCTCACAAACAAATTCAGCTCTTACCCACCATGCCAAATGCCTTGATAGAAACCAGTTCTTTAGTGCCTGAAACAGCTATGGGCCATATTATTGCTCACCAGAACAATGCCTTTAGAGTAGGGTGGCTGAGTTCACATCAGAGGTTTGATGGGATAGCACTGCATGGTATAGAGGATGCCCAACATCCATACAGCCTTAATGAGCGCTCTCTGTCCTCTCTATCCAGGGAGCTGACTTTGCCTGAAGTATAACTGGTGATAAACCTGAAAGATTAGTTAATTTGCACTGAAATAGGGTTTACAAGCATTATGGACAATTGGGATTCAGATCTATGCAATGAGCACATGAAGAAGATGCTTCAGATCAAGGTTACTGCTGCAGGATTAGCCCTTAGAGCTTTATCTGCATTATATTCTGGTGGTCTGCTCACAGCCTCTCAGGGTGTCCCTGATCACCCTGGTGTACCAGCAATACTCTGCTTCACTGTAACCAGTCACAAGGCTGTCCTTACTTAGCAGCTAAGGACGACACAGATCAAGCCTGTACAGCTTGCTGTTTGACAACTACATATAAGATGTGCTTCTTTCCCTGTGTCGATAAGCAATGGCTGATAAATGATGGTTTCTCACCATAATTTCCATTTTCTTCATATAAGTCATAATTTGAATGCTTTTCTTTGATTTTAAACAAATTAAGCATCTGGATTTAATTCCTTCCTCCACATGAATACCTGCTAGTTGGTCACACACATTACACAGTTCCGTGTGTGACAGCTTTGTGGCATAGCTGCTATTGCATGGTCTATTGCCTGTCAAAGCCAGCAGCAGACTCGGGAGATAGTCTCACTAAACAGCATCCATGCATAAATAATACTGGGAAGGCAAAAAGGATTCTCCTTGTTTTGCTTATTCCTCTGGGACCTAATATCACAGCTTTAAGCCTTCTGTCCCAGTTTCCTATTTATTTCACACCAGTCTTATGCAAGCATGCTTTCAAAACACTCACATGAGTCCTTGCCAAGCAGACTCGCTGAAGCTGAATTATAAGTTGGCTGAATATGACTCAAAGTGTAATCTAATTTCTCTTTTTCCACATCATTGCGTACCTGCCCAATTAGTAGAGCATCATATGCAAGGAAAGGTTACAGCATTTCCTAGTATTCCATACTTGGAATGAGAACTGTGCTACACACAGGCAAGCAGATCTGCACCCCACGCTGTACAACACATCACTAGGGTGTATCGATCGTACTTTATCTGTATAGCCAGAATCAGAATGGCAAGCAGATACAAAGACCCAAGTGTTTGTACAGAAAAGCCAGCAGCTCATCTAAACAACCTTGGTCTGATATTCATAATCCACGCAGCAGTACGTTGTTTTTCTTAGCAAGTAAAGCTGCCTGGCTTAAAGGTTACAGCCAGATCCTCAGGTGTGTGATAACCTTCTGTTTTGCTCTTACACATATATATTCACACCCATGTTTTGGTTTATAAAGGCCATAAGTCTGTTTGCTCTGAAGTTTAGATGAGCAGCTGTATCTAGACTGCTGTGGGAAGTGTTCCTTGGAGTGTTTTAGAGACCAGAATAACTCCTATGGAGACCACTGCCTGCCTGCAGGAGCACACATAAGACCCATCCAGGCTGGCAGCTCTGGAGGAAACCCAGAGGAGCCTGGGGCTCAGAGACAACCAAATGGCCCTGGCTACCACAGCCAGCTCCCACCTCTAGGCTCTGTGGCCTGCATCAGCCTGCTGGAAACAGCCCTGAGGGCCCCATCGGGGCTCTCCCCTGCTTTGCTCGAGGCTGCATTTAACTGTATTTAAACCCAAGCCCTGAGATGTGCTGTGGCCCTGCCTGCGACTGGCCAAGGACCTGCCTGACCCTGACTCCCATGTAGAGTACCTTGTCCAGTCCTGGGCTCCCCAGTACAAGAGAGACTTGGAGCTACTGGAGAGAGTCCAATGAAGGGCCATGAAGATGATGGTGGGGCTGGAGCACCTCTCCTCTGAGAAAAAAGCTGAGAGAGATGGATCTGTTCAGCCTGGAGAAGAGAAGGCTTGGTATAGACATTATGAACCACTTTACAGTGCAGATGATGTACCACTGGCACAGGATTCCCAGAGAGGTTGTGAAGTCTCCCTTCTTGGAGATATTCAAAAATCATTTGGACTTTTCCTGGGCAACCTGCTCTGGGTGGCCCTGTTTAAGCAGCAGGTTGGACCAGAAGGCCTCTAGAGGTGCCTTCCAACCTCAAACACTCTGTGATTCTGTGATGATCACTGAGGCCCCTTCCTGGCTCCACCTCAGACCTGCCTTGTCGTGGCCACTTTTTCTGGTGGTCACTCTTCTTGTTGGGCACAGGGGGAAAGGGCCCATCACCTGTGGTTCCTGGCTTGCCTTCACTTCCTAAGCATCCTTCTCCCACTTCCCCTGACAGAGGCTTACCTTTTTTTGTTTGTTTGTTTTGGTTTTGTTTTTTTTTGTTTTGTTTTGTTTTGTTTTTTTTTTTTTTTTTTTGTTGTTGTTTTTGTTTTGTTCTGTTTTGTTTGTTTTTCCTATATAAAGTATCCTGCACTGACAAAATAACCTTCCTTTTGCATCCCTTCACCACAAGGACTCTGGTGATGAAAATAAGATGGATATAACAGACTGTGTTTACAGGGGATGAAAGAACCTGGCATGTAGTCCATTTACTGATTTATGGCTTGCCAGAAAGTTTTCCAAATCTGCCAGAAACCTTAGTGTTAGGATTAGAGAGGTTTTGTCCTTCTTTCCTCAAGCCAGCAAATATGAAAATCTGTGCTCAAAAAATGAGTTTCTAATGATGTTTGATATGAAGTCAAGTGCTCTTACAAAGATATTCTTATACAAATTTAGACTCCACCTTTTTAAAAGTGTTGTGTGTTTGGGGAAGTATTAGACTCAATCATGTAATTAACAGATGTGTGAAAAGTATCTGATTCAAAAGACAATCCTATAGCTCTGTCCAGTTATTAAGAAATTAAACCTGTGACTATTCTTAACCCAGTAAATCTATTTCACGTTACAAGAACCTGAAAGGAAAATCAAACCTAGCCCTGTGAAAGAATAAAGATTTGAGGAAACAAATAAATAAATCAGACAAAAGGGATCATTCTAAAAGAAAAAGTAGATAATGAAAAGCAAACTTGAAAAAATAAAAAAAAAATATATGATTTTTATTTAACATCATCAGGAAGCGGTATACTCAAAATGATTATTTGCTAGAATGAAAAGAACCACAGCACACATGCACACAAATATATACCTTTGTCACCACTTTTATCATAGTGTAGGGTTTCTAAAACCCTGACAAGTTTTACAGCCTGCCTTTCAGCATTAAAATTTAATATGCCAAGGACTATGATCTACAAAGGAGTATTAAAATGAAGGCTTGACACTTCTTCTGCCATCGCAATGTGCACATTATGCCACCTCATGGTTAGTGGCAGAAACACCACATTCAAGATTGATATTTCAAAAATATAGCAGAAGAAAAAGAATAGCACTTCTCCTTCATCAGCATATATTGCTGAAATGTCAGAAGTCCCACTGGGACCAATCAACACAAAGTGCTAATATCTAATCTGTGAATTATATACAGTATGAAAGGACAAAACACTGCAAAACATACCTCCTTTTAACAGTTGAATTTGCTGTTTTACTGCAAGCAGATTGCTAACATAACAGATAATCCAAATCTGACTTGATAGCACCCCACAGACAACTCCTCCTATGGAACTAAATTCTCATGTTTGCCTGGTTTTGGTAGGTTGCCATTAACTGAAAGCACATAGTGCTATCATCTCCAGGAAGTATCATTTCCTTGCTTCTATCACTCTAGTAAGAGGAAATATTATTTTGTATATATTGTAGTTATCCACTTACAAGTTGGATAACTAATATGAAATTCCAGCCCTGGATGTGGATAATAAACACCTAATTATCAGACTAGTGTTTTAGGGTGACCTAAACATCTTATAGTAAAAAAAGAAAAAAAAAAATTCAAAAGCTCAGGAGAATATAATTTACACTTCAGTTCATAATACACTAGCAATTACTAGATTATATGTTTACATCAGAATAAGTTATATAGTGAAGTAGTAATTGGAGCTAGTGGAGCTAGGAAACGAAGAAACAGTGTACAGTCAGGTAGGTGATGTACAGCCTCTCAGCTACACCAAAATCATTTTGGAGAAAATGTTTGCTGAAACCAATGGCTTGGATTCAGATGAATATGAGCTTGAATACAAATGAGTAGAAATAGATTAATCTCATTTAAGTTTAGGAATTTATCTTAAATATCTAAATTTAAGAGCCCAGTCACCTGACGTGGTAATCAAGCTCTTAATTTGGGCATCTGAGTCCCACTCAGAGTTAGGCCAGAGGAATGTAAAACAAATGTACTTCCAGATCGTTTGTTTTTACTTTCCTGATCTTTCAATGAAGCATGCTCAGCTTCAGACAGTTCTGAGTATGGCCAATTCCTGAATATCTAAAGAAAACTAAATAGACAAAAACCGCATTTAAAACAAAACATTTATTAATCAGGCAAACACATGCCAACTTGAAAACTGGAAATGAGGTGTCAAAAATATGTCTTTCTGGTTTTTTTTGGTTGGTTGGTTTGTTGGTTGTTTCTGTTTCTGGTTAGCTACAAACCAGATAACCAATCCAGAACACATGAGAAATCATAGAATCATAGAATCACTCAGGTTGGAAAAGACTTTTAAGATCATCCAGTCCAACCTTTAACCCAGTACTAAAGTCCACCACTAATCCATGCTACTGTGTTCTAAATCTACACGTTTCTTGAAGAATGGTGATTCTTGGGCAGCCCTGTTCCAATGCCGCACAGCCCTTTCAGTAAAGAAATTTCTCCTAATATCCAACCTAAACCTCCTCAGCGCAACTTGAGGCCATTTCCTCTTGTTTTATCAGTTGGTGCTTGGGAGAAGAGCCTAATCCCCACCACCCTACAAGCAATTGTTTATTAAAGTAAAACAGAATATATGTTGCTAATTATGCCAGTTTTAAAATTTACACCGCATAACTACCTAAGAGCCCTGAAATCTCTTTCTGGAGATTGTTTAAAGAAGGAGATAGTGTGTGCAGCAAATATGACAATGTAGTCAGAATTTACTGGGAATAAAAGAGCTATAAGCTGTGCATTCTTTCCCTACTTCCAGTTTCTGGGATAAATTTGGCCATCCATGAATAATGTATTGCAAGAATAGCTCCCTACCTTTGATATTCATTCTGTTCATCCAGTGGAACTATTATGACTCTCAGTCTGCTCTGTGTGACAGATAATTATGCATACCATTAGTCAGTATGTTAGAAGTAGGGGGCCCTTAATAAACAGAGTCTCTGCTTTGAAATTGCATGCAAATGACTTCCTGGCATTGGCTAGAATATCCACGCAAAAGCTATCTTCTGAAAACACTCACATCCTCTATAATGATCTTTAAAATGACTGATGAAAACTTGCTTGGGCCAACACATTAGTAAATAATGGTGTGTAGATATGTCTTTGTCTTCCTGGAGAAAAATGAAAACAGCTTCTTCAGTGGATGTGGCTACTTATTGTACTTTAGTACAGCTGTTACTTCAGGTCCAAGCCTTACAAAGAAACAAAGAAGAAAATGCAGCTCTTTTCCCTTTATGCTATGAAACTGCAAAGCAGGAATGCTGAAACTTTAAGGAAACAGAAGGTACTTGGATTTTTTCTGAAGAAGCAACACTGCCCACTAGTGAGACCTCACCCTAATAGTCCAAACTGTAGTTGTGTCTGTGACATGAAGTCCTGCTTTGAGACTTGGGCTATGCTCTTTAATCTCTTGCTACCACATTCCTCTGAGAAATGAGAATAATAATTGTTATGTAACATTTGTCCACAGAAACAGGATTTCACTCATATTTGACATTTAATTTAGTGGAGCCACTGACTATAAAACACAACGTTTTGTATGGCAGCTGTATCAGTTGCTCCCAGGTCATGTTCTGAGATTCAACTTCTCTTGACTTCAACTGGGAACTACCATGTAGCTGCAAAGAGAAAATCATTGGCAAAGGACCAGAGCTGGACCTCCTTCACAAAGCAAACCTGTGCCAGCACCAACCTCTTTCCCCTTCCCCTCTCCTTCCCTGAGCCCAGCCTGATAAAAGGAGGCCTGGGGCCTGCCCATGGCTATGTTTAAGTGTAAAGATGAGAGCACAGCAGCTGCTCAGGGTCTGTGCTGCCTAGTAAACTCAAGTAAGCTGTGGCCTCAAGCACCAGTGCTGACTGAACCAACATTGCTGTCACTAATCCCTTGGTATAGTTCTGAGCCAGGCCTGCTGGTACTCTTCCAGTCAGTGCATGCATGGCTTAGCTTGGGGGAAAACATGGGCCAGGGACTGTCCCCGGTAGTCAGTATGGATGGATATCAACTAACTAAAGTCCACTTTAGGCTTTAGTAGCTTTTGGATAAGCTGCACTGAGACATTTGACCAAGAAGTTAGATCATAGGCCCTGGCCCACTTTATTTTCTGTACCACTGTGACCACAATGGCAGCTGAACTGGAGGTTTGTAACCTACACAAAGGGACAGGCATGTCTGTGGTACCACTACCACTTGGCAAAGCTTCAGTGCCTGGACACCAGCCTCAACACCAGACCCAACAGCAGGGGCAGGAGGCTCACTACAACCCTGGGGCTCCTCTTCCTTCAGCCTGAATGGACAAGACACGGAGAGGCAGTCCGTATGGGGCGGGGGTTGAATTTTGGCTACGCTTGAGCTCAGTGTAGGTGGAAGGCTCATAAGGTCTCCCTTGCCTTTTCTTGAGCACTTTTTCTTCCCTTTATATACATTAATTTTGAAAGGTTTATCAAAGACGGAAACATAAGAAGGGGAATATTCTATATTCAGAGGGGAGAAGTAATTTAGAATAAAGATGCCAGTCACAGAGAGGTTAGCTCCAAGGGCAGTGCAAGGAGCAAAACCCAACAGGCAAGAAAGAGAACTAGCAGGAAACTAACAGAAAGGGTTGGACTTTTGCATTACATTCATGTTTCTGATATTTTTTTCAAGATGTCTTATGAGGGTTTGCAATTTGATAGTCATGTTGGCCACCTTCATAAAGAGAGATGAAATTATTTGTCCTTTATTAAATATGAGGATTATATATAACAGATTGTGCCACCTTTTTCACACACAACAATGGCTTTTCTTCATGGACAAAGTAAAAGATTTCAGTTATTGGGAGCTACACATGAAAGTATATTACTGTGGGGCATGAGGTTTTCTTTTTCATTTTCAGCTGGATAAACTAATTAACCATAGCTAAGTTCAGGAACTAAAAATAATGTGTTGTCATTTACAGGACTGCTTTATCTACATCTCTTTTTCCCTCAGGGAAAAAATGAGAAATGAGGGGGGAAAAAAAAAAAAAAAAAAAAAAAAAAAGCAGCCACAAGACCTTCCACATTAGGAGACACAAGTAGAAATGTATTATTCTCCACTTCAGAAGTGCTACTGAACACTGGAAAGTAAAGTATAAAATCATAGACAGGAAATGTGATATGGTCTCCAGAGTTTGCCTTCACTCAGTTAAAAAGTAACTGAGAGATAGAGATAGTACTCCATGTTGCTGTTAACATGATATGAGATCGTATTGCCTGCACACTAACCCAGTGTTATGTTGACTTGCTGTTCTTTTTTTTTGCAAGGGATCTTTTCTGTAGGGCTGCAGTGTGGCCCTTGCTCCTGTATATATCCTTTCTCCCCAGCCAGAAATTACACCTGTTCGGCACCATTTGGGATCATTATCTGAGAACTTGTGATCTTTCCCAGATTTCTAGCAATCTCATAATCTTTTGGGGTGGGTTGCCTTGTAGTGAGTGGTGTTTTTGATCATGCTGTAAATTAACAATTCTTGGCTTGTTTGGTGTGAATACACAGGCTGTTAATACAGTAGATGTTAAATTCAATACCCCTAGGACACATCCAACTCGGACACGGTGTACTTAATGCTATATAGCATGTACGTATTTGGGTGACCCTGCAGATGCAGATCTGCAGACCCTGCAGACTCTAAGTTTTCTGTCTTTTAAACTGGCCCCAGTGACAGTAATAAAGATGATTACCAATGATCAGAGCCACAGTAACAGCTGAGTTAGTACCTGCTGAAGTGACGCGCACCCTGTCCCTTCAGTACATTCAGTGAGCTCCAGTCACTGCTTGCTCTGGATTAAATCTCTATATAGTCCAGGAAGAGGCTATCATAAATAGGAGTGCCTCTGTGCACATGCACCAGGCACTCTGCATCTCAGTCCTCTTTGTTTAAAATCGGCGTTCTGTACATCAAGTGAATAAAGTGTGACTGTAATGATTTGCTATTTTATCCACTTTCCATTCTCTACTGCACAGGAGACTAAAGGGTCATTAGGAGCAAAGAGACATAAAATAAAATGAAATACACCAAACTTAAGTTCTCCTGCTGACTCCTCCTAGCTGGCGGTGGGGCCATGGTTCTTCACGCAGTGCACATACTGCACTCTGTGCTGAGACTGGAAGGAACCCCAAGGGGAGAAGCTGCCCTGTGACCATTGACAGATGCCACGTGTTAACATCACTGCACTTTTCCACTTGTCCCTGCAAGGAACGAGGGAAAGGGAGGGTAGTGCAAGTCATAGGTGGCAAAGGAGAGGTGGCACAACTGAGAAGTTGCACATTTCAGTCTCCCCTTTTTCCTGAGAGAGATTAAATCCTTGCTATGTGGTGCCAGTGCTGTCCCTTCAGTGCAGCTGAGAGGGTTGACGGACAGGGCCTGTCAGAGCCACGCTCATGGGCTGTATATGGAGGAGCTACCACCTTCCTCTTGATAAAGTCATTTCCACTGTGTGATGAGGCCTGGTACAATGAAATTGCAAGTCAGTGATACCTCACCCCAATTTTTTTCCCTCATGAGGTATGGGGAGGCCACAGAATTGGTGCTACATAAGGTTCTTCCTACAGTATAGGGTTTAGGGACTATTCTCCTTTATCTTGGCCTTTTCCCAGTGTTTTGCTAGTCGAAGCAGGTTATCAGCACTGATGGTCAAATGGTAGCTACCTCCTGAATAGACTGAGAAGAAATCATCAGCAAGGATTTAAATCCTTCAGGTGCTGCACTTGGCAAGCAGTCTAATGACTGAAATCTACAGGTATTTGTTCAAATCAACAAAAATAAGAGCCAGCCAGTAACTCAAACACCTGAAGTAACTCATAATGTTAACTGACTACAACTGCCATGTCTTGCTTCAGCTTACATCCAAGACCTAAGGGCTAGTTTCTTTTATGGCACTGATGTATTCCTTCTCATTTCCATATGTTTGCTGTATTACAGCAGCTGCCGTAACAAATCCCACCACGCTTGTTACTGTGCATATGCATAACAGCTTGCACCAGGCAGAAGGCACGGTAGGAAGAAAGGCAAACGCAGGCAGAGGAAGGAGAGGCAGCTCACCACCTCCAGCCACGCAGAAGGTCTGGCTGATGTTGGTCATCCTCTGACATTGCCTTACAACTCTGTTTTTGGAGAGAACTCTGGGCTTTCCCCGCCCTCTTAGGAGAGAAACAGGCAAGGCATGGTGGTGGAGAGTGCAACAGAGGGTGTAGAACAGGGAGTCAAGGTGACCACCTTGAATGCTTGCTCAGGTGAATCCCTCCCTGGGCTGCCTGGATTCCACATCAGAAGGCATGGTTGCCTCCTCTGTCTGAAACTCTCTGCATGCTGTCACACTCTCCCACTTACCCTGGCAACGTTGGACGATGACATTCACTGTGCTACAAGTTAGGGTAGCTCTATAGTCCACTGGCTGAGCAAGGGCCCTATCTCCAGGTGGAGATGTTCGCAGTGCACTGAGGAGCTAACAAGGTTAAGTGGCCTGAAGGTGTTGAGGAGGACCCAGCCTGTTCGCAGTGACTCACTCAGTGTTATTTATCACCAAAGCAGCCTGCAGCTTAACTGTAATGATGAAAATAGAGCTGTTGAAGACAAAAGAGGAAAGAAGATTGGGTCATAATCAGAAATGTCTAGAAAGCATGAGGTTTTTCTACTGGAAAATGAGCAAATTTCATATTTTCAAATGAGCAAATTTCATGAGCAAATTTCCATAGTTAATGGCATCAAATCAAAATGCTTTGCAGATGCATAATATAGCAAGGCTCAGTGAATGTGAGAACAGCAGATGGCTTATATACATCTGAGGAGTTTTTTAATATTAAACAAATAAATGAAGATTGGAGAGGAGTGTCAGTCACACATCTTGTTGCATGTTTAATCAGGCAGATGAGACATCCCAAATTTTAATTGTCTCAATTTTTTAGTACTCCAATCTAATTTCAAATTGCATAAATGACACACTTTAATTTTTCTTGTCTGGTATGAAGTCTTGGTATCTAGATTATAATTTATCAATAAGTTTTACAGGACACAGAAAAAAAACCAACTACCAAAAATCCTACTACTCATTAAAGTATGAGATCATGTTTCTTTATAATTACTTCTCAAATAATTAATCATCCATCTGTTTGGATTATATTCTTCAGTGCTATAGTTGAGTTAAAAAACATGCAATGAATTCATGGCAAGCATAGCAGGAAGCTGTGCTAGAAGAATAAAAATGATGTTTGTTACTGATTTAGAGGCTGCAGCAAAGCCCATAATAAAGATGACAGTTTACCCCTTCATTTACCATCTGGGGTCATCTGTCTTGTAACTAAAAACTGAGCATAACTATGCTTTTTTTTTTTTTTTTTTTTCCAGGATTTTTTTTTCCTCCCAGTAATCCCTAGTCCTAATGCCACTGTATAAAAATGCCCTCCCTCCTTGACGTGAGAGCAACTGATCCCAGGAGAGGTTTGCTTAGTGCTACCCATAGCAGCAAGTAGGATAAATGTCGGGAATACAACATATCCACTTCCAGCAGAGAGGTTTATTGCGACCACTGCCATCCTTCTTCTGCCACACAACTGTAGGGCAGCGGCAGGGAAGCACGGATGCTCTTGGGAGGGATATCCACGCAGGAGAAGATGTTGAGGATGCCACACTTACAAGCTTGGCTGTTCGCTTCCTCAAAGGTCATGGGAATAGAGACAACAAATTGAAAAAGGGAGCAGGAGTGTGCTAAAAGCCTCAGAGGAAGCACTACTATACTATCAAGGCCCCAAGGAACAAAAGAAAGAAAGAAAAAAGAAAGAAAGAACAAAAAAGGAAAAGGAAAGAAAAAACTATTTTGACAAGATAAAATTTCTGACTAGAAATCATTTCATTGTGCTGTATGGGTATTAATTTTATCTCTCATGGAAAATGCAGGAAGGCAGAACATTATTTGACACCTCATGACCTTTCTGAATATTGTGTTAAATCCTTTATGTCATTCATAATGAATGACACATATATATGGCATGTTTTGTGCACCCGTCTGCACTCAGACATGGCACTGTCAAATACAAGCCTGTTGGGCTTGCTCTGCATTTGGGAAGGTGAAACTCTCCTAAGCTGTTTGAGTGAGACGTGACAGATGAGGTGTGATTTGTGAAACCCTGACGTGTCAAGCCTAATCTGCCACATAACTTGTCATTTGTATTTTTCACCTATGTAATCCCATGGTCTGACTGACACAGGCAACCAAACAGGAGAACAAAACATCGCTGAATCTGAACACGAGTTGGTCCAGGATTTTGACTGGGGCAAGGAGGGAGTTCCTCACATGACCATCACTATCTACACTGAGACTTCACACAAGCAGTTGCTAAAAGGATGGTTTATAAACTAGCCTGGACTCCCTTGTCAAATGCTCCAGTGAGAAATCTGGGGAGGCAAAAGATTCCCAGTAAGCCCTGCTATTCAAGCAGATGTTATCTGCTTTGGTGTTCCCTATGTTGATGTGATACAATTCAGTTTATTTTCAAATTAAATCGATGTATAAAATATACTTTCGTCTGTACCATAATTATTTCCCACTTGCTGCCCTAAGGTGTGGCTGAAAGCCACAGTACACCCACAGTGCAAGTTTCTCTTCTAGTCTGATTAAAACAGTTGGAAATTGGTCCAGATTCATTCCTTTGACTTGCCTCAGCCCCCTGGCTGTAGAAAACAAAGAGGAAACTTCTCTTTAGTTTCTGAATGGGTTTCTTAGGGAAGCCTTACAAACAACTAAAGGAGGGCAAGAGTATTGACAGTTAAGACTAAAAGGACACAAACAGCATTTGTGTTCAAGTGCTGCCTAACCACAGCGCACACTAGGATGGCTTGAGCTGCAGCTTCAGACAGCACAGGCTGCTGCCTCTGTTACTTGCTGCTTCCTTTCCCCCAGCTCTGCAGCAGGCTCCAACTAACGCATCCACCGGCGCTTCTAAGCCAGGGAGCTTCCAGGCTTGCTCAAACACTCAGCGTGCTCACAAACCCAATACACTTGTTTGCAAGCATCTGAAGTGGAACGCTGTGTCTTGCGTTTCTTTGAAAGCTTTCTCTAAGTGGGATTAATTTGGGAAGACTACAGCAGCTGTTGCTGGATGAAGTAGTGGCTTCACTGGCGGGTACAGTAACTAGGCTGCCTGAGGAGCTGTGAAGTACCATGGGCCGCAAGAACCCAAGTAGAAAAACTACAAGGATGTGTTTGAACTCATCCCTGTGAGGCATGAGAAACCTGAAGTAAAGTTTGAGAGGCTAGGGATAAAGGGTGAAACAGCTTCTGTTTCTAACAGAAAAACTTTTTTTTTTTTTTTCTCAATTTGTTGGCATAACAAAGAAACAAAGCTGGTGTGGGTGTAACTCTAGAAACAGGTTTACTGGTACTCTTGATTGAATGGATAGGCTGAGATGCTTCTCGGAAATATTGCAAAGATGATTATAACCTGTTTACAGTGCTGCCTCAAGAATGCCATAGGGAGAAACTAATTTCCTAATGTGTTCCTAGCTAGAAAATTACCACTTCAGGTTTTCTGTTGTTGTTGATCTCTTCAGGAAAATAGTAAAAAAATTACACACATATAAAATCAGCTTTTGGACTGCTGTAACAGGGAAAAGACTATGAAATACCTTACAGCCTAGATCATCAAATGAAGCTTTCTAATATTCTTGGGAGGTATGTAGTCCCAGGTTAATTGTACTCAGTCCAAGTACTATTGGTTATGTAAGGCTACAATTCCTAGAATTTATTCATTTAAGCCTTTTGCTCTGATTGCTTTTTGCATTTCATTTTCAGAAAGCTTGGTTGAAAGGGATGTTCATTCGCTGCATTTCTGTGAATCACAAAGAAGGGAATTTGAGTTCTTTAGCTTAAGTTCAGATGTTGCCATGTTCAAGAGCTCTTTCAAATAGTGACAGCTGGTTTTAGATGATTTGGATTTTTGTGGTGAATGGTTCTTGGAAATTTTTGGTTATATAAGAACTTATATGGAAAGTCAGCTCTTAAAACACACTGTCTACATCACAAAATAGTTGTAAACATTATGAGGAAGTGATGAAAGCTGGAATAGTATCCTGATCGACAGGTGGCCCTGGGGAAGATACTCTTCACTATTTGTCCTATAAATAAGCACTAGAGTAGGAAAGAGACCTGCCCTAGGGAAAGACACAAGGCTAGCAAGAGAAGGTAATCAATCACCTCACTGTATCTGTCAATCTGTCTTCCATGTAAGCACTCAAACCAAAATAATTTGAACCTTAATGGAATTTGAATACTAGCCAAGTTCCATAGCTTTTATGCTAGCACCACCACCAGATACATGTAAGTGAACTGCAAAGAAGAAAAAAAAAAAAGGCAAATTTAAATAATGAAATTAATTACCATGATAGAAGCGACTGTGAAATCGTCTTGCATATACCTTCTTACCACAAGCACAAACATTCTTGAGTATATGTTGGCATGTACTCTCTACTGTCTGACCACACGCTATTTTTCTCCCCCCAGGACCTTTGCCTCATAAAAGGGCAATGCAGGGATGATACAACTAGGAAACTACTCATTGCTAGTTTTCCTGCTTTTTCAAGACTTCCCCATACCTTTCTCACTGTTTCATGAAAAAAAATTAATCACATCCCTAATACATTACTAATTTTTAGAGAAATGTGCACAGAAGTACAGTACAGTCTAGCTTTCTGTATCTTTTATCCAAGTGGCATCTGCAGCAATGAATAGGATGTTCTGATGATGAATTGAAAACTGTTAAAAATTAGTCTGTAACCAAGATAAGTCAGTGCTGAAGTGGGAATTGGGTCATGGCCAGCTCCTCTAGGTACTCAGACACTGATCTGCTTTGGATTCACAATCTTGGTAGGTAATTTCACAAAACTGGTCAGTGGTGGTTTGTGTTTTTTTTTTTTCGCTTTTTTTTTTTCCGTTTTTTTTTTTTTTTATTTTATTGTTTTGTTTTTAGCCCAGGAAGCAGCTTATGAGTTAGGATCATCTTACTCTTTTATTCAGTATTTAGATCACCTACTCAGAATGTTTCTTCCCTGTAATTTCTTCCTTACCTGAAGGAATTCAAAACGGTCTTTTCCACCTCCCAGGCAAAGGTTTTCTGAGCTCAGGTTCTCACAGACTCCTGCCTAAACTCTTCTGTTTTGCATGAGTTCATTTCTTATTCATAGAAAAAGGAACCAAGACAGACGCTGTAGCTGTAGGGGAAGAACCATCACCTGGATATTGGGATTTCATTCTAATCACCTCCGGCTAATGCTCAAATGTTTTAAATATTCACTGGAATTATGATTTAATCCCAGCTCAAATAATTCTATGCTCTTGTACCCTCTCCTTCTCTTCTCCTGCCCTGCCAATCTGGCCAGTCATGCCCCTAAGGCTTCTGTCTTAGTCTGTCTCCTTCCATCTTCCTCCACATGCACAAAATCCTGGTACATATGTAGGTACCACAATACAATATGTATCCTAGTACATATGTAAATGCTACAATACAATAAGCACCCTATTCAGCATGACGCTTAAAACTTTTGACAGACCACCTCGTCTGAGTAAGAAATTGAACTACTAGTTCACGTGGGCCATCTAGTGGTAAAAAAGAAATATTACAAAGAGAAAACCAAATTTTTCTGAAAGTGTTTGAATATTATCTGCCAGATTATATTAGAGTTTACTTTACTGATCGGTGGACGCTTTCCCCACATAGCAGTAAGCAAGATGATTAGGCTTATAAACCATACTCTGAATAATATGAGAGTATGGCCAGCCTTCTCTCCAGCATTAATCCTGAAAACTACCTGTTATAATTTCTGAGAAATTAAAAACCATATTGTAAATCTTGTAATCACTTAGAGCAGTAAGAGGTTTACTGAAAGTTCCTAAAAACAATTTCAAACCCTCTCTTGGGTGCCTATATCTCTTTTTTGAATAGAGAACTTGGTGGAAGATGCCACATACACGAACAGACAGAGGCTCTTATTTCCCTGAACATAGCGGTTGCTTTGCTTACAGCTCTGGAGTTTCGGGACTTTGAGAGCACCCAACAGCTCTACAAGCCCTTCTCACCTTTACAGGGGTTAGGTTGCCTATGTCAAATGACACTGCACTTAGGACCAGATTGCTGTGAAAAGCCTGTGCAAGAAGGAGCTGTGAGCAGCTTTGTAGAAAGCTTCTGTGCCTGGCTCAGCAGCTACATTTCAGTGTATTTAAACTCAGGCTCTGGGCCCTGCCTGAACTGTGCTGTAGATACACCTGTGCCTGGCCACGGAACTCACTTATCCTGACCCTAACTTGCTGATGTGACTTTCTGGCTTGGCCTTGGACCTGCCATGTCACTAAGGACTTGTCTAGCAACCTTCAGACTGTGGCTGACCCAAGCTATTGTCACTGAACAAGTGACAAAGTTCTGCTTTCCTTACTGAAGTGCTTTCCTTACTTTCCTTCCTCCTAAGGCCATCATGCCAGCTGTTCTGCCACCTTCCCTGGTAGCCCTGTTCAATTTTTCTTCTAGGCAACGCTCTAAATCAAAAGCTTTTAACTCTGTTTTGGATCACACAAGCCTTATCTACTTCTGATGGACAATAACCTTCAACATAGTTCAATCACTTGCATTTTCCACAAAAATTTCCCAAAATCAGTAGCTCATTCAGCTATTTCAGCCTTCCCTTGTTTGCCTCCCATCTGACTATCATAGTTACCACTAAACAAAAGTGTAAATCACTAGCCATCATGCCTACCAGCTTTGTGACTGCATAGAAGCAACACACAGCATAAGAGCATCACTTTTTCAGAAACAAAGCAACTAAAAATTTAGCAAGTAAGCAGGCAAACATTCTGATCCTGGATACTCTAGCTATAGTGCCAAGAGGCAGAATGAAAGAGATTAACAACTGCATACCTTCTTGGACTAAGTTGACATAGACAGCTCCCTCACTTTCACCATCTCAACAGAGAAATGGTTCCCAAAACCACACCGAGTGGACATACATGTAGGTTAGAGTAGCCTCCTGAATTATGACTGTCACAGAATGTTCAGAAAATTTTTATGATTCAGAAAAATCATAAAAATTCATTGCCTTGATAACAGACATAAATGGAGGGGAAAAAAAGGCCAATGTTAATGCTTTATCTGTGGTACCCAAAGAACAAAAATACACATCTGCTTGAATATATTTTATTTCAAGTATCATAGAAAAATCACTGCCACCATCAAAAAGGCTTTACAAGATAAAGGATATAAAGAAAAGACACATACAAATTCATAATAAATATACTGCTCTCTTTCATCATATTACATACAATATTCCTTAAAGTCACACACTTAGGAACTAATTACTCCCATTGCAGTTAGCAGATATCTGACTTCTAAGGTCGGTCCCTATTTTTAAGGCTAAATCCCACCCCTCTTACTTAGGCAAATTCTCAGAGGTATTCTGAAG
The DNA here is from genome assembly GCF_964035555.1 of Netta rufina. Lineage (NCBI taxonomy): Eukaryota > Metazoa > Chordata > Aves > Anseriformes > Anatidae > Netta > Netta rufina. The sequence goes on from NC_140124.1 coordinate 121,783,425, forward strand.
AACTCAACCTGACTAATGAATAGGTGGCTGGACTTGTTTCATAAGTATCTTAGCTGGATAGACTAGACCAGGTTGAATGAGGCCCTGGGCAACCTGAGCTAGTGGGTGGCATCTCTGCCCATGGCAGTGCAGGTGGAACTAGATGATCTTGAAGGCAGCCTGAGCCATTCTGAGAGCCTATGATTAGCTGCTGTACTTATATGCAACTGTAGAGCATGATTATCTCTTTACACTGGTTCTACTCAGGAATCAGATAATATAGTTAACATGATAAAATCACCCATATGAAAAAGATTTACTGAATTTGGCTGATCTGACAAGCATAGAAATCCACAGTATCACATGTTTAAGCTTGTGGTTACCCAGCAGCGTCTTTCTAGTATAAGGAAACATTAACTGTGACTACTATTTTAATTAATACATTTCACATTTTATCTGTCTTATGACGTTGTTTCATTATAAAGAATAAGTTAGAGTGCCCTTTACCTGAGAAACCTGAGAAGTGTACCTGACTTTCAAGTGGTACTTGAGAGTGTAACGTACTATGATACAGAGTTGAGGTATAAACCCGAATTTTTCATGAATTCCAAATCCCCACTGATGTTAACAGGATTTGGAAGCTGTGCAATAAAGAATTATAGCTGATTGTCTTGGTAAGTTTCTGAATGTTAAACAAAACCACTGAACAAGATTTAAACTAACCATGTAGCAAAGCAAAAATCAAACACCAAGAAAATATTGCACTGTACTGAATGCAACTGCTATTATCACATTATGTCAATATTAGTAGGTTTCTTATACACATTCATCCATTTACTGAATTCCAGATGTACTAACTATCCAACAACACAGAAAGTTTTCCATTGACTCAGTGGAGACAATAGTGTCTATCTCAGATTAAAAGTGAGAATTCTACTAAGTAACTACAGGAAAAGTTAGAGTATATAAAGCAAAAGTTAGTTTTACATTCTTTTACATACAAAGAGAAGTCTGTACCTCATATCTGCCTGCTGATTCTAGGTACTGTCAAACAGATTCTTGGAATATATATAAAAAGGAATTTGAAAAGAACAGAAAGTGAAAGCAGCACATAACTACACTCTCCACACTTACTTACTTTATCTGAAATTTGCAATGCCTAATTTACACTACATCTTCATATTTATGTAGACCTCACAAGGTATGAACTCTCTGAACATTGAATTGAATGCACAATGGAGAGTTTCACAAAGTGGATATAACACATCCTTTTTGTGTCTCCTTGCTATCATGCTTATTTTGGACAATTTTTCAAGTGACAAACTAGTCACTGTCAAGAACTTGATTACATACACATTTGTGACAGGCCCAAGATCCAAAGTCTTGTTCACTAAATCATTTGAAGAGGACAGCATTTTAGTAAGGAATACACCTTAAATCTGTACTGCTATCATAGTCCACGTTTTACAAAGATAACCCCATATTTTGCAATATAAGAATACAATATTTTTCCCTGTACTAAACCTGAAATTGTTCAAATTCATCAGCACAATCAAGATGCCTTCCCTGTAGGAAAAAAATGCATTTTTCTGTAGTTCGCATTAAAGTGTGATCCAAGACAACTATTATGGTGTAGAACGTAAATTTTCAGATTAGCGGTCCCGTAGTGCAGAAGAAACACAGAATAAGTCACTGTAAAGGAAGAGAACTGGTCTGGCTTTCTATCACGTGCACTGCACTATATCAGCTTAATTATGCAATGCAGGCAAATAATTCCATTTATAAATAGCAATGCGGCACCTCTGACAAGACACTCAATCAAAAAAATAGGCTTGCTGAAATGAAGAAAACGTTCCTGTATAAATTGGAGTATAATTATAAATCAATTCTTTTCTTTCCTCATCTTCACTGGGGAAACGGTGCAGGCTCTTCCGTGCTGTAAAACATTTTAAAAGTATACATCACGTTACTGTTATCAGCCTTGACAGTATCTTTCTTGGCAAAACTATTCTGTGTAGCGTAACAGCAAACAGAATCACAGTAACTAATATATGGAGAACTGTGAAGATACAGATTCGGAAAGCTGGTTACAACGGTATTTTATTACTGAAGAGGGAGAAAATTAATTGCTCATTTAAAACCAAGACTACACAACAAGATTTATTCATGAGGTACTGGCGGTACCTACCAAAGATACCAGCACTCATAGTACTGGAAGAAATGTATCAGACTATCAGCCTAATGTGGCATGTGTTGGTGAGGACAATAAAAAATGAATTCTGCTCTATTTGGTCATGTTGGCAACTCTACACAAAATTAACAGGTGAATATAAAAACAATATCAGTTTAGTTATTAAAAAAAAAAAAATCACAAATAAGAATATTTTTGCCAGTTGAAAAGAGTTTACATTTTTTTGCCCCAAGGTTAATTTTCAAAGTTAAGGAAGACACTCTGCCTTATGTTAGCTGAAAATATCAACTACCCATCACAACACTGAGATATGAAATAGTAGAAGTAGCTGTACACAGACAGGGGAGATAATTAAGAGGAACTTTTGGTTTGATATGAGGCAGAGGCTAGACACACGCAGCTAGCTGACACCAGTTTGTTCTGCTAGAATTAAAGTCCAGCACATCCAAAAGCTGGTTACATTTCAGTGTGGTACTGCATACAAGCCAACTATGTGTGCACATACACAAATGAACAAACTCACATGCGCTGCAGGACTTATGAGAATAGTTGGCACTGAATTTTGCCACATTTACTTGGATAATGGCTAGAGCAAGCTTACTTCTGCCTGTAACACAGTATGTAGATAGGTACTACAGAATGTAGCAAACAAAGCTGAAGAATTGTACAACATTAGAACACAGCATAAGAAAAATTGGATTCATCTTACACTTTACCCTATTTATCCCATAAGCACACTACTAAAATTCATAAATACGTGAAGCTTATGGATACCAATATGGAATTTTACATTATTTTGTTATGTTTTCACAAACCAATGTAGAACTATATAATGCAAGGAAACAGCCTTAAACTTGTACAACATATAACTTTTATTTCTACATTTTCACTGACCAGGTCAGCACATATTTCACTTCTTTAAATCACTGTCCGATTTCTCCAATATGGTGACTCTTTTGATGAGAAATGAAATCTGGAATCCTAACTCACTTAGGCTATTGCTTATGTTCATTATATTCCCAGTCAATTAGCTGAGACAATTTTATGCATCGCCAGTTTAGTATCTGAAAATGCTATTTCATTGGAATGGTTTAGGAGGTACAGATAAAAGAATAAAGCAAGTTTGATTGCTTCAAATACTTCTGCATTTCCACATCACTCACTCACAGTGAACAAAAAAAAGTATAATAAATTATCAAATTTTCACACATTAGTTACTTTCAACATCTTTGCGTATAACGAAATAAACTAGAAGCTCAGTGAAAATTCAGAAACTTCCTCAAAATGCCGTCCTGCAGTTATATACTACTGGCACTATGTTGCACCCCCTGACACATCTGTATACTGAGCCCAAGCAGCATTTATAATCTTGGTATTCTGGTTAGATAACACTTTCAACAACTTTCCTCAGTTCAGAACTGAGGAAGTATGTGGGATTATGAATGGAGCACTTTTTTCCATTTCAGTGTCTTTGTGCCAGGCAGGATAAGATGTTACAGAGACCATTCAAAATGGTAGAAAAATCACAGCACAGCCAAGACTTTTAGTCTTAGCCCAGTCTACTGAAAAGAGAGACTACTTCTGCAAGAATGACCGGCATTTTGATGTCACTTTTACAAAACCATTCTACTTCTAGTACCCCTTGTGTTTTGTAAGTCTACAAAGCTTGTAGCATAAACTTTTAAGAAAGCAGCAAGAGGAACTTGAAAGATGAGAGTCTTCTTCACTCTAAAAACTGATAAACAAAAAACTTTTTACCTTCATTAACGAAGAAGTCAGCTATGTAATATGCAGCTCTTACAGCTGATGAGGAATGTGGAATGCCTGTTGATTTCTTCCATTCAAAAGGATTTTTTTCCGGATGCCACTGAACACTATAAATTGGGTATTTGTATGCTGCAACAAACACATTTTTCATCAAAGAATGATCTAAGCAAGATCTATGCCTTAAGAGTGATGTGCTAAGTCTTACTGCAAAACAAACTCAAAGGACAACCTACAAATATATCTGACTTATCAACAGCTTCACAAAAGCTTAGAGAGCAAGTCAAAACAGATCCAAGTCTTAGGATCCCCTTGAAGGCCCAGTCAATACAGTGGCAGCTCCCATCTGCTCTGTGCCAGGGGAAGCCAGTCCTTTCATATAAAAAAAAAAAGAATAGAAGCACAGCAGCTGATGACTACTCTGTGATAAACTGCTTGCAGACACAGGATACATATCTTATTAGCCTAATTAGGTCTTCTGATCAAATGGTTATTCTCCTCTTCTGGAGGACTGCCAGCATGCCATACAGAAGAATCCCATAGGCTGACAGCTGGGCCTTATTGTAAAGCTGCTAGTGGTATACTATTCAAAATAAACTACTCTCTAATGAGCTAACTTGTTTCTTGAGCTGAGCAAGTGTGGTGCAGAACATATACAACCCAGCGCAAAAGGTTTTTGGAGGAGAACAATTACCAGTATTGCTGTCAAAGTAATGAGGGATATTGCTGTTATATCTCAGTGCCATGAATTGTTCTCCTCATACAGCACACAGAATAAAGCATCACACAGGAACACAAGCATAAAGAGGCAGATAGCAAGCAAGATACAACAGAGGCATGCTGCACTATGGAGGGGTTAAACTGCTACAAGATGAGTGCTGTACACTTTGTATCACAGCACTGCAATATGGCTAAATTGCAACGGCATATCTGGAAGGGGAACAGTGGGCAAAAGAAGTAAGCAGTTAGGCTCAAGGATATGTAATCAAAAGATAAACTCTGTCTGTAAACTGTATGTTCCTCACAGTCCAGCACATACAGGGTCGGCACTCACTGTTATTCTAAGGGTAAGCTTGCTCTACAAATTAGCATAAACTGACACCTCTGAAGAAATACTCTCTTACAATCATAGCATACAACGGAAATTCGTTTTCCTACCTTCCATGGTAGATATATATTCCACTTTACCATCAGTGTTAGTGGTCAGAACATTGTAGAATTTATGAAGCTTTTCATTCTTTGTGAAATTCTGCAATAAGGAGGAAAGAAAATAAAGGTGAGTTATCTGTTTACTTATTTCTAGTTTTAACAGAGAGAATACATTTGTGTTAATGAAATAAAATGATTAAATACCTCCATGGAGAGGCTCCATCTATGAAAGTTTGATGTCAATGGCTCATTAGCAAGTGCACGTAACAAATCCTTAGGAAGATTCTTGAACAACCTACTGTCTTTTGCAGCTGTCACAAAGAGAAAAAAAAGATACTGTCCATTACTCAAACTGCTAACAGATTGTCTATTACTGAATAGAAGGAGACCTATTTAATAAAACACTACATTAAAGCAACCTTTTTTGTTTCTGTGGTATAACTTTCTGATTTAAGAATATGCTGCAAGGGGAAAAAAGTCAGTGAAGTAACTTCCAACAGGTTTCAAGTATGATGTTACCACTGTCTTCCAGTCTTGACCTAGAGAGAACCCAACTTTACCACCTAAGTTCCCACAGATAAGCATAATGCTTTGCCACTCAGTTCAGTGACCTTTCCATTCAGAGTGGCTACAATTGCCAGAATTCGTGAATACTACATGCACCACACATGGATTACTCACAAAAGGATAAATTCATATGAAGTATAACAAGAATCAACGTTCGACAAGTGTTACTGAGTGGCACAGCTCTACTTTCAGGACCCTCTCTGATTTCAATACTGTTCAAGTGAGACAGCAGTGCAAATATTCATCATTAGGAAAGATGCAAGGTGAAAAATTTAAATGCACTTGCTCTCCAAGTCTGATACGTTTTGGGACTGTGAATTTTGTCCAGCTCAGTAACAAAAAGGGACCTAAACCCACATTATTTTTGTAGGTACAAATGATCAAATGACTCACGGAGCCACAACTCTGTTTTTTGCTGATTGCTGTTGGTTTCAAGTAGCTTGTGCTCACATCTCTTCCTTAGAAGTCATAGAGTTGCACTGCCTTCATAAAGAGTCACAGCAATGTATTAAGAAAGCACTTAAGACAGTCTTCAGAAACCTCCCAAACATTCAGCCACGTGTGTTTATTACAAACAAAACCACAACACCTCTCCATTACTTCTCAGCAAAACTCAGACATGAATTTCTCACCTGAGGTAAAGTTCAAAGGAAGTGCCAAACCAGTTGTCTTGGTATTAACGAGTAAAACTTTGTTGCTTGTGAGATATGTCAGTTCTTCGTGTCCAAGGCATGTCCCCCATATTGGGAAATAATCTCCTTTATCATTAGCCTTCAAAATAAAAAGCAGCAAAATAAAAAGTTCTGAAGATTTACAGAAAGAAGACTGAACAGAAATTCCTATTCTTTTCACTTTCCTTGCATGCTGAAGAAAAGTCAGCAGCCAGAGCAGAAAGGAATTCCTCACTGCCAGTGAATGCCTCCTACTGTACTAGTAGTTTAAGCACTACTCTCAACTGGCTCTAGAATTGGACAAAGTTTTCTGAGCTATGACTTCTGCAACAATTGTAATCAACATCAGCTGAAAATAAAATTAAATAAAGCCAGTAAAGAAGAAAAAGTGAAGAAAATTTGCATTTTTTATTCAACCTGAATACAGAAGATCCTTCAGAAATCACAGGGGTTGAGTATAAAGCTCAGTGAATCTCCATTCCTTTCCACAATGCACTTACAAGATAAAATTTTACTTCAAAATACGTTATTATCTTAAAATAAATAAATAAAAACTCTTATGATTATCTCATGTACATCTTTCATATGAACCTCCAAATATGTATTTAAATCTACTTACAGGTAAGTAAGAACAAAGGTCTTTCACTAGCTGTAGCATATATGTTAAGGGAAGCCTTAATGTTATATTACTGTAAATTGGATTATTTGAGAGTCTCTCTAGAATTCCTTCAAATTCTAAACTTTAAGTGAACATCAATGTAGTTACCTTTAAATTTTTTATAATTTTGTTCAATGTTTAATGTCACTGAACACCCTGTGCTTTTGGAAGGCATTGTTGTTATTTTATTGCAGGTTCCAAACAGCAATAAAGTCCCAGTTATAATGAATAAATGATAGTGTACCCACCCAAAGAAATTAGATTTTAAGACAATGACACAACACGTAACAGGAAAGGGCATCAGGTGTCTGAATCTTAAGCTATGAAATGATTTTTTTAAGCAGAAGCTAGCAATAAGCTATTTATTATTTGGCTTATAGTTAACACACTGCATGCCAGTGGGAAACTGAGAATACAAGCTTCCCTGTCATTTTGATCTCTAAGAAGTGACAATAACAAGAACAGACTGTTCTTTAGTAATTACCTCTAATGCCTTGCGGTAAAATATCTTAGCAACCCTGGAATATTCTGAAGTCTTAAGATCCACACCACCTCCTGGAAAAAGTACCCTGAAAGGCAACATCCAAGAATCTGATTAGCAACAATGAATGATGGTGATCGAACTAAAACCTGGGCAGCATACACAGAGAAAAGTTTGACAGTGGTTTTAAGGGTAGGATTTGGGTCTACATTAGGACACCTAGATTTCAGAAACCTATAGATGGATATCTAACCTTCAATTAGGGACACCAGGGATCTAGTCAGAAAAATCAGTGGTGACTCTTTCTTATAATAAGTTTCCACAGTATAGCGAGTCCTTCTCTCTTATTTGTTATAAACAACTGTATTGTGGAAGCCATTAGGTGACAGAGGAGGGCAACAAGAGGAAACATAGATCATCCTTACCCACCTACATAGCACAGACCCAACTGCCAGTCACTGCAAAGACAGAAGGATAACAGAACTGGATCTATTTGCCTAATACCACCTCGTGCATTGATGGAGGTGGGAAGTAGAATAAAGAGGAGATTCCATAGGTTACAATCCGTCTGGCAATGAAAGAGAGGGTGACAGTCACAAAAAAAGGGATGAAATTACTCATTTTGTCTCCACTATGAGAAGACACAGGGGAGAAAGCATAGCTGTCATACGCTTGTTTTCACCAAAACACTGTAAAGACCCGCATCTTAACGTATAGGGTGTGCTGTATAAGACTGATCTACCCAGACAGCCACAAATCTAAACATGCAGGTTTTACTCACATTGATTAACATTCTGTTATATGCATAAGCTTAATGAAAATACTCATGGTTTAAGATGTTCATCTCATGACTACAAGTAGCCCAATCACATGCTAGGGGATCACACACAACCAAGCTACTGAAATGTAGCACCAGCTGGTTTAATTCTTCTGAAAAGCACTGTTAGCTTAAAGCAAACCTAAAAGGTTTTGACTTTGCTAAGTCCATAATTAAATGTGTGTTGAACTAGATCACATTATCTGACATTTAAAAACTCAGGAAAAACACTTGAGTGGATAATGGTTGTACGTCAGCTGAGAAGTTAAAATACATTTGTCTAACAGAGATCTAAGCCACAGAATCACACCAGGCAATATGGGCCATTAGAGAAGCAGGAGAGAAGGAACCCAAAGAGATAGAGTAATGAAGACTGGAAATCAGAAGCTTTCACAATAGAGGAAATACGGAGAGGATGGGAAGGGATGGGAAGGTCTGGGAAGGGAAGACGAAGAGTGACGACACACCCAGTAAGCGCTATTACAATTCAAAATTAAGGTGATCGCTCATATGAGGGTAAGAAAAAATATAACAGAGAGGAAGTGACCTACTTCACTAGTAAAGTAAAAACAATTGTTAACCTCTATCCTGCCACTTTTGTGTACTTGCAGGCAAGCACTGGAGAGTGCTAAAACGAACTCTGACAGTGTTGCAGATTAACTGACATGCTCCAAAAGGAAGGAAATGCAGCAGACCTATGTGGGATGAAACAGTACTCCATCTTAGAACAGATTTACACATCTGCAACACTCAGCACAACCTTCCAAAAGAGTAAAAGACAATATCCTTGAGGATATGCCAGATCTCAAAACAGGAATTATCATATATTTCAACAGAAAGATAGTGCTCAAAACTTACCCGTTAATAGAGTGGAATATTTTATCATACACTTCATCTGAAAGATTTAATCTGAAACACCAAAAAATAGTTACAGAACACATGAAATATATGTATTTAATCACAAAAATATCTTAGTTATTGAACTGAAGCAAGGGGCATAGAAAATACATAGAAAGCATGCTTTAAACATTTAGAATACAATAGTCCCAGTTCAAATGAAACATATCACGTGTAACAGCTCAGTAGAGATTGAGAATCCACACAACTGAGAACAGGTCCCTGTCAAGTACAGTTCAGAATTAGGTAGTCTGAGACCCCTTCGCAACCAATCATTAAATTTAGCATTTACGTAAGTGGTGTAGTTATTATTTCCTGCAGACTGGCAACTCCAGTTTCAGATTGATTCCAAGAACTGCAAACAGTTAGTCACGCCCATTCTTCAACAAAGGTAAAGCTGAGAAGTAGAAAGGTGAGAACGACCTCAGCACCAGCAAAACAGTATGATGCCTACACTCGTGTAGGCATTCAAGCCTACACTCGAATATACACTGGGTATATTCAAAGTGGTCAGCTTTATGGCATCTAACTTTGTTGAAAGAATTGGAAGCCTTGGTTCAATGTGTTATTGATACAGCTTTCAGTCAGCAACCATTCTGAAACTTTCACCAGCTACATGAGGAACACTGGCTTATAATTCAGGCACTTCACTGGTGCCTTTATACATTCTATTGTGTTTAGTTTTTTTTTTTTTTTTTTTTTTCTTTGCGGCCTCATTAGTATTACCTTTAACTTTGTATAAAGGTCATTTTAACATTGGACAATAGCACATTTACTACTTTGTAGTTAACAGTTAGCTATGAAATATTGTCACTTCTTTTACTTACTTTGCTACTTTTTACACAGCAATCAAAATATTATACAACATGTTGTTAGTGACCCATAGTTGGAGCCAAACTGGCTTTATATTTCTTCAAGGACTACTGATAGTCTTCCTCCACTAGTCAGATTCTAGGACTACAGAATGTGTCAAAAGATAGTCTTATCTATCTAGATATGCGTGTTTTTAGAGCAAAATACATAAGACCGAACATAGCTAACTTGGAAAAAACACTAATGTGAACTACTGAGTAATTTTACAGGTTAAAAAAAATGAAAAAATTAATACATTTTGGTAAGAAAATTAAAAGTTATATGTTCCAGTTTTCCTTTATTCTGCTTTCTAAAATAGCCTGTAAATTGCGGCATCTTGAAATGGTCTTTGACAAGCACTTAGCACTCAAAAAATCAGCAGAACTACCTTCAGGTGCCTCTAATGCCCTCATGTTACAGGATTATTAACCATTTGCAAGGATATAAAAACCTACCTTAGTGGGACAACTCGGGCACCAGCAGACTCTAAAAACTTCACGTAAGAAGCTGCAATATACGAATTTCCAAACTGCTGGAACTCGTTGAAGTGACATTCCTGTGCCAGCACCCCTGAAAGGTCCAAGAAAGAAAACCAGCATTATAGAGAACACTTCACAGAAATGTTGTGCGCTGAAAGAGAAATCAGAGTTTAGTTTTTGAAATGCCACGTTACAAAGGTTGATACCTTTATTGCCTGGAAGAACTGTGAATAGCGAGGCAACGGGGCATCAATCGCAATGCCTAGCCACAGGGGGTCAGGTGAACGCGTTTTACCCGACTTCTCTGTTTTAGGGAAGTACTACGACTTATCCTAAGTAAGTTACCTACAATTTAACAAAATTGTAGCAAACCGCGAGGTTTCACGCCGGTTTCGGGAGGCACCTCAAGAGGCTGCAAGCACAGCGCTATGGCTACGTCGTGAGCGCCCCCCACCCCATAACGCCCCTTACCGACGATGGGCCTGTCGTTGGGCTCGCTCTGGCGGCCGGGCAAGGCGGCGGGGGAGGCAGAGCGAAGCTGGAGGAGGAAGAGGAGGAGGAGGAAGGCGGCGGCCAGCAGCGGGGAGCAGCCGGCACAGAGCCCCATCGCCCGCCGCGCACCGCGGAACCAACGGCTCGGAGCCGCTGGGGCGCCCGGCTCCTTGCGGCCGCCGCCCCGCCCCTCGCTGCCTGCGCCGCGGGGTACGCTGGGAAGTGTAGTCCTGGCGGCGGGGCCGGGCTCCGAGCTGAAGCGAGGGGTGGAAATGGCGGCGGGCGGGGCCGAGGGGCAGGGTTTGGGCCCCAGGGGTTAACGTGGACCGGGCGAGCTGTTTATATCGCTAAATGAAAAAAAAGTTCTCAAAGACCGGTTCAGCTAGAAGAGGTTTATTGATAATAATGGTGTTGACATGTAAAAAAAAAAAAAAAGGATTAAAAACCATTTTGCATTACATCAACGCTTGTTGCCAGTACTTGCATCAGCATTTCACAGCACGCTTGTTTGCTTTAAAGGCACTCCTGGTCTCACTAGAGAAGAATAAGGCACTTACAGATTTATTTACTCTAAAGCTCACGGGTGCTCCTTCTCCACCCATTACACTAACACCTTTGCCATTTGTTATGCAAATGTTCTGATTATTTAATCATCGTTAATAGCAGCAAATTCAGTGTACAGACTTCCTACTGAACATGTAAACATTAAAAATAATTAACAGTTCATGAAAAAAATAACTATTCAGTGCTCCATTGTGTTATATATTCATTTATATATATATTTATATATATTACCATTTAATAATAGATCCAGGATATTTTTGAAGACATTTTGGACTTCATAGAGATGGTGTAGTTTAAATGAAGATAAAACCCATACATTTTGTCTGCATACATATACAAATGCAATCAACGGAAGTAATCTGATTCTTGTCTCTTTTAGATAAAACCACAACAATCGGGGACTGGTTTCATAGGAAAGGATTGAATCTTTTTTTTTCACTGAAACATGGCTAATTCCTTTATGCAGTTTACATTCAAGCACTAAAACTGAAGGAGCATAACTTTAGGACAGTACTTTCAGTTCTCCAGTTCATAAATGATTTGGAACTTGAGTTAAACTCCTGAAGAATTGCCAGATGTCTGGCTACTTAGTTTATTTTCTAATAAAGAATAATCATTGCAATGAACTCAGCAATTTAAGGCGCTTTTTTCATATCACAAAATAGTTCAATCAGAGAAAAAGAAGGATATGAAATACGTGCATATATGAAAATGCATCACAAAAATAATTTCTTTAGATTTAGGCTCTGTTTCAAAGATATCCTGAAAGAAAAGAATGAAAATGCACTTGTGAAAATGAGGGGATTGGAAAAAAAATCTTTGTCAGTTTTGAAGGAATTTTATAACAGACATTGATCTTACAATATCAGAGGAAACTACCACCACCAAGTATAATATAGGACTTTCATAGGTGTTCCTCATGCTAATAAAGAGAAGCTTCCACTGGCTTTTGCAATAACAGAGTATCAATAATAAAGTAAAATAAGACATTTCTGACTTAATAAGATATTCTTATTTCTCTCCCCTAAACATATATTAATACAGCATTCCAATGTTCTAATGATTTCAAAATAACTGAAGTTAAGCACTTCTAGCTGAGAAGTAATTAATGATTCATTTATATGAACATTCACATGGAATGCTTAAATATCTAGTATTTATGTAAAGACCCCTGGCTTGTTACAAAAGAGAGATAAAAATTGTGTAAATGAACTCCAGCAGTTGCTGTATTTCAGGAATTTTACCAAAAAACAGAGTCAAAAGTAAATTAACATTTCAGATTATTAAATATTGAGGAATGTAGGATGTTACTGCTATGTAATATACGTGACAACTTACACATATACAGTACTCATATATGAATCATGTCCCTTAGAAAAATCCATTTTCCATAACTATAGACAGATTTTTTTCATTACATATAAGACTTGACAGAAAGTTAAATCATCCAGTGCCCAACACGACGTAAGCTGGCAAGATACCAATTACTTTTCTGAAGATAAAACGGAAGACAGCCAGCAACTCCCAAGCTGAGGCTCAAAGTGACCTACAAGCACCCTTATACCACAGAACAGATATTTCTAAAGCTCAGATGTATGAAGGATAATTTACTTCACCCTTCAAAACAAACTGATACTGCAAACAGCTAAGAGCTCTTGACCTCTAACACTCTACAGCAGGAATTAAAAGTTGTTCACAGACAATATCTCTGAAGGAAGAAAATCAGAATTTTCAAAGTTCTTTTGACTCTCTTAACAGTTCCTCTTGGTTCATGCTGTCCTTTGAAGAACACGTACATGGTGTTTTTCTCATCTTCCTCTATGAAACTAGCAGATTACTGTGTTAATTAGCACAAAATGGGAAGCTGCACAAGCAGCACAGAGATAACAAATGTTTCACTATTGCTGACTAATTCTCAATTTGACTGTGCAATCTTAGCAGCGCAAACTAACAAAACAACCATTTCCCTGAGATCAATCCAAAAAGCAGCCTCTTTCCCCCAGTTGTAAATTACGCCTGTATTCATACTTCTGCAACTAGTCTACCCCATTCACATTCTGTTCTACTTAAATTATTTGGCTTTGTATTTAATCATCAAGCCAAGATAAAAGAGCTAAGCATAAGGTTCTGGACACAGGAGTTTTCTCCAATGACTTAACAGGAGCAGTATCAATAATGTCCTATCCAATGCACAACTACTGACATACAACTTAATCAGTTACAAACAGTATTGCAAACATTTAGAATTCATTAGTCTCCTCAGATGTACATACAGATACACTCCAGTTACTATTAAAGTGCAGTCAATGTAACCCTCAGTGCCCCGCAAAGACATACTGCTTCCATTTACAGCAACTTCAAGTTTACATGAAAGATTTCATATTAAACTTATTTCCACTTCCAGTCTTCATGATCTGCTGTAATACTGCCATAAGGTTATTTATGGGCAACCAGAGAAATGCTCTGGAGATAATCTGCACACGACATTATGAAGTCAGTCCATTCCTTGGCCAGCTCTTCGAAGGAGACTCCTTCCCCTCCATATTCCTGTGGGAGAATGCTGACTGGAAAGTGTTCAGTCAGACTCTGCATGTAGTTATTTCCATGCATATGCACCTAAAGAAAATATATGAAAAACATTTACTTCAGAACAGCTGTTAGACTCATGGGTGAAAACAGACAGCAAACAAACTCAATGCAAGGGCTTAAGCCCTCAGCTTGGTTCTACTAAATAAGTGTTCATAATGAGTTCCTTCAATGAGGAAGAAAGTACTGTGTAAGCAAGTTTCACATGGATGCTCGAACTCTCTCCTGCTTAATGATTATTCAGTCTGTGTTTTAGTCCATGTTCAATCAATCTGCAGACAAAGAACTGCATTTTATGCAGCTCCAAGCACAAGAGCCAAAACTAACTACACCCATATAGATAAACTGACCTAAACCAGGGAATACTGGGGCTTGGTCTTGTCATGATGGGTATCGCATAGCTGCTTTTCAGTCATTTCAGAAAAAAAAAATGTTTGACACCTGGCTATTCCTATCTGGTCCTGCTATATGCATTTACACTCAACATTATGTGCTAGGTATGTAAATTCAGACAGGTACCAAGGTGGGTATTCAGAAGAATACCTGTCTTACATTTCAGTCCTTACAATTCAGTTCCAGAAGAAATTAGATCCTGGACTGCTCCTCCACTTTAACCCTTTTAATGCAGTCATTCTAATTGTTCTTTTCTTGCTTTATTATAGCTGATTTGAAGCCTTGTCCATTAATTTCGGTCAGAAAATTTTATAGGTCTCTTATTAAAAATTGACAAGAATTTTCTGTGATTATTATTACACAAACACTACAAACACATGCACTCAAAATGTAGCTAGCTGCCTTTAATGCTTCCACATCAGGCACTAAGATAATGAGTGAATAGTAATTATTCCTATGAAAGTATGGGGAACTGGTCCTTCTAGTTTCTTTTCAGCTTATACCTGCAACTCTAAGCCATTCCATGAATCATGATATTTGGTTTGTCTTCTTTCAGGCCTTTACTGTCCATCTGTCCTCTTTCCCACTTTTTGAATTCTAGCCCCCAGAGATTCTCTGAGCTGGATCTGGTGATAGGGGGCTGTTACATGGACATTAATATGACAGGGGAAGGGCCACAGCATCAGGCTGCTGGAATGTATTCTTTTCTTTATCATCTGTGTGTCAGTGAGTGACTACACAAGGCTGGCAGAAGTAATCCTGCCTCTCTACCATAACAAAACGCACATGCTAAGAAAAAGGGGACTGGCAAACATCACTAACAGTGAAAATCTTGCTTTACTGTCCTGGAGTGCAGCAGCTACTGTAAATGCACAAGATCCATGTGCATTGGAGGCACAAGGAGGCCTCAGAGGGAGAATATTAAAAGACTGTGCTGTTTATTTTGTACCTTAGCTCTGCTGTTAACACTTCACAGCATTTCCTCTTCTGCCAGCTGAAACATTCAATATTTCCTTCCTGTATTGCAATAAACCAGAATTCTTCCAGAATTCTTGGCATGCTTTTGCATCCAAATGCAGAGTTTTCCAATTTAAAACTACAAAATAATTTGCAACAGCTAAGAAGCTGCTTGGAAAATAAATCTGAACTTCAGCCTGACCTCTTTATTGATGCATAAATGCCTCTGCAGCTTTTACAGAACTGGATAGCTGTCTTCTACTAATTTTGCACAACTTAGAGCATAATGTCACTGAACAGTGACAATTTCTCACTGGCATTTATAGACTGAATGCTAGGAGATATGGGACCTATTTCTTCCTAATTCTGCAGAAGTTTTGCTGTGTGACCTTAAGCAAGTTATTTAAACCAACCTTCTTGAGTTACCACGTTTTTTTTTAATCTTTACAAAAAGATTAAACAACAAACACTTGACAACTTGACAACATCAAACACTTGCAACTCTCACATTATTGGTAACTGTGAATGTTTTACAATTAGATTCCAGAGGCCAGTACAGTATTAAGACATAAACATGACGTATCCTCTTCAGTATTCAGATCCTAAAGGAAATGCTGCAGATTGTAACGTAGGGGTTTTGTGGTAGAAAGAAATGTTTGTGTGCACTCACCCGTTGCTTTATTTTTTCAGTGAGAAAAGGCTTAATTAGAGCGAAGACTGGATGGAAGAATAAAGGCTCATTAATCAAGTGGATACCTCGAACTTTTAGTGGAAAGGAATCCTGTCAACATACATGAAAAACAGCATGAGAAAAAGGAATTATTGAAAAGATTCTATTGTTAAGGACAAATCTGTGAAGACTACCTAGTCCATAGGTTAAAGAATTCTTCCTGACCTTGCTAATTCCTGCACTTTGGAGTGCTCTTAGTTTACACTGCTTAGAAAAGCATATCTTGTTCCTCCAATTAGAAAAAAAAAAAATCAGTATATGAAGAGGCTGACTTAAAAAAACAAGCATGAAAAACGAATTGCACGTAAGTAATGCACATGAAGCTTGTGCTAAGCTTTTCCTCCACAGCAGAGATCCTGCTGCTCCTTTACCAAAAAGCTATCTAGTGTTTTCATTGGCAATTCACAACCTGGAGGAAAATATGTATTTTCTTTTCCTTATATACATATACACACAAACTATCAAAGTTGCTATCTTTAAGTTAAATACAATATAATAAAATTAAATAAATATAATACAATAATATAATAAAATATTATCCAGAGAAAAGTCTTAAAAGTAGCAAGAATTTACCCAAGACAGAACTTCAGTTTTACAGTAAGATTACTCTCATAAAATTAAAATTGCATCTTCTATACAGCCTTTATAGTTTGAAATACTGACAGTTGGATTCAAGATTCATGAAGAAGTACCACAACTTTGCAAGTTTAAAGGAAGTATGGCAGTGCTCAAAGACAGTATTATAAAGTAGGGTAAAAATAAGTTCCATTCATATCTCTCCGATACTACTATTGCAACCAGAGTTTTTCTGCTTATAAAAATGGCACTTGTCACAAACAGTTCTTCCCACTAATACAATAGTCCTTTTCTCCTTATTTCATGCACTATTCTATGGCTAAGGAAAACAAACAAACAAAAAACACATGCATTTAAGTGCAAAATCTATTAGATTTTAATGTATGATAAAGACCTCAAAACTGTCAGGTTTTAGGTTTACTACACATTATTATGTTTTATATGTTTAAAGGCTACTGTTCTATACAAAACAATTTGGTTTTGCCTGTGGATAATAGATTTTTTTCATGCTGATGTTCGTTACTGATGGTACTATGCTTTCCACTCTGTATTGCATTTATTTCCTTTCTATTAATTTCTGTTTCTCCATACAGGATAATAATTTGCAAGAAAGATACATTTCTTAAGAAAAACATAGAGTTGAAAACAACGTCCCTAATTATTTTTTATAAACATATCAATTAACACTAAAATAATCTCTGGGAGAAGTATATGAACCCAGCTAGAAAGATGAAAAGAATCTAAAAAACAAACAAAAAAAAACAGTTGATTCCTTATACAAGAAAACAACACTAGAAACACAATCTGTTTTTCCCTCTTTTTCAATAGCTATATTAAGCCTTTATAAGCCTAAAAAGCATAAAATAAATCTGAAATAAGTCATGATGGAAACATTCCATTCAAAGAATTTCCTGGTTTGAGGTAATGGATTCAAACCTTAAGATTTAATTGTGAATATAATTATACATAATTTCTGCTCTCAATTTCAAGGTCATGAAATTACTAGTAACTAGTTTAGTGCCTCAGAAATCGACTGAAACACTCTCAATGGCTGTTTTAGTGAGATCTGGCGCAGAATCATATGAATGAGATTTGTCTTATTCTAGATGGGGGAAAAAAAAGGGGGGGGGTTTATACCTGCTAGTTTCATTGAAGTTCTATAGTAAATATCAAAAATGAAGAATGGATGAAATTCTGATGCTATTAGCTCACTGACTAAGCTTTGACTCAACCTCAGACAAACCTCAGACACGAACCTTAACAAATCAAAGTGAGAGATTATGTCCCTAGCTCATTTTTACATCATAGGTTAACGGTTTTATTATTACTGATTTTTAGCTTAACTTCAGAAGGAAAATAGCACAAATACAGTACAAGTACAGTGTAGCCTGCTTGTCAGTTCTCTGTCTCCTTCCCCTCTTTTTTTTTTTTTTTGTCAAATTCATTAGTAAAATTCAACCAAATTTGACAAAAAGGAAAAATCTTAAAGACAGTAAGATCCCTGCAAGTGTCGTTAAAGTCAGGAGGTGAGGTAGCACTAAGTTGCACAAAATAATGCTTGTGTTGGTGAGAAAAGCAATCAAAATAAACATTGTACACTGTTGGTAGCACATGGAAGGTGGTGTGGCATCATCCATACTGGCCAACAAGTTATTGTTCTCTTGCTCTTAAATGCTCCCAGCACATGCTATTTCTCACCTTCTCTGAGTCTCAGTGGGGAAAAAAAAAAAAAAGAAATAAAAAGGATAAAAAGGTTTTGAACAACAAGTTAATGTACAAAAGAGTAGAACAGAAAAGATCATTACAAAAGTAGGCTTCATCTACTCATGAAATTCCTGTATTGTAACAGGCAAGTGGAATTCTAATAAAACATCAGAGGTTAAAGGGCATTTGCTGCTGTACATGAACAGACTTTAAGTCAAGTCGAGCACAGCTTATGCCTCATCTGTGTGACATTTCATGGATTTAAGTTTTTGTTCTTTCAGACTGCATGACCTCTAAAAATGTCTATAGAAGGAAAAATTACCATAAGTTACAATGGAAGAAAAATTGGGAGTTATAGCAGTGAAGTAACATAAAGCAGTATGTTATACTTACTGTGAGCACAGCAGCAATTTTCTTGGCCACTGCTGGACTGATTTGAAATGCATGAGCAAATCGCCACCCTTGAAGATCAAAGATAGCCTTGACTCCATTCTTCTGAGTTTCAATCTCCTTTACAATGAGTTCAGATGTGATCAAACTTACACGAAACACATCATAAGCTGTAAATAACTTGGGATCCCATTGTCCTGAAGAGTAAATAAGATTGCACTGCATTACCACAAGCATACAACATACACCTGCATTTCACTTGCTACTGCTTCTGATGTTCTTCTCAAGAAAAAGTAACCAGCTATATCAAAGGTTCTGAATTAAACAGATTTGCCAGTACAGAAATTCTTTTATGCGCCTGTTCTATCAGTCATCTTTGATGCTATTTCTATTTCTGTAGATGGTACCAGAGTAGTATGTGACATATACTGTAGAATCCAGTAGAAGATTTTGACAGGAACGGCTTAAGTCAGTAACTGTCATTTTAGCAGAAACCAAAACAAAGCACAGTATAGCTCAAATGGGCTAATCATTGTCTATGGCCTTCAGGAACTGATCATCAACTCATAGCCAATTCATATAATTTTTCTTCAGTACAGTAATACTGCGAAGATTCAGTGAATCCCATTTTCATTTCTGAGGCCTGAAAAAGAATTGCATGGTATTAGCATTAACCCTGGACACAATCTTCAGAGAGCACAACTTTTCAAAGAAAAGCCTTTCCTTCTGCTAGATGAGCTGATATTAAAAAAATTATATGAAAGTTGGCAAAAATCATTTCTATGTCCAACACAAGCACAAAGAAGCATGGCATCATGTGATCATTTAACTTTTTTAAAAGATTTTGGGGAGTGCATCATACAAACCAAGGATGTTCAGAGTGTATCTTACTAACAGGGCTCTTCAGCTACATACATCTAAGTGGTGAAAACCCAGTGAACTCATCCTCATGTAAGCTGAATGTTGCTACATGGCTAGATGTGTGCCTTTTTTCTGTTCCATCTCTCCACTCTGTGCTGGCGGCTGCACCAGCACAGTCTTAGCATACAGCTTTGAAAATTCCCATAGGAACAAAATTAATGTTTGGTAACTCAAGGCTAAATAACTGCATATTCTTGTAAGTTTTATGCTTCTAACCTTCAGGCTTTTAGCCTTAAGACTTAAATAGAATTATTATGTCTGCATCAAAAAAAAAGAAAATCAGTCCATCATAAAGGACTGTATAGCTTTAGCCATACTAGTGATAAGTCAAATGACATAACTGTTGCAGCTCAATGAATCCATCTTTATCTTAAAGGTATTTCTAACAGGGAGCAATAAATATATTACTTTTCTAGTTAAGATATTCTGATATCATCTTCCATTTTATCAACTCCCAGTGTTATACCCATAAAATACTTTTATTTTGCTACTGAAATTGTGAGAATTAAACAAACAAACAAAAACACACATAAAAATATTAGTGCAAAAACCAGGTATGAAACATGTCCAAGAAATTTTGTCACTCACCAATTCTGTATATTAGAACTTTGCTTCCATATGGGTCTCTTGATCTCAGGACTCCGTGATAGCCAGCATGCAGAAGACCAAGAATAGAAGATGGTTGTAAATCTGCACTTATTTCTGGGCATTCAATTCTCCATTTCTGGTAATTCTTCAGTAACTGGAAAAAATAAATGTGCATGTCAGATTTGCATCAGGTATTACATAAAAATCACAGTTAAAAATGTGCTTTTCAACATGTGGTCACAGTCAGAGGTTTAATTCATCATATTAGCTATCATTTCACTGTGCATTTTAAGAAAATCGTTCCTAGAAACAGAAGGCTGCTATCCTTCATCAAATGAGCAAGTCATTATGAATTTAGAATCCTATCAACTTGTTAATGGACTCCAGTTATTATTTTATGTCAGAAAAGAAAATTGGACTACGTAGAAAGCAGCAGCAGTAGTTTCTATGTAAAATACGTAAAAAAAAAAAAAAAAAGTTTCTTACAGAGGACAATTCCTTCCTCACCCTCCTCCCCCCAAAGTCTGGGCCCATTTTGTATACACAATTATTAATAATTTCATTTTACTGTTTGAAACACATATGGTCATCAGCATATCTTAAGTACATTTTCAGTCCTTCCTATCCCTCTGAAATTACAAAACACAACAGTGTAGTGGATTCATCTCTCCCATTACCTATCAGACCCCAGAGTGGAAATAACGAGAACCCATCTTGCTAAAACAAAGATTCTGCCCATTGTCAGGAACATGATTGCTGCCCTTGTTCCCGAGGCTGGAAGGCAGCATCATATGCAGGCTCTTCTAAAGGATAGGAAGGGCTATGTGTTGAAAGGAAATGGTCTAAATTTAAGGAAGAGTCAATTAAAGGTATTTCTTTCTGAGGTAACATCTAGGTAGAGGAATTACAGGTAGTATTGTGAAAGATTGTTGTAGAGATGGACTGTGAAATAATAAATCGGTGATGCACTAGTTCCAATTTCCCAGTTTAATTATCGTTTCCCTTTTAAAATAAAGAAATTAAGTGGTGGTAGAGAAAAGGAACTGCTGTGCCCTGCAACTAAAGTTTATTTACGACATTTTGAATAGGTAAGTAAGGAGTTACAGTGGTTGTTTTTTATAAAGCTTTCTGTAAATTCATCAGCTATGATCTACCTCTGCTCTGCTAAATTGTCCAGAAGTGACTTTGTAGAGTAGAGGGATAGCTCTAGAAAATAATTTAAATTTTGCATTAAAATTTCCTAGATAGCTACAGTTTGGACTCCTAACTGAGATTTTCAAAGGATCTAAGTGCATCAGAATGTTTCAGTACCTCATTTCACAACAAACTCACACACACATTTAAATCTCAAAGGTAGCACACACTGGCCAGCCTTTCAAATTGTTGCTATATTTCATCAAACAGCAAGAAAACAATCATCCTCAGTACAGTTGCACAAATAAAGTATGTTCAGCAAAAGAAAAAACATCAGCCAACACTCTTTTATTTCTGTGAATTTGTATTTACTCATCGCTAAGTTATACCACATTCTGGAACAGAAGCAGTAGAATTAAAAGAACTGTCAATCTCCAGCTAATAAAACATAGCCTTTAATAAATAACAACATTTCTCATAGCTATGAAAGGATGATTTTCTTCACCATCTTCATAAAATGGTTGGAAGGAACCTCAGTGGATACTGAATCCATCCCTTGGAACATCACAGCATCAGAGTAGCTACAGACTCAAGAGTGAAACCGAAGATTCACCATGGTCTACCTCATAGCCCGCTTATGTTAGATAATTAGTCTTAGCAGTAATTTCTTATTCTTCCTTCTACTTTCAAGTTTCTTGTATCATTTAGTATACAACATACCATTTTTCTTCAGCTTAAGGCTCTTCTTAAATGAAGGTCCTGAGTTATTTTTAAGGTCTCTCAAACAAATTGTCATGAGGGAACTATTTACAGGGCATTATTGTTTGTTAACATAATTTATTTACAAATAGATGATGCACTGCTCAGCAATTATCTATATCCTTCCTGGAAATAGAACCTATAAATATGTGTTTATAGGTACAAAAACGAGAGAGTTCAACAGCCACACTAAAATCCCATGTGATTTGGCAATGAGCAAGTTGATAAAAACCTCATCCTAAGACATACACTGTAAAAAAGAAACATATAAGTGCTATAGAATTTTACTTAGTCTTATATATGTTCTAGTCTAGGTTAATTTAACAACCAAACAAAACAGGAGGTGGGGAAGTAGTGGGGGAAAAGAAGTTGATCTCTGGAACAGAAATTCACTGTGATTGCAAAAATAGGCCTGATGAGGTGCCACATAAAGAGTCCAGCATCAATAAAGAGCACTTTTTTTGTGACAACCAGACAGCACTGTTAACATACTGTGTTCTTTTCCTTTGTCTTTCCAACACAGATGCTTAAAGAGCACCAAACATCTAACCAAACATCTGTAGCTGCATCCTTTGTCCCTATTCTACTAACTTCAGTTGTACCACAACATAATGAACTAATTAACAATTACTTAAATGTTTTCCACAGATTTTGAAGAGCTGCCTGCCAAAACCAAGATGAGAATAAATATGTTTACTCAATCCCCTGAATAATCCCAATTTGTCAGTACAGTTCATTTCTTCTTTTCATGAGCATGAACCTTTCCCAAGTTAAAAACAGCAAGAGCTCAAGTTCTGAGCCTGGAGAGGAAAGGAAAGGTGTTCACGGTTTGCGACACACTCAAGATCTTTATGAAAGATATAATTTACCTACTGACTGTCCATTCAGCAATAAATATACGGTTGGAACACTTCTGACACCTTCCATGACGTGAGCAAATGCTATATCTTTTTACAGAGGCATGGCTAAGCTCCAGCCCTACCTCCCTTGTCCAGGAAGCTACAAAGTAAATTGCTCTCAGATTTTGAAACCATGTGATTTAATTACCTGAAATAGTGATTTATGGCTGAAGTAGACGTTAGCAACCCTCCACAGCATCTGCAGCTAGTTTGGAGACATGTTCTTTCAGTCTTTATTTATGTAAACAATCACTTTCTTAGCAGCTGGACACACTCCAGTCACACGGAGCTATTTACATGAGTAATTCCTACATATGTAACTGAATTCAAAAATTAGCACTACATACTTACAGTTTTACTATATTTTGAAAATATCTACTTTAATATTGTTTAAATGCAGAAATCCATGTGGAATATTTAAAACATAGGAAACTTTTCAGCAAAAGCAGCAGGGGAAAATGTAAACTTTATATATAATAATCAGTCTGAATGAAGAAGATAAAGCAACTTAACATAATCAGGAAAAACAGAAGCATGGATTACATTGGATAAATGCAATGTAAATGTAATAAAAATGTCTCATGCACCTACAAGGAAAACATCTCAATGTGTAATTATCTGTGTTTACAAACTGAGTAACCTACTTAGAAGCTGCTGAGCATCTGAAAATAGATGCAAGATAGCTTGATAAATGGCTAAAGCTGGATGAAAAACTCCACTGTCTGGAGTTAAGCATTAATTAAGAGCTTTTTCCTGAGGTCTTTTGGGGATAGTTCCAGATTTCTGAACATTGGAGATAGAGATGTTACTGATTAATCCAAGTTTCATGTGATGCAAAACGAAGAAAAGTGAACTTAGTACTTTAGTTAGAATTAAAAGAACTGGACAACAGTGTTTGTTACAGAACCACTATAAACATAAATATATGCAAAAAGATGTGTGTGTATTTTACATTTCTTATATATGCGCTTTCATCTACACAGAGAATTTAAAGATTGAGCATATACTGGCATAGAATTTAAAATATTTTTGTATGGACACAGAACTTCCCTAATTCCACATGTATTACCTCTTCACCAGCTGGGAGAAGACAGGCACGAGCATAAATTTAGGCATTTGGCTTAGCACAAAGGGAAGAGTGGCCAACTGCTTTATGTTTCCTCAACAGTCAGTTCAGAGAGCCTACCAGGGGCTCTTCCACCCTTTTCATCAAATCTCTCATTGGCAAAAGGTCTGAAAATCAGCCAAGTAACTGGTTTGAACTTAGTAGTTATATTTGACTGCTGTGAAGATCCTCAGAGATAAAGCCTGAAATCCAGCAGTACTCAGACACTACGCAAGTATACATGTAGTATGCACATACAGCAGGATGTTTGACACATACTGTACATCCTAGATTTTCTATGCAACTTACTTGCAGCACAAAGTTTCCTCCATAAATCAAATGCAGGGCAAAGAATGAGTCCAGATATATGCCTTTGTGTCAACCAGAACTCCTAAAAGGATCCTAGATATTTAGATGGTTTTGAGCGCTCTAAAAAGAATGCTTAAAGAAGTGTAAGTGGTATGTTAGGAAAAGCATTTCAATGATGCGTTTTTACTGAATTGTACTGTGACAGTATCTTTGATCACAGCAAGAAAGTTAAACGTAGCTGGCACATTAAAAAAAAAAAAAAAAGAATTAAAAGAATTAAACCCATTGCTTTAGCCACATTAATGGAGACCCATGGCCTGCTTTTTAGCTTAAAACATGTATAGTTTGTAGGTATACGTGTACAAATGAACAAGTAAACAACATATTCAAGTCCGGTATGAATTTATATCCAGACTGAAATCTTTTGCAGCATTCAAAACATGACATAACAGGTTTGCTCCTTGCCCTGACTGATCTGTTACGTGGACCCACACTAAGCAAGAGTTTGGACTAGATGATCTACACAGATCTCTTCCAACTTAAATTATGCTGTGATTCTCCGATTTCCATATAATTTAAGCAGAATATATTTGCTTAATATATTAGCTTGAATTGCTGGTATCAGCCACAGTCATGGCTGCTTCTCTCCAAAGGACCCAAGGGAACATCATGGAGCTGGGACAGGGGAGGGTCAGGCTGGGTGTTAGGGAAAGGTTCTGCACCCAGGGGGTGGTCGGGCACTGGGACAGGCTCCCGAGGGCAGCAGTCACAGCACCGAGCTGCCAGAGTTCAAGAAGCGTTTGGACAATGCTCTCAGACTTATCATCTATTTTTTATGTAGTCCTTTGTGGAGTCCTACGATCCTTGCATGCCCCTCCCAACTTGTGATATTCTATGATCAACATCTGACCCCTACCTTTATTTCTCACGGTGATTACAAAGCCACAAGCAGAAGTGCTTGTGACAATGTAACACCATTCCTTCTAAGTGTCAATGTTTTGGGGATGTCAGCATTGCTTTGAAGTCTCACAGGACAAGAACTGTCTTATTGACTTATTCAGGGTTTGATGTGTTATTTGACAGTTATTGTTAGCCTGTGTCAACAGACTTTCTGTTTATTCCTGGAGACATAACTGTGACAGGATTTCATATAGGATTTAAGGATTTCATCATAACCATTCTCACTGATAGCATTCACGCATTTGAAATCCCATAGCGGAAGGTATCTGCTTAATTTCATCTCTTCTTCTTGAGGTTTCTCCTTAAGTGGTTAGGGTTCATGTAGACATCTCCATCCACTTTTGAAGATAAGGCATGTGGCCAAAATTAATCTTTCCTGTGATTCAAAATGCAGGAAAAGAATTTTCTTCTAAAAAAGATCAGTCTGCTACTAAGCTTAATTAAATATATCACTGATTTTAAAGCATACAGACAGTTCTAGTTCTCCTTTGAGTTCTTCAGCACCAAATACCTGTTTCAGTGATGAATTTTCTTCTAGCATATCATATGTATATATCAATAGATGAGTACTTTGAAACAAGTCTGGAATTGCCAGCAGGAAAATGTAAAATATTTCTGTTCCAATGAGTTAACATAAATGACTCAGGAATTGAATGTCTTTTCACAATCTACCAGATTATTATTTTCTGAAAGATATCCAAACACTGATAAACTGAAATTCCAGGGAGGCCAATAATCAGATAGATCTGTGTCACATATTAACCAGGCATGCATCAAGAGACAGTTTGGTCAGTGGCCAGACTCTGAATTAATATTTAAGGCTAAGTATAAGCCCATGCCAAGAAGGATGCTTGAGAAGAGCTTGCAATCTTTTGGTCATAAGCACTGACAGAGCCACAGACTCTGATTATCCCTTACTGCTCTACAAGTGCTATGCAGCAGTACGCAGAAGCCCAGTGGGGAAAAGGGGCTGTGTCAGCCTCAACTCCAAACTGAGAGAGAACATCTAACCAGGAGGGGAGGAGCACCCACTGTCTAGACAGACGACAGGAGGGCTCTGTCTAGGATGAAGTACTAATGTAACCTATAACCTCTGCATAAAGTCACACTTGGGCTGGACGAATATTCATCTTATGACCACCACAGACTTTTGCACAATAATTCTCTTGGGCTTTTTAAGAACACGTTGACTGCAGATATTAAAAAAAAAAAAAAAAGTGTTTGTTTTTCTCGTGTTCTTCCCATGCTATTTCCAAAGGGAAGTAACCTAGAAATCAGTGTCAGCTGGTATGTGGAAGATTAAGTACAAGCTGCATTTGGAGAAAGAAATTTTAGGTGGAAAGCTGAAATGTGTGGTTTTTGATCATCAAAATCTCTCAGAACAAAGAAGGGTCCAAACAAGAACTTTACAGAGTTCATAACCAGCAGAGACACAGAAATTCTAAAGAGATTCTAAAAAGACTTGGTTCTTCCAAAGCAGGTCTCCAGCCCTAAAGGGCTGACTCTCACAGAGCATATGAAATCTGCTACTCTGTAGGCTCTAATCTCTAAACCTAGCTTCGATTTTACACTCTTGAAGAGTAGTCTCATTTATAATATGTCTCACAACTTATCAGAAGAAATGTATGGACCAAATTCTGAGCAATTCATGTAGCCATGTTTACACGATTATTAACTTCCAGTATTGCAACACATGTAGGAGTGCATATTACCTTCATTAAGCTGTACTTTTTGGAACCTAGTAATACTGGGGGGGGGGGGGGCAGTTTTTGCTGGGAAAGAAATAAAAGAACAGCACAGTCCTACAATTGCTACTGCACAGCTGATATAAGCAATCTCATGAACTTCAAGCAAAAGCGAGATGCATGAATAACCAAAGGAATCTGGATTGACTTGCTTCTTCTTCTGCTGAGGAGGGATGATTTAAAGCTCTAATGCCAATGTTATGAATCAAGAGAGGTGAACACAAAATACATTTTTAAGCTAGTTATCATTAAGAGCATCATACAATTTCTCACAGTCTTGTTTAGCCACCCTGATCCGACAGTATACCCACATGCACAGAAGTCAGAAAATAAATGGTGGGGTCTGTTGTTTGATGCTTTGTCATCAGCATCACATTCCATGGAAACACAGTTCCCAACTGGCACAAGCAAATAAATGCTTTTGCCCTGGGAAGATCCGGAAATACTTTCTGTTGAGAAGGATTAGTGGTTTCCTTTATGTAAAAAAGGAAACAATTAATTATAATTTGTACCTTTGGGTACCAAAACCAGGCATGCATTGTCTATAGGGCAAAAAGCCATGCAAACAGCCAGGAAAGCAACAAAACTTACCAAAGCCTGAAAGGTGTTAAACCATCAAACTCTAAGAGAAAGGAACTTATTACTGATAGCTTTACACTAGGGTTACTCTAAATGTGTAACAAAACCAGCAGGTGTACTAGGTGCTGGTGGCCCAAGCAGGATCCTCAAGGATGCCCTTGCAAGGATGCCGCTCCCTGAGTGAAGCTGTGACCTTCCCACATTTCCCATAACCTTTGTGGCTGCTTTTGGTGGGGTCACACCAAGCTGGCGTGTGCCCACGTTGCTCCACGACCAACATTTTGCTACACCCACGAAACACCCAAACAGCGCGCATCACCCACCCGTCCACCCCCGGGGAGCAGCACCTCACCCCTCAGCCTCCATTTCCGAGCCCACCCGGGGGGGGTGACACGAGGGGACCCCCGAGGTGCGACGCCCCCCTCCCCACCTTACCCTCCACGCCAGGTCCACGTTGAAGTCCCGGGCTCGCAGGAACCTCAGCAGGAAGGCGTCGCTGAGGGGCTGGGGCCAGCGCTGCCCGGGCTCTGCCTCCGCCCGTCGCCGCAGCTCGGTCACGGCGCCCCGGGCCTGCGGCGACTGCTCGGGGAGGTCGCCGTCCCCTCGCTGCGACATGGCCGGGGGCCGCCGCTCAGCCCCACCGCACGGCCGGACCCATGGCGAGGTGCGGGGCGGCGGCGGCTGCAGAGCCCGGCCGGGCTGCCTCCGCCCCCGGGGCGGCGGGGCTTAACCCCTCCGCACCCTTCGGGTTACTCCCCCAAACCACCCGTTTTTGTTTGTTTGTTTGTTTGTTTGTTTTCTTTTTCCCACTTATGGAGACTTAGTTTTCAGAACTTTCTGCTTTCAGCGCATCGCAGGGAACTTTTGCTGAGTTTCCCGGAGAAAAAGAGAGGTTGTGTCTGGTGGGAGAAGGGGCAGGCAGCTCAGGCAGAGCACAAGGAGGCTGCCAGCATATTCAGAGGAAAAAAAAATCAGGAATGCTAAAGCCTTGTATGAGCTCAACCTGGTCACTGTGGTAAAAGATAACAAAAACAAGAACAAACAAAACAAAAACAAGAACAAACAAAACAAAAACAAACAAACAAAAAACGTTTTAACAAATATTTTCACAGTAAGAGAAAGGGCAAGGAGAATCTCCATCCTTTACAGGACACAATGGGGGACATGACTACTGAGGATAAGGAAAAGGCTGAGGTTCTTAACACCTTCTTTGCATCTGTCTTTACTAGGCTGACCACTTATCCTCAGGTTACTCAGCCTTCTGACCTGGGACAGGGAGCAGAAGAAACCCCACACACAGTTCAGGTGGAAACAGAGACCTGCTGCTCCACCTGGACTGTCACAAGTCCATGCAGCCAGATGGGATCCACCCGACGGTGCTGAGAGAGCTGGTGGATCACAGAATCATGGAATGGTTGAAGTTGGAAGGGACCTTCAGAGATCATCTGGTCCAAGCCCCTGCTCAAGCAGGGTGACCTACAGCATGTTACACAGGATGATATGTGATTGATGGTGTGTGATTGCAAGCCACATGTCTAGATAGCAGTCCCACATGTCTAGAGACGTGCTAATGTGACGCCCATCTAGAAGAAGAGCCATAAGGAGGAACTGGGGAACTACAGGCCTGTCAGCCTGACCTCGGTGCCAGGAAAGGTGATGGAACAGGTCACCTTGAATGCAATCACACAGCATGTGCAGGACAACCTGGGGATCAGGCCCAGCCAGTATGGGTTTATGAAAGGCACGTCTTGCCTGACTAACCTCATTTCCTTCTATGACCAGGTGACTGCCTGGTGGATGAGGGAAAGCCTGTTGACATAGTCTACCTAGACTTCAGCAAGGCCTTTGACACGGTCTTCCACAGTATTCTCCTGGAGAAGCTGGTAGCCCATGGCTTGGACAGGTACACCCTGCTGGGTTAAAAACTGGATGGACAGCTGGGCCCAGAAAGTGGTGGTGAATGGACTGAAATCCAGCTGGCAACTGGTCACCAGTGGTGTTCCTCAGGGGTCGGTGTTGGGGCTCATCCTCTTTAATATCTTTATTGATTATTTGGATGAGGGAATTGAGTGCAGCCTCAGTACATTTTCAGATGACACCAAACTGGGGGGAAGTGTCAACCTGCTGGAGGGTGGGAGGTCCCTGCAGAGGGACCTGTACATGTTGTTGATGGGCAGAGGCCAATGGGATGAGGTTCAACATGGCTAAGTACCAGGCCCCGTGCTTTGGCCACAACAACCCCATGCAGCACTACAGGCTTGAGGCAGAGTGGCTGGAAAGTTGTGCGGAGGAAAAGGATCTGGGGGTACTGATTGATGCTCGCCTGAACATGAGCTGGCAGTGTGCCCAGGTGGCTAAGAAGGCCAATGGCATCCTGGCTTGTATCAGGAATAGTGTAGCCAGCAGGACCAGGGAGGTGATCATCCCCCTGTACTCTGCTCTGGTGGAGCCACACCAGTACTCCAGTACTCTGGTGGAGTACTGTGTTCAGTTTTGGACCCCTCACTACAAGGATATTGAGGCCCTGCAGCATGTTCAGAGAAGGGCTATGAAGCTGGTGAAGGGCCTGGAACACAAGTCCTGTGAGGAGCAGCTGAGGGAACTGGGGTTGTTTAGTCTGGGGAAGAGGAGGCTCAGGGGAGACCTTATTGCTCTCTACAGGTACCTGAAAGGAAGTGGTGAGGAGCTGGCGGTCAGCCTCTTCTCACAGATAACTAGCAATAGGAGTAGAGGGAATGGCCTCAAGTTGTGCCAGTGGAGGTTTAGGTTGAAAATTAGGGGAAATTTCTTCTTAGAAAGAGTTGTCAGGCATTGGAATGGGTTGTCTAGCAAAGTGGTGACATCACCATCTCCAGAGCTGTTTAAGGAATGGTTGGATGTGCTACTTAGGAATGTGGTTTAGTGGGTGACATTAGTGGTACGGTGATGGTTGGACCAGATGATCTTGGAGGTCTTTTCCAGCCATAATGATTCTATGATTCTATGATCTCCTGTTGTTTTGGTTTGCCTGCTTATAGCCCCCAAAAGGAGTTGTGTCCATCCCTGTCACAAGAGGGGATGTTCTGGGCTCGCAGGAACCCAGAGGTGTCATGGATTGTGAAAGCTGGAAACAGGTTCAAGAGATTAAATACTCTTCTTTGTTCCCTTGCTGGTGTCCTTGGGCCTTGATGATTTACTGCTGCAACAAAGGCTTGCAACTGTAGCAAAGTCTCTTATATGTTGGATTCTGGCAAATTCCTGTGACAGACTTTTCCAAAATAGCTGGAATTTGCACTTCTTCAGCAGAAATCTGTGTAAAACCTGCATCATAACTTTAAAGGTCTTCCATGAAAAGAGTTCGAGTGCTGTGTAGGCAGCTATCTTAGTTTGACCGTAAAATACATGCGTACGTGTACACATATATTATGGATATGTATATAAAAGGTGGCAGAAACACAATCATTCTGAAGTTTAATGACTTTACCTGTATCTGCTTAAGCTGTTTTTTCTTTAGTTGTCCTCACATGTGAAGACTCGCAGTACATCCTCCAAACTCCCATCCACTTGCCATTTGCACTGAAGATCCCACAAGCTCATTTGGAAAATGGGCAGAGCAGCTTTGGGTGTGCTGTGAAAGTCAGCACTTGGCCCAGAAATGAAGTCTTGGGTCACAGAGTGGTGTTGCAGGCAGGCCTCAGGTTGTCAGATTGTATAGACATGATCTATGACTCAAAAGTTATTTTTTCAGGTCAACGATGTATGTAAAGCATTTACATGCCATATCTTTTTAAAAATTTAATGGGACAACTCACTACCTCAAAAACTTTTAAAGTTCAGAGGAGATAAGGCTTAACATATATTTTATGGCCTATTTATTGTCCAATGTCAATTACTTTTCTGAATTATACCAAGACTGGGTTCTTGTATCTCAAAAATCCCCCTTTCCCTACACTGTATGTAAGACAATATGCATTAATACAAACTTCATACTATTAAACTACGGGATGTTTCTAAGGCATTTAAAATATATCTGTTAAGTTAAAAATAATAATAATAATAAAAAAAAAAAGAAAACAAGCAAACAAAAAAACACATTTGGTTAAGTAGACTGAGAACAGGGCACAGGTTATGAGGATTCCAGCCTCATAACATACAGCCTGTGTGTGAAACCCTGACACTGTTGAAATAAATTTGTTGTGTATTGCTGTAGTACTCAGTGCAAGGGAATCCTTATAATTGTCCTGGCTAAAGTTCAAAGTGGTCAGGAAGTAGGATCTGTGAGAGTTTCTAGTATATCTATTTTTTTTTAATTTTATTTTTATTTTTTAAATTTCAACCCTACAGTAGCAGTTATATTTTCTTTCTGTGAATATTATGAATGAAATAGAAGGACCTTGTCTTCTGCACACACATTTAAGCTAGCACTAACATACAATTTCAATAGGATTGAAACTAAAAATTAAACCTTCAGAGATGCTGAACATTTAATTTCCGTAAGTGAGAACAGCCACTGGTCAGCAACTCTGTGAGCTAAGTTCTACTTAACTTGCTTAAACTTGTGCAGAGAAAGATGTCATGGAATGTTTAATTTTCTGATCTTTGGCTATTTATATTTTTAATGAAAAATCCACAAAAGTGTAAGTGCAGCAGTGTTAGTCAGGAAATCAGGGCAACAACTGGGAGAACTGTTTCACAGAGTGCCAGATGGCTTGCTCCTTCCTCTTGCCTTTCTCCTTAAAGAAACATACACAGCTAAGATAAAATAGTCCTTCTCTATCAAAAATAAACAAATAAATAAATAAATAACATAAAATTGCATGTCACATGGAAAAATATTATTTATCACTCAGGTACTTAGCATGTACAGGTAAAAATAACATTCCTGTGCAAGCAAACTCTTGTACAAATGCAAGCTCCAGTGACATACAGAGCAGATAGTCAAATCAATGGGACCACCAGTTTGTCATGAGTGTTCACAGACAGTAGTTTGGAATATTGCTGTTTCAGTAAGGATGGAAAAAATAAATCTTTCAAGATAAGCAAAACTAAATCAAGAACTTATTACTTTATCTGAAGGCTGACAATTTTGAACAGAAAAAAAATATATATATAATAGATGTCTGCATCCCAGGTACAAATACAGGCTGAGTGGAGAATGGATTGAGTGAGAGGGACCTGGGGATACTGGTGGATGAGAAGCTAAACATGCAATGTGCGTCTGCAGCCCAGAAAGCCAACTGCATCCTGGGCTGCATCAAAAGCAGCGTGGCCAACAGGGTGAGGCAGGTGATTGTTTCCCTCTACTCTGCTCTCCTGAGACCCCACCTGGAACCCTGTGCCCAGCACAAAAAGGACATGGACCTATTAGAGCAAGTCCAGAGGAGGGCCACAAGGATGATCAGAGGGCTGGAGCACCTCTCCTATGAAGACAGGCTGAGGGAGCTGGGGTTGCTCAGCCTGGAGAAGAGAAGGCTCCAGGAAGACCTTGTAGCAACCTTCCAGTACCTACAAGGGGCCTACAGGAAAGCTGGGGAGGGATTCTTTGTCAGGGATTGTAGTGATAGAACAAGTGGTAATGGCTTTAAACTAATTGTAATAGAAATAGATTAGATATTAGTAAGAAATTCTTTAGTGTGAGATGGTGAGGCACTGGCACAGGTTCCCCAGAGAAGCTGTGGATGCCCCATCCCTGGAAGTGTTCAAGACCAGGTTGGATGGGGCTTTGAGCAACCTGGTCTGGTGGGTGACATCCCTGTCCTTGGGAGCGGGGTTGGAATTAGATGATCTTTAAGGTCTCTTCCAACCCAAACCATTGTATGATTCTATGTCATCCTTCTCTGCATTGATCCTATAGGAATGCTGCAGCAAGTGACAGTAGTGCCGAAGATGTAAACCCCAAGGTTTAGTAGCTCTGGTTGCTGCAGTTATCAGGTTACTTTCTGATTTTTGCCTGAATTTCTCCATGATCCATCTTTCTCATGGTCTGCCTACTAACTAGTGCTGGCAGCATTGCTCAATTTGGCAAACTTCTTATTGTACTAGACCTTAAAGCTTGTAATGTTCCTTACAGCACAGTTAGCAGGTGTCAGTAACTTAGCAGTAGCCTTTAAAAGTCTCACTCTACAATGTGATTAGGCAATCTCAGGAGAGAATTGATGGTAAGAATTGGCAGAGAACTTTGTCTGTGATTTTATAGCACAGTAGATTATTTACAAAACCATCTTGTAATGAAAGCAAATGTTTTAAAACAAACAAAAGCATAGTATAAGCCCACCTCAAGCTTCTAGTTAAATTAAATAAAATTTAATTAATCTACTCTGTAAAACATTGCAACCCTTGGTATGTGAAGAGATGATGAAAAACATTTGTGATGAGGAACTGGTAAGGTAACTCAAAGACTGTATGTTGATTGGGAGAGATTTTGATCCTGCTGCCTTGCTGTAGCAAGAGTGTGAATCACCCACACCAAACTATTTTGCAAAGGTGATGGTTTAATAACTGCCAGATTTACGGGCATCCCCTCAAAGTCTGGGCATGTTAAAGAAGCGATAATGGAAAGGCCCAGCCCTGCCATATGTCTGGGAGAATATGTATTGCATTATAGGTGCTTAAAGAAAGGGAGGAAAGACCTGTGTAGGTTCTCTTCACCCTCTTGTCTCTTCACTTCTTCCAAGTAAATTTGTGCCAGTACATATTGGAAAGGATTTACCCATCAGCTGCACATTTAATTGAAGACTGCAGGCTTTAATTTCACCTTTCAGTTTTCCACTTATCCATCATTTTTAGTTGAAGTTTATCTAGGTAATTTCACAATGTTTTCACTGCAGAGCGTCTGTAAACTAGTGGTGAGGAGGAGCCAAACAAACAAAACAAAACAAAACAAAACAAAAAATAGCAAACAGAACAGCTCTTCCGCAAACTTCTCATTATTCCCTGCCTGCATCTGTGCATTTCACAACATCTGTCTGTGACTGTGTGTTTGGTCTGGCTGGCTGCAGTGTCCCTCCCTGGGACCTATGCTCATAATTTTTTGCTGTTTTTGCAGTTTGTCAAGATTTCTAATGTATAAAAGCGATAAAAGATGCTAACTCAGGTTTCTGATGCTAACAGCCACTGAAAAGCTGAGAGCAAAATCAACAAGCAGAATCAATAGGGTGAATATTTGTGTGTTCAAAAGCCTTGTCTTTTTCTTCCTGGATCTATGCTAGGCATATAGTTACTGCCTTCAGCAGCCCTCTATGAGTTATGATTTACCGTAGCAAATTACAGTTTCTTTTCCTTTACTGCCAAATACTCAATAAAAGCATGTTGTTTCAAGGTGTGGTTCCCCACTTCTTTGTACCTGACTTGATTGCACTCGGCAACTCCTTAGTTCTGTTGACTCTGTAGTCTTGTTTGTGGTATGCAGCAGGATACACAGGGTAATAAATACAAGTCCTGGCACAGAAGCAGCATCCACTGCCCTGAGTTAGCAAATTTTTGCCTGGAAAGAGCTAGGTTCTTCTAAATGGAGTTTTACCAGCAGGGAGTTGTGTGCCTGATTTCTGAGCTCTCAAGGTGTGCCCTTCTCAGAGTCCTGTACTGCAATTTTGCACTAAAAACAAAACAAAACAAAACAACAAAAAAAACAACAATCAATCAATCAAACAAAACAAAACAAAAACCAAGGAAATCAATTTCTGTCACTAAAACATAGTTTCAGGAGGAGAATGGGAGGAATTGGTTCATATTAATGTCAATTGCTGGTTAGAACATTTGCCAGGACTGTAAAAGCCCCAGGTTTAACTCCCCTCCTCCACCTCCAAATGCTTATCTCAAAAAAAAAAAAAAATCCTTAAATGCTGTAAAACGATACTATGAGAACACTCTGTCCTTTACTTCTAGTACACATATTTCACTAGAGTTATTTGGGTCTTAGTGCATGGTAAGATGAACCTGACTGTAGAGCAGAACAATCAGAGTACTAACAGCAGGAACTTTGGTTCAGGATCCTGCTCCAGGAACAGCTTAAATATTTTACAAGCATAATATACAAAGATATAAAGAGGGAAGGACAGCAGAGCAGTTCTCTTGTCACTGAATAAACATTGCTGTTGTGTTGTAAGCTGCTACAGTAGTTGAGGAAGCCTGCATGAGGTATGAAAGTTTCAAAGGCAGAGAAAAATATTATATTTGTCTTTTGGAAAATGGACATTTTGGGAAAAATAAAATATTTGCAGCAATTGCTGACAAAATATTCCTTTAGAAAAAAAGGAATGTATTATATGCAATTTAACACATAGAAACTACTGAGATCAATGTAGTAAATAAGTTTGCTTTGAATTTAAACTCTGAATTCTAAATAAAGAGAGTAGTATATCTTACATAGTGTTCATCTGAATAAGTAGGAAGAAAATAACAATGAAACAACATCAGTACTGCTGACAGTAAACACAGATACTCATTGAACACCAGAGAAAATTCAGAAATATTGGGGATATGAGAGTCTGAGTTAGATTCCCAAGGAATGAGAAGGGAACTGGAAGATGAAGGGGTTTCAGGCACAGAAAAGCTGAGAACCACTTCTGTAGAGATATAAGCCTTAAAAATGAAATCAGATTGCAGTGCTATTGACTTCAATGACCCCTATAAAAGTAATGTTTAATTTTATATCCTCAGCATGTCTGCATTTTCTTATGTTCCATGAGTATCATTGATTACCAGCACTGTGGAGATAAGAATGGCATTGATTTTTATTGATATGATTTTCATTGATAAGATTTTCATTGATATGATCTATTAGTAAGCAGAGTCACAGACATATATTTATTTATTTATTTGGCAAATAAGATAGTAATGCAAAGATTACTAAAAGCAATTTCCAGGGAAATAATTAGTACATGGTATATTCTGTTCCAGGGAGATTCTGAAGCTCTGAAGACATTCACTTTCCTCAAAAATCTATGAAGTTTACTGCTTCTGTGTAGAGGAGTGAAACCTACTTTTCACTCAAGAATACATATAGTTGATTCTCTGAGCCACTGGGAAAATCATATACAAGCTGATACCTGTGATTAAAAACTTAACATAGAAAAGAGCACCTGCAGATGCTGCAAAAAGATATCCAGGTTCACCATGAACACATTTGTGCCTTTGGAAACACAAACAGTAAGTATCCACAGCTGGTTTTGACTTCCTGGCCAAAAATCTGACCCATTTTATGGCCCATCTTTTAGTTTTGTATCTTAGCAAACCACAATCTTATTTGAAACAACAGGCCTCTTCTCACCTAGACAAGCTTTGGACTGCCTAAACATAGGTGCTGTGACCAGAATCAGGCCAATTTAACAAACTGTAAACAAACCCGTAGGCCTCATTCCTACTGCTAAAGAGGTTTATGAGGTGGAGAGGGATATATTGCACTATTGCCTCACTCTAGGTGAATAAAAATAATTTTCAAAAATTTTGACAAAAATCAGCCACTGATAAATGGTGCATCTTTTCTGGAAAAGAAAACGGTTGGTTCCAGATAGGTGCAGAATTGTTTTTAACTCTCTGTAAATACCCTTAATAAATATACTTTTGAGTAGGCGAGATACATAGCTTCTACCCTACGTTTCCTTCCTGACACTTGATTAAAACCTGGTCTATGCTGACTCCAGTTGGTATTGTCTTAACTCTTTAAGATGAGCAATTGACCTAATTTCATTTGACACCAGCTTCTCAGTTTCCAGCTGAAGCTCAGTCATCTCTACTGGCTTTCATACTGTACTTTTATTGACCATGTTCACTGCCTTGAAGACATAGAGCTTCATGGACCGAGGCATTGATTTATTTACAAAAGAGCCTGAGCTCAAGTTAGATCTGAGACCTGTGCACTGGAGTTCCATTGCTTCCTTCTGGCATGGTACCTGTCCTGCTGGCTGGTCACATGGGATCAAGATGATGCGAACCTGGAGGATAAGAAATATTACCCATGTGAACCAAAAAGAAATTACAGTTCATCTCATGCCTGTGGCATGTCACCAATCTGGATTGGAGAGCCTTGTACAGGGTCGTCACCAAAGTTAACTCTTCAGTACAGCTGCTGCTCCAGTGACCTGTCTTTTATTGATTGCTTTATTGATTTCTCTTTGCAAGAGGTCAAAATCGTGGGGTTCCAGAGAGGAACTTTAAAAAGTTCTCTTGATGGCCTTTGCAGTGAAAATGCGTGTTTGTTTGTTTGTTTGTTTGTGTTTTTTTTTTTTTTTGTTTTGTTTTGTTTTTTCTTTTTTTTGTGAGTGTTTTTTCAGAAGCTGTATTGAGAAGCTGCTCTTCCATGTTGGCTATATGAAGTTAGTAAATGTCTGGTTTTAGACAGGTGAAACTCATGGTGCCTGGTTTACCCTGGATCTGTTTCAAGTTTGACAACACCCCCTGAAGAACAGTGCCAAGTGCTTTCTCTGCACTGTTTGCTCCCAAAGCCAAGGTCATACCTTCAGGCTGGTGGAGACAGAGGGACTGTGGTGGCTTTCAACTGCAGGCGTGCTACTAGTTAACCTGGGCAGGCAAGAGGGGACTAACAAGAGCTGAGTCCATGTTGCAGCTGCTGGGGAGAGAGAGAATAGAGCCTGTGTTATTTTCCCTGACATTATGCTTTGTAAGAACTTGGTATCTTTGGGCCTTCTCATCAAATATAGTTAACAATTATCTGCCAGTCAAAAGTTCTGAATGGGAGAGACAGATCAGAGACAGACTGATGGACTGACAGACAGATGAGCAGGCAACATGATCACATAAAGCACATTTATTTCCTTGAGAAGTCAGATCTATGTCAGATGCAAAACTGCAAAAAGTGTGCTGGTGGGTGGGATTTTCAAACGTCCCTAAGACGCAGTGCTGCAAATTTCTTTATGCACCTCATCTTAACTATAATAAAAGGAGAATTAGGTACCTAAGCAACTTTGAAGTCCTATCATAAATGACTTTAATAGGATTTGCTGTATCACTTCAGTAGTCTTAATCTCACTTGCTGTGTTTAAAATGGTAGACAATAGTTTTGGCACTCATTTAAGAGTCTATAATTCTATGAAACTTACAGAAAAACAATGATAATATCTGAAAACCTTGAAAATTTTGAAGTTAGACGTCTTCATTTGCATGTATTGTCTTGATGCTAAAATGACACACAGAAATCAAGGCTTTAGATTAGTGCCAAGTATTTAACACTGAAGCACTGTTCTTGCAAGTTTTTACACTAATTCAGTACAATAAGAATATATGTTGGGTAAGGCATCTCCCATTTTCTATTGTCAGTTCAAATATATTATATTTTAGGGGAGATAACCAGTGAAATGTTTCAAAGGCACAGTCAAGGAATATCTTCATTTGGTTTGCATTACTTCTGCATGTGAGCTCCGTAGCAAAGAACTATGTGCCGTGGTAGTTTAGGTGTACTGACACTGTCAAATCTTGTGAGCAAACTCCAACTCATAACCATGTTGTAAAAGAGATTGCAGAGGAAAGTGAGCAGAACGACTATCAGCAAAGATCTGATGCTAGTGTCCATTGGGTATTATGAAAGTGAAATTGGTATACGCCACTACATAAATTATTTTCTCCTAGTCAAATGGAAAGCAGATTTGAACAACAAACACAGAATCCAACACAGAATGATAGAATCATTAAGGTTGGAAAAGACCTTCAAGATCATCTGGTTTAACCACCCCCAATGTCACCCACTAAACCACGTCCCTAAGTACTACATCCAACCTTTTCTTAAACATTCCCAGGGGTGGTGATGCCACCATTTTCCTGGGAAACTCATTCCAACCTCTCTTACTCTCAGTATTTTTTTCCCCAGTTGAGTCAGTTAAGTTGCTTTTTTAAAGGAATATATATATGTATTTTTTCCTAACCTGAGACCAAGAAGTTTTTATATATTTTTCAAATAACTAATTTAAGCTAGGGGTAAAATTAAACCTGTCCAGAGAACCATCTAGTTATTCTAAGATTTCAATATTTGCTTTCATCTTATACTGGAGAAAAAAAAAAAAAAAAAAAAAAAAAAAAAAGCAATAATAATAATAATAATAATAATAATAATGAAAGAATTATGAGAGCATACTGTGTCAAAATGTTTGGGTTTGGATTTAAAATATCACATGTATATTTAGATATCACACTTGAAGTAACTAAACAGTCAACATTGAACATTTCAGGAAAGAACTCAGTCCAAATTGGTAGATCTCTGTGAAAGCAAATTAGTACATCTGTATGAAAACTTTGAGTTTAAATGAGGAGTATCTTCTAGGAAAAAAAAAAAATGTTCTGAGTAGTTTTATTGCAAAACTTAAATGAATGGCTTGATATTTAAAAGAGCTTAAACTGTCACAAAGTACCAAAAGAGAATAAAGTACTTCAGAAAATTATAAAGTTTACCGAGAAGTTTATTTCTAGGAACTTATAAAGAAGTTGGGCAGAGACCAAGCAGTGCAGTTAAACCCATTTAATTTCTAAGCATTAGGGCATTATTTGCCCATTTCCCAGACAGTAATAGCAAAGCTAATAAATAACTACATTGCATCATCTTTCCTTGCTACCTTCAGGGTAGACCTGTTTACTTAAACCTTTGCCTGCCAAGCAAAACAATATTTGAGTTCTTGAATGATATATAAACTTTAATCCAGGTTGGCAATCACTAGTTTGGTTGGTATTCACTGAATCAACTGAGTTAATAAATTAATTAAGCATTTTTATTCTTTATTTTCTTTACAATTTCTTCATGGAACTCAAAAGAATAATGATGCTGTCTATATTGCCTATACTAATCATATCCAGAGATTTTATAGCAGCATCATTACAGGAGATATAATAGATTCATTGCTATCTCCTACCAACATTTTCCTTTCTTTAGTGTGTGAAGGTAGCCAGAGGACACAACTGTCCTTAGATACTGAAAAACTGAGGACTTCACCCTTGTGAGGTCCTTGCTGCTATCCAGGCAGGGGAACTTGCTGTGATATCAGTGAAATTAAATGAAAGACACGAGCACAGGAGAAAAGAGAAGGTACCTTCATGAAGTGGCTAAGCCAAAAAGGTGCCTGTGATCCCTAAAAACCACTGACATAAAAATAATATTATGTATGCATTGATGGTGTTATTACTGTTATTGATGTTACTGCATTACCCTCTTCTCTGAGCTTCTATGTAGGCATAGAACAAAAAGAGGGTCCTGACCACAGACAGCCTGCATCTCCATATGAAAAAAGATACAAAAAGGCAGAGCTAGACAGAGGATAAAACAAATAAACAAACAAAAAACAACAACAAAGCAGTAAGACCATACTAGTCAAAACAACAGGCCTGCAACCTAGGTCTTGAGAAGCCTGGAAGTATCCCAGACAAGAGCTTGAAGTTGGAAATGAAAGGAGAAAATAGAGGACCTTTATCATATATGGAGCTTTTCCCAATAGTGAGGGCAAAAGGGAGTCTGCACGTAATTTTAAATCACTGATACAGAAAAGCTGGTGTCATAGATTAGATGCTAGCAGTAAAAAATGCTTTGATTTGAAGCAGCAGTATAGTTTTGATGTGACAGAGAAATGGGAGTATAAGAATGCACAGAGACAACACTTTCAGGGACCACACTGAAAACAATTTTTACAGCAGCCTCATAGATAGGTGTGAGCAGGACAAGACTGTATTTGACAAGACCAGAAAAAGGCCTCAATAAATGAGACAACATGAATGAGATAACATGAATGAGAACAACAGCTTTGTGAGCAGACAGTGAGAATTCTATCCTAGACATGGTATGCAGAGAGAAATAGTGAAAAAGAGGTATGAACCAGGGACAAGGATTGAGAAAGGAGTCTGATAGGTGTTCAGGTATAGTCAAAATGACAGGCAGAGAGATGACATTGGCATTGAAGAGGAGGCAGAGAAAGGTTGGGTTGGGAGGGGGGAGTTTGCTGGCTAACCATCCGTGAGACAAGCCAGGAAGGCATACTTGTATTTCAATTGCTAGTAAGAAAAGTTTTGGAGGGAAGAAGTGGATGTGACAATCCTAAAAGTGTGAGCAATTACACAATTGCATGGAAATAAATTGGACTTGATATATAGTTGAGAAGCCAATACAACCACAAAACAGGCACATACCGTACTCTATCTCAGAATAGTTATTAGTCAACTCTGTCTTGTTGCAAAGGCGTATCTCATCTTTGGATTCTAGCAGAGCTATTTCCATCTCATATTAGCCTATTTTTAGAACAAGTGGGTAAAAGGTTTTGCTTCCAAAGGAAAATAATATGGTCTTAACACAGATCCCTGGGATGGCCTGTCACTAACCTCCTTCTATTTTGAGAAACTGCCATTCACTCCAGCTTTTTGGTTGTTGTTTCCTTTTTTTTTTTTTTTTTTTTTTTTTTCCCCTCACACACTCAATGTTTATTTCATAGCAAAAGCCACACTTATTCATAATCTTTAATCATCTTAATTCTCTGAGATATCCTGTGCAAAATTGACTCGGCTTTTAGGACATCTTCACCTGCTATTTCACAGGCTAAAGCCTGCAAGCAAAGCACTTTTCTTCCCCTTTACAAAGGTTGTGTTGGTTTGGCTTTCAATCAAGTTACTCTTCTGCAGTTCTGTCCTCAGACTGACTTGTCTCTAAGCTCCAGTGTCTGTCTCACAGATTGTCCCAGAAAATGTTTCTAAAGCAGTAATGTTAAGTTGTTTGAAGTTACACCATAAATGAATTTAGCCTTAAAACTAATAGCAATTTCAGAACTTGACAGGGAAAAAAAAAATCTTTACTTAACCTAAGCATTTTTCTGGTTAGCTTGAAAAGGAAAACTTAAAAACTAACTGAAGAAAACATCATTTGTCCTACTTTAGCATTAAATAATAAAAAAGACATATTTTCTTCTTTTGATCTTGAAACATATTGCTCCTAGTTCTTACAAGATGTTATAACAACCTAGCTAAATCACTTGTTTAAACGAGTGAAAATTTACACAACCTTATTTCACTGAAATAGAAACTAACCTTTTTCCTGTGTCCTAGCTGAGGTCCTACAAAGACATGTAAAACCTATCTAGTCCTTTTTCAGCTCTTGAACTTGAATACTCTCTCTTCAACTTATATCTGATAACAGTATGTGCAATGGTAAAGCACAGAGGTCAGAGTATGTTCCTTCTCAATGTGGATTTCAGTATGCTCTCTACTGAGCCTGGCACAGGCAGTAGCTCCCTCCATCCCCCTTTCAGGACTCACAGAGCCAAGGGCTTCTTTTTTTTTATTTTGGCTCCCTGCTGAAATGGCCACCTACAGCTTGTCCAGAACTGCATGTGAGTGCAGCACTTCTAGTGGTAGTTCTGGTGATTTGGCCGCTGATATAATCTGATCAAATATTTTCAGTCTCCTCTTTAGCCAAGAAATTGAAACAGGATGTAAATAACAATTAGGCCATTAAAAATGAATTTAATGAATACATAAATGATAAAATCACACACAATACAAACAGTATTATGTAAACAGTGATACTTTAACAGTAAAATCAACTAACTCCATCAACCCACAGTTGAGTTTTGGTTTAAAAAAGGTTTTAGTTTTATACATTGCAGATAATAGTTCTCCTTTTCCATGATCAATAAATCAACTACACACAAAATGCTATCTCAGTTTGTGATTAATTTCTCTATATTTTTCCAATGACCCAAATCCTTTTATTTTTCCTATGTGAGATCAATATTCTTAAGCTCGTTCTTCATATACTATATTTTCATAGAATTGTAGAATAGAATCACAGAAAAATAGTTGGAAGGGACCTTAAAGATCACCCAGTTCCAACCCTCCTGACATGGGCCGGGATGCCACCCCCTAAACCAGGTTACCCAAAGCCCCGTCCAACCTGGCCTCCAAGGATGGGGCATCCACAGCTTCTCTGGGCAACCTCTGCCAGTGCCTCACCACCTCAGGTAAATCCTTCACTACAGTAAAGGATTTCCTCCTAACATCTAATCTAAATCTCCCTTCTTTTAGTTTAAAACCAATCCTCCTTTTTTTATCACTATTTTCCTGACAAAAAGTTGCTCTCCGTCTTTTTTACAACCCCTTTTTAAGTATTGAAAGGCTGTTTTAAGCATGAAAAATATCCAGTGAGGTGTTTCCCATCTGAAAGTACCCATTCTGAAAGTGGAAGATTAGCTTCTTGTGTACATCACCCTAGTTTGTATATCTCTGATTCCAAAAACTCTGGTGAAAAGAGCCTTTGTGCTTTGGCTATGAGCAAATGAGACTTTTTGTTATTCCTAAATGTCACATTGCATTTTGTTGCAGTGCATTTATCAATAACAAGGTCTGAATTCTCTGGTTTTGCATGTGTAACCTTTAGGGAGTTTTATTATAGATTATCTACAGGCTATTCCACTGGCTGTTTACATACGGTTTTCCTTCATACCCAACCTCACTGTTAATTTTAAACATTTATTTTTCTATGAATAACAGAAGCCTGGGTTACAGTAAATTTGTCCTGTGTCTCTCAAACTGTTCCGCTA
The DNA here is from genome assembly GCF_964035555.1 of Netta rufina. NCBI lineage: Eukaryota > Metazoa > Chordata > Aves > Anseriformes > Anatidae > Netta > Netta rufina. The sequence continues at coordinate 121,827,817 of NC_140124.1, forward strand.
TGGTTACTTCCAGTCACCTTCATGCTAATTCTCCACAGCTGCTAGTGCAACACCTCTGATTCCTCCCCAGTATTTCCTTTGCTTTCCCTCTGGACTCCCCCACTTCAGTTCCCCAGCTCCCTCACCTCAAACCTGATGCTCTCCCAGGCCTACATTGTCAATCAGAGCCCTCTGATGGCTCCAGCTTTTGCTGGCCTGCTTCTCAGGTAAGACTTGCACAGGCCATACAAGTGCCAGCACTACATGTACCTATGCAGCCTGGGCAGCTGCCCTGGGCCACTTATCTAAAAAATTCATTATTTCCTTCCTCTCCTCTGCCTATATTCTGCTGTCCATGTGGACTAGAGTTGTTCTCCTGGGGTCTACAAAGAGATGAAAAATGTTCTTTGAAAGACACTTCCCTCAAAACCACATGCAGAATGAAAACCTAACTTGCCAGAATTTCACCTCGTTTCCTCAAGGGAGAGGAGAGGAAATCAGAGTGGCCCAAGGGCTGAAGGTGTTGTCAGCTTCTCCTGGCAGCTGGAGGAGCTGTGGAGCTTGCACAGGGGTGCTGAACAGATGTTTGACAGAAGTAAAACCCTATTTGGTAGAAGAGCAATGTCAGGAACAAGTAATCATGCCAGAAGCTTTTACTGACAGATTGAAAGATAGGGGAATGATCGGGCAACTGAACAGGGCATTGCTGTGTGGCTGTGAGTTTTTCAAAGCTCTGAGGATGCTGGCTTGCATTAGAAATTATATTATGGAGCAAATGGCTAAAGTATTGCCTGAGAAAACACTCCTTGGTCTCCACAAGGAATTTGGCACAGCATCTTCAATTTGTACCAGTATAATAACAATATATGCCTTCCTGCTCCTTGCCTCAGCCATGCTCAGTAACATGGCAAAAATCTTCCTGCATTTCTTATTGGAATTTAAACTACTTTCAGGAGTGGAGCAGCAGTCTGGTAATGCCAGTCTTTGTTTTTATATAACATGTTTAGAGAACTACTTATGCAAATCATTTTGAATGGGACAAAATTCTTCTTCAAATGTAAAAAATAATATGGAAAATAATCTACTAAAATAAATAAATAAATAACCATTTTGAGAGTACCAGAGGTGAAGAATCACTGAAATTTATAATTGAGAGCTGTACACCTCAGGAGTGGTGAAGAGGTAGTCTACTTCTCAAATAGAAAACCTGTTTTTGGAAAAGGAGAAACCCAAGCACTTGGAGAGAAATCTTATTCCTGTTGCCAGGAATATTCATGTTGGAGATTAAACTAATGAATTATAGTTTAATATTTCACAGCCACACTAATTCCCAATTGCCCCCGGATTTCTGAGATGTGCTTGGCAAGGCTAAGTGAGTAACATCAGGGTAGCTTATTTCAAGCACCACCTAGTGGATCTCTTCAAAAGAAATATGTATCTATTAGCAAAACATTTTAGCTTTTGAAAGTAGGAATGACAGCTCTCAGTTTACCCTTTTTAAATGTTCCTATTTGATAGATATTGTTGAAAACAAGTCACATCTCTGAAAAACACTAAATTAATAAAGGTGAAAAAAATAGCATCAGTCAAAATTTGGCTTTTATGGAGCTTCAGAATGAGACATTCTCTTCCCAACTTATTAGGACCAAAACATTAAAAGAGCTATGCCCTTTAATGATCAGAATTTCCAGAGTAAAAAAAAAATAAATTAAGTTCTCCTTTGAAATGAAAGCGAGTGAGAGAGATTGAGAAGTCATAATTTTTATACTGAAAAATAACTAACTAAAGAATGAAAGTACTCCTAATGTTGTTTACTGGTCAGTAAAATGTGGCTATATAACTATATAAAAATATAGTTTTAAAAATATGGCTATAGAGTATGTTCAGAGACACATAGTAGGCCTTCTATCCATGTACTTTCCTAAAATAAAAATAATATCACAAGAATCAATAAATAGGTTTGTTAATACTTTTACTGATTTCATTGTTTTAATTCAGTTATGGATGGATGGTTACTTATTTAAGTTCTGTAGTTGATCTGAATATTGCTTCATGAAGTAAAGTATGTCATTCATACTGTCATGTCATACATTTAAATGTATGTCATACATTTAAAGTGATGTGTGGCTGGCCTAAGTAAACTGAGTTTACTCTGACTCGGGACTGAGACCAAATCTTAAGCAACTTAGCACTTATGCCTTATCGAATATTAGCTAGCCAGTGTAGCCCTTGTAAAATTAGGGAATAGAGATGGCCATGATCAGGCAACTAAAATAGAAAATAGAAAAAATATCTTGAAGTGTCATTAGAAAACAATAAAGTACTGTTGTGCCAGAATCAGCACAACCATTTATGAGATGCAGTTAGTGATGGCTGAAAGATCAAACAGTGGCAAACAGAAAATAGTGAAAGAACTGAGGGCAGAAACCAATGTTGAGAAAAAATAACCCTGAGCTCCCCACCCTGGAGACACTTTCATGTGGACTAGAACTGATGGAGTTGATCCAGCAGCTGATCAGAAATGATTATGTAGGTTAATGAAAAGCCTCAAAAAAATGGTCATCATCTGTGTCGAGTGAAATATAAGGATTTTGTTTGTCTCTCTGATGAGGCTATTAAAATAAAAGTGGATTGCAATAGCCAATGGGTTGTAGGTTTCATCATGCAATGAGTTCAGTAGGATTTATCTCATATTTATTCAATTAGTCTAAATTTAGGAAAAAAAAAAGTTATTGGTTCTAATGTTTGTATTGTGTATTGAAAGTATTTTTCACCCATTGTATACTAAAACCACCGTATTGTTATTTTACAGTAAGGCATGACTGAAAACGGATTAATTCTTGTAAGAAATATTGAGCTACAAGTAGTGATAGAGAAAATATGTCATTAATGAGGAAATGTAGTTATTTTTAGTAGACTGAATGAAAATGACCAAAGTACTGTGTACTAATCATTACAATTTTATCTTTGGTTTGAAGTTATGTAAGGTATTTTGGTCTGTATGTGGTACATTACAAGATATCTCTGCTTTAAACCAGAATTTAAGTTCCTCTCTTCCTACAGATAACAATGGGGGAATCATAGGTTGCTGCATATTTGCTCATTATATTCTTTTGTAAATATTTGGATATAAATATATGTATCACATTTATTTAGGGCCTACTTAAATAAATACATTCATACTGGGGATGGTGTGTGGCTGTGCTGATAAGATATATGCAAAGCTTACATACTTTGAAGAAAACAAGGCTTTCCCCTTCTCCAGATTTGCATTAAATGTTTTAAAATGACGCACATACAAAATATCAAATGTTCTGATTCATAGGTCTGGTTCTCCCACATACTTTGGTCAAGGAAATGGGCAAACAGAGAAATTAACTAAATTCTATTAGCCTTTGGTGATTAATTCTTTCTGTTATCGTACTGATAAAGGGGTGGGTGGCTGGATTTTGTGCCTGCAATGGTAAATTGTAAAGATTGTTTAGCAACGCAGAAATAACATATTATATTAATCATAATGCTGCCTTCTGCAGCTTCTATATTTCTGATGGGCAAATTCAGCTTGGTGTCAGTGGGAGCAATTCTACTGTACAATGATACCAGGGCTGAATTTAACCTCCCATATTGCTCAGGGAGAATGAACGTACATTTTTTTGTTTTGTTCAGTGAGAGATCATGGCACCCAAGATGCACACAGAAATACAGAAGCTTTTTCCTTCAGTAGGATCTGTGCTTCCAAGGACTGAGAAACTGACTGGTACCTAGATCAGGATTTATTAACAAGACTTCAGCATCCCAGAAGGCAGATGTTTTTAAGGAGATGCATCCCTTTTGTCACCCAAGGACAAAGAAATTTAACATAGTTTGTTGTAAAAAAAATGATTCTAAAAAGGTGCTTCTTAAATAAACAAGCATGACAATATAATCTACATAATCATGAGAATTGATTATATAAAGTGATATACATATAAAATTAATGTATACCCTTAGATAGCAGAGGAACATGATACAGATGAAAAAAAATAATTATGGACATTTGAAGGCAAACATATTTCAGGAATACAATTCTTCACTTATTACATTCTTTTACCTTTACTGGGTGTTATTTTCTTGAACGTCAGAGAAATTATAAACTTAATCTAAAATTAAAGAACAGCATTTCAGTGCATATTCTCAGGCAAACAGGTTACCATGTAAAGCTTCACACCTAAACTGCTAGGTTACTTTGGGCCCCTCAGTACAAGAAGGACATCGAAGCCACGGAACGTGTCCAGAGAAAGGCTACAAAGCTGGTGAAGGGCCTGGAGCATAAGTCCTGTGGGGAGCAGCTGAGGGAACTGGGGTTGTTTAGTCTGGGGAAGAGGAGGCTCAGGGGAGACCTTATTGCTCTCTACAGGTACCTGAAAGGAAGCTGTGTGGAGCTAGGGGTTGGCCTCTTCTCGCAGATAACTAGCAATAGGAATAGAGGTAATGGCCTCAAGTTGTGCCAGGGGAGGTTCAGGTTGGAAATGAGGAGACATTCCTTCTCAGACGGAGCAGTCAGGCATTGGAACGGGTTGCCCAGGAAGTGGTGGCATCACCATCCCTGGGGGTTTTCAAGGAAATGTTGGACATGGTGCTTAGGTGCTTAGGTGCTCAGGGTTCAGTGGGTGATATTGGCAGTAAGGGACCAGATGAACCAGACATTGGCAGTTGGACCAGATGAAGGGCTTTTCCAACCTTAATGATTCTATGATTCTATTTACCTCCAGCTCCTCAAAGAAATATTAAGACTGGAATGAAACATTCATGCAGCTGCCCACGAGTATAAATGTCACAGGCTAAATGGAACTAGAGAAGTTTTCTTAGTAAAAATGTTTGGGCAAACAGTAATATATCTGAGCACCGTCTATGCCATAGTTCCATGTTTTTTTCTCAGCTGGCATATAAAACAATTTGAAACATGAGCATACAGTTTACTTTAAGAGGGTTTCTGCTTGCAGGAGTCTGCATCTGTGTTTTAAAGCCACACACAAGTTTTATTTATTTATTTATTTATTAATAGGCAGTTGTTGGTTTTCCTGGATGTGGTATAGTTTATCAAGGAACTTGTAGAGGTACAGTCTTAAAAGCGTAGTGATGTGGGCCATCAATACCCCAAGTACCCCTGCTATACAGACCCTGGGTATCTCTACCCCAGGACTTGGTTGTTACTCATCCCTCTGGGTTGTAGTCAAGATGTTGGCATAGCTAAGCTTCTAAAGTGTTTAAGATGAGCAACACTGTGCACCAAAAAAAGAGATTGTTCTTTGTGACTAGGAGCAAATACAGCAAGAGAAAATACTCATTTCAGAAAAAAAAAAAAAAGTGAGTGAGATTTAGATTAAAAAAAAACACAGACTGATAGACAGGTTTCAGAAAATTGAAGAAATCAAATTGTTTGTTTGTTTGTTTGTTTGTTTGTTTGTTTTTAAGACTGTCTTTCTTAAGGAGAACTAATATGAGAAGATCCATCAGCAACTAATCATTGTCATGGACCCAGCCTACTATGATATGTGATTACATGATCATTTAAGCCAAACAGCTTAATACACATTGTTATCAAATATACCAATGCTTTACTTTAGTATATACCTAGAAAAAAAGCTTGCCAGTGTGGGAAGATCCTGTCTTACCTTGTGCTGCCAGTTAATAGAGCCCACCAAAAATAATATTCTGGATAACAAAGGAAATAAAGTTGAAGTAATTAGGAGGCAAAATCATTGTTGTTTCAGCGATGGAATCTCTTTTTTTTTAAGACTTACATGCACCAACTTAGCTGCAATACTCTGTCTCAGAATTACATTCTATTTAATTGTCCATTAATTACAGTTTTACATGTACTATTTGCAGTCCTTTCATACAATGTTTTCCTCTGAACTCTTTCATAAATGCAAGCCCATATTTCCTCATTCCCAAGAAGTGCATCAACAACATTAACATATCATACAGCATTATCACTCTTTCATGGTCAGTGTATTTTCCAGAATGCCTGCTCTGTATATGGAAATTCACCATTCCATAGATGATAACGTATCACTCAACCCTTTCAAACCCTGGAAAAGAATGCTTGCTGGAATCTGGGATCTGCCCTGGCCTTCAGCGTAGGATTGTATTTCACACAGGATGCAGAGCATGTAGTTGTTTAATTACTGCTGCCTAAATTATACATGATAAATATATTCCTATTTTTAATAGCTCAGAACTATCAAATCTCACTTATGGAGAGTAACTGTTTAGTTATCAGAGGCTGAGCTGATCGTCACTCATTTATGGCAGTGTTTTGAGGACTTTCACTGATGTGATCATCCTTCATGCCAGATGAAGACAAGCAGCCCAGCCTCTTGACCGCAGAGGCAAGGAGCAGAGGTTCAATGCCAATGTGCAGCTGGAGGTGTGCCAGTAACTGAGACACTCTGGAAAGAGAAATAGAGGAACATTGATAGCATCCGTCTTCTTCCTCTGTAACAAGTGGCTTCATAATCTTTTTGAGCTGTTTGACTACACTGAGAAACACAGGCATCATGCTATTTACAGTTTGTCTGACGTCTATTATTAGTTTGTAAGACTCTCTGGATCACTTTCTATCTGTAGCTAAGATTGCACCTGTTTTCCAGTCCAGTGAGAGCCTCTGAGATGTATTGAGAAAAAATGATTATTAGGACTTGGTCTTTTTAACATTTTACGTGCTAAGAAAAGAATTCTTGCTACATTTTCTAAGAGCTTAAGAAACTTTGTCTTAAACCTCAATCATTTTGAAATAAGGTATTACCATGAAGTTTTCCTAATTTTTAATATATACATGTTCTTCTGGTTTTGTCCAGCAAAACTGAAGAGAGAAATGTTTCTCAATAGGGTAAACTGTCATTCTTTTGCCCTTTAAGTTTGCTATTAATTTGACAACAAACTTCTGAAAACAGAATGGAAAAAATCTAGAAGGGTTTGTTGAATGTAACGGGGAAGACTTTGATAATGACCTACTGATTCCATATTTAAAAAAAGGATCCTCTTGCTCAGCTCCATAGTAGTCTAGAGCTACGTAAGACCTTTTCACAGTCATAAGCCCACATCAGTTTGGTATGTGTTGCAAACAACCACGAGGAATTGGAGTCCTGAAGTGAATGTTAGTGTTGGTTGGCAATCTCTGTCCAATGAAGTCCAGCTGGAGAATTGACAGTACGTTGACTTAGACATAGCTCTAACTGCACCAACTCTGCAAATCACACACATGGATGATGCAAATCTTCATTATGGTAATCTGATGGCAAAAGCTTATGGAATCAAACTATCACAGTTCAGATCACAAGCAATTTTCCTGAGGATAACTATTAGAAGATGAAAAATAAGAGATAAAAAGGGGGCCTAAAAGCATTTTGAAAATGAAATGTGTATACCTCTGAGGTCTCTAGGGACACATAATGCAGGAACTTGAACTATAATGTTACAGAACTAATTGCCACAGAGCATTCCAGCAAGTCCTCAGAGTGGTGCATTATTCCCATCAAAATGGTTCATTTGAGCTTAAGACTTTGTAAAGCTTGCAATGCAGACTGGAATCCTGCTGAACTTGCACTCTCTTTAAGGATAATTTTCACTCTACCACATTCCTAATGATACAGATAAGAAGGAACAAAGTAGATTCACTTCCCAGTACAGATACCAACCTTATCAAAAATTGAAAATATTTGCAGTACATTGGATTTTTGTCACACACATTGCAGAGACCATTACAAATAAATTCTAAGTTCCTACTGGCTTTATTTGTTCCACTATTACATTGCATATTCAACTGAATAGAGGTTATTAAGTCACTAGCAACCAGCACTTTTTCAAAGGCAACACATTAGTGGTATAAGAGGTACAATACCTAAATCCCTGAACATTCAATAACTTTTGGCTTAAAACAATAATGATATGAGGTCAAATCCAATGAGATTAAAATAAAATAAAATAAAATAAAATAAAATAAAATAAAATAAAATAAAATAAAATAAAATAAAATAAAATAAAATAAAATAAAATAAAATAAAAGAGTTTTCCTTTCTCTGAAACCTGTTTTTGAAGTTCTTAGCTGCTTACTTCCAAAACTTTTTGTCCATCAGGAAGACCAAAACCATTAAAAAAAAATGTTATTTTGATGTCATTTTATGATTCCAAAGATAAGAGGTTGAAAAATACACTTTCTAAGTCTTGGGATAAAACCCTGAAAACTGGCAAGATGGTTTAAAACCCATTGATTCATTGGCCTGGTTTCCCTAATGGAATGATATGGAAGACTCCTATCTAGTGTTCCCAATGTCAAATTTAGGTCTGTAAAATCCAAACTGGGATCCTTAGTGACATATTCAATATCCACCTTGGTAGGCCAAGTAGTCCCCTTGAAATACTGAGAAATCTGAATTAGCTCCTCAGTGGAGAGAGATTAGGACCCACATTTATTGTGGCAGTATTCTAATCACCACACTAAAAAGTATTCTGGTGTTGAAGTTATTTCACTGTGGTTAAATAAAACAAGGATAGAAGATGTCAGTGGGAGAAAAAGTGTATAAATGAACATCTAGCTTACTGGTAAGGAAACTATCTAAGGTGCAAATGGATGGATAAATAGTTGGATAGATAGATAGACAGACAGACAGACAGATAGATAGATGTGAGGTGGGAATTATTCCCACATAAGTGCCCATGCTCTTTGTTTGAGTTACTTTTACTTTTTCCTCTGTCTTATTGTGCTTTTGTTGTTGTTGTTGTATGCAAACTAGATCCACTTCATCAAACAGTGAGAAACCCCTCATGCCAGAGCAGCCTATGGAGTAGGAAAACAGTAAAAAAAAAAAAAAAAAAGAGAAATGTGATTTTAAAGACTGAACATAAAGGGTCTCACCTGATTTGTAACTGTGGTGCTACAGAGGCAGGGTTGCAGTTTTATTTGCTCTGACGGTCTTTTAAAGTAGTCCTATCCAAACTTCAGTTGTCAGGAAAGGTCAGCTAGTCATCCAGGTGTCATAAGAGAAGACCAAATTTACACATATAGTTTAAATCCCTTTTATTTTGTGATGCTCAAAAAAAAAAAAAAAAACCCACAAAAAAAATTATTACTTTCTCTTTCATACATAAAAATATTTGATGACCGTCTTCACGTCAACCCTCACTCTCTCTTCTAGCCCAACTAAAGTAATTTCTTTCAATCTTTTCCTTCAGACCAATTTTCCAGACCTTTCATCATCCTCGTTGTTTCCTTCTTGACTCTAGCATCTATGTTTCTTGATGGGTGGTTGTCAGACTGCACTGCAGTGGAATACATGAGCACTCAAGTCATAACTACACCAATTTTGTGTAACGTCCAGTATAATGCTCACTTTTGACAATAGTAAGAAATTATTATCCACTCTAACCTGAGATTTCCATGCAGAATGGTTGTTTACCCAGTTATTTGGATCAATTTGCGTAATTGCTAAAGGAAGAACAAACAATAAAAAAGACATTCCTTACTTTGTGAGGAAAAAATAGATGTGCACCCTGTAGCAAAAGGAACTGACTGCAAGTGATATACCTTTCACTTTGCCCAGACTACTCTGTTTATATTACAGATGGTACAGGATTTAAGGCATTATCTCCCCAAAACTCTATGTGTTTGAATTACAATGATAGATTTTCACATTCAAGCCCATAATTGCTTGATTTTCCCCATCATCAGATGAGCAATGGTGTTTATTGAAGATTGTCTGCTACTGGAACCACCTATGCATGCTGAACTTGTGTTTACAGTGATTAAGGCCTGCATGCTTTATTAATGAGGTGAAAGCAGCCACACACGTAACACTGCGTTTAACCAAGCATTAAACTCGTGGTCACCCTCACACCGAATTTTGGCGTTGCTGCTAAGGGCGACGAGGAGGGAGGGGAGGCAGCACTGACAGCAGGGGCTCCTGTCAGAAAAGGTGCTTCAACTGAGGGGCTTCAGGGTTTGGGCTGGCTGGGATTGGGGCTGGAACTGGGACTAGGTTTGGGATTAGGATTGGGATTGGGATTGTGGCTGGGAGTGGGATTGGGATTGGAACGTGAACCGCCACAACTGGTTGCTCCCCGCGCATGCGCCCTGTTCCCCACCCCCCCCCGCTCTGCACATGCGCAGTAGCGCGCAGCCCATCACCATTAACTCTCCCCAGCTGTCCCCGCCGAGCATGCGCACCGCAAGGCTCCAGGCGGGCACGGAGGCGCCCTGCGCATGCGCACTGCCCCCTCCCGGGCACCACTTAAGCCGCTGGCAGCGCACTGCCGCTCCCCTCCCCTCCCTCCCCGCCCCCCCACGTGACATGGGGGCGGGGCCGGGGAGGGAAAGGTCAGCGGCGCCGCCGGCGGAGGGGGAGCGGAAGGTCAGGGCGCCGCCGAGCGGAAGTGGGAGCCGGAGCCCGTCCGCCATTGTGGGCAAGCGGAGCCCGGAGCGGCGGCGGCAGCAGCAGCAGCGGGGGGGGAAGCGGCGCTGCGACCGGCCGGCCGGCTGCCTGCCTCCTGCGGCGACAACCCGGCGGAGGGCGAGGACGACGACGAGGAGGAGGCGGAGGAGGAGGAGGGAGGCGGGCGGCGTGCGAGCGAGCACTCGAGGCCCAGGCGGAGCGAGGGGATCGCGGCTCCCCGTGAAGAATGTCAGCCACCAGCGTCGACCAGGTACCGGCCCCCCCTCACCCCCCCCCCCCCCGGCGCCGGGGCGGCGGCCGCCTCCCTCCCGGCTCGCCCCGGCCGCCATGGGCTTGCCCGTGCTGCTGGGCCGCTCCGACGGCCCCTATTTATAGCCGCCCATCCGCCCCGCTCCGCCTCCCCCGGCCCGCCGGGCCCCGCTGCCCGCCGGCTTTGTGTGCCCGGGCGCCTCCGTGCCGCCCTCCCAGCCTTTTGGGGCTGCTGCCGCCGCATCCCCGCTCTCCACGCCTTCTCTCCTCTCCCTCCTCACCCACCTTTCCTCCCCGCGGGCCTCGCCGCTTTCTCTTCCTTCCCCCGCGGCCTCCGCGCCTTCCACCCGCTCTCCGCCGTTCCTTCCCTGTCGCTGCGCTGCGATCCTTCCCGGGCCTTGCGAGGTTGTTTTTTTTTTTTTTATTATTTCTAACTAATCTCTGCTAGGCCTCTGCTGCTCTTCCTTTCTCGGTGCGTGCTTTTCTGCTTCCTCCTCGGGCCTCTGCCACTCCCCAAAAGTTTTCTCCCCGCAGCCTCCTTCCCTCTTTTATTTTTCCTCGTGTGCCTGTAGCGTTTCGCTGCTTTTGTCCCTCTGCATGCTCTCCGGTTTCCTTTTATGCACTTATTTCTAGCTCAGTGGTCTCTTAGCTTTTCATTGCTCCCCTCGCTTCTGCGGGGGCTGCTGCTTCTCGACTTTCTTTTAGTTTCACGTCTCGTGTTGATCCTTGCGTGCCTGGATGAGATATATCAGAAAAGAAGATATAGCTGGGGCTTTTAATGTTACAGATTTTTTTTCTCGACTGAGGAGAGGGGAGTGACTAACCAATGCAGCTTTAGATGGAGCTGTGTTAAACAGGCACCTAACCCTGAGACAGATGCATGTGAAAGCAAGATGGAGGTGGTTATCTCTAACCTACCCTAAACTTTCAAACCAGTAAATACTGAGTCTGTCAGGACTAAAAATTGCTAGTGATGGTGCCAGGAGACCAACTCATGCTTAATTGTACATATTGATGATGGAGATGAATTAAACTCTCAGGGTTGGTAGTTGTTTCTGTCTTTAAGCTGTTTTATTTTGCTCTAGAGGAATTAAGGATACTGTAATTTGTACTGTTACAGTGATTCTTAGTGCATGACAGATTAACAGTGTTTTGTAATGACTAATCCTGGAAAAAAAAATTCTCCTTAAGGTATTTCCGTGTGTGAAAGTGTAGAGACTTAATGTAATTGCCTAAATGAGGAATGCGCAGCTTGTAGTTCAGCTTGCAGTATTACCGTGTATTTTTATATACTTTTGTATATCTAAAAGGCAAGACATGGTAGGTTTTTTCTCTGATAAATAACTGTAAGTCAATTCTAAAGATGACATATCATAATGAAGTTCTAGCACTGGCAGTAATCTTAAGCTAACTTTCTCTGTTTCAGTTTATGCTATGTTTATTGCTTATGCTTCTCAAGGAGGGGCAATCAAAATTCATTTCATTGCATTTCCACCACCGGTTAAGCTTCACATGCTATAAAAGACTGTAGAATACTTTAATGGTTTTCTGTGAAATTCTTTCAATTTTAAAACGATTCTGTTGGGTTTGTGTTTCAGCATGTTTTTATAGTAGTTTGAATTGATACTTAAATTGAAAACAACAGAACTAGCAAAAAAAATTGAGATATCCTGAAGTAAACATCTGAGGATTCTAACTGAACTTTTCTGTTTTGCTTCCTCCTCCCCTTTCCTATACAGAGACCTAAAGGACAGGGAAATAAAGGTAAGTTGATTCCTTGTAATTTTGTGTAAGTCTCTGATCTTGTTGTTTGTGGAGGTTAATGTGTCCTGAGACAATTATGGGAAGAGAATGCAGCTATAGGATGTCTTATTTCAGAGCAAGATGACAGGAAATGGTGTGCCAAATATTATTTCCCAGCATTTTTACTATTGCACAATGGCACATCAATTTAAAATGTTTTATTTTGCAGATAAAGATTAATGTCACGAGTAAGCAGATAACATAGCTATTTATTTTTAGCTGATATGTGATATACTGTTAAAGAGATTATACAGACATACCTTGGGTCTTTCTGTAGAGTGAATAGAATCAGTTTACTAGAATCATCAGGAAGAGTCTTTGAACAGCTTCCTCAGCTTGAGAGACGAGAGCCACGTGACTATTTAGTTACTCATATCTGTGAGCAAAACAGATCACCCTTATTTTCAGAAAATTTCTTGGCTTTTCATGTTAGTATTAGTCAGTCAAGAATTTTTCCTTCGTTTTTCTAGGCCCTTTGCTTTTCTTTTTCATATTTCTGTCAACATCTTAGTTTTTAAATACCATACTCATTGGGGTTTCTTCCCTCCCACAGAAACAAACAGCTAACTACTTAATATTCTTCCCTCAAAAATACTTGGCAAGTCTGTCCTAGACAGCATCTCAGATTATATCTTACAATTTATTTCTGGTCTGGGATTTATCTTTGATCTCAAAATTTATTTGGGATTTATTTTTATTTAATCAGTCCACTTGTGCCCGTTTATATTTTTTACCTGCTCAGTAAGCTGGGCTGTAGAATAATACGCAAACAGCTACCTGCATGATGTATTCAATATGCTTGTTATTTCTGTCTGCAGAAAAGAACCATTTTTTTGCCCATGCTGTTCATTACCTGAACTAATCTAATTGTTCTCAGTGAACTGTCATTTAATGTTATCCACAGTTTACTTATTCTGCTGCCTTGTCTGTGTGCAGATTATCTGCTGCTTATTGTATATGTCACTCATGTGTTGACAAGTGGATCCTGAATCTTGTTGAATTTGGTCTGTTCCCTTTTAATTGTGACATGCATTCAGAGAAAAATGAACCTGTTTGCCTCCTCAGGCCTTTTCAGTTTGGTCATGCTCTCATGTTCTCTCATATTCTAATATTTATGGAGCTCTTAACTCTTTCTGTGTCTCTAAAACAGTTCTGTTTGTCTTCCATGTTGCTCTTAAATGAGAAGAAAAGTCAGTTCTGTCTTAGCAAGTAGCTTGTGGCTTCCTGTTCTTTGAATTACACTGTTTCTTTTTCTGAGGTTATTAAGATGCATCTATTAGAGAATCTTATAAGTAGTTTTTTGAACTGTACTCCATATATATGAATTGAGAGTGGAAGTATTAATAAGCATCTCTGTTTTGCATGCTGTTTTTGCAGTTTGTTCAGTAAGGAAAACAAGTCAACTTTACTAACTAATGTTAGCATTTTTTTGTGCTGTAATTTGTAAATACTTCAGAATGTCTATCAAAATACAGCTCATAAATTCCTAAATAAAAATGTTTTTGCATTTTTTTAAATTTGTATTTTTGTGGAGTGCATCCTGTTAAATAATGTGTATATATACGTAGGCTGCTGGTGAGAATATGACCTCAATGAAAGTTGTAGTGAAACAAACCAATAATCAGCTCAATTCTGGTGAAATATACATTAAAGCAAATAGCATATGAATGTGACTTATGATTTAGCCTTAGATTAAAGGGCTAGGAGATTGAAGATGGTGGCTCAGGGTAGCACAAATAGTTGTCTTTGCATCAGCGACTCATTCAAGAGGATGTATGTCAGTAGCATAAATCCTTACTGTCCATCCACATGTTAGCAGACAGTAATCTTTTTCAGGTGTCACGATATAGTCCCAGCTTAAAGGGGCTTTGAGGGAAGATGTGATTAGTCTGAGTCAACAGACTAAATTTGATTCTATGCATAAGAATCATGATGCTGAAAAGGATGGTGAAAAGGTTACTGTTTGCATGGGCTGATAGAGCATATGAGAGATTTAGAATAGGCAGTTGAATGGGTGTATGCATGTAAATAGAAAGTATTTATCATATTGAAATAAAAATACTAAGCCTGCAAATGATAGAAGTAGCTGATTTGTATTGTCTAGTAAAATGTTGTTAATGCTTTGTTCTAGTTAATTATAAGTTGGTGTAATGTGCTTTTTTCCTTTGACCAGAATGTGTGGGATTGAAGTTGCAGGGCGTAGAACAGTACTATCAATCTCTTGGATGTTAATTCCAGTATTTCAGAGACTTAAACCAGTAAATTATCTTATCTTGAAAGTTCTCTTACTCTGTTTGTCAAATGCTGTAGTGTTGACATGAAACATCAGAAATGATAACAACCAAATGATGTCTTAAGATGGGGGTGATAGGGACCTGGTGTTCCCCAAGCTCCCTCTTTCCCTTTCTTTTGTTCATGCCAGTGTATCACACCTATGATAGAGAAGTGCTGACTTCTGTTTACATATATATGTATATATATCTTTTTTGGTTTTGTAGGAGGTTTAAACATAGGATTAGGTTTAAAGCAGGAATGAAATGTTACCTGTTTATTTTAGGCCTCATTCTCCACATTAATCAAGGTATAATGGCTGCTTCTAAGGAAAATTTTATTCTTATGCCTTTGGCCATCATTTGCGCTTTTTGCAAGTGGTTATTCAAAGGATAGTGGCAGCTAAAAGAGCATAAGCTTTAAGTTCCTTTATTTGATGAGATGTTTCTTCACAACGTTTAATTACATTGTATGTTTTCACAGTGTTTGCGGAAGCATACAGTATTTTCAGGGTTGGATTGATACAGATATTTTTAGTAACTGTAGATTAGTTTCCATTAGTGTTTTTCATTGCTGCCCTGTTCAGTTGGAACACTTAGTGTGAGGTTTGGGGTATAAGGCATGCATCTTAATCTGTTTGCTCTTGTTAAATCTGTGTGTGGGCTACGTTCTTCATGATTAACATGTTATGTAAAGTTAGAATGGAAAGCCAAAGAAACACTTCTAGTCATGCCATTTCACTGGGGAATGTATACATTTAATAGTAAAGATGGCAGTGTGGAAATATTTTGTCTCTGACTTAAGATCTCAATACAGAATGAATAAGAAAGGAAATAAGTTTACAATAGCATTCTGTTATGTGTCATGGCTGACCAAAAATAATTCTAAGTTATCTTTAGATACCTCTGAAACAAACATGGCAGATGCTAAAAAGAGATTAATTTTGATAAGGTTCCAGTCTTGACATGCTTGTACATCCCTTTATTTGTGGCTGCATGCCTTCAAGACACTTCTCCCTCCATTTACTTTTCTATTAGAAGAAAATAGTATTTGAAAATTTTCCTGTCCATACTAATTGGTTAAGAATAAGCAATGAATATGGTGTGGAGAAAAGACTTTGAGGATCATCCTCTGGTGTGACTGGGCCAAACATAAAAAGGAATACAGTGTTCCAGCTCATTAGTGTGTTTCCATTGTGTTTAAATTTGGGATGATTAATGACCAGAACTGAAACTCCTTATTTATGGGGAAAACAAAATAAAGCACTAATATTAACTTCAGTTGTTACTTAATTTATAAGTATTTTTATATCTTGTTTTAATAATGCTCATTATTGCTGGTCATAATTGGCTGCAGCTAGCATACATACACACTGTGCCAGTTTGTAGCAATTGAAGTGTCAAGTGTTCTAACTTTTAAAACCCCAGGGAGATGCACAAGATGCAAGTTGCTTCCCTCCTCCCCAGGTATTTGCTTTGGAACAAATCTTTTATTGTTCTGTGTTAAATTATGATTTTTCAGCTCTTGTTACTGCTGTCTGAAATTAATATATTTTTCCAGAATTCTGGTTATTTCTTGCGATCATCTATTCCATTGTTATTTTTCATCTAGTTTAATTCCCTGAGGATAGTTTGCTTTAGAGTTATTGAAATCAAATGTGAAAAAATTAGGAAGTGATATGGTCCAAGTACTGCTTGGTTTGCAGTGTGAACTTTGGGGGAGGGAGGAGCACAACCAAGCAACAAAGCCTTCTCTAAAAAACTGGCTACAACAAAGCTGAAAGTTTAGTTATGTGGTTGTATATACTTCTCAGAAGCTTTTGCTAGAAGAGGGAAACAGGAGTCAACTCATAACTCAGATTTGCCATCTGTCAGAAAATCTCCTGGAACTTCTGCTGTCATGGATTCATAGTGTACCTTATTGATTACTCTAAAACTTGTTTTCACTGAAGCTACTAATAAAAACAACAAAAAAGGCATTCAGAAAAGCAGACACTTCTTTTTGAGAAGAAGTTCTTTATCTTCTCAGATTGAAGTTGTATAATTTCAAATCAGCAGCCTCCTCATTTAAGTGCCTGTTCTGCTTTGCACCATGGGAAACAGTGGAGTTTAGTAGAAATTTGTGCAATTTGACTTTGTTTAAATAATAGCTTGGGAGGGGGAGTTGAGAGATGCTTCAAATAATTTGGGAGCTGCAAAATCCCAGGTAGGTGTAATGCCTTAGATGAAATTAAAAGTAATAAAAGGCTAAGAAGAGCAGGTAGGTAGAGATTCCAGTGTGAAGTGGCACATAAGGATTGTAATCACCCTTGGGGACTTCAGCTATTGCGTACATCTTGTCTTGTCCCCTATGAACTCTAGAGATGCTGCTAATTTAGTATAGTATAATAGTTATGTAGCAATTACAAAATTAAACAGCTGGAATAGCTCTTCCCAGTTGTCTTGGTGGGTTACTGACTTTATTCTTGGCAAGAGAAAGGTGCATGTTGCAACTTTCCCTGAACCTATTGAATGTGTGGTCGGGTTGGTCTGTATATATGCACTTGGTCTGGTACTTCTGGAAACGCTGGATTTATTGCCCATGCAAATAAGGTGTGACTGTAGTTTTTTTGTCTGTGGAGTTCAGGAAAATTCCTCTTTCAGGAAGGAGGAAACTCCACAGACAGGAATAGTCTGTTCTGGTTGCAGTCTTTCCAGGCCTCTCCTGAGATGTAATCGGGGGACTTAAAAACAAAACAAACTATTTTCTTTAAATTGGCAATGTGGTATTTAATGATAATATATTCAGTCTCAAAGCATAAGTAGAGGTATTTCAGTGCACAGGTGATTAAGAAGTGTTACCTAGATTGAAAGTGTGATAGATTTCCAAAGAGTATAGCTAATACAGATTTACTTTTAGTTTCAGTACAAAACGGTTCGATTCATCAAAAGGATGCAGTAAATGATGATGATTTTGAGCCATATCTAAGTAGTCAGACAAATCAGGTAAGTGAATATTACTTTCTTGAATTTAACTGTGCAACTCGGTGGACTTCCAGACCTAATTTGATGCTTCTTAGCATTACTTGTCTGAGTACCTGTTGAAATATAATTTTCTGTCTTATCATATCTTAAACAGGTAAAGTTGTCTTAAATTCTGGAAAAGATTCAGTTGAAAAGCATGCTCTGATATCTCCTGATCTTGTATTCTGACTTCAGAAAGATCCAATTATAAGAAGCTTAAAATAAAACAAACCCAAATATCAAAGTGAAAGCCCACACCTTAAATTTACAATGAATTCATCATATTTTAGATTAAGTTCAAAACAACAGTTTAATTGGCTCTGAGAAAATACTAACTGCATGGACGTGATTTCCTTTGACATTGGTAGGAGGAATAGTATCTTCTAGTTGATGGCATAATAGATTGAAGTTTAATATTACTATGGCTTGGTATAACACTTCTGCCAGAAAGCTAATGACTTGTTTTCAGAGCTGGGAGTTGTCTCTGTAGTCAGAAGTTAATATTCGTTAAGTTAACTTTATATGTTGTGATGGCCATGAGAGATGGGAAAGGACAACTTATTAAAAGGCTTTTGAGAATTTTTCCTGCTTTCCCACTTAATCAAATAGTGTGATATTAAGGAGGTATGATAATGATTGTGCCATATTTTTTCCAAAACAACATGAGAAGTTACATGGGGGTAGTCTTTCAAGTGTCTTTGTACTTTCTCACATAAAGAAATAACTGTTTTGATTTCCAGCAAATCTTGATATTTGAATTTAGCCAGTAAACTTTGTTCTGCTAGACCACAAATTATACTTAACGGAAAGCTTATGGTTTGAGTATTGTTCCTCCTGGAACAAATAGACATCCTTACATCCTTTCTGCCATCATGTTCCTGCAGCTGTCTCCTATTAAAAGTGAGAAATCTGACAAAAAAAAAATAGCAAAACTTTAAATCCTAGTTGCAGATATGCTTCTCTGCTTATGAAACTACTGTTATGACTCTGTTTTTAAAATGGTTTGTGGAAAAAATGGCCAATTCTAACAGGTATTCGTGTTTGTTACCTGTGAGGAGTGGTGAAAGTATAATTTCATTCATATAATCGTTAAAAACATTTGGATGGTATTAGAGATTTTTTTGGCTTGTGGATGTAGTCTATATTGCTGATCTTTTGTTTTGTTCTCTTGCAGAGTAACAGCTATCCACCAATGTCAGACCCATATATGCCTAGTTATTATGCTCCATCCATTGGATTTCCGTACTCTTTAGGCGAAGCAGCATGGTCAACTGCAGGTGACCCTCCAATGCCATACTTGACAACTTATGGACAGATGAGTAATGGTGAACACCATTACATACCCGATGGTGTATTTAGTCAACCTGGGGCATTAGGAAATACCCCTCCGTTTCTTGGGCAGCATGGATTTAATTTTTTTCCTGGGAATGCAGACTTCTCTACATGGGGGACGAGTGGATCTCAGGGACAATCAACGCAAAGCTCTGCTTACAGCAGCAGCTATGGCTATCCACCTAGTTCTCTTGGGAGAGCCATAGCAGATGGACAGGCTGGATTTGGCAGCGATACTCTGAGCAAGGTGCCTGGTATTAGCAGCATTGAGCAAGGCATGACTGGACTGAAAATTGGTGGAGATATGACGGCTGCTGTAACAAAAACTGTAGGTTCAGCTCTGAGCAGTACAGGTATGACAAGCATTGCAGCCAACAGCGTGCCCCCAGTTAGCAGTTCAGCACCTAAACCAACCTCATGGGCTGCCATTGCAAGGAAGCCTGCTAAACCTCAGCCAAAACTCAAGCCTAAAGGTAACGTGGGCATTGGGGGCCCTGCTGTACCACCCCCACCTATAAAACACAACATGAATATTGGAACTTGGGATGACAAAGGGTCAGTGGTAAAAGCACCCCCAGCCCAACCAGTACTGCCTCCTCAGACTATAATCCAGCAGCCTCAGCCATTAATTCAACCACCACCACTGGTGCAAAGCCAACTGCCTCAACAGCAGCCTCAGCCACAGCAACCACAACAGCAACAAGGACCTCAGCAGCAGGCCCAGCCTCACCAGTTGCAGCAGCAACAGCTGCAAAACCGCTGGGTAGCGCCTCGTAATAGGGGGGTGGGCTTCAGCCAGAACAACGGAGCTGGTACTGAAAACTTTGGTTTAGGTGTTGTATCCGTCAGCTCCTCACCTTCTGGTGTGGAAGTGCACCCAGTGCTGGAGAAACTAAAGGCCATAAACAACTACAATCCCAAAGACTTCGATTGGAACCTGAAGAATGGACGTGTGTTTATAATCAAAAGTTATTCAGAGGACGATATTCATCGCTCCATTAAGTACTCTATCTGGTGTAGTACTGAACATGGTAATAAGCGCTTGGATGCTGCTTACCGTTCCTTGAATGGAAAAGGCCCACTCTATTTACTCTTCAGTGTGAATGGCAGTGGACACTTTTGTGGAGTGGCTGAGATGAAGTCTGTTGTGGACTACAATGCATATGCTGGTGTCTGGTCTCAGGATAAGTGGAAGGGCAAGTTTGATGTCAAATGGATCTTTGTCAAAGACGTTCCCAATAACCAACTGCGGCATATTCGCTTGGAAAACAATGACAACAAACCAGTTACCAATTCGAGGGACACTCAAGAAGTACCCCTAGAAAAAGCCAAGCAAGTGCTTAAAATAATTGCTACTTTCAAGCATACCACCTCAATCTTTGATGACTTTGCACATTATGAAAAGCGTCAAGAGGAGGAGGAAGCCATGCGTAGGGTAAGAAATCAGTATTATAGTAGCTCTCCTGTTTTTTCTACTTTTGGTAAGCTTGTTATTTCATATGACTGAAATCTGTGTGAGTGTTGAATCAGAAAGTGGTGCTTTCCCCCCCCCAAAGTGTATATACTTGATGTAACTACCTATTAATGAAAAGATTTAAGTTCTTATATCTGCATTAACACAACAACAGTTACGTATTTAACCACAATACTAATGTGGGCATTAGCTGACTTCAGATGTGTTTTACTTTTCAGAGTAAACAAAACCCAAATTGAGTGTATTAACTGAAGTTTTCTAGTTTAGATTTTTACTTTTTCTGGATGTCATTTGAAATGTGAAATTGCAAAAAGTTTAACAAAATATTTCAGTTCACGTTGCTTTAGCAAAATTTTAACAGCAAGATTACTGTGAAAAAGATCTTCCTCCCGATTTAATTTGTATTTAAGTTTGTGAAATGTGATATACAGTGATTTTGTACAGTGTCAATTATTTTTTGGACAATGGTGATAGTGCAATTAAAAAGTTAATTTCTGTGATGAAAATAATAAATCTGTAGAGAAAAAAAAAAGATAAATCTGTAGAGAGAACTAGTTTTGGAGGTCAGTATTTGAGAAAAATGGGGAAGAGAAAAAAGCATTTAAGTTAAATTACTTTTAGTACTTCTGTTTGTTTTGCGTACTCCCCCTCTACTAAAAACACTTCTATTCACTATTGGCCTCAATATTCACTTTCATTGTATTTTCTTTCCAGGCTTGCTAGTAACAGTAAATACATGACTTGTCTCATGGTGAGAAGCATTTCAGGGCTGTGGAACTATTGTACTAGTTTGGTGTGCAAGTATTCAGAAGTGAGAATTTGCATTACTGGGGTTTGGTGGTAGTACTTCCTGTTCATCCATTGCACCACCTACTGAACAAAACCCCAAAACTCTAGGGGTTTTGCTAATTAGGAAACTTGTGGTCTGTAAAGTGCTGTATTTGTTTTCATTTGAAGCTGTCACCATTCTGGCTGTGTTACCTGCTCCACTATCTCCTTACTTCTGTTAGGTTTCTGATAGTGTCTAGTGATTCTAGCCCTTGAACATACCTAATCCTTCAACGTATGTTTGGCATCTCCTCTAGACTGGTGTCATGTATACCCAAATTCAACTTCGTAGTTTTATTGCACAACTCTGCAATAAATTATGTTAGAGGTTTTTTATTTGGAGGCAGGATGAATATCTGCGTGGGTAATGCCTTTTAAATATACGTATTGTTTTTTTCCTTTTTAAAAACAGAGTTGCCCTAAATCAGTATTGTTGCTTCTGTGCCATCTTGATGATGGGAGATTGGGCCACATTCATATCTAATATACTATGTATGGGGAAAACTGATTTTTTTTCGGCCTTTAATACAACATTATTGGTAATGTTTCAGAAGGATTATAGTGTTTCTCTATGGCCTTCCTGTTTCTTATATTTCTGATTATTTAAGACACTTTCACACATACCTTGGCTGCTTCAAAAGCTAATACTTCTGTGAAAGAACTTGTCAAAGGAGTCATAATTCAGACATGCCCTAGCAGCTGCTTTATTTGTGGTTTTGGTTCCTCTGCAGTAGCTAAAAGCCATGAAATGTAATTGGGGGCGGGGGGAGGGAGCATGGGTTTTGTAGTGTTTCTGTGTATGATATACTTAAAAATCAAATTACTAAACTCAGCATTTAGTGGGTCTCTAGATGACAATGAGGTTATGTATATTTTGTGTAATAAAGGAACATTGCTATTTCCTGTAATCTTCTTGGTGAAGCACGCATTATCCATATGACTCAAGTAGTGAGCTCTGCTTTTCTCTGCTGAAACAGCTGCCTTTCCCAGCACTAATGAGAACAAACATACTTGCCCTGATACTTGCACAGGAGGCATTGATTCTTCTCCAGCATTGTACAACTTGTTTTTGTGACCAATTCTTAAACAAATAATGAGTTTAGTGCTGGATATCTAGTGAGATTTCTTCTGTTGATGGATTTAAGACATGCCTTGAGCAAATTAGTATGTACTTAAAATGTATGAAGTCCAAATTAAACTAATGCTAGGCACTGAGATGATGTTCATTCTCTTACATGTGAGTGTTGATTTAAAATGTCTAGGCTTCTTGTTCTGTTATGACACAGTATATAAACAACTTATCCCCAACCTGTAAACATACAGTTAACTCCTTCATGATTCAGACATAGCTCAGAAATAATTACTTACTATTGTAAGCTCTGTTTTATGGTTAATTGAGTAATCCTTTACCTAGTGCTATCTAGGTTTTTATGGAGCTATATATAAATTAGTGTACTTTCTACTGCCAGTAAAACTGTATATTCTATGTATAAAATGTTTTCTGTGGCAGCTGTGGGGATCATTTTGTTTCCAGTGTTTGTTATGAAAAATGTGCTAATGGCTCTTAATAAAATATTAAGTGCATCAGACAGCAGTAGTCACTTGCGTGTTCCTTCAAGTTCAGTTAATATTTTGTTGTTAAATAGGTGGTAAAAAAAAAAAAATTTGAATCCATCACTGATCTAAACATAACAGCATGTGATTTATGGATTTAATTTACTTTATAACTGTTCATCATTCCAGCTAACTTATTTTAAAATAATTGGTTGTAAAAGTTTAATCTTAACAGCTCAGGGGAATCAATAATTAATTTCCAATATGACCTATCAGTATATTTTATTAAAATAGGACAGTATACTTGTAAAAGTGCAGTGAATAGTCTGATGAACATTAAACTTGCTTAACTTTGCCATTTGATAAAGGTTACTTCCAAATGATTGTGAATAATCATTTCAAGTCTAAATATTAGAGCTGGAGTGTGTACTGTTATTTGATGTGACCCTGCTGTGGGTAGTGTTCCCAAAAGTGGGATTGGAAACTAATTTGTGCAGTAATCGTTCACAGTTTTTGTATGGCTCAGGTTAGTGTCCTGTTCTAAGTGTGCAAGTGCTGTAGTCCTAAGGAGCAAAGAAATCTTGCCCCTTTTTCACAAGGTCTGTTAATAGTACGTTGAAATCTGAAATTGCATTAGTCTGTAGTTTGAACTACTGTTTTGGGGTGTAAGTGTGCATAATTGCATTCAGATTGTTAAAATTCTGTTGGATTGTCTTTTAACAGAAACCAGTTAGAAAAAGCTTTTTTAAAGGAGCAGAAAAAAGACACGATAAGAGTGCATAATTACAGTAGAAAAATAGCTTGCAAAAAAACAATTTACTGATGATCAGGTGCATAACTACGTAGATATTAACATACTAATGTAGATGCTAACAAACTAACATGGATTTGACTAAAAGAAACAGAACAAAAACCAGTCAAATGATTGTTAATAGTCTTTATCACCCACAGGAGGTGGCTTATTAAACTACAACTATCTGTTGTCTGAGGACCTCTTGAATTCTGCTCTTTGTAGAATATGATGAAAACAAGGTCCTGGTCCCATGTAAATGTGGAATGCTGACACTAACTGTAACATGAAATTGTTGTCTTAATGCGATAGTCCTGAAAATAGTTAATTGTTATCCATAGGGAAGGATAAAGGAAATGCAGTATGTTTATATTTATCTAATTTGCATTTGGATTTTTAACTTTTCAAGAAACCTTTAAATGGAAGGTCAATAAACATTTAAAATGTTAGCTTTTTCCTCTTGTACTACATATCTTGTAAGAGCAATGCAGATACAGCTGAACTTTGATTTAGGTGGATTCACTTCCTATTTTCTCCTTCATTCTGATATTAATGCAACTTCTGTTTCGCTGATATGTTTTGTCATTTCAGACTACAGTGTTATGTATCTCCTTTCTACTCTAGGACATTGGTGTATTAATGCTTGATTAGATACTTCTTAAAATATTTTGAAGAAGGGAAGTGAGAAAACATCCATTAAGAGGAAACTGACTCTTCCCTCCTCCTCTGACCCATTCAATTACGATTTTGTAATGTCAAATTCTGATACAGACATGCAATCCTTGTACAAGTCAAGGAAAACAGGTAGTCTATGGACATTTTTAATGTAGTTAAATGATATTTGTACTATCTTGTAGTACTGCTTTCTGAACTTTGCATAGGTATGTCTAAAGGACATTCAAAACAGTAAATAAAACAGTTTCTAGTATCTTGTGAGTGCTATATGCTTTTGTTGAGGTTTTAAAGGTAGTTATGATTTGCTTGAACTTACATACCTACAATTTCTTTGTAAATCCAGTGATATTGCAGTTGTTAACTCTATTTTAAGAAAGAAAAACGCTCAGGAAGTGTTATCAAGATTTTTTTTTGCTCCTTTTGATACTCGTAAGATTAATGTGTACCCCTGGTCTTGGGAGAAGAGGATTGTTTGGAGCAAGATTAATTTACACATTGATACAGAAGTTTCATCCCATGATGACATGCATAGTTCCTGTATCTTCATTTGCTTCAGCATCTTCAGTCATTTGGAAGTACCTAAAAATGACCTACAAATTTTCTTGTAGATGTAGAGATTTAAAACATGTTTTCTGTGCATGTGGCTGAGATCATTGCTTGTGTTTGGAATTTCTTACAGGATGGGGATGGTATAGAGAGGTTTGAGTATTAAGAAAAAGTGTCAGAGTGACTTAAATAAGAGTTTAGGTAGTGGTGTGCCTTCCTGTAGTAAGGAAAAAGGTGCTGCAGTAGAGAAGGTCCAGTATTGGACTGTTGAATGAAAAAGCTGGAATCTAAGCAAACTCACACATGAGTTTAGAAAGAGACTTATGTGGATCTTCTTCTTTTTTCTTGAAATAGCTGCTTGCAGGATGAAGACCGCAGAGCCCTTTTTACTGAGGGGAGTTAAATTCTGACTCTAGGACTAGAATGACCAATTTCTCCTGTAATATAGGGACCCCTATTGGAAAAGCTAGGAATGTCAACCAAGTGGTTTACCCTAGTGTTCAGAGACCAGGTATTTTTGGAACCGAATTCTTTGATGTTCCTGAATATGAAGGTAGATCCTTAAAACAAGAATTTCAACTTGGAGTGTTATCTGTGTTAACTTTACTATTTCTAAATGCTGTGTCTAATCTTTTATAAGATAAAGGAACAATTCTAAATCCCTTCTTCCAGAGCAAAAGCAGAGCCCTGAGTATATGTTAGTAGCTGTTAAAAATAAAAATAAAAAAAATCATGCAGCAGCCTTTTGCTTCCTGCTGCATCTCCTCAGATCACTCAAAACAAATTGACTAGAACAGCAGTGCTTTTCCTGCTGTTTGCAGGAAGTGGGAAGAAATATGTCTGCATAAGGTAATCACAGCCTGCATGACTTTCTAAACTGTTTCAGCTGTATTTCATTGTTTCATGTCATGGATGGACTAGTTAGGAGAAAATCAAGCAGAGATTGCTAGTGGTGCTTTGCTGGAAAACCATGTCAGCTTAAAACCATACAAAGCTTATATCTAGCCAAGCTGTTTTGTACATTCAGTTAAACTAGGATTGTTGAAGTTTTATATAAATATTAATTGGCTTTAACCTTCAGAGACACTTATTTGAAATTATGAAATTATATTATTAAGTGTGTTTTTAATTGAAAGAAGAGCTGTTAGAGCCAAGTTATGTTTAAACACTTTTTCAGGGGTCTGATAGTGTTCTTAATAAACAGAAGTAGTATTGCATGCTTCTCTACTTAGGCTTATAGTTGGTTGTGAAAATGTAAACAAACTTGCATGTTAATTCCAGTTTCGTATGGAATATAATGAGAAACCAAGATTAAAAATGTTCATGGTTCCTCGAGGCAGACTGTAATTTGAGTTACACATCTGCAAAGATTGGTGAGGCTTAAGGAATGTCTGAGAAATTCTTCCCCAGTATATTTTGTAGACCCTGCATTAAATGTCATAACCCTTCCAGGGGTGCTCTAGATTCCCTAGCAGAGCAGTAAAGTAAGGGCTTGTTGTCTGTGGGCTTCTGAGTGGAAGTAACAGAGGTGTCAGTCATCTTTCTGCTCCTTTCACTGTGATTGTAACCATCAGTGGATGCAGTTTCTATGGATGCAGTTCTGAAAGCTATCAGTTGTCAGTCTTCAAATGTCAATATTGCACTGCCTTACGTTGTTAAATAGTAATGAGGAACGAGAAACTTGATTTTTTTTAAAAAAACCAACTTCTTAATGAGCTTGAAATGGCTGTATTGTTGCTAATTAACATCTGATATTCCAATGTGTACAGCACTGGAGGGAAGCATTTGCTACTGCTGGTTAGAATTGACCTATTCATCACTGAAAATATCCATCTGGGAAAACAAGGCTGGAAAGACTTTGCTAGCTCTAGTACAAGCATGATTTCTGCAGAGTCTTCCTTCGTGTTGTCATCACATGGTATCTTTAAACTAGTTAGGTTTCTTTCCCCACCTCTGCCTTCTGTGTTCATACCCTGCTCCTTAGTGTGCTGTGGAAATTCAGATACGGATTCAATTTTTAAGTATAACAAAATAATATGATCTGTCTGTTCCACTAACAGTGCTCTGCTCAAGTTTAAATGTATTTACCACTTCCATTGTAATTTTTCAGTTTTGCTGTTGCTAAGTGTTGCAGAGGTTGAAATAAAGTAAAATGCCATCAAAATTGATATGAAGAATAGATAAGTTTTGTAGATTTTCTTAATATTTATATGCTAGAAAGCCTTATTTACTATCTGGACATGAAATCATCTGCAGCAGCGAGGTCTCAGGAGTATTAGTTCATAGGGCTTACCAGGAGAAGGAATTGCTCTGGAGTTTTTAAAGCCTCATTTGACTTCCTTTGAGCTTGATTTTTAATTTGTGGCTTTTAGTTTCTATGTTGTCATCATCTCCCTTTTATTTCTTACTACATCTGCCACATAAGAAACTTTTGGGTCCATGTAATGCCTCTGGAAATCCTTTTCATCTGACCTTTTCCTCAAAGATTCCCAGAATTCACTAGAAGTACTACTCAGAAAAATGTATTTTATCTAGTTGTGAGGTAGTATCTGTCTTAAGAGATGAGTGAGAAGTCAAAAGGGACTCCTACTTGGCAAATTTTTAAAGTTTTGGTGGAGTACTTAGTTAACAGCTGATGACATTCTTGCTGTAAATGGGGTAAACTATTTTTAGTGTTTTTTGGTTTTCTCAGTAATTAGTTCTTCGTTGTGTTTCTGAAGCACTAAGGTCAATTTTTATGCTGTTACAGCTATAATGACAGACTGGGGTGCAATAAACTGCAGCTTCTGGCTGATGCCGTCAGTAAATGAGATTTCATGAACTTTGCTGTGGCTTCTCCTCACCACCTCTACAGCTGTCTGTTCTGCCTCTGCCAGGTGTTTCTGCCCACGCAGCAGAGCTGGCAGAGCACCTCACTTCAGAAATGCGGTCTGACATGTTAGCTTACTTTGCAGATGAACATGAAGATTAAATCAAAGTTTGCATCGAAGCAACTGAGATATGCTACACACTGGCTTGTGAAGCTGCTCTAAGAATGCTACATTTGACAGAGGGGCGAAGCAGACATCTTCAGGCATGAACATTTTAAATGTTGCAGCAAGATGCACAAGTTCAGCAAAATTTTATTTTGCAAGTATAGCTGATTGTGCTGGAGGTGAGCGTGTGGGGAAGCTATCTGCAATTTGCTTGTGCAAGTTTGCAATCCTGAACAGATTTCAAAATGGGCACTTTCAGTAGTTGGGCTTGCACCTCCAACTACTATAAAAAAGCACAAGCCCTTTCAGGTCTACTCTCTGTCACCTTTTTTAAGCTTCAGTTTGTGGGACCCCGGGGGGGAAAAAAAAATGCAGCTGAGGACTGTAGCAGCTTTTTGTTAGGTCATGACTTAAATTTTTGGTACTAAAAAATCAGTCTTTTTCATTTCTTTTTGGGGAACAAAATCAAAATCTAGAAACCAGTGTTATGCATCTTGGCAGTTTCTTTCAGATCAGAAAACATATTTTGTTAGAAGGCTGAAATTTTGTTGGCACAGTGGTTGTTAAATGTGAGGATAAATTACACTGCAGTTGCTTTTCAGCCTGGGGTCATTCAATTAATGCACTGAATTTAGAGAACTGAAATTTTGAAATAAGTCAACCTAACAGTTAAGACCAGGTTGCTGCATTGCTCATTTTGTACCTTCATTTACTCTAGATTGAGACATCTTCCTAATGCCTGAGCCTCTTTAGGTTCACCTTTATTTGGTTTTTCAGTTTGTGTAGCAAGTTGTTTGCCTGTGTGCAATCTGCTCACCACATGGTCTATAGCTAGCAGTTAGTGCTAACCAGCTGTTGCATTCCCACATAGTTCTAATTCAAATGGCTAATTACTTTCCACTCCTGCTCATAAACTCCACCTAAAGCTGAATAACCTCACTTTGGCAAATTGTAAAGTGAAGCAGGCTGTGCTGGCCTTTGGCAGGCAACTTGAATTGACTAGAGAAGCTTTATACCCTAGGATGCTGAGGAGAGATTTGGCAAAGATGGTGCTCATCTGAATGTACAGAATAACTAAGAGATGCTTTGTGAAAGGGAAATGTGGTACAATCCAGACAGTACAGTGGAAATTTCCTCTGTGCTGATGGTGGAAAGCTGCTTGGGATATAAAGGCTTCTGTTATGTTAATAATCACTGGTTATGCAGAAAAAGAGGAATACTTTTTGAGATAGGAAGTGAAGCTGTTACTGAGTGATCTGACTTAGGGTTGGGGAGTGTTCTAGTTTGCTACTGAGCATAGTCTTGTTCTTGTATTTTGAAGAAATCAGGTTTTGTCTCAGTTCATTTTGCTGTGCGCAGTGCCAAATGTCACTGACACCAATATATCTGAAGAAGACAGTGTTTGCACACGTTGAAAAATGTCAGGTTTGTCGGTCTGCTTAAAGTGCTTAACTATACGTGTAGTAATGTAACCTTGAGACTACAGGAAAGGTGCATTGATTTTTCTTAAAGCCTTTTTTCCTTTCTGGAGTTCAAAATGGACTTAAAAATAGTAAAGCCTCCCTTATTTCACACACTGGAAGCAGGTAGTCAGGATATCATTCCCTTTCTGCAGTGAATTGTTATGAACTGAAATGCATTTGATTCAGGGCTGTGTGAAATACAAGGCTGGTCAGCTTACTGTGCAGCACTTTAGGATGCAGAGAAGCTTTGTAGATGTTTTGAAGTGTTTACATCTGTCATACTTGCAAATGGATGGCAACTAATGGTATTACCTGTGTATAGATACCAATATTTTAAATACTGCTTCATTATTTAACATAGCAGTTTCATAGGCTACCACAGTACTGCAGTAGTGGTTTTCAGCACTTTGTGCAGTCCTTTCAGTTATGTCTGCTAATAGTACAGCAATAATCTAAGATGTACATGAGCAGGCTATTTTTGCATGCCTTACATGCATCGTGAGGCATGAGGCCAGTGATCATGTGCTTTTAGCCTGGAGATACACTCTTAACATACCAATTTATATTAATGACTGATAACATCAATCTCACTTCAAAAACACTATGCAAATATTGGTCACTTGTTTCTGAACTAGGAAAAATACTGCAGAATAGTTGCAGATGCTGTTGTTTAAATATACTGAAGTTCTGTAGATTGTACAAGCTTAGTCACACAGCTGCTGAGATGGTGGGATTATTATTGTGACCAAGAACTTTGTGCAAGCCTTACTTTTTTTGTGTTCATCTTGAAGCAACTGTTCTTGAGGCAGGAGTCTGTCTTGGAGAAGACTAGAGCATCATCTCTACACTAATAACCAATTTAAGTGTCATATAGACTTTTCTTTCATTATAATGTCTTCTGGGAAGAATTTATTTGGGATTGCATGCTAACTTTTGCTTTTTCTAAATAGTTTCTGGCATAATAAAGTTTCAATATGATACCAGATAGTGGTTTTGAAATTGTTCAAATACCTCCTGGTTTATTTTGGTTTTCCTTGCTATGCTTGTTCCATTTATAACATACTGTGTAATGCAATAATAATATAAAACACAGCAAATTACTTCTGTTCTTTTAAATGGGGGAGAGAACCACATCTTCATGAAGGCATTTTAAAACATTTATGTAGCCTTCTCAGTTTTACATATTTTTTTATAAGAAAATGCTATTGGAAGAAAACTTCTTAGTTTCCTAAAGTCAAGCAATAGTGTCCTGCAGTCTAGTTAGAATGATATGTAATGAAGAAAAGAATAAATATTTCATTGTTTTTTCCTATAAGTCATAATATGTAATTGTGTGTTTAACAAAGTAGAGAAAATTGGTGACAAAAGCATTGAAAAAGTTACTCCTATGTTAGTCTCGTAAAATAGAGGAACATTTTGTCCCTGTTAGAGATGCAGTTAGTATTTTAGACTTTAACTATAGAACTATAGTTCATTGTTTCTTTTATTACATATGATGTTGTATATTGTCTTCCTTTACATTAAAGGCTACACCTCATAATGCTGTGGCAGCTTGGTACTGAATATGAGCCTGATTCCAACTCAGGTGTTCCAACTCAGGCATGCATTCAAGTTTGTTTTTTTTTCCTATCCTATTTGTAATGTTTTTGAATTTTATTGGTAAATACCTTTTTAACAAATGTATGAATGGCTTTTTAAATGTCTTTCACTTGCCCTCTCAACACTATGATGCATGGAGGTGGTGGTATTGGTGCAACGTGTTCCTTTACCTTTTGATCTTAGGCACATGGAAACATTTATTATAGTGGGCTTTGAATAAGGTATCTGGGAATATGATCCTCACTTTTCCAGGTATTTAGTGGACAGATATTTAAACTTAGAACATTTTTGACAAATTAAATAGAAGGTTTACCTCTTGTATTGTTTGTAGGTTCTTTGGATTCCTTAACCAGTTCACTTCATGCAATATTTTATTGTCAGTCTTTTAAAAGTAATATTACAAAACCTTTGGTTTTTGATAGCTGTTTTTGAGCATCTTTGTGTTTTAATTTGACCTATAGTTGCGTGCCTTATTTTGAAAAAGTTGACTTGAACGACATACTTCAGATTTCTGGAAAAAAAAAAACACTTTTTTCGTTTAAAGCTAGTTGCTTGATTTAAGAGAAATGACAATCAATGCCACTGCTCTAGTGAGAAGAAAGCAAATAAAGTTCATGTATGTGTATTAACATTATTTTTCTTCTTGTTTTTGCTTTCTTTCAGGAGAGGAATAGGAACAAACAATAACTATACGGAGATGTCCTGCTAGAATTACAACACTAATGATGTAGACTCTGGAAATGCCTAATATGTCTAAGAAGACGTTATTAAAGCTTTTTTCTGCTTAAGGTGACATCTTTGAACACTTTAACACAAAATTGACTCTTCTTGTAATGGTTCTCATCAGTGCATCTGCCCTTATACTCTCTCACCAAACACACTTGAGAACTGTACCTTCGTCAAGCACTTTCTGTCCTGAAGCTTTTACCAGTATCTGCTGTCTTTTGTATTTATGCATCCTAGCTAAGGCACAGGAGACCGAACGAATGCAAGGATTCATTAACTCTTTGAATTTGTTAAATACTAACATTTAACCATTAGAAGTGGTTCAATGATGTGAGATTCACATTGCTTCAACTTAATTTTTTTCTTTGTTGTAGTTTTTTTAATTGTCAGTTTTTAGCTATTCAACAGATTAAAAGCAAATCATGCCATATTTAGTCCTGGAGTAAAACTCAAGTCTAAATGTTCATGTGAAATTATTGTAGTAATCTTTTAATATGGCAAAGCAACTTTAAGCTGCAGTTTAGCCAAATGAAACGTAACATAAAATTATATTAGAATGACATTTCCCTTGTTTCAAACTGTTTGGTGTAAGAGAATATTAATATGCAGCTTGGTGGACACCACCAGTTAATGCACATTTCTTTTTTTTCTGTAACATGTATACTGAAAAAGTGCATTTGTCTGAGGAACTGTTTGTTTGCTACCACTCAATGAATCTCAGTTTTGAGTAAATGTACCTCAGTCTAAATCAGACTTTTTATGACCTTTATAACTACATTTAAAATAATCTTTAATTCCTATTTCTGGGTGTTTGCAAGCCTGACAGATTGCTATCATGAAAGTGAAAATTTACTCCTCTAGGTGATTCACTAGCTAAATAAACATAATTCTTGTTTAGCAAGCATATACTGTTTCTCAAATCTTTTGTTTCATTGTCCCAATGTTCAGCTATTTTTTCCCACATATTGAAAACATTTTGAAAGAAATACTCTGATCCATGGGGATGACATTTGTAGCCATTTTAGCAAGATTTTTTTGTTAGAACATTCGATAAGTTTTAGAATGCATATTAAAGTGATTAATGCTATACTAGCTTTTAACTTCTCAAAATTATGTCTTTTGTTTCAGTTTGTATAGCCATGCGCATTGTCTGCTGGAAGGGAATATTAGAAAAATGTTAAGCAGGTGTATTGACTGTACAAAATACTGAACAGCTTGTACCAAACTCCAGGGATAGCTTTCTCTTTTTAGAACGGCACTGTAGAAGTCAGATATGTTATAGCTTAAAATAGCAATACCACATATTTGAACGTTTCATGTCTTAATGTCCAACACAGATGTTTATATTGTGTTTCGAGCCTTTCATTTATAGATTCTGGCAAACAAAGTTCTGAAGCTTAAGTTCTATAGCTTTGTTTTAAATATTGGCTATTTTGCTGGATTTTACTTTCTCTTTTTAAGCCCCTAGCTCTCTTCTGACCTCGCATACAGAAAACCTTCAGTACATGCTATTTCTTGTTATTTAAAATACTATTTTATAATGAAGAGTAGCAGATACGAATTTTAATGTTTACTGCCTGGATTCTGGAAGCTCAAAATGGAAGCCACTCCCATGTTTTGGAGAAAAGCAATCTCACTTAAATGCAAATACGGTAAGGAAGGGAAAATTAAGTGCTTATTACCTGAGGAGACTAGGAGAGAAAGGTTGCAAGCCCTAAACCCTATGAAACATGGCTTGAGCCCCAAAATTTCTACTTCCATGTGTTTCTGTTTCTTGCTAACAGATTTTGTAGGTATTTGTTTCCCTCTATTGGTTGACCTATGGATTACTGCCTGTTACTCCAACTGTAGCTAATTATTTGAAGTGGCAAAAACCAATGCTGTAAGTTCAAAGAATGTAGTCCTTCTGATGATCTTTCAAGGGATCAGCATGTTTCTACTTCTTCGTTGCAAAAATATCTCCAGAAAATGCAAAGACATTTCCAGTTAAGAAAGCTGCTGTTAGTCAGGTATTCAGGAATTGATTGCATGTGCAACCTTAGTTTGCTTCCACTGCAGTACTCATATTTTTGCAGGCTTAAAGTATTTCCTGCTTTACCCCTTGCCTCTTTTACTCTATAGCATAAGCGTTGTGCTTTGATTGAATCAGGTTTAGTATAAAATGGGTTTGTCACTTTGCAGACTTGGAAAGCTTGGAAAATGAGAGAGGATTGTAAGAGAAGGAGGTGATCACATTTAGAAAGCTGTGACAGTTCTTGTGCTGTTCCAGAATTGTTAGCAATTCTACAAATAGAAGAGTTTCATTGCTGGTGGTATTAGTCATGTTGTGACCGACTTGCAGACTGCTGAGAGTTTAGTATGTGCAGCTGAAATGAAAAAGAGTTTTATGTGCATATAAAGTGCTGTAAAAATAGTGTATAATGTTGTAAAATCAGCTATGGAGTCCTGTACTGGTTAATGGACACTTGACACTTCTAGCCTTCAGCTTTCTTATGCACGAGTTATTTTCCTCCAGAAAGAAAAGGAATGGTGCTTAATATCTCAAATAAATGTAAAATACTTTTTTTGGGTCTGTTTTTTTCCACGCAGTGAAGCTGTCATAATGGCTGCTTGCTAAAGAAGGAGTTGCTAGAACCCTTTTTCTGTTCGTGATTCCACCTCCTTTGTGTCAGCATCGGTTTTCCTGTGATCCATTCTAAGCCAGCTAAACCAGCAGAAAACTTCTCAAACTGGGCAGTTCTGTGAGGTTGGCTGTTTACAAGGGAGGTGATGGGAGGAGGGAAGAATATAAGTTCTTTCAGGAGCACCGTTGCACAGGCTAAACTGCATTGTAACTATGCTTTCGAATTGGTGAACCATATATGCAGTAGTATTGTGAAAACTGCAGAGGAGAGGGCACCCTGAGGAAAAAAACACACCACCAGATGTCTTTTTCAGTGTAAGGTTTTTGTAGTGTACTGTAAAATAACTTACCACGTGTTTAGTGATACCAGGAGAAGGGAAAAAATGCTGAGTATTTTCCATTTTGAGTACTTTTTCACTTTTTTTCACAGATTTGAGAAGTCAGAAATGTATAGGCAGGCCAAGCCTTTCAGCAATCAAGTGGGACAAATTAAAGTTTGAGCTTTGCTAATCCTTGAGTGTCTTGACTTTGTAATATCAGCATCTTTAACATAGGATATTTTTGGTATTTAACAAGAAATAGCTTCTGTCAGTTGAATGCTCAGGTTGCTGGCTGATGCAAAACATGGGTGCAACTTTATTTTTGGGATATTTGGATTGGGAAAACTTCAATATTTACAACTAGGTAAAATTCACTGTTTTCATGTCTTTTGCTTTACCAGGCTTAATTTATCAAATACCTTCTTTCTATATATCATCTTGCTCTTTTTTTCTATGATACACCAGCAGTTTCATAACACTCTACAAAGTTGAGATGCAAAAGCCCCTTGCCAAAATGATATTCATCACAGACAAATCTGTCACACCAAATACGGTAAGCTTTTGGTCAGGTGCAAAAAACTGGGTATTTAGGAGGGCGTATAATAAATATTTTTCATTGAGTCAAAGTTCTGTTTTGAACTGTTTTGTTCTGTAGTGTACAAGGGTATCCACACAAAATATTCTTTTAAAAAATTGATGTACAATCATCAGTACATGTTTCATAGAACCAATTAGATTGGAAGGGAAGTTAAAGATCATCTAATTCCAACCCCTCTGCCATGGGCAGGGACCACCTACCACCAGACCAGGTTGCCCAAAGCCCTATCTAACTTGGCCCTGAACACCTCCAAGGATGGGGCATCCACAGCTTCTCTGGCCAACCTGTTCCAGGGCATCACCACCCTCACAGTAAAGAATTTATTCTAAATAACTAAATCTATTCTCCTTTAGTTTAAAACCATTACTCCTTGTCCTATTACTGCATTCACTGACAAAGAGTCCCTGCTCAGCTTTCCTGTAGGAGTTCCTCTGGGTACTGGAAGGCTGCAATGAGGTTTCCCCATAGCCTTCTCTTCTCCAGGCTGAACAACCCCAGCTCTCTCAGCTTTCCTTCACAGGAGAGGTGCTCCAGCCCTTCAGTCCTATGTGAAACTGGCAATTTAAGTGAAAACAATGAAGTGACAGTATTTTTAATTCTGTAAGTATCAGCTATCTTTATTTTGGCCCTATTGCAGCTAAGTTTTCAATATTACTGGTAGTTCTTTCACCAGAAGATACCTAAATACTTCAGATGATTCGCACACTGTTGAAATCCTCTGTGGACTGTTTGAATTTTCTACTGCACTATTTTTTAACTTAATTCCAGGTATTCAAATACAAATTACGCTTCGTGAAGAAATGGCCTTCATGTGACTTCCAGTCATTTAACCTTATTTTTGCTACCATTTTGTGTTACAGAAATACGTACCTGTTTTCAATGTCTCGTATTCTTTTGACAGGTGAAAATCCATATAATTTACTGATAAAATTAAGAGATTAAGAGAAGATTTTTTTCTATTCAGTTGCAGCAAAATCTGGTTTAAACTTTGGTTTTATGTACATTAGAGTACAGTAACATAGATGAGATTTTTTGGCATGAGAATTGACAATTTGATCTTAATCTCTTTGAAAGCTTCAGCAAAAGTAACCTGTTCACATCCTTATTTTCAGTCTGGCATGTCCACCACAGTTTGGTGTGGGAGAGGAGACTTTGAGTTGTAGGAGTTGTAAGTAAGTTTGGCCACACTTAATACTACAGAATTAGTGTACAACTGACATGTTTTCATCAAAGCATCTGTACTGTTTATTCTACTTTATGTACTTGATAAAGTACATCTTAATATTATGAATATGGGCCTTTCAGTACAAGAAGTTAAATCTGTCCAGGTTTTTGACGATATTTTTCTTCCCATAATCCTGAAACATATGCTCAGTGTCCAGGGATCTGTAAGCCCAATATTAATAATAATGCATACAACACTTGTTATTAATGTACCCTTCTATGCATAATGTTTCTATTACCTGCTCTTATCTGACTGTGTCTTTCCTCAGAAGTGGGTATCTGACAAAGAAAGACATGAGTTGGATTTTTTTTTTTTTTTGTCCAATCAGTTTACCTCTGTATTTCACAACAAACTGTTTGCCATAGTGCAAGTAGAGCACGAATGGGTTGGTCTTCTAATACCACTGATTTCCCTTTCTGGATGGAGGAAATTTGTGACAGTTTAATTTGTCTTGGTCTGTTTCAGCCTGTTTGCCACAGGAATTGGCAGTGTAAATAGAGGAGCATGGGTTTAAGAACTCAATGAATTGAGTCTCTCACGTGGTTTAGGCCAATCTTTTTAACCTTATTCTACAGTGTTTTCTTTCAGAATGTGGAGGTGCATCGTTCCTTTGGAATTTTAATGGGCATAGTTATTTACATGCAAGGATCTGCTTTAGGTGTTCCTCTGATATTTGGTGGTGGTGATGACTGAAGTGTTAACAGTGAGTTTAAAAGCTGTTTGCATATCCTGTGTGCATTTACTCTTGTCATCTTAGTACTGACTTAACTTCCTTTGCCTGTAAGATTAGTTCATAACACTTGAAGAACTTTTTTTCTTTAGTTTCATCCACTCAGACTGTAACATTTCAACTGCCTGCAGAAGTTTATGTGCATCTTGAGAATGAAGTGGATGTTCATGTAATGTGAAACAAGATGCTCTAGATTGATGATTGTACTTCAAGTGGAGCTTGTGGGCTTTCAAATGAACAAGCTGTCTTTATTTGTGCCCTCATACGTGAAGGATTACATGTTAATCTTGAACTCTGAATTTATGCATCTTTCATTTTCTGCAAATGTCTGAAAGAACCTCAGATGTTAAAAAAAAAAAAGAAATCCTTGATTTATGCTTAGAACAGGAATAAAAATTTTCAAACTAAGCGTTTGAGCAAGTTAAATGGAGGTTTAGCTTCAGTTTGAGATAATCTAAAGCATTTCAACAAAATGGTAAGATAGAAGGTTGTTGGTCTTTCATTATCTACTGTAATTGTATATCTGCTGTAAAAAAAAAAACAAAACAAAAAACATTATTTTGCAGGCATTAATGTCTGCAGCTGCTGTTCAATAATACCCAAGACTCTCAAGTATTTCCATCAGTTCATTGTAGCAGCTATGTAAAGTAGAGGATGAAAGGACTGAGATCTTCTTACAAGAATACAGAATTGTTAAATTGGTTGAAATTAAGATGTTTGTGCTGTGTGACTGGAATATATTGGATGTTGAATCTATCCCTCTTCAGTTAGTCCTCTGGAAAATGTCGCTACTAAATTTTTACAACTTCCTTAGTTTTTTTTTTTTTAACTTAAATTGGCTGCCAATTTGTTTTACAACTGCTTAATTGGTTTGCAGCTTAGTTGTCATGAGATGCTTCACTGGGTCTTGTGAGTGTGGTGCTTCATCAGAAAATGTGTAAAACTAATTTCTTCAAGTTAATGTAAAATAATTGCTATTAACTTGAGCTGTATTCCATTCAACTTCATATTTCATTATAATTCTTGGTCTTTCAGTTGTATTGATCTTCCTCTTTAATTTCAACAATACCACATGAAGAACAATTCAGAACTTTTTAGTTCCTGAAATTTATGCTTATTTTAAATGTTAATAAATACCTATCCTATCTGCCCTTTGGGTTTCTAGTGACTATTAATGATTTCTTGGAAAACTTAAAGGCCAAAGATGGAGACTTGTCCTGGGAAGTAGATGAAGCGCTGGAGTACCAAAGAGAACTGACTGCTCTTCAAGACAAAGGATGTTAGCTAAGATAGTGTTGAGAGATTGATTCTTCACTTGCACTTCAGTGTTAACTTCTCAGATGCCAGAAGAATTTTTTGAGCAAAGAATTAAAATGCACATACTTCTATGCACATAGAACACCTTATTCCAGTTGAGCTCCTAATTTGTTCTGCTGGCCTTTTTCATTTCTCTCCTGAAGCACTTCAACTTTTCTCCTAACATGATTTTTGCTGTTGGTTCTATGTCAGTTTATTGTATTAGAGTTAATTTGCACTCCAGTATAAAATTCTCTACTTCACATTTTCTTTAAATCATATTTTTACTGAGGCTTTGGAAGTTGATTGTTCGGCATAGGTCAGGTCCTGTCTCCATTCCACCTCTGCCCCTTTCTGCAAGGAGCAGTCACTGATGTTTTCTAAACTTCCTCAGCTAATTTCATGGCCAGTGATTTTTCTAGCCTTACCTATTTTGAGTTGCTTATCTGAACAAGCTATTCAATTGCTAGTGTATTTCTGTGGGTAATTACTAGTCCTTGGAGCAGGTTATTTTGGTAAGTTGCATTATTTTTTTAACCTCATACTCATTAAAAAAACAGGATAATGAAATATGGTGAAGTGATTTCTATAGTAGGTATATTAAAATACGGAAGGTTTCCTAAACATGCATTTCGAACACTTTCACCACTTCTATTCAAAGTCCTAGCTAGCTTTCTGTGTCTCAAATCTGTCTTAATGGCACTCAGGCTCAGTAGGCTGAAAACTGTCTAAATGCTTCTGCAGTGTTACTGTGATGGAGTTTGTCACTTAGTGTCTTCAGGTCAAAGAATAAGCTTGCAACATGAATTGCATTCAGGGAACCTGCTTTCTCTGCAAGAAAATGCACTTGAAAGGACACTCTAAGTTTCTACCTTTTTTCTTGTGATATTTTCCTCATAATTATGTTAATCATTCCTATGGCATGTAAAAGAACAATGAGCTGTTGATTTATTCAGTTGCAGCAAGTGGGAGGGATAATGGGAAATATTTCAAGAAAATGTGAAACAGATGGAATTGTGTGATGCTTGCACCTGCAGGGAGCAAACACACCAACAAAGTCTGAGGTAAAAGGAAACTGAGGACAAACTCTCCAGATGTACCCTATGATGTTTTGCTATGTTTGTAGGTTGGTTTGCTATGGAGTTTTTTTGTTTTTTTTCTTTTTTAATTGAAGGAGTTTGCTAAACTCAAATCTACAGTTCTAAAGATCACCAAAAAAAAAAAAAAAGCTGCTCAGTTGGGAGAAATTCAAAGTGGCTCATTTTCTTTTCAAAGTTGGAAGGTACTTCTGAGTCTTTCCATCTTTCCACATCCTCTAATCCCCCTGAAAGAAAAAAAAAGTATGAACATTGAAGGAAAAAGGTTGTGTAATGCAGATATTTGAACAAATTAGTTTGGGAGTGCGGCAGCTTAGGGGCCATCTAGCAACCCATGAAACAATGTACAAATTGAAGCATCAGTCTGAGGTGCTGCTAGCCTGGCTGGCCCTAAAAAATAATGCAGCTTGCTTCTTGAAATGCATACAGGAAAAGAGGCTTCAAAGAGAGCTACTTGCTGTACCAGATAACAGATTGAATGAGCTGTTTTTTTTTTTTTTTTTTGAACTGTGCTTCTCAGAAGGTGAGGTAACACAGGCAGAGACTTTCCAGAGACCCTAAATGAGACACATACTCTGTAGCAGAGTATTTGTCCTTCAGGTATTGTGTGAGAAATGATACATGCAGGAGAGAAAAATAGCCTGTTCATACAGATTGGGAATTAACAAACCTCACCTACTCTTAGTTGAACACCTTGTGTAGGTGTTAGAGA
This sequence comes from Netta rufina, assembly GCF_964035555.1. NCBI lineage: Eukaryota > Metazoa > Chordata > Aves > Anseriformes > Anatidae > Netta > Netta rufina. Next base: position 121,868,117 of record NC_140124.1, read on the forward strand.
CAAATCAAAGTCAGCTTCTGAGTTTTGACTTACTACCTTATCCTTTGTGCTCTTATTTCTCCTTATTAGGGATCAGTGCTGACTGCAAAATTTGTTCTCTTCAGGATTTTTTTTTATTTTCACATCAGAGAAGGTAGTTTGCTAATAACTCTTGTGGAGTAGAAGTGGGAAACCTCAGTTGAGAGAGTTGAGTCGGTTCTCAGCTGCTCTGGAATATTCTGCACATCTAATACAATGAACAGCAGAAAATCCTATATTTACTCAACTTTTAGCCTAAATTTGATTAGACAGTGCTGGGACAATTGTGTGATAAGGTGGATAGACCAGAATAGCTACTTATTGTGCTGTACTTCTAAGTCACTCAGTGTGGTAAGATATATTTAAAAATACTAGCTAATGGTTATTTTCTTTATTCTGGTATCAAACAATTTGATTGTCATTCATTTTGCACTCAAAAGACAATCCTGATTATGATGTTCAAAGCATTTTTTCCTGCAAACATTGTTATACAGAAACTTCTGCTGTGTGTACTTTTAGAGAAACATCTTCAGCTAAAATGCGCAAATGTAATGCAGTAATTTTCCCATTTATACCTAGCTAACCATTAACAGGCATCCACTCATCTATATTTAACTGATAAAGTAATAGTCCTATTACAATAAATCACATTTTCTACTAGTAATTTTCTACTAGTAGAGTTGAGAAACATGCAAAGGGTGAGACACACCATACACTTCAGAAATGGATGTCCCTGGACTTGAAAACTTGTAATTAAGACAAACAGAGGAAATGGAGACAGTTGAATAAAATGTGTTGTCTGCAAATATTTTACTCTATTTTTTTGAGGGTGGTGGGAGGAGGGTTAAATAAGAACCAGTGAACCAGCGAACCAGCATGGTACATGGACCTTTGGGGGGGGGGGGGGGGGGGACACAGTAAAAAGTACTGAGGGCTGAGAAGTGTTTAGTAGGGGAGGTACAGGATGAACCATGGATAGTGAGGGTGTGGAAGTGAACACAAAGGATTTAGAAGTAAACTTGTTGATAGTAAGTGGGGATTTTTCAGTGTTAAGAGAGTGAACTGGGGGAAGGGAATCACTGTAGGCATTGCATCACGCGTGTAGGAGGGAAGAGTTGAAAGCATGGGTCCCTGCTCACAGGATGGCTGCACTTGTTCAATGGTTGCAACTTTGCACAAAGGTAAGAGTTTGACCTGGAATCCCTACCTGAGGAGGGAAGTCACAAGAGAAACATTCAGGTTGGTAAGTGATTTACCCACTAATTTGCTAGCAAAATGTAAAGAAGAAGGAACTCTGCAGCTTTTCAAACACAGAGTGCTGACCCTCAAGGGAGACTATGCCTTGGTATGACATTTTACAGGAGAGGTTAACACAGCTGCAGCCATCTTCTGTCACATCACTTAAAAAAAAAAAGTGTTGGTAGATTGGGCTCCAATTTTGTGATTCTTACAACCTGCATTGGAAGAATTAATATTGCAGAAAGTTCTGGGGCCATGTTCTTTTCAAGCAAAAAGCTTCATAGACTTAGTTCTAGCCTAAAGTCCCTGTTCAATATAAAGTCCCTGTTAAATAATGTCACCAGTGCTAGTACCCAATGCAGATTGTATCAAATCTTACCACAATATAATCCTAAAAAATCATGTGTAGGAGTGTTCTACCCCTTCAACTAAACACATGAATCAAAATGTAGCATGTAAGAAGACTGACTAATTTTTGCTCAGTTCATTATTTTTCCTGATTTCTTTTTAAATCAAAGTTCTTTCAACACTTGCACATCTTAGTGTTCATAACATTATGCTAAAAAAAAAATCCTACAAGTAAATGCATGAAACATGTAAATATTGCCTGAGCTGATATCCAGAAAGTATGAGAAGATAATTTTGTTGTGTTAAGAAGTTCAAGAAGCTTGATGCAAAAATATTTTTGCAATTTAAATTCAGCCCTTTTTGCAGATATTTTACAATGAAAAGCTTCCCACAAATTGCTTCATATAAGAATGGATATGAGAGACCAAAGACCTAGCTAATCTGATATCCTGCCTCTTACCACAACTGGTTGTGAACATCTAAAAACCAGTGGAAGAGCAAGGACAGCATAAGCTGCCTCTTGCTTGCTCTCCTAGCCTCCAGCTGGCTGGGACTTTCTAAATCAGGACCTCTTCTGGAATTTTGTTTCAGTGAATTAGTTCAGTTGCTTTATGATTTGCAAGTTATATAAATAGTTCAATGCAGCTTGAATAGACTCAGAAAACCTTTAAAAGGAAAATTCTATATTCTTCACTTTTTATTATTAATATATCTGCAGTAAGAGCATGACTCATTTGACAGCTAAGAACAAAAGAGTCCATTGAGAACTTTCTCAAAAGGATTAAGTTGAACATTAAGTGTGATTTTCCTCCATTAAAAGAAATTTTAAACAAATAGGAAAAATATCAAGATGATAAATTGAAGGTTAGTTCCAGGCAAAGTGGCATTTGCTTTGCAAAATTAAATCTATACTGTATATGACAGAAGTATGTTTAGAAAGTTTCAGTTAATAAATAGATGTGTCTAAATGAACTGTCCACAGACTTTTCCCCTGGAAAAATACCGCAGCACTCCTGCAATGAGTTACCTTGAGAGAGAATTGGGTTGAAGTTTCCAGCTTGAAATGTTTGGTGTTCCAGAGGAAGCATGCTAAAGCAACCTCCAGGAGGACTTAATTTAGCAGTTAGATGGGGGCAGGTGCTGCACTCCCACTGAATCAAGTGCTCCTGTCCCTGTACAGAGACAGAATGTGCTTGATGTTGGGTTAGTTACTGGTTTAGGTTCTTCCCTGTTCACTTCTTCCCTCATGCTCGTGGCAGTGCATGTGGAAATTAGCATAGGAAAACCTCTTCCCAGGTGAAAGTCAGTTCCTTTTGCTTTTAGCTGAACTGTAGCTGCTGGAGGAGATGCTTTCTGAAATATGGAAACCATGCTTTGAATTCCATGCTTTCCTTCCAGCAATGTCTGTTTTCCAGAAAAGGGCTGAGATGTTGTTGGATGTTACTTATTCAGTGCTGCAGATTTTAACCTGAGTATTCAGCCTTCTTCACAGAGGTAGAGCCTTTTTGGAAGAGATTGAATCACAAGCGATAGCTGTGCCAGAATTCACACAGAGCCCAGGTTATTCTAATGCCTATAAAGATATCTTTATCCAAGTTAACTGCTTGTGAAAGAGTGAGGGGTAGTGTGGAGAAAGTAATTTTTAAACATTGATGTCATAGGTTATTATCTGTGCAAATGATCCCCTGGTCATAAACTTCATTGTGCATCTCTGCTACATGCTTCCCTGCTCCTCCTGGCCAGAAGCCGTCCCCATGCGAGTTACCTGCTATTGAAGAAGAAGGATCAGCATGGTTCTGGGCCACAGTAATGTTCTTTGCTACTCAGCTTGCTTTCAACAAAGCTGGCAAGCTCAGCAGCACCCCCAGCCTGCGGCAAGCTTCTGAGTTGCAGTTGGATCACATCTGGCACATCTGGAGCATGGTACTTCTAATTGCACAAGTCCACCTCCACCATACAAGCCAACAAAATGACCACTGCAGCTGATAACTATGCAGAACGAGCAGGTGTATCTGCAGTGTGATAGAAGACTTGATATCCACAACTTTCTGGCTTAATTCACTGGTTGAGAGCGTTACAGGAAAAAAGAAGTGCATCAGGCATTGAACAGCAAACATCCTTTTATCTTCATGCCTCGGTTTCACATTAGTAATGTAGAGGCTTCTTGACCTAGCAGGGGTTAGGAAATAAATTAATCATGCATGCAAATTCTTTAAAGATAAGTTTCATGAACTTCTATTGTTTCAGCCTTTCTGACGCTCACTTGATCCCGAGTCAGGATAATTATTACAGCTCTGTGGGCAGAGTTTGGAATAGATGCAAGAGGAGCTTTTGGAGGCTACATTCTCACTGGTTTCTAAAAAAAACACGGAGGATGGTCTTGCTAACTGCTTGCATTAACTAATTGTACTCCTCTTCTACCCCCTTGCCTTCCACCATTCAGTATGTTGAAGTGTCAGGGTATAAGTGTGCCACTTTTTTTTCCTTTGCAAAAAATCTGTAATAACTGCTGTAATATCAGCAGTTCTTGCATGAAAATTGGTCTTCCCAACCCTGCCAGTCAGGAAAGTCTACTGGTAGCGTGCAGCATTCAAACTGAACCAAAGGAAATAAAGATGCAACTTCATACAAACATGAATGTCAAAAGTTTTAATCTGGAGGGTAAGTAAAGGTGGACCACTCTGTTGTGTTTGTGTATTCAATAGCACTACAAGATGCCTTATGACAAATCTTACGTTAACTTTTTTGAATATTCTAAGTTAACTTTTTCCCCCTGATGCCTATATACCACTATATATGTTTTCACTATATGCTTATATAGTATCTAGTTCTGCAAATACAAATGACTTCATAAGCTTATTACAATCTGAGCAAATAAGACCAAACTTAAGTTCACTGGATATGAGATTTGGATTGCTGATAACCATGACTGCAAACTGAAGGCATTGGGGAGATAACTGGAAAGTTTTATTTTAAATATTGAGCAAATATATCAGTATTATTTGGGCATCCTTCACTTGAAATATTTCAGAAGTTCTTTTTTTCTTTCTTTTTTTTTTTTTTCTTGTCAGATTATGATGCTTCCCCTCCAAGCTAAATCTGAAGTGTTAGAAATATTTAAATTTGTGTTGGTAGAATTCAATGTGTGAGTCTAGCTTGTTGAAACTAGAGAGCATGGCCTTTTCATGCTCAGAGGTAGTAATAAATGAGTGCTGCTTATATAGCTTTACAAAAAATATAAACTAGACTTGTTTTACTGGAAGTGAACTAGCCTGCCATGATAAAAATGTTCTGAGAAAAAAATAAAAATGGAACAAAACAAAAGTTAAAATCTAGAGGGAAGTTTTGCTATGCCAAAGATGTGTGAAGAGTAGAAACACAATGATTTTTATCGTGTTTCCTGGAGAAGGTGATGGAAAGATGAGTCTGTGAATAATTTTTAGGCAAAATTAGACTAGCTGTGTTAATGCTATTTGAGGAGAGAAAGGCTGCCTTCCACTAGTTTAAATGCATACCAAATAAAAAGGGGTGTAAGTACAACACCCAGCAATCTCAGATTCAAGATCAGATGAGTGAGATGCCCGCCAGCTATTTAAGTACATGCATCTAAGTATGATTTAGACAAATGCACCAAGAATGCAGATGCTGAGAGGCGATAGAGAAGAGCTATGGCTGGTCTTGGGCATGACAGAAGCTGCTTAATTTAGAACCATGAGACCATCAGATGCTGCTGTGTGTGATGGGTAAATATAGCTCCCGGTTTTGGAGTGGAGGTATCGGATTCTGAGTGAAAGGGAGACAGAAGCAATTGGGGCAAATTCTAGCATGGAAATATTCCCTGCAGTCATTCCATTAACCTTGTGCCAAATATGCTTTGGGGGAACAACAGCAGGATGTGTCTATAAGCAGCACCTATTCCTGCTGGACTGTTGAGATCAGGGGAGCACTGCTGGGGAGAGAGGTTGATGAGTCCCCCCTCCACTGGCTCTGTATGCATGTGATGTGCCTGAGAAGGTTTTCAGAGGTGGTCAAAAAGTGAAGTACTCCAGTATTTTGCTTCCCTCTTCATTTTACACTGCCGGGTTTCGACGGAGTGCTGCAGAAAACTGGCAGATGTTTGGGTGAAGTACGGGCTCTTCTGAGGGACCTGTTGATTTCTGAGGCTTGGAGTTAGGTCTCTGATGGAGTACATATCACTAAACTAAATGCTGAGAGGCAGGCCAGTCATCGTAAGCTGCTTGGCAAGGCTGTGGACTGTTTTTTGTTCTGCCTCTAGGACTGTTTCCATAGCTCTGAAATATTTTTTTTTTTTATTTTCTGGTACAGTTGAATCATGCAAAGTGGTCTGGCATCACTAGTGGCAAAATCCATCTCTCTGTTAGCAGTTAAATCCAGCTGGACCCCAAAGCTGACAGTAAAGATAATAAAATATTCATAAATATTGCTTCCTGATACTGATGTGCAAACTTGAAGGGATGCTGCTGTTCCAGCCTTGATAAGCAGAGGTTTCACCGCACTTTGAGGAAGTTGCTTTTGAATAAAGGTCTCTGGCTCTCCAGGGATGGAGCATTCTATGGTATGTGAAAACACCAGGTATTTGTTGACTGGAAAAAAGAACCGGAAACTTCTGAGACAAGACAGCAGAGGGAGCCATTGAGATTCGGTATGCTTGCTTCACTTAAAAAAAAAAAAAAAAAAAAAAAAAATCAAGTTGATTTCCCTTCAATATGGGAATACAAGAAAAAAATCCATGTCAGTTCAATACCTTTTACAGTATGGTCACTGGCAGCATTGATGTGCTTCGGAGATTTGATTATATTAGTGTTTTGGGCAGCTTTCTAAATAAATTCTGAGAACTCAATTTTGTGGAGCAATGAATGATATTACATGCATGCACTCCCTACTAGAATGTGAAACATTGTTTATTAAAATCCATACTGTAAACCTGAGCTATTTTTAGTCTGTGCTATTAGTGGCCTCATTTTTATATCTAGCCTTATTTCTTTCTACTGTTCCATATTTACTTCACTCTATGTATTCCCATATGTCTGCATAGTGCCTGGAGCTGTGTGGGCTTTGCAGGAACGTTAACAGAAGTTTCCAAAAGCAAAATATATGTGCATAAAATGTGTTTCCATATTTTCAAAACTGTATTAACAAATAGACTGTGGCAAATGGGTGAGAAGAAAAGGGCATTTATTTTTTATTCTTTACCCTTCTTACCTGCTAGAAATGACAGCAAAAAATGCCAGCTCATGGTTGTACACACTGTATCCACAAACACATGGAGGCACGTGCTCCCTGAGTCAAACAGGAGAGCACAAACAGTGACGTGGGGTGAGAAAGCAGAGGTGGGGAAGATGAAATCAGCTGCCTAGAGCAGGCTGATGCCAACTGTGACTTTACCCCAGGCATCTTTGTTCCCATAAACTAGAACTAGATTATAATGTCTGTCTTAGAAACAGTGTTATGCATGCTTATTGCATTTTGTTTGCAGCAGGACTTCATTATCACAGGATGCCTGTTCTCTAGTTTTGAATAGTAGTAGGAGGAGTAACATGTACATTCTTCATGGTGATTCCTGCTTAGCTATATGCTGAATACATATCAGCCTCAAAAAGCAGATATTTTTCTTCAGTTCCATGGTTGTTTTTTCTTTTTCCTTTTTGTTGTTATGAAAATACCTAAGGTACAATACAAATTCAATATTTCAACACTAATTGCATCTTTGTGAAGGGAAATTTATATTTCTTGCTTTACTTGCCATCCTACCTTGGCAGGTGTTCTTGTGTACCTTCTAGAGCTACCAATCATTTGATGACAAACATGACAGCCCAGTTCTGTTTTCACTCTAGCATTTCTGCCTCAATGCAATCTATAGAACTAAATGTATGTAAGGGAGGGACAGATTTGATCCTCTCACTTCTGTCCAGTAATCAAATCCCTGTATGTTTGTTCTGGCAGCAGTTTTACATGAAACCAAGCTGCCAAAGGGTTTATATATACTGTAAGCTTCTTGGAGTGCATAGCATAGCCAAATCTACTGTCTGCAGCTTCCAGACCTATGCAAATTGTGCTGTATATGCAATGTAGTGTTTGTGCCCTCAAGGCTTGTAGTGCAGAGCTTGATGGTGTAAAAAAGGGATATTTTAAAATAACGTTTGTTTTAATCCTCTTCTGCTTCCTGGTGTCTGAGTTTCCACAGACAGTGCTTCTACTTGGCTTGCTGTTGTGACCTGCATAGTGACCTGTGCCTCTGACCATGTTGTTGTCAATTGCATCTGTGAGAAGGCCCACATTGGCAGTTTGATAAAAGGACTTTAAGGAGGTGGTAACCAGACTTATTCTAAGGAAGGAGATCTGGTTACGGAGCCTCTCTCTTTGGAGATCTTCAAAAATTGTCATGACGTGGCTGTAGGTGTCCCTTCAGTAGGGAGGTTGGATCAGATGATCTCCAGAACTCTCTTCCAACCCCAGCCTTTCTGTGATTGACAGATTTTTGATTTTCTACTGCTGTTCATATAAATGGATGTGCAGAGGTTTGGGGAACTCAATTTTCAGATTAAGGACTTTTTATTTTTCTATGTTTTTTTAGCTGCAAACTAAGACACTGAATAAAAATTAAAATTTACATTCTTTATAGTAATTATATTATACAACAGCTAATTCTTTAATTAAAATTATTGATGTATATGGTTTCAATGTATAACACCTGAACTCAGAGTATCATTTAGGAAGTGTATTTATTTCACAAAGCAATCAAGACCTTTTACAAGTCAAGCTGCAGATACTTGTGATCTTCTTGATGCCTTTATTTTACTAGTGCAAATAAAATGAGATTTACAGAAAGAAATTCTTTTTTCCTTTAATCTTCTTAGGTTAATGTAGGTTTATGCCATGCAAAACTGTCCTCAAGTAAAACAAACTTCATACTTTTTTATGGTTTGTTTTCACTCTTGCACCCACTCTCATTCATTTGAATTATCTTTTTGGATGGCTGGGTGTTTTATCTTCCTCTTTGAATTATGGCAATTGTTTATTGTCTACAGTTTTTTTTTTTTTTTTTTTTTTAATATTGATTTAAAATGTCTGCTTAGCTGAAAATGCAAAAACCTAATCTGAATTTCTAAGAACTTGGAATTAATTTAAACCTAATAAATTCCAAAATTAAATAAATAATCTTCCAGGTTATAAATGAGAAGAACAGAATGAGTAATTCTGGTGACTGTTCTAAAAAATATTTAGGTTAATACATAGATTTCTAGTATAGAACAGTATAACTAACCTTTCCTTTGACTTCTGCATTTAGTTGATACTTTTTTTTTTTTCTCTGCAAACTTATCATGCCGTTCTTAATTCCTAGACTGAGCATCAAGTGAAAGCTGGGGCACTCTGGCATCTCTGTCCATTGTAATTACTTTCTTAATTTTTTTTTTGGTGACAGGTTGACCTTGTTAGGTTCCAACTGTCATGTAGTAATATGCACTACAGTGTAGTATTATACACTGCAATGACCTTGATCTTCCTATGTTTAATTGTCCTTCCTTATTGCCTTTCAGATGTCTAGATAGTTTTCAGTTATAGGTTCTAAAATTATGAAGTTGATGCTGAAACTCTGTCACTTCTTGCAAATGTAATGTCTGACCTTCATAGCTGTGTTCTGCCGTTGGGGCCCAGAGATAAACAACTTAACTGGTTGTCATGTTAAAGGGTAGTCAAACGCTTGTCTGCTTCGGAGCCCTGCCAAGGACTTTCGCTGAGACAATTTCACAAAGTTGAGTCAAATGTTTGCCTGTTTCAGAGCCTTCCCAAGTACGGATATAACAGATCAGGAATTGCCATTGATGAATACACTTACTGCAGTAGTGCTAATGTAATATGAGATTGCCAGCAATCTTATCTGAGGTATTCCTCACCAAAAGTTGAAGGTACAGAGCTTTCCAAGATAGTGTTCCTGTCTTGGTGGAGAAGGAGCACAGCCTCTTCTAGGTCTCCAATTTCTCCTATCCCTCCCTCTCTCTCTTTTCTAAATTTTCTCTTGAAACTTATCTAACTAATGCTAATACTAACTCTTTCCTAGCATTAACACTTTTTTTTTTTTTCCACACTTTCTTTATATATCCTGACCTTCTCCCCCTGGAGTGATGTTTGGCATGATCTGGGTGAAGTATCAAGTACTGTAGTCGTATATGTTTAGCACTTACTTCATTAAGCTCTCCATAGGTGTGTTAATTTTAAGCTCTTTATGTGTGTTAACTTTAATATTAATTTTATAAATAATAAAGAAAAAAAATTCACTCTGGGCACTGTGACCTGTTCTACCACCAAAACAGGGCCATCTCACCACTGAAAGACTCCCTCCTTTGACAGTCTCTCACACCAAGCTTTCAGACCTCCATCCACAAAGTTTGCATAAGAAATAAGTGGAAGAAAGCTTCTTAATTCCCTCCTTGCCCAAGGCCAGTGCTTATCAGTGACACTAACAAGTCTGACTATTCTCCATACTTGTTGGCATCTTTATTCCATTGGGTAAATGTACACTCATGAGACCATCAGGAGTCTCATGGAGAGAGTCCTCATGTTGTGCCAGTATTGCTCAGCAATAGACAAAACATTGGTGTGACATCAGTGCTATTCTAGCTACAAGTGCAGAGCACTTGCACAGACTGCTGCAGGGAAAGTTAACTCCATCCCAGCCAGACCCAGTACATTCACACATAGTATGAGAATTTTCACCTTCTTTCTCAGCCTATCTACAAATAATAAGTATAAACCAGTTACTGTTAAAGAGTTTATTATGCACCTGATGTTAATTATTGTTATTGTACTTACTATTGCTGTCATACATACTATCTTACACTACTTGCCTGAAAAAGGATTCTGATCATATACAACTGCTTCCTAAATACTTGATCCAGGGATCAAGATTAGAACAGTAGGGCACTACCTTTTGAAAAGTGGGGTGAAAAAACTACAGTTAGTTTCATCCCATTGGATGTCAGGTTATGGACAGACTAGAAGCTGAAGAGCCAGCAGGTGCCGTTTATACACTAGTTTTACCATCATGTTATTATTTAACAGTTTTAGGCCTTAGATTAGCCACTTTCTCAATGGAAATGGCAATGCATAATGGTTTGGGGAGTGAGTTAATCCCTCAATGAGCAGTATTAGAAATAAATTATCAGCCAAATTCCATACTTGCTTTGACACTAATAAGTGGGGAAAAAAAAGAAAAGAATCTTGCATGGTCAAAAGAAGAATAAGAAACTGCACAAAGGAGAAAAAAATGGGCTAAAACATTTTTAAGATTACAATATTCGGAATATGGAAGATTATTTCTGAGTTCCAAAACATGTTATTTACCACACTCAAATTGGAGCTCATGGGAACTTCACAGGATGCAGTACTTAAAATACTATTCAAAAGACACTAATAAAAAAAAAAAGTCAAGATTAAAAGTTAGTCACAAATTATCAAAAACAAGGCTTTCCCCCAAAGCATCATATGTTTAAATAATTTACAACACTCACATTTGGTCTTGACACTTAATTCAAACGCAGGATAGACTCTAGACCCAAACTGAAAGGAAGCGCTGGTATTTTTCCTCCTTCATTTGCAAGTTCTCTGCTCAATACCAAATTGCTTGTTTACTTCTCTATGATGCTCCACTTATCTAGTTATGTTCCACACGTGCTTTAATATTTGATCATGGGAGCTGGGCTCCTGGGCAAAGAGAAGGCTTGATCTCTCGAGATTGCCTAGATCATAGGCCAAAAAACTAATCCATAGATATGCTTTCCTTTGATTTAAATGGGAATTAATACTTCAGATTTAACTCCAGTATCAAGTACCTACTCTGATAGTTACGTGCTTCCTTTCTCTTACATTTTAGTTTGATCTACGATCTTGTTTCAAAATTTTCTCAAAAGACCATTTACCTATCTTATTCTTTAACAGCCTGTCCCTTGTCCCCCTCTATCTCCCAGCCTCATTTTCTTTTTCTAGCCATCATGGTGTCTTCCCTAGTACTGCTTGTTGGGTACCTCTCCCTTGCTCTCTGTCAATTAATCTGCTTTGATTTCCTCATCTGCTCTCAGTTCTTGTGTTTTTATCTCTCATCCTTGCTTTGGCTTCTCCAAGATCACCAGAAGTCCTGCCTGCTACCCCTTTTGCTTTTATTTTACAGTTCTGCACTATGCTATTTCCTATTCTGCCTCTTTTTCTTCTGCCTCTATTTTCTTCTAAATGTGACTCTCACAAGCTCCTAATTATTCTTCACTAGGTCTGTTTTTAGAAGTGCTAAGACTGACTTTGACTACATGTCATTTGGAAATCCAGCCTGGTTTAACTTTTATACCTCTGTCAATTGCTGCGTCTCTCCCTCATTGCATCTTTTGGGTTCTTATTCTCTCCTTTTTGCTTCATCTTCTTTCTCTCTTTCTCTCTCTGTATCTCAGAATTGTATTTGTTGGATGACTATTATTTCTACACTTGCAATCCTATTCTCTGTTGTCAAGCTACCTCCACCCTCAAAAAAATCCACTCTCGTTCCACCTTCGTGATATCTCTTCAAGAATGTCCAATCATTAATTCATGTCACCAAAAGGGCTATTTATACATGTATATAGACTTCATATAGAGGGATACACATTTTATTTTATGCATATATATATACAAAGCATACATATATAAAAAGGAGACAGCCCTCCATTTCTGTCATATTCACACATTCACATCCTATTTTTGTCTCTGAAGACAACCTTGCTTTCTTATTTAATTCAGACCTATAAAAGTATATCTTTGGCTGTCATGTTTCCCTCTACTGCATGTTAGAGCCAATTGTTGCAGTTTTTTTTCAAGATTGATCATTTTTTTCAGTCCATTTTATGTAAGTAGCATTTTTTTTAATTTTCTGTGTCAGTTATTGTAACATCTATCTGGCCATGAGAAACGCATTTTTGGTCTACGCAACTGTGCAGGACACATCTGAAAAGATTTTCTTTTTTTCAAGGCCATTGCTTAGACTTTATAACTTCTTTAGTACATCACACTCAAGCCTCATTTCACAGTTCCTTCCCAGTCTACCCACCTTCTTACCTTTACCGCAAATATGCGAACTACTTCTGAAGTAGCCTAAGATGCCAATTTCTCTTTCTTTTATTTTTTCAAGTAAACTCCCTTGTGCTTTCTCATGTTACTAAATAATCTTCATACTCTCCTTCAAAATTTCCATCTCCTCTATGCCCTTATGTACGGTTGTTACATGCTATGACCAGTAAAGTTGATGCTGAACAGCAGCACCTTGCTTCCTTGTATTTCCTCTGACATGAGATGAGGTTCAACTGGATTATTATTTTTTTTTTTTCAGTTGTCTAGTTTAAGGTTGTTGTCTGTAATTAGTGCCTACTACCTATGGCACAACATCACAATCACAGAATGGCTGAGGTTTGAAGGGATCTCTGGAGGCCATCTCGTCCAACACCCCTGCTCAAGCAGGGTAATCCAGAACAGGTTTCGCAGGACCACATCCAGGTGACTCTTGAAGATCTCCAAGGAGGAAATCGGGGCAACGTGTGCCAGTGCTCCATCACCTGCATATCACAGAAGTGATTCCTGCTGTTCAGATAGATCCTTCTGTGTTCCAGTTTGTGCCCATTGCCTCTTGTCCTGGTACTGGGCACCACTGAACAGAGCCTGGCTCCGTCTTCTTTGCACCCTCCCTTCAGGTATTTATAGACGTTGATAAGATACCCCCTGAGCCTTCTCTTCTCCAGGTTGAGCAGTCCCAGCTCTTAGCCTTTCCTTATAGGAGAGGTGCTCCAATCCCTTCATCATCTTGGTGGCCCTATGTTGATCTCCCCCCAGAACGCCCAGGTTTCTCTTGTACTGGGGGTGGGAGGCCAGAACTGGATGTGACACTCCAGCTGTGGCCTCACCACTGCCGAATAGAGGGGAAGGATCAACTTTCTTAAACTGCTAGAAATACTTTGCCTAATGCTGCCAAGAGTACTGTTAGCCTTCTTAGCAGCAAGGTCACACTGTTGACTCATGTTCAATTTGATGTCCGCCAGGATTCCTAGGTCCTTTTCTGCAAAGATGCTTTCGATCTGGGTGGCCTCTAGCACGTGCTGGTGATTGAGGTTGTTCCTCCTCAGGTGCGGGACTTGTTGAAATTTGTGATATTCTTTCCAGCCCACCTCTCTACTATCTCATTATGAGGATGACTCACTGCATTCTGAGATGTGAACTCAAGACATCCCAGAGGAACTTCTTGATGTAGCTACCAGGATAACTTCCTGGCCAACTGATGGATTAATTCCACCATTTGTGACTTCCTGGTATTTATTCTTCTGTTATCTTAGAAACCTTGCATGGTAAGGCAAGGAGATATATATCTATATATATTTTTTTTTTGATCTGAGTTTCTACAGTGCCCTAATGTTAAAAAGAGTCCTGGTCCAAGGCCAAGTCTTCTGGATGCTTTCATAATATCAATAATATAAATGTATCAATGCATAGATTAAAATTTTGAGGGTGTTGTTTGTTTCTAAGGCACAATCTTACTCTTTTTGAAATCCTGAAAACTTTAAATCACAAAACCTACATTCTTTCCCAAAACAGTCCCAGAGTTTATCTTAAGTTTTCACTAATACTAATAATCTTTTTAAAATAACTTTATCCAAAAGCTCAATATTTTTTTTTCATTTATTGAGAAGTCTTAACTAGTACTAGAGCTGTGATGGATGTTAATTCTTGGGGTACAGGGGAATGGTTGCTGGTAGATGAATTTTCAGAACCAAATGTTTGTCTTCCTCATCAGTTAATCCCAATCAAATGCTTATAAAAGCTTGCTGCTCTTGTTCCAGTTTGTTTTGATCAACTGACCCACCCTTTGGCCAGGGCAAATCACAAGGCACTTATGCTGTAAATATTTGTTGTAATTCATGTAGCACTTTGGCACTCAGGAAGGTAGCAGAAAAGCCTGTTGAGCTCTCTGTCATGTATTGCTGTGCCTGTCACAAGATATTCCTTTGCATTTCATGCTAAACCTAAACTGACTAGCAAGAGGAAGAAACTGTTGAGATGTATCTGCTTTGTGTTGTACTTTGTCTTTCTTTTTTTGTTTCTTCTTCTGATCATACAACTTCACAGTTAAAAAGAAAAAAGTTCTCCAACAAGAGTTATGTTTCCTATAGCTCCCACAGCAGCCAAGTGGGACTTATTTGTTGTATTTCATGAAGGGTCATTTTTAAGACTTGATTTTCTCATGGGAAAGAAAATACTTTTGAAGAGGAAACAGCAATATTTGTTAATGCTGATGATGCCACCGGCAGAAGAAGCTCATGTGCTTTCAAGCTTGGGGAATCTCTAGCATTGTGGTGACAGCAAGTGCCTTGCTGCAGACCTGGACCTTACAGGTGCCTTACTTCCAGCCATGCTTCCTGTTCTAGCCTTATAACATCATGGTTAAACACTACTAATTATTTTTTTTTTTAAGTAAAACTTCTATTTCCTGTTTGCCAGCAGATGGCAGTGGTGTAGGAGTGTTTGAACATAGTTTAAGGGGAAAGAAAAAAAAAAGAAAGGGTCTTCGCTACAACTATTTGTACTTTCTCTCTTTAGACATGCAAGAAGATTATGAAAACAATTCTCCTTGGTCTGCATAAGTTGGTTAATCCTGTTTGGACTCTCTGATCAATTGATACATTTTGGAAATCACATTTTTAACAATTACTTTTTCTAGTGTATGAAATGATACCATATTGGGTATTAACGAAGATGGATGCTAATATAATAAACAGAAGTAATTTTTACACAGCCTTTCCCTAGTGACACAGAAGCATTGAAGCATCTTTAAGCATTTTAACTTTTGTAAATAGCCAGGTGACAACTTTCTGGTTTGTAAGTTAGTCTTTGAATTATCCATTTGTGCCATGATGCAGGATTTGAATCTGACCTTTTTAAAAATATTTTTTTCATTTCTAATGATGCATCACTCTGCATTTATCAGAAACGGCTCTATTGGAGGAGGATATAATGAGCTATTAACCCATTGTTTGCACAACCAGAATTGGGTCTTGCTTCCATCTCCTGTGATGTGATCCTGACTCCTCACACTTGGATCAGGGCTGGGGGGTGCCTATTTACCAATACACTCAGCTGATGAGTCATGTCTGTCAACATATACGTACCAAAAAGTAGCTTTCAACCCCCCTACTCAACTGCTTTCCAAAACTGAAGATACCTGAGCTCTAAAAGTTTATTGATTTTTGGATGTTAGTTAAAAATGATAAAATTGCATGCAGTGTAAGGCCAGAATTGTCTTAGTTCAGGATGTTCTGAGCAGCCCAGTATCTTACTTGTGCTTGAGCTCCTTCAGGATTCAGAAAATTGAGTGTTTCTCTGTTTACGCCCCTGATACAGCAGATGAGATGTGAGACTAACACACACTGACAGAATAGGGTGCCTCATAAATTCAGTTGTTGCTTCTGCTTTTCTTTTTAATGCAGCTGAAGTCTGATGTCATGATGACTCTCTTTATTTAATACCTTACTCTTGAATTGCATTAAGCATTTTTCAAAAACTCTTGAAAATATCAGCTGAGGATCACTATACCTGTGGTAGCAGCTCGCTCCTTTGTCAATGGAGGGAAAGAGGGATTTTGTCTCTAGTCATAGCTCAGGTCTCAGGAATGTGCAAACACTTCCTGCAAAGACTGATGGTAGTAAAAGTAATTGGCTCAAGTGAAAGGTCTTGCAGAGAATTATCGGCATGGATGAAAACATGAAAATGGATGAGAAATGGCTAAACAGAGATCAACTTGTGAAGCTATCACCAAGAATACAAGGGGAATACAAGAAAAGAAGAGACTAAATCAATAGGTGAGAAAAAGTAGGGAAGATATTTAAATTAAGGGACCAGAAATTCAGCAGAGGGGTGATAGGGCAAAGACTTGAGTGAGTGAGGTCAAAATATCTGCAAGAAGAATCCTTTTAGGAACTGGAAAAAATGACTGGGTATACTGGGAAGGAAACAGCGAGTGATGTCATTAAGGAAGTCAAGTAGGAGGCAGTTGTGCTAATGAGTATTCTTTTTTTCCCTTCTGTAGAAGACATAGGTGAGATAGTCTTCCTTTAATATGCTGAAAATACATTCTTCCTACATATTCTTCCTTTAATTTGCCAAAAAATACCTTGACTTTATCTACAAGGAAAAGGTATTTGAAAACTTCATGCCACGTATTACAGAGAAATGTTAATCTGAACTAAAACCTACGCTACACCCATTTTCATACTGAATTGCACTAAGCACGTAACTATAATATACTTTTAAATGTAGTTAGATGTGAGACAAAATACTTCTGAGAGACTCCACATTAGACATAATAGCCCTAATTTTACTGTCTTTTCTTTATCCCCTGGATTTTTTTCTCATGGAAATACAAGTTATGGCACTTGCTGTGTGGCCACAAGATGTGGCCACAGATGAGGTCAACCCACAGAAGCAATATATTGAATCACTGGTCCGACTGCTTACTGGCACTTGAAACTTAAGAAGCTATGGTTACTTCTGCTGGTTTTTTTTTTTTTTTTTTTTTTTTTTTTTTTTTTTTTAAGGCTTCTAGCATGTTTAGAAAGACAGATAAGTACCAGCTACTAAAAATAAAATGTCTTACAATCAGAAGCTTCAGGGGAAATATTTTTCCATTACATTTTCATACTTAATTTCCTGGGGAGCAAGTGGCACCAAACAGTCAGTTTGCTAAGTAGCTCCTATCAGCTAAAGCCAAGCATGTATTCCGAAGTACATATTCACATGTTTTGAAATTTATATAGGCCACTGGTCTTTCTGAAACATGCAATAGTTAGGCTCTTCAGGTTAATTCAGCGTTTAATGTAAGAACTGTGTCAAGGAATTCCGACTTCCACTTGGTAGCCTGCAGGTCATTTTCTGTTTCAAAATAATTGAAATTGTGTGGAAAAATGAAGAGTTATCAAAGATGAAACTAGTTCTTTAAAGACAAAAATCATGCACAAATGCAGATCATGATCTGGTGGTTGTTTGTACAGCAGTGAACACACCAGGGTTCTGGGCTGGGGATATGGAATATTATTGCAATACAAATAAAGACTGCTCACGCTTTAATGATTTAACATAGTGCTCATGGGGCCAGTGAACTGTATCAGTCAATGCTTTCTGTAAATACTGAAAACTGTTCATGTGAATTATCAGCATGATTATGTAGCTCCAATATTGTTTGCTTTGTTCTATGCCTTTTAATTTTTGATGGCAGTGCCATTTTGAGAGAGAATTTGTGCAGTGTGTTACAAAGAAGGAGGTATGCTATACGTTAGGTGAAAAAGGGTTCACTGCATGCAAGGAAAAATAAAAATATTTGTCCTTCACAGACTCTACTTATTTTCATAGGTTTTAATGATGAATAGAAAGTGGTGGTACATGTTTGCCCATAGAAGCACACATGCATATCTCACAAATATGCAGCAACCCTCAGTACCTGCTCCAACTGACAGAATAATGGTGAAAAAATGTGCTTTCTAATTCCCGTTGGATGAAAATGATAAGCAAAGTTCAATTCCAAAGGGAGTCAAGGAATAACAGGAAAAGAAAATGAAGGTAAGAAAAGGAAGAGTAAAAAAAAAAAAAAAAAACAAAAAAACGAAACAAAAAAAAAAAAAAAGTATGTCTGATTATGTGGTTACTTCATCTGTGAGAATTGGGGGGGGTGTCAGGCCATCCAACTCAGAGAGGGTCTTACAGGGCCACAGAGAGCTGGTGCTGTGGGAGCAGTGGGGCAGAAGCACAGTGAAATGAGTGACTTTGCGAATGAAGACAGATGTGCTCGCAACAGCAGGCAACCAATTCAGCGAAAAGAAATGCCATTACACCAGCAGAACAGGAGTAGTGCTCTGTATGAGCCTCACAGGGACAGTCTAGTGTGCAGTGACCATTAGAAAGGGATACCAGTTTCATTTTGAGGTGTTGTGTAAAAATAAAGTATCTGCAGTTAACTGCTGAAATTGTATGCTTGTAATTTTGTTACAGTAGCATCGATCACCCACCTTTTTGCTCATGATTTGTGAAGGAGAGGGAAGTTAACTAGACAGATAATGTTGCTATGTATTCTGTATCTTGTTGATGGAAACCAGTTTTTATGAATGCAGTGATGTTTTGGAATGTAGTAAACTCTACTAGAATATGCTTTTTATTATTACCAGAAATGCCATAACATTTCAAGGTACTAGCTTCCAAGGACTGATTTATATGATTTAAAAATCTTTGAGGAGAACAGATGTGAACACTGAAACCAAATGAGAGCATGCATTCCTCACATCTGTCCCTTTAATTTTCTGTGTCTTTGTGACTCTGTCTGGAATCGAGGGATGCTATATCTGTCATATGCCAACAGATGGCAACATTATAAGTCCATTTTTAAAGATGGTTAGAAATAGCCATACTCTCAGCTGCTCCAAATTTTGTTAGGAAAAAAAAAAAAAAGAGGAAAATTAATTGTATATTTCCTTGGAGGTAAAATGGTTTTGTCTGCCAGCAAAAATATGCACACAATCACAGGTACAATTATTTGCTCTTCCCTCTTTTAATAATTCTTTTGACACTTCCTGTATTTCTTTCTCTTACATACTTTACATTAAATTTAATGTTCAGCATTGTTTGACCTATTTTTATTATGCTACCCTTTCACAAGTATGTATGAAACAATGTTCAGTGATGTTTCCTAAGCCTTTTGAGATCCCAGAAGTAATAAAGCTTTAACATAGATAGACATCTAAGGTGTTTTCTATTGGTTTCCTTAATATGTTTGTATAATATTTAATCAGAAGTAGCAATAGCAACATAGAAGTCATGGGGTGAATTCCCATTGTTTCCCATTATACAGAAATCAGATTAGATGAGCCATTGATCCTACTGGCTTAAACTATGGCACTTTATAATAATACTGAATGAAATTTAGATGCGGCTTTCACAATTTATGAATAAAGCAATTTGCTTGGCTTGCAGCAGCCAGTTCGCTCATATCAGTGGGCCATGCGTTGTGTCTCAGTTGGCTAGGAGGCTTGTGGCAGCTTCTCCAGCCTGCTCAGCAATTCAGCCAGCAGCTCGGAGGGGGGGGAGGGGGGGGGGGGGGAGTGGAGCGGAGGGGGGGAGAGAGAGGGCACAGTGGTGCTGGGGGATGAAATGGGTTGGAAAGAGAAGATATCCCAGGAGGGAGACCTAAAAGTATTGTGATAGAGGTGCAGCCAAATTGGACAAAATCTTCAGGGGACCACCATCTTGTCTGAAATTGTCTGTGCTTCAGACTTTACTGATTTTTTCTTTTCTTATTGTGTATAGTTTACATATGTACATTGTAAACCAATCAGATCTACTTTTTTAGTGTGAATAATATTCTAATTTAAATATAAGTATTTTTAAGTATTTTTATTGATTTTTTTTTTTTTTTTTGGTGTGTGTGTGTGTACAGCCTCTACCAGTTTTCTAAAAATACCATTCTTGAAATTAAACCTGAGAGCAATCAATCTTCAGGATTAATCCATGCAAAATCAGAGGCAAGGACTTTCAGAGATGGGGGCTATACTGAGAGCAGTAATAGGCTCTGGGTCGGTGGGTTGGGATAGGAGCATTGCTGGAGAGTAAGCAGCCTCCAGGCTTATATTTATGTATTACCCTAGGTGAGGTCCCTTTGGGTAGGTAGTTGAACAGGAGAGGCTTGCAAGTTTTAGGTCATTTTCTTACTGTACTGAGAAATTCTGAATATTTAAATGTGAAAAGACCTTTACAAATACGGCATTGTTATTACTATCATTGTGCCTACTATAAGGATGTGTGTAAGTGTCTGCGCCTACTTGGAGTCCTACAGAACAGCATCATTGAAGTGAAGAGTTCAGAGAATGTAATCCAGGCAGGACTCTTCACTTTGTTACAGAGCAGAGACTAATGACACCATTGTAATTTGGCTGTAGGCCAAAACCTGTTGCCTTTCATAATTAATTGGCTTGTTAGCTTGCAAAGAAGAATGCACATAGGTTGTACTAAATGGTGTCAAGTCAATTCTAGAAGCAGCCAGTACAGAGTACCTCAAGGATCTCCTCTTAAACCTTTTCTTTGTCACTAGCAAGGAAAAAAAGTATCTGTATTTTTTATGATTTTTAGAGAATACATGACAAGAGCTTCCCTACTTTCTACTGAATCGTAAAGCCAGTTTGTTTCAAATAAGAGCCATTAAAAGAGATACTGCCCAAGCTGTGCAGCAGAGTTTGCAAACTTATTGCAACTGGTAACCAGCTGGCTCACCCACAGTATCTGAGAATAAGTTAATGTGAAGAAGTCCTCTGTGGTGTGTCCCATTCTCCTTATGGGCTCTCAATTTCAGCAATGTCACAGCAGTGAATATTGATGTGATCCTCACCTGCTTCCATCCTGCTGTCCAGGTCATTCCCATTGGAAAAACAACCGAGGCACTCTGTGCTTCTCTCCTTGCAGCTGGATTACCTTTAAAACATACCTGGGTGTTAGGATGGATATTACCTCATCTGTTTTACTCAAACTGCATGTTTGAGGACGAAGATGAGGAGAGCACTTAGGCAAACAGTTCCACTGACTTCATGAAAATTGTCCTGCAAACTTCTACTTCTCAGAGTTGGCTTACATTTGTAGCAGCTGGGGAAAAGATGCTGAGTTTCATGAAAGCACTCTTGCCTTTCATTGCGTATTTGATGAGCTGTGCCCTGTATTTTGCTTGAAAGTGTCAAGTCAGAGGACAGGCTGTGCTATTACCAGGGCTTAATGGTGCCATGCTCCACATGGGTCTAGCTGTGGCTGTTGAGCATCAATAAGGCAAGTTCTGCTTGGCAGCTTGAGAGCTGTGGGAAAACAACCGGCCCCTTGAAAAACCCTTAAAAGCTGCAGCTGCTCACACATACCTTGACCTCAGTCTTGAGGAAACACTTGTTCAGCTTCATAAAAAGAAAAAAAAAAAATTCTGCTTCTGAATTATTTCATGTGCAATGCATGATTATAGGATTGAGTGCACCCTCAGCAAGTTTGCAGATGACAAGATGAGTGTTGCAGTTGATACAACAGAAGGAAGAGAAATGCTGTTCAAAGGGACCTGGACAAGCTTGAGAAGTAGGCCCATGTGAACCTAATGAGGTTCACCAAGTCCAAGTGCAAGGTGCTGCATCTGGGTTGGGGAAAGCCCAGATATGAGCACAGACTGGAAGAACTCATTGAGAGCAGCTCTGCAGAGAGAGACTTAGGGGTTCTGGTGGATGAAAAGCTCAACATGAGCCAGCATTGAGTGCTTGCAGCCCAGAAGGCCAACTGCATCCTGGGCTGCATCAACAGAGGAGTGGCCAGCAGGGTGAGGGAGGGGATTGTCCCCCTCTACTCTGCCCTCGTGAGGCCCCAAATTAAGTGCTGAGGTCTGCGGCCCCCAGCCCAAGAAGGACGTTGGGCTGTTAGAGTGGGTTCAGAAGAGGGTCACAAAGATGATCAGAGGGTTGGAGCACCTGTGGAGAAAGGCTGAGAGCTGGAGATTTTCAGCCTGGAGGAGAGAAGGCCCTAGAGAGACCTTATGGTGGCCTTTCACTACTTAAAGAGGGCTTATAAAAAGGATGGAAAAGGACTCTTTACTCATGTTGATAATGATAGGACAAGGGAGTATGCTCTTAAACTAGAAGAGGATAGATTTAGATTAGATATCAGGAAGAAATTCTTCACTGTAAGGGTGGTAAAGCACTGGCACAGGTTTCCCAGAGAAGCTGTGGATGCCCCATCCTTGGAGGTGTTCAAGGCCAAGTTGGATGGGGCCCTGGGTAACTTGGCCTAGTGAGTGTCATTGCAGCCCAAGGCAGTGGGGTCAGAACAAGATGATCTTTAAAGTTCCTTCCAACCCAAACCATTCTATGATTCCATTTTCATCTAGGAATCATTGTACAGTGTAGGATTTATCCTTTTAAAAGGAATACCCTAAGCTGCTGCTCTCATATGGGATGGGACCTAGGTAAGTTTGCAGTCTGAGAAATGTATAGGACTGAAGGGCATTGGTTTCTCCTGACAGGTGTCAAGTATGAGATCTTCTTCTTCACAGCACTATTTGGATGGCAGAGCCTCTCTCTATGGGACACTGTGGAATGGTTGCCTGGGAGTGAGTGAGTGAGTGAATGGGGGCTGAGAGCTGAGCTTTGCAGTGTTTCGTTTAGACATGGCAATGCCTAGTGATCCACTCCGCTGTGTGTGTTACAGGGTGTGTAACTAGTACATTTTGTCTGCAAACTTTGCTGACTTTCTGGAGCCAGATGCAAACAAACCAAACCAAACCAACCAACCAACCAACCAAACAAACAAACAAACAAACAAAAAACAAACACAGAGGGATGCAGCTACATATCTGCTGCTAGGACACGGTACCAGTACATGGACCAGGCTATGAAGGAGCTGCTGGTAAATCTGATGAAACTGCACCTGGATGTCTGAGTTGTACCAAAGACTCCTTCAGTCTGCATCTGGAACAGCACAAGTCAATTAGCTGAGATTTGATCAAGGTCCTTTTTCTTGTTAACTTCAGTTGCTGCTTCCTAGCCCTTCACCCTCAACAGAAGGAAGGTGTCTTATCCCATCAAGGTGTCCTAATAAAACGAATAAATAATCCCGAAGTGCACCAATAGTTACATGCAAAAACCTGTAAGCCATGATAGTAATGTCACCTCAACTTGCAGGATACAGACTGTAGATTTATGCAAGTATTTAATAGTGGCTTGCCAAGAGAATCGGTACTCTTTTCAAAAGGAATCTTTCTTTGTGTCTTTTGATATTTAAAGAGCTGTAATTACAATGGCAAAGCTTTGAATTCTTTTTTTTTTTTTTTTTTCTGTCCTCTTTTACACATTAATTTATGGACCAATCCAACATTACAGACAAGCTAATGAAAGAACCACACACTCCCTTTATAATTTTTTCTTCTTTTTACAGTTTCACTTGTGTGGATGAATGCAAAGTAGTTAATGCTATAAATAAGTTTAATGATGTATCTCTTCTCTCAATTGCTGGTTGTTGATGCTGCAGTACTGCATAATAGGAAAAGAAAAGAATTGAATTTAAATCTTTGTCTCTCTCTTTCTCCCCCGTGCTCCGAAAGGTTCCTCCAGCTACTAAATACAAGTATTGCTCTCTTGGTTCTATTCTATATATTTAAAGCTCTCAGCATAATTCCCTCATCACCTCCCTTTCCCTCCCTTTTAGTATTTTTAGCTTTGCAAAAAAAGATCAAAATTACATAAGCCAATTTCAGTAGCTTCAGCAAAATCAGCAAAATTTGGCAACCTCCTATGAAATAACATCTTTTCATCTGGCCAGGGTTGGTGGTGAACAGCAGCAGGTATAAAAAGAGAGGAAATTCCTAATGTGAGATTTTTGCTACTGCCTCTTGCAGTATCCAAGCCTTGTCAAATATATTATGGGGAAACTTGGGATTTGCACTCTTCAGGACTGAAAGTGATATTCATCCCTAAATGGTAAAGATTATGCTATGTCCAAGTCAAGGAGCTTAATAACAATCTAGTAGTAAACTAAATTAAGGGATATCTGGGTTGTCTTTTGCAGTTTGTTTCAGAGTTTACTAATCTAGGTGTGATCCTATATCAACAGGACTATATGATTTCCAGTGATTTGATTTGATTTGTCTGGAGCACAGACAGAACAAACCTAAGGTTACTTTAAAACAAGTCAAGAATGGTTTCTAAAGTTCCCAAGTGGTAATGTGGAAACCTATATATTACTTCCACAAAACTAAAGTTAACAACACTAATTGTGTTCTCTATGCAGTGAAGTAAGTACCTCAATTAGGAAGCCTACAAGGTTAGGAAAGCAGTTAATCTCATCTACCTCACATATTTGCAATAGGTTTGGGAACAATGTGCCTCTGAACACAATTGCTATCCTGGGAGTTGGGTGGTAATTTCCATATAAGGGACATATCTGGAAAGCAAAAGGTTTAATTGTGCCCCTTTATCTACAGAGGAAACACTAATGTAAAAATATATTCCAGGATATTTTTGAGAGCAACAAACTCTTTTCACAAATTTCTCTATTGAAAGGATCACGAATGATACAGATTCCCAGGGGACTTATCTGCCTGTCTGTAATGTTGATGCAGCAATGTGACAAACAGAGATAGGGTTCAGGAGTAATATGTGATTTAAGGTGCAATGTAGTCCTTCTCCATTTCATTGAGGATCTGGGCCTGACACACATGGGAAACTGGAAAATCTCAGACTGCTTTCATTAGGTAAGGTTTCCTTCAGAAGACCAAGTAAAGTGTTTAAAATGGAACACAAATGAAACTCCTTCCCTTGGAAAGGTCCAGGTATGTCCTGGAGACAATTCCATTCTTACTACCTCTTTCTCTAGTTCCATTACTTTTTAATTCTTCTTTTATTGTGTAGGATAGTCTCTACGGCCAGGGTAGAGGGTGGGCTACGGCCCACATTGAGTGTGGTGATGACACTCTAAACCTGATACAACTATGCATCACTGAGCTGTTCCACAAAAGACAGGAAGTCTTCTTTCCTATTCTACAGTGCTTCAGAAATAAGGGAGAGCTCTCCTCCATAAGGAAGGAAAGGGTGCAAGTGCCTGCTCCCAGAAGTAGGTCTGGGCTGTTGATTTTGGGTGAAGTATGGTATCAAAGATCAGCCAATGGGTGGAACTACTGGGGGTCTAATGGGATCCCCTTCTGGGTCCTTGTGTGTGTGTGAAGATATTCATTCAGGGTTCATGAATGAGGCAGTCAAATACTGCTCCTCTTTGGTGGCTTTGCCTTAAAGGACTAGGCATGAAACAGAAAAATTAGAAGCTTGCCAAACAAGCTGGTAGGGCCTTGAACCAATGCCCAAAGAAATGGAAAAATTATTGATTTTCTTTGCATTTTGGTCAGGCCTATGACACTAAATGTCCTTAGCAAAAACATCCAACTGAGTTGTCTGAGTCCTTCTGACACTGGTGAAAACACAACAGAAAACTGAGATAAACTGTTGAAATAAGAGTTTATTAAACAAACTCTCTCCTAATTTTGGGGAAAAAAGAATGCGTATTTAAACTATTCTCACAAGATGCAGTTTTTCACAGAGTATTTTTCCAGATATTTTATGGTATTTTGTTGATGATTGCAATAGTGATACTTAACTTCTTTATTTCATAAATGTTTGAAATTAGTGAAAATATGTAAACAAGCCTGTCTGGTGAAAAAGCAACTTACAGTTTATTTGTATGAGACTTTACATACAAAATAGAAAGTAGGGAAAGTTTTCATTTCATCTGCATAACCGTTATGTCAAATTGCACATTAAGTTTTACATGGTGGTATTCAAAATACTCCTGCTGCAGCCAGGGAACAATGGGAGAGCAGGTAATTAAACACCTGCAGAATTTCATAGGCCTTAATGGAAAAGTGTGTAGTCTGGAAGATAATGTGTCTCTTAAGTTGCATAAGTAGAATATTTGAAGTACTGTTAAAGTAGCACTTTTATTGACATTTTGAACATTTTTTCCATCAATGCCATTACAGATTAATTATTTTCAATTTTCTTAAGTGCCAAAAAAATGTATTAATCTGCATCAGGTCACATGATGCAAAAGGAAAGATCTGAACCATCTAAATTCCTAGAAAAGTATATTAGGTATATTATGATAATCATTAAATATTTAATATTTACTTTAAATTAATTTAAGGTCAGGTATCTGTTAATTTTTCATTAGCTGGTTAGAATTTCTAATAAAAATGTGAAATCTTGTGGCTGTATATATTCTGCTAAACAATAATTTCAGGGGTCATATTCAAGAATTTTTTTCCTTTGTTCCATAGGATTTTCTTTTTTGAATTTCATCTTCTTTTTATGTGCTGAAAAAGATGTAAATTTGAGTGAACTTTCTGAAGTCAAATGGGGGCTAGTTCTTATTTATTTATTTTTATTTTGTAGCAATCTTTTTTTTTTTTTTTTTTTTTTTAAAACACCTTTAATATTTAGTCTTAAGGTCTGGAATATTCTACATTTCTAAGAGAACTAAGTGCCAAAATTCTATTGAAATTCAATTACATTTGGGAGCCTAGTCCCTCTATAATGGTTTTAACATATCAGTCAAAATTAAATTGATCAGTTGCGATAGCTGGTATGATAATTCAGGAGAATTTACTACCAGCCTATGCTATTTCAGGAACTGTCATTGAGTTAAGAAAAAAAAAAAAAAAAAAAAAAAAAGAAGAAAAAGGAAGAAGAAAATAAAAGAATATTCAGTAACTGAAGAAAACCTAGAGATAAATGAAATTGTGTCCATTTATCTCAGGTACTGTCTTCTTGTGTAGCAGAGCTGAACATGATGAAAGCTTGGTGAAGAAACTTACTGTCTTGAGAAGAAATTTCACCAGTCTTGCCAGAGGTTTTGTTATGATTGTTGCTGGACTGATGCAGGTGAAAAGCATTGGAAAATGTGCTTTTTCAAGTGCACGATGAATGATGCGGTGAGCTTCTCCCAGCCAGCTGGACAGACTTGCTGGCTTTGGATAATGTCACGAGAATGAGCCTGTGCTGACTGCAGTCATGCGTGGATAATTTCTTTGAGCCTCAAGCATGCCTAGGTGACAAACTTTCCACCCATCATCAACATCCCTCTCTGCACCCACCCAAGTTGAGCTTGGCTGGGGTTTTGAATGCTAGTTTTGTGCTAGTTTTGTCCTCCAGCAGGTTAGATATGATCTTCCTGAGCTTGGAGTGAAAGTGCTGTGGGTTGAGCTAATTCAAAGCCTACATGTTGCTGCTTAAGCTCTCTGCAGGGTCTGCAGAGAGGCGGGCAAACTGTCCATCTCCAGGTTTCAGCATGGCACATTGCACTAGAAGCAAACCTGAGATGTGTGTGGCTGCTTAAGGGCTTGTATGTGCAAGTGAGATCTGATCAGAGAGAAATACCTTTTTCTTTTTAACAGAAATGCCTGGAAGTTGGGAAGAGAATCAGAAAATATTACTATAGTGCTGGTTTCTTTCCTCTCTTTCTGTTGTGATATGTCAGCAGAGCCTGGACTTGGATTGCCTGGGTAATGACTCACACGTTCATGTCTGCTGCTGGCTTCAGCAGACCCTGGGACCAAGCAGCCTCTCCCATCCTCATAGCTGCCTGCTCTGCGTGGTGGGCACAGGGCACTGCTACCCTTTGCTCTCCTCTGAGCTCACCCTATTCCTCCTGCAGGCACTTGGCTGGATTAACCACAACTAAGCTCTGCTGCTCAGCTCTCTTTATGTTTCCTCTTGAACTCTGTGGTTTTGCTTTCCTTCCCTGTTTTGTTAACAAAGTGCTGAGAAAGAGTTAAATAAATTGGGCAGTGTGCGCGCATGTGACCGTGGAATTACGAAAAGCCCTGGCTCTGGCAACTCGGCAGCCGACAGGGGATTCGGGGGTGTGGGGCTGCAGATGGCAGCGCGTTATTACAGCCGCAGGATTGACGAACGCTTGCTGCAGAAATCTCATGTCCTTGCCACAGAGACTGACCTTGAAACACTGCAGAACTCCTCGTGTGGATTTCCGTGCGCCTGTGCCCAACAGCCTGACTGTGTTGGAGGTGTTTGCTCTGCCCGGTAGCTGTGTAGATGATGCTGTGTGTTTGTTACCAAAATGGACTATTGCTGTCTACCTGAGCACTCCTGTATTTATCTTTCTCTTGTCTAAGGAATATATTTGACTGCATGAATCCTTTTTCAGCTGTTCATGTGACATCTTTTCTTTGCTGTGCTCAAAGCTGCTTTTATGGCGCTCAGGATCTCAAAGCTGCTTTTATGCCTTTCAGTATCTGTTCCTGAACCTACTAAAGATGCAGTGAAGGTGGGCAAAGAAAGGGGGAGAAAGAGGATACTTAGTTCTGTCCAGTAAAATGATTCATTGTTTCACCATTTTCCTGCTCATAATCATTTCTGTAACACAATGGTTGTAAATATTTAACATAGTTTTGATATAGCATAAAAAATAGATTTTTTTTTTTTTTGAAAACCAGGAAAAACTTAAATTTTGTCTATTGTGAGTAAAGCAGTAATATTCCAAACTGAAGGCTACCTCCCCAAGCAAACAAACAAAACCAACCACCTAACATTTGTCACTGGCAAAATATTATAACAAAGCCTTAAAAAATCATTAAGTCAATATTTCCTGGTGATTTATGATACTCTCCTGTACAAACAACCTGAAGCAACTTACAGAGGTAAGGCAAAGAGAACACTGTCAACTTGGAAAGTTAACTGATGAGATTTCATAGAAAATAAGTCTTAGGAAAATGTTGCTCAAGAGAGACAGGAGACCTTGTAAAGAAGTCACACTGAGGCCACAGGTAAAGACTGTCCAGTGTAGGCGGAGGGTAGACAGTAGAATAAAATAATCACATGTGGACAACTCATAACTACTTATATGACCTTGAGCAAAAGAAGAACCTGTTCAAAAAAGGAAGCCAGATCAAGTTCCTAAACATAAGTATAAAACAATTCGATTTGCCAGCAAGAACAAAGTCAAAAGGGCAAGATATGAATCAAGATGAATGTTATGTGGGGTGTAAAGGATAATGAGAAATGATCTTATATTGTTAGCAACAAGACAATCAAGGAAAAATTGGTCCATTTCTGAAAACAGAGAGAAAAATATCAAATGTGACGGAGTCTGAAAAATTTGGACTTCCCTGCTCTTGTTCTCAACAAAAAAAAAGACTGTGCTCAGGTTATTAATGCAACCAACAACAAAAAGGATTATAAACAATAAAGACTTTTCGTACATAAAGAAAGTACGTGTTAGAGAGTGTCCAGAAGACTTCAATCTTTTTTGAAAATATCTAAAGTTCATTAAAAAGCAACATGAAATAATTTCTGAAAAGTGAAAGGCTTCCTTTGAAGTCTCATGAACAGTAGTTGAAGTTTTATAAATTTAGAAAAAGACAAACAAGATTTTTGTTTTTAAAAGGGGGAAAGAAGACGCTTGTGAATTAGAAACCAATGTAATTTCAATTCCAAGTGAAAACAAACAAACAAACAGAGAAGTCTATTATAACAGCTATTTGCAAGTACCTAGAAGTTAATGAGATGAAAGGCAGTCATCATGGAGGGCTGTTGGAAACAGTGCATCAAATCAGTCTAATATCCTTCTATCAATGTAACAACTTCTGGGGAGAGAGAGTGTAATAGGTATTCTAAGTTCTAACAAAAGCTTCTCGAGTTGACTTGCATGATATTTAAAAGTAAGCTACAGATTCAAATTCTGGAAAAAACTACTATAATGCAGGTGTAAACACTAAAAAATTGTGCTGAGTTTGTTTTCAAGGTAGAACATTATGTATTGTATTGGCTCAAGAAGTTGTTTTGTTCTTGTCCTGAGCTTCAACTTGCTGAATGTTTTGATTTGGTTTATGGCTAATGAAATGAAAAATATGTTTATTAAATTTATGGATGACATCAAGGTGGGAAGACCTGGAACTATGCTGGAGGACAGCACTAAAATTTGAAATGAGCTAGGGGAAAAAGTAAGATACAATTCAATACTGAAAACCCTACTTTGAGGCATGTATAATCAGCTGCATAAAGACAAAGTGAAGAAGAAGATCATCTATAGAAAAGGGTCTGCAGGATATAGCAGGTGTAAATTGCATGAATCAATGAAGTACCTGCTGTTGCAAACAAATGTAGATCTGCTCGGTTGTATAAATCATGTCTGCTAGATGTGGTCTTACAAAACAAACACTGTAATGTTAATTTTGGACACCATGTTTGGAAAAGGCGTTAACTGACAAGATACAGGAAATGTCTATACTGAAATCAAGAAAATATATGCTCTCTAGAATAA
The DNA here is from genome assembly GCF_964035555.1 of Netta rufina. Lineage (NCBI taxonomy): Eukaryota > Metazoa > Chordata > Aves > Anseriformes > Anatidae > Netta > Netta rufina. The sequence goes on from NC_140124.1 coordinate 121,898,624, forward strand.
TTTGGGATGCATTTATATCTTCCCATACAAAAAGAAAAAAAAAAAGCTTCATAAGAGAGGTTCGGTTTCCAATCAGTTTCTCCTACCAGGAGAAAGGCAGGAAGTAATGATTTCAAGTTATAATGAGGGAGACTGCAATTAGGACTCAAGGAAAGTAAATAAGGATAGCCTAACCTGGGAAAAAGCTTTCTTGAAAACTCTGGGCAACTTGTTATAAGAAGTTTGTAAGAGATTGAGAAGTGTCTGTCAGAAGCAGTGCAGAAATAGTAGGATAAGAGATGAAACAGGTAAGGCCTGGAGGACTCTTTCAGGCTTTTTTTTCTAATTTTTTTTTGTGCTTTCTGTTTGAAGGATGCAATGTTTATACCCAAAAGAGAGACTTAGGGGCAGATCTTCCCACCCTTGTCCTGTCATCATTTTACTTGGCCAGATTCCAAAGAATTGGTTCAATTTCTTCTTATTAATGAAAATAAACAGCTTCAATAAACCCCTTTAACCTTGCGGTTTTATTGAGCAGGATATGTTATAGTGGGCCCAAACTAAGGCTAATATCAGCGATAATATCAGTGACAAAAATCTTTATCATCAGGGCTTTGGTGCTGATAAGATTTATAGATTTCCACTTTTTTTTTTTTTTCTCTTCCCTATAAAATAGGACTGAAGTTCCTCCCTCCTCACTCTGAGGCAGGTATTGATTGTTGCCTCTTATACATGTAATATATTATAGCACAAGTCAATAAATATCAGACACAGTTAGAATTTTTGGGAGGGAGGCAATGAACTGCACTTTAATCCTACACCAGACATTTTGGTGATGCTTAAGTGTAGGTAAATTTTCACGTACAGGTCTAACATTTTCTCATGAACACTTTTGGATTTGTAATTTTATTAAAACAGTTTAACATCAACCATTGCTGCTTCTGTGCTATCTTTAAGTAATTTGTTATAGAATAAGCCCATTAACATGGCTCTGTTTACAGCCTAACAGTTCAGATGCAAGATTTTGTAAAGATGTTGTGGGGTAGATGTTTCTTTGGCTTTTAGTTATAAATAATAGATGATTTCTTGGAGAAGTACATTGCTTCTAATTTAATAGAAAATACTTCAGTAATTGAACTGGCTCTTTGAATGTTATATTGGCAAGCTTGAGAAAAGTATACTAGATAATTTGGGTGAGATAAATAGAAGTATATGTGTCCTGTATGACGATTAGACGATTACCATGTTTATTCTCCACTATAATACCACTACTCCAAGGAAATAGTACAAGAAAGACACTTTTTTTTTTTCTTCCCATAGTCTGATATGACTCCTTTCTACAGTCTTTTTCATAACTGAAAGGAAAGTCATACAGCATAGCAGCCACACACCTTAAATTCGAGTCCAGCCAAGGTGGTTGTGTTGAAGAGTTCTGAGAGACAGAGGTACTCATTTGTGGAAATTTATTAGGAAAAATCTGCATGCTCTGTGCCAGCAGGTGTAATATAAAGGCAGGGACCCTGTCATCTCGTATGTTTGGCTCTTCTGGTAGGGCATGCAGCTGGGTATTGGAACCCAGGCTCTCCCGTGTTGCTATTTTTTTGTTACAGAGAGCTCCTAATTTGGGATGTTGGGTACCTGTAAGAATAGGCATCTAATCTAGATGGGATTTGGGTATCTTGCCCTAAAATAAGGAAAGATTCTGTCAATTGCTGTTTTTAGGAAAGTCATTATTCTTCCTTCAATCCATTCCCAGGTCAATGGACATTTTTTCCAGCAGACAAAAAAAAATTGGGCTGGTGATGCTACATGTGCTCTGCTTTCCCTTTAGTAAATATTTAGCAAGTGTTTATCTTGTTCATTTGCTCTCTCATGTTCTCATTTGCATTTGATCCCCTCAGGAACTGGGAAGGAAAGACAGTAAGAGAATGGTTTCTTGTTTCTGATTCTGCAAAATGTCAAGCTTTGTGCAGCAGTACTGGGATGGTCACTATCCCCTATAGGCAGTGCTCAGCAAATCAAATGGTCACTTGTTTCTAAGAGGAACTAGGAGGTACTAATATATAGTTAAACTGGCCCTTACTTGTCTTCACATTCGTTTGCTGCTATTTCCATTCCTCTTTTTAATGGTACAAACAGGAAATACTGCAGAGAGGCACTTTCTCTCTATCAAATGATGGTGTGAAAGCAATGATACTGAGAGTCGGATGTTACGTTGGCTCCCAGAGGGTCAGATCCCATGTGGTTATTACCTGTCTGAGCTGTCAATGACTCTTTACCTCATATGGACCACTTGGTAAAGGATGCACATTCTCAATCAGTGATTGAGGGTGAATTGCAGAGAATGAATTTACATGGTAGTACTAGCTTGTTCATAGTGATACTCACAAGGCAGGCATCAACAGAGCAACTGCTGCATAAAAGGCTCAGTGATGTCAGAAATGAAGCTGCATACCATAGAAACACTTAGGATGTGATCATTGTCTTTCCTTTTATTTGTGGTTCTAATAAGATGTTAGAACTGTAGGTGGTTTTGTGGTATTTCTTTTCTATTGGCATCAAAAAGGCAAATATTAATTTCTTTACTGAACTGAAATCCAACATTTCTCAGCACCTTTATTGTTTAAGCAGAACAGATACAAAATGCAAGGCCACAGGCTTCTCATATTCAGTGCTTGAATAAGAGCCAGGCTATGTCAATTAATTTCTCTAAGTGGTTGGACCCTTTATGGCCTTTTAAGAATAATGGCACCCACTGCATGTGCTGTGTTAACACAGCTGAAATATCAGCACCCACTTCTTCAAGAGCATCTGTGTTGCCATATACTTAAGTCAGCAATTCAGGTAATTCAAGGAAAAGCATATGCAAAGTCGTTGAGGGAGACTGGTGAACAGGCAAGAAGTATCGCTTGTTTAGGTGTTCCTCTACTCTGTGTGCTGACTTTGGTCAATCCAGTCCCTAGAGTTGTGGCCATAATTCCTAGGCACTGAGGCTGTTAACCATGTTGATGTTTAAATCTCAGTATGACTACAAATGTTGTACACAGAAGCATACAGGTTTCTGGAAAAAAAAAGAGCAATCTTTGATTCTGTGTGGTAGTAACATATTTTAGAGTGAATAGTTTCAAGCCCCTGTTGATTCTCAAAAAGGAAAAATATTATGATAACTTTTATTTCACTTATGTTGTAAGAAACTCTCAATTTAAAAATGAATTATCAATTAAGAAATATAAAAAAATTAAAATGAATTGTAATACAATCCTTTCTCCCCTCCATCCTCAAGAAATGGAAACACAAAATATATTTTAAGGAAAGCTGAGAAAGTAAAAAAGCATTGTCATCTGCATTCTTCTGGGAAGACAGGAATTTCAGTCCCAAAATTGTAGGGATAAGATAAATTAATTTATTTTTATTTTCTTTATTATTTTTTTTTTCTTCACGGTTGTGTACGTCTGTCTTCATTATGTATAAAATGTGACTTCATGTTTTATATACATATAGGCAGTTTGGCTCTGATCCTACAAAGCCATTTCTTTCATATCTTTCATGACTTTTTTGAAACAATAGGAGCTCAGCACTACTGGCACAAGGACATTTATTTCAGAGCAGAACATTGCATATCTCCTGAAAATCTTGGTATTGATTCAAAGTGGAAAAGGAATGTGTCTGCATTAAGCAGATTTAGTGGGCTGGGGTTGCATTCTGTGACCCATTTCCCTACACAAAGTTGGCTAGTATATTTTATTTTAGCATTTTAAAGTAGCTGAATTCTTGTCTTTGGTTAAGATAACTGAGTACTACACAATGGGAACTCAAATGTCATGAAGACTGAAAAAAAACCACTGTATATCATTCTGTCTTCTTGTATAAAATTTAATAGTAAAGTATTATTTTATTTTAATTTTGATTATTTTTTTTAAATTACATGGTAATCTGGGCATGAATGAAAGATAATGCAGCCTTTGAAAATTTAATATAAAAAATAATATTATAGCAAGACAAATGCTGGATCTAGTAATTTTCCATTTGGCTTTGAACAAGTCTTACTTGATGTTTGTTTGTTTTTGCTTGTTTGTTTGTTTTTGTATTTATTTATTTATTTACTTATTTTTCCTCTGGCTTTGTTCCTGAATGATTGTTCCTGAAGTTCCTTTGTGCTTGACCAATTCAATGTTGTACCTCTCTTTTGGAGATCTGATTATTGACAATTCTTTCTTGCTGGGTGATAGGGTACTTGACACCAGCTGTATGGTGGGACTGTCCCAGGGCATCTCCATAGGATGAAGGTCTCTAGTGACTCAGAGGAGAGAAGGCATTAAACTGGGTATAGTCTGAGGATTTGCAATTACTGCAGAGCTGCCTTAGGTAAAACATACAGGCTGTGTCACTGCAATGCCTAAATGTTGCAATAGGAATATGTTTCTTTTATATTTTTAGCATTTTTATTTATTTTATTTTATTTTTTTTGCTTTTTTTGCTTTTTGCTTTTTAATTGATTAGTGCTCTTTTACATTTTTTATAATAATTGTTATTGGTCTCACTGCATCACAGATTAACAGGAGTTGCTTCTGTTTTTATACTGCTTTATTGCCTTTAAGGAGCTACAGTAAACAGCCAGACTTTCTTGTACCGGCATGTTTTATGTTTTATTGGAAGACAATTCTTTGTGGTAAATCCTCATCCTGTTAAGCACTGATTAACTTGTATGGAGTTAGTCTTTGCCCATTTTTATATTTTAATAATATATTTTTAAAATATTTTAATATTTTATATTAATTAGTACCTTGAGATCTTGCTAGAGATGGGGCTGTATGTGCAAATCCATGTACAAATGCACTGTGAGAGATGGTCCTCGGTCCTTGCCTCCACCAATTTACAGTCTGAAGAGGCAAAGCAAATGCTGTGTGAGCCAGCAGAGGGATGATGAGATGTACCCATGGTTTCTTTCCAAAGATCTCTGACTATAGTCAACATTTTTAATATTAGATCGACCCCCCTTCAGACATTTCAGATACTACCCTGAGTCCTGAAACACCCATTTATTTATTTATGTATTTATTTATTTATTTGCTTTCCCTTGAAAAATTCATTTTCCTATGTTACCGTTTAACAGATCTTAGAGCTTTAAATACTATTCCTAATTGGAGCAGTATGGAAGTTATCAATATCTACATCCAAACATGAGAACCATAGTGTGCTGGTTTTGTTACTCTTTGTCATCATTTTGCTTAGTAATGTATACAGTTTTTCAAGGGCAAAGAGGTAAAAATCAGGCTAGGAAACATAACTGAGAGATTGTGCCGCATGAAAGACAAAAGGAAAAAAAAGTCACAAAGCCCTGGGTTTGTGAAAACTGCTCTCAATATATGTGGAAACAGTAAAAAAAAATAAATCTATGATAAAACAGAACTGACAGAAATGTCATTTTTCTTTTCCAGGTGGCCACGTGAATTTTTCTATACAGCTTTGTCATGTATTTTATCTGGTAACACCAGACTTCTTAACACTCTCAGCTCACTTGTGAGACTAAACAGTTCCTTCACGAGACAATGCTGTACTTTTTGTAAGAATCACATCATTCTCATTAATTTTAATGAGCATTTAATGCATCTCAAGTGTGTTATTTTTACATCCTGAAATTTGTGACTGTTGAAGGATTAGAAGAATTTTTATTATTATTATTTGGCCTGTGTGGCACTGTTCCCAGCTAAGAACTCACTGTTCCCAGCTAAGTGATGGAACAGTACTGTACAAGGTATATCTATATTCCTTCTGAGTGAAGAATTAAAGGTCTGGCACATCTGTGCCATAATACAGATTAATGAAACAGAATTTTAAGGCAGTCAGAAGGCTTTTACAGTGTTGTCTTCTTTGGTTTAACTGAGCATTAGAAATTCATAGGGAAACAAAGAAATTCAAGTTGTCAGAAGAGTATCATTGTCCTGTCAAAGCACCTGGTCCATTGACACTGTCTTGCTGTTATGCAGTATTTGACTGTGTTCAGTTATGGTTATTTATTTATATTTCAGAAAGATGGGCATCTTTCTCTTATTTCATGTCAAAGAGTTTTACTGGTAATGTCAGTCTTTTTTCCAGGCAGTTGACCACTTAATCAGAGAAAGCTGCTTCCTTAAATTATAAAGCTGGACTTGGTACCTGAATATTAGATCATATCAACTTGATTAAATTTTGCTTTTATTCATTTTCATTGGCAGAACTTTCTGTGAATAGAATGAACACCTTTTGAATTTGCCTCTTTCTTGATCAGGACATGCTGTTCTCCCCTTGCATTCTTCATCCTTCCCATTCTTGATCAAACTATAGCCTACCAAATTAGGAGTAGTAAAAGCCAGCCAAAAACTAAATTCAATCAGCAATGCAGATATCAAAAGTAGGTACTAATATCCATAGGGGGAAAAATTTTTCCCTTACTGCCATTTACAGCTTAGCTCTCAGGCTGAGTAATTACTACTGCAAGATAATTTAATACTGTTTTATTAACGCTGACTTACATCTCAGAGAGAAGTTCACGGATCCAGGAGAACATCCATTTTCTATGAAATACTGTTTCATTTAAGGAAATTAAATTATAATCTACCATTTAATTGCAAAAACATAAAGGAATAAAGACAGATTAGAATTCGAGCGTACAAGAATTACTTTTTTTGTTTGTTTTGTTTTTGTCTTGTGATCATACTCATTAAGAAATTCAGCATTTTGGTTGCACATGTCCTTACTTTTCTTGCATTCTTTACTAGTTTATGCAATTATGCAGGTGTCAAGTTAGTGAGATGGTTGAAAAAAAAAGTTTCTCTTACGGTTTGTTGCCACCAGGATTCATCTATATCAATAGAGCTAAGTGTGGAAGGCCTGTGTAATAAAAAGCAATGTTGTGCAGCTTGTGCCCATAGTATCCTGCAAGTTCAGAGTTCAATGATGCATGAGTTGTTGAGGCTTGTGTTGAGTAAGGCAGCTATGCTGCTGGCAAAGCAGAATATCTTACATGGTTCCAAAGCAGTAAAACACAGGTATTTTTTAGTGTATGATTTTTAATTTTCCACTAATGATAATGTGTCACTGGTATTATAGTTATTCAAAGGTGGTAATATTTCCCTGCATATCTCTGTAGAAACCAAGGTTCAAGGCTGTTGAAGCCAAGGTTCAAAACTGTTTCATGTAGAACAATGAAGCACATGATGCAAGGTGTTAAATATGTGAAGTGCTGACATTTATTCTAGTATTTATGAAATAAATCATTCATAGATGTTTGTCTGGGTTTTAAATACTTTTTTTTTTTTTTTTTTTTGGATAATATTATTGGTCACAGGTGATTTCAAATATATATATATATATTTTAGGTAATTTAGAACTATGGATTTTTCCCTCTAACATTTTTTTTTCTGTGCATAAACATTATGTCCTTGTTTGCAAGGCTGACTGTCAGGTGCAAATGGCTACAGAAAGAGAATTCCCAGTGTAAGAAAAGCAGCAGTTACAGGCAAAGATTATAAACAATCAAACAATTAGTTGGCTGAATTAAGGTTGCAGAAAAGATTTGTTGGATAGTATCAAGTAACAAACAGTCTTCTGAGAATGAAAGTTGCTCAGTGTTTGAACAGTGGCCATGTTTATTCAGCAAGGTCCAACTGGCTGCCTCAAACCCAAAGAATTTGTCCACGTCTGGAACTTCATGTTTCCCCTGACCCCAACAATGGTGTGCTTTGTGGGTCTGAAGGAAGTTTCTTGGGCTCAGGTGAGCTCTCTTGCTGAGGGGAAAGTGCCGGTGGTGTGAGTACAGGGTGGGAGGGAGGAAGGGTCTGTTGGGGTAAGCAGGTGCTTGCTGTACTGTCTCTTCCCAGTATGGACCAGGTAATTTGCAAGTTAGTTGCAAATTTTGGCATGGAATGAAATACAGTGAATTTCAACTGTGATTATAATCACAAAATGGAGGTCAGGCTATGGGTCTTTCCAGCCCAATATTCGGTCTCTAGCAGCGGGTGAGAACAGATGCTTAGGGAAGCATATAGGCACATAAAGTCCTTCCCCTGTTAAACCTGCTCAGCAATTTAGGGATTACGCAGTACAGCACTCTGCTCACTGAAAAGAATAAAAAAATCTAGGAAGATTCCATGTATTGGACATCTGTACAGTCTTTGTGGAAATTGAGTGATTAATTTTGTTCCAATGGAGGTCAGTTCAGGCAAAGCAATAGGGTTTGTCATGCTTTGGAGTAAGAGGGCTTGAGTGGGTCATAAATAACTCACTGCTGTGTTATATTTGCAATACAGCAACGTGTAGGTACTTCAAGGGAAAGGGCCTGCTATTTTGGCCTGTACAATATTATGTCTATGTACACAGCGAATCTATCCCCATTTCTAGTGAGGTTTAGTTTAACATTCATGGTGCATGCATATCAACAACTGATCAGTCTCAGTCAATCTCAACAAAAAATACAGGAAAACAGAGGATGATCATTCAAATAAGGAACCATCATAAAACTGTCTTCTTCAGTGAAACAGCAGGAGAAAGAAGGAGAGATGATTCTATCATTTGTGAGAGTCATAAGCTTTTGCAACTGCTATAATGCTGTGTGCTATAGCTTTAAGTGTATAGAGAATGCTTGGTGCAAAGCATTCTTGCAGACATCATTCTGTAAGGTGCAATTGATATAGGACCTTATAGCAGATCTGTGGATATATACTTTTCCACTCTTGTGTTCTGTTTGTGTGCACATATGTGGGAAGTTAGGTATTTGTCAGGCTTAGGGAGAAATGGCTGCATTGCAGTTAATGAGAGTTAAATCCTGGCTTTATTGAAATCAGTGGTTAAACCCAGAATGTAAGAAGTTGTTTTTTAAAAAACAGAGAGGAAAAAAAAAAAAAAGTCCAGTTTGAGATTTCTGCTTGCTAAAATGGTGCAAATATAATTCTTGTATATGAATTATCTTCATGTGTCTAAAGCAAGAGAATATAGGGATAGTTTCCCCCAGAGCTCTGTCAGAATTTTTCATCAGCTGAATTTTATCATTGTCACTGATCTATTTTTCATCCAGGATTTTTCTTTACCAGAGTCTGATAATTATGCTGACTGGTTTGGTAACTATTTCCATGGGGAGCTAATCTAATAGCACTGTCATTCTTCTCACTTGCAACTGCAGTATGTTTTGAAGCTCTAATGGAAATGCTGGTGCATTAAATACCTCTGTGGAGGGGCTAGGAGGGGGAAGCTGGACCAAGACATTAACTTTTTCCAGGTTATTTGGAGTTCAGATTCATGAATAAATTGGAACATTGCCCCGAGGCTTGGGATGCAGGATAGCATATTGGAAATGACCTCATAACATCCTGCCTTGCTGAGCTCAGATAACGTTAAAGCACTATGGATTTGAAGGAGAAAAGGCAGTTACTTCATTGTCTGGTATGGGAGTTACCAAATGCTTGCCAGCTTTAACTTCTGACGGAAAGATACTGCCATCCTAACTGACCTTCTGATGACATTGCACACTTTGGGATGCAGAAGAATCACGAACAACCATAAAATAGCATTGTGCAAAATGAGAGGTGATGATTTTAATATGAAATTTTCCTTCAAGTTTCTCCCCTTTGTTTCTGCCCTTACCCCTGTTACTGATTTTGTTCTTATTTTGAGTTCTTTTATGACGCTACTTTTTCACCCAGTTACCTTGTTTCTAAAATGCTGAGCATTGAGGACCTGTAAGTATTAGAGGCAGGCAGTACCATAAAACAATAAGAAAATTAATTATAAGAGAACATGAAGTAATTCAGTTAATCATAACAGCCTGAGGGTGGGTGAGCACTAAAGTGTGAGTGGACGTGCAGTGATTCATCTGCCTCCTTTTAACAGCTACCATTCAAATTGAATTTAAATACTGTAAACACAAGTCTTTTTGTGGTGTGCTTGGAACTGTAATACAGCTGCAAAGTTCCAGAGGAAAATGCTGCATTGCAGCTCTCTTTCTGTTTCGTAGCAAATCTCTGCTGGCATGTAACATGCAGGGGAGGAGCTTCAACACAAGCAGGCTGTTTTCAGCTTCATTATGCAGATCAGCCATCTCTATCAACCACATTATAAAAACATCTTTAACTTCTTTTGGAGACGGAGGAGAGAGAGTAACAGAAGAATGAAAAAAAAAAAAAAAAAAAAAAAAAAGAGGTCAGAGCTTACCCACTGATTTCCCCTGGTATTACTGTTCCAGAGTCTCCCAAAGCACAGAATTTTTGCCTTTGTAGATATGCAACAGAATCTGACATCTACATTCTTTAATTTCAACTCCTGCTCACAGGAGCTTACTGTTAGACTTTGTGGCTGTGTTTTGGGTGAGTCTGAAAGGGGTACTTCAGTAATGCTTTAACCAACAGGCAGCCTTTGCTTTGCTCAGCATTGTGGTTCATGACTAGAACACTTTAAACTTATTTTCCGTATTACACTATGGAAAGTGAAGACCTTCAAATACCCTTGAAACAGAGCTGACCAGCAGCTTCTCACACACTTAAATGTGGTGCAGGAGAAGTAAGAGGGATTTTGGAGTTCCATGTTTACCACATTCATGCTTGGCAACTTGCCTCCCAAAGAAAATTCCCTGGTTGTCTCTAGTTCCTTACGAAAGGAAAAGCAAACACTGCATGCAGATAGAGCCAGACTTAGAGGAGAGTAATCCTTGGATGTCCCAGAGATCAGATTTGTGTAAACAGGAAGATTTAGTGCTGTGTCATTTCAGGTGAAAAATGGGATTTAGGGGAGGGTGCTCTGACCCTCTCAGCAGGATCCAGCAAAATGTCTGGAGGGGCAGGGAGAATATCAGGAACTTGCAGGACAAGAAGTAATATGGGAACTCCCAAGGTCCCATCCTATCCAGCAGAGACTAAGAAGATTATGCCTTCCAGCAAGAGCAGATTGAAAATGGAAAGAGAAGAGCTGCAATAAGGCTTTTTGCCATTGATACACTGCAGGTTAACAGAGAATATATTCTGTTGCCTTCCAGAAAGCTCAGATTTCCTAAAAAGATACACAGGGGTCCTTCTCTCTGTATTTTCACAAAGCAGGGAGATCAGAATGGAAACCTTTGTTTTCATATTAGAAATAGAAAGCTTAAAGAAAGAGAGTAGTGATGTGTTATCACTTTTTGCCAGATATATTTTCAAATGTGTTCGCCTTCCCCAAACAATATCTCGCATTGAAATAGAATTAGGAAGACAACGAATGCTGAAAAAGCTGGTTTTCTCACAAAAAGGAAGCATTTAAGCAAAACAAACAATCAAAAAACAAAACAAAACAAAAAGCTGCAAACCCACCACCACCAACAATAAAAAAAATGGTTTGTAAAGGTAGGGGAAGGAGTTTGTGCACAGAGCTTTTGTTCTTGTCTGTTTTGCAACCCAGGCCTTTTGCAGGCCTGTGCGAGTTCAACTCTTGCATTTGAAGCCTAATGCTGAATCCATTACAGGGCTCTGGTGAGCCTGCAATGAATTCTAGTCATTCCTAGGAGGATGCTCATGGCTCAGTTAACAAGGTTGAAGTTGCCTGGCCCCAGGCAACATCTCCTATTTTAGGGGGGAAATAGTACAAAGGTTGAAATCACTTTTTTTTCCTTTGTCTGTCTCTTAACTTTTCATCAGGGATGCATCATTTTTGCTACACTATTAAAATATTTACAGAATTGTTGGGAAACAGAAGAAGCATTCAGACAAAATATTAATAATCTTCCCCCATAGGTTCTACATCCCAAACTGCTTCTAACAGTGCATTAATTAATTAAAGTACCTTTCCTATTGTTTTTTAAAGTATCTGTCATTGCTGGAGTGCATCTGCTATTGAAGCAGTTGCTCTGAAAATGAGAGCACAATTATACAATATGGGTATTGTTTTAAAATTAAAAATAGAGAAAGAAACTGAGCTTCAGCTCTCTTGAGAATCAGTCTGAGTGCTGTAATTTGGATACCCAGCCTAGACAGTGCCTCATCCCATCTAAGATAAATGAAGAACTTGGGTCCTCCAAATTTTTACATTTAGCATTTAGAAACAGTTTCTCATGCTTGATTATGGACAGCATGCCTTGTTTAGATAAAAACAAAACCAATTGTTAGAATAGGGTAAAGATTGCAGAAAATGTAGGTATGTTGAACACTTTCATGTGGAAAATCTGGTCTGGCAAGCACACTGTGTTTGGTAATTGAATGCAAGAAGCAGCAAATATGGTTAATGGCTTACTAGTGTTCAGGAAAGCTGTGTGGGGGAAAAAAAAAGATGTGCATTGTTCCCAAAGGTGATGAATATCTTTTGCTTGAGTGATTTGTTTGCTGCAAATGTAAGTGCAGGTCAGCTGAAACTCTTCATAAGTTTTTGATACGCTAGTTGAATTCATTTGACCAAAAAACATACAGAGAAATAATAATAAAAATAAGTTTAAACTTTAAAAAAAGATTTCACTTTTTTTTTTTTTTTTTTTCCCAATAGATTTTCACTTCTTAGGAATAACCTCCCCATTTTTTACATAATAATAAAAGAATTTATTTTTCCATTTGAAATTTAGCCATGAAGCCAAATTATCAACTTTTTCACATTGCTTTAATTGATCCCCATCTGGTAGCACCTGATCTTTGCCAGGAGAGAATACAGTGAGGACTGTAAATCCTCCAGTCTTCATTCTGCAGCACTGAGAGGTCACTTGTTACTTGAGACTCAATTGTTTGCACACTAAAAAGCACTGGATTCCTCAATTGTCAAAGGTAAGAACAAGTAATTCTCATTAATTTTAATGGGAATTTTAAACATACTTAGATTTTAAAATAGATCCCCTTAAGAAAACTTCAACTGTTCTTTGTTGAGAAGGTTAGTTCTTGTCAAACCATATGTCTTCAATATTTTTCATATGGACAGATAAATCCAATCATTTTGATGATTAATTTTCTAGTGTTTTGCAAAGACAAAGTATTGTCTACCACTGAAAGTACAGCAGGTAGGACAGAAGGGTGGTGCGACTGGGAATAACATCAGAGCTTTGAACAAAACTGATCTTCAAGAAGTGCTTTGCACCTTGAAGCATTATTTTCTGAGGAAGTGCGGGGTCTTAAAATGTCACAACTTAAAGAAGTGGAAGTGACAGAAACAAAACTGAAAAGAAAAGAAACAGAAATGATGACTAGACTGAATGTTTTTGTAAGTTGCTACAGAAAAAGTGCCAAGATCCTCTTACCTGATAAGTGGACGAGATTGACAAATAATACCAGTTTGATGTACTTTTTAGAAGATCTGCAGTTGAGAAATCTTAACTTCCTAAATCTGTTCTGATGGAAAAAAACTCTCAACTGGCTGTTCTCAATTGTTGTGGAAAGGTTAAGAAAGCAAGTACTGTATCTTCTTGTGAGCTGACAATTTACTTCATATTCACATTTATATTTAAATGCATAAAAACTTGTATTTTTCCTGCTGCCTGTAATCTATTCCGTATTGTAGTTTTCATGGTCAAGTATCTAATCCCTACCACTGCTGGAGTCTGGGATCAAGCAAACTATTGTTACCAGGTCTTGATCCTGAAGCTTGTCTCCTTCTGGGCACAGGAACCATCTGGAAAGCATCTGAGTTGAAAAGGGGATTTCAAATGTAGTCAGTCTTCACCAGAAGTTGCTTGCACTGAAGTCAATGGCAGAATTCTCAGAAAAAGTCGAAGTATGTGACAACCAAAATTGTTTGCTCCTTGAAGTCAGCCATCCTGAAGTCCAATCACATAATAATAAACATTGAAAACAAGAGCACAGGGGAGATCTGGGGAATGTAGAGATAGAAACAATGCACAACATTTCCTAGAAAATTATTTCTAGAAACAGCTCAAAGGTCAAATGGTTTAGAAGTCCACCTACTATACACCTTTGAGAAAGCACTGAGTTTGACTCAGTAAAACCATCTTCATGGAGTAAGGAAAAAAAAAGCCAACCTATCAAACTTCTGTAGCAGAAAGGTGTTAGTAGGCATTGTCTCAGCACAGCACAACTACAGAATTTGGATGGATGGACCAGTCTGCAAGCTCATAGTGCAGAACTCCAAAATACATGACATGGTTGCAAAATACTTACAGCAGGTAACACTTGAATGAAGTAGACAAATAATATTTAGAAAGAGATTTTTTTTTTTCCCATTATATATCTGCAAAGTATTGTGGTCTTTGAAAGTAACTTCTCACTCAGACAAATTTATTATTGATAGAGCTTTTCTTCAGCAGTCTTATATTAGGTAAATAAAAATAAATGTCTCAATGTTGGCTAAGGGACTGAGAATAATATACTTGTATTTTCATTACTGTAGCTAGCTCTGTGCTGGTCACTGTGGAATATTAAATATTGGAAATCAATAGCATAGCTGTATATGTATAGTGCATTTTAAGAGTAATTACTAATACCTTACTGCTCTGCATGTCTACATTCACTTCAGCAAATAATGCTGGTTTTAATGTTGATAAATGTGTAGTATGAACAGGCTGGTTTAATTAAAACTGCTGGGATGGAAAAGCTAAATGCTGTGTGATGTTTTATTCAGGATTACAGTAGCTTCTATGACTGTTTGTGTGGGTCATTGTAAAACCCTGAAACCTATGCCACCAGTCAAGGCAATGAACATGTCAGTGTTTCTAGGACCCACACAACCTGCTGTGAGGCCAAAACCTCTCACAGCCATAGAGGAAAGCGATGGCAGCAGGAGGCTTTGGGGATCAGGCCAGAGCTGAGGCTCCCATGCCTGTAGGGGCTGGTAAGGCCACCTCCACCCAGCACCATTTCCCAGGATGGCTGCCCATTCCCCCCCTCACCAATATTTGCTCTATGTCCATTAGGTAGGAGGATACCTGGAGAAGTCACGTTGATGCTATCTGTGAGGTTAAGTCAAAAAATGAAAAATTAATTTAGATCTGCCCTACCTAGGAGCTTTGGGCCACTCCCAATTCGCCGTTATTGTACTCAAGCCAGTTTCCTGCTGTCATAGCATGAGAATGCTTCACAAGCATGAATGAATTTTCCCTTAGAGGAAAATATCTTTATTTTTATGAAACTGAGGCACATCAGGATGTACTGAAATTCTGGACACCTCATACAGGAAAACAACAACAACAAACACCAAGTAAAGCACAACCATTTTTTTCTTTCTTTTCTGTTGATACCGTAATGTCTTTTTGGATTATATTTTTAAATGATTCCGTGTTTAGTGTTTCAAACTAATATGAAACTTGAATTCATTATGAAGTTAATTTGTATTCTTTGGTATTAGATCAAGCTCTTGTATACAAAATACTTTTGTAGCTGATCTCTAGTCATTCAGTGTGCCAGAAAACGATGTACAATAAAATGGACTTCTACCAGGTTATCTCAGGCTACTGTTTTAGATGACAAATGTCCACAGACCTTCTTCTTTTTTTTTTTTTTTTTTTTTGCTAAGAAATAAGTAGCCCCATTAATGAAGAAGGAAAATTCATTATTGAATTGACATGAATTCAGTTCATTTAAATTTGTGGTTGCTTTTTTAAAATTATTATTATTTTATTTTTTATTTAAAGGAATTCCCTGAAACAATAGTGGGGTAGTGGGGAAAAAAGAAAAAGAAAAAGACAAAGGAAAAAAAGAAAAAGGAAAAAAAGAAAAAAGAAAAGAAAAAAAGAAAAAAAAGAAAAAAAAGAGGAAGCGTTTGGTATTGGAAAGATGGAAATATTGGCAAGATGAGTTATCACAGTGCTGGATGGTGTCTAAAGGCTTCTGTGCTGAAGACCTGCAAAGGACACCAGGGCTGATATTGTCCTTATTAGGCACCAAACTAAATAATGTTTATGATGGACTTCATTATCCTTCTGGCATTATCCTTTTGACAGGGACTAGAGGTATGGTACCATTTCTGCCACCAGGCCCTCAATATTCAATTTTGTTATGTCAAGGTGCTGATTTCTTTCTACAGAAAGGAGTTCACAAAAATTTCTGCCATAACTTGCCTCATTATTTTAAAGCTCATTGGAATTATGCAATAATTTTCATAGTAAACCATGATTGCCTCTGTCCTTATCCTTGTCTCTTCTTACAGTGGGTCCTGTGTTAACTCATCTTTTCTGTCAAATTCAAATTCTATCAGTGGATCAATAATTTGGTTTCTACTTATGAAACCCATGAGCCTTGCCTTATAGCTAGCTTATGTCAAAAGCTGCTTAGATCTGAATAGTTGCTCATCAGCATTTGTGAAAGCTCCTTCCTTGCTAGCTATCTGCTAAAAAAGTATTCTCTGGACACCTTCATTTCTTTCCAGCTCTACTTGAAGACTATGAAGCTTTCAAATGGTTTTCAGAAAACAAAGTGAAGGTTGTACTTAGATATATGGCATAAACAGTTATACTAAGTAGTCAAAACTGACATAAAATAGCTAGTGGATCCATCCTTACGGTCTCTTTTTGGTACTGCTTTATGCTTGATCTCTGCAGAAGTGTCCAGCTCAAACACCACGTATTGTTACTTAAGAAAATAGATTAACTTCTCTGCCAGAGTTCTTCAAGGAAGAATATAAAGCATCGGGATGCATCCTCCTACAAAAAATAACAGCTCCCTCATCTCTTTCTTTCCTTCCTGAACAATCATTGCAGTATTTAAACAAAAGATCTCAGTAAAATGCAGTATTTTATGGCATTATTTCATACAGCCACAAGAGGGTGTGTGAAGAACATGATCTGTTTTGAAATTTCTCCCTAAGCCTTTCCTTAGCACATGATATGTTAGATGTATCATGAAACCAGTCATTTCATGAAATGACTGAAATTTTCAGTCATTTTGCAAAATGACTCCTTCACTCACTCATTTGGTAAAATGACTAAAAGTTTCATGCGTTTTATGAAATGACTGACGTGCTGGATATTCTGCTACACTATTTGACTGTTTGTTTCACTCAGTAACAGGCATATTGTGAAAAGGTGTAGGGGGGGGGCTACTGAAGAAGGATCCTTTTCTTGTTCTGCATTTACTGCAGAAGATGGCTCTGAATTTTGAAAGTAATTTCAGAAAAGAACTTTACAAAAAGTATGGGAAGTGCCCAACTACCTGATACTCAGGGAAGAATACTGTGCGACTACTGCTGAGATCAAAAAGGCAAGCCAAGATCCCAAATCAAAGTCCAGTCATGAGTACTATCTGCTTGCCAAGTTTTAAAGAACACTCTATTTTTTGCTTTCTGCTGTTATTATTATTTGTCTTTTCATTTGTTATGGATTTGACCATTAATTCTTCTATATTTCCTCCCCTCCTCATAGGTATGAAATTCTGTAGTTTGATGATAACAAGAAGCTTATTAAGAAATGTAGGACTACAGAAGCATTTCCCATATATTGTGTGAGCACTGAAGATGTGTGATATCAGAAGCGTGCGTGTTGCTACAGGCTATGGTGGTTGTGATCATTTTATAAATCACTTATTGTCTAAATATGCAAACATCACAAGAGAAGCTGTTGAGCTCTTCAGATCTTTCTGTCTTAAGTGCCAGAGGAAGAAAAAGAGACCCTTGATTAAAGGTGTTTGTATAAAACCAGCAATGAATACTCATCATGTTGACCACATTGATATGCAAGCTTTGTCTCAAGGGGATAATAATGTGCTAAGGCTACCTGCCCAAATTTTGTTTTCTGTGGCCTTACCTCACAGGGAGTGCAAGTAGTGATCTTTCAGCTTTTCAATATTTTTTCTCTTATGTGGTACCTTTGCTGTGTTTCAGAGTGATAGCAAGATTGAATTCACTGATGAAGTCATAAAATCATATAATCATTAAGGTTGGAAAAGACCTTCAAGGTCATCTGGTCCAACCATCACCCTATCACCAATGTCACCCACTAAAACATGTCCCTAAGCACCGTGTCCAACCTTTCCTTGAACACCCCCAGGGATGATGACATCACTACTTCTCTGGGCAACTCATTCCAATGCCCGACTACTCTTTCTGAGAAGAAATGCCTCCTCATTTCCAACATGAACCTGCCCAGGCACAGCTTGACGCTATTCCCTCTTGTCCTATCACTAGTTACCTGTTAGAAGAGGCTGACCCAAGAACTGAAGATTCTGTGGCCTCTGCTTAGCCTGATGCATGCAAATGTAAGATGTCCACAGAGCTAGGGCTCTTCCAAAGGTCATATTAAAAAGGTCCTAGCATGCATGGTAGACAGTAATTTATAGAACTGAACTGCAGGGATTTTCTTAGTCCCATTCTCAAAAGTACCTCCCACAAATATAGAATAAACTGTACATTGTTTAGAGCTGATGGTTACCAAATGTGGGCTTAGTTCAACCTTTCTACCACCAAGGATCATCAACCACCTCCACAGTGTGTACAATCTGCTCTCGGTGCTCAGCAGTCTTTCTATTAACTCTATTGCATCAACATATCCAGAAGATGCACTGGCCCCTGTGACACAGCTGTAGGTAGCCAAACTGGAACTACATCTAAAGTAAAGCTTCAACCTCTTCCTATATCTCAAGGTCTGATAGAAAAGATTCATCCAGACACACCAAATGCTCCATCCACTGATATCCTGGCCCTTTACTTCTGGAGCACCATCCCAAAAAACTCCTGCAAAATCCTGCCCCGGGTGCTGCCCACAGTGGCAACAGGAAGGAGCCTGCTCAGCACAGGCTCTGCAGGTAAAGTTCCCAGCAAAGCAGAGTCATCTGTAAATTCAGATGGATGAAAACACTGAAAAGCAAGGCAGATATAGTAGCTAATGTCACAGTTGTCTCAGTTAGGAAGACAAGTTTTGTTCTGGCAGATGTTGTATTTTATGGGATGATTTCAGAAACAAATGCAGAAATTCACTTGACTTTAGAAATAAATAAATAAGAAAAGTAATCTTACATATTGTCTTTTAAAGTTAATTCAACTAACAAGTTATGAGATGTTTTACATGGTGCCTCCTTAATAGTTTCACTAACTTCATTAAAGGTGTGAAGCTTTCTCTTATTTTAGAGTAATTGAATGAAACTGCCATTTTGTGAAATGGCTGAAAATTTTAAACATTTCCTGAAATGACTGGTTTCACAATATGACTAACATATACATCTCTGGAGTCACCCATTACATTTTCAGTAATATATACTTCCCAGGAAGGCATGTGGAACAGAAATACTACCCATAGTGTTGTTTTTTGCCATGTTGAGAGAAGAGAAGAGAAAAGTAAAAGAGGCATGTGTTTTAAACCCATTAAGACATTTTGTGCTGTACCAAGTGAAAATTGTTCTCTAATGATACAATATAACCTATCCTAAATTGGATTAGAATATCCAGCCTCCTTTGCTGTATGTATTTAACTATAACTTGCCTTTCTGGAAGGCAGTGCATGATATCACAGCAGTGGCATAGTTTAGAATAAAATAAATCATACAAGTTGGGGAGAGTTTTTTCTGTTCAGTTCTGTGTCTTCTGAAGGAATAGCTTTGATGCATGTTTTTGCTGTGCACTCCATCATAGCAGCATAAATAACAGTTCCTCTGCCTCTGTCTTTCCTCCCCTCCTCACTCCCACCTTGCTGTTTTCTTGAAGTGTCTCATGGGTCAGATGTGAATATCCTGGCTGCTGTCTACTCAACCTTTTCATTAACATCCCCATTTTATTTCATTTCATTTCATTTCATTTCATTTACCCTTCTTCTGCACATTTTGTTTAGCTCTTTTGGTTTTATGTTAAGTAACAATTTTATAATTAAAATACTGGCAGCTTGTAACCATATTTTTTTCTGTTTTTCTTCCTCCTTTTTAGAAAACTTAATTGCTGCCTTTTTAACTTCCAGGTTAGAGTAGCAGGGCACAGGAGTGCAGTTCATCAAAGCTGCTGTATTGATGCTGATGCATAAACTGCCTGGCATGGGATGCCACAGAGTAACAAAGGTTCATTATTTCATTTGTATTTGACACATGACCTTGAAAAATGTAAATGTTATATCTATGGTAATTTGAGAGTTCACCCTGTCATTTAATATGCATGGTCCCCTTTCTCCTGCTCTTTTTCCTTTTCTTTTTACTGTAAATTTGCTATCCCAAAGGCAAAAACAAACTACAAGTTCTCTGAATTTAATTATAACTGAAAAATGATACCCTAAAATGTTATGTTTTGAAAATCTTAGTTGAGAGAGCGGGTCTGAGAGAAAAGCACTGTGGTTCTTTTAGGGAAAAAAAAAATCAGTGAATGAAAATTTTCAAAAATGCCTGTGGGTACTGAACACCTGAATTCTTGGCTGTCCAGCCTGAGATGTTCTCAGAGGAGAACCTGTTCTGGAGATATTGTGGAATTACTTCCCTCTGTACATAGATTTCTTGCAGATGTCTGTCTGAAAAGCACTGAAATTTTGGTACCAAAAATAATTAATAAATGTTGAAATTTTTGGCCTTAGGCAAATGTTTCAAAAACATCCCCCTCTGTCTCCATCAATATTTGCTGTGCAGATCTGCGTTCAGAAGGATGTTTGTGGGAAGCAAACATCATATGTGGCTTTACATGAGGATTTGATTTAAAACATTTGGTGGCCTTTTGAAGCTCTTTAGGAGTTGTTCTGAGAGAAAACAGAAACCAAGCCAGGTGACTAGTGTGGCTGAGAGTTATAGTGCTAACAGCTAGCAGGCAATAGGAGCAATAAACAGATTGTGAGCCGCCCATTGGCTGCAGGATGTTTCCATGAACCATTTGCAGATTAATGTTTATTGACAAGTAAATCTGCAAAGCTTTGAATCTTTCAGTGAGTTATTTTCAAACAAAAGAAGCTGCTAAATATGTCCAACTATTTGGTAGAAATTTAACACTGTTAGTTGCTTAGTTGAGCATAAATTTCAAGTATAAGAGTGTATGACTGCCTTACACTGCTTTAATTCTGAATTTCCTGTCTTGCTGAGGATCTGTCAGGAAAGCATAATGTTTTTCTAAACACATCTGAAAGAGAGGTAAGTCAGCTTAATCAAAAAACTGTGGAAGGAGAGTTGTAGCTAAAAAATCAGTTTATATATTCAACATGTTGAGTCACAGAATACCTTTAAATATTGTAAATATTTTCAAAATGACATACAGCATGAAAACAAAGAGTTGTTTCCTTTTCCAGCTAGAAGATTGAGCATTGAGAGATAGAGAAGTTAAAGAATAATTGACAGATTGTTTTGACTGAGGCTTATCCGTGTTGTAAAGCGGGCACTGGAAAGAAAAAAAAGCAATACTTTCTTCCCTATTCCTTGTAATACCTGCACTCTGCCATTATGGAGTTGTGCCCTGGCTGTGCACCTTACCTGTCAGCCATCACACGTGCCTGTCACCTGTAAATCTGCTTTTACAGACTGATTCGGACCTGATGTCACAACACTTACAGCACTTAATGCACACATTCTCAGGTCTCTCTCTTTTTAAAAAATATTTAGCACCTTAACACACTAACTTTTGCTTCTGCATTATAGCCATCCTTCGAAAATACTTTTCTTGCATTTCCTCAGACAGTCATGAAGGACTTGATGAAGAGAACATGCCAGATTAGGGATGAATTGGGAAGGAAGGTAGCCAAGAGTAAAGTAATTATCGTCAACTGAGTCCAAGCAATCTAGACATCTTATGTATGACCTTGTTGTAAGGAACTAAATGGAACAGGGCCAAGGAAGTGTGTGTGTGTGATTGATTGATTTAATCCTACCGAATTCTTAATTTTTGAATGGAGTCTGAGAGGTTTGTGAGCAATCCTTTAATTTCATTAACCAGGCACTTTCAACACATGATAAAACCAGTTTATTTACTGCTTACATCTAAAATATTATCTTCCAATACCTGGATATTTTTCTCTGCAACAGTAATTCATATTTCATTACCACTTGCTATTTCATGCTGGTCATTACTTCTCTGTATAAGATTAGGCTGCAATGCAATTTACATGTTCAATCCATGGGCCGATTTCATCTGAAGCTTGACCATGTGACATTTTCACTCTGTGGTGCGAGAATTCTTAAACTAAGGTTGCCTGTGTCTGAAGGGATACGGCTTTCAGTTCTAATGTCATTTGTTACTATTTTGCTTGTTTTGTTTTGTTTTCCTGAAAGCCCTAAGCATTTTCAATAGTGTAGAATTAAACATATATCACTTGCATTTATTATTTGTAAACCAGGAATGACCAGAAGTCATATGTTGCATGTTGTTGCTGCTGTAGAAACATCTACATGAGCATGGGAAATATCCTGGAGGCATTATTTATCCTTTTGTAGTTGCTCCTGTTTACACTCACAGAGGTACCTTCCCCCCTCCTTTTGTCACACTGGAAGGTACCAAAATCCTTCCCATTTCACTTTCCCCGGTTTTGAGTGAGGCAGTCTCCAGTTGTGTCTAGTCCAATCTTGTTGCTGCATTGCAAAGATTTCTTCTGCTGAAGATCTGTAAGCTGCAAGCACAAAATCACAAATATTCCCAAATCATACTTACACCCGGACCTCTGCATTTTAACTACTGCAAAATCTTTTTACTTTGGGTATTGCTGCTGTCAACTTGCCTTCCCACTTACTCTTGGAGTCCTGCTGCAAAGGTGATTTTCTTGTCATGCCACTTCGCCCTTCTCACTCCTCTCTCTGCACCCTCCATGGATGCACTCTTTTTTCTTCAAACTAAGTATTAGCATTCCCTTTCACTTGTAGAGCCTTTCACAACATCTGTTTCTCATGCACTACCAGCACTGCATAGGAAGAGTGAGGCCTAAAACACCAATAAAGGTAAGTCTGGATGACACCTATGGCTTTGGTCTTAGGTCTATTTTGCACCTCTAACTTTTCCATGGTGCATCTGTAGTCCATATAGTTCACACTCATACATGATTTACCTTGGAGGGAACTTTGATCTCTGGAAACCTTCCTCTTCCACCTAACCTGCAAAGTTTCATTTTGCCTAGTCATGGCAAAATGAAACTCAGCTACTGCCCACATAGTAACCTTTGACACAAGCTCCTTAGGAAAAGTATATTAATTTTTACTCACCTGTCTCTGCTGGCCACCCACTGGTGCCTCTATGGAGTTTCTCTGCATCTCACTTCACTTCCTCTCTCTGCACAGGAAGTTAGCACCAACTCTAGATAACTTGTGCAGACTTCAAAAGAGAGTGAAGAAGAATACCTCAAGCCCCGTTTTAATAGGGAAGCTTTCCCACCCTCCCCCACCTTTGCAGGTAAGTCAGATGTTTTATGAAAATTCAGCTTAAAAAAAAAAAAAAAAAAAAAAAAAAAAGAGCCCTAGATCAAAATGGAAACACTGCTGTTTCTGGAACATAAATGTCTTTGTTAAACATGTCAGGCAGTCAGCCTGTAAGGTAATTTCTGTGGGGCATATAGAGACAGCATATTACATGTTCATTCTCACCCAACAAAAACCTCAAGCTCAGATGTGCCAGAAAACAGAGCTAGAGGCAACCTTCTTGCCCAAGGACCCTTTAACTGCATGGGAAACACTTCAGTTATCTTTCTTGGAAGAATTTGTTCTCTTTATCACTGGGCAGAGTGGAGCAGGTATTATGTGAAGATGAGGTTATTGATTGTGCCTGTCTGGAACTCACGAACAAAGCCTGTGTGAATCAGCATGTCAGTGCTGGGGGGCTCTGTGTGGAGAGCAGCTCTCTTGTACTGCCTCCATGGCACAAGCAATGACCACATTTTATATGCCATTTGCAGGGTCTAAGAGTATGATTTGTTATTATTTACACCTGAGACAAGATACAGAACAATCTAGAAAAGACTGTAGGAGAGCTTTCTGCTAAGAGTGTTTTTATAAAAGTTGCTTCCATTCCTGCTTAAACAGAAATAATCCTTATAACAGCTGTTTTATGGTTGTTTTTGGGTGTAAGTTGTGTCAATTCAACTGATATTTAAAAAAAAAAAAAAAAAAGCATGATTGTGAAAAATAAGCCCTCAAAACAAACAAACAAAAACCAACAACCCAAACCAAAAAAGAAAACCTCAAACAAAAAACACTCCCAAACCGCAAACCCACCACAGTGCTTGTTTAGGCTGCACTTATAACTGTACAACTGTATAACTGCAGTTACACAAAGTCTGAAAACCTTTGGCTGTAATGGGTGATGTAATGACTATCTGGAGACAAATCAGAAACGTCCTAAAGCAGATCTGTCACAACAGTTTCTCATCTTTCTGTTTTCCAGCTTCAGAAGCTCTTGCTGCTTCAGCTGCTCCTCACACTGGTTCCTTGTTGGGTACCAGAAGACTTTGTGTGTTCTGAGAGCAGGCTAGTTTAATTCCCACGTTATTTATGTGCAACTTGTATGTTTAGAATAAGCTGCAGCACTTATCATAGTGGAACACTTAAGCACTGTCAGCAACTCACTGTGAGTCTTAATTCTCATTTATACAATCTGTTGTGACAATACCAGGTGCATTACTGTACAAAACACCAGTTGATATATATCTGGAGCTTGAACATTTCTCAGATCAGTGTAAATACCTTCAGTATGACCTGACTGTGCTCTAACAGCAGCTGTAATGGACTGGAAGCTACAAAGGTCATGAAAGCCAGTGTTACCCTGTTAGAGGCCTGTACTGAGCTCAGACTATGGGTGCATCCTTAGAGTGTGAGACAAGAATTAAGCTTATTTAACACTTTTGAATTCCATCACAATCCTTTTAGGAAGAGACACACTGCAATGTACTGTTTCATTACATGAACTGAATTTGTATCTTGTAATCCTACGCTTTTTTTCTTGAATTATAGGGGCATATAGTGTAGTGATTTCAAGTGGCAGATCTAATAAATGTATTGTTTGTTGGAATCATATCTACTTTTTCCTTCATTTAGGCAGTTTAGACTAACTTAAATGAGTGTTTATTTCTTTTCTGCTCTCCTGACAGGTAGGAAGATGACAAGAACTTATGTTCAGGCTGTTCATCCTAGAATAGTTTTATATTTGTCATGTTTTTCTTTTCTCTCTTGTGGCAAAGCAGGCAACATGAAGAAATACCAGCAATCCATTTTTACTTTTTTTTTTAATAGTAGATCCTGTCCAGCACTTACAGATGGAAGTTTTACATGAATAACTGTCTGGTCAAGCAGAAATATGTCACTGAACTGAAATCATGGAGAGCTCTCTTGGAAACTGTGGTCAGTTTCTGATCTAAAGACCTCTTGGTCATGTATTCATGATGATCCAGCATATTGTTTCTTGTAATTTTTACAATTAAAAAAATCATAACATTTAATTAAAAATTAAAAAAATGTACAATTTACAATTAAAAAATATATGGTGTTCATGTTCCTGCTTTCCCCTACGACTGTGTTTATTGAAATGATTCATGGTGGTGGTATTTAAGGTGTATTTCCCTGGCTTCTGCTGGCCTTGAAAAAAACAGCAAGAGTTTTATGGCAAACTTTCAGACTCTAGCTTGTTGAAGTTCTGTGTAACCAAAATCCTTTGTCTATATTCCCCATTTCTTTCTATTTTATGAAAATGAGAAAAGTCATGTTTGAAAGCCAGCACAGCTATTTGTGACTCCTAAATTTGTTAAAATGTTTAGTTCATCTTGAAGTATCCTAAGCATGATATAAAAGGGGAAATCCCAGGCTAATGCCCTGGTATGTGATATGTCTGCTTATCCCGGCTGTCTCATACATTGGAGGTTTTCTAGGTGAAGCTGACTGTCATGGCTCTCCATTAAGGCAGAACATTAGGCAGAGTGTTCCCACTCTTGTCCCTCCCGTATATGATAACAGTTTCTCTTTTTCCTCTTTTTTTGTCTGTTTGTCTGTTTAGGTGATAATCATAGGAAACCATGTGATAGCCTATGACACTGCAGCTGTTTGCAGTTTCACTTTTTTTGTATTTATGCAAATCCCCTGAGACTCTAGTGAGGGAGTATTTTGCTGCCAGAAAGAATCTTCATGTTCATGTGTTTGCAAACACATTTGTATATCTTTTCACAAACTCTTTATTTTTGAGGGGTGGGGAGAAGAGTGGGAAAATCCCACTTTTTAGTAATTTAAAGTTATTTTTGGTTAATGTTGCATAAACCCCACAAAACTCTTCACATGCATAGAGTAAAGCTAACAATATCAGTTACTGTTTAAGCAAGTGACACTTGCTTTCCTTAGCACCTGTGGTGTCTAAGACTCTGGTCTACCTAACACAAACTTGTTTCAGATAAATTTCTCTGATTGGTTTCCTTGTAGGAAAAGAGTAGTTGAAGAGAAAAGAACAACAACTGATAGGAGGAAGAAAATGTTACAAGAAGTGGCATGCAAATTCCAGGTGACTTTGGAAGAGAAATGTTGACCCAGTCCATGTCCTAAACATAAGTTATTATTATTATTTATTATATTATATTATATTATATTATATTATATTATATTATATTATATTATATTATATTATATTATATTATATTATATTTTATTTTATTTTATTTTATTTTATTTTATTTTATTTTATTTTATTTTATTTATTTGTGGTGGTTGTGGTGTTTTTGTTTAAGGATGTAGTGTGACGGAGGTATGTGCCCTTTCATTCTTCCCTCAGTTGACTTTTTCCTGTCTAGGATAAAAAATAGCTTCCAGAGCTTAGAATCACAAAATTATTTTTGGTCACAAATCCCTCAGAAGTGCAAAGAGCTCAGCACTTGGTTCACTGTGGTTATTTTCTAGGCCTAATGATTTTTATGTCAGAGGTATGGAGATGTAGCTCAATCTATAAAATGACTCTAGCTGATAAAAATAAAAGTAGCCTGTAGTCTTCATGGGTTTTGCTGTTGTTTTTTGTTTGTTTGTTTGTTTCTCAACAGTAGTTTGTTAGTTTGTTTCTCAACATGTAGTACCCCTAATGCAATCTACTTTGATCATACATGTATTTTGACTGAGGTATAGAGATATACAACCAGTTTTAATGTTATGTAGGAAATAAGGGGCATTGCCAGTTCCAGTGCATGAAAGCATCAGCTAAGTACCTGCAACAGACCAATAGCTCTTCTCTGGCACTGTGGGCTCTGCTGCTTGAAGAGCAGAAACAGAGTCCATTAGGAGTTATCTACCCTTGGATAAAGAAAATAACTCAATTTACTTGTTATGAATGAAATTAGGATGACAGTTTAGGAGCTGAAAGTTGTCTTCCACAAAGAAGATGAATGAATATCTTGCAGTACTTTTATAGGAGGAGAAGCAGTTAAGTTAGTTTGAGAAAATGTCTGGTAACTAGACTGGGAAGGCAGTACTTGATAGAGTCTTCTGTCCAGCTTCTAACACTTTGTGCTTTTAAAAAACATTGATTGTTTCCCATTTAATTTAAAAATTAATGGTGCAAGAATTCAAGCTTAAAAATAAATGTTGGTATAGTTTTTTTAGACACGTGGGTAGTATAATTAATTTTCTGACTGAGCCTCTGCCGTGACCTGGATGAGAGGTTATTTATTTTTTGCTCTGGGAAGGAAATGGGTTGAATATTCCACGGAATGTCAATTGTGCTCATATGCAATAATAAATTCAAGGCAAGATTTATGGGTCAAGTAAGATCTTTTATTAGAGCAAGTCATACAGTTGGAAGAAACAGATGATTTCAGACACATAAGCCCTCTTTCAGGTCTGAAATAGTAGTTATCTTCAAAGCTAAACACAGGTTAAGAACAATTATTCTGAGTTTAATTAGATTGTTAATCAGTTAGACTATCTGAGGGAAAATAGATAGCTGAAACTGCAGTTTCTCATGAAATTTCTGATCATTATTTCCCATTAAATTGCCAAATCTCAACTAGAAAAAAAAGTGATGTATGATGATTTTCTGTATTGTTGTTAGGGAAGATATGACTGACTTATTTCACCTGCTTATTTCTTTACCTTGACCAAGATTAGGAGACCTTGACAATCTAAAATTAATTCCTTCTGGAGAAGAGGCAAACACACAATGAATATTTGAGCATAAAAGTGTGTGTTAGTATAAATGAGCTATCGAGCTCTCAGTGTGTGAATGGAATTGCACCGATGCCAAGAAAAGCGATGGCTGCACATTGCCTTCCAGCAGAAAAAAGGAGGAAGAAGAGAAAACAGTGCTGAAGGCTTTGAGGTGTTCAGAAATGTGGGATTCTTCCTAACAGAAAGTCAAAGTCTTGAGGCTTGCATGGTCTGTTAAAACATAAGAGAAGCTGTGGTTGTATCTGACCTGAAGACTTGTGACACAGCAGAAGTACCTGTTGGTCTCTACTAACTCACTGTTAAATGCATTGAATTCCATGCAATCTTCAATGTACTTACTCTAACAGCACTTGGGGGAGGTCAGTATTATCCCCATTTTATGGACAAAGAAATAAGAACCAAGGTGATTCTCTTCCCTGAGGCAAGAGATTCCAACCAGTGATGTCTGAAAAAGCAGAAAGACAAAATATCTGTCCTTATCCTTCCATGTCTCAATATTCAACTTCTTACACTTCTTGTGAGTACATGTAGTACTTCTCTTTTTGTCATTGCTGCTTCTGTGAGACTTACTGCAATTGTTTGGTTGTGTCTTCTGAAATCCGTGCTGGATTTTCCTTGGATGATAAAGCATGGAAGAGCATGTTCCTGCCCTGCAGTAAATGATCTCTGCTCTTTTGTGCACATGGCCTCAGGACTTTCAGCAATGCTTAGACTCAAGAACACAGCCTTGTTCTATCACCTTGGCATGTGTGACCCATACTAAAAAAATTACCACCTCTGTTCACATCTTCTGTACTTGAAAATCTTAATTCCCTCATGTAAGGGAGGTACTTAATTCAACACTCCTACAGTGAGAATATTTAATTTTAGAATGTAACATGCAGGTATTTTATTTTATGTTTTCATATTATTAAAGGTATTTAAATAACTGGAGCTATGTAAAATTCTGTATCCTCAGGTTAAAAAAAAAATCAAATAAGCAACTACACACAAAACCAACCAGCCAACAACAACAAAAAAAACTCTATCACATTTGCTATCCAGATCTGTGACCTTGATGGACCGTAAGGGTAGCTATTCTTTAAAACTGATAAAGGCAAACAGTTGTATCTCACAAACAGCAATTTTGTATTAGACATTCTGTTATTATCCAATGAGTATTCTTGGCTCTAGTACGTCTTCTCTTTGATTTTTGATTGTGTATCCTCACAATCCACAAAGCAAATAGACATCTGAAGGTGTCTTTAGCATAACTCCATTTATTTGAACATTCTGATTAATGACAAATGTTTGGCTATGGGGTGGCAAGCGGACTTACTCTTACCTCTGTCTGGTAACACAGCCTAAATTCAGTCATCTGGAGATAAACATAAAGCTCTAATACACCCTTACACTAACCAAGTTTGTCATTATTTATATAAATTTAGGAGAAAAATGTGTCTCACTCTTAGGGTCAGATATTTTTTGCCAGGTTGCTGGCCAGATCAATACCAACTGTGATTCTGGGAAGTACATCACTATAATTAGTAATAAATGGAATATAAACAATGTGCTAACTAGTGGACAAGCATTTGTAAATATTTTAACGATGGAAGAATAAAGCCAATATTGTAATTAGAATACTATTAGAATACATAGAATACTGGAGTCACAAATAAAAATTGGTAGCCTTAAATAAAATTGAGGAGGTTTATTGTAGTTTCATTGTACCAATAATTTTACAAACAGTCTCCTTGCATCATGGAAATTAAAAAAAAAAATAAAAAATCAAACAACCAACAAACCAACTCTGCAAGGAACTTGTTTTGATTTGAGACATTTTCAGAGGGCTATTTTAATTTAATTAATGAAAAATCATAGGTTAATTGCCTTCAGCTTTAATGTGAGGGTATTATGCATGCAGGCATATTTTATTTATATCTTGACTGTTTGATGTACACAATCAATTCAAAAAGGGATAATGAAGAAGTGTTCCACCCTGGGTAGAATAGTAATTAGGGACTCTAGTGCAGTTTTTTTTTTATTATTAATTGTGCAGTTCTGTAAACATGTTTGACATAATGCTGAGAAAAGCATTTGTCAAATTTTGCTATTCTCCTCTTTTCTTCTTACTTCTTCCCGTCTTTTCTACCCCCATCCTTTTTCCCATTTAGTCAAAACGCATGCTATGGTATTAACCCTCGCTGTCTCAGCAGTATTCTGACTTCATATGACAGATGTACAACAGTCAGCAAGACATCAAGGAAAAGCTCCCCCTTGAAGAGCCTGTCATGGGAAGTATGTACATAGTAGTAGTAATAGTAATGTTAAGATTGGTGGGTTTGGAAGGGTCTATAATACCTCATTTTCTAGATAATTTGAAATAAGTGTGTCATATTGGTCATAGAGAAACTTCTATATGTACAAGGTACCTCTTAAAACAGATCTCACAAAGAGGATAATAGTCTTCAAGAAACTCCTGAAGAGCATCCTTATTTTATCCTGGGTCATTTCATGGCATAAGTGAAAGGTTTTGTTGCCTTCAGCTGAGACACAGGTTCTAACCATGCACCCTAACATCCTCTCATGTTCTGAGCATTTGAAGATGATCTTTTTTGAGGTTACTTGCTTCAGAATTAATTTGGAAGGGATATCCTGGAACCAGACCAGTTTTATCTGTTCCCCAGACTATTCTTAGGGTCTTTTTCCACTCCAAAAGGGCTCACTATCAATTTGTTTTCTTGAGTGAAATTCCTCAGCTCCTGCTGTGATAAAACTCAGAATAACAGTCTTTATTCATGCAGTCTGTAAAGACTATGCAATGCTGTCACATGGAAATAATTCCTTAGGGCAACATTGGCACTACATATGATGATGTAAGGAAACGACTGAGCATGTGCAGCTGAATAGAGATCGTCTAGGTCCAGAGTATTATAAACTTGAGACTATTTTTAAGGTAAATAACAGCCAATATTTGGTCCACAGGGAACTACCACAGCTGCTCATGTCAAACCCTCTGTGGGTTACTACAGAATTAAAGGCGTGTTTGTCTTGCTGCAGGTGATCTGATAAAATATTACCTAATCTTGAGAGGTATGAACCCTCACCAAGAGAGTTGTTTCTGACATATTTTTGAATGTTGGAAGTATAGATAAAATAATTAAATAAGGACATTGAAAACACACTCAAAGTCTCTAATTCTCTTGAATAAAGCAGGGTAGAAGTGAAATGACCATCTGAATTCATTGTTTTTTGGTGCATGCTGGAGAATGACAAGTGGCAGAACAAAAAGGTACCTGAGTTCACATGTGCACATGCATGTGAACACTCTTCTTTGTCTTGCTATCTTGGAACTTCAAGACCAGGAAATAGTGCATGATGTCAGCAGTTCTTTGATGCTCTCCTTCTGACAGCATGTGGTAGAAGTATTACTTCAAACGTCAGAACTGTAGTGTAAATGGTGGGCTGTGGATTCTTAGCAAGAGTAGTCTTTACTTCAGTGGTACCAGCCTTCTCTACCTCCCTGACTTCCTCAGTGTCTGAAGACTGAACTGATTGACATTTGGTAGCTTTTTGGTAATTGTGTTGTTATTGCATGATGGCAAAGTGATGCCTGGAGTTCTTGTTCTATAGTTGGATTTACACACATTCATGTCGACATGGTCTCCTTTTTCTTATCGGACATAACAAGGAACATATAATCGTAGGTTGTATCAGTTGCCTGGCTCAATAGACACTCTCCGATGGGAGAAGACAGACAAAAAGTGTCTTACACATAGAGGACATGGATGCTGAAACCACAAATGACTTACAAACTGCTGTTCTTTTCCCAACAGAAAAAAAAATGCATTGTTTGATTCTTTCATTTTGTTTCAACACAGTATAATCAATTCCACATACATGATGAGCTTCTTTTAAATACTCAGATCCCAGAGGAAGATCCTCTAGTTTCATTTGGCTTTTCTTGGAATGATCTGAGTCCTCACAATAAGATAATAAAGTCTTGTTAATTCATACTTACTAGGCTATTGTATTTGAAAGAATTTCAGACGTCATAAGTAATGGCTTATCTTAGATTTCTAGCTTACCTTTATAAGGAAATATCTAAAGCTTCTTACAAACAGAAATGAAGCTTGAAAATCACCTGAAATAGTGTCTTTCAAGGGCAAGTCCACTCTTTTGTCCTGTGAAAAAATAAAACTAAACCTGTTAAATAAACATTAATGGTAAAGAAACCTAAGAATCTATCAATGTTAAATTACCGGCAACAATGATTTTTTTTTTTTTAGATGGTCACCTGTTATTTTCCAACTCTAGTTTAATGCCATCTCCTAGAAAAGGCAACAAACTATGACTATATCACTAAATTAACTGAATAATGAGACAGATTTCACGAGGAGTAGAACTCACATCTTTCTTCATATAGAAAGAGACAAAAGTTCACCTAAGTACTTCTATAATACAGTCACTGAACAGAATTTCTCTGTGTTTATATATCTATAATTAAAACCATTGGTTTCCTTAAAACCTGCCAGGTAAACTGAAGGAGGTTGCATGTCCAATGAGCAATTACTTCAATAATCTAGATTTGAGTTTCTTGAATTCCTGACTGTGTATGGTTTACATGATCCTTGCAATTAATACTTCTTGACCTGTATTCTAGTGATGTGAATATGAAATTTTAAGCCATCTGCTCCTGGTCTAATTATTTTCTTTAATAGCTTAGGCAAGCCCCTAAAATTTTAATTATCCATTTTGTCATCGGTAAAATTTTCAGAGTTTGAATGAGGCCTATTAGTGGACATGAAGATAGATCACTGTTGAGCATGAAAATGCTACCTCAAAAAGGACCTGAGTTATTACCTACTTGGATATAAGATCATCTAAGTTTCTAAAATTGTAAAAATGATTTATCTATAAAAAGTAATAATTTTTGATTGAAACATGGCATCTATTTTTAGAGATTTTGTTATCCTGGTTTCTATATGTGGCAGAGAAAACAATGCAAACCTGGCTAATTTGTCTCACTCGTTGTTTCTCTTTACTTTTAAAATTATCTTAACTCTAATTCTAGCACTGTATTTATTGAGCATAAGCAACCAAGCTCTGACTGTTGCTATACTTTTGACTACTTAGATAAATAAGTTTACTAACACCTGAAATTTATGTCCTATTTAAGTAATTACTTGATCATATTTCCTCCTGAAATATACTAAATATACTGAAATACACTAAACAGCTTTAGCTTCTCACAGTAATTAGGTTTTCTAGTTACTGAATTAATTCTTGGAGCCCTCTTTCTTGAATTTCTCATGTGATAAACTTAGGAGCCATTAGCAGATTTTGCTAATGATCTCACTGTAGTGTAAACACCTCCTAGTTTCTATCTGACATTCCCTTGATCACTCAGTCAAGGGCCACATTTGCTTCTTTAGCTGCCACATGACACCATGTCTACTCTTGTGACCGCAAAACAATTTCTGAAGTATTTTCCTCTCTCATAAATATGTAAAATACCTTGATTTGTAGATTAAGTTTTATTAAAATGCATATTGCTAAAATAAGCCATTTTCTCTCTGGAACTGATCTGTCCTTGTTAATGAGTGTAGAAATTTTTATCTTATTGGCAAAATCTACCTTCAAAATCTTCCTCTTGACTGTTAAATATAGCAAAGGACTAAGAAAAATTACTGCTTAAAATATGCCCAGAAGATTATGCTTTACTATTTTAAGATTTATAGATTTACCTGGTTTTAATCCATTTGATGTTTTCTAGATAGTGCTGACCAGTCTTTCAGAAAATAAATTAGTTAACTGAAATTCAGAAAGAAAACTATTAATTTCATCAGACTGAAGGAAGACTAAGTCAGAAACATTTCAGAAGCTAAAGTATATCTATCTATCTTGGGTAGCCAAATTATCTCATTAAAAATGATGCAAATTTTGTTGGACAACATCTGTTTTCCATCACAGATGTAAAGATATCAACTAATCACTTTTTACACAATACGTATCAAAATCTTTTGCTACTTTTGCATCACTGAAAATATTACCATGCTGACGTAGTATTATGCTCTACCTTGTATTATAATATGAATTTATACAATTGAATGTGTGATAAACTCCAACCCCAGTAGACCATTCTGTCTACTGTAGAATGCTGATTGATTTTGGTAATTGGTGGAAAATAGGGAGGAAAACTGTTAAGGAGGGCAGGCAGATGGATATGCATGGTAACAGATTACATTGGAAGCAAATATTCTCGTAATTATATTACATTATTATATTAGGTAGGTCCCTTCCAACTAAGGTATTCTATTCTATTCTATTCTATTCTATTCTATTCTATTCTATTCTATTCTATTCTATTCTATTCTATTCTATTCTATTCTATTCTATTCTATCCTATCCTATCCTATCCTATCCTATCCTATTTCTGCCTGGTAAGCAGAATGAGAAAGAAGAGAACAGAGACAGAATTAAAAAAGAAAAAAAAAAAGTACTCCCCAGTGTTTGTTGTTTTTGCTGTAGAAGAAAAGAGGGTTGCGAGGAATAAGTCCAGGAAAACTTTAAAATGCTGCATTCTGGGGACAACCTACCAAAAGGAGAGCTGAAAGTCTCTGAGCTCACTGGGCTCTATTTAGAGGGCTGTGGATTGATGGGGTTGTGAACCCCTCTGAGGGGTAGGTGTTGTGAGCTGTCCCAGCTCTGGTAATTAGATAGGTTCAGCAGTCTTTATGAGAGGCTTACGTTTACTGATTAATGTTCCACTTGTGCACAGATGTGATTTAGCTTTCTGCTGAATAAACACAACATGAGGATGGAAAGGTGATAACTGCCATACTCAGCAAAAAAAGAAGGAGCCTATAAATATGCCAGTGGGTCAATAGAAGTGATTTCATTCTGCCTTCACAAGACTGCTGATGAAGTCTGACAGGGAGCTCTACTTCATTAATGCATCACAATGGTGAAGAAAGCCTGAAGGGCAAAAAGAGCCACCTGCAGCAGATTGGAGCCTGGGCTGCAGCTGTCAGAGAACAGCCAGGGAGAAATGAAAAGGGCTGCAACAAGGAAATAAAGAGGATATCATAGGCAGATAGGGTGTGTTTTCCCTCCTGCCTGAAACGGTTGATAGGGGAGGTGCAGTGCTCAGGGCACTGACTGCAGATGAAGCTGTATTGTCGATCAGAAACAATTTGGGGAGGAAGGCCTAGCGGTGTGAAAAACATTTTAGTTATGGCACTGAACAGAAAGTACTGAGTCTGAGTTTGGGTAAATAAAGATGAGTTTAATGATTCATTAAAAAGTAGGAATGTCTACTGTAGAAAAAATTGGTCAGACTGCAGTAATAATAATAATAATAATAAATAAAAAAAATAAAGAATTCACTTGGGAGGAAGCACTGGGAGAAGTATCAGATAGTCTGTATATAGTGGATAATTACTGTTACATTTGTTCCTTTTCTAAAGGTCTTTCCATAAACATTTGCTAATGGCTGCTGCCTGTACTGGTTTCCCATCCTCCTGAAACTAAAATTCCTGTCTTGCATGGGAGAAGTATGTGACTGAATAACCAAAGTAGTGCAGAGGATGAATAAAGGAAAAAAAGAGAAGGATGTGGTGGCCATATGCTAAAAATAGTCTCCATGAAAGCTACCCATGGAGGAGCTTGAAGCTGTGCCATGGTGATGTGTCCTAGCACACATCAAAGTAGGTATCAGAAAACAGTCCTGTGGTCACCAGGATCCATTGGGCTTCCTATGCCTGAAGCCATAGGTCAACAACCACAGGGAAGCTGATGAAAAGGCCCTGTTGCTTTGTGGTTCCTTGGCTGGGAAGCACATAAATGAATGAATAAGGACAGATGTTCAGCCAGGACCTAGGCAGAAACACCTGATCCATTCTCAGAAATTTTAGCCTGAGTCATCCATATCCACTGTTACATTTTCATGTGGGCACAAATTCTGATCCACACACAACTACAGAGAAACTCTGAAACACCCTGGCTCTTCTGAGATCAGGATTAAACCCACACTGTCTCTGGCTCTTTATCCATCTCCCATTCCTTGCAAGCCTGATCCTGTCTCTAACTGCTGGATCATAAGAGAGTCATCTATGCTCTGCTTGTTAGCTGTCTGCTTTTATTTTATTTTATTTTATTTTATTTTATTTTATTTTTTATTTTATTTTATTTTATTTTATTTTATTTTATTTTATTTTATTTTATTTTATTTTATTTTATTTTATTTTATTTTATTTTTCCCTATTGTGTTTCCATCCTATATGCACAGTGGCAGGAAGGAGATACAGGCAGATTGCTTACTGATTCTTTTGAATGCTTTCAGAAAATCCCAGGATTTCTTATTCTCCTTTTATCCTGCTGGGCTGTCTTTCTCCATCACTATGGTTTCTATATAGATAATTATTACTTACAGGCAGAAGTAAATTACTTACTTTCACTAACGGAAAAGATCTGAACTTTCAGCAATGTGTTTCAAAATGATTTTTTTTTTCTGCCTCCAACACTTGTAAGTAGACAGAGGCAAAAGCTGAATCTATCACCTGTGGTACTTCCAATTTTCCTCAGAAAAATGCCACTGTTGTTATACTACATTTTAAATGAGATGGTCTGCCACAAAGCTGACTTCCTGAGGTGAAAAAGAAAATCCTTAATATAAAGATATTACACTAGAGAGGAGGCCATTGAATATATTTTTGTACAAGCCACAGCTTGGGAGATTAAAATTAGAGACACTTAGAAAAATGCTCATAATCTACAGAGGGCAGAGATCAGTATTATATAGCCCTGAATCCTCCCCAGCTGACAGTTCCTCTCTTGGCTATTCAGTGACTAATGACATATTCAGATGACACAGCTTGAGCTGCAAACACTTATGAGGATGGTGAAGTCAAGAAAAGAAACTTAGAAAAGCTAAAAACAGACTGAGAGCAGCCACCAGGCATGAAGAACAGCTATTTCCTTTGTTGGAGAGAGAAATTAACTCTCTTTATAGGAGCATCATTCCCTACTGTGCCGTGGGATTGGGACTTTGTAAGGGAGAGGGTTGAAGTCTTCACCCAAGTATGGACTGCCAGGCGCCACATATAAATGAGGCTAATGGGCCACTCAAGGTCACTGTAGGAGCAAGTTTCCTATGGTACCAGATCCACCAGGACAATTCATAGCTGTTCCAGAATTGTCCATTGTCTTATCCTAAGGCCCCTGAGCTCAGGAGGAATGGGTTCATCCTTTCAACGGATCTTATCCATGACCTCTCTTTCCTTTGGGACTTCACAGGGTATGCTGATCCAGGCATGTGACAGAACCTGCAAATGTGGAAAGTGTATGACTGGGGGAACCAGTGATATGATGACTGCCCTTCTCCTTGTATGATGGGGCAGGGATGAGGGATGTGGCAAACCACACACAAGAGGTGCTGTTATGGGCTCTCTAAGTTTCCCCAGATCAGTTGCCAAAAGAGCACTCAAGGGAAAGTGTCTTCCCACAAAGGCCCTTTTGAGAAATGCTACTTTTGAAGCAAAGTCCTGGAGCTAGGGTGATCATGGCAGTCCTTGGCAGCATAGTAAAGATTCATATTGACATAAGCGAGCTTTAACATTTGGCTGACAGCTCTGGTCAACTTTACCACCCTTCAAAATTAATAATTTGGACTGTGCAACAACTAGATGAAAAAGTACTAAACTCAGTGAAGTTAGAAAAAACAGCAATGGTCAAGTAACATCATAAGTCTGACATCTGACTTAAGCACATGTCTGACAAGAACTATTATAATTGAGCTGCAATTGATCAGTCATTCTGCTCTCAGCTTATACCCAGAAACAATAACCCATATCCTGGATCTCACCAGCTGACAAAATGACCAGGCTTCCTAGCCAGGCAAATACATTGTGTGCGGTGCAAGAAGCAACATTCCTGTTACTGTGCCTCCGAGGATGACACGTTATTGCACTCATAGTTGTGTGAGAGGGTTGTGTATGCATGTATGCCTGTGTTTATAGGGCTGTGTATAACTGATCTTGAGATACTGCATCTTTCCAGCTCTGCCTCCCAACAAAGGGAGAGAATTCTATAGCCTTGCACAAAATGAATACAGGACACACATGTTGCATTTGGGGGCTGATGTCTCAAAAGACAAACTGCACCCACTGGTATAAATTGGCCCCTTATGAGAACAGAAAAACCCCAAGACATTGTTCTGCAGACTCAGTGCAGAGTATCTGCACTCCCAGCTGGGATTTGAGCTCATGGCTCCCAGGAGCACCAAGTCAATACTTTAAAGTAGGTGTATTAGAGCTAAGTGCCGTGTTGGCTGCTGCTGCAAAGCCTCATATAAATGTTACACCTCACTCTGCAAGGCAAAAAATGTTTGGTTTCTGAGTTTATTAATATATAATGAGGATATGGTATAATTAATATAGTTTTGATTTTCCTATAAATTCGCATTACTAATAAGAATGCAAAGTAATTACTCAAAAAACCTTTTCAACAAATGGTAGTTTTCACTGATTAAAAATGGAGTTTGTGTTTTAAGTGTTATTTACGGGTTTGCTGAAATGAATAATTATTAGGTTATTGAGCTACAAGATAATTAAGAAAAGTGTTTTTATTTAAACACACACGTCAGAAGCTAAATTGGAGAGCTTAGACACACGCAATGCCCTTAAAAAATAAATATATATACATTTATATCTTAGAAATCCTGTACCACTTGCACCACTTGAAGAGAGGAAAATGAAAGATTTTTTGTTTCAATAATAAGATTTGAACATTCTGAACAATTAGTTTGTGTATTCAGGTCATGAAGTTTTTGTGTAATCTGGAATAGCATTACAAAAGTATTTTCTGTTGTGGTTTAACCCGGCCGGCAGCTAAACACCACACAGCCGTTCGCTCACCCTCTCCCCTCCCTCTCTGGGACGGGGGAGAGAAATGGAAACTGAAGCCCGTGAGTTGAGATAAAGACAGTTTAATAAGACAGGAAAATAATAATAACAAAAATAATAATAACAATAATAATAATAATAATACAATGGTGATAATAGGAAAGTAATAAAAATATGTACAAACAAGTGATGCACAATGCAATTGCTCACCACCCGCTGACCGAAGCCCAGCCTAACACCGAGCAGTCCGGCCCCCTCCCCCCGGCTAGCCACCCCTATATATTGTTTAGCATGACGTCAGATGGTATGGAATACCCCTTTGGCTAGTTCGGGTCACCTGTCCTGGGTCTGTCCCCTCCCAGCTCTTACTGCACCCCCAGCCTGCCTGTTGGCAGGACAGAGCAAAAGGCTGAGATGTCCTTGGCTTGGTATAAGCACTGCTCTGCAACAATTAAAACATCGGGGTGTTATCAGCACTCTTCTCATCCTAAGCCAAAACACAGCATTCCACCAGCTACTAGGAAGAAAATTAATTCTGTTATAACTGAAATCAGGACATTTCGTTCACTCATTAAAGAATTAACATTTGACATGTTCCTAGAAAATGATGTTTTGGTGATATTTTGCATATGCATATTGGTGTTAACCCACTTTGTGTTGATTTAGAGCCATCTTAAAATTTTAAATTTTAGCCTTAACAGGTGTACATGTAAACTGGTACATGACCAAGCTGCATGTAATTCGGATGCATTCTTCATATTGCTGTATTTGTGGAGAACTCAATACAGTTGTTCATACCTGCTTTTCTTTGAAATTGCTTAATTAAAGATATTTTGGTCCTAAATCTGAAGGGTAGATTCTTTAAGACTATATCTCACACAAACTTTTTCAAACTTCAGAACAGCGGAATAAGCTGTCCCAGAATGATCAAGCACCGA
The DNA here is from genome assembly GCF_964035555.1 of Netta rufina. Lineage (NCBI taxonomy): Eukaryota > Metazoa > Chordata > Aves > Anseriformes > Anatidae > Netta > Netta rufina. The sequence continues at coordinate 121,938,344 of NC_140124.1, forward strand.
TTTTGAATGTTAAGTCCTTGAAGTGCATTTTCTGGTTGATGTGAGAAATGACAGGAACATTGGAATACTTTCATTTATAAACGGTAGGTGTCCTTTATGTGTGCTGACCCAGTTTGTAACAGGTTTGAGTCTGTATCTGTGTTCTTTAAGAGGTGTTTTAGTTTTTGTGTCCCTCATGTAATAACTACACAGTATCCAAAACTTACAGAACCTTCCCAGCAAGGCAGTTTTTTCAAATTGTAGAGATGAGATTTTCTACCATAAAAATCTGGTAGGTGATACAACTTTGAACATGTGTTGCTGGAAATTTTGGAGTCCTTCAGTGGCATGTCTCAACTGGAGAGGACTAATGGAGTACCATGAAAGCATTTTTTTTTTTTTTATTTAATATAAGTCTATGGGAGAGAAGAGTGTCCTAGTAAACAATATAGCAAATGCATGAAGAAGACATTAGAGAACATGTTAACAGGATTGCCCTTTTCTCTTTCTTATGTCAGTTCTTTGTAATTTGAAGTCCAGCAATCAAGTTTATAGGTAATTTCTTCTTCTGTTACCGTAACCCTGGGCTCAGTGACTTCTCAGTTCTGGTGCTAGTAGGCTCATGATCATAGTTAGCCTCTTCAATCTCCTTCTTTGCTTTCTTTGAGGCAATGAAGCAGTTTGCTTCAACTAGAGTTAATAAATGTGTTAATGAGAAGTCTAGGACATCTCAGGTGAAAATATTATTTATCTCTTATCTGGTAGTGTAGTCATAGAATAGTCAATACAACATGATCATGTTTTCCTCATTAAATGCTTCCTCATTTACAGTGTATTGGTTTCCTATCCAATCTTGGAATCAAACTATCAAATACCAAATGATCTTGAAGTTTACAATTAGGTAGAATGAAAATGCTGGAAATGGGAAGACCCTCAATAATTCCATGGCATCAGAAAATTAAATTTCTGCAATAACAGATTACGATATAATGAGGTCACATTAGAGGAATAAGAGACCCAGATGCCTCAATGATTTAATCTGTCTCTTCCTGTAGGCCTGCACCTAATTTTAATGAATATTTTGATAGATAACATATTTGGTTCAAAATAGGTCTTTAAAGACAGTTGTGAGAGTATTATATTTTAAAGATGCTATGATAGAAATTCATTTCATTAACTGCCTGATAAGAAAAAAATTACTCTACAAACGTACTGGTATCAGACACACTATTATGACCCATCTGCTCTTATTGAGTAAAGTGACAGTAATATATCTTTATTGGTCTGTTCCTTGAATGCTGTAGAGGCTCATTTTCCTTGTCTAATGAAAAGAGAAGTGACACTAATGAAACAGGTACTGCATATGCTTCAACTTCAGGAGAGGGAACAGAACATCAAGTGAAAACCTCTGTAAAGAGAATAGTCATGTGTAAATATATGTATGCAAGACCACAAAAGAGAAAAATAAATCCCAATCCAAGAGCATTGTTTTACTTTTTTTTTTTTCTTTTTCTGTTAATCAAATATTTTTTTTGGTCTAATGGTAAAGACCCTAAGGAAGTCTCAAACACATTTTCACCCTTTTGAGATGAGTTACACCTGAGTTGGAGGAAAAACAATCTTGTTTACAATGTACTTATTTATATCACAGCTCTGAAATGTTTCCTTTTTTACTGTGAAGTTAGCTGAGGACCAAATACAGGGAGATCTGTACTGAATCGTCTCAGGTGGAGTGTGGTATCCCCTTTCATTATTGTTTGATCTCTTCAATCCTGGTGTGTTAAGACAGTGCCCATCACTCTGGTATACAGCTTCTTGTATAATTATAGAATCATAGAATTATTAAGGTTGGAAAAGACCTCTAAGTTCATCTGGTCCAACTATCCCCCTACCACCAATGTCACCCACTAAACCATGTCCCTAAGCACCACATCCAACCTTTCCTTAAACATCCCCAGGGACAGTGACTACCACCTGCCTGGGCAACCTGTTCCAATGCCTGACTGCTCCTTCTGAGAAGAAACGTCTCCTAATTTCCAAACTAAAGATTTCCTGGCACAACTTGAGGCCATTCCCTTTAGTCCTTTCACTGGCTATTTGTGAGAAAAGGCCGACCCCCAGCTCCCCACCACCTCCTTTCAGGTAGTTGTGGAGAGCAATAAGGTCTCCCCTGAGCCTTCTTTTCTCCAGACTAAACAACACCAGTTCCCTCAGCCCCTCCACATAAGATTTGTGTTCCAGACACTTCACCAGCTTTGTTGTCCTTCTCTGGACATGCTCCAGGGCCTCGAAGTCCTTCTTGTACTGAGGGGCCCAAAACTGAATACAGTACTTGAGGTGCAGCCTCACCAGAGCAGAGTACAGGGGGATGATCACCTCCCTGGTCCTGTTGGCTACACTATTCCTGATACAAGGTAGGATGCTGTTGGCCTTCTTGGCCACCTGTTCATCACAACATTTCCAAAATCCATGTTTTTTCTTGTGGTTCAGTTTAGCTATGTATTTTCAAACACATATGCTTTTAACTAAAATGGTAATGATGTGTGATGCAGCAGCTTTGCAGATACCCTGAGTCCACACCTTTCAATCATCTGCTATCCTTTCTTCCATAAGAACATGTCATTCACCTCAAAATAATTCAGAAGTGGCCAAGGATCCCAACAATGAAGAGTTCCTATCAAGAATAAATGTTGGTGCAGTCTATGGAAGACTAAAAATAAGCTTGAGTCTTGACCTGACTTCAGGGAGGAGCAAGTAGAGCAGAGATAATGGGTGTTATATCATCTGAACACCTTGTCTTCCTAGGAACATGATGTTCTGAACTATATAATGGTTGTACTTAGACCTTCAAGCCCTTGCATTGCATTTGCTCATTCTATAGGATATGAAAGATCAGGGAAGGGTACCAAGAAGAAAGCAGATGATAATATCCTAAAAAAATTGTGGTTGTCCAGGCCATGTTTTCTGTACCCGAGTGTCTAAAGGAATTCCTTCTCTGAACATCTCATCCCCTTAACCTGGATAATTTAGAAGCTAGACTTACTGCAGAAGAATATTAGAACTCTCAGAAATTTTAGAACTTTTTTCTTTAATTAGATTCATATGGTTTAGTTTCAATCCCTCATCCATGTAATGGGAATAGACATAGCTATTTCCTAGCTGTCTGTGTGGAAACTTCAGAAATTTTCTAATACATACGTACAGATCTCTAAAAAAAATAAAATCTGTGAACTGTATATATGTGTTATGATAAAGTTTTTACTCCACATTATCCACAACAGTCTTTCTTCATCCTCTTCTGGAGAGTGGTCCCAGATGTCATTTAACTCTAAACATCCAAAAGCTACACTGTGAACAAATGTATTCGTTTTTTTTCATATTCCTTTCTCTGATTCTGGTCACAGTGTCTTCTTGGTATATATTAATGAATGTATTTATAGCACTAGCAAGGTAATGGGATGGTATCACTCTTTTACAAACTGGTAGCAGAGACTCTGCCAAAATTGCCCTATATCAGCTCATTTTTGAGGCTAATTTTCAGGATTAGAGCCTACTTTTTCTGGGCATTCTACTGCTTTTTATGTGTTCAAAGCACAGTTCATATCAAACTTTTGCAACTATGAGAGTTTAGTACTCCAGCTGTTTCAGATTGGGCACTCATAAAATGAGGCAGCGGTTATCACAGAGAGTTTACTTAAATGGAATGATCAGTATCACACAGAAACTCTGTGATCTAGACAGAGAAAAAAAAGAGATTCTCCGGACAATAGTCAAGGCACTTAATCAGGAAGTCAGCCTCTCTTCTGGGAATTTTCATCTTTTTTCACCTGGTATGTCCCTCTCACAGCAACAAGCTGGACACAGCTACACATAACTTCCCACTTCACTTTGATTCATGCTTAGAACATGGTATATCTTGTAAATTGCATGAGGCAAGAGTATTGCAGATATACATGATATTCTGTGTTTATGATGTAAAGTCATACAGTTAAATATACTCTCATAATATATATGTACTTGGGTGGGTTGTATTTTACCTATTGAAATGGTTTGCAATATTTCATAATTTTAACCCTGTAAACTTAGGATCCCAGTAGTAGTTTGGGTTTTTGTTTTATTTTGTTGTTGTTGTTGTGCGCTTTTTTTTTTAATAACACCTTTTGAAATTTATATATATATATATATACATATATGTAAAGCAATCTCTTCTGCAATCACATGAAGACATTATTCCTTTTCCTCTCTCAAAATCAGCAGGAGCTTTAGAGAGCAAAACACAATTGTCTTCATGCATTGAACTGTCTGTGTCATTTAGTAACCCCAATTTAAACATAGTAGACTAATATAAATGTAGACCTTCTTTTTTCCTCTTTCACCATCCTCTTCTGTACTGGGTAGACCACTCGATGTGATTCAGAGTCCACCAGTGAACTGCAAAATGTGCCAGCTGGCAGAATTAGCTGTGAAATATAGTTGAAATAAAGGAAACAGTAGGAGGAATTTCCTCAAGGAGCTGATTTTGAAAGGTTCTTCTGACAAGAAAGCTGCACCCACTTTGATAAAGGTGTTTTGCAATGCCTTGAACTAGCATGATTCTGCAATTTGTTGTGGCAGCAGAAATATATCAGCTTCTGTCAAAGACTGCAAGACTAATTCTGTCTTTCCTCATTATTAGCTTACAAAAGCTAATAAAAAATTCAATATCTGAACACTAATGACAACACTGAAAACAAGTTTACGATCACACTCTTCTCTCCCTTTACTGCCAGTGCCTCAAACAATATTCCTACTCATTAAGATAGGGGCTGCAGCTGGTGACTTGCTTTCAGTGTAGTGGGCATTACATTTCAGCATTTCAGCATGTTCTTGGACTCCCGGACTGAAGCAGAAAAAGAAGTAACTTTCCTTAATTTGCTATTCTGGTATTTTTGTACCTCTTTGATACTGATTCCACTGTGTACATATGTAATGTCTCAGGCAGTGTTCTCATCAACATTATTTCTGATAGCAATCCTTCTTTCATGTTTCATTGTGCTCCATATTAGAAACTTAATTTACTTTGAACATAATGTCTTTGATGTTCATGAGACTTGTCATTCATATGTTAATGCTGTGAGATGAAGTTGACAGAGGGATTACGTACATGCCTGGATATCTGTCTGAGAGTGCTGCTTATTTGCCCTAATAGCATGTTCTTGTTTAGTTAGTGAATTTGCCTTATCCAGCTAGCTGTCTGATACCTGTACTTGTCCTTGAGTTATCTTGAAGGAAGAATCTTTCTGCCTGAACACCCTCCTGATGCCATGTAATCCATTCATGAGGTCCAACTATTTGAGGTCCCCGTTCCTTCTATTTTCTCCTTTCTTGCTTGAGTAAACAGAAGAGATGCGTTTGATCTGTTCAAGAGCCTGTCTGCATTTTGGTGCATATATGACTTCATATCCATCCTTTTGAGCAGACAGTGTGTGTGTGCATTCTGCTACCTTGAACCTGAGGTAAAAAATAACTATCCCTTTAAACAGAGCCTGGTACAGCATTTATTGAGGTAGGAGAACCATCCTTTAGTTTGATCTCTGAGCATTAGCTTTTTAACTGTATTGTTTAGAAGAGGAAGAGACAGCAATGATATGAACAGCCAAAATAATCAGTATCAGTCCAGCAATGTGTGACAGCTCCTCTCTGTGATCTCTCACTGCATTATGGGAATAGAAACACATATTCATCCAGTGCACATATTGTATATTAACTGAGGAGATACTTTCTGAACAAAAACAGCATTCCCAGTGTGCGTTTGCAATTCATTATATCTAGGAATGGAGCCATATACCCTGTTAAAGCCACATCTGCTACAAAATGCAACAGCTTGTCAGCTTTCTGCTTGCCGAACATACTACAGTCTGGTGCTCTCCTGTCTGTGTTGGACTTGTCTTAGAGTCCCAGCCTTGTTGATTCATCTATTGGAAGAATCAAAACTGCATGGAGATTGTCTTTTTCTGCTCCGTCAGCTGGGACTTGTGGGGAAATTATACTGGACTAAGGAAGAAAACCAAGATCCCCTAAAAAACTTCTCGATCTAGAAGAAGAATGAGATCATTAGTGCACATGGGAGATTTTTCTTTGTAGAGCTCTGGATGTGGTGCAAATGTGACTCCCTTCCAGTAGAAATCAAGGCACAAGGTGCAGGAGCACTCCCTGACCCAAGCCATTGCTAAAGTGTGCACACAGAACTGTGATCCTGGAAGAGCTCCTGGATCTGCCAGTTTGGGTGAGATTGTAGTACATCTCTAGTTCCCGTGACAGCTCATCTCAGAAAGCAAAAAAATGATAACTGAGCCCCTCACAAATGGATCACAGAATCATGCTATCAAGGAGTCTGGAAGGCAACTCTGGAGGCTTCCTTGTCCAACTGCCTTGCTCAAAGCAGAGCTGGCTAGAGCAGCTTGCTTAAGATATTGTAGAGGTGAGCTTTGAATACTTCCAAGGATGGAGACTCTACAACATCTTCTCAGCAGCCTGTTTCGCTGTTTGACTGCTCCTGCAGTAAAAAAAAAAAAAAGAGTTTCCTTCAGTTTATGCCCATTGCTTCTTACCTTTTCATTGGGTACTACTGAGAAGAAGGCTTCACTGCCTTCACTCCCCTCATTAGGTAATTATACACATTGCCAGGATTCTTTACTCCACACTGAACAACCCCATCTCTCTCATCCTCTCCTAGTATGTCAGATACTCCAGTCCCTTAATTATCTTTGTGGCCTTACTTTCACTGAACTCTCCCCATTGTATCCATGTCTTGAGCTGAAGAGCCCAAATCTTGGCCAAACACTCCAGATATGTCTCACCACTGCTGAGCAGAAGACAAGGGTCACCTTCGATCTACTGGCAATGCTCTGCTTTGCCTGCAGCCCAGGATGCTGTTAGTTGCCTTTGCAGTATGGGTGCTTTGCTGGCTCATGGTCAGCTTGCTGTCCGCCTGAGATCCAAGGTCTTTCTTTGCAGACCTGCTTTGCAGATGGTTGGTCCTGAGTGTGTACTGGTGCCTGGGGTTACTCCCCCCTGGTTGCAGGACTTAGCACTTCCCCTCTGTTGAACTTCACGATGTTCCTGTCAGTCTATTTCTTCAACCTATTGAGGTCCCTCTGGATGGTGGCATGACTCTCTGGTATGTCAGCCACTTCTCTCAGTTTTGTATCATTTTGTTGAAGTTTTTGCACACATATTTTGCACTCTGTCCCTTCATCCAGGTCATCAATGATGTTATGAGACTGGACCCTGTATCAGCCCCTGTGGTGCACAATTAGTTGCTGGACTCTAGCTGGCCTTTGTGCTACTGATCACAAACAATTCACTGGATCACCTGTCCCTACCTTCATTTTGTGTATTCTTCCTTTTAAAGTATGACTTTAGTCAGGAGCTCCTTCTTCATCCATGCAGGCCTCCTGTCACCACTGCTTGACTTCCTGCACATGGAAATGAACAATTCTTGAACTTGGAGGAGGTAATTCTTAAATATCAGCTATCTTTCCTGGATCCTTCTCTGTGGGGCTGTACCCCATGAGGGTCTTTCAAGCTGATCTCTGAAAAGTCCAAAATCTGCTCTCATGGAGCTCAGGATCATAGAATTGTAGAATGATAGTATGGTTTGGGTTGGAAAGCACCTTAAAGATCATCTAGTCCCACCCCACTTCCCATGTGTAGGGACACCTTCCAGTAGATCAGGTTGGCCAGGGCCTCATCCAGCCTGGTCTTGAACAGCTCCAGGGATGAGGCATCCACAACATCTTTGAGCAGGATTGTGACTCTGTTTTTTGTTTTCTTCCCTTTTTTCAGGATCTTGACTTACGATATGCTATGGTCACTGCAACCAGGGCTGTCCCTGACCTTCACATCTCCAGTAAGTTCTAACTTGTTTGTAGGTTTGAAATCCAGCAAAACTCTCTTCCTCCCCCCCCCCCCCCCCAGTGGCTTCTTGATCACCTGTGTTGAGAACTTTTCAGCAATACACCCCAGAGACCTCCTCAATTGCTTATGTCCTTCTGTGTTATCCCTGCAGCAGATACTGAGGTGTTTCATTTTCCATGAAGGTCAGGGCCTGGAAATGTGAAGCTTCTTCCACTTCTCTGAAGAAAAGTCCTTCTTCCTGATCATGACTCTGTACCAAACAGCCAAGAACATGTTGTACATGTTGTTCTGCCCACTAATTCAGACCCGTAAGCTTTCATATGGTTCCTTACATATCACCAGGCAAAAGTTTCACACATCCCCATTGCTCTCTCATGTACAAGGCAACTCCACTCCTCATCATCCTTGTCTGTCCTTCTCAGGGAGCCTATATTACTCCCTTCATTACTCCAATCATGTGAGCTATCCCATCACATCTCCATGACCTCAAAAAGATCATAGCCCTGCATAGCCCTGCACCTGCATTCAGACCTCTAGTTTCTTCCTGCTTGCTTCCCACACTGCATGCATCAGTGTATAGACACTTCAGAGAGACTCTCAACTCATGTTGATTTCCCAGAGAACATATGAAATCTTCCTCCATATTGCTTCCCTGTAGGTACTTCCATATTTGTGTGCATGTGGTGGGGGTAGGCCTTCTTCTGTCCTGTTTTGATAATTAAAGGTCTCTTTTGTTCATGTGACTCTTCGCCTTTCACTTACCAGCCTGGTCCACCTCTTCTGTCATTCCCACTGTCACTTCTAGTTTAAAGCCCTTTTCACTACATTGGCCAACCTATGGCAAAGATGGTTTTGCCCTCTTGGTCAGATTTCATCCTTTCTTGGCACTTCTTCAGAGAGGATCCCTGGGTCCTAAAAGCTGAATCTCTGTTATCAACACCATGTGTGCAAACACTGGTTGATGTGCAGAATCCATCCACTCATGGAATCATAGAATGGCTTGGGTTGGAAGAGACCTTAAGGATCATTTATTTCCAGCCCCCCTGATGCCTTCCACCAGACCAGGCTGCCAAAAGCTCCATCCAACCCAGCATTGAACTTTTTCAATGATGGGAAATTGACAGCTTCCCTGGGCAACCTGTTGCTGTACCTCACCCCTTATAGTAAAGAATTTCCTCCTAATGTCTAATTTAAATCTCCCTGCTTTTAGTGTTAAATCATTCTCTCTGTCCTGCCACTATTTGCCCATGTATGAAGTCGCTCTCCATCTTTGTTATAACCCCCTTTTTAAGTACTGAAAGGTCGCAATGAGCTCTCCCTTTCTCTTCTTCCCAGCTCTCTCAGTCTTTCTTCATATAAGAGTTGTTTCAGCCTTCTGGTCAATTTTGTGTCCCTTCAGTGGACCTGCTCTAACAGATCCACATCTGTTTTGTGCTGAGGCCTCAGACCTGGATGCAGTACTCCTTGAGCCCTTCATCTCTGTAAGATCCAAGGAGACACCACTGGACACGCATGCCCTTAGCCTTCACGTCAGAGCCATATAATATCCATGACCTCTCCTGGCCGTGCCATAGGTGCCAATGTAGAAGAGCAGATGAGCCTTGGTAGTTTCTCCACAATGTCCCAGATCCAAGCCCCTGCCAAACGGCAAACCTCCCTGGTGTCAGGGTGGCACAGGGGCTTCTGTCCCCTACTGCTGCTTCTTGTGCTTCAACCTTCGCTGCCACATGGCTTGTGTGCCACCACCTCTGGCCATGTCACAGAAGTAGGTTTGTCTCCATGGGGACTTCAATAAGGTCCAGAGGACCGCTTTCCTTATTTCTGATGCCACACAGATTTCCACCAGCACCCACCATCTGTGGCGAGGACCCTATCTCCCCAGCCCCAGCCTCTATGAGAGTCCCAGGCAAATAGCAGCCCAGCCTAGAGAATCATGTCCTATCCTCAGGAGCTCAAGCTGAGATGAGAAGATTGAAGTTCATGTTTTTGTGCATCCTTACACGATTACAGACCCCAGTCACTTCATCTATATACACACATCAGAGGGTGTCATTTAAGCAAATAAAGCCCTTTCTTCTACAGACAGGAAGGAAATGTGGGTGGTATTTTGTCCCTAATGTGAAAGTACCAGAGGAACTCAAAAAATTGGGAATATACAATTTATCTAAAAAGAAAAATTTGTTGCATCTTGGAAGAATTACTGTATCAGCTAGCTTCAACTAGCATGTAAAACTGCAGATAGTACTGTGAATCAGTGGTATTTTCTGAGAGATGTGTGTTCTTATTCATGTATGTATATTAAAATGCTTTAATGTTTTGATTAGCCTAATAGAAAATAGAACTTGGAAATAAACTTTTCAAAATATTTCCACAAAACACAGTGTTATTTAAAAACTGTCAGAAAGTGAGTTGGCATTATACTGATTTTTGCAGGAAGGCAAGTACAAGTATTTATTTTGAAGGGGATAGAATAAAGAAGGATCAGAGATACCATTTCATTCTTCTCTGTATTTTACTTCCTTTTAGATTTCTAAGTCTCTCACAAAGCAAATGTCATTTTGAAGATGCAAAACTAAAAAACACTAAAAATCAGCTTTTTTCAAGAATGTCACTATGCTTTACTCCCATTTGCAGAACACATTTGAAAGTATGTGTTCTGAATTTCAATTAAGTACAGTTTTAGGAAGGCAGAAGACCTCATGAGGCAGCTATAGAGCCAGCTCCAAAATAGCACCATGGGATAACCACATTGGTTCCAGTGTCTGATGTTTTTCTGTGATCTCTTCATATTACTTCAACTGTTATTTAACCCTTAGAAACTGACAAAAAAAAGCCCTAGGAAAAAGACTCAGTTCAATAAAATTCTATATTTAGTCTTATTGCTAAAACTGCTGTATAACCATTAGGAGCACTGAGATCCTCAATTTCCAAATCTTTGAATTTTCATGGTGAATGAAGAGAAATATAGTCTAGTCATTAAAAAAGAAGTTTGTATGCCCGTCATCCAAGTTAGAGCTAGTGTCCACTAAAAAGTATTTCCTGTGACCTCATAAGGCTCTGATTATTTTTCAATAAAAAGTGAAGAACAGCAGGATGGCTTCCCATGAGTTACTCTAGAACAATGGATCTCTGCAGCCCAATGTTTTAAAAAGAAATTTCTTAGTGCAATTGATCTGAAACAAACTAACAAACAAACAAACAAAAAAAAAACCAACTTGATAATAAAGTTTTACCAAGAGATTGCACTCTTCTCTTAATACTAAAGACCAAAACTGTTAGCATTTTTGGGCCTACGAGTAAGCAAAGAACTGCTGATCTTCTGTATTAAGCTCTTTTTTATAAGCGATTGAAGAAACAAATACAAATTCTTTAGAAATCCTGGTTGTGTTCTTCACCAGAAAGTGGTAGAGTCTCTTGAGGCTAGATGATAGTGAGTTAAGGTAATCTTGAAGAGCACTGTTTTCCTGTCTCTTGTGCCAGCTGTGTGTGTTGATGCAGAGCTGCCTCTTTAATTCCTTACACTCTTCTAGACTCAGAACTCTGAGAACCAGGAAGTTGGTTGCTATTTCAATAATGCATTTTTAAGCAATACCTCATATTTCTGCAGCACCGGTGCTGTTGCTTCCTCTTAGATAGGACAGAACAGTTAAAAGGCAGAAGAACAGTTGCACCAAGGAATCTGTAGCTATTTCTAACATAGCCTCACACTGCATTTTTCCCAAGAAAACACCATTCTGCTTCCTCAAAGTGCCTTACTACTTCCTTTTTCAAAGTTCCCACACCATTTTACAACACATGTCATTTAAGACCAATCTTTCCCCCATCCATCAAAAGACCCCCAGTCATTCCCAGAGTGTACTTGCTGCTAATAATTCCCTTGGTAATAAGAAGCAGCTGTTAGAGCAGCCCTAGATCCCATCAACAAAATATGCTTTGCTGTATGTTTTTCAATACATACCAAGGTTGTGCTCAGGGAAGACGTGCATATACCCCTAGCCTATGGAGCAGAGTTTCTTTGACCTTGTATCTCAGTCACAGCCTTGTCAAGCCTCTCTAGCTTTCCCACCTAACACGGTGAATGTAACTGGAAGACAAAAAAGATCATTCCCAGAGGCTTCTGCCCACAGCATATGGCTAAGGTAAAACAGCTTGCAACTTAATTTGTTTTTCAAAGGCTTGATATTTCTCAAAGTCAATACATTGCAAGAGCAAGATACATCGCCAGGGAAACTTAATACTGGATTCATTAAGATTTTGTGTTGAATTCTGTCTCAATGGTTAGTATTTATGGACTAGGTGTTAAGTATTTTAGATTTCTTTGTTTTGGTCTTTTGTCTTTGCAACACAAAATATGTAGGCTGAAGTGACATGCGTGTAGAATTGATTCAGCCCAGAGAAGTTACATGTGAGTTAAAAGTACATATTCTCAAGCGACCTGTACATGTAATATAAAGCTTGATGTGAATATTATATTTGGTTTGGTACAGAAACAAAACAAAAATATACGGAAACTTTTGTCATTGCATGTCTGCATTGAAACATACCACAAACATGAGTTGTGTTTGGAAGATGTTCCTAAAGGTAGTATAGTGACATACATTATTAAAACAGGCCTTTTTGATTTCATAAATTGTGTCAAACATATCCCAAAACATGTTTAATTACCAGTGTCAGAAAAGCTTCATATATGCCTGCTCTGCTGATTGACCCAACCTATACTCTTTTTAAAAAATTATAAGACTTGGAGTCAATTCCCTGGAGGGTCCCCAGAGCATTTCCTGGATAATAATGATGCAATAGTTTCCTATCCTATTGATGGTTGTCCCAGAGCACCTCAGAACAAATGCTCCTGTTCCCTGAAAGCTGCTCAAGTACCAGGATGCTGCTATAAATGGTTGAAATGTGATGCAGTTTCCCCTTCAACTTCCTCCAGCTCAGCCTAATGGGGATTAAGAGCCATTAAAGGCTCTTTGCAGCATATGCAGTTGCTATTGATCAGTTATGTTAGCCAATGATCTGATTACAATCGTCTTTTTTTTTTTTTTTTTTTTTCTTTTCCCAGTGCTTTACTGGCAGAAAGAAACATACAAACAACATACAATAAAAGGTAAGGAATGAAGGTGCTGGGCCTCTCTGTGTGTGCTAAGAATTTTAGTTGCTAAAATGAAAGATTGCCTCTGTCTCTGTCCATGAGTAAAAGATTCTACTTGTAATCCAGGAAGCAAGGCTGGAGTGAAAACAGATATATGAGTAGAGCTCAGCTAGCTTGTCTTGCACAGTGGGTTCTACATTCTGCTGAATGATAGCAGAGCTGAAACAAGGTGAGTGTGAGAAATGCCTCTCACTTTCAGTGGTATAAAGTCAGGAAAACATCAGAAAGATAGGCGTGTCGTTTCCTGTCCCCTTGGGTTGGCCAAGTGGTTGCCTCTGCTGAGTCAGCATTCTAACCCCTGTGCTTTTCACAAAGCTATAGAATCACAGAAGCATAGAATATCTTGAGTTGGAAGTGACCTGCAAGGATCATCAAGTCCAATTCCTGGCTCCATGCAGGACCACCCAAAAAATCAGACCATGGGTCTGAAAGCATTGTCCAAATGCTTAATTCCATGATCACAGGCTTGGTGCCATGATCATTTCCCTGTGGAGCCTTTTCAAGTGCCCAACCACCCTCTCAGTAAAGAACCTTTTCCTAATATCCAACCAGAACCTCCTCTGATGCAGTTTCCTGCTGTCGGGTAGGTATAACACCTCTTGAGAAAAGAACCCAGCTGTAATTCTTTGCTGTACTGAACCCAGTTAATTGTGCGCAAATAGGTACTGGACTGAGCCTTGTGAAGGGGGTAGCAGTATATCAGCCCCTACTTAGACTGCCAAAGAATTTCTCAGGAAAGGGTCCAGGGTACCATCAGTAAAATACCAGCACATTACTTATGAAATGCAGCATGGGTGGGTGTCCAGGGCAAAAACATGATCTTAGCCTGACAGTGAAAGGAAATGTAAGGGACAGAATGTGAGTTAAGAAAAGAAGCAGGAGAGGTGTATTCCACTATGACCAATGCAATAATTTGATCTCACTTCCTAAAAAGAGCACAACATGTTTTGTGTTTTTCCTAATTTCATGAAGTGCAACTATCCCAGAGCAGTCTGGAATTCCACAAAAGATTGCTGAACCCTCCATGTCCAGAGAGACCTCCCTCAGAAGACAACGACCTGTTTCAGAAGCATAAACATGAGCAGAATTATGCTTGCTTGACTTTGGAAGTCCCAGCTCTTATTGGCAGCTGAATGACTCCCTAGAGCACTTTGTTGTTTTTAGAACGGACAAAAACTCAGGCAGGGCACAAATAAGCTATCTAGTTCAGCATTACCCTGGGGCAGGAGGCTGCTGCCCTGTTCTAACCTTTGATGATTTGAACACGTTTGTTTGCTCTATGTATGATGTAGAAATTCATAGAACATTTTACTGAGCCTTTATACATCTGAGTCTTGAGTGTTTTTCTTTTTGTGGTAGTTTCCAGCTGAATACTTCAGTTCTAAGAGAAAATGTTTTTGATAACGAAGAGATCACAACGCTCCAAAACCCTGACTCCTGCAGGCAACACTGGAGAACATGTTTCCTATGAAGTGTTCTCAGAGTTCATTAGATCAGATTTCAGATTTTCTTTCTAAAACAAGAGGATTTGGGTTGTGTTTGTGCTGCTGCTGCTGTTCCTGCACCATACAGAGTTCTTGACATGGAGTGGGGAGCATCAGTATCCTTATAGGCTGCTGTTTGGCTAGAGGCATAACTCCTCAAGATAATTTGTTTATTACTCTTAACTTCAGTACAGAAATGAGCTGAGAGTCATCATCATCCCGTCCTGACAGATGCCACTGGCATGGAAATGTGCCTCCAGCAGATGCATGGTGAGAACATTCATATGGAGGGAGCTGTGGTGAGAAACAGGAGGGTCAGAGCAGACTTTGACCATGCTGAGAGAAACTGTGAAAGCTGTTACACAGCATCGATGGGTTCTTGGACAGGGGAGAATACTGTGGGACCTCTGTGTAGAAAAGGAAATAAGTCACTCTGGACTACCAAGTGAACACATGATGAGACACAGGGAGAGTGAGTGGGAGGATGGGATGCTTTCTACTGAGGCTTCCAGCGTAGCTGTAGGAACCAGGACAGTAGCAGTGACACAATACATAAGAGAAGCCTCCAGTAAGTTCTTCCTCCAGGGCTACTAGCAAAGTAGCCCTCCAGTACACCACTAGCAAAAAGTATTCATAAATTATCAAGAAGAGCTCCTTTCCAGTGAATTGTTAGGACTTCTACCTGCTTTTCCATCTTCATAACCTTGAATTCAGTCACTCTGGATATATGCATCTCTGGATTTTACATTTAGAGCTGTAATGCAATCTTGCCATACCGACTTGCTTTACTTTGTGCACTTCGGTCTTATGCAGGGCTGTCTTCTCTCCAGCAAAGTTGATCAAGAAACTGGGTGCGATGGAACTGCTGACAGCAGCTACTTGCTATAAAAAGCTAATAGTACTTTGTGGACCATGAGAGGAATGACAGAAATACAACTTAAATTCTGGACTGTTTACAATCTACTTTGATGAAATAGTGCCCTGACACTGGAACAGTGAGATCAGTTTCTCCGCGTTGCAGCCATTGTTCACAACAGTGGTAGGTCAGAATTTTCTGCGTCAGTCAATTATTTTACCTGTGACTTTGAAAATGCTGCCAGCTCTTCGATATTGAAAATCTTATGATTTTACTGACAGAATATTTTTGACTAATCTTTTAATAGTGCCTGGCAGTACCCCTGTGCTGTTTTACTGTCTTGTCTTCAAATACTTGGCTTAGAATGGATGACACTTTTCATGGTTTTATATGGAAATGTGGTCTAAGTTGAAGCTGCCTGCCATTTCTTCAGAGAGGTCACCTCTAGTTTAGGTAGCTACCTGCTCCACTTATTTCTTTCATATGCAGAGAGTTAAAAAATAAAATGGGCTGGACAGCGAGTGTGGAGTATGCAGAACTGAAGCAGGAAGGAGAAGAAAGGAGAGAAGTATTCCTAAAGATGTAAATTTTAATAAATTTGCTGATAAAAATAGAGAAAACAAAACTTTGCATAAAACACAGTTTGAGTAATTCCTTTGGAATCCAGTTATTTAGATTTTGACTATGTTACTTCTGCCAAAGATGATGAAAAATGTGTGTGCGTGTATGTAATATATATATATAATGTATATATTTATATATAACATATGTCTGTTCTACAAGTCTGTAATTCCTGTCTTAACTTTATACTGTCAGGTTCACAGTTCCCCAGATCTCTTATGCTCCTGAGGTATCAAAAAATTTAGGTGGTTAAGTCTTCAAACTTTTAGGAAGTTGGAATATAAATACTTGAGTTTACCCTAGGTGAAGCATCTGGGACAGTTATGTCTCATCTAATGCTTAATGGCCCAATTGCTTGGTAGACCCATTCATAATTCATCAGACATCTGATTAAACGTAGCTTAGTCTGACTCATGTGGTAGTGTTGAGGCTAAATTAAAGGCAAAACATTATACTTGCACAACTTGCCTATATATGATAAGCATGTAGAATGAACTCTCTCCTGCTGATTAAAATATATGAATCATTTTATATGGTCCTATATTCCAAATAATACAGATTCCCTTTTTCTCTGGGATAGCAGAAATTTCTGTTTACTTTGATAATTGTTTCCTCTTTTTCTTTCTTTTTATCTTTTTTTTTTTTTTTTCTTTTTCTTTCTTTCTTTATTTGGAAACAAGACAGGCTTACACCTTAAATATCCATATCTATTGCATATGTAGCACACCTCACACAAGACCAAGACTGGGCATATAAGGATCCCCTGGGCAGGTGATAAACTCACTATCTGTTTCTTAATATTATGCAAAATACTTCTGTTATGCGGAAGAACTGCATTCTACCAGTATTCTTTATTTCTTTTCATGTTGTAAAGTTCAGTACTATGTATTATTTCAGTTTCTATATCATTTTATTTCAGCTTTTAGAATATATGTCAAGAGAATTTAAGTATAGTACAGTGTTACCATTTACCATAATGATGATCTCTATTTAATAACATAACACAGGAAGAATCTTACCCCGTATATATGTCTTGAAAAGTCATAGGAAATAGGGTCTCTGACAAAATATTGGAGCAAAACAGCCACTAATCTCAGCTTCAGAAAGAGAAAATGAAGAGCAATTCTGGCAATAACAGTATGAGCATTTAATTACTAAGCATAGTGTTAAAAGAAAATGTAATATATTTATATAACCTCACAAGAACAATAAAACAGTAAATAATTAAAAGCATGCATTTGTAAGGAAATATATCTTACAGATAAATGTGATGTCCTGCTCATAAAAGGTTAAAGGTTGGATATGTTGAGGGAACTCATTGTATGTTAATATGGAGCCATCAGATGCAGCCCTATAGTTAAGTATGAATTTTGCACTAAAAACAGGAAATCAACTTTGTATTGTTTGAAAATTATTAGGTATTTTTCCTTTTTGAGTACAAAGTACTATTTCTGAGAATTCCCAAGCAGATTTACTAATTAGAGTTAAAGAATCCTTTTAAAATTCCCTTTAAGGAAAGATATATCAAATCTTTTTTTGTTGTCCTAAGGGATCTTGATAAAACAGACTTTTCAAATTCTCCATAGAATTAAAAGTCACTGGCATATTATGCATATGCTATATTTGAAGATTTCTTTAGGAGCAGTGATCTTTCTATATTCATAAATCATTTTCTCCTACAGTAAGGCTAACACATAAAATATTCAGAAAAGCTAGCAAGAAATTACTGTCTTTCAAATGACAGCCATCTCCCATTGTTGATAGGCATATGGACAGAGTCTGACCCAAGCAGAGGTGAGCATATCCACCAGTTTCAGACAGCCTAGCAAATCCTAACCAAGGGCAATTTGGTTTCATTCTCATTGTATATGCTAGCGAGAAGCAGGCATACTCGTTAACGCTGCCATCAGTGGGTCATGAAACATATCATTTTACAACCATTATTAGAGATCATACCAGTCTATTAAGACTCAGATGATGAAGTTAGACTTCCCTATTACTCTGTCTTGAGCTAAAGCCAAGAATTTTTCAGGCTAAGGGTTGAGAAAACAACAAGGAATGGAAGGAGGTAGATAAGAGCTGGGGGCAGGGAAAGAGAGAGATGGAAAGACAGAGAGCTGTATACAATCCATATATTGATGGATTTGCAGCACAAATGCTTCAGTCATCCTTAGCAGTTTGACATGAACATTTGCTGGGGAATTAATGAATGGAGCGAGAACTGAGAAGAAAGTTCTTTTGGGGAGGAGCACTAGTGAGTTAGCCTCATCCTCTGATGAGGGGAAGGGGGATTGGGCTGTGTATTTCCACTACTCACTGAATGCCTGTAGCTGTAGCAGAAAGCATATGTGGATCCAGACTCAGTAAAGGGGGAAGAATGGGAAAACCGGCATTTTTGTCATTTTAAAGCAGAGCTCTGTTTCATGTGTGTTTCGTCTCCCTTTCAGTAGCTTTTCAAGGGCATTTGTAAAACAATGATTTGATCATGGAAAACAAATTCTGGATGGCTAGATAAAAAAAAAATATATATGTTTGATTCAATGGCAAGAATACTTATTTAACAGTGCCTGGCTTTAGAAGAGGACACTCTCCAGTGAGATAACAGAAAAGACATCACATGACATTGGCATCTGACTCTGCAAAGAACCATCACAATAAATTTGGAGAAGAAATCCATAATCTGAAATGTACTTGTATAACATATACTACCTTATATAATAGTGGAAAGGATCGTAAACATTTGATGATTGCTAATACACTGTCAGGAGGAAAAAAAAAAAAAAAAAAAAGAGTATTAATTGTACTCACTTCTGGAACAGTTAGTCTTGTAATTTCAGTTTTTACCTTCCACATTTTCCACAGAAGTGTTAATCTTTTGAGCCTCCTAGCCAGAGTCTCTGGAAGGCTAGCTTCCCGCTGCTGCACTCCCCTCTTTGTGTGGAAAAAAAAAAAAAAAAAAAAAAAAACAACAAAAAGTGATTTGCTTTTTGTATGCTATTTATAGAGAGCTTCTCCACAGAGATGGCATCCCCTCCCCCCGACAGCTCCGAGCATCCTCGTACTGCAGTACCCGCCACCTGATGTCCTATTTTCTCATTGGCTCTAGCTGTACCCAAACCCTGTGACTCCTCTGAGCTCACACCCAGCTGTACCAGATCCGAGTCTCCTGCAGCGAGGCATAATCTTCACTTTCACTTCTGTCATTTGTCCCTAATATGCCAAAGCATCTGAACAAGTGCTCGTATTCATTCCCAGAGCCCCCCATCCTAGGTTCAGCCTGGAGGTCACTATGGGAATAAATGTGCTCCTCGGCTCTCCAAGGTGGTAAGCAGCTCTGTTACGGGATCTCCGCTCCTTGCAGGAGGACTGTAACCCATATCATCACATCTGAAACAGAGATTTTATATTCAGATGACCTTCTATTTCTGGAGATTGTAAATACTGTTGCTCCCTACATCTGCTGTTTAAGTAAAAGTCAGGGGACCGATTAACTTTCTCAATGGGATTTCCCTGTGAGGATAAAGCCAGGTGACTGTGACAAGGTCACTAAGAAAAGCAGTCTTGTGATTTTAAGCTTGACAGAAATCTGGCAGGAAGCACAGATGAGAGAAATGTCACACTTAGGCAATGATAACCTTAAATATCAGAGACTGAGCTCAGAAATGCTTTTTTTCCTTTTTTTTTTTTTTTTTCTTTTTTTTTTTTCGGCCCATCAGAAGGGTTCATGAAATATGTCTGTTTGTTCATTCCTCCAGGAGACCCTCTCTGTTCTTACATCTCAGTGTGTTATGATAAATAATGCATTGCCTTCCCAATAGCCTTGATAAAACTGCTTCCTTAACCATATGAGGAGTACATTTCAAAAAGAGAACAAGCAGAGCACAGAGATGGAAATTAACCCCAGGACCGCCAGCCTCCATTAGCAATAATGGTGTCTGACAATTCCGGGGTTAAATGAGAAGTAGGTGCCTTTTTACTGAGTTCTGCTCTTTGTTCTTGCTTTAGTGTGTGTCATTGTGGAGACTGTCATGTAAGGTTAATGACAGCCTCTCATTACCCTTGTCAAATATGTAATAATGTGGCCCAACAACAGGGCTGAATGGCTCCTGCTTGTCAGACCCCTATGTTTTGCCTAGCAGATGGTCACTGTGTTTGGAGAGGCCCTCAGATCCATCAGTGCTATCCTGAACACGTGTGTGAGGGCGGCATTTTTCCCTGATGGGACAGCTCGTGGATGGAATACTAATTGGGCACAGCAAGACAACTGAGGATTTATTTATTTTTATTCCTGGTAGAAATATGTTGTGTTCCAGGGAGAGGAGGGGGAGGGAGGGAGAGGCAATCCCCCACTTTCACTGCCAACCCTGTTCTTATTGTCTGACTCCTTACACTATCAAAATCTCCACTTGTTATACCTTATGCTGAAAGTCTGGGCTCCTCAGCTACAGTGTTAATGGACACAGAAATTCAGACTTTAACCAACTTTTGATTCTACATTTGAAAAATCTGACTTCTATTCCCCCATTTATTAAAAAAAAAAAAAAAAAAAAAGTGATGGAGATATTGCTTATACATTCTAAGTTTTGGAGAGCATCATGTTAACTTATCCCCTTGATATTACCTCCCTTACCTCCCTAGTTATTAGGGTTAAATATTTATGTTGTGGTAGCTGATCCTCCTGTGTTAGGTAGTGTGCCAACAGAAAATACCTGTTCCTACTCAAGAGAACATAACCCCCTTTAGCATTAGGTTGGTGATCTGAAAGACAGTGGTTTGTATTTTCAGAGATCTCAGTAACCTGCTCTGAAAGTTGGTATTTGACTGTGTAGCCACACCTATTAAACAGAGAGCCCTTTGCAACAGGACCTTACACTACTTGAAGGCTTGGGCTGGGGCTGCCTCAGTCAGGTAGAGAGTTTTAGGTTTTTATTTATTTTCCTTTCTTTTAAAAACATTTTATCTTTTTATTGTTCAAAATGCAATCTTTGAGTGCTAAGCTAGTGCAAAGTGATGTAATATGTTCCCCCATTGGGAAACTTTGCACTAATAGAACTTCAATTTATTTATTTATTTATTTATTTTGAAAATGCATAATATGAGCAGCCTGCACAGCCATAAAATCATGTTTTATCTGATGTGGTTAGGTACAATTCATCTACATCAGGGAGTGGGATTGATGTGACTAAAATTAGGGTAGTTATAATGGTGCAAACGTTCTTAATGTAGACTATACCTCAGTCTGCAGAACATGAAAAATTTGTTCTAAAAAGAATAATCAGCCCTATTTGTTTCAGAGGGATGTTAACATTGAAACTTAAATATAGCAGTGTAGAAATCAACATGGTTAACTACTTCACTACTAAGCTTTATGATGGAAATAATTCCTATCACAAAGAGCTTTTTTATTTTAGTAAGAATTAGATTCAAATAATGTAACATAAATTAAGAGTGGGAAAGGGCACTGGTTGCCTTATTCCATTTCAGATTAAAATTATTAAAACTACTGATTGTTAACTGCAGTGAAACTGCCCTGGTGTTCCTGTCACCCCCATCAGAACAGTTCAGAATCACAGGTTTTAGCAGCAGCAGGTCAGGTTGTCAGAGTTCCTATAATCAATCCTGTTACAGGCTAAGAAGAAAAGCTGAGCATCAGGAAAAATAAATTTTTAGTCTTTTCCAGTGGAAAGACAAGGAAAACTTGCATGGAAAATCATAATCACCTCAGGAGTGTAAGGAAAACAAAGCATAAAAGCTATCCCTATGAATGCCCACAGGTCATTTTAGGAGATTCCCTCTCCCAACTCTTTCAAATATCATTGATTTTTTTTTTTTTTTTGAGTAAAATGATCATCTTTAAATGATTAAATTAAAGGCCAGATCTCCACTTCTCCTGCAGTGGAGGAGCACATACAGCTTAGATACCTCATTTTTGAGGCTGTGAGTGTGCAGCTGAGAGAGTGAGAGGCACTTTTCCCACTGCCAGTCTGGCAGCAGTCTTCTAAAAAATTCTGCAGTCAGCAGCCTTTGCTATTTTTTTTTAAAGACAATTACTCTGAATATTACTCAAGTTGGCATAGTTCCCTTTTCTCTCTATTGAGTCTCTCTTACTGAAAAAGCAAAGAAATGGGACATTTGTTGTAAATGGCTAGTTCTCTAGATACTTGCTCCTTGATACTGGTGTTGTTCCTGACAGAAAGGAATCTAAGAATAGAAGAAAAGAAATCATGGGAAGTTACTGGAGCTTCCTAAGGGAAAACAAATGAGAAATAGAAAGGATGCAGCATTTGAGTCAGCTTTCCACCATGCCCACACATGATGATGAGGCATTATGTCTTAGGAGATTGTGACAGCAGAAAAAATAGTTGTAACCATAAAGTACATCTACTTTGTTAAGAAGGCTGGTGAAACACAAAGTTGTAGGCCAAAGCTGCTTATTAGTATAGGTGAAGACAATAAAGGATCAAAATTATGTAAATAAAGAAGGCAATTAAAACTAGTGACATCCTCAACAAGTATCTCTGAAATTAGCAGACTTACAATAAAGTCATCAGCCATCTCTGCTGGCTTTCTCAGTTTCATTTGGGAACACAAAGCAACATCAGTGTGGAATTTAAAACTCTATTTATTTTTTTATTTTTATTTTTTTTATAAACCCTTTTCTAATGTGCAAGCTTACTGATTAAATTTGTATTTATTTTTTTTCTACAGTTACTTTGCTAATGTGGTGTAGTTCATGACTTTACAAAATACTGAGAGAATGACAGAACTCCCTTGTAACCCATATTTAAGATGAAAACTCCCCGACTTAGAGGAAAGAAAGCAAATCTGGCAACACACAGATCTTTTTGGCTAACCAGGAAGAGTGGTGAATCTGACAGTACGTTAAGAAAAGGCTGGTAGAGTAGCCTGATATTCTTGCCATTAAAAATTAGTGAAAACTGAAGTTCAAAGACACAAAGCAGAGTATGGGAGAATACAGTGAGAAAGCCAAGTGGCACGGGTTGTAGAAATAAAGTGTAGAGGAAAGACAGTAGCTCCAAATCAGTTAAGACTACAATCCAGGCTGAAAGATAGAGATGGAGGCAGTGTCTGTTGTGGTCATTCCCTCGCATAGTGAGAGTGGGCCCAAAACAACTTCAGAGATGACGAAAAGACCAACTTCAGTATTGAGAGGCACAGTTGATGACTACAAGGCAATTAAAATGAATCGGCTGAATTTGTTTATTTGAAGGTAGTATGAGTGAAAGCTCTCCTGTTTAGGAATTCAGGTAATGCTTGCATCTGCCTAGGGAAGGTGGGGGAATTGATTTGACTGATAGAATATATTATAGCTTACTGTTTCAAGAGTATTGATATGCTGAAGCAGAGATATATAACCTGGAGCTACACAGATCTTTTTTTTTTTTTTTTTTTTTTTTTTTTTTTCCTAAACTGCCTGTCTTCTGAACATGATATGAGAAAGGTATCAAGTTATTTGAGTGTCAATAAACCAGACTACATATTTATGGGTAGTGAGCAAAACATGTTTTTCAGTGTTAGCTCCCTGAACCCTTATAAAGCCCAATTCTTGTAGCATTACTATACTTTACAATTCTATGACAGATTGTGACAAACACAGAATAACAATGCCACAGCTGTCAGCTTAAGCCTAGGAGGGCAGTGAAAACCTGCAGCTGTGAGGGATACAGAAGGTCTTGGGGCAGCTATTTGGTTGGGTAGACAAAGTTGAAGATAGGGTGTGAATAATGACATTTGGGTCAACTCATTAAATGTTGTATTTGGGTTAGGAGGCATCACTTGACAGCATTTGATATACAGATCTTTGTGTCTTCTTCAGTGAACTCTAATGGTGAAATCTTAAAATTCTGCTACTTTGTAGATGTCAGAATCTGGACAATACTGTTGTGGTTGTACAAATCTAGATACAATGCAGGACGACAATGAAAAATGAATAAATCCAAATACAGGTCAAAGACAGTATCTTCTCTTAAAAACTGAGGTAATTAGAAATTGGAGTAATTTCTTATACTTGAATTATTGAACTGAACAACACTTGGAATAAAGGCATAAGTCCATGGAGATATGTAAAATGTACTTTTCCCAAACTCTAAGGAGTTGGGATTGGCTTGGACTGTGTGTACTACATAGCTCCCATTCCCTGACTTTTTTGTGTAGTCAAGGAGAGAAGATGGTATAACATTTACTATATTTAAATAGAGCGTTACAACTTTCTCTCTCCATTTACAGTATTTTGAGAGAGCTTAGCAGCTCTGGATATCTGGGTAGTCTCAATAACTGAACTTAGAAACCATAGCAGGCATGCAAGTTTACTTTGAATATTAGTAGTCTGAATATGGTCCCTGGAAGGGCTATGCTTTAGGTACAAGCCAGCTTGGGGAAATATTATAATGAACATCATTCTTCACAAACACAAAACAAAAACAAAAGAAACAAACAAACTATTAATTTCTAGCAGATTTCTTATTTATAGTTTACTTAGGGCTAGTATTTTCACTTGAAAATCAACCTATATTCACTGTGTATTTTAGATTCAGTAGAGTAGATGGACCATTGCATTAAATGTCAGAATCTTCAACACATTGAACAGCAATGAGCTAAAGATTTGACTTTCTTAATTGAAGGTTTCTATTTCTCACAATGTTACAAAGTTTGAAATTTTTTCTCCTAATGACTTGACTCTTTGTGAAAACACTGAATAACACAAAGAACTGGGCCTTATCATATTTAACTGCTATCAAAAGCAAAGAGAAACATGCCTTAGTTTTGTGTGGACAGACAGGACAGCTCTGTCTGTTCCCAGTCATTTTGATATGGCCCTCTAGCTCTTTAAAACCACAGAGAAAAACTTTTCCTAGATAACTAAAACTTAAACTTTAAAAAATGAAAAGTTTTCTTTGCTTTTTAACTGTCACTTAATTATGACAGTGAAAAGCAAAGTGATTTGAAAAGGTACAGAACACTTCTTTTTCAAGAAATTGGCAAATTTAAGACTCTCCTGTGTAGTAGCACAGGGAAAAGTGAAAGCTAACTTTTCTATTTGGAATGACCATGATTTAATTGGCTCCTACTGATCCTTTATTAATTAAAAAAAATATATTGTAGGCTCTTCGAAGCCTGCATTTGCTTCCCGTTTAAAAACACACTTGTCAATCTTGCCCTCCTGCTGCAATATCAGGAAGTGAGTTTATGGATTTTAAGGATTCAGTAAAATATCTGTGCTTCATGCCTCCAGTGTTTATCCTAGGAATGGAAAGGTAGCTGGGAGCTGTTTCCCAGCTCACACATGACTTTTCAAACAATGCAGTAGATAGAGCTGAAGGCTTCTCCATGGCCAGTTCTTGAACATCAACCCCAGGTTTTGTTTATATAACTTGGAATGATTTCACTGGCAAGAACTTAAAGGGAAAATAATAATAATTATTATTATCAATTATTAATAATAATTAATATACTACTACTACTACTACTACTACTACTACTACTACTACTAATATCTCTGCGGTTCCTAATGAGACCCAATTAAACACAAAATTCAAATGCATGGTTCAATTTCCTTGTGTGACCTTTGTGTCAGGCTACTGCAAATGGTCACGGTCCCCAGGAAAAATGACAGCCTGCAGAAAGTGGCTGAACAAAAGAACCACATCTGTCTCCTGTTGGTAGGAAGAAGGCATGCAGCTCATCCCCAGCTGACGGTCTTAATGGTGCACCACAGTTTGTCTCAGAGGAAGACAGGAGAAACATAAACAGGCCTGACTTCCTCTCTGAATTGCTTCCTGAGTCAGGATGCCCTCTCCTCTGGGAGGAGCTCTGACATGGCTAGATGCCAACGAGCCCATTTGGCTTGCACAGTGATTTCAGTACTTAAGTAATAGGGTAATAACAGTGGGGACTTTTCCATTTTGATTTCTTTAATATTCTTTTGAGTTTCCAAAAAAATCTGAAGCCTGCTGTCATTTTCTTTTTTTCAGGAAAATATAGATAAACAAGATATATATCTGAACAGACAGGTTTTACTTGAATTCCCCTGCTACTTATAAATTTGATTAGGAAAAAAGAAAAGTGCTGAACAAATATTTTAGAAATCTGCCAGCTGATTAAATCACACTTTCTCCCTATCTTCCTGGCATATGAGGTCGGCTTGGGCATCATTTTAAATCTTATAGTTCAGATTATGATCTTTACAATGACATTAAGCTTGCTTTGATGTTTCATGTGAGTACCAGACAAAAGCCCAGGAATTAAATCATTGCTCACATTGCAGCATCATAATAACATAGCTTCAGACTCCAACCAAAAGATAGCAAATGAATCTATTCCAGAAATGTTCATGCTTCTCCACTGAATCATGTCACTAGTTCTGCTAGAAACAAAATAAAAGTGCTTAAAATCTCAAACTAGATTTTTGACAGGACCAGGAAGAGTATCTGAGCTTTGCTTTTCTTAAGAGTTTCTGGCACTGCCCTAACTGTCTGCTTTGAGATACATGGATAGTCTTTAATGTCAGAAGCTGGAATTGTATCTTTATTTATTTTTTTGTTTGTTTGTTTGTTTGTTTGGTGTTTTTGTAAGTTTGTGCTATTCTAGAGCCCAGTAGGAGCAAACTCTGGGTATGTAAACCATTAGCATTCCTGCTTTTCTCATTAAACATTTTCCCATTGCAGAGTTTTATTTGGTCTCGTGGAAGGTAGCTGCTGGGTGAAGCCATGGTGTTCACTGGGTCTGGTAAAGTGGAGAACAAAATGAAATTGCTAAGGTGTACTAAGTTGCTGCCTATCTGCTAAGCTATGGTAATTTTCCATTCTTGGTCTGTTTCAATTGTGAGATAATATGGCTTAGCATTAACCTCTTTCAATTAACTTTAAATTGAAAGGCTTAAATTAAGCCACATCACTTTACACCTGGATGGGCTAACAGCATGCCCACAGTCACCTGCCAGTGATTACAATAGCTCAGCTAACAAACAATAGCCTGGTAAACTCCTCTGATACAGCATCCTACGTGGAGCTAGTGAGAAGGACAAGGCATGTGGGTGAATCACTGTTAGCAGCTCCTGCTGCTGAGCTTCCAGGGAGCAGCCTTCTGAACTGGCTGTAGGGTTACCAAGGCCTGAATTACCTAGTCACTGACCATCTCAGTAGCAGCCCAGAAAATCATCAGGGACTGGCTAAATTCATCTGAGATGAGAGATGCAACTGTTCTCAGCTGTATAAGCAAACTAAAGCTTTTTAAGGTCCTTTATGGAGACCCCCAAAGGACCCGTAATTGTTTGTAGCTGCTTCTTGGGGTTTAACCCAGCAGGGAGTTCAGTGCCACTAAGCTGCTCACTTGTTCTCCACGGGTGGGATGGGGGAGAGAATCAAAGAGGTAAAAGTGCGAGAACTCATGGGTTGAGATAAGAACAGCTCACTAGGCAAAGCAAAAGCTTCACATGCAAGTGAAGCCAAACCAGGAATCCATTCGCTACTTTCCATCAGCAGGCAGGTATTCAGCCACATCCAGGAGCGCAGGGCTAAGCATGCATAACAGTTTCTTGGAAGGACAAACACCATCACTCCAAACATCCCCCCCTTCTTCCTGCTTTACCCCAGCTTTTATTGCTGATCATGATGCCACATGGTATGAGATGTCCCTTTCATCATTGAGGTCAGTTGCCCTGGCTGTGTCCCCTCCCAGCTCCTGGTGCACTCCCAGTTTCCTCGCTGGCAGCACATCATAAGAAGCTGGAAAGTCCTTGGCTCTGTGTGAGCACTACTCTGCAACAACTAAAACATTAGTGTGTTATGAACACAATTTTCATCAAAAATCCAAAATACAGCATCATGAAGAAAATTAAGTATATTTCTGCCAAAACCATGACACTATTCTAATCAGACTTCTCTGGAGATTGCAAAGTGTTACAGTTCAGGTTTTCTGTTTTTCTCCCCCTAAAGATAAATTTATATGAAGTCTCATGCTTGTGTATCATTGATTGCAAGTTGATGAAACTGGTTGAATATAATCTGTAAATGACATCTGTAAAAATTTCTCTCTCTCTCTCTTTTTTTTTTTTTTTCCTTTAAATATATTTTCCTATCATTTTGAAAGGCTCTACTTATTGATTCATATCTTCAGTGGAAGAAATTGCTGTGGATGGGGTGAAGAATAGAACAAAACTGGTAAGAGAGCAGAAGGAATATAAGAAAATCAGGAGAGGAAAGAGGGAGACACATTAGGGAATCAGGATGCTTCAAGAGAGAACTCTAAGGGAGAAGCAAATAACTAGCTGTAAAATGTGAGGTTAGTTCAGAGGAAAAAAAAAAGAAAAAGAAGAAAAGTATTATTTTCCACTGAGTTAGTAATAAAGAAGGCTTTCTTTGAAGAGTTTTTGCTGTTGACCACCGGATTATGCTTTGAGTATGACTTCAGTCCTGGTTGAAGTAAAGTATACAGTGATAAAATCTCTCATAAGTGGTTAAATCTTTGAGAAAACAATTGATGCCAGAGTTTGGTGCCTTTAAGTAGCAGAAATAAAAATAACCCAAACCTGTGTGAAACCAACCTATAGTTCCTATATACTTGTCCATAGAAAGAGAGACTTAATTTTGAGTCACAAAATAAAACTGCTCTAAGCTATGCTGTTTGTAAGTATAAGCTTGTGTTTCAGCTGGTGTAAATACAGTCTACCCTGCCAGTTGGTTATGGTCCCTGTAGTACCTTGTGCAAGGTAACCCACAGAAATGCCTTAACAAATGACAACCAGGGGAGGGCAGTGGGACTCAAAAACTCTGGTGTGCACATTGCTATGTGGTGTGCTGCAGTTTGCTGGCTGCCTGCTTGATAACTGGCAGGGAACCCAACTCAAAATTGACAAGATTCATGTCTTCTGCAATGCTTGGACAGCAGGGTCCTGTCCGTTCCTTTCCCTGCCAAACAGCCTGGCAAAGAGAGCAGAGTGCAGATGGAATGGCATAGCTCACCTGGACGCTTGAGTCTCTTGTATCTGCAGTCTTACTGAACTCTATTTGTCTTTTTGCTGGTATTTTCCCAAACTGAAAGCTGGAACTTAAAGCACTGCAGCCTTCTCTTAAGTCTCCTTGTGAGTATAAAGTAAAGAAGGGTCACTTTGCAAGTGACAAATATCACTTTGCAAGTGACAAATGAATGTTATAGAAATTGATATAAGCATTCTCACATTAATAGCTTTAATTTATCCCACTGCTGTGTAAGAAAAAAAAATATCCAATTTATTTACTAGAAATTAGTGTAAACAGTTTGCAGCATCATATATTTATAGATATCCTTTAGATGTTACTCTTTTTTCACTGTTTCTTACTTCCATGTCTGGCCATGTTTGTTGCCATAAAATTACAGATGTATCAAAGAGAGAAGCAAAGTTAGAGTCAGAAAGGAACTGGCACTGGGTAGTTCAGGGAATTGGCAAAGCGATTGAGAGCCTTGGTCTGTTCAAACCTTGCCGATGGGAACTGTACAAACAGCTAAAGTGGATAAATGGTGCATGCTCCTCATGAAGAATGCTGGAATACGAGATGTTTTCTGAGGGAGAGCTGGAAGCAAGAATAAAGGGCAGGTTTATGGAAATAAAGGAAAGAAAGAAGTGGTATATAGTGAGATCACCAAAGATGATACAAAGAAACCATTGCTGTCTTTCCTAGGTTGCCTTTGTCTCATCTTCAGTGAACAAAAGATTTTTTAACACAGAAATGCTATTATAAATGTCCATTTTCTCAAAATAAATACAATTATTCACAGCTATGGGTGCGTTAAGGGTTAAATACAAATAGTTTCTATGGATCACTAGAAGGTGAGAGTGTCCAGAGTCATTTATCCAAAACCTTTTGTGAGCTATAAAGTTGTAGTTTTGTTTAAACAGAGAATACAGGCAGTTACTCTTTCTAAGCTTCAAGGTAACTTCAGCTTGTATTTGCTGTAAGCTCTGATTCAGATCTGTCTTTTGTGATTGTATTTCATTTGTCCTTTTCCTGAGTATCTTGGCGTGTTGATAATTTGAATCATAGGCTTCATGACATTTGTATTGTAGCCATGTAAGGCAAGGAATTTAGAACCTGTAATTATCAATATTGTGACTTATTTTAGTGTTTTAGAGACATCCACCTTCCAGAGGTTAAAGCAGAAAAAGAAAATGACATTGCTTTGTAATGTATATTGATCACAAGTATGTAATAACATCTCTGGCTCTGAGGACATCACTGCTTACAGTCAAAACCACAGTTTGCTTTTAGCTTTATCCAAATAGGCCATTAAGCTGGCAGGTGAATTGGTTGTTGCCCTTCTTTTTCCTCCTCAGCTCCTCAATGCAGTATATTAACTGCAGGAGCATGTTAAAGCGATGTTGATTTCAATCTAAACCAGTAAAAGCAGCAGGGAAAAATTGCCAGCTTGATATCTTCTCACCTTTGCTGACTGGAAGGCTCCTCAAAGTTTGAGGAGATTGGAAATACAAATTATCGAGTCTGAGAAAATAAATAAATAAATAAAGCATTCCTAGAACAGGCATCGCTCCTCTAGTTTAAAATCAGCTCTGCTTTCCTTGTGCCAGTTTCTGAGGGAAATAAAAAGTATGCAGTAGAGCACAAATGCGCCCTGAGATTTTTAAGGAGAATGCGCTCTGACCTTTAAGGAACAAATGCAGTGTTGAGGACCCGACCCACCAGCAGGCAATTACGAAGTGTCCGAGTCCGTGGGGAATTCAGCTGTAGTTTCCTGCCTGCTCCTCTCGTCTTGGAAGCAGCCATATTATGCAGCATGACCCTGACAGGGAAAGCTGGAGGGAGGTGTGCAGGGGCTGAGCTGAACTGCTGCTGCTCTGGTGGCACAAAGAAGAAATCTGCAGCTCTGTTGCTGCCTGTACACGGTGCTTTGTCTCTGTGGTTAGCAAGGGACATTTTCTCCTGTGCTTCTCGTCACGTTCCCTCAATCTCTGGTACAATGAGTTCAGTGATGCTTTGACTCTTGCTGGATTTCACTGCCACATTT
Organism: Netta rufina; assembly: GCF_964035555.1. Classification (NCBI taxonomy): domain Eukaryota; kingdom Metazoa; phylum Chordata; class Aves; order Anseriformes; family Anatidae; genus Netta; species Netta rufina. The sequence goes on from NC_140124.1 coordinate 121,969,353, forward strand.
GTGACTTATCTTTGTGAGGCTGGTTATGCTGTTGGCCTGAGAGAAGTGAAGGCACCAGCATGCTCATGTCACCATGTTGTGCATGGAGGAGGAGGGCAACTGAGCAGCACTGTAACCCATTGCGAGCAGGTAGAGATATGGCAGGGGTCAGGACCACCTTAGAAGGAGGTGTGGGAAGGCTGCTTTGAGGACCTTTCTGCTTATATCTGGCAGGGGCCAGTGATGTATCTTTCCCTGTCCTTGCCCCAGTTCTTGGCACCCTGCTGGTACTGTCTGAGTTTAAGAGTCATGACTGCTGAAGCGTGTAAGCCTAAGGTGAGATCTGAGCACACATCTCATCCAGGTGACCTAATCTAATCTTTCTTTGTTCAACATCACTTTTTTTTTTTTTTTTTTTTTTGGGGGGGGGAGGGGGAGGGGACATCTTTTTCTTTTTTCTTCTTTTTCTTCACTTTATCCTGGGATGAATACAACCTTGTAACATATTTATCATTTTTCCACAAGATAAAATAACTTTATCAATTAAACACAAAGGCTAACAATTTCAGAATAAGCATAGCATCTTCCTCTGTAATGTGTCCTCCAAGTACTTTTTAAAAGGATTTTTCTTCTGCAAGACAAGTCTCAGATTGTATGAGGTGTTTGTGTTAATTTTATTTTTATGCTTCATTTTTGTCCTTGTAAGACTGGAGATATCAAACTCTATTTCCTTTAATGTCATTGTTATTGCATTTCTTTGGCAGTCACACCCACACCATATCCATCCAAACTTGTTACCTGTGCCACTCTGGGGAGGAGAAAAAAAAAAGGGTGGAAAAAGATGGGAAGGGATTTAACAAGGACAGCTGTAATTTTCCTAACAGAGTAAAAAGCAGCCAACTGGAAGCCCTTTCTCAGTAGACACTGATGAGACACCAGAATACTCACTCCTCAGGTGAACACAGCAATCGCATCCCTTGCTAGCACTACAGCATGTCAGTGCAGTAGAAGATGGTAAGCTGTAGGCTGCCAGCCTCCTCTATTTATAGCATCAAGAGCTTCGGGGTGTGAGGCAAGCTGTTTTTAACACAGTGGCATTTTCTTGTTTAATCATGGAGTAATATCATTTTTAGAAAGTCATTACTTCTGCCCAAGAGAATTAAAGAATTATGCTTCTTTACCCAATTAAATAAGAAGTGCCTGTGAAATAAAAAATAACAATTAAAAAAAACACATACTTTTTCAAAACTGGTTTAAAGGTCATTGTGTTGTCTGGCAAATATAGAAAAGTAAATCAATTAACAGCATGCAAAAGAAAAAGGTAAAATGCAATGAGGCATATCAGTTGAGCTCCTGTTCTCTCTTTCCCATTTTGGCCCCATCCATTGCAATGCTGAGTAGAGAATGGAGATTCAATGCACAAGAAGATTAACAGAATCCTGCTTGGTCTGAAGCTGTGTTTGCATAACTTGATAAACAAATGAACCAACTAATTTTTTATTGCAGCTTTATTTACAGTTCACAAGGACCTTTTTGTTTTCTATGTTTCTCCTCAGCATTTTCTTGTGCAGTTATATCAAAAAATGTAACCTGAAGTTATATCCAAATACTGAAGTAGATGTATTCCAGGGTCTTGTCTTTTTGCAATAGGATTTAAATAATTCCCATTGAGTCACATGGTTTTACAGAGATACTCAGCATGCAGAACATACCAGGATGTTCATCAGTTGTTAGAGAACCAGGACAGAAAATCTCCAGTGAAGGACTTCCAGTGTTTTAACAGTATCACCTTTTAGAAGGTGCCCCAGGGTGTCTCACACAACTTGAAGAACTAGTTTATCTTTGTGTCACACAAAAAGGTGATTGGAAGCCATTGGGAATGCAAGAGACCTAATTTAACTTGAAAGGAGGCATTGTTTGGTGTACATTTTGTTATATGGAGCACCCACAGATTATTTTAATTATTGCAATTCAATAGCACCCACAGATTATTTTAATTATTGCAATTGAATAGAATTCATAAGTGAAAAAAGAAAGTAGAAAAAAAGTATTTGCACCTTTGGAACAATGAAATGGTTGGATACTACTTGTACATTTAGAAGCATAAAATACTTCTAGCTTTTTTCCTCGCTGCCCACAGAAAACAAAGTAAAAGCAAAAAGCATGGAGGAAATTTGAAGGACCATGGTATGTCCTTAAACGTATAGCAGATGTCCTCACAGATTCATAAGTGACATGCAAGGAAGAAGGAAAGACCCATGCAGACATAAAGATGGATGAGTTGACTGCTGCTGGTTTACTATTTCCTCTGCAGCCCCAATTCAGGCCCAGGACCTACCTCCATGAGTCAGATCAGCTTCTAGAATAGCTCGAAAAACTGATGATGACTTTTAAAAGGGTCCTGGAGTCAATGAGAACAAGACTAGAACATATGGGTCTGGCAGGGGGAGCCAGGGATCGTGTAGTCTGTGTTCAAGAACAACATCATCTAGGAAACTTGACCTTGACCTTAGGCTACCTCTCAGCTGTAAGACCAAGGAGGACTCTGAGTTTTTTGACTAAAGTGCTGAAAGTGCTGGATGTGTGCCTCATGTATATATTGGGATTAGTCCCAGCTGTGTGTCATCCCTGTTCCACTCAAAGCACTGGGAAAAAGCATGTGCTCCTATCAGGTCCCATTTGCAATGACTGGGGGACAGGTCTTGCTGTGCTGTGAACTCACAGATCACTTTGTTGGCAGCTTAAGTCTATTTTTTGTTTTGTTTTGTTTTGTTTTTGCTTTGATTCTCCACATGCAAACTAGAAACAATAATTGATATTATATTATTAAACATTTGAATCTAAAATGATAATTTTACTTTGTTTTACTTTGAAAAAAAAAAAAAAGACAGTGCCTTCCCTTTATAACAAAGCAATAAATAATCATGCAGTTCATAATCATAAAATGTTAGTCTTAATGAATGTGTCTAAATACATAAATAGCTAAGAGAGTCATGAAATCCTTCTATGTTGAACCCAAAATATGAGCAATTATTTCATTAAAAAAATAGACAGACACTAAAACCTATTTTCCTGCAAAGTTTCTTCCTACCTGTTGCCTGCCATGTAAAGGGCTCCATGAAGTCAATGGTGCCTTAAGTACCTGGATCTATATGACTACAAGAATCTCTTTTGTCAGGAGCCAGGCTGTGAGATATAAACTGTGGTCCAGATCATAAGGACTGAATGTCTGTTTTTTTAGCTCTGACTGTCTGCACTGAGAAACAATCCTTAGTCCCCAAACCCCAAAGTCCTTAAGAGTTCTCACTCTGTAAAGACTTACTGATTTTATCTGCTTACACTTCTTTAAAGAAAGCTCTTTCACCTCTGACAAACTCTGTCCTTTATTAATAAATAAACTAATGCATTTTTAGGTTGCTGAGGTGACTTGGCCTTAGGCCCCTTAATTATAATGTACCCAAGGCCTTAGTTAATTTGTGTGACTGAACAAGAGATGATTTCCCAAATAGCTTCTGAAAGTACAGTCTAAATCCTGTACTTATTAGAAGAGAAATATTGTTTAGGGCCAAGTATAATATTTTTGTATCATTTCCAGAAATTGAGATGTTTTTGTAGGAAACAACGTGCTTTTAGGGATGTTATGGTTTTATATGGTAATATCGTGCTCCAGCTTCATGATAAACCACTAGTGTAGGGCTACTGCATTAAGGAAAACCTGAAATGTGATACCTTGGGAAACAGAAAGACCATTTTGCTCAGGGCTTTTTTGTTAATGTTATCTAAGTCCAAAACCCTCAGCCATTGACTTCAGCTAGGGAACGATGGCATAGGCTATGATAGCAAATAAAGCATCCTTATTCCACAGAACAAACAGTGGTAGCTATCTGAAATTTTACCAATAGAGGGCTCTATTGGTTTAATAGAAGTCACAGAATAGGGGGAACTAGACTTTTTTTTTTTTTTTTGAGGGGGGGGGGTGGTTGCTATAGTAAATCCTATAACCTATATAAAAGTGGAGTCAGTCAAAGTGAATTGAAAGAAATGCTTAAAGGGACACCATTTAAGTGTTACTCTTGTTGCTTTGTTTTGGTATTTTTGAATACTGATGTTGGCTGATATGCTTATTTGTGCTTTAGAAAGGCACAGTTTACAATGCTGTGAGTTATTTTAGGAGTAGGACGATATTAGCAGTGTGATAATTTTAAATGACCTGCAATGTTTAAAACCTACTAAAAATAAATGAATGTCTATATATGCTTTACCAAATTTTTTAGTCACGTTTGCTCTTATCATGTATGTTTCTAAGCACAAACCACCAAGATAGATGTACATGTTAATTACAAAAGGAGAATTCATGTTAATAAATATGAAAGTGACTTAAAGAAAAATATTTGCTTTCCCACCTAAGTAGGGTTTTTATTATATCCCAATTAAGGTAGAAGATATTATTGCTTCAGCTGTAGCAGGCCATTTAATAAAGTGAAAAATAACCTAACATCTTTTTGGGGGTGTTGACTGCTAACCAATGCCTGACCTCTTTCACTAAGCAATGTCTTGATGCCCTGACTCATCTCTTCATTACCATAATAGACCTTCCTATTCTACTTTTTAATTTTTGGTATTCATTTCTTAGTGACTGGAAAGATGGTAATCTCATAGCATGTTCATGCTTTCACAGGGAAGCTAGACTGCAGTGTATATGTTCTCTAATGCACAGTAAATTAAATTAATTATTTTCTAACGTAGACTGCACTGAACAGAAAAAAATGAAAATAGTACTAACAAACTTGTATATACATGTATGATGGCTAACATAATTTTGCATATAAATATATCTATATCCTCTTAATAAAGACCAATTTTTAGGTGCACTTGCCTTCTTAAGACAAACATTATACAGTAAAGCAAGAAAAAGCCATCTTTGCATAAATGTGTGTTTAATGCAAGGTACATGCATATATGTGTGGATATGTACATACATACAGAAAATTTATATTTGGTGTAAATTTCAACATGTGTATGAATACAGTGCATTGAAGTTCCTTTTATTGTGCAAGCATAGTTCAAATTCCATTTTTATGCAATGGTGCTGTGACAGGCTTCCTAAGAAATAAATATGGGCCACAAATGAAAATACTTTAGCTTGCTGTTCTTACATTTTTTTCCTAGTAATGAATACAGACTTCAACTTGAGAAAATATAAAATGATCCTGCTTTCAGTATAAATGTCCCTACAAAAATCAATTCCAATTTCATCTTTGTTTTAGTTAAAAAAAAAAAAAAAAGAGAGAGAGAGAGAGAGAAGAAAACAGAATAAGAACAAAAGGTCAGGGCTATAAATAATGGCTACCTGTGGTTTTCATAAATAAATATCTCCAAAGCAGTGGAAGGCTGTAGAAATGCATAGACATTTTATTTTCCTTTCCCTCATGAATTTGGTGTGTTGCAGGAATGTACATAAATAGATGGCTAGATATGGCGTGGATTCAGATTCAGCCATTTTCTTCAAATAAAAACATACGTTTTCCTGTTGATGTTGCTTTTTGTCCTTTGGAATGCATTAACACGTTAATAATGGAAAGACTTCAGTAATATATGGTCTACCTATGATGTTTTAAAAAATCTCATAAATATGAATCTATAGGTACAAGAAAGCTGTATATGCTTATGCACGTCGTAAATCATCCATCCTTTGTTTAAAAAAAAAAAAGGTGGGGGAGGAGGGAGTCAGAGTTTTCTCACTGGAACCTTTTCATCTTGTCTAGGGAGGGCTAAGAAATATGTCCATTAACACTTACCTAGATATTTTTATGAAGCCATGTCCCATTCACTGTTGCTCTGTAGGAAAGATATTTTCCTTCTCTTTAATTTTCAGGAAGGGAGAATCTTGTTCTGTTTTCTAGCCTTGTAAGAGAGAAATGACTGTCTTTCCCCACCCCCAGGTTACAACTTTAACTCATAATCCCCCTTCCATGGAGATATGTAGATAACATAAATAGCCATGATGTTATGTACAATGTGAACTGATTTGGGAGACTCTCAATTTAGTTCTCTTAGGAGAAATGGATGTAGCTCGGTTCTTTCAATAACTGCACATACATTTTTATTCTGGGGTCCATGCTATGTTTATCTAGAGAAAGACAAATATAATAACCATTCTAGCATGTACACCTCTGAATATAGTAGAAACTATATCACTGCATTAATTGTACCTCATGCAGGTATTATTACTTAGAAGAGTTAAAAAAAAAAAAAAAAAAGGAAAACAACTTAGAAACCACTAGTTAGTTTAGCTGATGGTGTTTATCTTGTAAGACAGTGTTTCATCCTTCTCTTTCTTCAGGGCAGATTGGTTCAGCCATCACTTTATTCCTGAAACAATATTCATACAAAATGGATTGCTAGATTTAAATGCACTACCCAGTGCTGCTGACTAATATAATGTTATTCTGTCCCTCCCTCACCCCTCTGTAATCAGCAAAGCATGCATAACTGTGGAGTGTTTCTCAGTAATTTTGGTGATGTTTTGCCTTGCTTGATTGGAAAGTATTTCTGAGGAGGATAAATAAGCTCGCCCCCAAACTCTCCCCTCTATTTCCTATGCTGATGTTGCAGAGAGTAGCTCACCACAAGATATGAAGCAAGAAATACAGTAGATAGGTATGTTTCACAGGGAACGAAATATGTGGCTCACTTTTTTCTTCCATCTGCATTATTAGCACTGTATAGATTTAATAATTAGGCAACTGAAGACATTTTGATGATGGAGCAGTTTCTATGATCTGCAAAAGAAAGCATCTGTTTTCCTCATGTACCAATTTATTATTTATGCAGCAGAAAATACAGTAGACTACCTTGAGGATGAGCAGGTTGGGAGTCTGAGTAACACCAGCAAGGCCTGGTCTGGAAATTATGTCATCCTGACCTTCAAAGGCTCTAAACCAATTATTTTTGAGCAAAGCAGTAAACAAACAATACTTTCTCCTGTCTTCACTTCCACCTCAGTTTTCCCCCTCCTATCCTCACAAAGGGCCTATCAGCTTAAAAATCACCTTTCCTTTTATTTTCTGTTTCCTGTCTGTGTATATTATTAGCACCTTTTTCTATTTTACAGTCCCACACACTGATTCTATGACATCAGCTTCATCCTTAGCAAACACACTAAGCACCATTCTGCTATTGGAAATATTCAAAAGCAACCAAACCTTTTTGTGATTGTCAGGTGTGGATTCATTTTGGGAAATATATATTTCTAGAGGCTAAGACTTAACAAAGTTTGCAAATGAAAGAGGAGCACATCCTTGGATCTCACAAAATGTGTTTCTTTGTATTATGACAATGGTGTTCACATGCCTGACATCCTCATAATAATATTAAGCTCTTTTTTTCTAGCATTATGTACTTTATACATTTGTATAAATGTCACAGCTTGTAATCACTTCCTTTGTCATCGACGATTAATCTAAAAAAATCGAATAATTCACTGCCCCTTGCCATTTACATATCGCCTGCTACCATCTGTTCTTCTCAGCAGCAGTAAATGATGGGTAATTAACTCAGTGCCTTTGTCTTTCCCTTGCTGAATGTCTGACACATATAGATTTTCCTCTGTGTGTGTGCGCGCATGTGTGTGCATGAGTGCGCGTGTGTGTAGGGAGAGGAGAGGGGGATAGGAACAACAGAGAGGAAAAAAAAAAAAAAGGATGAGGCTGTATGCCTGACCAGAGGAAACAAGTCAGTGCAAAAATTTTTGCAAAGGAAAAAACAATGAAAATTCTGGGCCTGAGAAGGGACTATGTCACGTGGCCTTTTCCTCCCTTAATGGCAAAAGAAAAGGGGACTTGGCTGCAGACAATAGACCTGCACATGCAAGTCGCCTTTTGTAAAGCTGTAAGGTCAAGGTCAAGATGCAGCAGCGAGAAAAAGCTTCATATGCGTCTCTTGTCACTCTGAGTGCAAGGGGGGAACATGAAAATGAGGCCAAATGGAGAGAATACACAATGCCATTTGGCTCCTGGACTGGAAGCCAGAAGGTTCACAACACGTTATATTGAAACTATGATATAGTGGCTACACATATTGCATCCTTAGACATGAGGCAATATTCAGTGTGAAATTAAGAAAGGAAGGTAGTATCCAGAGAGCTTTTTCCCTTCCTGCAAAGCAGTACAAGCCACCAAAGGCTGCAGAAGAGCAGAAACATAAGGCATTCCCTTGCCATCGTAGGACCTAAGCAGCATTTCTTGGCATGTCTTTTGATAGAGTTTATAAGGTAAGGAAGAAATAAAAACTTGAAAATGGTTCAAAATTACTTTTTAGTAAAGGTTTTTAAGATGGAGAAAGCATAACAATGTGTCTCGACTACCATTAAATGACTGTTTATTCACATATATTTATTATAATATATTTGTCCTTTGGTAGTATGTAGAAGCCTCCTTCAGGGCTGAGGGCCACATTGTGCTAGGCATTGTCAAAGCATGTAATACAACATAGTATTGGCACTCACAACATCCTCAGTGGTTGGGCAATGTTGTGTGTGATTGTGTGATGTGCTCTGTGGTTTTTACAGGGAAAAAAAAAAGTTCCTTTTTAAATGTGATCCCGTTAATCTCACGGGACTTACATGGCCCAGATATAGCTGCATGCAAACTCATTTATTCTACTTATGTTATCTCTATGCCACATGGTACCATGTATGAAGCTGTGGTTTCAGTAACATGAGAGAAAAAAACAATTGGAGATAATGCCCCTATGAATCAAGACTTTCCCTTCCCAGATCTCTGCCCAAAAACTCTCTCCAGGGGCTTTTTTCAACCCTCTCCATTCAAGACAATGCCATAGGTAGCATCTACAACTGATTTTACATGAAATTCCTTAATGTTTGCACATCTCCAGCTTACTCTCATTTTCAGATACCCATATAACCTTGCACAGATTGGACTCCCATGTGACTCCATACTTCTTAAATGCAATTCCCTACATAAGTAATGAATTTGGAAAGTGACTTTGGTTCAGATATCTTAGTACGTGGAACAAGTTTAATTATATTTAACTTGAATGAAAGGCAGTTATTTTATGCATTAACTTAAAAGCTGAGGGTGTAACCTTGTATGATGGGACATAAACTGTAGTATCTGTGGGAAGTCCAGGGGACTTTTACACTTCTAATCCAGCTAGTTTCTATCATTACAGTTTTTCTGCCCTAAAAAAAAAAAAAAAAAAAAAAGTAAAAAAGTCCTCTTGTGTCTGTCACTACAATGGTCACTTCCAGCTTCTCTGAGAGACACAGTGATGCTGCTATTAAAGCCTCTCATTAGATTTCCTTTCAGGATGGGAGGAGAGGTTTCTTGTTGCAACAAACTACAGGCAATTTCCTTATAATGTTTTATCTCCTAGGTTTTCTCTATCTAAGCAAAGGGATGCTTAGGTTAAGAGACGGGCTGTATGTTAATATGGAACCACAAGTAATTGGCAAATTGACTCAAAGTGCCTAGAGGAATAGATAGAAGTGCCACAAAAGTAAAAGGAGCTAACTAATAAGGTTTTTCCTCATTATATTGGGTATGAAAATTAGAATCTAGGATGATTAGAATGATCTCACCAATATCAATGGGATGAGACTTTTTGTCATGTATATAGTGCATGCTAAGTGTGACTTGAACTCATGAATAAGTGTCCAAATATATGGGAGCGATGATTATTGATTATTAATGGTTAGTATTTCTAATTTGTATTGTCATAGTGGATAGGAGTCTTAGTACAGACCAGAAAACCAATAAAAAGATTGACCTCACCCCAAAATGCTTAACGGCAAAGAGGGGCCATAGGTTGCCAAAAAGCAGGTGGGGGCATAGAATAATAGAGTAATAGTTGGCACACCAGGCAGAGATATCAATCACCTACAGCACAGCTCTCAACTATTTTTCTTTTGTGTGGGTGTGTGGTAGTAAAACAGTGCTTAAAGGCAGGAAATTATGAGGATTTTCTGGTATTTGCGGGAAACATTTTTCAAGTAAGTGAAAAATGGAGAATCAGGGAGGAAAGGAAGCATGAAAACCTCTGAAAAAAATGTAATAATTTGGTGATGAAGGACCATCACCTTGGTTTGATTGGAAGAAGCAGTGTATCTATTTTTACTGAATGAGAAATGACAGGGTGGCCCAGGCATAGGCTACGAGAAACTTGAAAGTGAATCGAAGAAACTTCTCAATGATAGCCGAAAAGAAATGGGAGTGATAAGGGAGAAAAAAAGGAACAAAGTGGGAGATGAGGATGACTTAAAGGGAAACTTCTGTCTGTAATGGAAAAACTTGAATGATGCACATTAGGGAGTGTAATAACCTGTAGCATGTGGCGGAAGGATATTTAGCTAGACTTCGAAAGAAAAAGAGAAAATGTGATACAGGCAATAATCTTGTATCATTTGGCAGATGGACTGGGTGGTTGAGATCTTTTCTACTTCTTAATATCTCTGATAGGTATACAATCTCTATACTTTATGGCAGTGCATTTGTACTGTGAAAATACAGAAGTGTACACTAGCATGTCAAAAGGCAGTGTAACAGAAAGAAACACTTTAAAAATCTTTGCATATGAGGGGAATTTTCAAAATATTTATGTATACACACACATGCATATATTTGTATATATATTCATATACATGTATCATTGAATGCCACTGCTCTGTCAGAAGCAAATGTTTCCAATGTATTCAAACCAACCCTCATTTGCAATATTGACAGTAAACTTGAGATACATCTAAAATCCAATAGTTTTTATATGATGTGACATTAAAAGGGAATGATGGCAAAAATCATACCTGAAAAGCATACTTACTAGTACAGATCTTTACAGCTATGTACTTATCAGACTGAAAGCTCCATTCCGAAGCCTCTATCAAATGAAAGTATACAGTGTGTTTATGTTTTTAGACAAACAATATATAGAACTAATGAGGACAGCATTTCTTCTTCCATCTATACTGCAGATCCTTTCCCTGCAGTGCAGATTTCTAATGCGTAGCCTGTGCTTGTTCCACAAGCAACAGAGATCTACTCTTTAGCTCACAGATGGGAATTTTGCCTGCGGTCCTATGATTTGTTCAGCCTTTAGGAGGGCTTACTTCCTGAAGGTGTGTAACTGCCATTGATGTAAATACACAGTGTACATACTGAAAACTGAAAGGACAGCTGAGCACAGAGACTTGGGCATATGCGCATCATTGGTATTGCCTGAATTAGGCAGAGTGTGACTTCATTGAACTGATGACTGACTTTTGTTAGGTACTAAAACAGAAACCTTTTACTCATATCACTCACACTGTACAATATTACCACACTGGGAACTCCCACTATAATGGCTTTCTAAATCTGGTATATTCATAGTAATGTAACATTTGATGAATTGCTATTCAAGGGTATTTGTGAAAACAATATTTTTGATGGAGAATGAGGAAAATATTTATATATTATATCTTATATATTGTATATAAGATATTTTTATACTATTTTATACTATACCTTATACTTTATATATTATATCTTATATATATAAGATATCTGCATTAAAGCAGATATCTTTTGAAGCTTCTGAATACAGAAAATGAATTGCAAAAAGAGAACTGTATTTCCCACACAGGGAATAATACACTGTATTCTGCGCTAGGTCATTGAGGAGAATTTTTGATGACCTCAGAGGTTTTCATCGAAAGAAAGGGTAGGTAACAAATGCCAATGGACTTTAGCAAAATTTACTAGCCCAGGTGTCCCCTAGTTGCTCTGTACATCAGTACATAACATGGTCTTAATGTACACAAGCTGGGCCATTATACAAATGTTTGGGGTAGTTTTACTTAAACATTTTTTCCTCCCTGTCAAAAATAAAAAAATAAACAGTCATAGCTAACAGACTTGCAAAGGGTCCTTCACTGTGTACTGAGACTGCATTTTATAGAGTATGGAGAGATCTTATTGTTCCCCTTTGGTCAGTATTTCTTAAGGTCTTATTAAAAACAAAAACAATACATAGTAAAAAAAATAACAAACACAAATTAAACATGTGTAGTGAAACAACGAAATAATATGGATATCTTGCTGCCATTTGATAAAACCAAAGAATTTTAACTGATATGTTCATGGTATCATTCCCTTTTGTGGTGCTCCTTGATATTGCAAGTGTAGATATTTGAACCTCAGACATTTACTAGACCTGGTCCACTCCTTTGTATTGATCTACCTCACTCCATGTCAATGGTGATGCACTTTACTCCCTCCTTGGTGGGAAATTGCAGCTCTGAAACTGAAAAAGAAACCAAAGTAAAATGAAAAGAAATCACAATTCCTAAACTTGTTGATTCAAAGCTGTTTCTTTTATCTGTATAAAAAAATAGGTAAAGAATTTTTTTCACAGACTTTCTTTTGCATGCTAAATTGAAAAGACCTGTCTTAAAGTAACCTGGATCCTAGCTATATGCCATCACACTGGCAAATACAGAATTTATGACTCCTGTTTTTATCAGAATCACAGAATCACAGAATTGTCTAGGTTGGAAGAGACCTCAAGATCATCGAGTCCAACCTCTGACCAAACACTAACAAGTCCTCCACTAAACCATATCATTAAGCTCTACATCTAAATGTCTTTTAAAGACCTCCAGGGATGGTGACTCCACCACTTTCCTAGGCATCCCATTCCAATGCCTAACAACCCTCTTGGTAAAGAAGTTCTTCCTAATATCCAACCTAAAACTCCCCTGGTGCAACTTTAGCCCGTTCCTCCTCATCCTGTCACCAGGCACATGGAAGAATAGACCAACCCCCACCTCGCTACAGCCTCCTTTAATGTATTTATAGAGACCGATAAGGTCGCCCCTGAGCCTCCTTTTCTCCAGGCTGAACAAACCCAGCTCCCTCAACCGCTCCTTGTAAGACTTGTTCTCCAGACCCCACACCAGCTTCGTCACCCTTCTCTGGACTCTTTCAAGCACCTAGATGTCCTTCTTGTAGCGAGGGGCCCAAAACTGAACACAGTACTCGAGGTGCGGCCTCACCAGAGCCGAGTACAGGGGGACGATCACTTCCCTGGGCCTGCTGGCCACACTGCTTCTTATGCAAGCCAGGATGATGTTGGCCTTCTTGGCCACCTGAGCACACTGCTGGCTCATATTCAGCCGACTATCAACCATCACTCCCAGGTCCTTCTCTGCCAGGCAGCTTTCCAACCACTCATCTCCCAGCCTGTAGCTCTGCTTGGGGTTATTGCACCCCACGTGCAGGACCCAGCACTTGGCCTTGTTGAACTTCATACAGTTGACTTCAGCCCATCGGTCCAGCCTATCCAGATCCTCCTGCAGAGCCTTCCTACCCTCTAGCAGATTTACACATGCACCTAACTTGGTGTCATCTGCGAACTTACTGAGGGTGCACTCAATGCCCTTGTCCAGATCATCGATGAAGATATTAAAGAGGACTGGCCCCAGTACCGAGCCCTGGGGAACGCCACTAGTGACCGGCCTCCAACTGGATTTGAAACTGGATCCAACTGGATTCACCACGACTCTTTGGGCCCGGCTATCCAGCCAGTTTCTAACCCAATGAAGCGTACGCCAGTCCAAGCCACGAGCAGACAGTTTCTAGAGGAGAATGTTGTAGGAAATGGTGTCAAAAGCCTTGCTGAAGTCAAGGTAGACCACATCCACAGCCTTTCCCTCATCCACCAAGCGTGTCACTTTGTCATAGAAGGAGATCAGGTTTGTCAAGCAGGACCTGCCTTTCATAAACCCATGCTGACTGGGCCTGATCACCCGGTTGCCCTGTAAGTGCCACGTGATGACACTCAAGATAATTTGCTCCATGAGCTTCCCTGGCACTGAGGTCAAACTGACAGGCCTATAGTTCCCCGGGTCTGCCCTCCAGCCCTTCTTGTAGATGGGCGTCACATTTACTAGCTGCCAGTCGACTGGGACTTCCCCCGATAGCCAGGACTGTTGATAAATGATCGTAATTGGCTTGGCCAGCTCCTCCGCCAGTTCTCTCAGTATCCTCGGGTGGATCCCATCTGGCCCCATCAACTTGCGTACATCCAAGTGCTGTAGCAGGTCGCCAACCATTTCCTCATGGATAGTGAAGACCACGTTCTGCTCCCCATCCCCTTCCACCAGTTCAGGGTACTGGGTATCCAGAGAACAACTGGTTTTGCTGCGAAAGACTGAAGCAAAGAAGGCATTAAACACCTCTGCCTTTTCCTCATCTTTTGTAACTAAATTTCCCCCTGCATCCAGTAAAGGATGGAGATTCTCCTTAGTCCTCCGTTTTGTGTTGATGTATTTGTAAAAACATTTTTTGTTGTCTTTGACGGCAGTAGCCAGATTGAGCTCCAGATGAGCTTTGGCCCTTCTAATTTTGTCCCTGCACAGCCTCGCAACATCCTTATAGTCCTCCTGAGTGGCCTGCCCTCTTTTCTAAAGATTATAAACCCTCTTTTTTCTCCTAAGCTCAAGCCACAATTCTCTGTTCAGCCAGGCTGGTCTTCCACGCTGGCTCATCTTTGGGCATGTGAGGACAGACTGCTCCTGTGCCATTAAGATTTCCTTCTTGAAGAAAGCCCAGCCTTCCTGCACTCCTCTGCCCTTCAGAACCACCTCCCAAGGGACTCTGCCAACCAGTGTCCTGAACAGTTCAAAGTCCGCCCTCTGGAAGTCCCATACGGTGGTTTTACTGGTCCCCTTCCTGGCTTCTCCAAGAATGGAGAGCTCTACCATTTCATGGTCACTCTGCCCAAGACAGTTTCCAACCGCCACATCTCCCACCAGTCCTTCTCTGTGAACAGAAGGTCTAGCGGGGCACCTCCCCTGGTAGGCTCAGTAACCAGCTGCGTCAGGAAGCATCTTCCACATTCTCCAGAAACCTCCTAGACTGCTTTCTCTGGGCTGTGTTGTGCTTCCAGGATATATCTGGGAAGTTGAAGTCCCCCATGAGAACAAGCGCTGACGATTTTGCAACTTCTGTCAGCTGCCTGTAGAACTCCTCATCAGTCTCCTCATCCTGGTTCAGTGGTCTATAACAGACCCCCACCAGGATGCTTGCCTTGTTGGCCTTCCCACTGACCCTAACCCACAGGGACTCAACCTTATCATTCCCAGCCTCAAGTTCCACGACATCAAAACTCTCTCTGATATAGAGAGCCACACCACCACCCCTTCCGTGCTGCCTGTCCCTTCTGAAGAGCCTATAGCCAGACATTGCAGCACTCCAGTCATGAGAGTGGTCCCACCATGTTTCCGTGACGGCAACCAAGTCATAGCCTGCCTGCTGCATCATTTGCACTTGTCTTTATTACTATTTACTGCCTAAGTATAAGGACACTACAAGGATCTCTGAGATCTGCTTGGCCAATAAATTTGTGATGAAGCAAATTCAGGACTTAGGAGCCTAACTTCCACTGCCTTGTAATGTTTAAAAAAAAATGGCTTCTGAAGGAAGGAAATGTTATCTTTTCATGTTCTGTATTTCCTTTTGCTGCTTAGTTTTGAGCTTTATTTACATTCCCATCCCATTGATTTCTGATGAACATGGAGAAAAGATGCTTTTTTTAAAAAGAAAAAAGAAAAAAAAAAACTTTAAGAAGAAAGAAACAGCTGAAGATGACATTCCCAAAAAATAATTAAAATGTTTTTAGTGATTGCAGGTACAAAACTAAATCTTGGTGGAAAAACCAGGAAGCCTAACAAAAACACTGATCTTTATGAGAGAAAGGAAGTCAAGACATATGTGTTAAGCTTTGTGTAAGATTTATCTCCACCAATTGCTTTCTTGCTATAGTAATATTTTAAATATATTTTTGAATTGTGTATGTAGTTTATTTAATATACATGTAGTTTATTTAATACATAATCAGAAAGTACGTCTAGAGTTGGAGTAGTGTACTAGCAAAAGACATAGATCTTTTAAGACGTCAAAATAAGCTGAAAGAATAAAGGAAAAAAATCAGAACACACTGCAGTAAAAGTTGGACCCCAGTCAGTGCCAGACTGCCAACTGTTAATAAATTATGTCTTTGGTCTGTCGTATTTGAGATGTTGAACTAAAATGTCAGGAAGAATGTTCATATGCTGCTATTTGATGTTGAAAGCTTGTTATTAAAGACAGGTTGTCTATTCAACTTCTTTCTTGTCTTATTTCATGCTTAACCAAATGGATGTATGTCTGTATCACAATTGTCCTGGACCATTAGCATGAATAAACCAGGATCTCTATAAGCTTGTGGTGCATCTGTAGGTACTTGCTGATTATTGTTTCTGGAAAACATGGCTAAGATGTTTGGGAAGTAACTGGAAGAACTGGTGAAACATTTCAATACCTACTGAAATAATATTTTGGCTTTTATAACCCATATAATCCATATAACCCAGCTGATGTGATCTTTTTGGTCTTTTGACATAATTTCCCATAGGATCTTACTGGACAAAATGTCCAGCATACAACTTAATAAAAACATCATATGATGGGTGAGCAATTGGCTGATGGGCAAGGCTCAAAGGGTTGTGGTAAACGGGGACACATCTGGCTGGTGGATGGTCACTAGTGGGGTCCCTCAAGGCTCCATTTTAGGGCCAATCCTCTTCCATGTCTTTATAAATGATTTGGTTGTAGGACAAATTTCAGCAAATTTGTTGACGACACCAAACTTGGAGGAGCTGTGGACACGGATGAGGGTGGAAAGGCCTTGCAGAGAGATCTGGACAGATTGGAGAGCTGGGCAATCACCAACCACATGAAGTTTAACAAGAGCAAGTGCTGGGTCCTGCACCTGGGACGGGGCAACCCTGGCTGTACATACAGACTGGGTGATGAGGCACTGGAGAGCAGCCCCACAGAGAGGGATCTGGGGGTCGTGGTAGACAGCAAGTTGAGTATGAGCCAGCAGTGTGCCCTGGCAGCCAGGAGGGCCAACCATGTCCTGGGGTGCATCAAACACAGCATTGCTAGTCGGTCAAGGAAGGTGACTATCCTACTCTACTCTGCGCTGGTGCAGCCTCACCTTGAGTACTGTGTGCGGTTGTGGGCACCACAGTACAAAAAGGACGTTAACCTGTTGGAGAGTGTCCAGAGGAGGGTGACGAAGATGGTGAAGGGCCTAGAGGGGAAGACATACAAGAAGCGGCTGAGGTCACTGGGCCTGTTCAGCCTCTAGAAAAGGAGGCTGAGTGGGGGCCTCATTGCGGTCTGCAACTTCCTTGTGAGGGGGAATGGAGAGGCAGGTGACCTATTCTCTGTAAACACCAGTGATAGGACCCATGGGAACAGTGTTAAGCTGAGGCAAGGGAAGTTTAGGCTCGACATCAGGAAGAGGTTCTTCACTGAGAGGGTGGTTGCACACTGGAACAGGCTCCCCAGTGAAGTAGACACTTCACCAAGCCTGTCTGAATTTAAGAAACAATTGGACTCTTAGTCACATGGTCTAAACTTTTGGGTAGACCTGTGCAATGCCAGGAGTTGGACTTGATGATCTTTATGGGTCCCTTCCAACTTGGGATTTTCTATGATTCTATGATATGTAGAATATAGCTTCAGTATTACATTCTCCAATATTCTCATGGGAATTCAGATTAAACCTAAAGATTAAACCAAAGAGTAGCAAGAACTATGGTATGATATGTTTCTTACAGCATTGGTTGAATTTCCTTCATGTTTGTAAACAACAGTCTGTTTTACTTGAGTAACTGTTATTACTTGAATCAGCTGTTATTTCCCAGCTTAAAAGGATCTTGACAATAGGTTTTGTTTGTTTGTTTGTTTGTTTTTACTGGTGAGAAATCTTTTCCAAAGTGTCTTTTGGTAAAATCACTTTTAAGAATATTTGAAAGGGTTGTTAGTCATGTTATCTTGACCACTCTTGATGATCCTATAGATCACAAGGGAGAAGGGAGCCTGAGCCTTGTTTTCATGCTTGGAACCAACATTCTTTGAAAGAAGTATGTCTTTCAAGTGAGACTTTATCTTCTTCTGAGATTTCAACATTTTTATTTAAGAACTGTTTAGCACTTGTAAGATTTGTACCTAAAATGCCAGTTAAACCATGCACATATGTCAAACCATGGATTTTTACTTGCCCTAAAATCTGTGGATGAGATTTTTTTTTAAACTTATCTGAAATAAAATTGATAGAAATCCAGGTTTTTAGAGCAAGTGCACTCAATTAAATAAAATCCATTAATATTCAGGATAGCTGTAGATTTTTTAAAAAGAAATTGGTTTATCTATGTCCCTTGTAATTTATGGTTGATACTACCCATAAACCTAGAGTGTTACAATGCAAGACACACCTTGGATCACCTATCATTCTGATATAATATCCACTTTTTATTCTTACAACAGTACTTTCATTTTAAAAATGATGAAAAAGAAACACATCC
This sequence comes from Netta rufina, assembly GCF_964035555.1. Classification (NCBI taxonomy): domain Eukaryota; kingdom Metazoa; phylum Chordata; class Aves; order Anseriformes; family Anatidae; genus Netta; species Netta rufina. The sequence goes on from NC_140124.1 coordinate 121,987,744, forward strand.
AAGTGTGGCAATGTCGGATGTAAAATACAGCATGATTTATGCTGCAGCCATGTCCTTAAAAATTGATCACATACTGTCCCACCAGGAGGTGCTTGCTTACTGGGACAATAGCTTCATTTGTAAGAATCTTCAGCCCAGAAAAAGATAGCCAACTAACTGACAGCAGCACAGCATTTAAGTCATGGTTCTGATGCAGAACTGAATATAGAAGAGAAGCAATGACTAGCTATTGAACTGCAGCGAAGAAATGATTTCTGCTGCCTGCTGGTATATAATGTATATTATGCACAATAAGAGTTGTTTTTTCCCCTGGCTTTTAGATTTACAGCTTTTTATAATGTTGGTGGGATGAAATGCACTGGGCAAGTTTATTTTTTTCTTATGGCTTGGACAATTATTTGGCATTGGTTTTCTTAAAGTTTTGTCTTGCATGTCAGCTTTTTGTTGGCAAACTTTGCAGAAGAGTTTGATCAAGTCAGTAAAGATGTGAGAATACAGATGAGATCATCATTTGGCTCATGCTTTTCTTTTACAAGACAGAAATACATAAAGGTTTTCAGCCCTCCTTCCCAGACATAAATTCACATAGGGAAGGATGGACGTGTATTAAATTTGTTGGATTTAATTTTTTCCCTGATAAATATCACACTTAATATTTCGGTCTACTCTGCTTATGCTAATCAAAATACTCTGAATTGACACCACATGATGGGACAGCTTTCTCATTTGCATTTTTTAAGCAATGACTTTATGTTGATTGAAAACAAGTTGACCAGTTTTGATGGAGTAATATAACTTCATTGGTTTTGCTGAATTAAATCAACCAAGACTAATTATCAGCTATTTAACTGAATATTTACTAGTCATTTTCAGCCATAAAAAAAAAAAAAAAGAAAGGTACCACTATTCTGATCTGATAGCAGTTTCCCTCTTTGCACAGGTGAGAGTGAGAACATGAATTATAAAGCTGTGATGAATCTTAAACTTCTGTCTGCGTGCTGTTTTGTTTTGTGATGATTTTAATTGGAGCCACTTGCTGGTTGTCCTTTTCCCTAATGTGAACATCCCAGGAAGTGCTATTTGTGATATTATGTAAATCAAGAAGCTACTTTTGCTAAATTGGCTTAAGAAGAAAATAAAGACCACCCTCTTAATTCCTGATTATGCTACTCTTACCTTTGTTATCTGCAGGTATGAGGAATATTTCCAAAGAATTTCATAATGCTTTAAAAAGCATTTTAAAGCAGTGAAAAGTACTCTAAGTGAGGATTTTCTGTTTTCTTTGATATGTATTGTCCTCTTTAAAAGTTCATCTTTAAAACTAGGGTGTCTAAATTTAGACACGACACATAAAGCTATGTTTAAGGTAGTATTTAAAGTTGGCAGAGATATAGATACCTGAATCTTAGGCACTACATTTGAAACATCCTTCTATCTATAGATACAATAGCTCCTGAGGACATTAATGGAACTGCACCTGGGCCTGCACCTGGGTGTACCAAGAGAACAGAACTGCCCTTTATTGCACTTCACTCTTAACTTCTCAGGTGAATTCAGAAAGCCATAGGTTTTGACTTGTTTGTTGTAATGAGACCACTGGGCACACTAATACAAGCTGAACTCACGGGGAGCATTCCTGACAGAGTTCAAATCTCTTATAGTATCTTAAGTAAGACCTTTCTTTTAAGTTGACTGGATAGACACCACATGAAAGGTGGGATTTTCAGTTCAGTACGTGTGTGTGTTATACCAAATACAGGCCCTGTGAGCAGAAGAGAAAAGCTGAAGAACCTACTCTCCTGGCTTTCAAACACTCATGAATATAGTCCATTCCTGTAATGACACTACCTCAGTGCATAACAATTACTGACATGAATATGATTGCAGGAATGACCCGACCCACTTTCTTATTCTCATTTTCTTAATTGTCATAGGACATTTGGTGCTGTGACACAGTAAAGGTGTTTTCAGCTGGGTCAGCCTCAGAGCTGATGTGTAGTATAGGTGAATACCCTATAAAAAGACACATTTGCAAATCAGCTCCTGGGAAACTCCCAGCAGAATGACCAGATGAGATGTTACCAATAGCTCACAAACTAACTTGCAGTGAGAGGTCATGTAAATGTCTGCTGCTTTCTAATTGCCCCAGCTGGGTCGTGACCTCCAAGTGAATTACCTTGTATAAATATACCTATCTCCTCCTGAGCTTCCAGCATACCCTTAAGCTTTGTCAATGTGCAGTCTTGTGGTCATGTAAGATTGATCCAATGATGAACTAAAGACAACCAAAATCACCACAATGGTCTTTGTCCAGTAAGAGCTGGTTTTAGGATCAGTTTTAAACACAGAGGTAACCCAACTGATATCCAGATGACCTCCTTCAATTCAATGAGTCAGGGCCAAATCTCAAAGCTCAGACTACTTGACCTCACTCTGTGGCTTATGCCAAAGTCAGGCACAAGAGGCTCATGACCTTTTTACATGGCATACAAAGAGTAAAGTGTATAGCAAGTTCTTCTAGAATTCAAAAACAGGACCAGAAGACTGTGACAGGTAATTGTGCCTCATTCCCAAAGCATTTCCCCTTGTGGAAATATCTGTGGATTTTTCCTTACGTTTCCACTTCTCTATGTATATGAGACTCCTCAGAGAGGTGGTGAAGAAAAGGTACATCCTTAGAGGGATATAGAAAATTTTCAGAGTTTTCAGAGCATAAAAAAAGTACTCAAATCCCACAACTTTTTGATAGAAAACAGTTGTGTAATTCTCTTGGTAGACTTGGAAAGCCTGTCTGTCTGCTTTTAACAATAGACTCTTAGCTTTCCAGTGTAGATTTTCTCTTTAATTATCATAACTTATAGTCTTATCTCGATGTTTCCAAAAAGACAACTTCTGGTTAAGTCTATCATTCAAAGATCAGACTAAATATGCATTCATAATTTTACACTAGGAGGGAAAAGAGGATTCTATCACAGAATCACAGAATCACAGAATTTCTAGGTTGGAAGAGACCTCAAGGTCATCGAGTCCAACCTCCAACCTAACGCTAACAGCCCTCCACTAAACCATTTCCCTAAGCTCTACATCTAAACGTCTTTTGAAGACTTCCAGGGATGGTGACTCCACCACTTCCCTGGGCAGCCTGTTCCAATGTCTAACAACCCTTTCAGTGAAGAAATTCTTCCTAACATCTAACCTAAAACTCCCCTGGCTCAACTTAAGCCCATTCCCCCTCGTCCTGTCACCAGGCACATGGGAGAACAGGCCAACCCCCACCTCGCTACAGCCTCCCTTGAGGTACCTAAAAAGAGCGATAAGGTCACCCCTAAGCCTCCTCTTCTCCAGGCTGAACAAGCCCAGCTCCCTCAGCCGCTCCTTGTAGGACTTGTTCTCCAGGCCCCTCACCAGCTTCGTCGCCCTTCTCTGCACCCGCTCAAGCACCTCGATGTCCTTCTTGTAGCGAGGGGCCCAAAACTGAACACAGTACTCGAGGTGCGGCCTCACCAGAGCTGAGTACAGGGGGACGATCACCTCCCTCGCCCTGCTGGTCACGCTGTTCCTGATACAAGCCAGGATGCCGTTGGCCTTCTTGGCCACCTGAGCACACTGCTGGCTCATATTCAGCTGACTATCCACCATCACTCCCAGGTCCTTCTCTGCCTGGCAGCTCTCCAACCATTCCTCTCCCAGCCTGTAGCTCTGCTTGGGGTTATTGCGCCCCAGGTGCAGGACCCGGCACTTGGCTTTGTTGAACTTCATGCAGTTGACCTCAGCCCATCGGTGCAGCCTATCCAGATCCTCCTGCAGAGCTTTCCTACCCTCAAGCAGATCGACACACGCACCTAACTTGGTGTCATCTGCAAACTTACTGAGGGTGCACTCAATGCCCTCGTCCAGATCATCGATGAAGATATTAAAGAGGACCGGCCCCAGCACCGAGCCCTGGGGGACGCTACTAGTGACTGGCCTCCAACTGGACTTGGCTCCATTCACCACGACTCTTTGGGCCCGGCTATCCAGCCAGTTTCTAACCCAGCGAAGCGTGCGCCAGTCCAAGCCAAGAGCAGCCAGTTTCTTGAGGAGAATGCTGTGGGAGACGGTGTCAAAAGCCTTGCTGAAGTCAAGGTAGACCACATCCACAGCCTTTCCCTCATCCACCCAGCGCGTCACTCTGTCATAGAAGGAGATCAGGTTCGTCAGGCATGACCTGCCTTTCATAAAGCCATGCTGACTGGGCCTGATCGCCTGCTTCCCCTGCAATTGCTGCATGATGACTCTCAGGAGGATCTGCTCCATGAGCTTTCCTGGCACTGAGGTCAAACTGACAGGCCTGTAGTTTCCCGGGTCTGCCCTCCGGCCCTTCTTGTAGATGGGCGTCACGTTTGCTAGCCGCCAGTCGATTGGGACCTCCCCTGATAGCCAGGACTGCTGATAAATGATGGAAAGTGGCTTGGCCAGCTCCTCTGCCAGTTCCCTCAGTACCCTTGGGTGGATCCCATCCGGCCCCATCGACTTGTGCACATCTAAGTGCCGTAGCAGGTCACCAACCAGTTCTTCATGGATAATGAGGGCCACATCCTGCTCCCCATCGCCTTCCACCAGCTCAGGGTACTGAGTATCCAGAGAACAACTGGTATTGCCGCTAAAGACTGAGGCAAAGAAGGCATTGAGCACCTCCGCCTTTTCCTCATCTCTTGTAACTAAGTTTCCCCCCGCATCCAGTAAAGGATGGAGATTCTCCTTAGTCCTCCTTTTTGTGTTGATGTATTTATAGAAACGTTTTTTGTTATCTTTAACGGCAGTAGCCAGATTGAGCTCCAGATGAGCTTTGGCCTTCCTAATTTTGTCCCTGCACAGCCTCGCTACTTCTTTAAAGTCCTCCTTAGTGGCCTGCCCACTTTTCCAAAGCTTATAAACCCTCTTTTTCCTCCTAAGATCAAGCCACAATTCTCTGTTGAGCCAGGCCGGTCTTCTTCCCCGCCAGCTCGTCTTTGGGCACGTGGGGACAGACCGTTCCTGCGCCATTAAGATTTCCCTCTTGAAGAGCGCCCAGCCTTCCTGGACCCCTCTGCCCTTCAGAACCACCTCCCAAGGGACTCCACCAACTAGTGTCCTGAGCAGCTCAAAGTCAGCCCTTCGAAAGTCCAATACAGCGGTTTTACTGGTCCCCTTCCTGGCCTCGCCAAGAATAGTGAACTCCACCATTGCGTGGTCACTCTGCCCAAGACAGCTCCCGACGATCACGTCCTCCACCAGTCCTTCTCTGTTTGTGAAGAGAAGGTCTAGCGGGGCACCACCCCTGGTAGGTTCACTAACCAGCTGCGTCAGGAAGCTATCTTCCACGCTCTCCAGAAACCTCCTAGACTGCTTTCTCAGGGCTGTGTTGTCTAGTGGTCTTCCAAGGCATACCCCAGGCAAGAAATATAAATACCTTTAAAATAGGTTTTATAACGTTCATGAAAGGAGTTATGTACTCATGTAGGCAAATTCTTGAAAACAGAAAACAAACAACAACAACAAAACAACAAACAGAAAAAAAAAAACCAACAAACTATTGTGGTATGAATTGTTGTTTTTCAGATATTTTTGGAGTATCAAAGTTAAAGCATGACAGGTTCACATTAATTATACTTAGGCTATACTAATCTCAAACTTCACAACTTCACCTGAATGTGTGTGGGACCCAGAAATGGACTCTTCTACCCAAACATATAATTAAGTTTCTGGGTTTCCCAATCTTTTTCTGATATGTTAGATATTGGACAGAATTGGATTCAGTATACAGCAGGTTGCAGTGGTACTCCTAGTGATGCTACATTTTGTTAGGAGTCTCACTGGAACATCTTGACCAATGTTCACTCAAATCTGATGCCTGGTTTAAAAGGGATTATTTTGTCTTAGTTTAGATTAACAGACACCACTACTGTGTGTTTTATTCACTCCATAAAATGAATAAGAATTCCCCCCCTAGAAACTCTAAGAACTTTATTCAACAATATCTATTATTATTGCAGGGATCTGGGACATGGGCAAAATTCTCAGTGTCTTTTCCTTAAGATAAATTGGATTTATGACCCATGGGGTCATTTCTAGTTCTTTGTTCCTATATAATCCCCTTCCACAGAGATTAGCATTGTTCCATTGTAAGAACATAAAGCAAAATGCAAAACAAGAAAACATAAACAAAAACCCAAAGGCATGACTCATCAGGGTCCCATTAGGCTTTTCAATGACGTTGGTCAATGACTAGAAAAATATTAAGAGCAAGAAACACCTGCTTTCATTTTCATATTTTCTGGATATTTTCTACATTGCTTTGTGTTGAAGATCTATAATACTTAGAGCCAGATTTGTTTTATTCTCCTGTGTCTACTGAAAAGATATGGTTAAAAGTCAATCCACATAGAAGTATGTATGTAAGAAATTTTTGTTCCAATGATTTTCTTCATCCCTACATTTTATTTGCCAGCAATTTCATCTATTGTTTCTTCAGGACATCGTAGATCTTTAGGGCATGATAGATCCACTGATCATATTTCCAGAGCCAGTCAAATTGCTTTGGATTCTTTTCTCACCTCTCTTTGTACAATCCCACTGCGCTGAGCCAAATTTGCCCTTTCTTACCTTGTCTTACCTTGGTCATTATTGGGTGAATACAAGATTATGAGGAAACTACTGTCCTCATTACCTCAACAAGATGTGCTTGCCGTTTATAGCAGATTCAGTTTTGGTGCAGTCACTTCATACCAAGACTAAGGGAGCTGAAGATATTTGTGAGATATAGCAAGTGATTTAATACATACAGAACGTTGACTGCATGGGTGCCACCATTAAAAAAGAAGCAGAATTTTTTTCTACTATTATTATTATTATTAGTAGTAGTAGTATTTAATATTAATATTAATATTAATAACAAGGGCATGTCAGAAAAACAAACAAACAACAACAAAAAAACTATCATCTCATCTACATGTATAATGCCTTAACACCAGTCCTTTATCCAAAATCAAAGGAATGCAGCAATCAGTTGGGCCAATGATGGCAACTGACTTGCTCTGAAGATGTTTTATGCACTCTGCTGTTACAGTGCAGGAAAATTGTTTTACAAACTACACAAAGTTTGGCTACACCATTTAAAGGGCACACCTGCTGCTGGCTCTCCTTTAAGATATTAAACACAAAATGTGAATACAATTGTTGATGACTTATCTATTGTGTAATTAACAATAAACATTTTCTGTACAGGACATAAATATATGTTTATATATTAATACATTTTTGTGGCACCTGCTTAATACTTTGGTACACTCAGGTCAGTGGGTAATGTAGCACATTTCTATTAATTTATCTGTTTCTGGGATTCTGGTTAAAGATCAGAAAAGAAAGTACTAGAAAAGAGGCTGTCGGTTTCATTCCAGTCAGCTCATGGACTTCTACAATCTGTTAAATTCTTGTCTCTAACCACAACATTTTTCTACATTAATACATTTCATATTATGAGCACAGTGTCTTATTTAAATAGAGACAAAAAGCTAACAGTCAGCATTGGGATTTTGCTATGCTGTCTGGCTGCAGGTGTTTTTCTGATGCGTGGTTGCACAAGCGCAACACATCCATTGGGATTTACATCCATCCACTGCTTAAAGTGTATATCACTGCTGCATGATTAGTCACTATTTGGGTAGCTCAGGAATGGCCATCTTGAAGAAGCCCCCTACACTGGACATCCTGGTGATGGGTATGGGCTGAGGCTGAGCTGGGACATCAGCCTGTGTGTCTGCACACACAGGATCAGGCTTGGTGAGAGGAACCAGGGTCAGACATGACCTGGAATGGCTGGGCAAGGCCACTGGGACAGAAAAGGAGCATACAAGCTGAGGCGTCCACAGCTATGCCCATGATACCACTTGGGGAAGCACAGAAGCAATACACCCCAGCAAAGCCCTTTGCAAAATTCTGAAGAAGAAAATTTCTCTTGATGAGAATAAATAGATAATCTTGCATTTGGAATCACATATTTTAATTTAAGGAAGGAGAGTATACAATAATAGCTATAGTAATACTGATAGAATAATACAACACTAAGCATACATCTTTTTAAGAAAAAAAGAATCATTACAGTTGTTATTAAAAAAAAAAAAAAAAGTGAACCCAAGTTATTTCTCATTTTCTTCAAACTACTTTATTGCTCTCACTGAATTTTAGCCCATTATAGATTTACTCTGATTGTCCTTTGTGGTTATATTGCGTTCATCCAATCTATTAATTCTCCTCTTTGTTACTGAGGCTAGAAACAGAACTTTCATGTCTTTTTGGTGTTCTTAAACTTAGACATATTTAAGATACATAATTAGGTTGTTTTAGAAACGTGGTGTTCCACTGTATTTTGTTTTCTGAGCTGCTTCTGCCAAACTTTTATTGATAGATTTCTATGTATGAAAATAGAATAAATCTTAAAAAAAAAAAAAAAAAAAAAAAGTAATAAATTCAATGTTCTAGAATACAAATGAAGAATCTAAAGCAAAGTAAAATATGTCATAGAATAGTGGAATCATTAAGGTTGGAAAAGACTTCCAAGATCATCTGGTCCAACCTTCCCCCTGTTATAAATGGCTCAGGATTCAAATTAGGATTAAATAAAAAAAATAGGATTTATTGAAAGAATATAAAGGAATAGAGGTAAGCAAACAGCGCTGGGTGCACCGGGAGTCTCCGCTCCACCAGGACGCACACCAGTTACATCAAGCAGCTGATTTTTATGTTCCCAGACTAATACATATTCATTACTACTTCTAAAAAAAATAGATTATTAAAATTAGCTTCCGGGGTGCAGTCCCTCCTACTGGAGCATGCGCAGTCTCCTCTGGGGTCTCTTCTGGGGGTCTCTAGGGGTCTTTCATGCTGAAGGCTCATAGTCTTCCTCTCCCCCTTTGTACTTACTGGGCACCATACCAAGTTTATAGAACATCCTCTTCAAGTCTTGTCTCCCAGCCGTCCTTCAGCTTCTTTCTCCTTCCTCTTTATCTCTCGGCCCCCCCTAACCAGATACCAAAGATCCACATAGTATCCCATAACAGTCACTAGTTGTTATCAGTTGTTCTGAAACTCCCAGACACACGAGTAATTAAAACATTCTTCCCCAGCCATTCACAGACATATCTATAGCAGTGTTAGAAGTCTGGAATAACAAAAGCAAACAGGTTCATAAATTTAAGAAGTGATAAATTGACTAGAATGAGGGGGAGACTGGGACACACTGCATCTGTGGTTCAAGAATTAAATTGCCAGTGCAGGGCCCAGAGGCAGACAGGATTCAAACAGAATTGTTCTTTATGGACACGAATTGTTAAAACATTCCTCACACCCCTACCACCAATATCACCCACTAAACCATGTCCCTTAGCACCACGTCCAACCTAATATAAAAGTTCAAGAAGAACAGGGGGATGTCCATTTTTATTTTCTCAAACCTGTAAGCATTTTTTTTACCACTTTAGTGTAAGTGTCCTTGTAGCAATGAAATTATGGCATTAACAGGAGGAAAATAAATATTTTCATGGTTAAAGTACAACCTTTCATTTTTTCAGGGTCAGAAAAATTACTTATATGTTGTTTTTATTTATGTGTAATACTGTAATATTTTTTTTATTTTTTATTTAAAAACAAAACAAAACAAAACAAAACAAAACAACAGTCTCTATCTTTGCTTCATTCTAGGTTGAAATGAAATAATGAGAAATGAATAATTTAATCCAAGAATTATCTAGCAAAGTATTTACAAGCAGACTGCCATTTCCTTAAACTAGTCTTCTGTATATGTTTATTAGACCAAAATAATTCTGAGCTTTTGTTTCTCTGTTGTTATACTGGACTCTTAGTGTGCACTGTTCATCTGCACTGTTCAACTGCTGGTGTTCAGATCCACATTAAAATACCGTTTCTTTGTCCTGGCTGAGCATAGGAAACCATTCCAACATAGATACTTGTCTGAGCAAATTTAAAATTTAAGAGAACATATATATATTCCCCCATGCAATGCTAAAATCATATTTCTGTCAACAACTGTACCAGTGAAGACCTTAAATGCTTTATGAAGCAGTGCCAATAAGGCTTGCTGTGCAAGGAGTAAGTGTGCAGAAGGTGTGAAGCATGGACAGAGTAAACCGAGCCAACCTCCACATAAATATTCCTGCATAATATCTGCGTGTTTCATTCAGCTCTATTTTCTCACACATGCTCAGTGGAGAAGCTGGGAAAGTAGGTGTCATCATTTGTGCAGGTGAGGCCTTTCCTGAGAAGAGAAAATGCCAGAGTCACTGAGTGAGCATTTTTAACTTTTTTTTTTTTTTTTTTGTTCTTGTGTTGTTTAAAGTGTTTTTTAATGAGGTGCATTTTTAAGGTAAAAAAGATCCTTAAATCCCAAATTTAATGGCTGAAAACTGTTAGGGATGCCCTTTAAATGCCAAATTCCTTACAGTCAGCAGGTGCTCATCCCCCCAAATGGTCAGTGCAGGCTGGTCAGTAGGCCGGAGTTGATCAGGCTCTCATTTCTCCACAGTGTGTCTACTTGGGGTCCTAACTATTGTGTTTGGCAATATTTGTGTTTAAAATCACAGTGCAGTTACATCTGTTTTAGAATTTCAACCCCAGCTCCTTTCATCTGGCAGAAAGTGGACGCTGCAGGCATATGTCCACTGTGTGGGGAGCTGCAGGCAGGCCTCCATGACAGGCTGTGCCTGTGCCCACAGGAGAAACAGGGTCGGCAGAACCCTCATGGCTTCACCCCAGTCTGGATGCAGCCAGCTGTGTTTCCAGCTATTGAACCCCATCACTCCTTTTGGCACAGCTAATCAAATTATTGGTGATCAGTGATCACGCTGCCTGAGGTGAACTAAGGACACGCCCTGGTCTGACCCATTTACACAAGCGCCGACTTTGCTGTACCAGATTGATTTATTAACATGAAGGGAAAATTAAGGTCTTTTTAAAATGAGGGTTGGTGCATCTGTTTCTAAATCCTTAGCCACAGGAGAGATATCTGCAACAATATGGTTGTTTTGTTATCACAGAATTTTTAAACACCAATAAAAAGAATACATCAAGTGAATTTAAAAAGCAGCTGAGATCATACAGCATGTAAACTCTGTTTTTGAAAGCCAATTCAAACTGCTTGTAAATAAGAGAGTCAAGAGAGTCAATATTATCTTTTAAGAAAAATATTTTTGAGCAAATAGTGAAAGTGCACTTAAATCCATTTTTTTTTTTTTGCACAATGAGAGATTTATAATTTTCCATGAAAGTGGTAGAATTCATTATTTTTTCACACACATTCCTGTCTGCTCATGTTTCCATTTATTTTTCTTAGTTAATGAAAACCCTTCAATATAAAGACCTTTAAGACTGATATCTAGGCTTTCTTGATGACACAGATGTCAATGTCACATAAATTCAGCAGCTTACTTTACCTATTTAAAATCACATATGGAAGCTCACTATGATATTTGTCTCTCTGTCATCCTCCAAATGATCTATACAGAAAATTCCTTTTTGCGTCTTTTAAAATATTTTTTTTACTTATTCCCACATGTGTATAGTTATATATTATTTATTTGTCATGGAGGGCTCATAAAACAAACTCATAAAATGAATTAAGAAAAATAATGTTGTGATATGCTAAACTGCCAAATAAAAGAGCTGCAGTATGTAACAATCAAGAAGGAATTTTGAAAAACTTACTGCAACTCTCTTAGAAACAAAACAATGCCTAGTGTTATCCTTGGTATCTGGTGTAAGAGCTTACTGTGCAGAATATATGTTTTTTGTTTGTTTTTATGACTGAGCAGCTTACTGAAACTGAAATTTCTAGACCAAAACAATTTCATAGCCATCACTAGCAATAGCTATAAGTAAACATGCACATATACAAATACCTCTGCCTGATTTTCCTGTAAATTCTTTGAAGGAATGCTTCCTATGTTGGGCAGCTGAGTTTCGATATGCCTTTCAAACTAAATCTGAGGATTTGAATTGTATAAATTTATCTTGCTTTTTACATTTTACAAAGTAAAATGATCCCCACCCCCACCCCCTAAGCACTCCCTGCTAAATTTAGCCACATTTCGACAGTTTGCCAGCATTGCAGGAGAAATGCTATGGGGTCCTTTTTTGGAACATGTTGTTCTCTACATTTTAGTTAAGCAGAAATATTTCCAGGCTATTTTATGTGAAGCTCATAGTAGGAATTCTGCATTAACACTTGCCCCCAGGATCTAGCAGTGGCTTTATAGCTCACTGCTGATCCTGTTCATTTGGTGGGTTTTGTCACTGTACCAGTCAAATTGAAAAAGAAGGATAGTTATATTCTGAATCTTGTAGCCTGTGTTCTTGTTCTTAGTTTTCTCTTCTGCACACAAGAAGTAAACATTGTCCTTGTCAAGTGATAAATGAGGCACAATTGGTGACTTGCATGTTTGTCAACATAAGCAAGATCAAATGATTGCTCAGCAGGAGGAAACCACAGGAAATCCAGTGATTTTTGACTAATTAGCAAAATAATAATAACGTCTGCCTAATGATTACCTTGTACTGGGTTGTGGTCTTTTATCAGGCAGCTGCAGACTATTGCTTTGAAGGGAACCAGTGGTTTTCTTTGAAACTGGTGTCATGGACTTGGAGGATTTCTGACAAATCTTCTGAGACTTATTGCTCCTTCGTGTAGTTGTTATAATTGGGAAGAAAAATAAGCCTGTTTCTAAATGTTTAAAGAGGAAAGTACCTTCTCTCTAGATTTTATTTGGAAATATTTTTAAACTGCTTGGCATGTGTGTGTGCATGTGTGAGTGTGTATAATTTCTTTCAAAAGTTTGAATGAATCTTAAGGTCACCTAAAACCTACAAAAAAATATTTATCTATGTTTTCACATAGTAATGGCAATAATAAAAAAGAGATGAGCTTACCTGAAATAGAGTTTTGTCACAAAATTTAAGACCTGTACAACTTTGGGAGTAAAACAAGGAAGAAGACTAACAGTTTGGAGACTTTGGTCTGTATTCTGCATCTCCCTACCATATTTTCAAAGTGAATCTCAGTAAGTTGCCTGCAGAATGAGTCATGAGCACAAGCGTGAACACCAGAGATTTGAATGCACCAGTTTCAGCCTGCAACCAAGTGCTAAAGTCAGCAATTCAGGCAGAGCTGCAAACAACAAAGGCAGCCTATACTTTGGGAAAGATGGGTCATCATCTTTCCCCATGTTAGTTGATTAATTTTCAAAGCAAGAATGGTACAGGTTCAACACTGTGCAAGTCCCATATTCTTAGTACTTTCCTTACCCTAATCTATGTCAGCCAGGAGCATTGCATGCAGTAAATGGTAAGCACAGTCTCAATGTGCTGTGGGATTGAATTTGGTTGTCTTTGAAAAACCCTTTCATCACACAGCCAGTTCACATTAGCTCTAATCTAGCAATGTTAAGACAAGTAAGTCCAAAAAGAAAATGAATGTGGAGTCATACAGGTCAGTCCCAAGCTCGATTAACAGAAGCTTGTGGAGCCAGAGGCAAAATGCCTGCCTAGATTAATGCCACCAGTTTCACATGTAAAAACTTACATACCTATAACTCAAATACTGACTCATTTTTAAGGTATCTAAATAAAATTTCCTGATTTGAGAGGTGTTGAATAGCTCTAGCTTCCCCTGAAGTTATTCGGCCTCGATAAAAATATTAAAGTTCAGAAATCTGTAATTTGATGCTAACTGACCTGTTAGTTGGAGCCAGAATTCATGGTCAGTTTGTATGCCAAGCTCACTATATCTATAGGTATCTGTCTCTTATTGTGAGGAGCACAGAAACTCTCTCCCATTAGTTAAAAAGAGGGTGAATAACAGAAAAGGTACTGTCACAGATAGTGGTGGAATTAGACAGGTCAGTACATTTCAGCAATAATGTCAACTATTAGGTGAGTTCAGTGAAGGGTTTCATTTTAAGGTTTAAGCTGGAGTGCCCTCATGTACCGTTTTTTCCTTCCATTCTGTTTAGCTTTAGTTGGCCAAATTCAGGACTCTCTCTGAAGAGAGGAGACAAAGTTTTGCTTCAAAGCTCTGAAAGTCACTGCCCAGCCCTCAGAAAATGAAGTCTTGTGGCATTGTCTGGCATGTCATTGCATTTTGGATGGCTTCCTGCTTCTTCCCCAAATGGAGTATTGGGAATATGAAGTGACAAGTTGTAAATATGTGTTACAATATTCAGCTCATGCCGTTGGTGTTGCAATGTTGCCAGAAGATCTATTCCAGATGAAGAGTTTGGATTGGTCTAAATCAAGTGAAAATCACAGTATTGTTTACTAATGAATTATCTGCTCTCTCTTTATAGAACAGAGGTCCATCACTGACTTTGGTGAGTGGCAGTATGAAAAGCAAGGAGATATCTGTATCCATTTCCATCTGTCCATCTGGCTAGGGCATTTTGTCTTCAGGTTCAGAGTGTGTGACCACTCAGTTATTGCCAGAAGAGACAACAAAAAACATGTACTTAGCACCATGGAGAGCTGGATGTTTGGATGTTCTTTTTTTTTTTTTTTTTTTTTTTTTTTTTTTGATTGCCGTGAGGTAAACAATGATAGGAAGAAACTATCTAACTTAAAAGTGCAAAATCCATTCATCAGATTCACACAGAGCTCTCAACATGTAACACAAATAGTTGTCATGATAAATAGTTCCTTAGTTCCTCTCTAAATCTTATCCCATCCTACTATCCCTGCAATAAGATCCCAGGATAATAAGGTATCCTGGGCCTCCTGTTCCCTGACAGACTCTTTTCCTTGCTGTTTGATGGGTATGAGCTGTTTGTTAAAGCTCTAGGGGAAGGCAGTGTCAGATCCCACCACTATGCCAGTCTGAGCAGCTTCTGAGTTATCCAGAAATGTCTGCAGAGATCTCTTCCATGAGATTAAGATTTGCTGCATTAACCATTGTCCATAACTTAGTGAAAACTTTGGAGACCAAAACCTTCCTTCCACCTTAAGGCTACAAAGAGTTTAGAGTTACCAGAAGGGTAGGTAGGATGATACCTCCAATGTGCTGCCTTTTTAACTACAGACAGTGAAACTTCTTCTCACCTACAAAGAGCAGGGGAGAGACTGCAGGGCTGTTCAGGGTGTGCAGAGAGAAATCAGAAAGTGCCCAGTTAGTTGGCATTCTGCCCAGGTTTCTAATTGGTGTCGGATGAGTTGGAGCTTGCTAAACTATCCAGCATATCTCTGCAGAGTAGAAAAACATGCAATTCATAGAAGGAACAACTCAAATAAAAGTGATGTACAGGCCATTAGATTAAAAGCAACACTCAAAAGTTTGTCTTGTTGACTGTGTTGCACCTCTGGATAAATGCAGGGTCATTTCTAGGTTAGATCTTGGGAAAATGTATTATGTTCATATAAAGAATGAATAAAAATTTTAAATAAAATTTTGAATTCTGCTGGGTCTTTTTTTTTTTTTTTGTACTTCTTGAATCTTATTCCAGAAGTTACAAATGTATGATTGATGTCCTGCAAAAGAGCTCTGACTGGGAATTACTTATTTATTTTATTTAAAAATTTTATTAAGTTGAATAATCCTACTGAAGTCACAGTCTTGTTTCAAAGGAGACCCGGATGAAACAGGATTGAAAATTTCACACAAATTTCCATAAATTCCAATACATGCAAACACCAGCATTAAAATTTAACAATTGTGTATCCACAGGCTTTTAAAATGCTGCTAGCATTTCCTTTAAAATAATTAGGTCATGTTGCATGAATTATAGTTCTGCACCGCTGTTACATATTTTTCTTCTGTCAAAGATAATTTAAATCCTGCCTATTTATGATATCTTCTTTAAGCTTTGCTTGCTTCTTTCTGATCCAGATGTGCAACCTGGTATTCAGGTATAACATGTACAATCAGAAACTGTGCAGCTATAGGTATCTGTTGACGTTTTAAGATTCTTGGTCATGTGTATTTGATGGGTTCAGAATTTTATGAAACTTTTGATCTGCACCTACTGTGGCTGCAACATCTTCCTCCTGGAAGCCCTGGCCTGTTCTTAAATTCTATCTTTGTTGCTTAAGCACTCAGTTTTTCATTATCCATGAAACTGAGACCTTATCGGTCAAGATGGAGGCAGGTATGTCTTTTTCCAGTGGAGGGCATAATACAGCAGTATTACTTACTCAAGTCCATAAAATTAAGGATGTGAATAAAGACTGAAGCTGTAAATCATCAGCTTCTCAAGGCAGAGAATTGCCATGCATTATATTTGCGCAGTAAAGAGCCTACATGTTGTTTTTGAATATAATGCAATAATACGCACACCTGAAATCAGAATTAGAGCCTAACTTACACTGCTTAAAAAGAAAGGAAGGTTCACATTTGCAGATCTGAATGACAAGCATGAAGGTTCTTAATCAATATTTAACCTCATCTTTTTTTTTTTTTTTTTTTTTTTTTTATCTTTACCTTAAACAAACTGTGTTTTTTTTTTTTGTTTTTGTTTTTGTTTTGTTTGTTTGTTTGCTTGTTTTTTTCCCAAGCAACAGTACAGAAAACATTCAGTCAGTACATTTCACTGGGCTGTCTTCATCCAATAAATTTTACTGTTGCATCTTTAGCATTGCTCTCTAACTTTGGCAGCTAGCGGGAACTCGGTTCACAATGTTCTTAGAAAAGCCTACTTTGCTTTTGAAATTGCCTTTCATTTCCTTTCCCTAGGTGCTCATGGCAGATAACATGGGGTTAAGGCAAGCTTGAAAACTGCACACTTTTGAAGAAAAAAAAACAGTGTCTGAGCTATCTTTCTGCTCTACACTTCACTGCCTGTATTTGGAGGAACTACATTGGTTTTGACAGCATTCACACCAGTCTTTCTGAGACAAGACTCAGTCACAGCCTTGCACAGAGAAAAACTGCATGGGTCCTTAAATTCAATAAAATATTGATAAACTTTTTGCAGCTTTCATAAGACAATAACAAAATTGTGGCACAAAAGATTTCCCCAGCCCAATGTATTCAGTGCTTAAAATACATTATGCAAAGCCTCAGAAGCTGAATGACCACAGGACATTTTATTTCAAGTGGGATGCCCACAAGTCTTTAACAAAAAGACAAGATTACTGAATTTAGCTTACAGTCATAAGGAAAAAAAATAGCATCAATACTGCATGATATAATTCAAACCAGAATCTCTATCATTAAGGAAAATATCTTTCTTTAAAAAGTAAAAATAGTTTCTGGAAGAGTAGACAATGGAAAAAGACACTATATATTAAAAACTTTAGATTTTTGGATTACAGATTTTGTCAGCTTGCTGGAAAGCTAATATTTTAAAGGAAGAGTTGGTTTCACTTTTACAATGGAAAACTTGTTAAAGAAATTAAGCTTTTATTAGAGTTTAGAACTGAAGATTCTATTATAGTTTATGAGGCTGAACGGTTTATTTGTTCTGTTGTTGCATTATAGTTTGTGCTCTTTGATTAGCATAAGCAAAGCTTTCAATTGTTTTGGCGTGAATTTTTTTCTTCAGTCTGGTAGGCCAAACATTGGCCCAATTTTTGCTTTGCCTTTTCCTCCTTGCAGAGTTATATCTGAATGGAACTATTTGGGCTAGAAGTCACAAGTTCTGGCTGGCAAGAGAAAAAGGTCTTGTATATGTTCTGACCTAAAAAAAAAACGCCCTTGAAATCCGAGACGTTGAACAGTGCTTTCTCAATAAGACATGTTCATGTTCTCTGGAAAAGCTTCACCCAGTAGGATCCAGTTAGAGCTATGGTTGACATGCCTCCCTCTACACCTCCAAAAGAAGTCCTTTGCTTGCTGATGTTAACAGTCCTTGGGAACTGGCTGTAGTCTGGGATTTATAACCTAAAAGATGCTTGTCTCAAATTTGTGCCAGTGTTTAAAAATAAAGCCATATGCTCCCCATCATTATTTAGATGGATGCAAGCAGTGTAATGAAGAAGAGATTGCAAATCTATGGAAAGACGCATGATACCTCTACAAATCAATGAGACTCTGTGGCAGGCTCCCAAAACCTGTTACTTCCTGGTACCTTCTCTAATAATTTGTTTCCTTTAATATTGGTAATGTGGGTACTAGGAACTTGTGGTTGATTCAAAATACTCAACGTATGCAATGGACAAATTCCAGCTAGTAATAAGAGTCATGAGTTGCTTTAAAATGCCATTAACTAAACCTCATGGCATACCAGGGAAATAGGTGGTGATAACTCTATTTAGCATATGGGAAACAGCCAGCAAAATGTTAGCAGTTCTCCATTGCATTTGAGTCAACAAACAGCAATGGTATTTGAGCTTTTCTGTCCAGTTGCTAGTCTTAAATGGGATATCACTTGTTCCTGTGAGTGGATCACAAAACCTCTGATGAAAGAATACACATAATCAGGTATACCATGTCCATACATGTGGATAAATTCCATTTTACAGATGAAAATCTCAAGTAACTTTCCTGACACTAACACAATTGCACTAGCTCCCACTGGTGTAATAAGAGCTGTATGCTGGACAGTTCTTAATATAAATTAAGTCAGAACTGGACACTGAACATTGAGAGACTTTTCTTTCAAATGCCTTCTGCTACACAGTTTGTTCAGGACACAAATGCCAATTCACACTGATATAGTTTTGTACCAAAAGAAAAGGCAGTCTTTTCAAAGACAACTGTTTCTATTCTCTCCTCAGTGTATAAAGGCATAAGCAGACATTTCCTATTAAAAGTAAAAGGAATTATGCAGGCTGAATATCCTATTCGCCAACATTAAAATTGCTAACCGATGAGAACGATGGGTGTGCTGCTATTTGTAACACAAAATGATCAGAACAAAAGTCAAAGCTGTAATGTATTCACTTACTTTAAAATGTGTATTGTTATACAAACCAATTAAAGAGTTTCAGACTATTCTCTATGTGATCTGCCTTTCAGATGAGACCTAAAATTGAATCATTTGATTATTAAAGCTCAAGTGGCAGTTTTCATTAGAGGTGTTAACCCTAATATGTTCTCCAAATTCAAAATCAGTTGATCATGCTCTCCCTTCCAAAATTCTCCATGGCTTTTGTGTGATAAAATATTCTTCTCTTCCATTCCTAAAAACTGATCTAAAAGTATTACTTCTACCATATGGCTGCCTTGCATATCCATTTCAGTATTGAATGGAATAACCTTTTTATAAGGACTGTAAATTATTTTAAGAGAACTGACCATTTGATCTGCACAATATGTTCTTCCCATCTACCTAGACAGAGAAGCAGATAACAAGAAATGCCTTTTATCTATATATTTACAGGAAAAGTGAAGCTCTACCTTTGACTAGGAGAAGGTCTCAGCATTTCCATAACTAATAATAATAACCATTAAAAATGCAAATACAGATATCTGGAGCAGCTCAGTATCAAAATTTGGTTGGTGCACTCTGAAATTACACAACTAAAAACTTTGTAAAGAAACATTTTCGTGGCTTCCCTTCCCTTCCCTTCCCTTCCCTTCCCTTCCCTTCCCTTCCCTTCCCTTCCCTTCCCTTCCCTTCCCTTCCCTTCCCTTCCCTTCCCTTCCCTTCCCTTCCCTTCCCTTCCCTTCCCTTCCCTTCCCTTCCCTTCCCTTCCCTTCCCTTCCTTTCCCTTCCTCTTACTTCAAGAAAGTAATATTTCCTGCACCTGCAGTTTTCTTGCACCTTTTCATGCACCTCAAGTTTACCACATTCCCTTGAGGTCACACAAAACTCAGCTGCAGTGACTCTAAGAAACAATGAGAAACAAAGACAAACAATACAATCCTGGGAAAGGGACAAGGTCTTTCGGTACCTACATTATTCTCCGTTACTTTAACAATTTTGTGAGTGTTTATTAATCATGTATCCATACTCTTTCTCAGCTTTTCATTACTTGCCATTTGTATTCTTTGAAACCACACAGCAACTGAGGTAGGAGATATTTTTGCATATTTTCACTTTATCTAGCATATCAAAGCAAAACCATATTTGTAAAGAGATATAATATAATATAATTAATATAATATAATGTAATATAATATGGTATAGTAACAGAAACAGTATCTTTTTACACTCATTAGCTAATATTAGCTTCAAGGATTTCAATAAGTAATAGACAACACATATGCACAACTTAGGTTTTAATTTGCTTGTGATTTAAAAAGGAACATAACTGGAATTACTGGATATTTTAAACATAATCGTGATACAGTTCTCATTAGTGGCAGAAAGTGAGCTGCCCATGTCCTATTTTAAATGTACAGAATTTAGTGGTGACTACTGGCATTTATAAAACCTCTGTTTAACACGATTCCATGTTTACTCTTTCTTTTCAATCACAGAAAATAACTCAGTAGCAAATTTTCTTATATATAAAGTGCAGTCAGAATGGCTTCACCACTGAAAATCTGATGTGTGGAAAAAAATCACCAGTAAAACAAAAAGAAAAATAGAATTTTAATAAACTTTAATTCCCAGGAGGACATGGGTGTACAGTAAATATAACACAGTGGTATCAAAGCAACATTTCTTTTGAACTGAATAATGCAAATAAATTTTACCTTACTTCCATATTATTTTCTGCTTTTAATCCAAATAATATATTATTTTCAAAAGAAAGATAGTTGTACTCTGCCCTTGTTTTCTGCCAGAAAACTAGGTCTTGCTAACAGTTCCAAAATTCCTAGCTGTCAACATTTTTACAAGCTCTGAAATGTATTTTCAAGTTTATTAATAAGTTAAGGCAGAAAAGTAATCTACTGTGAATAGGGTAAACTTTTGATCATTCAAGATTGATGATATTTTTTAACTGCTGTGCTGCTGTATTTTGCCCTCCATTAATACATAAAAAACAGTTCTTCTTGAAGGCAGGGGGAGATCACAGAATCATAGAATTTGAATTGGAAGGGACCTGGCATTGAGCCCACACAGGACCATCCAAAATTCAGGCCACATGTCTGAGAGAGCATTGTCCAAAGAATTCTACAGCTCTTGCAGGCTCAGTGCCATGCCCACTTCCCAAGGAACCTGTTCCAGTGCCCAAACACCCTCTTAGTGAAGAACCTTTTCCTAATCTCCTGACACAGCTCCATGCCATTCCCTCGGGTCCTGTCGCTGTCCCCAGAGAGTAGAGCTCAGTGCCTGCCCCTCTGCTCCCCTTGTGAGGAAGCTGCAGGCCACCATGAGGCCTCCCCTCAGCCTGCTCTGCTCTGGGCTGAACAAACCAAGGGACCTCAGCCACTACTCATGCATCTTACCCTCTAGACTTTTTACCATCCTTGTAGCCCTCCTTTGGACACTCTAATAGCGTTGTGTTCTTCTAACATCGTGGTGCCCCAAAATGCACAAGGTGAGGCTTCACCAGTGCAGAGTAGAGTGTGGCAGTCCCTTCCCCTGACTGGCTAGCAATGCTGTGCCTTACACACAACTGTACAGTACTCCTGGCCCTTTTGTCTGCCAGGGCACATTGCTGGCTCATGTTCAACTGGCCATCAAACAGAACCGCCAGATCCCTTCCTGTGGGGCTGCTCTCCAGCATTTCATTACCCTGTCTGTATGTTTAGCCATGGTTGTCCCATCCCAGGTGCAAAATCTGACACTTGCTCTTGTTAAATTTGATGCAGTTGGTGGTTGCCCAGCCTTTCCACCCTCGAAGAAGTCAACAGGTCCTCCTAATTTAGTGTGATCTGAAAACTTACTTGGTACGCATTTGAGTCCAGCATCCAGATCATGTTCAAAAATGTTGAAGAGAACTAGGTCCCAAATACTTGTATCTGGATATCTTAGTGCCGAGTTTGGCTGAGTTCAACATGTTTAAATGTTTGTAGTGTACAACTTAAATAATATTCAGCAGTAATCTCATTCAGGGTCCAAATCTGCTCCTGACGATGTCAGTCAGATCAGTTTCATTACTACTGGATGAAGCAGGATGAAGTCCACACAGAGTCTTGTTCCTTCCTAGGAGTCAGCTTGCCTGCCTAGACTATATTTATTGTCACCTTGGTATTTTTCGTTACAGATGTTTAGCTGTTACTTATATGTATTGACCCTTTCTTCCCCAGGTCCTTTGCTTTCAGTACAGTGGATAATGATTACAGTGCAGGTCACTCTTTTTTTTTTTTTTTTTTCCTTCTTCTTTCTTCTTTCTGATCATTGTATAAAATGTTTATGTTGTAGAAGAATTGTATTCAGACAAAGTTGGTCATTTTTCAACTTTTCACATTAGGAAAGTTTTTAGTTACTTATGCTTCTGCTCTATGAAGCAAAATACAGTCTGACGTGGAAGATCTCTTGAAAGGTAAGGTTTTATGTGGTTTCAGAGTGTAAGAACTATGACACATCCTTGCTGTCAGTGCAATAAATGAAACCAATGTAAGAGTTGAGGTGTAGCTAGTAGAAGACCCGTTATATGAGTACTCACAGAAAATTACTGTGAACATTCATGTGTACCTACTAAATCATAAGACCAGCTCTTGGTTCTTATCTAACCGATGAAGAGAATCACTGACTTTTCTGGGTATTCATAAATTCCTTTCTTTTGGTTCTCCTGTGGAAAATGCTTGCTGGGTGCTTGCATGCACATGCATTTTGCCAAGGAAAATGCATGTGTAACTCCAAACGCCTGTATACTAGCTGTTTGTAGTGCTCCTCACAGAGCTTTGCAGTTGACAGAACGACAGGGACTGTAAGAAATACCTACTCAAGTTGTTCCATTCCCCTTAATACAATGTACATTAAAAAGCTACTTTGGGATTCATCTCATCTCATTTAACCATTCTAGAAGTTAAGTTAGATTATTCCTCAGGCTCCCTTTTATCAGTAGAGAAAAAAAATAGATATGTCCAGAGCACAGTTCATCAGCTGTCTCTAACTGCTATTTTGGGATGGGATGATTCATCCTCTTGAAGTGCTTCCTACTTTACATTGACTATAGAAGACTAGGTGTCTAGTTCTTAGATGGCTAATAGCAGAAGAGATAAACGGCACTGTTGTAAAGTATTTTGTACTTGCTTTACAAAGGAGTGTGGCAAAATTCTGGTGTACAGGTGACAACTCCTGCAACTCAGGAAAAAGGGCTTTTGCTCTTATCTGAATGCCTCCATCTCTTGGACATGTGCCTTATTTGCTCTGAACTTCATTTTTCCTTTCTGGGGAATAGAAAAGTCTTCTGATGAAGACTTATCTTGAGGATCTTACACAATTAAATTTAAATTGTTAAAGAGCTTAGACAAACCTAAAATAAAGCCAAATATATGCAAAGGCAGCATATAATTTTTACGTGATGGGGAAGTTCTTTTGTGAATTACAGTGTATATGTGGCCATTCTCTTGGTTGTAGTAAAAACTGCTTAAAGAATTCTGATATCTCTTACACTGTTTTCCACAAACCATGTGCTAGAAGAAACATCCTTTAAGTTAGGCTTAATTTTATTTTTTTTTCCACTTTCATATATATATATAAATAAATATATATATATATTTAATCTCAGGTAAATACCTGCATTTAAAAGTCAGGCAAGTTTGCGGTAGGAAACAAGAACTTCAGGTTTTTATAGAAGTGGTAAATGGATGAAACTTTACAGGCATCCAGACATTACTTTAAAAAGATTACCCCCCAGACAATCTCTCCTACCACTGTCAACAGAGAAAACAAGTTAAAAGCTTGAGTTAAATGGTTTGTATATAATACATTGTCCTTTTGAATAACTGAGCTTGAATCCATTTGAATCAACAATATTACCTGTCATAAGGAACTGCAGTTTTCAATATCACAGCATCTTGAATAAAATCCATTACTTTTTTTTTTTTTTTTTTTTTTTTAACGTAAAAAGTGATTGCATTTGTGCTCTTAGCAGCAGAAGTCCTACTGTTAGTTTACGTTTTACGTTTACTTAAAGTGCCCTTTCTGTGGATACTTCTTTGTAACATTAATGCAATAGCTGTAGTTCAACAGCATCCCCTATTAGATGATTCAGTAAGACTGGAGGGGAAAAAGCCTTTGCCAATGTGTATATCTCCAGTTTTGCCCTATGTGCAGCCTTCCTTTAAGTGTCAGTTTGGGTATGACATTTTTAGATTTTGTTGTTTTGTTGTTTTGGTTTCATTTGGCTTATTTAATATGTATTAATTCAATAGGGAAGACTCTGGGAAGACAAAAAAAAAAAAAAAAAAAAAAAAGAAAGAAAAAAAGAACTCCTGTCAATTCCAGTAAATGCAAAAGAAGTATTACTGTTAAATCAGAAGTAACTGCTGCTGCTGTGTGACTGTGACTATTTGCCTTTGTCTCCCTATGTGTTTTGGTCTGCAGCCATTAATAACTTGGACTCCATGAAGCAGTAGCAAAGGGGAGTGTGTCAGAGCAGCAGGCCAAAATTAAATTACAGCAACCTTGCGCTTTGCATTAAAATCTCCACTAAGCAATGGAGGCTTGTAATCGTCCTGATTTTCCTTAAAGACAATGGCCCTCCATGCAACTGGCTACACTCTGTTAATTCATGCTGTCAGCTTCCTTTATTGGCTGTGGGGAATGCAGTATTGATTCTTGAACTCAACAGCAGCACAAAGAGCCACTAGTGCATGGTCAAAATGCAGCAATAAAGGGCTGGCAGCCTGAGAAAAGCAGCCATTCCGTTGCACAAACAAGGTCAATTAGAGGACAGTGCAGCATAATATAAATAGCATTAGCAGCCCTCTTCAACCATGATGATACCATGCTGGGAAGATGACAATAAATAAAATAGGGTTTAATGCAGAATAAATACAAAAGCATTTAATGTAATTTAATTAAAAACCTTGCATCTCTACAACTAAAAATACCTTGGGGAAAAAAAAAAAAAAAAAAAAAAGACATTCTTTTCAGGTAAATCTCTGTGTAAATGAATTCTGTACATATGTAAAATTAAATGGGAATGTATTGTTTAATAAATAGTTAATTTTTAAATTACAGCTGTGGGATATTATGTCTGTCTGTGTAATCTCTTACTTTTTATTAACACAAATCTTTCAGTGTCATTTGAGTATAATAATAGGACAAAACCATATCAGCATTTTTAGTTCAGAAGTTAAAAAAAGTTGCATTGGATCTTTATGTCCTTCTTTAAGATCTTATAATTATTATCTTTTTTATATGAGAGACTTTTTCTTATTATTATGCCAGCTCAGAATTAATTACAAATGTAATATATATCATTTGGCTAACACAGAGTATGCTAAGAGAATTAGGCTCTTAAAATAGATAACAGGCCTTGGAAATACAGCCGATAAACCTAGACTGTATAAGGAATCTGAAAAGGTTTCAAAATTATTTAATTGTTTAGATAGCAAAAGAAACATTTGTTTGAAAGCCTTGCTAAATAATGAACAGAGCTGATAGAAGAATTAGGTTTAGAGCTCTGATTTACCTCTACAGTCTTGGAATTTTTTAGGCAGCCTATTGCTGGACCCCTTCTCATTTTCTCGAGCTTTTTGGAATATTCACATCACCTTTTAGTAAACTTTAATATCCATTTAAAGTAGAAGTAGTCGGACTGAACCCTGTGATAAAGGTTGAGTATAAAGTCATAATTTCTGTCAAGTCTTCTCTATGATGTAAAGATATACCTTGTATCTGCTACAATGCAGTAATAACCATATCATTCTACATGTAGTATATGTAAGACCTTTGAGGAGGGAGAGAAATAACAAGGCTTTCCTTGTAAATCAAATAGGTCTTCCAAATTGTTCTATGATAAATTCCTTCCCATACTATCAATGGCATCAGTAAGAGCTATTTGCATTAGAGAGTACAAGAAGCACCTTCTGGACTGACTGAAGCACAGGAATTTTATTCAGCTACTAAGTAGAGTAACGAGAACAATGATGCTTCTATTTTTATGAGTTTGAAATATCACTACAATTTGAAGGTAGTGAGGAAAAGAGGAACAAATTAACTTATTGTGATTCTTGCGAGCTAGGAAACACAAGGTAAAGGATTACAAGTCTTAGTGTATATGTCCTAGTCTGTGACAGCAGCTTCATGGAAAATGCAGCTGTCCTTAATTCATTTTTGAAGTTGTTGCTTTTTGTCACACAAGGTAAAAACAGGCAATAAAAACAGCTGGAAAAGGACAAACACCATTAAAATACAAGGAGCGATTACAAGTTCTAATTTTTTGTTTTCTAGACTTTTTTTTTTTTTTTTTTTTTCTGTCCTTTCCATTCCTCATTCTGAAAAGTCAAATTATAAGGTAAAGGTTCTTATTAGAAAAATAAATGCATTCAGTGACTTGTAACCACTGGTTCCTCTGCATATTTTTGCTGCTCCTTAGCCCCTTTTCCTCCTCAATTATGTAAGCAATTGGAGTAGTCTGGGATTTGTTCCTTTTCTGTAAAGCAAGATTGACTAATAGTGTATTTAAAATAATATCTTTTGAAGAGAGTATTAATGAAGCAAATGCCTTGGAGTAGCTGGCTGTAAAGCTTGTGTATCTTTTGTGCATTGAGGGTGGTGAGGCACTGGAACAGGTTGCCCAGAGAAGCTGTGGGTGCCCCATCCCTGGAAGTGTTCAAGGCCAGGTTGGATGGGGCTTTGAGCAACCTGGTCTAGTGGGAGGGGTCCCTGCCTATGGCAGGCGGGTTAGAATTATCTTTAATGTCCCTTCCAATCCAAACCGTTCTATGATTCTGTGATTTTAGAAAACAACCATAGGTAGAACCGATGTGTTCTGAAGCTAAATGTGAATATTTCTTAAGCCAAAGATTAATGATAGTTGCAGCAAGATTAGTAGAAAGATGAAATATTTGCAGTTTTGTTTTAAATTAAATATACTTTTTTTTTCTTTTTTTTCTTTTTTTTTTAATGAGAAATGAGAAGATCAAGAAACAGTAAAATATATAACATGTAAATGGTACTCATTCTTCTGGGCCATGTCAGAGGAGTGAAATTCCACATTTTTTTTGGTTAAAGTCTGTAAAGTAAATAAAAGTGGGAAGCAGAATTTGAAAGGCATTGGTTCTATCTGTTACTGGAAGAAACTATCTTTAAAGTCTGCACAAGTATAACATGCAGTAGCACCTGAAAACTGAGTCAATTATTTAGATTTCTTATGAAACATAGGAATGTTGAGGTTCATCCACAACAGTTTAAATGTTGGGAAACAAAAAGGATAGCAAGCCAAACCCAGATAAAAATGCATTTAGTACATCGCTAAAGAAAAACATGATGGTGTAGAAGTGCTTATGGGGATATTTAAAGCAGTGGGATGTCTGCAGAAGGTATTTTGTCATGAATCAATAAACTGTACAGGATGTAGAAATGGGAGAACCTTATGTTTGTATCAAAGACCCCAGTTTAAAAAAAAAACTCATTATTAGAGCAACAAAGTGACATTTTTTGTCAGTATTCTACCACCTGTCAACACCACTCCTTCCTCTTTATTGCTTCACTATGATCCATCCAACAGAGTGGTGGAAGCAGAAGCAAGCTGTGGAGTCCCAGGCAATTCACCTCTTTTAAATGCCTCATCAGAGTTATCAAAGACTTTCATTGCCACATCTGCATTCATGAGAGTAATGGAGGAAACAAGTAAGATATAGGAAACACTGTCAGGTAAGTCACTCTCATGCTCAGATTAGATTATAAAAACCGAGCTTCAGATGGTATATTTGGAAGAATTGTTTTCAAGTTCCTTTCAGGAATTTTGTTCACAAAAATGCCCCTAGGAAAAATCAGTTAAGGAGTAGTTTTTCTCCTTCAGGTGTTTCTAATACTAGCTGTACTGATAGCCAAGAATGAGAACCATATGACAGTAAGGTTGAGAAATGAGAGCCTGTTTTTTTTTTTTTTTTTTTGTGTGTGTGTGATGATCAAACAGTCTCAAGAGCTGAATTCATAAGTCTTCATGGGTAATGATGCTTACAGGACAGCTGTATTGCTAGTATGCCAGGGGCTATTATTCACTGCAGAAGATGACCCCCCCAAAACAGTTCCCACTTAAAAGGGACATAGCATTTCACAAATGGATTTTGTGCTTGCATGGACGGGGAAAGACTTGATACTTTACGAGCAAGAGTCCTTTCTGCTTTAGTAACTTCTCCATC
Source organism: Netta rufina (assembly GCF_964035555.1). Classification (NCBI taxonomy): domain Eukaryota; kingdom Metazoa; phylum Chordata; class Aves; order Anseriformes; family Anatidae; genus Netta; species Netta rufina. The sequence continues at coordinate 122,015,855 of NC_140124.1, forward strand.
CTTACAGGGCAAAAGAAATTCTGAAAAAGAAATTCTGAAATGACTTGTACAGAATTCATTTGTTACAGGATGTGAATGCTGGGCAGAGAACAAGAGAACATTTAAGTATCTCTTGCATATATGTATATAAAGCCTATACCTTCTTCATTGTTCAAATACATTCTACACTTTTTCTTTTTTTTTTTTTATGTATCCTAGTTAGGTTCCCAGTGGTACTCTTGTAGACTATATCTGTATAGAATCATAGAATATCCTGAGTTGGAAGAGACACACAGTGAATAGCAAGTCCAACTTCTGTCTCTACGCGGGATCAGCCCAAAATCAGACCATGTGTCTGAGAGCATTGTCCAAATGCTTTTTGAGCTCCAGTAGGCTTGTTGCTATGACCACTTCCCTGGGGAGCATCTTTCAGTGTCTGACTACCCTTTTGGTGAAGAACATTTTCTAACGCATGCTGTTTTGGGTGCCACAGTATAGGAAAGATATAAAACTCTTAGAGAACGTCCAAAGGAGGGCTACAAAGATGGTGAAGGGTTTGGAGGGGAAGATGAGTTAGGAATGGCTGAAGTCACTTGGTTTGTTCAGCCTGGAGAAAAGAAGGCTGAGGGGAGATCTCCTTGTGGTCTACAGTTTTCTCATGAAGAGGAGCGGAGGGACAGGTGCTGATCTCTTTTCTTTGGTGACCAGCAACAGGAACCAAGGAAATGTCTTGAAGCTGTGATGGGTGGTATAGGCTGGATGTCAGGAAAAGGTTCCTCATTGAGAGGGTTGCCAGACACTTGAACAGTTTTGCTGGGGAGGTGATCATGGCAAAGAACCTGATGGAGCTCAAGATGTGTTTGGACAAAATAAGACACATGGTCTGTTTTTTTTCTTTGGGTACCCAGGAATTGTACTTAATGATCCTTATGGATCCCTTCCAACTTGAGATATTCCATGAATCTATGATTTAATATCCAACCTGAACCTCCTCTGATATAGCTTCCTGCCATTCCCTCAGATATTAATGACTTTCCTTCCTGTGGGCTCTTCCTAAAATCTTACTATCAAAAAGCTCTTTTCCATTTTATTTTTTTAACTGCATGTATATAAACATTTAGACATCAAAAAGTCTGCAATAGGTAAAAACATTTCATTAATGATGGAAATAAGCCTAGTGATAAAATATGTCTATGAGTTGATGAACAAAGGCATATCTTTTAATTTGCATACTGTTTCATTAGGAAATTCGTAATACATTTAGCCCAATAATACACAAAGCAAATTCTTGTGAAACGTGTTGATACCTCTTCAAAAACTAATGAACTGAGGAAAAGGTCTACCAAAGAAAATAAGAATGACAGCTCATTCTAAGTGACCGATCTTGCTACTCTCTTGTGCTCAAATGATGTATTCTGAAAATGTACATCCTAGGAACCTTAGCAACTCTCAGTATCCTTTCAGTGTCCTCTAAATAGCTTATTGTTTTCTTTTTTTCCCTGCCAAAAGGAATTGCTTAATTTCCTCCCCCCTGTCTGGAGATGTTAGAATAAGAAAAGTGGTTTATGAAAAAATAAAAATAAAAATAAAAAATGTGATTTTACTAAGATACTTCATACTGTAATCAGTATTTTAGATATCTTACTAGCAAGTACAGAGATATCCTTAGATCTCTGGCACTTTATGACCTCTTCAGAAAAAAATGTGAAGACCAATTTCCCCAACATCTTTTCAGACACCTAAATTCCCATAATTTATTTCAAAATGCATTGTTGTTTTTAGAAGAAATTCTAAATATTTAAAATCAGGAATGAGCCAAGTTATTAGATTTCCACAGCTTACCTTTCCTGGGAAGCACAGTACTCAAATCTAAGGCACCATAAATTTCAAGAGATTATCCTTAAATATGAAGGCAATCAGATAATGTATGCAGTTTATCTAAAGTTGGTCAAGCAACACAGTATTAAAGAGGAGTATATCTTTTAGTTTAATGCAATGTCATTCCTCAATAGTTGCTGGATAGGAAGCAAAAGAAACAATGCCGTTAAACCCTAAAGCATATTGGACAATATATATATAAATGAAATGCATTATTAGGATTATAAATAGGTAATTTCTAAAGGAAATACAGAGGGGAATAACAAATTATGTGTAAAAAGAAATTATCTCTAACTGAATAAAGAACAATAAATAGAAGAGACTGCATGAGAGCTCTCTGCTGAGAGGAGCAGTTCTAGTTTGTTGGGGAGGTACTGCAGAGGCTGTGTGTCTCCTGCACTGGGAGCTGTTGCAGACTGCAAACAGTTGGCTGCAATTTGCAGTGCATGCAGTCTGTCCATAGTATGTGCAGGTTAGGAAGGGCAGAAGAAAGGGCTGAATACCCAGTTATTGCCTCTGGTTGTTTATCACCACTGAATCTAAACAGAGAATGGAAGGGATTTAAAACAATATAAGAAAATCCAAGGCACCCTTGACCCCATTAGCAGGGATAATAAAGATGATTCATAAATGGAGTTGTGCATATCATGCTTCAGAGAGATGTCTAAGCAGTTGTTTTGGGGATATCCAGGCTTAAGAAATAAAAGAATGATGATTTTCCTCAGACAAAGAACTTCACCTAGGTAGCTGGTATTATAAACAGGGGGTATGTCTTAGGGTGTAGATTAAAATTTAGAATAATATTTCGTTTGTTTGCTTGCTTTTCCTGATACTCACTATCAAGTCATTCTCTTAATTATACAAGGAGAGAATGATAGTTACCAATATCATTAAAATGACGAACTATAAAGTTTTTGTCTTCAACAGAAAATTGTAAAATTGTGTACAGAAACGATTGAAAAGAAACAGAAATTCACAAGGTCTCAGGAGGGATTTTGTAGGAAATGTAGGATGAGAGTACAGAATAAGAATCAAAGTAAATTTATGAAGCTTTATTATTTTCTTTCAAATTAGTCTTTCATTTAAAATTCAGTCTTTGCATGCTGCGTAGAACTCAGAATTTAAACCAAAATTTAGTCTTAATGCTGAAATTAGTACCATAAGCAGCCACAAAACAAATGTTAACTCTGCCACTGCATACATCGTCCAAAAGGGCTTATCTGCATATGCTTTATCTCAAAAGTTGTACAAAAGACTTCCTTCTCAAAATAGGGCCAGTCTGAAATCAGCACATCAAAAATTCAGTGCCATGTAGCCACTGTGAATTCTTGGCTTGGAACTGCAACTGCAGTGCCAGTAAAGAGACCAGAAAGCATTTGGCAAGAGCTTTCCATTTTTGGCTCATATGCAAAAACTGTATAACATTTTCCGAATTTAAGTGTTTAAAGAAAATGTCAGATTTTTCTACAGTGGAAATTCTTTATTTAAAAAAAAAAAAAACAAAAAAACAAAAAAACATTTTTTTTTCTTCATATGAAATCACATGTTTACTAAGGCATTTATTCATCTCTATATATTCTCATCTGAAGGGATCCAAAGATTTCTCTAATACTCATGCCCTTTGAAAGCAGCATATTATAACTATGATATTAATTCAGTAAATTACATTTTTATTTTCAATTGCAAATCATTATTTAAAAAAAAAAATCACTCACAAATAACAAACTCGTGAGATACTGGGAACTGGGAACATGAGATACTATTGTCCTGGAAACTGATGATAGAAAAGAGCCTTTGAGTCAGTAATGGTAACCAAGGATTCATCGCACCTGTAAATATTATTTAGCCACACTGTAAGCATTTGTGGTTTATACCCATCCTAATCTGTCAGGCTGAGACCAAGAAAAAGGATGCCAATGTTACTAATTTTTTCTGAACTGAAAAAGTTATTGCAGTGAAAAAACTTGTTTATATGAACCACTAAGTAGCATGTGAAATGGGGTATTAGTTATCTTCAGCCCTGGAAATTCCACATCAGTTTTGATTATCTGCATAAATTCAGTCTACAGTTAAATGCTTTAGTAGTTTTATTTTTGTTTCTGCTTGTGCTATCTTCTTGTTTTTAAGGCTGAAAACAACATCAGTTGCAGTTAAAAACTCCTGACTTTTTCTGTGGAAATGAATTACAGGGGGTTCTTAAAGACAGAATGAAGAGACATATGTACATATGTTCACAGACTATACCACTAATCCTACAAGCTCTCAAATATATTCATATCAACTAATGCCATAGAAAAAGATCTTGCAATTTCAGACCTACAGTTTCCTGTAGCACTGATCATGCAAAGATGTTGGCAGATGTATTTGTAAGCCTGCAAGACATGAGGAAAATGTCTAAAATATCAAACAGTTAGAGGAGGTAGAACATGAATTCATTGCATGTATTCTAATGCACAAGAAAGGGAACACTCGGCAAGTTACAAGAGTTTTTCACACAGTCTGATTTATTCTGTGAAACCCATTGCCACAAGAAGATACAAAGATCAAGAATGTATCAAAATTAAGAAAATAATCAGACTTTATTAATAGAGCAGTCCAGTCCAGTGTAAGTGTAATAAGCTATAATCATGTGATGTAGAGTGTTCAACATTAAACTTTAGGATAAAAGCTGTGCCAACTCTGTTATTGATTAGGATGAGACTTAGGGTGTGAGGCAGATGAATTTTGTGAACCTGTTGCAGGAAATATATACTGTTTTCCAAATAGTTTATAATAACAGATGGACATTTTTCTGACCCAGGTCAGCAATTCACTTTTGAAATTCACTTGCTTCTATCCACCTATCCACCTAAATAAACTTTTTTTTTTTTTTTAGTACCACATTTAAGTCTAAATGCAATTTATTAATTCTTCTGAATAATGGTCCAATTTCAGATAGTAAAATGATCTGTATGAAATTAAATAGCAACCCACAGTAGTGAAAAAAAAAAAAAAAAAAAAGAAAAGTAAAAAAGTGATTGTATGAGAAATATTCTCTTGCTAGCTGTGACTGTTTGTGAGGTCAAAAATTACCCCAATAAGTTGTATAAAGGTCACAAATCTCTCCATTCAATGAAAATAGCCATTTATTCAGGAGTTTTCCTGCAGTCAAAACTAATTATCACCACCATACTACATAATTTTTGCTATATATGTAGATGAGTAGAAGTGTTGTAAACAGACCATCAAGCTCCAGGTTGATCATAGCATGAGTGAGGCAGCTACCTTTTAAATCTCATTTCCAGGAGCTGCTGTAAATTAAGATCAGGAGACATAATGCTTCTGAATCTTTGAACTCAGCTATTAGACTTTTATTGTCTTTACTAATTTCAAAAGTAAACCTTGCTCATGGTTCTTATTACTGAAGTATAATTACATGATTGAAGGTTAATGACTCTAGAAGTACAGTCCAGGGACTCAGGACTCATCCAAGGTCTAACTGGTGGCAGGATTTGCAATGTCTGTCCATGGGCCCAGAAACAATACTTCCAAAGAAGAGCAAAAACCTCTGGTAACCGATTTGCAAACACTCATTTGTTTTGATCTCGAAAGCTATTATTTTTATAACTGCAGGATGGTGCTTTAGAAAGACTCTTCCAGTTATAACATAAAAGCTTTATTCTTCAAGGATCTGAGCACCATGACTCTACCTAGCAATTCACATTAATAGATGCTTACCTTTAAGCACTTAAACACTGTTTTCTTATTGATTTCAGTGGTATTTCTCTCATGCTTCAGGTTAAGCTCTAGCTTAAGTGCTTTTACAGATAAGGAAAAATTTGCTCAGTGCCTTGCATGACTGCACAGTAAATTTTAGGCAAGGAAAAAACCTAGTACATTTTTTTTTTCTGTCTCAGATCTTTGAAATACCACTTACAATCTGGAAATCGTTTTTGTTTCTTGGACAGTTTCAAGGAATGCAGTTTTATTTCCTACTTTTTGTGGAAATATTATGGTCCTATTTATTTTATCAGATTCTTTCATTAATGTTTTATTAGAGATGATTTTGTGTGCTTTGAAACTCTTCTCAGTTGCATGGTCCCTTCACATACCTTCACAGTTCAAGCAGAAACTTGTATTTTTCACTTTAAACTAGAATTCAAATTAGAAATTACAGCTTCATTGTCCTAAATCACTTTCATCATCCTTGATAAGTAACATTGTGTAACTTCACAGGTAAATCTGATAATTATTTTAGAAGTTAAAATTTAAAGCTGGGTCTTTTGCAACATTTAACATTTATGTCAGCCTTTCATTGTTTCTGTCCCATGTAACAAAATAAAATAATGTGATTTCTTCAGAGTTTCTATATAAATCAAAATAATTTTCTTCATGGGCTTGATTTGAGGGACAGAGGTTGCAATTAAGAGAATTAATGAATGTTCTATCAAGCTGTCATGCTCGTATAGGCTACTGGCATCCTTAGGTAACTTCTGAATGGGAAAGGACAATTCAGCATAGCTTTTCTTTGGAGGTACGGTGACTTTATTAGTTGCCACAGCTTTGAGGTTTGAAGGAATCTGAATGAATATTTTAAGAATTTTATCTGGTAAGTAAACTGGCCTGATTGACTGTTCTCTTGAGATGTGGGATTAGAGTGCCCTTCTCAAATTGGTGTTGTGAGCTAGAAATGTAATTAAAAATGAGTAGAGGATCTCTGAAGTGGTATTCTATACAGAGAACAGCCGATGGTCCAACCTACTGAACTAAGCTCCCTCTCTTCTAGTCTCTGAAACACACCATTTAAAATCTATATATAGAGTGATTGCATACTGAGGGCCAAATTAATGGATGCATTTTGGCACCTTTATTCTGTCTGCCCTGCATTGTCTGCTCATTTTAGTTGGGCAATGAATTGTGCTGTCCTCAATTTCTTTACAGTACCATCCTGGATGGTACTGTAAAGTACCATACAGTACCTTCAAAGTACTACCCTAGGAAACTTTCAGGAAAAATATTGGTGGTAAGTGCTTGTTTTGTGTCCTCTCATCTGTTATAGTCAAGCAGTACAGAAAACTATAAATCTGGGTGATGATAATTAAAAAAAAAAAAAAAAAAAAAAAAAAAAAGGAAGTTATCCTTGCTTGGAAGGATGTGTGCTTCTTTTAGAGCAATGCTTAAATTAATGATGTTAGTATTGTACTTCTATGATTTGAAATGTTTTCTAAAATCACTGGATATTTCAATTAGTTCTTTCAGAACCTCAACATTAGATATAAAGAAGTCCTTTATACAACCCTTTTTACTGCTGCTCTTTAATAGTGTGCTGTTCTAAGTGCACTTTGGTGAATATGTAAGGAACACAATTAGTTTCCAAGCTTTTCTTCTAAAAGGTGATTTTCTTTTGTATCAGCATTATAATATTATTTCTGTGCTTGCACATTATTCTGACAGTATATGGCAATAATAATAATAATTTTATTTTATTTTCTCTAATTTTAGAATTAATTCATAAATATTCCAGTCAATAACTTTTGTGTGGTAACTAAATGATATATTACATGTTTTCTGTTCTTAAGTTTAGTTCTGAAAATCAATCAACTGATTAGTATATTTTATTTTACTAAAAAAATTGGGCATTTGTTATGATGACCTCACTGTCCCCCAAACTCTAAGATTTCTCAGAATTTTATATCTCATATCACTTGATATGCTGTTAATGCTAATTAAACAATAATCAATATGATAATGTGAGTACAAATAAGGGGAAATAAGATTCTTCTTTTTTATTTGGTGTTTATATTTATATGAAATATTCAATAAGTTTAGAACAAGAGGAGTTGCCAGTCAAAGGATTATATTGCCATGGAGGCAAGACCAAGAGTATTTATCTATAATTTAAAGAGAAACAGATATACTATAACTATCTCTAAATCTGGCATTATACATTTAAGAAATTCAAGTCCAAGGTTATACTTAGAAGAAAATCAGATTTAGTGAGGTAATGAATGGAAGAGGACTTTCAATAGCTGCTGGTGGAGCCACCGGTGAAGAGTGTATTCTATTCAGTCTGATGGTGGAGTGTCTGTTCCACTTTTCCTCTTTATGTTTTCTCTTGTCTCTGCCCCAGTCACTACTACAGTTGTGTAAATAATGCTCTAAATAGTGCCCATTTCATGTATGCAAAACCACTTAACTCTGTCCTGTAGTAATGCTGCGAGAATGAGAGGCAATAGAAACATATTTCAAAAAGACAAAAATGTTTATAAGGCAGAGCACTTAATTTAAGATAACAGGTACTAAAAGGTTTTAAGTACATTTTTATGCTTGTGACACGCTGTTTGAACAAGACTACTAGAATGGAGCAAAATATTTGATACAATACAGCTGAAAATCATGGTGAGATCATTTATCTAAGTATGGAGAAAAAAACAGTCTTTTTGCACTTTGTCAGATTAAATATATTTCTTAATTTCTCCATGTTTGATTTTTTTTTTTTTTTTTAATTTTTCAAGTTAATAGAAAATTTCCAGCTAACAGGAGATTTATAGCTTAATTTTATGGCAAAGTGCAGATCAGAATTGGTAATGATCAGTAAACACTCAATGTCCAAAGCCTATTAGAAAATGCCCGTTCTGACATGTCTTTAGAAGGTTATAGTCTAGTACTCGTTCATATGGTTGCTTCTGTATGTTTTGTGCATGTATGTGTTCCTAATGCATGTACGTCTGAAGATTTAATGGAAAAAACCTACAGAAGTATTATAAAATTCTTGCACCTTGTCCACATTGATGTAAGCTTGATTAGCTTACATGTTAATTCAATTTTTAAAAACCTTTGTGCATAACTACACAGTGGATTATTAAAATAATATTTACAATCTGAGCCTTAAAAACTATCTTGTATCTTGTAGAAACAAAAAATTTAAGCATCCAATGTCTACAGTGCAGCTATGAGGGGGGAAAAATGTTTCACTGTTATTTGCCTGTAATTGGCTTTGAGCATCACAATGCATGTGTAATTGGGTCTGTACTTGTATTCTTCAAGGGTTCTGTGCTATTTCTACTTGAACCCATTTTTTGATATGGTTCAGCTCAGCAGTGCCAGCTACCTCTTGTTATGCAGTTGAAAAACTATGGTCATTAAAAATAGGATACGGTGTGATTTTGTTTTGCAGCACTGCATGGAAAATCAGTTGCTGTTCATAACAGCTCTGTGGTTGGTTGATTTAAAGCAGGAGGGTGACTTCGTATTGACAAGCAGACAGTTCATGAAAAAGGATATTGTATCTTTAAGGCTTTCTGACTGATTGTGTTTAACTGCGCTACTCAGCAGGCAGTAATTAGGCAGTAGCTTTGCTGAGAAACTTAAAGCAGAGGCTGTGTTGCTCTCTGCTCTTGAATTTAAAAAAAAAAAAAAAAAAAGACAAAAAATTCTGGATTCGAACAAATGGGATTTTTACTGTTTCTTAGCCAGTATGGGAGCAAACAGAAAGCAGACCCCTAGAGGCTCCTAAAGTTATCTTCCCATGCAGATAGTCTCTAGGGAGCTGTGGAGCTTGCAAAAGGAGGCAATGAGAACCATTATAGAAGCACATGACACTATTGCTGAAGGTCAGAGTGGTATTGGAATAAAAGAGAGGCTGCTGATACAAAATGACATGGCTGCTACATCTTCTGGCCCAGTTCACAATTTAGATTGGAATGTAGCTCAAATTCATCATGAATGTGATTAATAAATAAAAAGTACATAATAATCATGATGGTTAAACTGGTGCTTCCCCAGACTGCTGCAGAGCAGGAGAGAATGAGTATCTCAAATAAAAGGAAGCAAAACAAAAATGTGCAGTTAGTATTACCTTCAAACGAACAGTTTGAATAGAAAATTTTTCAAGTGGACACTGCAGTGCACCTTTGCAAACACTGAATGCAGGAATACGTTGTAAACCTTTTCCTTTTGATCATTAAGTTAAAGTTATAGTTTCCTCATAAGTAGCACAGGAAGTTCACGGAAGCATTTTTCTTTCCCCTCACACCTCCATTTTCTATTGCTGCTATTTGGATATTTGTATTTGGAAATGTCACCAGTTAATAACAATTAGGCTTTGAAAACCTTGAGATTCTATTACAGTTTACTCACATTTCAGCCCTTTTATCATCTTTAAAAACAAACAAACAAACAAACAAAAGAGATAGTTACCTTGTTTATTTGGTATCATAATATTGCTGGAAGATGAAATAATCCATTAACAACATAAATTAAGCTTATGTTTTGATTTGGAATCAGATAGTAGATATCTGGTAGATAATGGGTAAGATTTTAAGTCTGATGAGCATTATTTTTACTGCAGAGACCAAGCTTCTGCATGAGGTCCAGAAAAACTCTTTTGATGACTATGACTCTGAATAAAACTACTCTCTAGAGTTCTGACACTGGTTCTGATAACTTTGAGGTAAAGTCATTAGAAGTTAATGACTTCCTCAGCAAAATTTTGTGGTCTGATAAATCTTTTTTATTTTATTTCCTCTGTTCACATGTTAACCAGAAAGTAAATTAGTGTGTAAATTGGCAAGAACAGTGAACTGAGAAACATGCTTTTTCACAAGACCATTATTCTGAGGTTTGTAGTTTTTAGAAAGGTTTAACCTGAGTAAATTATGAAAGCTTATCAGAATTCTCTGACTGATTGACTATAAGAACCAGAACTGCTGTCCAATTACAACTGGGTTTGCAACACATAGATGGATTCAATGCCATTGCCTAAAATTCATCTATCTTTATTTCCTGGTTTGAAGGTCTATCGTTTTTGTATACTTCATAAATGCTCTTTGAAACTGGTATATACAAAGCGTCAAGGATTAAATTGCCAAAGTATTTTTTTCTAAATGACAATGAGCCTAATTCACTGTCAGTTAATGCCAGGTGTTTTTCCCTCTAGTATTAAGTTCTTCAGAACTGTAGCTGTATAGGACACTATTCACAGGGGCTTAACGTAGGGAGAAAAATGATTACATTAAGTCAAATAAAATGAATAATTCATGACATCAACTTTGTAATCCTGGTGTTAAGCATAAAACCAGTGGTTTATTTTTCAGTAAAATATTTTTGTATCATTTCAGATAGCATATAATACAAAACAATAACTGCATACATAATGTGAAAAGCCTATTAGCAAAGAAAGTCCTTCGTGGTGCTTCTCGCTTCATCTGGGATGTCACAATATCCATGCTTTGATTCAATATCTATGAATGCCTATTATCTCTTGTGATCTTCTGGGGCCAATGGAGTATCTGTCTGTCTTTTAATTTGATCATAAAATATTGCCCCATCTCTTTACCACAAATTTGAAAATCAATTTTTATATGTTGCTAAACTATGTACCTCTCATTTATTTATTTGGTAATCCTATTGAGAATAAACAACTCAAAGTGAAAAGGTTTTCTAAGTTTTTCTGTTACACACTGTCTCCCCCTCTTTCTCAGATGCACATGTGCATGTTTGGACGCAAACATATCATATATATAAACATATATACATACACACATACACATATACATATACAGTATTTATGCAGTTAAGAATGAAGTAACTGTAAGCTGAGTAAAAGATAACATAATATGAAATTTACCCTTTTTTCCCGAGTCAATACATTTCTTTCTAAATTTCTTCCATGGTTTTTCCAACCTGGATTATTTTTTTTTGTGTGTGTGTGTGAGTGTTTGTTTGTGTGTGTTTATATATGCGTATGTAAATCTCATGTTTTTTGTTGTTTAAGTTTGTCATCTGCTAAAGCCTTTCTCTTCTGAGATGGGAACTCTCACTGGTGGAAGGTTATTCTGCATCCTCAGTGTCACAGTTTCCAGATCAGATCTACTTCAAAAATGTCCTTACATGGGCTGCTTATTATGCTATATTCCAGACTAAAATAATTGCATACCTGGACCATCTGCTTCTGCTTTTTCCAGCACCTTCCTGTGGACAGCTCCAGGGCACTTGATCAGGGCCAGGGCAGACTCCTACCGAGTTGTCCACATATCTGTCTTGTGGGAAAGGACAAAATCTGTCAATAGCTTTCAAAGCTGTTTAACAAAGCACTTCCCCTTTCCAAGAATAACAGCCTTTTACAGCCTAAATTTGCACACAACAACAAATATATAATTCCTGTAATGTAACTAAAATATCTGATAGTCATAATGTAAAACCTAAAAGGGTATTATAACCACTTTTAAAATTTAAAATAACAAACCACTGATAAATTGTAATGGTCAGTCATCTCCAAACTAGATTAAGAAACTTGAAGACTCTGAGAATAATATATAGGTACTAATTTCCAATATAGCAATTTTGGATTAAAGTATATTTCTCAAAATGTAGCAGGATGAATTTAATTCATTCTGTGGTGTTAATGGCATTTAAAAATGATTTTAGTGAATTACTGTATAAAGCATATCTTGTTCTTTTAATTAATCTTTCATTTAAAGAAATGTTTTCATCCAAGATACTAAAGAAGTACATTATAAACATACTTAGGCAAAAGGTAATAGATTTAGACTTTAATTGTAATGTTCTGTTAAGCATTTTTAATGGAAAACCTGATGACCCAATTATACAGCAGAAGTAGAAAATCAGAACACAGTATCTGGATTTGAATATAAAAATGCTAAGATGCATAATACATAGGAGTTCAATATCTATTCTACTTCTTGTCAAGGTGTTATAAAATTATCAAGAATTAGGAGAGCACAAATCAGACCCTGGAAAAGAGCTGAGCGTTCTGGAGAGGAGTATAAATTATATTTTAACTTAGAATAGTAGCCTGCTTGTCCCTGAAGTGCAGAATCTTTTATTTATTTTATTTTATTTTATTTTATTTTATTTTATTTTATTTTATTTTATTTTATTTTATTTTATTTTATTTTATTTTATTTTATTTTATTTTATTTTATTTTATTTTATTTTATTTTATTTTATTTTATTTTTACTTATTTTAATTTTCCTGCATTGACATCCCATTTTTTCTGTACTATCATTGTTCATGGTGGCATCAGCAAGACCTTCCCAGGATAAATTCTTCCCACTACTGATACTGAAATCCCACTGATACTGAAATCCTACTGATACTGAAATCCCGCTACAGATTTGAAATTAGCTGGTTTGAAAAGAGATTTTCCAAGATATTTGCCATCACTGAAAGCAACCAGGAGCTGGATCCTTTTTTTTGCCTTGAAAATGTCCATTTACCATCTAAGCTGAACTCCCAGACTGAGGTCTCAGCATGCTCCTGGTGAAGCCATGAAGAATAAGCAAATGGACAAAAAGACCACAACTTCTTAATAGCCTTTTCAATTATATAAAAAAGTAATGCTAATAATGCATTGCTGACCTCTAACAGCTGTGATGATTCACAGAAAAGTCTGATTGTACTTGGTGCTCCAATAGTACCAAAAGTTTAAGAATGACTGCAGTGTTTGGTTATTTCATCTTCTCTTCCTAAAATAGATATATAGCTAAACAGTTCCCGAGCAGCAGCAGATAGAAGTAAAATCTATCTTTAATATCCCAGAGACCACATAGAAGAATGATATACCACCATTCAGTAGGTGGTACTTTGGGTCTTTAATGGTGAAGGAAGAAGTAATGTGGCTGTGATTGTACAAATAAAATTATTCAGGGGAAATTATGTTGTTATGCGCTGTTCTTAAGAAAAGATCCTAAGGAAAATAAGTGGACATTAGAGCACAAACATATCAATTTCACTTACTGCCTTGAAGGAGATGAGTTTGAAGATATCTGAGCTGGTGCTTGGGAAGATGGAACACATATCTTTGATAGTTTTGTGGTATTTATTTTTTAGCCTTCCAAGAGTAGGATTGTTCAATGTCTCTGCATATAAAACTCCGGAGTACCATTTAGTTGTATTATTTTACCTAAGTTGTTAATAGAAATCTGTCTGGGTTTGACCATATTTTCAACATGAAAATGATCAATTCATATCCAACCTTGTACATTTATTTATTTTATTTTATTTTATTTATTTTTTTTTTTCACATGGCTATGGCAGGCCAGTATCATTTTCAACTTCTTTAGGATCATCAAGTGTAGATACTCAAAAATTTGTTGGCTCTACAATTCAGGCTGTGGTGGGATTCTTGAGGAACCACTGCAGTGGGAATAATTGACTGACTTTTTAAAAAAGAAATCAAGTCTTAGCTTGTGACCTTCTAAAGTATTAGAAAAATCTAAAGCCTTAACATCTATACATCTATACTGTTTCCCTGGTGACTCAGAAATAACCATAACAATGTTTTACATAACATTTTGTATGTAAGTTATGGAAAACATGTCTGGAGAAAAGCTTGTTCTAGATTTGATTCTTCACATTAGAACAGCACTAGCTGCCAAAGTGGAGATTGAAGGTAATGTCACTGTGACAATGCAATGAAAGAGTTCAAGATCTTTATGGAAAAAGGAGTCATGACCAAATTTATGAATTTAAAGCAGACAGCCATCAACAGTGTTAGAGAATTCTTACTGGCTTAGAGAGTAAGGAAATAAAGAAATTATTTAAGTAATTCCTCTAAAGAAATGAGCAATATTTATATCAATATATAGGAAGAATAGGAAAAGCACTAAGATCTACTACCAATGTAGTAAAACTATCAGCTCTTTAGCAATTTAAAAATCCAAAAAGAATTCAGAAAGCAGAAAGTAGGTTACATGACTAGAGAAGAATATGAAAGAATACCAGAAACAACTGGGACAAATGCAAAAGTGCTGAGATAACAAACAAGATGTCATTCACAAGATGCATGAAGGGTAAGAAGAAACTAGTTATAGTAGAAGCAACACTAGGAAAATTGAGTGTGATATTTGATAGAGATGAAGAAGCTGAGTCTTACATGCTTAATTCATTTCTGTTTCAATCTGCACTTTAAATACTATGCACAATAAGGATGTTAGCACTACTAACATTGAGCAACGCTGTAAGATCTCAAGTAGGATAAGAAAGAACAGTTTAGAACAGTACTTAGATAAGGAAGGCATTTTCAAATTGCCTGGCCATAATGAAATTTTTCCTATAAATGTGGCTAAAGTAGCTTTGGAATATTTTCAGAGGTGAGATTTCAGAAGTGTAGAAAAGGGAAAATGCAAGGAGGATGAAAACAAAGTGAAAAGACAGTTAAGAAACTACCTTTACTTCACCTCTTTGTGAGGGATAAAAGAACATTATTTATAGGCACCTCAAAGAACACAAGTAGGTATTCAGCCATCATGATTTAAAGACAAATTATGTCACACCATTTCATCTAAGTGACAATCTAGTAGACCTTATGGATGGGAGAGAGGCAGCAGACATTACTGCTCTTGACTTAAATAAATGCTTAGGTGCTACCTCAGATGACCATCTCATAAAGATGTTAGATCAAACTCTTTGAAAATTATATATGCAAAACTGATCCCCCATTCCCCCCTCCCCCCCCCCAAAAAAAAAAAAAAAAAAAAGTACCTACCATTCTGGTACTAGATAGACAGCATTTTGCTTATTGAATTTATGGGAAACACTATTGTGGGGGGAATGGTATACATGCCAGAGGATGAGATTAGAACTTAGAATGATCTGAAGAAATCAAATCATCTGGAAAAAAAAACAAAAAAAAAAAAAAAAACAAAAAAAAAAACACAATTCAATGAGCAGAAATATATAATTCTACTCTTAGATATAAAGAACTGTATGTATATGAAGTGAGATACAATGAGCTAGGCTTCAAGTTTGTAAAAAAGGCCGGGAGACTTAATGGGTCACAAGCTGAGTATGAATTATCAATGCCATGATATAGTGAAAAAAGCAAATATTGCATGAGAGGATATGTATAACCAGTAGTGAGTAATTCTCCTTATCTATTTCATATTATTAACATTTAGCTGTTATTAGGCTTCTGGGAGAGCAAGCATCAAATTGCAAAACAAAAACTACTAAAAATATTAAAATAACTTATTTAATATATAGAAGAGAAGAAGGCTGAAGAGACAATGATAAATTTGGAGGGGTGGGGGGCGGGGGATGCTGTAATAATTCTGCTATCCAAAATTTTTACAGATATGTTATATGATCTTTAGTAAGAAATTATACCATTCTAGTTGATACTGCTCAATGCTAGGTTGCCCAGGATCTGTGTCCAGATGGGTTTTGAATACCTCCGAGGATGAAGATTCCACAGCCTCTCAGACAACCTGTTCCAGTGTTAACCACCCTCATTGTACAAAGACTTTTTGTTATGTTCAAACAGAATTTCTTGTATTTCAGTTTATGCCTAATGCCTCCTGTCTGTTCATAGAACATCACTGAGAAGAAACTGCCTACATATTAATCACTGCCTCCCATCAGTTATTCATAGAGACTGAGAAAGTCCCCTGTTAGCCTTTATTTTTCCAAGCTGAACAGTCCCTCAGCTTCTCCTCGTATGAGAAGTTCTCCAGTCCCTTAATCACCCCTCTGCTGAGGTCCTTCCAATATATTTGTATCTGTCATACTGGGGAGATAAGCACTCCAGACATGGTTTCCAACTGAGATCAGCTTTAGCTGATTGATAGGAACTTGTATCTTACCTTTATTTTTTACTCCCCATCCCATGAAAAATGTCTAGCAATTTCTATAAAAACAATAGACCTGCTACTATCCGAACTCTTTAAAAAAGTATGCTGGGTCATTAAAAAAAAAAAAAAAAAAAAAAAGTTTTTGAGGTTCTTCTGAAAGAATTAAAAGTTTGTTGGTTGGTTCCAGGTGAGAAAGAAGGGTTTTAAAACATCATAGGCATAGGAATTTTTGTTAATTTATCTTAAGAAAAAGTGTTAAAGAACTCCAGAGAAAAATAATAAAATAAATACCAAATAAACTATTCAAATTGAAGAAGTTTAGCTGGATTTTAAGGTCCATTTTAATATACTATCAAAGTAACTTACAGTAAATTATTCTCCACCAAGCTACAAGTTTACACTTCCAGTAACATGTATCCCTTAATTATCACTGGGTTGGTGATTCAACCATACACTGACCTCTCTCCCTTTGTTCCTCCCACTAAAGACTTCTGTGATTCAGTGAGAAGAAAAGGAAACTATTTATTGTTTTATTTTTCTCTCTTATTTCTATGTTCAGATATGTATGCAAATTAAGATGTATACATTTAAATATGTATAGCCCTACTCTGAAACTTGCTGTGCTGGTTGGAATTGCCTCAGCATCTCAAGCAATTTCTTTTAGTCAGTTGAACAGTGTAGGAATATCAGTGGCAAAACAAAGATAGTTAAGTGGAAAGCATAGTCAATAATTAATCAGCTGAATAAGAGCATTCATTTTTAATAAATATTTAGAAGGCTGTATAAAAGTACCATGTTGTATTACTGTACATCCACAAATTTACTAAATATGAAATTCAAAGCACCTTAGGTGATAACTTCAAATAGTACAATGTACAAAGTACAAGCACAGCATCAAATACTGTTTTATTTCTAATTCTGCTTGGTGATGAACACTTTTCCTGAGAAGTGTTCAACCACCTCAGTCCCTCTGACTTAGCATTTGGCATATGGAAAAAGATTGGTTATTTTTTTGTACACAGTATTAGACTGTGTACAAAATTATTGTTGCCTTTTGGACAGCTGATTGGATACTAGCACAAAATAGAGTTCTCACACTTTATTTCATAAGGCAAAAGTAAGAAAAATAGATTTAACTGGGTACACTGTCAGGCACCGAGAAAAAAAGATCAACGTGTCAGTTTATACATTCTGAAATTTTTGTTTGCTTTTTCCTTTGAGAATGTTAATCTATTAAATATTAAAATTAGTGTTTCATGGTAAAATTTTCTCAGAACTTTTTTTTTCTTTCCTGAAAAGTAGGGAAATTTCTTTAATCCAAATGCTTTATTGGAATAAACTGAACAAAAGTGTCTTAACCAGTCCAAGTCCCATGTTTGAAGAAAAGTATATTCTTAAGTGCCATGTTGAATAGGAAGAAAATTACCAGAAGAGTAGTAAAATCTTAAACTGAATTTCATTAATGGGAGATCTGCAGAAGAATGCTAAATTTACTAATGTAAATAAGATGTCACATGACTTCAAAGGAAATTGTTGGTTTCTGTGACTGTTTCTGGCACAGATTTACATGACAATGTATAAGTCACTTAATCTCCTTTAGTTTCTCCATCTGTACAATAATATCAGCTCCAGGGCAGTTATGAGACTTAGTTAATTGCACAGAAATTATTTAAGATCCTTCAGCAAAAAGTTGTATTGATATTTTCAGAAACACAACCCTTTTTATGCTAATAATTGTCTTTTATCTTCCCTTAGAAATGACATAAGCCAAGGAAGTAATTCTCTTTTGACCAGTGATTGTTGTATAAATAAATTTGGAAACAGCCTAAAGAACTTTCATAAGCCAAATATGCCGCATCCTGGGAATGGAGAGAAGGAAAGATCATTTCTCTTTCCTTCTTCCTGGGACAGAGGAATTTGATAAAGCTGATGTACCTCCACAGGGAAGGAAAGGCTGTGCAGATGTGAACTTCTCCTTCTCCCTGGCTTTAGTTGTTGATTCAATGGAACAGCCCTAGTGATATCTCTGAGTGGCCAAATGTCCAACCTTCAGTCAGGGCAAAGAGTTGCCATGGTTGCAGAGTGAAAAGCAAGGGATCAGTGGGGGGAGGGCAAGGAGATGGGTACAGAAGTAAATCCGTGTGAGAAACAATAACAATAATCTGAGGTAAAGTAGCACTCCTATAGAGTGTTTTGTCAAAACAACAAAGACTGAATTTTTCAACAAAAATTATTTTAAATATTTTTCTTGGGCCCTCTTATTAATTATGTTGCCATTCTTCCTGCTGCTATAATTAATAGTTTTTACAGTACTTCCATTCAAAAATGCGCTCTCTCTTAACTCCTGGCTGAGGACAGATGAACATTGATGACAAGAATAAAAATGAAGAAAAGACATTAATGAAGACTCAAAATGCGTGGTTGAGTGGCAGATGTTTATCTTTACAACCACAAGAAGCTGAGGAGCATCTAGAAGAGTGAATATTCCAAGCAAAACTGTCTTTCTTGTTTGTACTAAATATTATAATATACACATATGCAGGTACACATGTATAAATATATTAAAAATACCAAGTAGACACAATTGTGAGAATACGCTAAAATACCATGGTGACAGGAGACTATAAAAACCCAAACAGATAGCAAAGGGCTCCCGAATGTAATGAGCAGCACGGCTGATTAGGCAGAGAGACCACACTGTGCAAGAATGAGGCCTAAAGCAAAGAACAGCCTGAAAGAAAGCCATGAGAGAGAGAGACTTGGAGGAATGAGATAAGTAGACTTACAGCTAGAAACAAAGGCAGAAAAGAGATCTGTAGGGCTTGTAGGAGAAGGAGTTTGGTATGCAGCAGACAATAGAGGGCTTAGAAAGGAGCAGTTAGCCTTAGGCCCTCAAAGAGTGCCAAGAGCTCAGGGAAAAAGAGACTTAAACAAGGAAATGTGCAAGTGGTAAAGAAGCTGGTGAGAGGCAAGAGACAGCAGGCAGCTGCAGGTGACCTCCGTGACAGAGTGCAACAGATATTGAGAAGCCAGGGTGAACATAGAGGGAAGGCACAGAGTAGACCTCTGTCAGTGAGGTGCAGTCCCCATCTTTGGTCTGTTTGCAAAAAATGCAAGATTTTCTATCTTCCTTTTTTTTAAAACAACAACAACAACAACAACAACAAACAAACAAAAACAAAACAGAACAAAACAAAACAAAAAAAAAAAGCAGACAGTATTCTTTAGTGAGTATAATTTCCCTTCCTTTCAGGGGCCTGTCCTTTAGCCTTACGTCAGGGGTGTGTGTTTTTGATTTATTTGGATGTTTTACATGAAGTTAAGGTGAAAATTATCAAAACTCTTACCAACATTTACAAATGCTGTACAGATTCATATTCATCCTCTCTTTCCATTTTAATTCATTTTATTTTTAAAGGTTTAGAGGTGAAATCGGATCTGGAGTACAAGGGCTGTATATGTCCCCCTGTTTTGATGCCAAGTGGTTGTCAGTGGGTAAATATCATCCAGCAGCTTTAAAACCAGTAACTTCAGACATCACATGCGTACATGCACATACACACAAAGGGGAAACATTTGAGCATCCTGAACCCTCATTTCTCTTTGGATGATCTCAAATTGTGGGTCCTTGCTTGTAGCAGAAGCAGGAGACGTATTTCTCTATTATACATTTTTTATTTTTATTTTTTTAACATGGTGCACAAAAGGATAGGGTGATGTTAGCCTCATGCAAACACCTCCACACACATATGTTTCCACATCCGGAAACTAATCTTCAACAAAATAAGCTATCATCCTTGCCATTGTAGTTTGAGTTGTCAACTGCCTCTTACAGTGGAATGTAAGACTCTTGCATAAATCTTCTGTCTTTATGTAGCTACAGTAATACCAGTGAAATCTTGGAATTTAGTTTTGCTCTCTTTTCCTTGAATCTCAGTATAAAATCACACTGACTGATGAACTGTGGCATTTTTCTCCACCTGTCAGAATTGATACAACTGCTGTACTTCACCAGCAAAAAAGTACTGGGTAATTTTGAGCTAAAAAACACATATTTTTTTTTCAGGAAAACCATTAACATAAACTTAAATAGTCACTGGTGTTACTATAATTGAAATATTTAGGAAATTCTCGGTGTTCATGGGTCATTTACAATCCCATTTACAGTCTATGTATTTTATGGATGATTTGTTTTTTTTTTTTTTAATTGCCATAGTATAAATTTGTAGCAGAACACACAGTTGTCCAAAAACTGGCAAAACTAAAGAAAAAGTTTGTTGACAGTGATGCTGAAGTTGCAGTTAGGTATCCAGCCAAGCTCTAGGAGATCAATAACAGGTTCATATTCTGAGACTTTGGATAAAGAAAACAGCTACCTGGAGGAAAGATAAAATAAAATAAAATAAAATAAAAATTTAATCAATTAAGTATTAAAATATTAAGAGAAGATGAAATTCTAAACTTTATTTTCAAATCCAAAAAAACTTTTTGTGGGAGACGACTTCATTGCTTAATTGACTTTTCCCTCTTTTCATTACAAAACCCTGAAAACAACAACAACAACAACAATAACATGAATAGTATAGAATAACACCTGAATTGATTCAGTATAGCTAAAAAAAAATCATTCTTTGAACTCCTGCTTTTCTAAATCCATTTTGAATAACAACCCAGACAAAAGGCCAATTCTGTATCATCTTCAGAGCTCTCTATTCAATGAAGCTGATGAGGGAGGAGAGGGAAAGTAATGTCATGGTCTTTATTGGTATTCCAGCAGACAAGGTTCCTGCCCTGAGGAGTTTACAGTACAAAACCAATTCAACCAGCTACTGAAGCTAAAGACTTAAATTGATGGGAGTTTGCTCATACTAATATTCATGCAGTTGATAAAGTACTTTGTACAAAATAGCATACATATTCATAAGCAAAAATCTTTGCTAAAGCAATTTCAGATGAGTAGTTTTAGCTAGCCTCAACTAACTTCTAAAAACAACTTTCAGCTTTGAGTCTGTAAACTCAACACCTTTGAAACAGGGTAAGTATGCTGTTGAGTGGTTCTATATAATTATCAGTGGCTGTAATAATCTGACATTTATGACTAATCTCTCCAATTTGTTTCTATCCCAGATTTTTTCTCTTGCTTTATTCTTGTAGGTATATACACCTCATTTTATTTTATTTTATATTATTTTATTTTATTTTATTTTATTTTATTTTATTTTATTTTATTTTATTTTATTTTATTTTATTTTATTTTATTTTATTTTATTTTATTTTAAATTAAATGTGTAGGAAATATTTTTTGAGTTAAGAAAATCTTATAAAATGTAATCTCTTATGTAGGTTCTAGACATTTTCTTTTCATATGTGACTGCTGAAAAATACTACTTTAAGCAGCAATTACATGAATGGTCTCTTTGGTGCCATAGATATATTGCTTATTAGGTATTCTTCATTCATGTAAATGTGAGGAAAGCTCTTATGCTTCTAACAACAATCTGATATTTAGATGGAACAGTAATAAGTAGGTACAGGCTTTTTTAGCAAGTTATAAAATTAAATTTAGTGTTATATTAAAAAGATTTACATCAGCTAGGAAATATAACATCATCCTGTAGTACTAAACTCTCTATATGATAAATGTTGAATGGCATTTTCTTGAATAATGAATTACTTAATAGCTAATAATTAATTAGATCATTAATTAGTTGACTGATTGATTAATTCATTCATTTAAAATAATTTCAGTAGATTCATTTCCATCATGCTAAAGCTCTGAACATAAAGGCAAGTACCAGATAGGAGGTAAAAGTGGACTGTGTATTCAGATCAATACTGTGTCCCATTGACACAAAGACAGTACTGCTGAACACACCACAGGAGATCTGATTTCACCTGCAAAGTGGACCTGATTCTTCACTTCTTTGTATTCCCGTGAAGGAATATTATTCATTCAGAGCAACCAGGGAACGAATGCTTAAGTCAGCTAACAAACATTGGGCTGTTACAGGGTATGTGAGTGGCCCAAACTGTCAGCCTTGTTCATTCCCTGCATCAATGCACTGTTGGATACACTGTCATGCTGGAAATGCTATAGTAGTATGTGACAATTATACAACATACTCATTAGCTACTGAATTGAATAGGTAGATATGCAAGATCTTCAGCTTGTGTAAATTGGTGTAGCTCCGTTTAATTTAGCTGAGGATCTGGCCTAGTATGTTGCTGTATTATATGGATATGCTAAATTGTGTAAATATTCATATTCCGTGCTGAATGATTTTTATTTTAATCTAGCTGAGGGTATTCTATATGTTACATATTAATTTGCCAATTAGTAGATTTCTAAAATGACCTAATAAAGTTTACTCTTTAGCTGCTTAACATCTCCTTGTTTAATAGCAAATTTAGTTTCTCCATAGTAATAGTAACAGGTGAACAAAATTGTCCTTGAAAATGTAATGCAAATCTGAGACCTTTATATAGAATGACACTCTGTTCTCTTTCTTTGATGATAGTTTTTGCATATAAAAATAAATGTACATCTCCTTCATTGTTGTATGTAATGCGATTTAGCTCTAATTGACTGGAAGTTGTGGAAGTTTGATTTAGAAAAAATATGTAACTTTGATCTGAAGAATGCTGTACCACTGCCATTTCACCATTGTACCATTGCCATTGCGGTGAGAACATTCAGGGCCTTCCCTTCCCTTCCCTTCCCTTCCCTTCCCTTCCCTTCCCTTCCCTTCCCTTCCCTTCCCTTCCCTTCCCTTCCCTTCCCTTCCCTTCCCTTCCCTTCCCTTCCCTTCCCTTCCCTTCCCTTCCCTTCCCTTCCCTTCCCTTCCCTTCCCTTCCCTTCCCTTCCCTTCCCTTCCCTTCCCTTCCCTTCCCTTCCCTTCCCTTCCCTTCCCTCCTATTTTCTTTCTCTTATTTTCTCTTTTATTTTCTCTTATTTTCTTTTTTTTTTTCTTTTTCTTTTCTTTTCTTTTTTTTTTTTTCTTTTCCTCCTAATATAACCAGGTCCAGGTAAGAACACTGTGGGATTAAGTGAAATTTAATGTGAATTAAATATAGCACCATGCTATAGTAATCTCTCTGAGAAGAAAAGCACCTGTAAGTTAAAATTTCAGCTAGAGAAGTGAAAGTATGAATGTTTTGCCTTCTCCTTTTATTATTCACTTTATGAATTAGTCCTAGTTTACTTGTTTCAATTCGTGTCGACATATTTTTGAATACTATTAGCATAGCAATCAGGCCTGTTCTCAGGTTATTGAATGGTGTGTTGACTTCCAAAATAAATAGATATGCAGTGTGAAGGACGAGCTGTCACTTTGGGAGAGCTTTGCTGATCTAAATTAAAAGGCACTTCTAATTGAAAACTGTAATAGAAAGATGTTTAGGAAAACAGTGAAACTACGCAGTCCCTTTCAGTTTTCATGGGACTGTGTTAAGAGATACAGAATAAGGAGGAAAATGGGTTTATTATATGAGGAGGTAAGTAACAGTGTTAACTTAAACTAAAATAACCACATCTGAGGGGATCTTGGGTTCCTGTGATTCCCACTGAATTCAGTAATCTAAACCAAGTCTCTGTTCAATCAGCCAGTTACAATTCAGTCCAGGTTCAGTCTGAAGGCAACTGAGAAGAGTGGAAATATTCCCACCCAATTTAACAGGCTTTTGTTGATTTATAGAGTTAGAGTGTTTTGCATAGTTTGCTAATGACACTTGTGTCTTTCAAGTGATTTTCGTAATCTTGCTGAGGGATGTTTGCAGGGCACTACTAAAACATAACATGTCCAAGATCATGTAGCAAGAAGCTATGCTTTTTTATCAGTTCTCCTACCTGGACACTTTTTCCAATGAATGAGTAAGTTCAGTGAAGTAATTATGGAAAGTTAATACCACAGATTAAAATCATTTGTGATTTATCTTATCTGAACAACTACCCTCTATCCAGGGTTGTGTTTCCTCCTTTTTTCATTCTTGCCCTGTAAGGGTTAACAATTGAGGCCTGTCTATAGCTCATTTCTATAGTAACAGCAAGACTGAGACTTTTTTATGGGCACCTAATAATTAGAAAGTGCTAGAAGGTATAACAATATAATGAATCAAAACTGATAGACTTGTGGGTTTCCATAGAAACATGTATAATTATGATAATCGGTCCCTGGCGTACCCTCAGAATCGTATACATTCAGTTAAATGCAATAAACATTAGGCACTATTTAGTGAGCTGTGATGCAGATTAACAGTGTGAGATACAGAGAGGCTATGAATAAAATTGCTGTACAGTTTATCTCAAACTAATTTCCCAGATTGCTTTAATAGACGTGCTATGTGGATGTGAAGAATTGAAAGTGTATTTTTGTTAGTGGTAAAGCTAACAAAGATAATATTTCATAAAGTGACTGACTGTTAATTTTGATGCAGATCAGAATGTACTGTGGCACATTATTGCATGAGAGATCACTAAAACCACCGAGCAAAGGACATGGTGGGGCTCAGCTGAATTATTTATTTCTCAAAATATTACATGGGAATATTAGGGTTTCCTGTGTTCCCTTTGCCCTGCTGGCTTAGGAGCTCTTTTTACTTGGCTCCCATTTCAGAAACATGCTTGCCAGTGCGGCTGGTCTAATTCTAGCTCTAGCTTTTCCAAAGCAAAGCAAATTTTTAGTGACTTCATACATAGCTGCTCAACAGTACAGGATGCGTACTCTTAGGTGTCCTGTGGAACTTTGTTGTTGTTTTTGTTGTTTATTTGATTTATGGTTAAAAAAGAATTATAAATCTGTGGTAGTCCTTTCAGGATCAATTAGAACTGTATGTAGCCTCAGACTGATTTAAAAAAAAAAAAAAAGAAAAAGAAAAAAAGATCAGATGACTAGCACTCCATTTAAAGCATAAACTATTTGTAGATGAAAACGTGCTACAGGTATATTATATTTGAGATAGAAATTTTATGGGTATTTTAGAACATGCAATATAGACCAGGAAATCAATCTGATCATTCCTGCAGATGTCTGAGAAACAGAGAAACTGTACAGTAAAACTGTGCAGAAGTATTTAGCTATGCTTAAATATTTCCTAATCCTCTCTGAACATACAGGTTTTAGGTAAAGGATGGATTGGGATTATTCTGTTCCCTTTAGAGAAGGCAAAATTTTGCCCTAATTAGTACTTTATTAACAAATGTGTATTTCAGAAGAGTATCAAATGGGTTGCGATGAAGTTGTTGAATATTAAGAGCAGAGACACATGATTGCCAGACAATAAAATCTAAGGATGGAACTTGGTGACCATATAAAAGTGCATTCACCTTAAATGCACTCTGTTCACTATATAATTTCAGGGAAAATTCTTTTTTTCCTTTTTCCTGGGAAATTTGCTTTCCAAATGAAGAAGTTTGGCCTGCTATGTTTGTGGTTTGTTTGTTTGTTTGTTTGTTTGTTTGTTTTTCACAGTTATTGCTGCTTGTGACTTGGTTATAATGATTGTGTGTTGTCTGTTGATTCAGTCCCCAGGACTTGGGTTCTCAGGGATCCTGTACTCTGACCTGAGTTGTGGAGGGCAGATCATGAGGCTATGTGTCTTTGTTACTCTGTCTTGAGGTCCTTGTCTGCATTAAAAAAAAATAAAAAATAAAATTAATAATAATAATAATAATAATAAGAACAATAAAAACACCTTTTATCAAAATGTTTCTCACATCTGGTTTCCTCTCTGCTCTTATTTCTATACTAGTACTGAAATGCCAGAAGCTGACAGGGTTTCATAAAGCTATTAGACAAATTCATGGAAGAAAATCTATCAAAGGCTACTAAACATAGAGATAACACCTCTGGGTCAGGAAGTCCCTGAACTGTGGATTTCTAGTGGCTGAAAGCATACCAAGGGAGCATCTTTCTCTTATATTCCTCCCTAGGCATCTGCTATTGGCCACTGGTAAAAACAAGATACCTGAGTTAGATAAACCCTTCATCTAACTCAGAACAGCCGTTGTTACATTCTCATGTAAAAAGACTTGGCTGCTAACACTGATGTGATAAAACATTTTCAAAAGCTTTCAAGAAAATATGATACCCAAGCTGCACTGTAAAATCTTTTTTGTTTCTTTCTTTTTTTTTTTCTCTTTATTTTATTTATTTATTTATTTATTTTTCCTGTTAGGAAAGAGGAATGTGATTTACTGCTGACATTCTGTCATTTTGAAGCTGGAAAATCAGATCCTTCCTTCTTCCTTCCTTCTGTTGCCTTTGTGGAGGAGCACTGGCTCTGTTCTCTCCTTTTGCTCTCCAGGAAGGGAAACATACCCCTGTACTGGAGGAACTCTAACAGAAATGCTCGAGTGACAGGGGAATTTCCAGTTATCCCCGTGTTTTCCTTGACATTCTTCATACCACATGGAGAGCCCCTTTTTTAGTATGTTAGAGGTAAAGTAAGGCCCTGCACAATCAGTTCAACACCTTTTTTTCAGGGAACTAGGTCATAACAGCAAGTCCTGTAAATGACACACTGTTTTACTGCATGCTGTGTGGAGGAATATTAGGCTATGTCAGTGCTCTGAGAGTACCAGCTGTCCAAAACCCAACCCATGTGTGGAAGGGGAATGAAATGCAATAGGCATCAGCTCTCTACAGAGCTGCACCTGATCTTTGTTTTGATGCCCAGACTTTTGTATCCATCGGATAAAATAGCAAATACCGATGGCTAGTGACCTGGCTTTCTCTACCTCTTTTAACCTATGTGCGCCTCAGGGCCAGCGCTGAGTTCCTGTATATGTCTACAGTGTTGTGCAAAAAGGGGCTTTTGTCTAAGTGCAGGTTTATGGCCAATTACTGGTATCTAATTAAGAAATAAGTCATCTTAATTCTAATATTATCCCATGGAGCTGACTGATCTTGCAATGCTGCTCCCTTGGTTGAACGCAATCACAGAATCAGAGGTGTTTTTTGAGAATTTGGTCCACCTGAGACTGCCAATGGGTGAAGGAATCTTTTTAATGATTAAGTCTGCTCTAGTGACTGGCCTCCAGTTGGCAGACACAACAATAATCCCCTCCAGTTGTGTTTCTGCTTGTTCTGTGATAAGGTAAAACAAGGGTCTCCTCTCAGGGGAAGTTCCCTGTCATTTTCTGAATTAAATTTATTTTAGAGCCTCCTTTCTTGACTTTTACCTCCTGCCTGTTGCTAGATTTCTTTGTGCTAGCAAGCATTGTGTTCCTCTGTGATTTCTTTTGTCATGCCAGAGTGAGTTCTTTCTCATAGGCTCACTCAGACTGTTCATAGCCATATTTTCATTCTGCTTCTTTGTGAGTCAGAACTCCCTACAGTTTCATTTCTTGTTCTTCTTTCCCATGATGCTGAATTTGATCACCTGAGCATGCATTTCTAACCAGGAGCTGTTTATCACATACATATAGTTACTCACTCAAATTCCCATAATTTGATAAATATAAACTTCAAAATCTCCTATGTAAAGAACTTCTTTTTTTTTTTTTTTCTGAGCTAAAACAAAGAAACAAATAAAACAAACAAACATAAAAGGATATTTAAACTAAGAGAACTCAAATGACTGGCAAATCAGAACATATTTTATATATATATATATATATATATATTTATCATTCTTTACTTGCCTGTGCTAGAAGTCATTTCAGACACCCACAAAGCCTCTAGTTTCTTTTCTCTGTTTAAAATATAGGGAAAACAAAAACAAAACAAACAAACAAAGAAAACCCACCACCTTTCTCCTTCAGGGGTAAGTTATTTTCACATTCAGTTCCCCTCCTCCCAAAATGGGACATGTACATTTGAGGTTTGTGGGAGATATTCTGAAACTTATTTTTACTACCTTTTGCTACACTAGAGATAGCATCTTCCTAATTGCCTGAGATGAATTCAAGTGCTTTAGTTTCTGTCATATTTAGGCTCTCCAGAAGTGATTATAAATGTCTGTGAATTAGCATGTAATCTTATTGGCAGTCTAGCTTAAAAATTAAATCCTGAATGACTATGGTGACTGGTTAACCTTAAAATACTAATTTTCTTGTGGTGGGCAAGTATAAACTATTTTCCCTTTCACTGTAGCATTAAGTTCCCTCTTTACCCTAACAAAAGGCTAAGACTGGCTGTGTAGAGTGACAATGTAATTTATGCATGTAGAAGGGATAGAAGACAACAAATATCTAAATCTTCCTAATTTAACTAACATTCAGGCAAATTAGATTTCTGTCTGACTTGCAGCCCACTTCAAAAACAGTCTCCTTTTCATCCTACAGCATATAAAACGTCCCAAGCTTAGGGCATTGCCTGATTTGGAAACTCCACTTCTCTGTTCTTTATTTTGATTGTTTGCCCCTTTGTGTTAGGAATAAAGAGCTCATATATAGTCTGATTCTAGCCCAGAAACTTTAAATACTTTTTTGGTTTTGTAAGCTTAACTCACAAAGCTGAGGTGGAGAAGACCTAGACAGCCCTGCTAGTTTAACCACTGGGACTATGGGGAGATAGGGTGTAGGCAGACATTTTTCTGAATCATACTGAGACAGCAGTGACCTAGTTATTTTCTAAATTGTCAGCTGAATAGTTGTTCCTGAAAGTCTTATGAGCAATTCAGAACACTGATTTCCAGCTGATCAGAGATCAGGCCATTATGGATGGCTTCACCACCGCCTGGATAAGTTGTGGTGAGTGACATGCAGCAAGGGTTGGAGGAAGAGGTGGGATGTACAAAACCAGAGTCATTGTGTTGTTGGCAAGAACTGTCATAATATGCAAGCTAAATATGAGAAAATGAATGGCCTTGCAGACATGTGAGGCTGTGTGAAACTGGAATGGCAAATGCAGAGACATGTCCAGCTCTCAAAATAAGTGAAATTACTATCTTATGGAAAGCACAGAACATGCAATATAATATCTTATTAAAGCATAGAAAATGTAATATTCTCACACTATTGTATAATCTCATGTACACTTGCACATGGACACATGCAGAACATACCCAGTTTTCTGTCTTCAAGATTATACAAGGTGGTGTAATTTCACTGTTTGCAACTTCTGTATTACTATCACTATACAGCGTATTAAAAGAATACTGTTTTGCTTCTCCAGCACCTTAAAAATACTTTGAGAACTCTTAGGAAAAAAAAAAAAATATATATATATATATATTATATTTTTTTAACATGTCATTTACTTTTGTGTTCTGGCTGACAAATTAGTTTCACTATACTGCAAAAATGTAACATACCACAGCAAAAGGAAGAATTTTTTTTTTTTTTCACTCAAAAAGGCCTCATATTTATTCATTTAAAACTCTTTTATCTAATTATTAATCATTTTAATGACAGTTTTAAAAAATAAATATGCAGCTTCCACAGTTCAAACCAGAAGTTATACTTATTGTATTCTAGGAATTATGCAAAGGAAGAAACTCAGAATAAAATTACCATAGTAAATTTAGACTTTGTATTAAATAAAACCCTATAGTTGAACTGTAATTATTATAATAGTATAGTAAATATACAGATAACTTGCAGCTATTATTCAATATGATTACTGTAGTCTTACTATTCTTAGGACTGATTTACTATAGTTTTAATAAACTACAGAATAATTACAGTGGTTTCACTATAATAACTGTAGTTCAGTTGCAATTTTATGCTGAGATCTGGAGCTTTATTATACAGTAATATTTCTTGAGATGAAAATATAAAGAGAACAACCATTAAAAATAAAACTAAAAGTGTGATGTAAAATAAGTTTTTATCATTTATTGTATTGTATATTTGTTCAGGGCAAGAATAAATAATAAAAATTAATTATATTTCCAATAAAAATGAAATAATTCTCTTGCTTTACTTTCTTTTGAAAATGACTAAAATACAGGAACAAAGACATTTTTTTCCTAGTTTAAAAGCTAATTATGTTCACCTTACAATGCTCTTAAGCATACTAAATTCTCAAATTTTTATAAAAAATATGCATAGTACATTATTTATTATTATTACTTTTACTATAAACAGAGATCACTAGTTCAAATGGAGGCTTGTTGGGATAGTAATTTGTTTTCCAGCATTTTTGCAGAATGATGTGTATATTTATAGCTCTCTGTAAGTAATACATCCTCTCCTATACTGTCATTACTCATTTTTAACCTCATTCTAACCACCACTAAAATAGTCCATAAATTTGTGTCCATATCAAAAATATTAGGAATGGAATATAGTATATCAGGAGTGAAGTGATATTTGCAATTGGTATTTGGAGCCAACAGGACATGTTGCTTTAAGGTTTCCCACATGAGATTTTTGTACCTCCATGCTACCTGCAAGTTGGTTTCCTGAGCTGACAATTTAACACCCATAGGCCAGATTTGTTGACTGTCCTCTTAGACCATCGCTTTGTAATTCTCTTTCAGAGGTGTTACTGGGTACCCTCACATTCCTCATATTGTTCCATAAAAGCAGGGATAAAACTGGATAACACTGATATTCCTATATGTCTGGAGTCCTTTGTCCTCATATTATCCCACCATGAACTAGGTACTATAGTCAAGCATTTTCCTAATAATAATGAGAAGGGGGGATCATGTCCTTTAAATCTGTTGTCAAATAGGTGCATATATAGGATCAGATCCAGGAGCAGAAGCCCTCCACGTCTTGAACCTACATATTGAATTTATTAATTGAAGCCCTCCTACATGTGGATTCATGTTTTCTAGTTTTGCTGCTACTTGGGGATCAGCAACCCAGCTAGAGAGTTTACTCTAAGCTCAACATATAGTTAAAATGTCCTATTAGAAAACTAGTCTGCCCTTATTCTGCAGTGTTGCTTGAGATTTTTCCTCTGAATATTCTCTGCTTTCTACATTTACCTCTGGACAAAACACAGCTCTCAACCTTACAAGTAGTTATTTGTCACCTGATAAATTTTTAAAGGAATACTCAGTTCTGTGATAAATAACTTCACAATAAAAAACTAGAATGTCAGATTAGGAGTTTATATGTAGCTGGATACACCAATCCTAGCTATGCAGGAAAAGAAAAAGAAAAAATTACCAGGACATCCATCTACTGCTTTCTTTCACTTATCATGCCCACTGTTGCAATTCTCACATTTGCCATGTAATCACTGACACTTCCTTCACAGTCAAGAATTCGTTAACATGACAGTTAAAAAATGAACAGAGACAGCAACCACTGGTTATGCTATAACCATACTGTATTACCAAGAACTTGATAATAATTACCAGCGACTGTAATGGCCATGTGCTCGAAAATGTGTAACTCCAGCTACAGAATATCAGCTACAAAATATTTCATTGAGTTTAGTGGTTCGCAACCTGTACATTCAGGATGAACATAATAAATGTGTGTTTTTGTGTGTTTCACTCAGTGTGTTTTCTTCGAGTTCAAAGCAAAAGGTGGGGAAAATGTTTAGGTTTTTGTCCTTTTGAGGAAATCACCAAACTTCATTAAAGCCTTTACTTTAGTTGCAGAGAAGGTCTGTTGGTGTAGTGATTATCCCATGGCCAGGGAACATGGCATACAGATATTTTCATAGATACATGGATTCACCCTAGAAAGGAATTTTGGAACATTTCTGGATAGTTTTATAATATGGTGGAACCAGTAGGATGGTTAGAGCACGCACAGGGAATGAGGCTTTGCAAGTGCCTCTGGGATCAGATCTGTTCATCTTAGGAATTTTTCACAGAATCACAGAATCACAGAATTGTCTAGGTTGGAAGAGACCTCAAGATCATCGAGTCCAACCTCTGACCTAAGACTAACCAGTCCTCCACTAAACCATATCACTAAGCTCTACATCTAAACATCTTTTAAAGACCTCCAGGAATGGTAACTCCACCACTTCCCTAGGCATTCCATTCCAATGCCTAATAACCCTCTTGGTAAAGAAGTTCTTCCTAATATCCAACCTAAAACACCCCTGGTGCAACTTTAGCCCATTCCCCCTCATCCTGTCACCAGGCACGTAGGAGAACAGACCAACCCCCACCTCGCTACAGCCTCCTTTAAGGTACCTGTAGGGAGCGATAAGGTTGCTCCTGAGCCTCCTTTTCTCCAGGCTGAACAAACTCAGCTCCCTCAACCGCTCCTTGTAAGACTTGTTCTCCAGACCCCTCACCAGCTTCGTCGCCCTTCTCTGGACTCTTTCAAGCACCTCGATGTCCTTCTTGTAGCGAGGGGCCCAAAACTGAACACAGTACTCGAGGTACAGCCTCACCAGAGCCGAGTACAGGGGGACAATCACTTCCCTAGACCTGCTGGCCACACTGCTTCTTATGCAAGCCAGGATGCCGTTGGCCTTCTTGGCCACCTGAGCACACTGCTGGCTCATATTCAGCTGACTATCCACCAATACTCCCAGCTCTTTCTCCGCCAGGCAGCTTTCCAACCACTCATCTCCCAGCCTGTACCTCTGCTTGGGGTTATTGCACCCCAGGTGTAGGACCCAGCCTTGTTGAACTTCATACAGTTTCTCCAGTGTTGTTTTCCCGAGGAAGAGATGATAGCTTTACAAAGCTGGGCAATGGTTCCTTAATGGCAAAAAAGTAAAGTTTCACCTAGTATAATTGAGTTGTCTTGGCTATGTCAATACTTAATGGAGAAAAATAGTTACCTCCATAGAATGATTCATCTTACTACTTTTGGTAGCATATCTTACAATGCAAAAACTAATGTTAAGTAGAATTGATCCAGGCCAGAGATGCTAAGCTAATGCAAATTAAATTAGCACCAGTGAAATTGGTAAGATAAAGCCAATTACAAGTACTATGGTTACAACATTTTATTTATTTATTTATTTTTGTTTCCTTACATCAGACGTTTAGCATCTGCATCTACAGATCATGCAAAGACATGGTTGAACCTAACATTCATCCATAAATCTTGCCTGGAGTATTCCAAGACACTTCAAAAAGAGAAATAAAATTGTTAAATACTTCTTTGAATTCTGGCTACATATATATTTTTACATTTAATTCATGATATATGATAGTACATTTTGAAACATCTTGGATGTTCTTGGACCTCAGGTAAGATGATTCCTCATTATGAAACTTACAAAGAAAACTCTTCAAACCTTTCTTCCTTTCTTCCCAGATCACTCAAGTAAAAACAAACAAACAAATAAACAAACAAACAAACAAAAAACAGCTGCAAGACCCATACATGTTTGAAAAGCAGAATGGATATACATGAAGAATAAAAGGAATTTAAATGAAAGGGAAGGAAGAGAGCTAAAAACAAGCCAAAGAAAAATGATGGAAGATACATTTTAAAAAAGTTTTCCAGTTGTCCTTTTTACCTTTTCTGCTCAATCAGACTAAATTGAAAGAGAAGATTTAACCTAGACTTATGAAATGCAAGTATTAACTGTATTTGAAAGTTTGAAATTAATCTCTTCTTAAGGTTTACATATCTTTGTTTAATAAAGTACAAAGTTGGGACATACAATATCTATCTAGGAAGGAGAAACATGAATTGCCCTTTTGAGAAATGACATCATTCACTACATTGACTGTTATGCCAATTCTGTTAGAAAGTACTAAATCCCCAAGTACTGTGAGACCAGCATAAAACTGTTACATTGAAATAACTCTTTTTGCAGTACCTTTTAAATTCAGCTAGTTTATTTATTCTAGATTTAATTCAGAGGTCTATTTTTCACACTAACTTTATGGAAATATTGTGCTCAACAGAAAGCAAAGGTCATTGAAATTTTTCTCAACCTTCTCTACTAGCACAAATAGGATTTAATCATTTAATTTATTTATTTATTTATTTATTTATTTCTGAAGAGCCAACACATTTTGTGAGCTGGATTTCGTTTTGATTAGCTATTTCTACAACAATTCATGGCTAAGATTAAACTGAAACTCTGCTCACAACACACTTAGTTAAAATTGTTGTTAGTTAAAATGTGACCATTTTACATAAAGGTAATGTAATTACAAAGTCGATGGAGTGGGCTTGTAAGTTCATTTTTATTCATGACCACCTGCAGGAAAGGAAAACAATCAAACGAAAAATGTGGCTCATGAAGAATTTGTAGCACCAACAAAATTCTTTCAGGTTATACGTATTCTGAATAAATCAGATCTGAAGACAATAGATAATATATCATTTTTAATATTCAATGCTATCTATGCACCTTAAACTGATGAAATCAAGTAAAAGTTTTTTTTACTTTACAGTTGAATAATTTGTATTCACCTATAAATACACCTCCTCTTAAGTGAATTTGCATCTTACTTTGTGCTAGCATTCCCACATTAGTATCATGGAGGTGGTATAAGATAAAGGCAGAAGACATAAAATTAAAGGAGAAACAATGCTTGGAAAAGAATTTGGAAAGATTTAGCAGAGAAAGAACATCTTCTGTGATTCCTACTCTGTCCAGGGACACAGGACTTTCTGTATATTCCCTGTTCAGAAAAATATTTTAAAAATGAAATTTCTGCCTTCATTATTAGTTTCTCCTTTGACTATTTATAAGTTGAGAGAAACTGAATATGAGTATGAATATGAGAAACTGATTATATCAGAAAGGATAAAGCCAAGGATGCAAGCTGTGAGATGATAATTCTGGTTTGTAAGGGTGGAAAATTACTACGTCCTTAGGAATAAAAATGGTCAGAAGAACTTAACACAGAATCTAAAAAATGAGCAATTGTATTCACTAGAGGTATTCATATAAGGCCTACAAAAACTACTAAAGACTGAACAAAAGCTCTTGCAAAAAGAGTTCATAGGTAGAAACAAAGACTGAAACATTATCAGTCAGACAGGGAACACACTGACAACATAAGGGAAATGCTGGCCTGCTTTGGTCCCAGAGTGGAGCAAGAAGTAGCTGAGCAGTGGCCTGCAACCTCCCTGCCATGGGACTCCACTCTGTCAATAGGGCGTGAGAGGCCCTGGAAGAGATGATCATGTGAGACGCTGGTAAGCAAAGTAAAGCAAAGGCAGCAGGGATTTGAGAATATGAAAAATTACCTAGAAAAGGAGATGTGTCATAGCAGTGAATCACTGAATGTTTAGTAATCATAAGCAGAAGACTGTCATCAGTTTTATACCTCGCTACTAGCCCACAGAGACCCAAAGCAAAGAACTTCACATATTCTAGTTCAAACTAGAAGATGCCTGGGAAGATTCCTCTGAATCAAGTCAAGGTCAAGGCTGTAATGAGTCATTTGGAGGCTAACAAAGGAAATGGATTACTCATGACCAACCCAAGCAGCACAGTAAAGGAAGTAAATCCAGAGCTGTTAGAAGTCCTTTCTGTATGGCTTGGAAATGACCATAAGGTTTCACTTGAGACCTATGTGAGGGAAAGATATAATTTGTCAATTGAATTTAAGTTTTTTTTTATGCGTACCATACTGCAAAAAAGCAGTAAGAAATGCAGAAGATGGAATCTAAAGACCTGAGCTCTGTAAAACAACTTTGTCTCAACA
Organism: Netta rufina; assembly: GCF_964035555.1. Taxonomy (NCBI): domain Eukaryota; kingdom Metazoa; phylum Chordata; class Aves; order Anseriformes; family Anatidae; genus Netta; species Netta rufina. Next base: position 122,051,774 of record NC_140124.1, read on the forward strand.
AGTTATAGAGGTAGAGAAAAATTATAAGGGAAAACTGTTGTAAACAGAGTTCTTGATTAGATCTCTAATTTCTAAAAAAGGAAGGCATACCGCTAGATCTAGATCTGCTACTGTAAGTCTATGTTTGTGGGGGGAAAAAAAAAAAAGCCAAAAAAAAAAAAAAAAAAGCCTAAAACTGTTCTTTCAATTTACAGCAATAAGTAATTTCATACAAACACAACTCATTTTCCCTCCTAGCAGAAGTAACTGGTAACTAAGACCAAAATGTCTATATTTGATATAGAAGGATTTCATATTCAAAAATGATCATCATCTTGTTTAGTAAAAACTAAATCCAACTGTTATTTGCTAAAGAAAGAATAACATTAAAGCAACTTCCCATACTAATTATCAGCCTTGACTCTATAGTTTACATCATAATGGTTTTGATAAATGCTTATTAGGATATGTGCTCATAGATTTGTTCTCGCAGAAGTTTTATTTTTAATCTAAAGCAATTCATTCAGATCTTCAACCTACATCAGTCAAAGTCAATGCAAAAATTCCTGTGTATTTACATGGTAAGACAGTACCTCTGCTTACTTTCACATTGGAACATCTCAGTACTTTTTACAAAACGTCAATACTTCTTGCTACTGTAATATAGCATGAATAAAGCAAACAAACATACAAAATGCAGTTACCTTTTAGGGTGTGTTTTGATCTTTTTGATCACTCAGGTGTGAAATTTAATGTTTTGTAATTTTTCTTTGTACACAGAAGCCTAAAACACCAATTTAAACCTTCTGGCCATGATCCAACATAGCATTTGTAATACAAGGTAAGCTCTATGTCTAAAAGTGTCAAGTCATGTCATCCATTCTTTCCACCCCTCAAAAGCTTGAGCTACAGCTTACCACAGGGTAAGTATTCTATGCAGGATCTCTCCAGCTGAAAAGAAAACCAGATTCTGGCTTTGTGGTTCAAGAAGAATAAAACTCCAGTTAAATCAGTAGTTCGCATGCACTACATTGTGCTATGCTTCCAACCTGTAATTAGCTCAGACAATAGAAAATTCAAAACACAACAAGCCCAATCAACACAAGCTATTTACAGCAATGCCACAAGTAAATTCTGCTGAAGTCATATCCCATGAACTGACATTGATACTGACATCCCAATAGAAGCTGCTTTCACTCATGAATTCTCCTCATGAGATGATAAGGATATACCAGGCAAATGATAAAATTCATTGTAGATACTGTATATATCCTCTTTTTTTTTTTTTCTTTTTTTTTTTTCTTCCCAGAGAAATCGAGAATTTTTTACTTTCCTCCCCCAGACCCCCCCCAATTATATCCTCTTCTCAGGACACTCTGAGTTAATCTGAAAATTTATTTAGAAAGAATATATTTTGAGGTGGAAGAGGCATTTTTAATTCATCAGGAACTTATCAATGAAATGTTGATTGTTAGTCTATGCGGGTTTGACCCAGGTAAACAATAACTGAAATTTCTCACTAGCTGTCATGGTTTGGGCTGGGATAGAGTAAATTTTCTTTGTAGAGGCTTACGTGATGCTGTGTTTTGGATTTTTTGATGAAAAATTTGTGATAATGCACTGATATTTTAGTTGCTGCAGAGCAGTGCCTGCACAGAGCCAAGGACTTTTCAGCTTCTTGTGCTCCCTGCCAGCGAGGAGGCTGGGGGTTCACCAGGAGCTGGGAGGGGACACAACCAGAACGGCTGGCCCAGGCTAGCCAAAGGGATATCTATCCCATACCTTATGGGACACCTTCTGGTACTTTCACTATGTACTCTAACATACACAAATTTTTGCTCTTTATAATTGATACCAATGAGGACACATCCTATTAGTCCCAGACGAGAGGTCCAAGCCTGAATGAGTGCAGAAGCAGAGCTTCTCTCCTGTCATTTTCAATGGCATAACCTCTTGTCTAGATCCCGTAGACTCAATGCAACTAATCAACTAGTGAAAGTGGGAGTGCCTGACCTACTGGTCTCTTCACCAGATGCAATTGAATGAACGCTTCTGTAATTTAGCGAAAAGTAGACACTGCATAAATTTAAAGTTAAGCAAAATTATGTCTTTCATGTAAATCAAATTAATATAGAACAAAAATAAAAATAGAACATACTGAAAAGACAGCATTAACAATGTGAGAAAAGGACATTTTTGACACTTGTTATTTTAATAGCAATAATTAAATTTAGCTACTACAAATGAAATATATGTATTGTTTATTTTCACTATTGCACTTCTAATTCAAATCTCTATATTCTGTAAAAACTAAAGTACTTTTGTTTTTCTTAATGAAACTGAATAAGCAGAAAGATGGAATCCACTGAAGAAAATGTTGAATAACTGTAACAAACCCTACTAAGTAAACATATTTCAGTCCAGTTAACAGTATTTGAATAACCAGTTTGGGATATGCACTCTTAGATAAGCCACTGCAAGCTTGTTTTTCCTATGTTATACATACAAAAGAACAACAAGGGGGAAAAAAAAAAAAAAAAAAAGGATGCACACTAAGAAAAAAAAGTCTTATTCTAGCAGTTGTGTTACATTAGGTTACATTAGCTGTGTAGCACTGGTAAGTTTTACTGAGTCTTGATATCAGAAGGTTTTGCCTAAGGGAAGAAACCATAACAAAGTTAGAAATTCTTGAGTGAAGGAGGAGATAAGTGGTAACGAGTATAGCAAAAGCTAAGAACAAGGATAATTGTGATTATTGTAGATCAGAGTCAGAAATGGTTTACTGTGTGAGTTGGAAACTAGCTCTTTTAACTGAGTAGTATCTTTTGAGATATTAAAAAAATAAAAAACTTTTTAAAAGTCAACAAAAAGGTGTATCTAAAAGGGAAGAAATATTTTAAAATACTGAGAAACAAATTTTCCGTAATAACAATAACAATAATAATATTAATAAGTTTATTCTTTCTTCTCTGAATCCTAAAATGCTTTGGGTTGGAAGGGACCCTTAAGGATCCCCTAGTTCCAACTGCTCTGCCATGGGCAGGGACACCTCCCACCATACCAGGTTGCCCAAGGTCCCATCCAGCCTGGCCTTGAACACCTCCAGGGATGGGGCATCCACAGCTTCTCTGGTCAACCTGTTTCAGTGTTTCAACACTCTCTGAGTAAAGAATTTCTTCCTAATATTCTAAATCCTAATATTCTAAATCTTCCTGAGATTCCAAATCTTCCCTCTTTCAGTGTAAAATCATTGTAAAATCATTGCCCGTTTTCCTATCCCTACAATCCCTGACAAAGAGTCTCTCCCCAGCTTTCCTGCAGGCCCCCTTTAGGTACTGGAAGGCCGCTGTAAGGTCTCCCTGGAGCATTCTCTTCTCCAGGCTGAACAACCTCAACTCCTTCAGCCCGTCTTCATAGGAGAAGAGGTGCTCCAGCCCCTTGATCATTCCCGTGGCCCTCCTCTGGACTTGTTTTAATAGGTCCATGTCCTTGTACTGGGGACCCCAGAAGTGAACACAGCACTCCAGGTGGTGTCTCACAAGAGCAGAGTAGAGGGGGACAATCACCTCCCTCACCCTGCTGGCCACGCTTCTTTTGATGCAGCCCAGGGTACAGTTGGCTATCTGGGCTGCAGGAACACATTTCTGACTCATGTTGAGCTTCTTGTCAACCAACAGACCCAGGTCTTTCTCATCATGGCTACTCTCAACCTTTTTTCCACCCAGTCTGGTTTTGTGCTTGGTATTGCCCTGGACGAGGTGCATTACAGCTGACCCCTGAGGAACACCACTTGTCACTGGTCTCCACCTGGACATTGAGGTGTTAACCGCAACACTTGGGTGCAACCATCCAGCCAATTCCTTACCCACTGAGTTGTCCATCCATCAAATCCACGTATCTCCAATTTAGAGAAAAAGATTTAATGCAGGACAGTGTCAAATGCTTTGCACAAATGCTTTGTTCTTTCATTCATTAACTCAGAATGTGTTGGAAAACAAAGAATTTGAAAAGAAAATATCTTAAATTTGTAAGAGGATTAACTACATTTCAGGGCAATTGTTTATTGGCCAGAGAGCTAATAATTATTTAAAAAGGCTTAAGTGCTGGACCCAGAAACTGGATTTAAACATAACATTAATCACTTGGGGCAAGTCTTTTTTTTTTTTTTTCGTGGCAGCTTTTTTTATCAAATGTGTGTGAGGGGACGGATCTCTGTGAAAAAAGATTGCTGTCATCTCATAAACAAGCCAAGGAACTAAGATTTTCATAAGCAACGAGCTTATGAAAATCTGAAATCCACAGAAAGGCACCAGCAGTACTAATGACTCCAGATATTTTAAGTATGCAGACAGACCCACAGAAATCAATGAGGTGTTCCTACCCAGATGCTCAAAGTCAGATGCACAAATATGGCTGCAAATCTGGGTCTCTCTGTAACATTTTAATTTGGCTCTAATGGCTAAATTTCCAAAGCAGCAATCATTCAGCAGAATCTTCTAAGCCTGATAGGGGCACAGAGCACTTTATGTATAAAGTCACTGTTTAGAAATTTGCAGCAGGATTTAAATTGTATGCCTCTGACTGAAAAGTCTCTCACTCTGGGTATGCTCAATGTCGGCTTCATCTCTGCCCAGTCTCTGCTGTTGCCTCTAAGTATTAAAATATTATTACTGTTATTCCTTGCTTTCCATCCCTTTGTTTCCCACTCCTGACTTTTTCTCCTCCCATGTAGCTCTCTATGACTCCTTTGTTTAGAAAATCATGTAACCACTTAAGTTCAGCAGCGCTTCATGCTTCATTGAGTTTTTAAAAGAAAAATAATTCCTGAAGTGAATTTTCTTACCAAGGCTTTTGTTTTCAACCTTCTTGGTACCTAATGGTGTGATTAAGAATTCTTATTTTTGCATCCTTCTCAGTGCAATTAGTTTATTCCCCTTTCTCTGATCATTTATTTTCCATCCTGTTGCAGTCCAATTTTGCACTCCAGTGTGTGCATATTATGGGATGCCCAGACTTCAGGTTTGTTGCCTTCTTTCCTGAAAGACTGTGACCAGTATAATGCCATGCCCTCAGCATCTGAATCAATGAATCAATGTTTTTCACAATCATGATTTTAGCTTTGATATGTGATGTATTTATCTGGGAATACACCTCCATATCTTGATTGAATTCATCATTCTGTCTGAACACTGGGTTCAGGTCTAAAAGGATATTATGGATATTATTTTTCAATAATTATTATTTTTTTTTTTTTTTGCTTTTGTTTTGTTTTGTTTTTGTTTTTAAGATATTTCCTTTTTTTTTTTTCTTTATTTTTAAACTCATCATTTTGTATGTGTTGTCAATGAACTGCATGTGCCATCTATTAGTCCAGGCACTTATATGTATCCAGTCCTCCTATATTGGACTTCAGTATTTCCCATTATTTATTATTCCTCAATTCAGTATGATCTGTAAATATTGAAAGGTGAAAATCTGGTAAGTGCTATCTGGCTGTATTTATGTTTTTAGGCAAAAACAGGATGAGTTGTCAGTATAGCTGTGTAAAGACGTAATTAAAGAGTAATCAAAATATTGTTAATGGCCTACTTTTGGCCTCTCTTGCACCTATGCTGAACATACTGTGTGTTTCAGGGTAGAATGGGGTGCAGTCTTCATATTAGACTCAATATCCAGCAATAATAATTGTATTCTACATTATTTAGAAGCAGAATTTACTAGCCTATAGAGTTCATATGATAATACAGGTCCAGATAACATCAAAGTGATTTATGAGTTTCATGTAACAAACACATGATGTTCCCAAGGGACAGTGAACACAAAGCCAGGTTCTCATCTGGTGTCATTTAATAGAGCTCCAACAAAGCCAAGCAAACACATTTGGGGGAATACAAAATACTAGCATTTTCAGCTCTGGTGATGGTGATGGCTTTTATTATTAACTATCAAATTCTGCTGGGTATATATGATTTCTTGCAAAGTGATACTGTGTATCTGAATGGGAGGAATTGCATAACTAGGAAAACAAACTGCATAGTTATGAACCTCTAAATATATAACATCCCCAGTGTTGAACTCCTTCATTTCCATATAACACAAAGATAATTATGTTAGCATGCTGTACAATAATGCCAGTAGAAATTATGTAATAGCAGTCAAACTGACTTAGTTTCTCAACTCTACACTGCATTGCATAATTAAATACAGATTAAATTTCCCAGTCAGCAGCATATATAGTAGGATATTTAGGCATCATTGATACTTCAAAAATGTGATATAAAGGTTATTTGACCCGCTCAAAAGGATACAATATGCTATAATTACATTCTCTCTCAATAATAATAATAAATCTTGGTAATATTAGAAATACTCCTGAAAAGTTAAGATAAATTACCAAAAAAAAAAAAAAAAAAAAAAAGTAAAGAAGATTTTGCAGGCTTTCTTACCATACTTGGAGTTCACATATTTGGTTAACACTTCCAGTGGAAGGAAGAAAACAGAAATATTTTAATTTTCCAACTTTGAGATAATCACTGGGTAAGTAGTCACTTTTTATTTTAACGATTAAGCTGTGATTTAAGGATTATGTTTTATATATATACATATTTTTATTTTTTTTTAAGGTCATGAATAGCCTATTATAATTGCAAAACATTTGAGCTGGCATAGTATACAGCTACAGATAGGAGTATTTTTCATGTAGCGTTATCTCACAGCCTACATACTCCTCTTTAGTGGGTGCGATCCAGCATATGGTGAGTTAAACAGCTTCTACTGCTTTCAGAAGTCATACCTAACTAAAACCTCATATCAGACCCCAATTTGTATTGGTAGAGGATGACAAGTGCATTTTACACAAGATTTTGAGACTTAGAAATATGGTTTCTTTCATCTAGAATAAATTCACATAGATACCCAATTCAATGAAAGAAAACTGATAATAATAAAAAAATTGTGTTGTCTCATAGCTTTTGAAAACTGGGTCTACTTGCGTGTACTATGGATACTCAAGAATAAGTATTTAGCAGTGTGCATTTTTAGAAAAGATGATGTTCTCGTGGCTTTGTAGAACTAGCACTCAAACTATGCAGTACTACAACAGGAAAGTAAATGGCATAGTTTTTCCTATTGTCATCCAACACATACATTTTCTTAAAAAAGAAGTATGTGCATTATCAGAAACAAAGTGTCTGATACTAAAAGTAAAACTTCAATTACCAGGACTAAATGAGTTTCTGAAGCTGTGTTTGGAGCAAACACAGTTCAGAATACCTTTCCCCATCCTTTTCTATTTTTCCTTAAGGTCAACAGCCATTTTGTCTTGCACACCTCCTCCTGCTCTTTCTCATTTGAGAGTGGGCCACTTGTCCAGTTGCGTGCCTGAACAAAGCTAGTGGCTGAATTATGGACAATTCAGATGATGATCCTAATAGCCATTTTATTACTCCAAGCATTAAATAGGTATGTGCCTGCCACATTTGATGTCATAAAGTTGGACATGAGTTCATTAATAGGTCATGGAAAATGAAGGCAGGAATATGGATTCCTGCCTCCAACACATTCTTGAAGCCTGTCTTTTCGCTTCTTCCTTTTTACTCTATAAATGTATGTGTATATAAAATATATTTTGACATTGTTTCTGTCCAAGAAGTTGCAAAATATCCATGCATTAAATTTCCTACACTACATGGAGCAAAGAAGTATTTATGTTACTCTTTTCACCCTGTTTGCAAAACAAATCTTTAGACCTCTGAAGACGTCTTCTAGAAAGAAAAGGCAAGTATCTTTCATAGTATCACAATGATGAAGTATATGTACGTACTGCATACTATACAATGTGTATAAGTAAGTGTATTTTCCTGAAGATGTTTTGTAATTTGCTAAATGCAGCCCTACACAGTGGTGTATCTCCAAAGGAAATAAATACTTGCTATGGAGAACATTGTAGGTCACTGAATAGAGCTGTCTTCAAGGACTGGTTGTTTTATTCATCTCATGGCCTTATTCCTTGTCTCTCTCTGTGGCTATTGTCAAGGCCTTTTGTTTTTAATTATCTTTCCAGAAAAGAACTCTTGAGTAAATAATGCTTCTGAGGTCTATTTTGGCACCATAGTAGAAGGATGTATGGTTTGTTTACCCATTTAGGTTTCTTTTATTTATAGGAATATTTATTGTTAATAATTTCTGCTGACTTGTTGCTTTGTCTTCTCCTTGCCTTGTTATTCTCCAATTTTTATGTATGGTTGGTGGCTAAGAAAGAAGAGAAGATGCAGAATAGGTACCAGCCTCTGTTTTAGAAAAGCAATGTCCAGGACCTATGACAAATTTCTTTGTGACTTCTGACAATCAGTTTAGCCTTTTTTTCATGCAGTTGGAAGAGTTCAACACACAGCTCTGACTGAAGGAGCAAACTGGAGGTGTACTACTGTACAGGTGATTGGTGACCTACCTGGACACTTCACTGGACACAGGTAATTCATCCAGCTGAACCAGTGCAGTAACTCAGGTGCACTACTTCAGACACCCTGAGTAACCTGAATAGTTCACAACACTGTGTTGTGCAGACAGCTGTGTCTCAAGTTAACAAGCTGATAAATTGAGCACTTCCTGAGAAGGTGGAGAAAAATTGAGAAATACTTAGATATTATAATGACAGAACTGATATAAATACTTAAAATAATTTTGTAAAATTTGATTAATTCCTCTTTGCATAGAAGTGATCTACAATTAAATTTGTACAACCTTTGAAGGTATTTGTATCTGTAAAGTTGGAATCATGTCCACAGCCATTTTAAATGCTTTCTTTTATTGAGGTTTATTGATGTTTGATTAACAGTTGTTGAAGGAGGAACAGAACAGAGAAAGCTGATATTCTTATATATTTTCAGATATATAGAAACCCAGTAGATGTATCACTTCTGCTGAAAGTAGTTTTCTGTTTGCTGTGCCCTGAGAGCTTGACCATTATATTATGCAGTTCTAGAACAAGTGAAAATGTATGAAAAACAGTTTTGTTTGTTTTTGTTTGTTTGTTTATTTGTTTATTTAGTGAATAAAGAATCTATCATGATTAATCAAATTTTGAACCCAGTGAAGTCAAGAGGACTTAAATCAACTGCACAAGAACTAGCCTTTTTTGTATGAATCAGGAATCAGTGGTTGAAAATGTATTTATTCCTCTCTAAGGGTACAGTATACAAGTTTATACTCCTAACTAAATATGTGAAATGAACACTTTCTTTCTTTATTAGGTGCTGAGAAATCCTGGTGATTTTTTTCAAACTGTTTCTGATAAATTTAAAATCAGAAATTAGAAAAAAAAATGCTGGTTCTGACAGCTACTGAGATTTATAGTCAATAAAAAGCAAGCAAACAAACAAACAAAACCATACCTTTGGAGAATAATTGCAAATTATTGTCATGAAGCTAGATTAAAGAATATTTAAAATCTACAGCTTATTCTATGATTTTGTAAGGTATCCAAAATGTTTTTTTTGTTTTTCCTTGTGTCAGTAGGGACAATTTCTTTCACATGCTTGATCTCAATCTTCTAAACAGAAGGCAGATAATTTACCTAAAAGGATAAAAAGTCTTTGATTAATAACCATGGGAATTGAAGGTATTAAAATCACCCCCAGGTGACCCCATATTGTTCCATGAATCCATCAGAAACTTATTCTGAATTACAAAGAAAAATTAATTAAAAAGTATAAGGACTACAGAGCTCAAATAAAGTATGCTCCCTTGAGTTCATATGAAGATCTATATGCATAGAAAATGTCATAAAATCAGATTTAATTTACAGTATAATTTTTTCTTCAACAACAAGAACACCAATTTTATTTTATTTTATTTTATTTTATTTTATTTTATTTTATTTTATTTTATTTTATTTTATTTTATTTTATTTTATTTTATTTTATTTTATTTTATTTTATTTTATTTTATTTTATTTTTTATTACTATTGAGTTTTCCATAATAAGCCAACCTGTTACAAAGCCTCTTGCATTAATGTCAGAGACAGAGGGATAACACAAAAGAACCAAATGCCATTTTGGTAGATGCAATTACAGTAATAGGTGCACCCCATCTGGGATAGTTCAATAGGACAGTAAACCGTAATGCTCTTGTCTTGGCTTGAATGAATGAGCTAAACTTCAAATAAGTTGAAAGGAGCTTAACATTTTTTTTTTGCAAATTTTGCTAATGTACATCACATGTTTGTCCTAGTGTTATAAATATTTTGATTATTTTATATTTTGATTATATTTGCTCTTCTCCATTTTTTCACTGTTCTTAGTAGGTCATGGTCATATCTTCAAATGCTTTTAGATATTCAGTGATATAACTAGGTGCTACAAATGGGTTTCTGTCTCCCATGTCTCCCATCTCCTACGTTTCAACATCGTCCAGGTATGGTTCTCAGCACTGCTCAGTTGCAATAGCGTGTGATCAAGATGTGTATGCGTGTATGAAGATTGCTATGAGCTTTATAGGCTAATTTACTTTAGGGTCTTGTAAGAAAAAGACAGACTAAAAGTGATGTCTATCTTGCATCTTTATGTTCTCAAGCATCCTTAAAAATCTTGGACAGACACCCATCTGTCAAATCAGTTTGGCTTGTGAGTTGTTGTGAGGTTGGTCTTACTAAAGAAACAACTTGTTTAAACCCACCTTGTCCAGGCAATCCAAATGTAAGTCTTTAAGTCCTGTCCTGTACAAAAGATGGCATCTTGATTCTGGGTCATTAAAGCTAATGAGTCTTAGTACCTAGAAGTGGTTAAAGTTACCTATGTGATGAGCTACCTTATAGCACAGAATCACGGAAGACTTGAGGTGGGAAGGTACTGCTGGAAATTGTCTAGCATAATCCCCTGTGCAAGCAAAGTCACCTACAACAGCAGATCACTCATCAACAGGTCCAGTCAGGTTTTGGATAGCTCCAAGGCTAAAGACTATCTCAACTTATGCTAGTGTTTGACCACCTCCATAGTAAAAAACAGTTTTCCTATGTTTAAGTGGAATTTCCTGTATTTCAGTTTGTGTTCATTGCCTTTTGTCCTACCAGTGGGCACTAAATAGTCTGTCTCCCTCTTTCCATTCCCTCATAAGAATTTATGAACATTCATAACATCTCCCCTGAGCCTTTTATCCAGGCTGAACAGGTCCACCTCTATCAGCCTCTGTTTGTATGACAAGTACATGTACTGTAGTCCTTTAATCATCTCTGTGGCCCTTTGCTAGACTCTCCTGTATATTCATGTCTCTAACATACTGGGTAGTCTCAAACTTGACACAGCACTCCAGTGGTGAGTATGGGGGAAGGATCACCTCTCCTGACTTGCTGTCAACACTCTTAAAAACCCAGGAGGCTGCTGGCTTCCTGTGTTGCATGGGTACATTTCTGTCTCATGTTCAGCTTGTCCATCAGGATCCCCAGGGCCTTCTCTGCAAAGCTACTTTTCTGCTGGGCGGTTCCCAGCAAGTGCTGGTGCTTGAAATTATTCCTTCTAAGATGCAGGACTGCACTCTTTGTTGAACTTCATTACGCCCCGGTCAGCCCATTTCTCCAGCCTGTCCAGGTCACTCTGGATAGCACCACAATACTCAGGCACTGCTGCCAGTTTCGTATTGTCTGCATACTTGCTGAGGGTGCACTCTGGTCCCAATGACCAGATATTATTGAAGTTATTACAGTAACAACCCCAGTACTGACTTCTGGGGTACACCATTAGTGCCACTAATCACAACAGTACGAATCTCAATAAGAATATATTTGTGTCTTGTACTATGGTAAGGATCTAACTGCTGGAGTTAAAAAGCAAGGAAGTTTGTTTAGGTTAAGTATTACTGGATGAATTCAACAATTCTTTGCTTGCAAAGCTTAAAGAGTATAAACACATATAGCAACAGCCTGTATTATTTTTTTGTCAATGCTGTCACTTATTTTCTGAGAAAAGTGGTACTTTGGAAGCATGCTAATTCAGAAAATATAGGCATAAATTTTTTGTCAAAACAGGTGGTATTTATATAAGCAAGAAAAGTGATTTTTTTATTTATTTTTTTTCCACTAGCCCAGCCTGAACCCAGATCAAGTTTATTTTCATTCCTTATGCTGTTTGCTGTAATTCCTATCTGGATCTATTGGAATGATGGTTATAGTTATAAGGACTCATATACTCTCTCATCCTTACATTGAATAATATTTTGCAGATGCAGTCTCACTGAAACTGAAGAAAACAGCTTGTGGAGTAAGATGTTATTCAAGAGAAGCCAAAAGGGCAGAATCTGGCCCACCCTTAATAATTCAGGGCTAGAGTGTGCCACAAGGATGCAGCTCATATGAATTAGCAGCATGTTGTACCATCCCAGGAAATGAAGGCATGTGCACCTTAATTGCTACTTATCTTTGAGGTCAGCAGTACTCTGTGGATATGTAGTTCTATCAATATACTGCTGGCTGGTTCTAGCAGATTGGAAAGTGGAGAACAGATCATAAATTTTACCCAGGCTGTCCACTTTTTAGTCAGAAGGAAAACCTGTGGTTGCAAAAATCCTTTTACTTTGAGGCATATACTGGGTGCCCCAGGCTAAGCCATGCTGAGTTTTAAAAGGGGTTCTAACTTGCTGGTGTAAGGAACATCTGTAACATCTGGTGCAGTGACCATTTCATGCAAATAAATGAAAAAGTTTGCTGTATGTGAGTTATCTAGCTAGGTGCATGGTAGCATATCATCTATCACGAGATCCGTCAGGTTACACAGGCCTCCAGGAGGATATAGAATATCCCGTCATTCTATATAGACAGATATAGAATATCTGTCCTCTCCTCACTGTTCCTGTTTTTCTAACCAGTCCTCAGCAGTTTCAGTGAAGGAATTTCCTCATTGTCAACCCATGGTAGTGTTTGATTGTAGCAACAATCCAGAATGGATGTAGGATGACACCGTGTCCCAGAAAGCTGGATATGTGACACATCCACAACATCCTTCTTGAGATCTGTTCTCTGCCCTCAAATCAACCTGCTCATACTGTTAAGAATAGGCCAGTAAGGAACAGTGAATGAATGGGAATGACTTATAAATCAGTCATGTTTCCTTTTCTTTCACCTTTGTGTTAATGGACAAATAAATTACTGCAGGTTCAAAAGGCTGTAAATGTTTGGCCTGCGGAGCTCTCACTGTGGGTAAAAGGAGGTAAACAAAATTAAAGTTATGTGCATTACCTTCCCCTTTTTCTTCCTTTTTCTTCCTGTGAAAAAAAAATTGTCTGCAGAAAGCAAATACAACTCAGCTTTCTGATGGAGGATCAGGTGCATCAAGCATTTGCCCATCTTGAAGAAGCACCTTTGAACTGGAAAATGTTTCAATGGAAGCTTCCTCTCTTAAAAATTGCAGACTCCAGTAAGGAGGACAAGGACAAAGACAAAGACAAGGACAGGGGTAAAGGCAAAGGCAAAGAGAAGGAGAGGGAGAGGGAAAGGGAGAGAGAGAAGGGGAAGGGGAAGGGGAAGGGGAAGGGGAAGGGGAAGGGGAAGGGGAAGGGGAAGGGGAAGGGGAAGGGGAAGGGGAAGGGGAAGGGGAAGGGGAAGGGGAAGGGGAAGGGGAAGGGGAAGGAACTTTACATTTTGAGAATTAAGCATCAAACGAACAAAAACAAATGCTTACTCAAGACAGAAGAGATAGCGGCTGCCCGAAGCATTTTGCTTGGATTTTCTAAGTGCTAAAAATAATGCTGTGAGTTTGAATCTATCTCAAGTTAACTGCAAAACACAAAAACGTAATTGTTTCAGCTGCAAAACAGTTCTGTTTCTTACGAAACTTTGCCTTTGCTGTTTGTCTCTGCAGCACTGCAGCCCATCGCCTGCCCCAGAGCAGGCTGTGATTAGAGGCAGCCTTCTGAGCCATCTGGAAAAGTAAACTCCAATAGAGTGAAGCCTGAGGCTTTTCTGCAGAGCATAAAAAGCTTTCCCCAGCTCAAAATACAGTCCCAGCTTCCATAGAAAGTCCATTCCTCTGCAGTCAATTATTGTTATATAACAATCAGTTGACTGTTTCTCCTGTATATCAAACTCAGCTTTTAGAGATCCTTGCTCAGATGACTCTGAACAATAGTAATTTACTGGATGTGCCTTGGCAGCCTCCCTCTAAATCAGCACAAAGAAACAGTCTCTCTCTTTTTCTCAGTACGGGCACTACTTTGTTTTGGTACCACATAGTCATTTTCACTACTTATTTTATATTGCTTTTGAATGAGTTCATGAATCCAGAACCTTCTACACTTATTTCTTTCTGCAGCATCAGCATTTTAATATATTGAACTGACAGTAATATGTTGGCTTTCATTCCAGGAGCCTGATTGTGAAAACCACAGCTGTATGGATGAGGGCAGTCACCTTGGGAAGTTCACCTGAAGTCTGGCATGGAGATCCTGCACAATCTGTGCTGTACCATGCTAGCTGAATATTTTGGTTTTCATTCTCTGTGGGGAAACAGAGGCACAGCAATGCTAAATGGCACAACCTGATTTTGTTTATTTGCTTCCTGCTGGAAGTAGGACAGATAGGAGCTCCTATTAAAATTGCTTCAGTTTTGCACTGATCTGTTTGAATCTTCAATAGTTTTAATCCTCAGCATCACATAAATCTTTTGTAGGACTCCACCTTTAGGATACAAGGATGTTTTATCTGAAGGCAACTCAATCCAGATTAGTGCCTAGCAACTCTTTAAAAGCAGTAGTAGCTTTCAGTTCAGAATGAGCTAAAAGCAACTTGCAAACCTTTAACAGTAAGGTAACGTTGAGATGATCAACATTCATGTACTGAATAGCAAGGATTCATCCTACAATAGGATTTACAGAATCTGGGCCTCCCTTTCCTTAGGAAATACCCTAGCTCTGGCCTACACTCCAAATGACAGGCATCACTGTTTCCTAGAAAGCTGTATTTTAAAAGAATCTCTTCTGCCTGAGTTGATGTTTGGCCTCAGAAGACAAAAAAATTCTGTGTCCCAACTGGATGGAAGAGATTTACCTTTGAACAGGGTATAGAAATCTCAGGTATCCCCCTGTGTCTAGTGTTTCCTATTCATCAGTGGTGGGTGGCCAACTTTTGAGATGTATAGCATTTTTTTCTTTTTTATGGATGAAAGTGAAGATGCAACTGACTGCACCAAGTCAACCCACAGGGAAGCTATCTCCCAGGTTTTATCTTTTTGAATTACCTTACAAGAGAGGAGATTGTTCCTTCAGTTCTTCAAGTAGAAGGCATCTGGGTAATCTCTCTGTATTTTCCTAAATTGTATTAAACATAGTCAAGCATACAAATATACTTACAAAGTGAACAGACTTATTTCATGTTTTGAAAACGCACATGACTATAGCCCGTTGCTGCTATGGAAATGTGAGACTCATCTTTTTTCTCTGTTTTTGCTTATCCTTATGTTCCACTGGTTTCAATGTTACAGTGTAAAGAACAAATGTCTTTGTATTTGTCTGGTACATTCTGTTGGCTGTCTGTGACACGCATATACAAGGAGAATTAAAAATGATCATGAGCAGGGCAAAATTTCAACTTCATTATTGCCCTGAGCTTTGTCATGATGCAGGTCTTACAACTGTTTGGTTCTCTCAGACAATTACCAAACATTTTGTTAATCTGCCTAACATGTTTGTACACTAAAAATGACCAGGCATAAAAGAAAGTGGGAGAATGAATTACATATAAAAAAGAATGTAAGTTGCTGATGTGGAATTTTCTAATTTAGCACGAAAATCCTATTTGGATATTTATAGGAGCAGAAATAATACAACTCGGAGAGTTTTCTAGTGGGTGAAAAAATCATTAGACTTGTTTCCTCTTTTCCATGTACTTAAGTTCCATCAATCCCATTTCTGTTCTTCAAAGAAGGTGTTTATCTAAAAGTGTCTGAGCCAAAAGACTTGCATAAAAAAGATGTAGGGTGTTTTGTGTTTTGTGAGTATTTTTATTATTATGTTCTTATTGCCTTACTGACTCAGGAACTATTTTAAGAGACTGACAAAAATGAATACCCTTGTGGAATGAACTAGATTTACATAAACTCATCTTGTACAAGACAGTGTTGAAGATTGTACAATATAATGCCTAGATCTCCTAGATCTGTGTCTGAATATACCAATATACTCTATTGAAGCCACGTTCTCTGAATTCCTAGATTTGAACTCATGCTCGATGACTGGATGTGGCAAATTGCTTTGTTTTGTGTAAGTCCAAAGATAATTTCCAAAGCCATCAGAGGTTAATGACAAATTATTTTAGTTCAGGCAAGGGCTTCACAAAGGTAAAATACAACCAGGAAAAAACAAGGTGATTAGCAATTGAGCTTGTAATGTTTCATGTCATGTTGATATTGTAATCATTATAAAAAGGGGTTTATTTTGGATGTCCCAATCCCTCCCCCTTCCTGCCCCCCCCTCCCCCCCAAAAAATATTAATACATATATATATATACATGTATATAAAAAAAAAGTGGCAAAAATACATTTTAGGAGAAAGAAAAAATTGACTTTATAATTTAGCCTGTTGTTTATTAATTTACTTACCTGGTGATTTTTGTACTTCTTCAGACATGAATTCCACTGATACTTTCTTTTGCTGCTTATAGTAAGAAGATACACAACTTATTACACAATTTGAGAGAAGTCTTCTTGTTTTCCCCCAACATACCAGAACATTCTGAGATACCGGCCAAAATTCCAATGTATTGAGTTCACATGGCAAGGGCTTGGTAGCAAGGGGGCTGCAGGGGTGGCCTCTGTGAGCAGAGCCCAGCAGCTGCCCCATGTCAGATCAGAGTCAACTCCAGACAGTTCCAATAGGACCCGCTGCTGGCCAGAGACACTGGTTGGGCCTCTGGGATAGCAGATTGAAGGAAGGGGGGAAAACAAACAACTGTGGTGCAACAGCAGCTGGGAGAGAGAGATGAGAAGCAGCCCTTCAGCCCCCTAGGTCAGTGCAGCAGGAGGGCAGGAGGTGCTGCAGGCACACAGCAGCAGTTCCCCTGTGGGCTGTGAAGAGGCCCCTTCCTGGTAAAGCAGGCTGTGCCCCTGCAGCCCATGGGTCCCATATGGAGCAGATCTCCACATTGCAGCCCGTGGAGGAGCCCCTGGTGGAGCAGGTGGAGGTGGCCTGGAGGAAGCTGCAGCCCATGGAGAGCCCCCGCAGGAGCAGACCCCGGCCTGGAGCTGCAGCCCGTGGAGAGGAGCCCACGCAGGAGCAGGGGGTCTGGGGGGAGCTGCCGCCCACCTGTGGGGGACCCGTGCTGGAGCAGTTTGCTCCTGGGGGATGGATGGACCTTGTGGTATGGAGCCATGTGGGAGCAGTGCTTGAAGAGCTGCTGCCTGTGGCCAGCCCCTGGAGGCTCAGTTCAGGAAGGATGTTATCCCATGGGAGGGACCCCATGTGGAGTGACTGTGAAGGAGTGATGGAGATGGAGCGACAGGGACTGACCACAGCCCCCATTCCCCTATGCAACTCGGGGGGAGGACATCGAAGATGGCAGATGGGGGGGGAGGTGTTTTAGTTTCTCACTCTTCTAGTCTGTTATTAATAGGCAATAGAATAGATTAATCTCCCTATGCTGAGTCTATTTTGCCTGTGGCAGTGATTGGTGAGTGATCTCCATGACCTTGGGGGAAGTGTGCCCATGTGAACCTAATGAGGTTCAACAAGTCCAAGTGCAAGGTGCTGCACCTGGGTCAGGACAATCCCAGACATGAGCACAGACTGGGAGAAGAACTCATTGAGAGCAGCCCTGCGGAGAGAGATGTGGGGATTCTGGTGGATGAAAAGCTCAACATGAGCCAGCAGTGTGTGCCTGCAGCCCAGAAGGCCAACTGCATCCTGGGCTGCATCACCAGAGGAGTGGCCAGCAGGGTGAGGGAGGAGATTATCCCCCTCTGCTCTGCCTTCTTGAGGCCCCACCTGGAGTGCTGCATCCAGGTCTGGGGCCCCCAGCACAAGAAGGATGTGGAGTTGTTAGAGCAGGTCCAAGGAGGGCCATGAAGATGATCAGAGGGCTGGAGCACCTCTTCTGTGAAGACAGACTGAAAGAGCTGGGGATATTCATCCTGGAGAAGAAAAAGTTCTGGGCAGACTTTATAATGGCCTTTCAGAACCTAAAGAGGGCTTACAAAATAGATAGAGAATGATTTATACAGGCAGATAATGATAGAACAAGAGGGAATGGTTTTAGACAAAAATAGAGTATATTTAGATCAGATTATATTAGATTAGATAAAATAAGACATAAGGAAGAAATTCTTCACTCAGGAGGTAGTGAAGCACTACACAGGTTGCCCAGAGAAGCTGTGGATGCCCCATTTCTGGAAGTGTTCATAGCCAGGCTGGATGGGGCCTTGGCAAACTGATCTAGTGGGTGATGGCCCTGCCCAAGGCAGAGGGAGTAGAACTAGGTGATCTTTAAGGTCCCTTCCAACCCAAACTAGTCCATGATTTTATGACTTTCACAAATTATTATTATTGTTATTATTTTTTAATTTTTCATCATATTTTCTTCCTGTCCTTTTGAAGAGGGCAAGAGAGAGGTCAGCATGGCTGTGCTTAGCTACTTAGCAGTACAAAACCACCACATTACCAACAGTAATGCCAGCCACAGACTGTAGTGAAAGAGGTATTTTTTATAACGTTTTTATTTTTCACACAGATGAATGCTGTGAAATGCTAGCATTTCTTTTCTTGGAACAGAGAAAATTCAGGAAGGTGGATGGGGAGAACAGTGCTCTCCTGCCTCAGGTCTGTGTCATCTGGCATTCATGCAGCTGGGGGTGAACAGGATATCTGCATTGTAACAGTGACAACTGTAGTGTAAAAGCCAAAATTCTTCTGCAGTGCCTTCTTCTGGGATTTCAATGGACACTTGATCTGGCCTCTGTATTCAAGTCCAATCTGATGTGGACTCCTCTGAGTGAAGCAGCTTAATTGGTCTGATGATACAGTGGGATAGATATTTTCAAAGTACATAGGGACAGGAGTGTGCATCCCTTCATCAGTCTTGCTGCACATTAGTGGAACATGTGCTTATCCATCCTTGCTGCCCCCACCAATGCCTTTGAACTTCCCCCATTAATACTTGTCCTCAGTTCCAGCTGAGCTTTCTTGAAACCTATTGCTTGGAGTAAATGCCGCGTCTGGAGATCCAAAATAAGGCTCAGTTCTTTGCTCTCTCAAGTCATCTATGCATTGGTGTATTTCTAAAACCAAACTCATGAGAGAGAATTCCACAAATTACACGGTGATATTTTTGAAAGCTGTTAAAGGACTTTGCAAAAATATTTGGGGATTTATGCTTCATGAACTATGTAATCTCAAATTAAATATATAGTGTATTAAGGCATCAAAGCAGCAGCTTTAATCTGTTTTCCCTGTTTCAATAGTTTAAGAGATGAGTCTTATCAAAAACAGTCACTGCTAATGACAGCCTAACATTCACTGTATATTTTCAATTATTTTTTCCTCCTGTATTTATCTCTCATAACCTATTTAACCTATTTGTAAAAAGTGACAGTTTGGCTGGTGCCTGAAGGAGAGGGAGTGCAAACTCACTTGTTTTGTACAGTCAGCTCACATATTTGAAAGTCTGTACTGTGGAAGTGGTATTCGATGATACTACAGAAAAACAGTGACTGATGTTTACCTGCAGAGTTAATCACATGGAACTTCTTTAATTTCTACTCTACATGTATTACAGTGATTAAATATATATACGGCTATGTGTTAATTTATCAGGGTTATTTTGTTTTATTTGTTTATTTCCTTAGCTTTGGGACAGGTGGCATTGAAATTTGTATGGTAGCAAAAGCGATCTTTGATTTTTGAAAACTATGATTTTTGAAAATATGCTTTTATATTATAAAATATTATATACGTGATTTTATATATTTGATTTTTGAAAATATGATTTTCCCCCGACCAAAGAGCTGGCAAGCAAGGAAGCCCTTCTTTAAGAAGACTGTGGGGCATTTAAGAGGGTAGGAAAGGCTCAGTTCCTTGCTTTACAGCATCCTCAAGAACATAGTGAGTCACAGTTGAAATACATACTGCACAGCTCCTGGAGTATGTTTTCCTGCCTATTTGGGGAGGCAGAGGGCTGTATGGGGCACCTGGACAGTGCAGAATACTTTGTAAGTTTGGTGTTTTATGTTTAACGTCTTTAAAAAACTGAGCTAGAAAAACTTATGAAGATATGTGAAGGGAAAATAATTTTATGGAAGAGCCAAGGGACTTTACCTTTATTTGTACATCAGGCTTAGGCTGATGTATTTCAAACCCCAGTATCATTTTAAAAATATAAATGTAGAGACGGCATGATTAGAGAAGCAAATCCTGTTCTCTTGTCTGTAATTTTTCTTGTGTTTGGCTCAACTTTAATGAGGGTGAACTTTTGTTCATTTTGTTTTGATACTGTTTTGATGATGTTGTATAGTACCCCAAGCACCTCAGTCATGCCAGTAGGGTTTTATAAATAAGTTATTCATTATTATTTACATATATTAAAAAAAGAGAACAGCTTCAGAAGAAGTAGGAAGAATGATATTCCTACTTAGAATTGCTTTCATAGAAGTCCGATTAGTAATACGTTTCATGAATTTTTAACTACTTTTAAGATAATCAGCAGGAATCAAGCAGAGAAGCCATCATCATGGGAACTGTCTCCACTCTAAAGACTAGTAGCAAGCCCTCTGCAGGTCACAGATGGTCTGTGGGCCAAAGTTTCAGAACCAAAGCACTAATCAATCAGGAGAAATAAGACAGCACTATCAATCATTTTGGAGAGCTCATTCTTTCACACACAGAGCTCTGACATTGGTTTCTCTTTAAAAAGAATAGCCCCTTTAAGAAATACTTTAAAAAGCAATTGTCTGTTCTCAGTGGAACAAACTTTTATATATGTCAAAGTTTATCTGTGGAGAAAGATGACTTTTTTGAAACCCTGACCAGAAATGAATGAGGAGAAATGCTGCTTTATAGCATGCAACCCTGCCACTGTATGACAGCAGAAGCTCCTAGTCAGCTCAAGGTATCTGTTTCATAAAGTTCTTGTGGAAGTCACTGCTTGACTCACTAGGAAATGAAAGGGAAACTTTGTGGGGGGGAATGGGGAGGAAGGCTAGTATGTTTTGAACTACCCCACAAGCTGATCCAGCACAATTATAAACCATGAAAAATAATGGACTAAAAAATAAAGGAATAAGCAACAGATACAAAGGAATCAAAAAAAAAAGGGGGGGGGGGGGAAGGTGTTAAAAAAATAGAAAGCATTAAATGTATTCACATGAGAATAAAAACAATTTCTTTTTTTTCTTTTTCTTTTTCTTTTTTTCTTTTTCTTTTTCTTTTTCTTTTTCTTTTTCTTTTTCTTTTTCTTTTTCCTTTTCCTTTTCCTTTTCCTTTTCCTTTTCCTTTTCCTTTTCCTTTTCTTTTTCTTTTTCTTTCTCTTTCTCTTTCTCTTTCTCTTTCTCTTTCTCTTTCTCTTTCTCTTTCTCTTTCTCTTTCTCTTTCTCTTTCTCTTTCTCTTTCTCTTTCTCTTTCTCTTTCTCTTTCTCTTCTCTTTCTCTTTTTCTTTTCTCTTTCTTTTTCTTATTTTTCTTTTTCCTTTTTCTTATTTTTGTTTTCCCCCAGAGTCTATCTGAAGTATTTTAAGACTATCAGTTCAATGGCTTCTTTCTACTTGGCCTTCAGTTAGGTCTTGTATGCATACCAAGACAACTAGCAAATACTTATTCTTGCATCAGAAATGGAGAAGAAAAATAAAACAAAACAAACAAACAAACAAAAAAATTGACCTGATACTACAGTGAGTATGGCTTGGCATCTCACAGCAGTAAGGAGTCATATTGTACATATATATTGCAATCCCTATGCTGCCGTGGCCTCTAGTCCTTGTCTACATACCTGGCTTCCTGCTGGTGATGCTTTTAACCAGATTAGAGGGGATTTGAATCCAACAGAATATTTTGAAGTTTGGTGACACGTGCCATATTATTTTGTTTTAAATAGTTCTTGCCAGTAGGATGCACAGTGGAAACAGAACACTTTGGCACTTTGTTTTGTCATGCAGTAGCCTAATCTGAGAATCTGGATTGAAAATAGAACGTTTATTTGCTAAAACTTTTAAAACTAGAGTGCCAATAGGCCACCCAGGAAGGAAGGTGGTCAGCCTACAGCTGATCATTGCACACATGCTCACTTGCTAGCTGGGAGAGAAATTTCAATGTCTCTCCTGCCAGGATATCCATTCTGCATTGTGCTTTAAAGTTTGACAGTCGAGAGGAGCAAGGAATAGGCAGGCTGTCAGCAGAATTATTCAGGAATGATAGAGCTTCCCAATCTGTTGGTTCTTTTTTTCCCTTCACTGGTAGGATATTTGTACATCCTTCAACATAATAAGAGAAAACAGTTGAATCTGAGTGTCCATACTAGGATGGACAGGCTGTCCAGGATATTCAGGTTGTCTGACCAGGCAATTTGAGAAAACTTACTCAAAAATTACCTACATGTTCCCTGAAAGGTAATATCTTCTGCTTACCTTCTCCCTCTTTCTTTCTCTCTCTCTCTCACACACTGTATGGTCACCGTGTATTTTAGATAACCCAGACCCAGTTTTGAAATGCATACTTACACTGCTTCAAAAAGCCCTACATTATTACTCTGCTTGTCTGTTTTGAAAATTGATAATGCTTTACATTTTGCTTCTGGTTTTTCTTTGAATGATGAAGATGCATTCCTTAATTTCTTTTTTTTTTTTTTTTCATCATCAGTCATTTTTACTCAAGGGATGAGGACAGTGGTATACAGAAACAGTATTGACTGCCCCTGTATTTTCTTTGAGATTATGTCCCCAATGCCACATTAGCTCTGAATCGTCCATTCAATGTCAGAAACACGGAGTGTGCACAAAAATGAGAGACATCAAACATTTTCATTGGCTTTAGTTGCAGAAACGTTTTGCTTTCTGAAAACTGAATGTTGAGTCACATTGACCTGAGAGAGTTCTGCTATGCCAAGAAATTTTTCCATGGGTCTGTTGTCCTGAAAACATATTTCCAGGAGGAATTAGTAACCTGAATGTGTTTCTTTTAGTTAATTCACCTGCCTAACCTTAATTACCCGTAGGAGAGATCCAGAGCATAGAGGGAAACCTTTGGTACCTTTCCTAGGAGACCCTGAAGAAGAGAGAGCTGAGCTTTGCCCTGCAGCCATTGCCTACTTCTATATGTTCCCACATCAATAACTAAAAGGGTGCAAAGCCAGTTGGCCACCAGGGCAGCAGCATATCTTCCCACTAATGAGCGTGACCTTTCCACCCACAGCTTCACATGACTGAAATCGGGGAAAATTAGTTTATTCAAATCAGAACTTATATAAGTGGTGATGCTAGAGCTGAAATTCTTGCTCATAGAGTGATGAATACATTGTGGATCTATTTGAAAAAAAAAAAAAAAAGTGTAGAAATCAGACAGAAGATAAAAGGACTGCAACTGAACCAGCTAGATCCTCTGTAGTTTCTGACAGATAGGTGAAGAATAATGATGTCTCCAAGGTGTCTGTCCTTCCGTTTGGTGAATTACACATTTAACTGGTAAAATCACCGCTGCTGAACCAAAGGCCCTGCTGCTTACACAGTTTACAAAGGCCCTTAAAATTATGGACAAGAACATAGTTTTGTGAAGAAAGGGAGACTGCTGTGTGGGTTGAAGGGTAATGTTTAAAAGCTTTGCACATCCCAAAGCCGCCACGTCACTTTTCATTGGCTGTTATACTTTAGCTTAGAAAGGGACATTGAGATCTTAGTTATCTGTCTGTCTAACTATCTAATAATCTGTTCCATACTAAACACTTACAAAGCAGCTGATATATTTTTGGAGTGCTTTAAATGTGTTAAATGTAACGTATGCCACATATATTATTTTATGCAATAAAAATATATTTCCAGATGTGACAAAACAAAACAAAACAAAACAAAACAACAACAACAACAAAACACACAGGTAAACATGCTAAAATTAAATTCCTAATGGAATTGTACTACTTTTTCACTTAGGGTTGACACAACCCTAACTTGAAATATAAATGAACAGACTATTTATCATAAAGGTAAAACACAACAATGAATTTCAAGGTACCAGATTTCATCATTGTTTAAGGGTTAATTTTAGTTTTTTGTTTTTTGTTTTTGTTTTTTTTTTTTCCACAGCTTGCCTTTCAGGAATTGTCATTTTCAGTTTGCCAGAGACTGCAAATACTCTTAGTGTGCATAGCTGGTAAAATGCATCTTGATGGGTTTTGTTTGTTTGTACATTTGTTTTGTTTTGTTTTGTTTCAGCTGAATAGTTTTTCTTCATTTTTTCCCTTCAAATACTTTGAAAAATAACTCCAATGAGTATAAAATATAAACTACCAAAGCTTCTTTAACTCAAATTGTTTAGATATTTCTGTGGTTATACAAGCTATAAATGACTCATCAGTGACAGGAAGGAAAGTGTACTTTACTTCTCATATTGGTGTTAAATTCTCCAAATTGATCATTTAGAAATTTGTAAGAAATTTAATGAGTTTCTTTAGTTGTTTAACAGCAGTGCAAGGATATTTGGTATCCTTGGAATCTGCTGAATACCAACAACTCTATATACTAGAGTTTTTCTAAACTCTATACATGGTAAAGTTGCGTCTGACCTTACTGATTCATGAATATTCAGAATACATAGCATTTTTTCCCTTTAAAATTCAATTTTTCTGTGAGTTCAACTTCACAATGTGTTCAGGGCACTAGAATACATTAAGGGTTATCTTTAGTTGGAAGAGTAAAATATATTATTATTTTAGTAAAGTACAAAATCTATTCTTTGATGTATTTTCCAAAGCTCACTGTTAAAAAGCAACTCTAAATAAACCAGTACAAACAGAAAATTTTCTTGGGCCAAGGTGAAACAGGAATAGGATTTTAAATTAGATGTTGGCATTTGATGTATATTTCTCTGAATGGCATTCTGGAGGAGCTCCAAGTCAGCTCCATTTTAACCTACCGTTACAAGAGCCAGAAGCTCCCTTTCAGTCATCATGCTGAGAAACAAACATTCACTCTCTACATCAGATTTAGAATCCTGCTTTAGACTTCTGGAAACCTCTCTGGATTCTCTTACGTTCTCCAGTCAAGATCTCCTGAGATGGTTACAAACTTAGAAACTCAGTGTGGTGATTTTACTGTGCTAGGCAGCTAAACACCACAACTGCCCTCTCACTCCCCGTCCTTAGATGAGGAAGGGGAAAAAGAAAGGGAAAGGGGAAAAGGGAGGGGGAAAGGGAAAAGGGGAAAAAAATAAAGGCTATGTGGAAGTGCAGAGGAAAGAAATTACTTCCCACAAATGAGTGATGCTTGACCACGTCCTTGAAGCAGGGCCTCAACGCACGTAGCCGGTGTTCGGGAGGAGGACCAACGTTTTCACAAGAGCCCACCCCTCCTCTCTTCTTCCTGTTTACACCTTTTATTGCTGAGTGTGACACCACATGGTATGGAATACCCCTTAAACCTGGCTGGTTTAAGTCAGCTGCCCTGGTGATGTTTCTCTGCTCACTTTTTTGCCCTTCTCACTTTTTTTGCCTCTTCTCACTTTTTTGTCCTGATGCTGTGCCAGCACTGCTCAGCAGTAGACACAACACTGGTGTGATAACACTGCTGTTCTGGCTACAAGTGCAGAGCAGGCTGCTGCAGGGAAAGTTAACATCCCAGCCAGACCCAGTACACTCTGCAAACATAAGCTGATATAATGTGACTATGATTCTTTCTTATTGTATTTGATATTCTTGGTAAGTTGATGATGTTTTCCAACAATTCTAAGATATCTCTACTGAGTCTTTTTCAACTTTCTTCACATTCAGTCAGTCTTATATTTATCATAAAGACATTCTCTGTGTTTCTCATAGTGTAGGGATCAGTGGGGTGGCACCTCTCTCTTGTTTGTTGTAACGAAGACACAAGGCAACCTAGTGAGAAATATATCTGCGCATGTGGACAGCAAATACTATATTTTAGGGAAGCTATAGAAAGAATCAATAAACTCTGCAGTTAACCAGCTAGCTTAAGAATAGTGGCATAGTCTAATATCAGAAGTACAAGGAACATCCAAAGTGTAAACCTGTTTAATGTTGTCCATAGTACAGTACTTTTTATTATATGCATTAATGCTGCAAAATAAATTGTCAACATAAAAAAAAAAAGTGCTCTTGAGATTGATGAAATTCTATAGTATCTTTTAGACTTCTCTTAATAAAGCCACTTCATCCCAAACAGAGTAATTCACTCAAGTGGCAAGTACTGAAGATGGAGCTGAAAGCAATGACAATTTACATAACATAATTAAAAAACAAATAAAAAACACCTATGGGTAAGACTCCAAACAGCATATAAATCAAAAAGAGGAATTAATTTTTTTCTTACTTTGGTAAACAATTTTGGGGGAATACACATTGTGGTCTGTAAATCACTAGAACAGGGAGGAAAGTTAGCAAGCAGTATTCCTTGGCTTTATATTTATTTGACATTTGATTATTATTTTGGGGAATTCTGCAAACCAATGGACTGATGTGGAACAGTTCTCCAAAGAACTTGGTATTTACTGTCTAAGTTACAGCTTTCTGGTCACACATCTTGGAGATCTCAGTACATGTATGCCAAGACTGATTTTCAAAAAGATTTGAGAACCTAATGGGACTTAGACATGTAACTATCCTTGTTATTTTGAACTTGCATTAGGTGCCTTACCTGCATCTTAGTTGCTAAAGTACCTCTCCAAATGTGATAATGCTGTTATGAATGTTTTCAGGATTCAGTTTATTGAAGTTTATTTAAGACACCAAATTGATATTGAAGTTCATACCTGTTAGTGCTGGCCAAATTAATTCCAATAATGTTTGTGGAACCCTAACAAAAATGTGGGTACTCACATAGCATGCAGCAAAACAAAAATGGGACAGTCTATTTATGAAGTGTTACTTTGTTTCATTAATCTTGTGTTCATGTCACTAAGCATCACCCCTGTATTCAGAACTAGAATTGCTTGAGTTGGAAAGGGCCTGAAGGGTCACCTGGTACCCCCCCAACAGCCATGGGCAGGGATGCCACCCAATAGATCAGGTTGCCCAGGGCCCTATACAACCTTCCTTTGAACACTTCCAGGGATGGCATCCACAGCTTCTCTGGGCAAATCATGTAAATAGATGTTAAATATTATTACATGTAACCACATGCTTACATTTATGGGGGCTAAACTGTCCCACACGTCAAGTTTTGTACCTCACATGACTTTTTGCTAGGTCAGGATAAATGTGGATTGGCACCTAATATGTTAATTAGTTTCTGATTTGTGAATGTGCAAAAAATATTTGGCCTCTTGTACTTCTACATAAACCAGTTTTCCCATTGACTTGGTCTCCAATTTATCTGTCCTTCACTGTGAATGAATGGGAATATTTTCAGCTGGAATTAAATGAACACAGGTACTATGAACCAAGAGAAAGATGTCTTAAAATGTGTTACTAATTATTTATACACTTCATCAAAGACCTAGTGCTCTTGCTGTGCAACTCCTAATCCTTGTCTAGCCATGGCCCTATCCATTTATAACTTTCTCTTTTTTGTCTGTAATAGTCTTTTAGATAAAAATAATTGGGTACTTAAATATTTCTAAAGCTAGCAATTAAAAAATACTTTATTGCATAACCAGTATATCTTGCAATGAACACATTATGGAAAAAGAAGACTGTCAAGTAATCTACAAATTAGAGTCCAAATACAAGTGCCATGTCTTCTCATACTCCTTATAAACAGCATAAAACAATATTATTGAAGCCACTGATGAAACAGTAGAAACATGCTCCCTTACCATGAATTCTGTGTTCTGGAAATCTTGAAAAGAGGAAAAAATGGATTTAAATTGAATGAATCTGTCACAAAAATCTAAAACTGAGTACATACTGGGGAAACAGATTTTGTGTCTACAACAGAGGGAAGATAAAGAATTGTTGTGTTCTATATGAAGTACATTTATTTGTTGGTTTTGAGTTCACCGGTTGTCTTGCTATACACATAGTTATATTCAACATAAGTTCTTGACCTGGCATGACTGTGTTATTTCAAACTATTAAGGAAGAAAATTTACCCATTGATGGCCTAAATTGCTGTTGGAAAGAAAGAATAATTTGTGATGGGAAAGGATTTTGAAACAAGGTGAACTCACTCTCTCACCTTCTGTAAATTGCTGTGGAAAAATTATAAAAGACCTATCTGAGGACACGGTAAGGATTTGTGGTAGATAATTATTAATATGGAGTATTCAGACTACATAATATTCACTTAAAATACTTCAGGTGTTAAACAAAACTTTTTGGAAAGGCTAACAGTTGAAGGCATAATTTTCATTTAACTAAGGTTACGCTACCCAGAGCTCTATAAAGGGCCCTTGATAAGTAAAAGAATAGCAGTATTTAGTCTGGTAATAAGAATATTCAAATGCACTGCAAAGACAGGGACATGAATCCATATCACAGTTGCAAGAGGCACACAGTAGGTCAAAGCTTGAGTCTGAGAACTACTTTCAGACTATTAATGCATTTAACTGTTTGTTGCACGTAATTCACCGGAACAGCCTTTGAAGCATGGGATATAGTCATGTTCCCAGGACCACTGCTTTCTGACCCTAAGACTCTTATTTTCTACAGAGTAGCTCAGATTCAATGGGAAGGAAAGAGTTCATTCCCCAGGAATATCTCTTATTCCTTCACCATTATCCTGGCAGTAGCTCTATTTAGCCTGGTAACACATGCTTTCTGGTGAAAGGAGCACTGTTGACTAAGTCTTCTTCAGGCAGAATTGGGATCAAGCCTGGCTACCTTTGATTCACTTGGGCATGAACCACAAGGCTGGACTGTGAAAGTAGAGGGAAAGACAGCCCTGCCTCCTCCTGATAGTGCATTGAAACTGCAAAATCAGGAGAGTGGACAGAAATTGGCCACAACCACGACTTTAAATAAGCTGAAAATTTGAAGACATATCCTTTTGCTTAGAATTTTAACAGGCAAACTTCAGGCACCACACATTTTACAATCTACACATGCACCTGATATTGTATCTGTTTTGCTTGGCCTGCTGGGATGGTTTGGGTTCTGTCCTAATAATCTGTGTTCTCCCATGCATTGTTTACAGACCTTAAGTGCTTCACTGTTGGATTGTTTATACCTCATAAGAAGCCTGATAAAAATACGTACTTTATCACCCAAATTAGTAGCCAGTCATTTTTGTGCCAAGTCCCCAAGACACATCGTAATCCCAAACCCCCCGAATTCTCTAGGACTGACTTTGTGAAGATACTTCAGGCATCAGAGACAGTGATGTCCTGCACACTCAAACTGTTTAAGTTGGAACTTGGGTCAAACTGAAAAAGTTGGGGATAAAATGTAGGCTTTCTTAAAATATAAAGAACTCTGAATAAAGAATTCATGCTTATCATATAAAAAGTCTAACTTCTAGAAATTTTGTTATTTTCTACCAGAACCACTGGAAGTCTATCACATTTTTTGTCTGTTTCTTTCTTTTTTTTTTTTTTTTCAACCTGATGAGGATGCATTTGGCATGTGGAGGTGCTGGCCAGTGGCTGCTAGTTTTCAGAGCTGTACTTCAAAGGGCAAAGATTTGTGCAGAGGGGGAGAATATGGTGATATAAACACATGTATGAGGACAGGCTGAGAGACAACTGTCATACAAGGACAGGCTGAGAGAACTGGGTTTGTTTAGCCTGAGAAAGAGAAGACTGCCAAGAGACCTCATCAATGTGTATAAATATTTGAAGGGAGAGTGTTGAGAGGATGGAGCTGGTCTCTTTTCAGCTGTGCCCAGCTACAGGATGAGAGGCAATGGGCACAAACTGAAGCATAGGAGGTTCCAGCTGAATATGAGGGGGTACTTCTTTGCTGTGAGGGTGACAGAGCACTGGAACAGGTTGCTCAGAAAGGTGGCAGTCTCCTTCTCTGGAGATATACAAAACCTGCCTGGGTGCCATCCTGCATAATGTGCTGTAGGTGATTCTGCTTGGCAGGGGGGTTGGACTAGGTGATCTTCAGCGATCCCTTCCAACCTCGGCTGTTCTGTGATTCTGTGAGAGCCTCTCCAAATATCCTGATACAAAACCAGCATCTTTTGCATCGAAACAGTATCTTAAGGATTGGTTTTCTCAAGTGTTACTCATCACTGGTTCATGTATGTAGTGTTCTTATGATAAATGATAACAGTGACTATAATATGCTATTTCATCAGCTTTAAAGGTATGCTAATAAACTCTTCATACTCAAACATATGAAGGATTATGATTATAAATTCAAATACATCTTTTCATAATTACAAACTGGTTATCACTCTAGTGGCTCACCAGCTATGTAACATTTGTTATAAGATTGGAAGAAAAAGCTTGCTACTGGAAAACAGAAGAGTGAGTACTCCAAGGAATTTTCTGGACATCGTTTTATTTCATATATTTGTAGTCAAGTTATCTGGTGCCTTTGATAGAAGTAGTAAACTTAAACTAGTAGTAAAAACTAGTAGTAAAAACTAGTTGTAAACTAGTAGTAAACTTGAACTTGTAGTCCTGGCTGTCCATTTGAATTTTTCTAGACTAAAAGATCTTCTAGGAGTTTATATGTGTAGAAGATCTGGCATTATTTTTTTTTTTAACTTGATTCAGTCATTGGTATGAATTCATGGATAGAATTTATATCTTTGTACCTGTAACAAGAGACATTTACGGCTCTCCCACTCCACCAATCATACTCCTCAGGATCTGTTCCGTGTGTTCCAATTTAATTTCCTGATGTGAGATAGAAAATAAGAACTATTGCTACAGTTAGCAATTCAAGTTTAGGAAAAGATTACAGTGTAGATTGGGTACATAACCAATTTTTTATCCAAAATTCCCCAAGAGAAACCTGAAGAATTTCCATCAAAATCCAGGTTTAATTACGTTAATTAAATTATACAGCTTTAATAATATGGACACCTGCCTGGAAGTATCAGCATAATAGACATTTGCAATAGGATGTGCAAATACAGACTTTGCAGAGGCATATATGTTGTTTTTGTTTTTGTTTTATTATTTGTTTGTGTATATACATATATATATATATATATATATAACTGAAGTGTCCATATTTTTTATGAGTAAATCTTTTTGGAATTCTTTGATCATTAGATACCTTTGTGGTTTTGAGATTGGAAATGATTTTAAACTAATAGTAAGAGTTGAGTTATACTAAATTATTGGATTAAGCACTCACGTATAGGTAGGTCCACTGGAAAAATCTAAGCTTGAAGTAAAATATTTAACCTTAAACAGTTTTTTATGCTTCTAATACTTTGTGCACTATAGCAGATTAAGCTTCTTGTCTGTATTCTAATGATGTAATCTTGAAAGCCTTGCATATTACCATGCTTCCAGATGACTGAGAGTGAATTTTCAAAGTGGCGCATGAGACACAGGGGCACAAATCCTGTTAGTAGCTAATGGGATTTTTTGCACCTCTTGTGCACCACACTGAGACACAGCCTTGAAATTTTGATTATCTATATTTGTTCAAAGATGATGTCTTGTAAATACATATCCTTTTGAATCGGTCAAGTGACCTATGTTTGACAGGTTAACTCCTTAATTACTAAATTGATCTTACAGATCAATTACAGATCAAGTGCTGTTTCCTATTCCTCTTCCTATTAGCCAGTCTTATTTTTCTCCCATAAGAAGAGAAGCTATTTCCACTTGTTGCCATCAACATCTTCAAAGAGAGTGAGACATATGACACGTCAAGTTGATCGCTTTCTCTAGGAAAAGAAAGTAAGACTTTTCTTAGAAATGCCTACATACATGTTTCCCTGCAATGGCACAAATACTCCTATTCAACTGGGGATAGGGCAGCAGGGTGGTGTGGGGTTGGAGGTGGAGTGGAAGGGAACAAATGAGATTAAATGTATAGAATAGGAATAGCCATCATTTCAAACTCCTGAAATGCTTACTGTCATGATAGACCTGACCCTATTTATTATTCTGATTCCCATAGGTATTTTCATTCTGTATTAAATCTGTCACAGAATCACAGAATCACAGAATTTCTAGGTTGGAAGAGACCTCAAGATCATCAAGTCCAACCTCTGACCTAACACTAACAGTCCTCCACTAAACCATATCCCTAAGCTCTACATCTAAACATCTTTTAAAGACCTCCAGGGATGGTGACTCCACCACTTCCCTGGGCAGCCCGTTCCAATGCCTAACAACCCTCTCAGTAAAGAAGTTCTTCCTAATATCCAACCTAAAATTCCCCTGGCACAACTTTAGCCTGTTCCCCCTCATCCTGTCACCAGGCACATGGGAGAACAGACCAACCCCCACCTCGCTACAGCCTCCTTTAAGGTACCTGTAGAGAGCACTAAGGTCACTCCTGAGCCTCCTTTTCTCCAGGCTGAACAAACCCAGCTCCTTCAGCCGCTCCTCGTAGGACTTGTTCTCCAGACCCCTTGCCAGCTTCATCACCCTTCTCTGGACTCTTTCGAGCACCTTCATGTCCTTCTTGTAGCGAGGGGCCCAAAACTGAACACAGTACTCAAGGTGTGGCCTCACCAGAGCCGAGTACAGGGGGACGATCACTTCCCTAGACATGCTGGCCACACTGCTTCTTATACAAGCCATGATGCCGTTGGCCTTCTTGGCCACCTGAGCACACTGCTGGCTCATATTCAGCCGACTGTCCACCAATACTCCCAGGTCCTTCTCTGCCTGGCAGCTTTCCAACCAATCCTCTCCCAGTCTGTAGCTCTGCTTGGGGTTATTGCGCCCCAGGTGCAGGACCTGGCACTTGGCCTTGTTGAACTTCATACAGTTGACCTCAGCCCATCGGTCCAGCCTATCCAGATCCTCCTGCAGAGCCTTCCTACCCTTGAGCAGATCGACACACGCACCTAACTTGGTGTCATCTGTGAACTTACTGAGGGTGCACTCAATGCCCTCGTCCAAATCATCGATGAAGATATTAAAGAGGACCGGCCCCAGCACCTAGCCCTGGGGAACGCCACTAGTGACCGGCCTCCAACTAGATTTGACTCCATTCACCATGACTCTTCGGGCCTGGCTATCCAGTCAGTTTCTAACCCAATGAAGCGTACGCCAGTCCAAGCCACGAGCAGACAGTTTCTTGAGGAGAATGCTGTGGGAAATGGCATCAAAAGCCTTGCTGAAGTCAAGGTAGACCACATCCACAGCCTTTCCCTCATCCACCCAGCGCGTCACTTTGTCATAGAAGGAGATCAGGTTCGTCAAGCAGGACCTGCCTTTCATAAACCCATGCTGACTGGGCCTGATCACCTACTTGCTCTGCAAGTGCCACGTGATGACACTCAAGATAATTTGCTCCATGAGCTTCCCTGGCACTGAGGTCAAACTGACAGGCCTGTAGTTCCCCGGGTCTGCCCTCCAGCCCTTCTTGTAAATGGGTGTCACGTTTGCTAGCCGCCAGTCGACTGGGACTTCCCCCGATAGCCAGGACTGTTGATAAATGATGGACAGTGGCTTGGCCAGCTCCTCTGCCAGTTCTCTCAGTAACCCCAGGTGGATACCATCCGGCCCCATCGACTTGCACACATCCAAGTGCCATAGCAGGTCGCCAACCATTTCCTCATGGATGGTGAGGGCCACATTCTGCTCCCCATCCCCTGCCACCAGCTCAGGGTACTGGGTATCCAGAGAACAACCGGTATTGCCACTAAAGACTGAGACTGTCCAAGATTGTGACTCTGTCCACGTGTGCGACTCCTGTAAACAGTACAGAAAATCATAGGTGTCAGTCACACCTATGTCAGCCTCAGTCAGGCTGAGGCAACTATTAGCATTTATGTCTTCAGTGTCAACCTTGAAGCTTTTCTGCATTTGGCTCTTCGAATTCTTGATATTCCCTTTGCCACAGGAACATGCAATCTCTTTTATTATCTTGACAATCACCAGGTCATATTAATACCTTGATGAAACTGGTGTCTTTAATTCATTACATTCTCCATGTCTCATGGAGAAAATAAATATACAAACTATTTAATATCTTGTATACAAAGACATGTTAGAAACACGTTAGAAGCTCCCCCCAGACCCTCTGCTCCTGCATGGGCTCCTCTCCACGGGCTGCAGCTCCAGCCCGGGGCCTGCTCCTGCGGGGTCTCTCCATGGGCTGCAGCCCAGGCCACATCCACCTGCTCCACCAGGGGCTCCTCCACGGGCTGCAATGTGGAGATCTGCTCCATGTGGGACCCACGGGCTTCGGGGGGACAGCCTGCTGTACCAGGGAGGGGCCTCTCCACAGGCTGCAGTGGAACTGCTGCTGTGTGCTTGGAGCGCCTCCTGCCCTCCTGCTGCACTGACCTGGGGGTCTGCAGCGCTGCTTTGCACTTCTCCTTCTCCCAGCTGCTGTTGTGCAGTTTTTTTTTTCCCCCTTCCTTCAATCTGCTCTTAGAGGCCCAACCAGCTTCCTGGCTTAGCTCTGGCCAGCAGCGGGCCACCCCTGCAGCGGGCCACCCCTGCAGCCTCCCTGCTACCAAACCCTTGCCTTGTAAGCCCAATAAAATGATTCAGGGATGTACCTTAAAATATGTAGAGTTATATTTCAACCTTCTTGTATAGCTCCTGATGAGGAACTTAAATCTTCTGGTGAAACCTAAAAAAAAAATAAATTCCTGTGACTAAGGTTCATGCTCTTAAAGTAAAATCACTTTAATTTATACATTCAGAAAATCCTTTTTATTTTTCTACGCAGCAGGATGTCATTCTTTTAAGTGCTTCCATAATTATACATATTTATAATTGTTTCTGTTAAGGAAAATGCAAATTGTTTGCTATTCTTTCATGTTTGTAATAATTTTATTATTTTTTTTTTTCAGATGAAAATTAGCTATTTACAGTTTCATGTAAACCACTGTTCACACTTTAAAGCCAACTTTTGTAAGAAGTTTTTGCTTGTGCTTTAGAGAACACATCTATTAATGTATAACACTTCTCATGGTGAAATCAGTGTGCAGTTGCCACAACCCCCATTTTTCAAGTTGATAAATATTAGGTCTCTCCACTAGAGAAGCAGTTGTACTGAGATAAAGAGAGTATTCCTGATGATGCAACAAATGAGTGGTAAATACGCTTGAGGTCTTCTGATCCTCAAGCTGTAGCTGATGGTTTAGCTAACTGTACACAACATTTCTCTAAGGTTAAAACAAACAAACACAAACAAAAAAACCCTCCTGAGATTCTTTCTGACTCTCTTCTGAGATACTTTTCTCTATATTTTCAGTCATTTCTTCATGGAAATAATAGTTGCTGATAACTCAATCTCTGGAGCTGTCTTGTCTTTCCCCCTTGATTTAAGGTGGTGGTGAAGACATAAGAGAAAAAGAAGCAGATGGCAAGTAGCTTGGAGCACTTTGGCCTTTTTGTCTGTTGACATCATGCCTTGGAATTAAACATGGCTGCAGATGTCTGTTTGCTGTTTTTTGTTTGTTTGTTTTGGTTTGGGGTTTTGGTTTTTCTTGTTGCTGTGTTTTTATTTTAGGCAGTCGTAGAATCATAGAATTATTACAAATATCAACAATAAAACACACACACACGCAGGGATTTGGGGGAAATTAAAAAAAAATATGTATTGAACTGTTACAAAGGCTGAGCAGGAGAAAAATCACTGGGGGAAAGTGGGTTCAAAACAATGTGCCAGGTTTCTAATCAGACCTGCTCTGTTGTATTGTCTCAATCAAATAACGAGAGACCGTTTCACAGTTAAAAACAGACATCCTACCATTACCACATATTCTGTCAGAACTCCCCTTGATATTGACAGTTCAAAGCTTCAGGCTGAACTCTGCCTCTGTTGGGCACAAATTTATGGTGTTCACATGTAACTACTCTGAATTAAGGAGCTGTAATGGTTTTAAAACAGTGTTCATCTGAAGAACCAAGGTGTATGAAAAATTATCTCCATGAAAAATAGAAATGAATCATCCATCCTAATTCCACATCATATACCAGAAGAATTATAATTTCAGCTATAGTTTAAAGTGTGGTTAATTATTTATTATTTTTTTTGTGTACTATTGACATTTATTATTCAAAAGTCTTTGGAGGGGCATAAAAATCAAATCACTTTTTTTTTTTTTTTTTTTGTGTGTATGTGTGTGTGTTTGGATTATAAATTTCAGATCTTCATTGAGAAATAATAAATGAGTAAGAAGAAATTCTAAGGTGTGAGTGGATAACTCTTGTTT
The DNA here is from genome assembly GCF_964035555.1 of Netta rufina. Lineage (NCBI taxonomy): Eukaryota > Metazoa > Chordata > Aves > Anseriformes > Anatidae > Netta > Netta rufina. The sequence goes on from NC_140124.1 coordinate 122,088,137, forward strand.
CACTGGACACCTTGGCTGGTTTGAAAAGATCTGAGATACCTCTGTTAAACACACAAAAATGTTTTCCATTGCTGTAGAGGTCAAAAAACCTAATGTTTACGTGCATAAGACTAAGAAATTTAAATTTTAAACATAATTACTTGGGAAAAAAAAAAAAAAGAATGTGCTGCTCGTTCTGCAAAATCATAACCTAGTTAAAGAAGGAAATCTCTGTAGTGTGAATATTTCTTGTATACAGATCTATAGAAGTAGCATGGAAATTTCAATCTACAAATGGTGAAAATATTTCCTATTTAACTCAAAATCGTAGTGCTTAGAATTTAAAATGTTAAAGCAGTTAAAAATACTGGATTTCTATTGATTATTTGGTAATTAATCGTATCAAAGTACATCTGTACATCAATATTGTTAGACAATTTTACCCACATGGTATGAAACTGCTCTCTGATACATGCAGTACCTTAGTAGATCTCAACTATTATGTTTGGTTGAGCTATAGCTGATCTCCTAAGACAGATATCTCCTAAGATATATGTATGCACTAATAGAAAAAAGATCATTATTAAAAATGTTTAAAAAGTAAAAGAATTAGTTCATGAAATGCTATATTGAAGGACTGTCAAACAATGGAAAAAAGAGTCTTAGAAATAAGTGAGAAATAAATACAAATAAAAATATTTGAAACATTTATAAAAATTCTCAGTATTGGTAAAACTCTGTTCTCCTGAAAACAGAAAATTGGACAACAAACTGAAATGATTACAGAATTCACATTAGTGGTGTGTGGTTTTGAAATCTCCTTTAATCAGTCTCCATCTACTCAAGTTCATGTGTCAAAGAGGAAGGAAAAGTTAGGAAAGTTAGTGGCTAATGAAGTGATCATACAGAAAACTGAAAGCATTAATACACTCTAAGATTATAAATTCTTAGAATATTTAGAAGATTTGTAACAGAGAATAAAGCCTGAATATATCTTGTGAAAAACTTAACTGTAATTACATTTGCAGTTTTTTTTTTTTTTTAATTAATTGTTGTATTTAAAACTAAACACTAGTTTGAAATATAAATAAAAGCAGATATGCTTGTGCTGATGGGTTGCTTTGAAAGCCCATCTTTTCTGTGTTTCCCAAGCACCCATGCTTTTAGAGTTTGCTCCATTTCAAACTCCAGAGTAAGCCCTCCCACTGGGAGCTGCACCATGCTTGGTTTGATCCAGGACACATGACAGACAATGGTGTGAGTTGGAAAGTTCAGAAGCCTTAGATAAAGTGCAGGCAGTGCTGCACCCTGAATAAAAAGCAGACTCAATTATCATTGACAGATGAGTTTATTATGCAGATAACGGATTAGCTTAATAAGGAACGGTTATAACAGAAAGTGACTGCCACTTCATTAACCAGGACAACTCCAGGACCAGCAGACACATGCTGTAACTGCATCCTGAATCTTCTTAAGTCAGAAAATTCTCTATTCCTGTCCAAAGGACATAGCTCCTTCTAAACTGTTTCATTGAAAGTTTCAGGTAGATTTTAAGGTCTCTCAGAGCATACGTCCTATTATTATTAAATGTTAATTTCTTTTATCATATTAATAATATTATCATATTATGTATATATCAAATACACATAAAATATTAACTTGCTATATTATTAGTTTAAGAATCAGTTGAGATGAAATCCTTTTACTGTTTTAGTGACGACTTGAGGAAACTGACATATCAATGACACCAGACTTGTTATGGCATACCTACAGAAAGCAATTCTGCAAACAAAGGGCTTGGACTTGGAAGTCATTGAATTCAAGGTACATTCCAAATGGGGGCCCTCATTCCCTCTTTCTCACATAGGTATCAGATAGCGGTTATGTGGTGAATTCTTACGAAAAGTGGAAGGGTGATCCCTGACTGTAAAATTTTCATTAAACTGCTCTTAACATTAAAATAGAATGAAGGTTATAGTGCGTCTATAATCAGATTTTCTGTTATCTGAGATCTCCTGCTGACAATAACAAAATAAACATTTTAAGAAAGTGCATCTTAAACCTCCTCCAGAATGTCAAAATTAAATGAAAAGGAGAGGATCCATAAAACTGAGTAAAAAGGGAAAGTGAAAGAAACTTGTCAAAACAGAGTAGTTTTCCCAAATCCTCTGCTGAAGGTGTAAATTGCCAATCTGACACAACTGCCAGTCTAAGCTGCTTAGGTTAGCAATAGACTTAATCACAAAAATAACTTTTTTAATCTATAAAACAGATGAACTATCTATTTTGAAATTTCACTGCTCCAAAGTGGTCTGTTATCCTCAATAATATCATTTTTTAAACTATTATTAAGTGCCAACATGGTGGTTAAAGTGTACTTCCAAACAGTGGAAGAATGTTGTTTGCTTGTTTTTGCTTATTTTATGGATTTTTGATAAACCTGACCTGCAAGGAAGATTTATTTTCAATTCTGGGGAAGCATTTTAAGAGCAAGGCTAGTTATAAGTGGAGCTGACTTCCCAAGGATGGTACAGTTTTAGGAAGAGATCAAGTTTAGCAGTTAGTCTTCTCATATGTCTTACTGGGCACAAAAATCCCTGAGATCTCATTTAGTCTCTTTTGCTTTGAGGGTATGAATTCTCCCTAACTATCACTATGATATTTAAATTATTAACAAATAATTGTAGAATTATTTGGGAACTATTTTGTTTGTTTGGTTGGTTGGTTGGTTTGTTTTGTTTTTAAATGTTATAAATGAATAACTAATAGAGCAGGTAGAACTGCTGTCGTGATACACTGGGCACTGGGTCATTCAAGAATCCAGTCCCAGTTATGCTCTTTTACATACTGTATATCCAAACCTCTTTTAAGCTTGTCTCAATATTTCTTAAGATCAGCTGAGCCAGTCTTCTCATTTTACTCAATTTATTCCTCTGATTCTAAAAAGGTAGTCTTGGAAAATTACTTTAGCCTTCAGAGTTGCAGAGGTCTGGATATCTGATGTGCAAAAGAGCAGCTACACTCAGTTCACCTAGAATTTGTGATATGTGCAAACGTGAGCTGCAAGTAATTGCAACAGATATTCTGGGGACATAAAGACTACAAGCTTGGGGTCAGAAATTAAAAGCAAACAATGTATTCATACCTTATAAATTGATTGGTAGGGAGTCATTAGCTGCTCTCAGGCAGTTAGCTTTCTCCGTTTGCACAGTGTGGGAGATACAGTAGGACAGATGTGCATTACTGAAAGGGTTGTGAGGCATTGGAACAGGCTGGCCAGGGAAGTGGTGGAGTCACCATCCCTGGAAGTCTTCAAAAGATGTTTAGATGTAGAGCTTAGGGATATGGTTTAGTGGGGACTGCTAGCGTTAGGTCAGAGGTTGGACTTGATGATCTTGAGGTCTCTTCCAACCTAGAAATTCTGTGATTCTGTGATTCTGTGAACCATCACCAAAGGACCAAAGCCAGGTCTAGAACTTGTAAGTCTCCCAAGAACAAAGGCATTCAAGTAAATGTTATACCAGATGGAAGTCTTGTTATATTTCTTGAGCTTCAAGATGTCCCTCAGAGAAACAGACATTTTCTCATGCACCCTAAAATTCACAGTTGACATTCTTGAGTCAGACTACACATAAAGCATTCATGTATGATGGTTCTGATGACAGCAGGCAGCAACATGTGTAAAAATGTTACACTCTGGAAACCAGAATATGGTGTCAGAGGCTGCAGTGGAGGAATATCTTTTACAATCTTTATTTTAAAGACCTTCTGTAATGACTGCTCCTTTAGTCCCTGATGTCAAATCAGATAGAAGAATTTTGATGATATTTTTCTGCAGATCATGCATAAAAGAAGAATTAAATTCCCAAACATGTTCTACTTTGCCTGTTATCATTGTAAAAATATCCATCTTGTCCTTTGATATGGCTCATTTCAAGTAATAAATAGATGGTTTTCTCAGGAGATCAAGTCAATACACACTTCCGTTTAGCTGTACAATAAAAAGATGTCATGCTATGAAAGTTACAGCTTTCCTAATTTTCCACAGTCCTGGCAGATATTGATTGTGAACATATCAATATTTACATGAATGCAATCAAGCAAAAGTAGCAGCTGACTAGTATTTCTTGCTGAATATGTCCCATGTATATGCTATTTCAAACATGTGGTTCATTTTAGGATTAATCTGCTCATAACGATTTTTCTTTTGTAGTCCTGTGAAGGAGAAAAATGTAGACTGAAAGGTAAGAAAGCATAAATCCAGAAAAGAAAAAGTCCTGCTATTTATACTGAAGGTTTTAAGACTCCAGGTTCTGCTCTGCATGTTTCCCAGCAGTAGTAGTGCAGCTGGCTAGAGTATCTTGCATCCAGGCCTACATCAACAGAGGAGTGTCCAGCAGGTTGAGGGAAGTGATTATGCCCCTCTGCTCTGCCCTTGTGAGGCCCCAGTTGGAGTGCTGCATCCAGGTCTGGTGCCCCCAAGCATGCAGCAGGCTGTCTCCCTGCAGCCCATGGGTCCCACATGGAGCAGATCTCCACGCTGCAGCCTGTGGAGGAGCCCCTGGTGGAGCAGGTGGATGTGGCCTTGAGGAGGCTGCAGCCCATGGAGAGCCCGCGCAGGAGCAGACCCTGGGCTGGAGCTGCAGCCTGTGGATAGGAGCCCACGCAGGAGCAGGAGGCCTGGGGGGAGCTGCCACCCACCCATGGGGAACCTGTGCTGGAGCAGTTTGCTCCTGAAAGATGATGGATTGTTTCATAGAGATGGGATGTTTCATGGACACATAAACTTTCACTTTATAAAGTAAGTTTCTAGCTTTCCTAGCTTTTGGTAAAAAAAAAAAAAAAAAAAAAAAAAAAACAAAAAACGGAATGTACAATTTCTAAAGCAGTACAAGACAAGAAATCCATCACTTGCAGAAGACCCATAATTTTGAAATGAATTGGTGCATTTTCATGATGAAGCAGACAGCAGAACCAGTCCTCATTTTTAGTGTTTGCAGTGTTGTATGTTAGAAATCCTCTCTACTCAGAGAATTCAGATAATTTATAACCAAAGTAGCTGGGGTGCTGGGGTGACAGTTGAGATTATTTAAACTCATGAATATGTTTGAATATCAGTCTAGCTAGCTCTTTCATACATCCCTGTCAATTAATGGACTGTAAAAATGCATAGTTGTTTCATGAAGAACATATCCTCTGCAACTTAAATCTTTTGCAGAAATGAGAAAATCTCCAATTATTTTTCATGTAGCTTCTTTATGATCAGCAAAACCCCTCAAGAAACCTGCAAATAAAAATAAAGACTATTTTTGACCACAAATTGTAATTACTTTAATTATGGGATAATTATATATATAAAATGCATTTGAATACAGTTTCCATTCTTCTTTGTTTTCTAAATATTACCATCTTTCTATATTTTCTGATGTGTAAACAGAAATGTTTAAGTTTAGATGAAGAGCAGGTGAACTGCCTGCAAAACAAACTGAGACAATCAAATGATGATTAAGCTACTGAAAAATATCTAACTAACAGATAATTTTATGCAAGCAGACATGGCTAGTCATTATAACTTTAAAATAGAAAGTATATTTGAATTAAGTTCTAAAACCCCAATACGTTATCAGTTATGGTCTATTACTAAAAGCCATTCCATAAATTTCTAACAGAGTTACAAATTCTGTTTCTGCTCCCAGTGTCAAAAGGCCAAGAAATGGAAGGGTAAAATACTTCCAGAAATTTTCCTTAGAGCAATGTTTTTTAATTATATTAGTATGAATATTTACTTCTATAAAAAAATAGTTTCAATACCCAAAGGATCAATAAAAAACAAATATCAAATTCTAGCTAATGAAAGTGCATACGGATTTATTTATATTTTTATTTTATTTTATTTTATTTTATTTTGTTTCATTTTGTTTCATTTTTTTTTATTTTGCCTTTTTAGATACTCAAGTCTTAGCCTTGTTTTCTATAGCTCTGACTACCACCTATTATGTTAGATGCCAAAATGTCACTTGTTCTGAAAGCTGTGGTCTGTGTCATCATTAAAATAGGTAAACTTCTTTGTTTGGCACTCAAAAAGTTGATAAATTCACAGGTTTAGTTTTATAGGCCTAATACGTGAACTCTAACACACAAATTAGAAATGGATAAAGATACTTGCATTTATTTGCTACCATTCTATGAACATAATCCACAACAGAAATGCCATTTACTTCTGCTTCAGGCTTTCCTGTATAACAAGATAAATCCTCAGATTCCCCTAATACAGCGATGTCAAAATTCCATGCAATCAGTTCCCATTGCTACTCAGACTGCTAATGCTCCTCAAGATTTTGAAATGGGTTCTCATCAACTGTTCTGAAAGATCAGAATACCTATTTAGGTTTCTAAATATCAATGTTCTTTCCCAACAAGTTCAAAAATTCTGATTAGCACTGAGCAATATGAAAAATGAACATAGTGACTTCATTAATTTAGCTACTAAGTAGATTTTAACAGAATTGCTATAACACAGTCCTCATACTATCCTGTACCTTAATGACATGCAAAATATTATATATCATAATTGTAAATGTTGCATTGATGTATCTACTGGTCACAATTTATGAACTCAGAAAAGTCAATTTTATTACTACTTTTGGTATCCTTATGAGCCTTTTGGCATCCGTGTAAGTTGTTTGAGCTATAGTTGAGCTATAGACATACTTTGGGACCCTTTTTTTTTTTTTTTTCTTTTTTCTTTTTTCTTTTTTTAGCTCAACTCTATATTAGATGCAAACTTTAGGCTAGTGTGATATCAGTGAATGTCTTTATATATATATATATATATTTTTTTTTTTCAGTGTTACTGGCAGAGAAATCATTTCTAAAGGGACAAAGTCACAAGTCCTATGCAAAGGGAAAAGCTCTAATTCCTGCTCCAATTCTTAGCCATCGATCATGATATATTATTTATTAACAATATTTGGAAGTCAGCACTGAGCCATATTCTTTGCTGTTATCTGTTTTATTAGTACTTCTTTGGACTCACAGGGGTCAGTTTCTGCATAGTAATATCTAATGCAAAACTGGAAATCTCTGTGGAGGTCACAATTAGATCCCACAGTGACAAATCTTTAATGCATGCATTAGAACTGACAGCAGAATCTGAACCAGTCTTCCTTCACTGCACAAACAAGAAGGATTTTTATACTTGTGGATGGAAGTTGCTCATGCTTTTACAGAGAAAAGACTGTCACATGTCAGAGATGATTTTGCAGTTCATTTGCATGTGCCCTCTTGCTAAATCCCTTACATTTCAATGTAATTCTTTAATTCTCATTTTAGGGAAACATATGTTTCTTTGCATGTGTGTCTCATGGAGAATTGAAGGATGGGTCAAGCAGAAGACTTCCCTGGCCTCTTGGAATGTGCCCAGCTGCTGAAGGCACTGGTCTGTGCTACATGGTATAGCTGGAACAAACAAACATGCTGTTTATCTAACAAAAGAGACAACTACCTCTGATCCTCCCTTTGTTGCTCTGAAAGCACAGCTACCCATATTTCAATACTTACACACCAGTATTGCCTCAAACACAAACCACAAACAGCAAGAGAACAAGCCATTACAACAGCAATGAGATCTCTTCAATAGCTGAGATCTCTTCACACTTATAAGTTAAAAGCACACAGCAATAAATATCATAAAGACAGAACTACAGGTAAGAGAGTCCGATTTACATTTAATAGACATTCTAGGCTTCTTTGGCCTGCTCTTGGTGACATGGTGAGTAAATGATGCCATTTCACTAATTTAACAGGAGTTATTCTTTTATCTGGAGCTAGCCAACACAAGCTCTGAAATCAGCAGATTGTGCCCACATTTGTTAGAAAAAATTCTTGTTCTGATTGTCTAAGTTTATCCCTTCAGGTATAGTTAACCTGTATGTAGTCACAGCATTTCAAATTTTGCTTGAGGCTTAAATAAGAGGTTAGAGAATTGAGAGTGTTTATACAGCCTTAAAATGTATCTTTTAGCAAAAAAAATAGGAAGTGGTCCTGTGTATGAAGGTAAGGTACCTGTTTCCTCTACGAGCCCATGATAATAGTTTTCTCATCATAAAAAGTATGCTTTCATTTTTGTTCCTGTTATTTTATTCACTTTTCCATTGTTAGACAATTAATTAATAGAAACTGTTACTATTATGTTAAAAAATTCATCCTATGTCACAGGCTTTTTTTTTTTTTCAGTTTTGTCCCATTATTTTCATGTGAAAACATGGATAGAAAACATCCAGTAAAACAAAAGACGTACGAAATATCAGAAGAATATTTGTAGATAATCTTCAAAATAAATTGCCATATGATTTAAAGAATTTAAACCCCCAATGAGATGTAGTTTCTAAGAGATTTTATATATATAGCAACATTTATGTTGCTTTAAAAATGGATGTGTATTAATATTCTTAATAAAAAAAAAAAAAAGCAAACTCGTGCAAAAGGTCACTTTGAGCTCTCTTATATGCATGGTATCATCTGCTACATGAAATTAGGAAAGCTAGGAGGATAAGCAGTTTCCTTTAATGGAAAAAGATGGCAATTTCTCCAACAAATAGCTCTATGTGATGGCAGTAGAGCTCAGAGAGAGGGAAAAATTGAGGGGAATTACACTGCAGAATCAACATTTTCCCTAACCCCTATGGGAAAAAGCTGTCCATTAAATGAGTTATTCTGACTGTATTTGACAAGTGCAGTGTATGTCCATGCCAAAAGTATGTTGCTTTTGTTTGTTTGTTTGTTTGTTTTCAGATTTAGTTACCAGATGCATTATATTTATAATTTGCATACCTTCACTTACTATTACTGTCCTTGTTTTTTCTTCAAAGGTTAATTATTACATTGCAAATGCAGTGTAATATGCACTATATATGGCTTATAGCTATAAATAAGTATGCCGCTGTTTTGTTTTATTTTTCTTTGAAGTTCTGAGAAGCGACTTTGAAACATCAGTACTGTATTGCAAAAAATATGTCTAATGAATTATTGTGGAAATTTTGTGCCCAGATCAAGTATGGCAATAATGTAAAAGGAGTAAAAGGAGTGGCTCTTCAGCAGGATATTAGTAGACATCACGCAGTGGTAACAGTGGGTGTTCTCTCTTTTGGCCCTTAAATTTTAAGAGTTTCTTATCCTTACAGATCTCTAAATGTGACTTAAAAGTTAGAATGCTCTCTTGAGGTAAATAATGGCATAATCCACTTAGGCAAAAACAAAAGCTTTTGTTTTTTCTTACTCCAGTACTTCTGAGCTGTCTAGTCCTGGATGATTCAGAGTCATCTCTGAATTTTCTAGTTGGACGTAAAATCTCAGGACATCTCAGTGTAGATGTACTAGGAAAGAAACAGCACGATGTACCATAATCAGCTTTCTCAGGAAAAATCAGTTATATATAATTGGTCAAAATCATCTCTTTCCACAGTCATTTTTTAATAAATGGAATTGCATCAATTTAAATTGGGGCCCAGAAAGTCACATAATTTAGAGATCTCCATAATGTCTTCAAGGGCTCCAAGGTAAGTTCTGTCTTTATATTTTGCTTATTCTTTTCAGAATTTCTTAATGTTTCATCCCATTCTTTTCAGATGTAGTAGCTAATTTGGTCCTGACTTACTAGAGCTTAATTTGGAGTAGATAATCCATTTAGCATTTTAATGCATCATATAATGGATCTTCATCAGCCCTGGTAATGTTGTTTTTTCAAAATGCTGTGACATGCAGATTTGAAACATAGTTAAAGCATAATAATATTATTCTTTACTTTGAATTCATAGGAAAAAAATGTCAATTTAAAAGTGTGACTACTATTAGGATACAGAGTGAAATTCTCAGTCCCAGAAATGCCTGTTTGTATCATTCAATCAATAAACTGGTGCTTCTGTTAAAACATCATAAAAAATGCCAAAGTTGGCATTCTATGCTGATATTCATGGGAAAAAGAAGGTGGTGCAGAGAAAACAAGCTAAGGAAACATTAAGTTGCAAGTAATCTTAGTAAAACACATATAAAAGTTAATTCCTCCCCCCATAAAGCCAGAGGCAATTCTACAGTCAAGTGTGATTGCCCAGTTCACTTTGATAAGATATACAGGAATAGTATTTAAAGAAAGGGGAATGTTACAATTAAACTTAACATTTTATGTCAAAACACTAATTTACTAGTGCCATTGGGACCCCCACATTAAATTGGCTTTTGGTTGATGACTCATTCACAAACCACTCTTGATTTGTGTCAATACATTAGCATTGTGTGTCTTTGATAACTGGTTCAGCTGAATGATTTTTAGTCACTGTGCTCTTCATGAACTGCTCATTTTGATTAATCATTATTTGTGGGATGTTATTGGCCATACAGTATATTTTCTGTTTCTTGATTAGCTGCCTGAAACTTTAACAGAAGATAATGAGTTATGACTAACAAATAATGAACAGTGAGCAATGAACAATATATTTCCAGTACAAATTTGGTGAATATTGGTGATTCACAGACACTGTTTTGAATACTATGAGTAACGGAAGACAAATATTTGGAAATCTCTTGTGCTGGCAAGTAGAGCAACAAATTAATGGTCATTCATTTGTAACTATATTGCAAATGTGTTTCTTGCATCATCCCACCAACTCAAACTCTGAGGTAGATACATAAACTAATACAATCTCTTTACTAGGTATACAGGAGCTCAAATTGGAAAGTCATCCTGGTTTTGGATGGAATAGAGATAATTTTCTTTACAGTAGCTGGTGTTGTGCTGTGTGATTTAGGATGAAAATAATGGAGACAGCACACCAAAAAGGTTAGTTGTTAACAACAGATTTCAGCTACTGGACAGACCAGCCTACTCAGATGATATTGGTACCATTCTGGTATGTTTTCAGCAAATACAGAATAAAAGTCTCTCTTTGCTACAGTTGTTAGATGCTTGCAAAATCTAATTATGGCTTCATACTCCTTAACCATTAACATTATTCCTTTAACAAGCACTAAATTAGCCATAGGTGTCATATATCAGGAAATCAAACACAGAAGGTCATGACTTTTATGACTTCCTGTGACATATGAGTTACAGAGTCTAAATCCCATATACACAATTGTTTTCCCCAATTTTAAGGACAAAAAAACATCTAGGAAATCCTAAAATAAATTCTTGAGGTGTCTTGTACTAAGGCTGAAATAAAAAAAAAGAGGTTAACTTCCACTGAAATCTTGACTTGAGCATTGTGATTCCTTTTAGGACCAACCAAAGGAACAGATGCAGAGCTTGCTGTAGTTTCATCCAACACATTAACAGGCAGTGAAACTTCTTCTGTTTCTAAGCAGTCATCATGAAAGATGTTATAAATACCAATCATGCCTATATTTTCTGATTTTATTGTATTGTATTGTATTGTATTGTATTGTATTGTATTTTACTCATGGATGATACTCTGAAATCTATCAGTTACAAGCCAAAAGGAACCTTGGGGCATGCAGACAGAAATCTCACTCAGAGTGAGAGCTGCAGTGTTCACTTATTTAGGAGTAGAATTTGGATAGCTTTGTTGTAGGAGTCAAGTCAGAATTTAAAATAAACTTTTACAATGGCTGTGCTTTCTGCGCTGGGCTTTGTTTAGTCATGTAGATTTCATTCCTGCTCTTTGCTTTCTCCGATGTTTAGAATGGCTCCTAGGAGGATAAATCACTTTTTCTTTTCATATAGAAAGTTAACACAAACTTAGATAACTTGCAGAGACTTCAAAGGAAAATGATAAAAATGCTTTGCAGGCATAATAATAAAAATAATAAAAAAAATCCTCAGCACTTTTCATCCTCATCATATTTACTCATCTCTACAATGAACAGGTATCCTTAAGAAATTTTGGCTGAAAAAGGCCAAGTGAATTTTCAGAAAGCATTTTGTGTTCAATTCAGTGCTGAAAAAAATGAGTGGACATTCCTGTAATCTTAGGATCAAAATGGGTATCCTACTGTTTCTAAAATTTAACTCTGGAATTCAATGAATATAAATACAAGTGGTGAAATACTCTGATTGTGAAACCAAAATTGAATAGGGTTTTCTTTATTTAATTTTAAAATAACAGTTATTAAAAATAAATAAATCTTTGGCACTGCTGTGCAGCTCCTAAACAAGTCAAATGAAAATCCAGCATGATCTATTTTTTTTGCGTTTAATACAAAAACACCTGCCTCACTTGTATTTCTCACTTACTCTCCATGGAATTTATTATTCAGTATCTTAGACCCACTCACATATCATGGCAAGTATTTTGCATTTATCAGCAAGGTACGTTTAATAATATATTTCTAAAGCAGTCAAAGATTAACACTCATAAAGGAATCAACTCTCAGGATGAGTCAACACAAAGAATTGATTATAATTCTTTTATGACTTGTTACGTGTTTTGGTTTGACCTGCTCCTATTTAAATGTAGTTTCTATGACAAGAAGGAGAGAAGAAATTTAGAAAGCAAAGTGGGACATCTAATGTAGCTCTTATATACATGGAAATCACCACAATTTTGTATCCATGTTACAGACTGAATTTGCAGGCACAATAAAAAAAAAAATCCTCAGCACTCTTCATCCTCACCCCATTTCCTTAGCACTACAATGAACAGACATGTTTAAGAAATTTTGGCTGAAAAAGACTAACTAAATTTTCAAAAATCATTTTTGTGTTCAACTCAGTGCTCCAGATAGTATGAGTGTTCCTATTATCCCCAGGTATTATCTTCTCATCGTCTTATGCCTAAGGACCTGTAGGTGGGGACAAAGTAAATCCTCACACCTTCTATTTCCCTTACATCTTTCAGTAAATCTGAAATTACAAATTATACTTATTTTCCGTTGTTTTCTGTCTCTGAACTGTGCTCTGCTTTTCTCAGGCCTCCACACAGGTCCAGACACCCAAGAAGAGTCTAGGAAGAAACCCTGAGAAAGTACAAGCCACCATGTCCTACGAGGAGCGGCTGAGGGAGCTGGTGCTTGTTCAGTCTGGAGAAAAGGAGGCTCAGGAGTGACCTTAGTGCTCTCTACAGGTACCTTAAAGGAGGCTGTAGCGAGGTGGGGGTTGGTCTGTTCTCCCATGTGCCTGGTGACAGGATGAGGGGGAATGTGCTAAAGTTGCGCCAGGGTTATTTTAGGTTGGATATTAGGAAGAACTTCTTTACTGAAAGGGTTGTTAGGCATTGGAACGGGCTGCCCAGGGAAGTGGTGGAGTCACCATCCCTGGAGGTCTTTAAAAGATGTTTAGATGTAGAGCTTAGGGATATGGTTTAGTGGGGACCATTAGTGTTAGGTCAGAGGTTGGGCTTAATGGTCTTGAGGTCTCTTCCAACCTAGAAATTCTGTGATTCTGTGATTTTTTCCTTTACCATGCAAAAAGATATTCTTCTCTGGCAAGCTCCAGCAGCAGTTAAACGAGGTCTGTAGCTAGGTCTATGTGTTATATATGCAAAAATGTTCTGCTGAATAGCTGCAAAATAGATAAATCATGAAATAGGTTAACTGATGGTACGGCTGTCTGGAATCTTAGGTGAAAGAGAAAGTGCAAATTGCTCAGACGGAGCATTCTGGTTACAATATCCTTTGCAAAGGGGAGGTATAGAAGGAAGGTGGTATAACTGGAACTCACACCCATTACTTTTTATGAAAAAACAGAGGACAAAACCAATGAAAAAACAATCCAATTGTGATCTCGGCTACTGTGAGTGAAGACCAGTGAGCATCCTGCCTAGGCTTTCACTACAAGTTTTAGTGCCTACAGAGGAAAGGAGAATTCACTCTCTACTCTTTGTATTTCTCCATTCTCCTTTCAGGCATCTGCTGATTTTTTTCCTCATTTTCAGCTTTTAACATTATTTTTCCAGAACAGGAGAGTGATTAGATCCCATCTTATTAATTTAAATATTTAAATAATTAATTAAGGTGTGGTGCTTATTTCTGCAAATAAAGTATATTTTACGGTACATTGAGTCACATAGGACCCTATATATATATATATATATAACGTGCATTAATAGTAACAGTCATTACCTGATTAACTGTTCCACAGATTGATAGAAATCAGGTCCCTGAACGTCACAGCAAGCTCCTCCAAGATTCTGGTTTCCAGTGACCCAAGGACACTTGGAGCTATGACCACACTTGAAGTTGTTTCTGCCACAAGGCCAAGGAACATTGGCCATTTCTGATATAGAGTCCTGAGTCTGAAGATTGGGAAATATTTTCAACTGCTTTATTTATCCTTCATTATCTTTCCAAGTAGGTATTTGTAAATGCTTGCACACATATTTACATGCATATTGCTGATCATATGTACTTGCCTATGCATGCATGCATATGTGTGTGTTTATGCTTATATATATGAACACTATAATTATATATTTATAGTCACTATGACCATTAAGCTAATTCAGAGAATAGAACTTGCACTGAGATCACTGTGTTTCTCTATATCTAGCTTAACAACACCTAACAATATCTTCATGAGTAGATAAATCAATAACTGAATCATGACTTACATCTAAGCACATATTTCTTTGCATCTTCTATAAAACAACATTTTTATTTTTTATTCTTTTTTTAATCTCAGGATCAATATTATCTTCTTGCACTACTTGGTTTGGCAGTGTGTATTAAACATAAGTCACACTGGCAGTATCGAGTACATTTGCTCCCATATGTGAGATACTACAGAGTTCTGGGCCTGAAAAATATTTGAGCTGGAGGCCATGTAGCAATTTAAGACACTATGAGCTCAAAGCAAATAATTAGGGAAAAATAGTAGATCGGGGAAACAGAGATGAAAGTCTTGATTTGAGCAGTGGTGGATAGAGAAAAAGAAAATGAGGCTGAGGAAATCTGAGGTCTAATTATGAGGGCTTTAGACTTTCTACCCCTCTTTAAACTGGGATGAAGGAATAGTTTCCAGCAACCAGGTCCTGGTATGTACTTCAGCTGCATCCCAACTCTGGGATGGAATAATTCTAATTTGTGCACTGTTCTGTCTCTCCTTCTCTTCCATAGGAGGAAAACTGAAAGCTGCAAAATGAAAAATTAAAATGATCACAGAAAAGTCTAGCTTTGTCTCCAGTGCCAACAAGCTATACAAGCTATGCAATGTACTGCTACTTTCTGTTCCTGTACCTCTTGGGAGATACTGCTTTATACACAGTGAACCCCACAGTTATGTTGACATTGGGACACCCTTCCCTTGTAATGGTTTCCTGATGGTATAACCATTTGCCATACTTTAAAAAACAAACCTATGTTTTTCACAAGAAATACATGCCTCTAGTTGCCCCCTTCCCTTCCCTTCCCTTCCCTTCCCTTCCCTTCCCTTCCCTTCCCTTCCCTTCCCTTCCCTTCCCTTCCCTTCCCTTCCCTTCCCTTCCCTTCCCTTCCCTTCCCTTCCCTTCCCTTCCCTTCCCTTCCCTTCCCTTCCCTTCCCTTCCCTTCCCTTCCCTTCCCTTCCCTTCCCTTCCCTTCCCTTCCCTTCCCTTCCCTTCCCTTCCCTTCCCTTCCCTTCCCTTTTATTTTTTTGACAATTAGGCTAGATAAAAATGCATTTTCTATTCTAAGAATTAAATTAAGGAAAGGTATACTGTTATGGCCATTTTCACATCCTTATTTTGAGAAATGTTAACACTTCCATTCTTTGGTGTAAAGTTGTGACACCTGACAAGAAAGAAATCTCATGTAAAAATGCACCTTCTACAGCTAGAAAAATCCAGCAAAACAAACTCAAATTCAGTCAAATTATATGCTTTTGAAAATTATATGTTAGAGTCTCTGTAGAGCTTCATTTTCTGAAGATTTCTTCTTGCAAAAGGTTTGGTGTAGCTGTTAAGGACTATAGGCAATCCAAACTATATAAGCTTTATCATCACAAACGTGTCTGAACTTTGAAGACTGATATTTGAAAGAGAAAGGCTGGGGCTGACTGTAAAGTGGAGAAGGATTTTGTGAAACAGATGAGAAGGTGTGGATCAACAAATAAAGTGTTCACTTCCTGATCAAGCTCTCTCTGTGAACTGAAAGGCACTGTCATGTTCCCTAGTTTTCATACCTTACTTAGCACAGACTCAGTCTTCCTGAAATGTGTACTGAGGATTGCTACTGGATTTTGCTGGTGAAAAATACTTCAGTTAAAATAAAAGTAATAGTTCCTCAATTTTGTTGAGTAATTGGGCTTTATCTGGCTATGAGGAATTAGGAATTAGCTTCTGACAACAAAACACTTCCATATTATCCTTATGAAATCAAAATACAATTATAAGGAATCACACTGTCTTCCATAAATGGATGCACCACCTAAGATTTAAGGACATGAAAGTCCTAGTGGAAGTAAATTCTAAGTGTTTTTTCAATGCTCATCAAAGACAGAAAATTGATATTACAGGTTTGGTCAATGAATTCTTGCTGCTCAGAGCCTTTGCCTAGCAAATTATACAATAATTCTTTCAAGGCTGTGTTGAACTTAAAAGGAAACTGCAGCTTACTGAAAAATATATGTCAATTCTTAAACTTCATGAAAAATTCCTTCAGAAAATGATGGCATTTCTGACATGATGTTATCTATCTATTCATCAGCAACGATTCCACAAGGACAGACAAAATGTGCCACAGACATTTTTGTGCTATGCAAAAACAACAAACAAGATCTTTGCCTAGCTGTACTGAATATGAGCTTCCAGTAAGTATTGCTAAAAGGCCAGTAAAGCCTCTGTGGTATTGTGGTATCAACAAGAATTCAGGGGGTAGAATGCATGAGATAATATCTGTCTATCATGTTTTTCACACTCTTGGGTGAAAAAAGTCCTGGCCTACTCGTGCCCCCAGAGCTGGAGTTATCAGCATTCTGCTTCTCACCTCCAAGGTCAGGATTAATTTCCTTTTTTCAATACTTTTACCTATGAAGAATGAACTAAATAAATGGAATTGACAGATAAAGTATTTTATGAATAAATTAGGAAATCTTTCCTTCATGTCATTGTCACCCCTTGAAGTGACAAATTAGCTGCTGATCTGAAATCTATCAGGTGAATTCTTGAGCTTACACCCTCCTGCCTTCCTTATAGAAACCCCTAGCTAAAATTAAAAAAAAAAAAAAAAAAAAAAAAAATCAAAGCTGTAGGTTTCACTCTACCACACAGACTCAACCATTATATAGGTATTTTCTGCTAGGAAC
This sequence comes from Netta rufina, assembly GCF_964035555.1. Lineage (NCBI taxonomy): Eukaryota > Metazoa > Chordata > Aves > Anseriformes > Anatidae > Netta > Netta rufina. The sequence continues at coordinate 122,105,346 of NC_140124.1, forward strand.
AGTGATTCTTTTCCTTTCAGAAAAGCAGAATTTGCAAAGCCTGACAAACTCCACAGACCTTTTATTAGTTGACATTCACAAAGTTTTAACTAAGATCTATATCTATGTTGTTTATTAACACAGAAAGCATCTCTGGTCTTTATTTATAATTAATTCACTTTACACAGTCATCTGCTTAATGTTTAAAGTTGTTTTACAAACAGGAGGTTCAAAGTTGAGGCTGTCTCTTCATCTTCGGTGTACCTAGCTAGGTCTACGTGTGCTGGCACATATGGAATGTAGCATTGTGCATTGATCTAACACACTCAAAATGTGTAGACACCAGGGAACAAATTAAGGGCAAAATCCTCCTTTCAGATCTGTTGTGCATGGATCAGAGATAAGCAGTACAAATTAGAGCTTTTCTCAGCTGCAATGCACAAATGTTGCTTCATGAGTTTCCCTCTAGGCTTCAAAAGGAGGTTGTGCCAGTTGTGTAATAACATCCTCTTTGGGCCAGACAAATCTCTGAGGGTGTGTGGTCTGGCCAAAAAAAGACCATTTTATCTTTCAGGTCTTCACTCCCATTAGGCATTTGCACATACACACTTCACTGAACATGAGATCAAATCAATACATGCAGGCCTGCTCGGGAATGAAACATGAGCACTCAATAAAATAAATAAAGAAAGAAATATGTGCACAGTCCCCAGCCTGATGAAGAATTCAAATAGCCTCAGAGTGGTTTTACAGGTTTATGCATAAAGCTTGTTTAATTTTCTGTTAATTCCCCATGTTGTGTGCTTATTGCAATTTGCTTTTACTCTAATTAAAATAAAATATTAGTCAAGGTAGCTGTGTTTATCCGTCATCATTATATCCAGGAGAAAACCACTGCATGGGTTAATGATGGATTTTCACCTCCCTTTAATGTTAATGGTGGCTGTGAATTTAGATTTCCATGTGATTAAGAGGTAGGTTGTACTGCATGCTGAACTACATCTGAGGCTCTCGGTCCAAATGTTATACTATGTTTTGTTGGTCACTGAGATAGGGTCTTGTCAGAGTACTGTCACCTGGGAGCCACGAGATGACGGCTATTGCTAGTGAGACAAACGCTGTGAGATTTGTACCTACGAAAAATGTAATACGTTTATTTGTGTCAGCACGAATATTGTTTCTCATGTACAGGAGGGAGCAATCTTGTGTTTTGTCTGTGAAATAAGACACTCTGAAACAATTGAATGCATTGAATTTATTTCTAGATACGACATCAGCAATTGGTGTGCTGCTAGATAGGTGTTCACAGGGTTTATGCTCCAGTAATCTGCTCCTGGGAAGAGATCCATCATTTCAGTGCTCTGAGGTGTCTGGGCACCAAGCTCTGGGAGGGATTTGGGACTCCTGTCTTGGAAATAGGTTTGATCGATCTAGTGGCTAGGATCTAGGAAAAGTGACCGTTCTAGTTTCTAAAGAAAATTCTGCAGTTATTTTGAATATATGGAATAGTTGGAAATCAGATTATAAATTTCCAAGTCCAAGGTCATGCATAATTTCTGAAGCAGGCTTGAAAATAGTGTCTGCTCTAAGGAAAAAAACTTTCTTCTTGCCTCATTGAGTATTGCTCACTGAAATCATTGCAGCTATAGTTTGGATTCCTTCTGGTTTGTAAATTGAGTTGAAATGAATTTGGATCCTATGTTCTGTATCTTTTTATTTGTGAAAAACAAACAAACAAACAAAACAAAAACCACCCAGTAAAAAATGTTGCTCTTGTCCTGTGGCATTGTCAGTAGAAGACTCCTGAATACCAAGGCTGTTGCATTTTTCTCTTTCAGTTTTCAAAAAGCCTTTTTTTTTTTCTTTCTTTTTTTTTTTTTTCAGTGGGACAAGTGCATGACTAGATAATAGTTTGATACCTTTTCATGATAAAATACTCTTTAGCTGAGGACAGAAATATGCCCTTATCTACTGACATTGTTTATGAAGGAAATACAACCTTCCATAAAGATAGTGTCTTTTGTTTTTCTAAATTGTTTAGTTGAAAAAGAGACTCTGCTCCACTGATATACAAATAAATGTCCCATGTTGACAACTTTCTGCCTCGCTATCACTCCAAGTTCTTGAAATTACTGAGCCAAAAAATAAAGGTGGGAGGCAGAGTTTCTGTGGGTGAAACACAGCACTTCATCACAGATATCATCACAGTGCCTATTCACCAAATTACAGAAGATAAGAGACTTTTCTTTACGTAAAGGGCATTGCACTCCTCTCAGAATTGTATTTTTATCCCCAAACACTGAACAATATGATTAAGTGTTCAGTATTTGGCATACCAAAGAGAGGGAAGGATACACAGCCCCATTCACATGCACTTGCTTCTAGAAATTTGGAACTCTCTTTTTTTTTTTGCAAACTTGCACACAGAATTTAGACTATAGATTTGTCTTTGCTTCTGTAAACTACTTTGAGTAGTAGTTCTTATTACAGCAGATTTTATATTGTAATTTCCAGGAGTATCCCACTGTGTAAGGCAAGCTGGGTTTGGATTAGAGTTAACAAAGGGAGAGATTAAATGACAAACATTTGAGACTGGAAGGAAGACTATTGTATAAGGATGGCTGCAAGTTTTTCCCAGCCCCTTCATTTTCAACAGGAATAGATCTCTGCACTCAGCCTGAGGCTCCACCAGGGTATACCATGGCAGAAGATCTCTGGCCCTAAAGATCAGTTTTGAGGTGCAAGAGCAAAGTCAGCTTCAAATTTTGTTCACCCAATTCACAGGAACATGCTTCCAAAGATAAAAAGGATGCTGATACATGGCGATCAAGCTTTGGACCAGTGTACAGAAAGAGCATAAAAAGTGAGCAACCATCAACATTAAGAAAATAGGACCCTTAGGAATTATCTAAAGGTCAAAGAAAATGAATAAATATTAATGCACTTATCATGCAGAATCTGAGAAATGTGCTGTTATGACTGAAATATTATTCAAAGACAAGTATTGTAATTAAGGTTTTTCTTTTCCCTAGGCAGTGATAAAGAAATGCTGGGTTTATCCTCAGCCTTTAGCCAGCAATTGCTCCCCCCATCCCTCTTAATTCTAATGTGAGTTCTTAATGCAATAACCCTTTCAGATTGAATGAATAGCTAGTTAATTCTTCAAAAGTGTGGCATTCTTGTTGCTAAGCATTTAATTTTTCCCCCCTGCTTTTCTCTTACTTCCAGGTGCATTCCTGGGCTACCATGGTTGCTCGTTTGTGTAACCCCATGAAGTCAGAAGGCTTAAGAGCCCCTAGAGCTAATACAAAATGTATGAGCATGCCATATCTCGAAATTCCTGCTGTCGGAAGTGCGGACTTGGAGGGGAGACAGGAAGCCTGAAGGGGAGAGGCAGAGAGAAGTCCCAAAGGAAAGGAGGGAATGCAGGGAAAGAAAAAAGGAAGACAAGGCATTTGAAAGCAAAAAGAACTTAAAGGTTGGAGAAGACCAAAGAGGAGTGGAGCTAAGTGCTCAGCTGAGCACAGAGGTGCTCGCTGCAGGAAGGCAAACCTCGCTGAGAGTCACTCACAGCCTCATTGCCCAGCACAGATATTAATCAGGGGTCTGTCCCCCTTTTATTCCAGTACATACACTTGGAGGTGGAAGCCCAAACCCACAAGGGGCCGAGGATGGTGCAAAGTGACTGCAGGTATCGAGACTTTGTGCTTGAGTGCCAAATGAGAGAGAAGAGTCTGTCCCCACACCCAGCTTGTGCTCTGAGATGGCAGCCTCACACATGAGGCAGGCTGCAAGGCACATATAAGAGCCTTCCGACACAACTTCTGCTGTTTTCTTCAGCATTAGCTTTCCCATCTCATTAGCATGATGCAATTAATAACAGCTATGTATGTGCTGCGGACTGAGGGAATGTTGGGGGATAGGAAAGCTGTCAGTTAGACAGAGGTAGCTTCAAAACTGTAGGGGTTTTGAATGTTCCACTTCCTGAAACGTTAGCTGAGATACAGCCCGGAAATGTATTGTTTTGTCCCAGTTCTTCTAGTGAGCAACCAGAGCAGAAACACACAAGTAGATGAAAACACTCTTCCCATAAACATATATTGGCAGCACCTATCTCCTGCATGGGTTATGGCTGTCTTGCCATGTCACTCATAAAGCTTGATGATCACTGGTTTGGAAAGGAGAGAAAAAGTGAGACAAAGAGCAAAATCTATTAAATTGCTGAGGCTCTTTTCAGGGGCCAGCATGTTACAGCACGATCCCCAAAGGTCTGGCTTAGCTGTATAAGGAAGCTGGTGTCATTAGGCCATAGGAACTCAATTTTTTTCATTATCACCTTCCCAGTTCTCTTCACCCACCTTCCTGACTTCTTTCTCCTCTGTTAGACACAGTTCTAGTAGCTGGGATCAGGCAGTAGTAATGGAAACTCCTGTATATTCAAGCAAATCCTCTGCCATGTTTTCTCCTGATTTCTGAGAAAGAACAGAATATTGCAGAGTGGATGAACCCTCCCAAGTGCACTCTTCTAACCACCATGACCGACCATCAGCTCCCCAGAGCAATGAGAAATCTGGGACCCATGGGATGGCAGCAGATCTGGCTTACAGGGTGGTGCAGAAGAACCAGGGGCTACAAGGCTTTCTAGGACCCCCAGAGAAAAGAGAGGACTGTGTGCAGTGCTCCTCACCACTGTTTACTGGAAGAAGAGGATGCTAGAAGAGGATGCTCTTCATCCAGCCTGACCAGGGCCATTTATGGCTTTGTAGATCTCAGACCCTTAGGTGACCCACATATTGAAGGTGTTATAAGACCTGAATCGTGTTACAGAGCTTGCCACAAAATAATAAAAAAGCAAGGCTTCTCTTGCTTCAACAGGCTTTAGTGAGGAGCTGGGATTTGTCACACTTGTGTAGAGGGACAGAACTGTGGAGAAATATACAGCACAATTTACTTTGGGTGTTACCACTTCTGCTGTTGCACTGCAACAGGCCAGAAAGAGTCATTTGCTTTTATGATGGGAGTGATGCGATGCATGCAAACAGAAAAATCCTTCCCTTTGCCAGAGCACATGGACAAAACCCAAACACTAAAAACGATAAACGCCCTTTGTCATTCAAGTCTTCCTTGTCCCAGATTTGCTCAGCTGCTGTCTTTGGGATATATGATGCATGGCCTGCAACTCCCTGAGCATCTGCTATGGGCCACTATGAGAGACAGAGAAATGAGCTAAAGGGACCTCTGGTCCAAGCCAACATGTGCTTATGAGGCAGCTCCTGCTTGCACTATAGATAATCCAGCATTTGTGCTGTCTGTGCAGCAAAATGAGAGCTCAATTAGAGCATGAGCTAGTATAATTTTACTAGGTCACCGACACTGGTATAGGTACAAATAGCACTGGCTCTACAAAATGCAAAACACAACATATTGTCGCTGAGGACACTCTGTGTCTTCTCTGTCTGCTAGCAAAGCCAGTGCTCATGCCACTGTATGGCTATCCCTGCTATTCGTCATACTCACTGCAGAGCAGATGTGCATTGCCACTTTCATGTAGATGTGCACCCTTCCCTCAGGATCTGCGAGTTTCTCTTTCTTGCTCTCCACCTGATCCTCACATACATCAGGATCATCCACCTTTGGCTCCCTAGGACTGCGTCTGTACTGACAAAGCCAACAGACACAGAGCATGGCCGCAAGCACTGGCGCATGGTTGCCCATGTGGTCACAGCTCTGGCATGGTTCCTGGCACTGTTTGGCCTAGGCCAGCTAGCTCTCTCACAAGCAATGCCTGGGCACAGCTGGGTGTTAGCATGGGCCAAGGATGATTCCCAATTGACAGTCTGAGGCTATTTTGGAGGGTTATATAGGTATGTTCATGCCTGGCTACTCAAGGAAATGGAATGTGCCCTGGCACTGTCGAGTTGATCAGCAAAAACACAGCATGGACTCTGTTCTGAGGGAACAGTCTTGTTCATGGGGAAAAAAAAAATAACCTGACTTCTCTGAACATCAGGAGCTTTTACCCTGTAATGGAAAATTCATTTTGCTTGCTGTCTAACCTCATGTTTTAGAAGACACTGATAGTCCAGATATTGGGGTAAAAATAAATGTTTATGGGAACTACTTTTTTACTGATATTTGTATATTTGTTACTGATATACCTGGGGGGTTGGTGGGTAGAAACAACCTTGTGGAGTCTGGGAATGGCCATCCAGTCCCATGCCATAAATCTCAGGCAAAATCTAAGACCAATAGAAAACATTAATTTGTCCCTAACTGGCACACACCACTAAATCCTCTCATGTAGCCTACAGAAGTTCAGGTCCTTCGGTACAAAAGATGAAAACCTTAAAAATCATAGTGTGCCATAGGAAGGGATAACCTACACACAGCCAGGATTGAAAGATGAGGGAGGCAATGAGGGAAAGAGGAGGTACAGTTTAGTGCAAAGAAGCAGGGGCAGAGGATGGGAAGCTCACGGATGTCAGACACTGTGAAGTTAATAACGTGAAAAAGCCAACCCCTCCTTCTGTCTGGAAAGCTGTGAAGTTATCCAGCACTAGGTAGCCCCTCTAGTCGTTGAAGCTGTCAGTCAGTTTTCTTCTTCATTCAGTAATTTCAATTGTTGGAAGGGGGAAGTTGGGGTATTTGATAGGAGACACTGTCTGTGAAGCCTTATAGCTCACTTCTGCAGTCCCTGCAGTCAGACAGCCTTGTCTAGCCTAGAAATGTTCATCTGCTTCTGAATTCTGGGTCTTCAGAAGAGCTCAGAGCAGGAGTGGTACTTTTCTAAATCATATAAAAATATCCTGTAAAGGCAGTGGTGGGTATAAAGGTGGAGGTAAGTCAGATTTAAGGAGGCGTCTGACCAGCAACAAGGCAACAAGCCTGTGATCAGATCCCTTTACAGCACAGCAGATGGCTTCTGCTGCAAGCAGCATGGACAGGAAAGGTGCTACTGAGGTATTAAGGGACCTGATCCTGCAAACCTACCACAGACAGAACTGCTGAATCACGGACAATCTGTGCTCTAAGAGCTTAAAGATTTGGATATTGAGCTGACAGAGCCTGAAGTGGAATATAGGACTGGATCCTTAGAAGAGCACACAAATGCAAAGCCAGAAAGCACAGAAGGGTGAGGCTTTGTGACTTCCCCTCCTCCAGCCCACTGCAATTCCAGGTGCAACACCAGCTGCTTCTCACCGGGACACAGCAACAAGAGCGGTCTGCTAAAACAAATCCACAAACTTCTTTCTAAGGAGAAAAAAGGGAAACATGGTATTCCTTTTCTGAATGCATAATCACACAGCAAAAAGGGCACAGCACAACAAAAGAGAAGGAAGCTAACAAGCTGTCATTACTTCTGCAGTCCTAACACCGTATATAAAAGTCTAAATGGTGGACAACTTGTTTCCCCTGTGTTTCTACCTTAGTGGTATTGGGGTGAAGTTGCTTTTGCAGTTTGGCGGTTGAAGTGTGCCCATTGTAACCAAGGTCATGACATTTCTCCCAAACACCCCCAGCATCAATTCTTCATTCTGTTTCAGCTTGAAAATGTAACAGCACACACTTGATACATATCAATATAATGAAAAACTAGAGGATGGCAGACAAAAATTTTTGTAACACACAGTACTGCTGCTTTAAGAGCTGGCTGTGCAGCACAGCAAATAAACAGTGTGCACTAGTCTAGAATGTGATGGGCTACAAATAAATTATTAAGCTTTTCTAGGAGGCGGACGGGACATTTTCACCTAGACTGCAATACGTGTCATCACATACAGCAAAAGGATAAACAGGCTTGGGCCAACTTGATGAAAATTGATAGTGACTTACACATCCCTATTCAAAACCGGCCATATCCAGATTAAGGCAGCCTTAGACAGCAATTTCCAGAATAATCCTACATAACACTTTCCAAGCCTTCGTAATCATTAGTATGTGTTGATTGGAAAAGGGTTTTAATGTGCTGATTCAGAGATTCCCTGTTTGTCTGCTGAATAACTAGAGGGGAAACATTTTCAAGTTTGTCTTTACATATTCACTCTGCCCTGTAGCCCCTGAAAAGCAGAGAGATTCTTGGGGGAGATTTCTGCTGCAAAAAGTCATCCTGCAAATTTTAGCTGGCTGTTTCATTCTGATTAGAGATATTTTTGCATGACAACATGACTTAGTCTCGAGGCAAAATTTTCAAACCCTATAAATCCATTAGGCCTTTTTGAAAACAAAACAAAACAAACAAATGAAAAAATACAGTCTCATCTGAAAGTTAGTATGAAAGTTAGTCCATTTTAATGCAAGCAGTCTTCCCTGATCCTCTCACAGAGAATTGACACTAACATTTTATTTTTTTTTCCAATGAGAACAGTAGATGAAACATCATATAATCAGGATGTGTTCCTAAAAAGCATTTCAGATGCTTTTTAGACATTCAGGAGGAATTCAGACTGGGAGATATGGATTATAAGTCTCTTCCAGCATTCTGAACTTGTCACACTTTCTTTCCCTTGTCTAAAATTGTTGTCAACTTCTATGATGCCATGATATGGAACAGCATGTTTGGAGCACACATAGCAAAATATAATTAGTTTTAAGGTTAAAAGACCATCTTTATGTATTATTCCAGCACTACAGATAGAGATGCCCTCGAACCCTCATTCTGTCTCTTTGTACAGAAAAGCAGGAGGATGGAATTCACCCATATGAGACCTCATAGTCCCAGAAGGGACCTCAAGAGGTCATCTTCATACCCTTAAAAGAACAAGGATAAGTTATACTCAAGCCATCACACCTAAATTTTGTAAATCTTGCAACTATTTTTTTCTCCTTTATATATAATTTATATCTTATTTATTGCAAACCAAGCTGATTTCTTCTGGGTCTTCCTCTCTTGGACTCAGGGGATAAATGACCACCTCCTCTTTATAACAAACTTTTACAGACTAGGAAGTCACTCTCTTCCTTTCCTTTTTACTAAGTTAAATAAACCATTCAGCCATTCCTCCTTGGACAGATTTGCTTAAAACTGATCATTCCCAATGATTTCTTCTGGATTATCTCCATTTGAAATACATCTGTCTTTAAGTGCTGTGTCACTAATTGGATACAGTACTTCCACTAAAGTTTCTCCAGGGACAAATACAGTAGAATAATTTCTTTCCTCTAATTTACATCCAACACTGATCTTAAATACATCCCAGAATGAGCCTTGTTCTTTTGCAGCAGACTCATATTGTTGAGCTATATGGGTTTGTGGCACACTATAACTTTTTGATTATTTTTCTGACCTGTTTCTACCTGGCACATCTTAAATCCAAGTTCTGCTTGTCCTTTATGAATCTCTGTTTTGCTGCTTTCAGACTGAAGATGCTCCTGTTGCTTTGAAATCTTGTGTGTTCTTTCAGATGCTGCACCTCTTCTGAAGTACTACTGGTGCTCTCCCTGATTTATTGGCGACATCCCTGATGACAATTATTGACCAGAATATGGTCAAAACCAGATATCCACGCTGTAAGTACTCTCCCAATTTGACCGAAAAAATTGTTAACTGCAGTTCAACAGGGACTTTTCAATACTTTCAAGTGCTAAAAGGAAAAAAGAGCTCCTTAGATGGGAATAAATAAATTACAGCTTCAGTTTCAGTACGACTCATTCTGTATGTCCCTACAAACACAAGGAAATTTCACCCAGGCAATTGCATCTCTGGTTGCCCAAACACAAGTGTTATTTTGAACAAATCTGCAAGTTCAGTGTTCTGCTACTTCATCTCAACAGAAGAGACACATTACCTTTAGCCTGGATACACTGCATTGCTTTTAAAAGACAAAAATTCTTTGAGAACCTCAAGTGCTGGAAAAAGCTATGCATGAATCTAATGTGGGAGTGATCTTGAACATCTGAACCTGGAAGTGAACTGAGAGGCAAAGGGTGTACAATGAAGATACATTTAATATATTCTATCCAAGAGAAAGCAGCTTTCTTCTTTCTTAAGAAGCACTTTCTAGAGCTTTTGTGAGGCTTCTGCTCCCAGTTCAAGGCACAATGAAGGTCAGTAACTTTTTGCAAATTAGTGTTGATCACTGTGGGTGGATCCTTGACTGAGAAGAAAGGACTAGAGCAAGACATATTGTTACATATATTGCTCCTTTCCTTTTATAACAATATAACTATAGGTTGAACACAACCCCTGCTAACACTGAAAAACGAATACTTTTATTTCAAGGGTAAGGGGCAATATCAGGATACCTCAAAATGTTTTCCATCCTTGGTTAGTCATTCCTTTGTTCAGCAAGAGCAAACCTTCCTGTCCCTCCCTGCTGCTAAATATTACTCTAAAGATTTAGGTAAAACCAATAAAATTGGAGGCATGCTAGAAGTGATAAGCTATAGCCTGTCTTCTGTTTTTCTCTGAGGAGGCCCAGGAAATACTGAGTTATTCTGTTAGAAGAAACAGTAACAGAGGGTATGCTTACAGTGAAGTACACTTTAAGCAGTAGATTAAACCAGTGCCCTGTGTAACTTTGTGCTTAGCTTTGCTGCTGCACAAATCTGTAGATGTTTTTGTCAACCCCTCTCTCCCCTGAGTCATATTATGAATGAAACTGATGCAATGACTCTGGCTGGTCAATCTTTGTTTTGGCTCTTTTCAATGAGTCTGAGACTACCTCAGTGCTCAAGCATTTTAGAAAAGCACTCAGAGAGACACAGAAAACAGAAACTGCTGTCCATATTTTTAAATGTTCACTTCTTAATCAATTCCAGGTTTTGAGTGCTCATTTTCAGGGAGCTGCTGATGCCCTTAGTTACCATGCAGTCCAATTGGCATTAGGAGCTTTTCAGTGCATTACAAAATCAGGATGAAAGTCCTTACTTAGTCTGAGTGCCTAAAATCAGTGGACACTTCTGGCCCCAGTTCAAATATGAAGTTGTATTGTTACGAATGGTTATGTTTTCAGTTAAAGGCAAGGGGAGCAATTTATTAGCACAAAACAGACACTTATTCAATGACACTTGTAGGAACTGAATTAAGTACTGTCCTTCTCTAGAACAGAGGTAAGAGTAGCATCCACACTGTATTAGCCAGAGAAGCAGGGTAAGTTGTGAGCACAGGCTTACTCTTTTTCCAGAGAGAGCTCACACTTAGATCAAGTAGCTACATCAATAGAAAGTGTTTAATAACTACTCTGGACTGAACAAAGCTCTCTAATATCAGGTACAGACAAAAATAGCCCAGGGAGAAAATATACCTTCTTCTTGCATACATATTATGCAAGCGAAAAGTTATTTCTCAGTATTGCCTTTCTAAGTGCAATGTGCCCAGCTGTTTAAAGAAAATCAGCGCTAATGTAACAAAAAGTAGATCAACAGGAGCTCAGACTTCTCCATTGCAAAGCAGAGGAGAATGAAGCCAGCTTGGTACCTTGGGGCTAGCAGACCTGGAATTTCCTTTGTCATGAGCACTGCTTCACTTCTCCTGAATGTGTCATGCTAGTGAATCCTGAGGTTAATTATTAGATTATTCTAATATACATCAAAGACTTCTGGAGGCTCCTGAGTTTTCACAGTTTAATATGTTCATTTATCAGGTGCAAGTAGAAGAAATGAAAACTAATTAAATTATTTTTTTAAGACTTTTTAAATGATCTTGTATTTTCAAATCTCACTCATTGGGCCATCTCTGTGATACTTCAGAAACTGCAGTGTAATGCTAAAGGGACACCTGAGTTCCTTATCATGCTTTGAAATAGCAGATTGGTTGACATTTGAGTTTTTATTTAAAATGTGATAGCATAAAAACTTACCTGGATATTCTTCAGGCCAGAGCAAGCATGCACTGAGGTCAACTGATATGTTTCCAGACAGTTTTAGAAGTAATATTTGTTTCCAAGAGTTTGGCAATCCCCATATCCCCATCACAGTTTAAAGTTTTATTTATTTATTTATTTATTTGTGGTTTTCTATTCCACCAAGGTTTCAAATGTACGGGCCTCTGCTTTGAACTTCAAGATGCCTTACTAACCTCAATCTACTGACAGTGTGGCAAGGACAGAATTTGGAGGTGTGAAAAAATTACTGGCAGAAATAGGAAATGATTTTTGTTTGTTTGTTTCTTTATTAGCCCAAATTTGTGCGAGGTTTGTATTTTTCCTTAATTCTAAAAATATATATATGCAGCTCAAAGAATGAATATGATCAAAGTGATCTTCCATAGGAATGCAAAAGTCACATCTATTCCTGTATTCATCTGGTGAAAAATATAGCCACTTGACCACTGAATGAGTGAACTTTGCTTGGTCCTGTCCTAACAGAGTGAAAAAAGACTGAAAACCAACAGGTTTTAAAATGATTTCTGAGGGAAACATCTACCTTAATTTTAGCACCCATCCTTCCGCTGAAAAATTAAGTCCAGTTGTATGTTTCCTGAAATATCAGGAGACAAACAGAACAACTCAGTAATCCAATAAGCTTAAGTTTCTTATCACTGAGAAGGGAGCAAAGGCCTCTCTGAAAGCAACAAGAATTGCAGTGGATGGTTGAATCCTGCTGCAGTCACTGGAAGACCACTGAATTTTGACAGCTTTTCTTCCAAGAGTTCTTCAGTCTTTTGATTTTTGTGATAAGGGACTGTTAGTGAGGAAAAGAAAATGAGCTAAATATGAGAAAATACCTCTCAGACAAGTGAAATATAATTGCATTCTTGTTGTTTGATAACTACAAAAAGAATTCTGCAGTTTTACCTGAATTTTGTTGTATTTTTAAATCAACAGCAAAAGGTTAAAATATATGTTCTTTATTACTTTTTTAAGATGAGAGTATTCATTCATTAAACATAGTGAAGAAAATATACAGTCTAATTCTTCATGAAAAAAAAATAGTTTTATATTTACTGCATTGGGGCAACTACACTGAGATAATAATAGACTGCGGTAGCTTTGAACAAACTGTTTTAAGCTGTTGCTCCAGTAGTGTGTGAAATGAAGTGCCTCCTCAGCTACACATGGATATAAAGGGAGGCCTTTGCAGGCAGTGAGCAAGGTATGAGAAGAAAGTGTTCATTTTTCAAAAAATAAATATGAGATAAATATGAGAAGTGCCTGAAGCATTGAGGGTATGGACTCAGCATTTCTGGATATTGAGTAACTACTATATTTCATCTCATACATCCGAAATCAGTGTTCAGCACTGAACACCCCATACTTAAAATGCAAGAAAAATCATAAAAACACAATACAGAACAGAATTATATGTTATTTACTGTATTACTGCTTAATCTGCATATATCATATCTATTGTGGAATTGTTTTTTCATATAATGGATCTGAATTTTGAAAAAATACCTCTCAGATATTTCTTGCTTTCTTCCGTTAGGCATTCACAAATGATCTCCTGCTTTCTGTGGAAGTTTATTTTTTCTATGAATCAATCACTGTTCACTCTGTAGGAAAACCCTTTCCATCTGATGTCTTTATATGCATCAATATGTTTTATTTTAACCCCTGACATCTTGAGGCTTATTTAGTACATTTACCCACTTGGAGAAGATAGCCTGGATCTTGACCATATTTCCTGATAGCTTTTCAGTGTTCTGTGGTCTGATCAGGAGAAATAATTCTTTTGAAGATCCACTTTGAAATGTAAGTTCAGTTTTTATCATTATTTTTTTTGGAAAAGTTTCATTATTCCTCTTTTGATTGCAAGATCTGAAATTGTTTATTTGTGCTAACTGATTGCAAACTGATATACCCAGCTGTTGACTAACAACCATGATCTATTTTTGGTTCTCATATTAGAAGTGGGTTTTACTTTCCTTGTGAAAGTAAAAAACAGTGTTGCCCATGGCTATGAAGGAAGCTACAAGGATCTGAATGCAAAGGATGTATCATCTTCATATATATGTGTAAACACACACTCATCACATCTAGTTCAGGGGATTACAACACTCAGTGTTACAATGCAAGACATTTTCCCTTCATCTGAGCATTCAGGAACACACACTTGTTTGGCTGGAAAAATGAATGATGCCATGTTGATTAGGACAACCTGTCCTGTATTGTATTTAGTTGTCAGTAATGTTGCCTTGTGGCGTCTTTAATGGACGTCTCTCCCCATCTTGGCATGCCTCTAGAAGAGGCACCTGCCTGTCTTTCTACACCCTTTATTCCCAGAACAAGCAGAAGGCATTCATTACACTAAAGAATGACATTGATCCATAAACTCCAGTCTCACCTGAAAATGATGGAAACTTCCACTGGGTGAAAACACATCATATTCCTAGATTATCAAGACCTTTCTGAATGAAGTACAACATGTTAGGATACTCAGCATGTTTCTTATGTTGTACAAGTGCACCAGAAACCTTATAGATTTGTCCCCAGGCCTATTGAAATAAACACAGCTAGCAATCTACTGCCTGAAAAAAAAAAAAACAAAAAACAAAAAAAAAAAGCACTAAAATCAGTTTCTGGTTCAATTCCTCAGTGGTTGTATCTCCAGATAGAATTCCTTTTACTCTTCCTTAGCCTGCAAGATATGGCAATACACTCCCTTTTAACTTTAGAACTCTCATGGCTTGAAAAGTTCTTTAGTTATGCTGATACAATATTTATTTATTTATTTATTTATTTTATCTCAAAAATGCTCTCTGTTATTACTCTGTTCAGTAATCTTTGAACTGTGGAAGAATTCACTACTCTGGCTCTGACTAAGGACCTAAAGGCTTAGCATTGCATTTTACATTGGCAAACAGGTTTGTGCCTTCTTCTCCTGCAATCATTGTAAAGGAACATCTTGTGCAGAGGTCCACAGTGTGCCTGTGGTGGTTTTACTCAGGTGGGCAGATGAGGTCCACCACAGCCACTCTCTCACTGCCTTCTCAAAGGGAAAGGGGGAGAAAATACTATGAAGAGGACTCAAGGGTTGAGACAGGGAGATCACTCAACAATTACTGTGATGCGCAAAACAGACTCAGAGTGGGGATATTAGTAAAATTCCTTGCCTGTTACAAACAAGCTAGAGAAGTGAGAAACAAAGGAAAGAAACCAAAAAATCTTCCCCCCCCTCCATCCACCCTCTTTCAACTCCTCCTCCCAAGAGGCGCAGGGGAATGGGGGTTGCAGCCAGTCCCTTCATCTCCAGTGCTCCTTCAAAGTCACTCACTTCGCCTACTCCATTGTGGGGTCCCTCCCATGGGATGCTGTTCTTCCCGAACTGTTCCTGTGTGGACTTCCCACAAGCAGCAGCTCTTCAAGAACTGCTCTAATACAGATCTATACCACAGGAACAGACAGCTATCTACAGGCAGCAGCTCCCCCAGACCCCCTGTTCCTGCATGGGCTCCTCTCCATGGGCTGCAGCTCCAGCCCGGGGCCTGCTCCTGCGGGGTTCTCTCCATGGGCCGCAGCCTCCTCCAGGCCACCTCCACCTGCTCCACCAGGGGCTCCTCCACGGGCTGCAGCATGGAGATCTGCTCCATGTGGGACCCATGGGCTGCAGGGGGACAGCCTGCTCCGCCAGGGGCCTCTCCACAGGGGAACTGCTAATGTGTGCCTGGAGCAGCACCTCCTCCCTCTACTTCTACATTGACCTGGGGGTCCGCAGGGCTGATTCTCACTCTTCTCTCTCAGCTGCTGTTCCCTAACAGTTTTTTTTTCCCTTTTTTTAAATCTGCTCTCACAGAGGTGCAAACAACGTCACTTATTAGCTCAGCTCTGGCCAGTGGCAGGGCCCTTATAAAAAAGGGGCAGCTTCTGGATTCTTCTCGCAGAAGCCACCCCTATGGCCCCTCGCTACCAAAACCTTGTCACGTAAACCCACTACAGTCCCAGAGCTCTATACCCTTGTACACAATATGGAAAATACTTGGGGAAATTACTAAATCCACAAAGTTAATATCATATGACTAGTCATTTACCAGAAAGTATAACTTGTTCCTCACCTGACATCTTAGTGAGCGTGTGGAAAGTAAACTTCAGAAAGTACCTAAACCTCTCATGTCTGCAGCAAGTGTATATAGGGCAATGCTGAGTTGAATGACATGCCAAATGATCTACAGCATGGGGAAGCAGACTGAATGCAAAAGTGTCTGTACCATCAGAAATTGATTTGACGACTATGTCAATTATTTTTGGCACTAAGCTTCCTGTGGGTTATTTTCTGATTGATCCTTTGGCCATCTGTGACTGTTTCTCTATCTATTCCTATTTCAGGAGAGATTTATGGTATTCTTTGGCTATCATAAATCATTCGAATTTTTACCCCATGTGGAATTTCCTCTTATAGTGTTTGGGTCAACCTTGATTATTCCTTCTACTTCTAGGCAGTAAGTGCTGCTGCTGAGCAATAACATAAGTTACAAAAGAGCTCCTACAAACCAATCTTGATTTGTGAGACACCAGACAATAATGTAATTTGCCAAAAATAATCCCCAACCATATAGTTTCTAAACATTTTTTTTTTTTACAATACAAATTTTTTCTGCATGTTTTTATCTCCAAGTTGTTTTTTTTTAGTTTGTTTTTGTTTTGAAATCTATTGAATTACTAACACTAAAAACACTGCCACAGCAACTTTTTACATGCTAATATGTCAGACATTGATGCTGTTTATCTGAGATCTCACTTAAGAGCTTAAACACACATCTTTTAGTGCTGCAGCATTTACAGATTTAAAAATGGTAGATAGAGTGGCATTATGTCATATACCATCATTCCTTGTTTTGCTTTGTGACTCTTGGGCAGAGTGGCCACGCAATGGTGGAGTTCACTATTCTTGGCGAGGCCAGGAAGGGGACCAGTAAAACCGCTGTATTGGACTTTCGGAGGGCTGACTTTGAGCTGCTCAGGACACTAGTTGGTGGAGTCCCTTGGGAGGTGGTTCTGAAGGGCAGAGGGGTCCAGGAAAGCTGGGCGCTCTTCAAGAGGGAAGTCTTAATGGCGCAGGAACGGTCTGTCCCCACGTGCCCAAAGATGAGCTGGTGGGGAAGAAGACCGGCCTGGCTCAACAGAGAATTGTGGCTTGATCTTAGGAGGAAAAAGAGGGTTTATAAGCTTTGGAAAAGTGGGCAGGCCACTAAGGAGGACTTTAAAGAAGTAGCGAGGCTGTGCAGGGACAAAATTAGGAAGGCCAAAGCTCATCTGGAGCTCAATCTGGCTACTGCCGTTAAAGATAACAAAAAATGTTTCTATAAATACATCAAAACAAAAAGGAGGACTAAGGAGAATCTCCATCCTTTACTGGATGCGGGGGGAAACTTAGTTACAAGAGATGAGGAAAAGGCAGAGGTGCTCAATGCCTTCTTTGCCTCAGTCTTTAGCGGCAATACCGGATGTTCTCTGGATACCCAGTACCCTGAGCTGGTGGAAGGGGATGGGGAGCAGGATGTGGCCCTCATTATCCATGAAGAACTGGTTGGTGACCTACTACGGCACTTGGATGTGCACAAGACAATGGGGCCGGATGGGATCCACCCAAGGGTACTGAGGGAACTGGCAGAGGAGCTGGCCAAGCCACTATCCATCATTTATCAACAGTCCTGGCTATCTGGGGAGGTCCCAATCGACTGGCAGCTAGCAAACGTGACGCCCATCTACAAGAAGGGCCGGAGGGCAGACCCGGGAAACTACAGGCCTGTCAGTTTGACCTCAGTGCCAGGAAAGCTCATGGAGCAGATCCTCCTGAGAGTCATCATGCAGCACTTGCAGGGGAAGCAGGCGATCAGGCCCAGTCAGCATGGCTTTATGAAAGGCAGGTCATGCCTGATGAACCTGATCTCCTTCTATGACAGAGTGACGCGCTGGGTGGATGAGGGAAAGGCTGTGGATGTGGTCTACCTTGACTTCAGCAAGGCTTTTGACACCGTCTCCCACAGCATTCTCCTCAAGAAACTGGCTGCTCTTGGCTTGGACTGGCGCACTCTTCGTTGGGTTAGAAACTGGCTGGATAGCCGGGCCCAAAGAGTCGTGGTGAATGGAGCCAAGTCCAGTTGGAGGCCAGTCACTAGTGGCGTCCCCCAGGGCTCGGTGCTGGGGCCGGTCCTCTTTAATATCTTCATCGATGATCTGGACGAGGGCATCGAGTGCACCCTCAGTAAGTTCGCAGATGACACCAAGTTAGGTGCGTGTGTCGATCTGCTTGAGGGTAGGAAAGCTCTGCAGGAGGATCTGGATAGGCTGCACCGATGGGCTGAGGTCAACTGCATGAAGTTCAACAAGGCCAAGTGCCGGGTCCTGCACCTGGGGCGCAATAACCCCAAGCAGAGCTACAGACTGGGAGAGGAATGGTTGGAAAGCTGCCAGGCAGAGAAGGACCTGGGAGTGATGGTGGATAGTCGGCTGAATATGAGCCAGCAGTGTGCTCAGGTGGCCAAGAAGGCCAACAGCATCCTGGCTTGTATCAGGAACAGCGTGACCAGCAGGGCTAGGGAGGTGATCGTCCCCCTGTACTCAGCTCTGGTGAGGCCGCACCTCGAGTACTGTGTTCAGTTTTGGGCCCCTCGCTACAAGAAGGACATGGAGGTGCTTGAGCGGGTGCAGAGAAGGGCGACGAAGCTGGTGAGGGGCCTGGAGAACAAGTCCTACGAGGAGCGGCTGAGGGAGCTGGGCTTGTTCAGCCTGGAGAAGAGGAGGCTCAGGGGTGACCTTATCGCTCTCTATAGGTACCTCAAGGGAGGCTGTAGCGAGGTGGGGGTTGGCCTGTTCTCCCACGTGCCTGGTGACAGGATGAGGGGGAATGGGCTTAAGTTGAGCCAGGGGAGTTTTAGGTTAGATGTTAGGAAGAACTTCTTCACTGAAAGGGTTGTGAGGCACTGGAACAGGCTGCCCAGGGAAGTGGTGGAGTCACCATCCCTGGAAGTCTTCAAAAGACGTTTAGATGTAGAGCT
This sequence comes from Netta rufina, assembly GCF_964035555.1. NCBI lineage: Eukaryota > Metazoa > Chordata > Aves > Anseriformes > Anatidae > Netta > Netta rufina. Next base: position 122,124,199 of record NC_140124.1, read on the forward strand.
TAGGGATATGGTTTAGTGGGGACTGTTAGCGTTAGGTTGGAGGTTGGACTCGATGACCTTGAGGTCTCTTCCAACCTAGAAATTCTGTGATTCTGTGATACATATAGTGGCAGCTTCACAATTCTTTTATACTCTCTTTTTGCCTAAACGTACTGGTAATATCAGGTTCAGTTTTCTCTTCTGGGAGATGTCTGTGAAGGACCCAAAGAAATGGACTGAGCATTTTTTACCGCATTTGGTTGTGGAACTTGAAGTACTGAATCTTGAAGTAGATGGAAGAAAAAACTCTAAGAAAGAAGTTTGAAATGAACTAGCTGAAAATAATAATAATAAAACTCAAAGAGCTCAGCAGTTCTAATATGACTAAATAATAATAATAATAATAAACGTTTTGTTTCCAAACTAAGTATAATTTTCTTAATATAATGTGAGGTCATAGTTACACTTTCCTTCTAGTCTGATCTAGAATTATCCAGGAAAGCAGATCTGATAAGATGTGAAATGTAAAAAGGGTTGAATGTGAAGCTTTCAAGATTTCTTTAGTCATTATAAAGAAGCGAAAATGGTATAAACCCTCTTTTTTTTTTTTTTTTTTTTTTTTTTTTTTTTTCCTGCTTTTACAGGTCACCTTTAAAGGCTCTTGTCATCCATTCACATCAATTGTGAGCAAGCTATTATCTTTATGGACTCAGGATGCTGGTTTCAGACTCACAGTCCCTGAACAGTGCTGTACATCAAGTAATCTTTTATTTATTTATTTGAATTCTTCAGCTCCTGAGACCCAGGCCTGCCCAGCATTCTGACAATCAGGGTTAATTACTGTAATGCTTCTCTGGCAGGTTCTCCTTAAAGCACCTTAGCAATATTACAGCTCATCCAGAATGATGCTGATTGTTACCTGTACAGGACTTTGTCAGCATATTACTTCCACTTTATGCAGATTGGGCACTTCCAATTTGAAATGCTCAAACCAATTTCTACCACAGATAAGCATCCTGAAAGACAGATTCTCTGACAACAATCAAACCTCTGATCCGTGGCTTTCTCGGGTTCTTTCTTGTTTGCTTGACTTTCCTCACTGAATACCTTATTGTTTCATCAGTCAAGGCAGTGCAACACAACATATTGCTTCTCACTTTGAATAGTCATTGGAGGTAAATCTCAGTTTGACTGAGTTTGTCTCATTTTAAATCCCGTAATGAGTTTTAGTCTGCTGGCAGGGAGGATCTTCCTGTCCTGCTTGCTTAGTGTTTTCCATAAGGCTGACTTAATATTGCTGTGCTCATTTTGCAGGATTCCACTGCAACAGACAGGTGACCATTCCATGGGTTTGTCCATGCAGTATTTCAGATCTCATCATCAGTCCCTTAGACTAAAACAAATCCTGAATGACCATAGACAAAGTGAGTAGGCTACAGACCTGCTTAGCACTAACCTACTGAAGGGTGTTCAGGCATTCAGGAGTCCACCTGGCTATGAACTGACCCACTAAGAAGCATTCAGAGGAAGCACTTTCAGCCACCACAGGACAGTAGCATGTAGCTGAAAAACAAGTAGCAAGGCTGTTTCAGCTAGGCACACCACAATAACCATCTTATTAAAGACATCACTAATGTTTCATACATCTTGACATCTTCAGTATCCTGACATCAACAACTCCAGGTTAGACACCTTTTACAGGTGGGAATAATACAGCTTTTGAGAATAGGATCTATGAAGTCCTGTGAGACAGGTGAGCATCTGCTTAAGCTAATCAGCAGAGAAAGCTGAGCAGAAGCCAAAGAGAGTAAGGCAGGTACAGGTTAGAACAGCTCATGTGCTGTTCTAAATTGTGGTCAGTAGCAGTTAGCAATTAGGGACTCTCCCAGCAGCTGGTAATGGTTAAATTTATCACTGATTGAGAGCAAAAGTAAGTTGATGTTGATTGTTTTAACTGTTTCAAAAGTAGCCCCCTTAATTTAGGGTAATTCCCAGTTTTTTGGTTTCCTTTCTGAGTGCTTTATATCACCAGTGCTCAGACAAGGACTGAAGATGTGATCTTGGAGTAGTACTGTTATACATTTCCAACTTTAGAACTGCATGTTCTAGCTATTCAAATAATTGCATGCTATGTAACACAAACAATTTTATAAAGTATTAAGTTGCAACCCAAATGACCTCCTTATATTAAGTTCTTCTACAGGTGACCTGTAAGTAGTCTTTATAGCTAATTTCCTGTTTATAAAATTCAATTCATTGCATTCAAATCAAAGTAGAAGAAATAACAAATGATACCATTTGGGTAGCTGACCAAACAGTTAGCCTTATGTAGCTTTCTGTTATGCCAGTATACTAGATCAAGGCATTCATTCAGCTGATAATTTGATTTCAATGACATTTAACAAGTTAGTTAAAGCCATAGCAATGACCAATGAGAAAAATAAATGAGAAGTGACTAAATATATTTGTGCAGGCAGAGTAATATACACCAATATCAAATTCTAAAGACAAATGAATCTTGGCTGTACCTGTGGGCTTGTTTTGAGAACAAATGAAAAGTTCGTTTCATGATGCATGTCCATTTCTTAGGAATTAAATGTACTGATGACTCATTTTTATGTAACAAAAAAAAAAAAGTCTCATTTTTAAGCACAGCTATGATGTGGGAACTGAGGAATTCAGGCTCAGATTCTCAAACTTCCCCTGACAAAACACAATGTTGTTATTCCCCGGTAAAAGTCTATGGGCTGGAGGGGTCTAAATCCTTTAAGTTCCTTTGAAAATGGAAATTCCAGCATCTAAAGACTGTTTTGGCTTATACTGGATGAAAGTAATGTGATCAAGGCTCATTTATAACAGAAAGGTACTGATCTGGGAAGGTACTCTGATACATTTTAGAGAGTGCAAGAAAGAATTTTAGGATAGATTTAAGGAAAAAAGAAAGGTGGCCATGTGAAGCTTCTGGACTTTTTTCAGTGCTATATTGGGAGAGACTCAGTCCTCCTATTTTTTAAAATAAAGCATGATTTTATAGTCAACCTCTCTCATTTCTTGTCAGTTTTGCCCTTCTCTCCCTTCTCATCCCTTCTCTCCCCTCCCCAGTCAAACTACCTTTTTCTTTCTTTAATTATTCAGTTATAACACAGTTGAATGTTCAAAGTAGCTTGTACATGGCATACTCAAAGATTTGACATACAGCTTATTCTGATGTCGTACAATACACATGAGAGTATTTTGCATGAAAGCAGCATGCCTTGATAAATGAAGTTAGATAAATTGTAAGTATAAAAATATCTCAGTTAAGGAGGATGATTCTACCAACAGTACTTCATACCCAGGAACACACTAAGGTCAGGAGGAAGTGTCTTTCATGATTTCCAGTTGAATATATATTGCATTGGTTTATTTTGAGTTGTTCTAAAGTAACTTGAGAAAAAAGGAGCCCAGACACAGAAAGTAGTTTTTCCCTAAAGATTCAGTGCTCCTCTACTTAACACCTGACAGTAACTGACAGTGTGGGATCTCTTGTTCATTTAAAGTGTGAAAGTAGACTTCAGTTTACGCACAGATATAAGAAACATAAGCTAACAGGCTTCTTACCAAGCTTGCAGTAGGTTAACATCATGTAATTAGTTACTGTAGATCATCTGAAGTTTGGTAACCCACTAGATTTCTGTCCTTGTGTGTATTCTTGAATTGCGATCCACTATAAAGAATTTCAATAGAAGAAGCTATACCTACGTGTAAATGAAGGCTTGGAGACATAGGAAAAAATCTGGGAAAATAAGGAAATTTTATTTCAGGAACTATGCAGACAGTAGTGAAGAAACAAGTGGGGAAACAAGGCATTTGTTATGGAAGGAATAATGAAACTCATGCTAAGATCTACTGTTACCTCACGGTAAACCCTGAATGAAACAGTCAGTTTTTTAGGCTAATATTCACATCAAAATTTGCCCACACACAGTTGCTGCCCTTTATGAGAGTCTTTAGGAGCAGCCTGAGCCTTGAGAGTCCTTCAATAAAGTAGCCTGTAACCTAAAAAAAGAAACTTTTTAGTAACCTAAAAAAGAAACTGTTGAAGATATAAGATCACAGAATAACTGAAATTGGAAGGGATCTCAGGAGGTCCTTAGTCCAACCTTCTGCTCAAAGCAGACTCAGCTGTGACATCAGATTACATGGCTTAGAGCTTTATCTAGGTGGCTCTTGCAGACCTCCAAGCATGTATACTGCACTGCTTGGCTGTACTCAGGGTGAAGAAATTTTTTCCTTACATCTAGTCTAAAACTCTTTTCCTCCTGCCACACAGTGTTGTGAGCAGCCTGGCTCTGCCTTTTTGTTGACATCCTCATGCATACTGCAAGGCCATGTTTAGGTCTCCCAGAATTTTCTCTTCTCAACTCAGTCAAACAAGCTGAGGTCCTTCAGCCTCTCCTCAAAGGGCAAGTGCTCCAGCTCTCAACCACCTTAGTGGCCCTCTGCTGAGCTTTTCTCTATTTGATCTGTTTTGCTTGTACTAGGTGGCCCAAAACTAGAGACACTGCTCTAGATGGCATCCAAAGAATGCTGAGCAAAACGGGATGACCACTCCCCTTGGTATAGTGGCCATGTTGCTGTTGATATGACCCAAGATACCATTGGTTTTGTGTGGTGGTTTTACTTGGATGGGCAGCCAAGCTCCACCACAGATCCTGTCTCACTCCCCCTCCTCAAAGGGGAAGGGGGAGAAAATACAATGCAAAGGGCTCAAGGTTTGAGATAAGGATGGAAAGATAGCTCAACAATTACTGTGATGGGCAAAACAGACTCAGAGTAGGGAGATAGTAAAAATTATTGCCTATTATGAACAAGCTAGAAATGTAAGAAACAAAGGAAAGAAATCTAAAACACCTTCCCCCTCCATCTCTTTCACCTGCCCCCCCAAGCAGTACAGGAAAATGGGGGAATGGGGGCTGTGGTCAGTCCCTGACGCTGCATCTCTGCCACTCCTTCAAGGTCACTCTCTGCCTCTGCTGCATGTGCGGTCCCTCCCATGGGATGCCGTCCTTCCTGAACTGAACCTGTGTGGACTTCCCACAAGCAGCAGCCCTTCAAGAACTGCTCCCACATGGCTACATACCACGGGGTCCATCCATCTGCCAGGAGCAAACTGCTCCAGCACGGGTTCCCCACGGGTGGGCGGCAGCTCCCCCCAGACCCCCTGCTCCTGCATGGGCTCCTCTCCACGGGCTGCAGCTCTGGCCCGGGGCCTGCTCCTGTGCGGGCTCTCCATGGGCCGCAGCCTCCTCCAGGCCACCTCCACCTGCTCCTCCACAGGCTGCAATGTGGAGATCTGCTCCATGTGGGACCCATGGGCTGCAGGGGGACAGCCTGCTCCACCAGGGAGGGACGTCTCCACAGGGCGCAGGGGAACTGCTGCTGCGTGCCTGGAGCACCTCCTGCCCTCCTGCTGCACTGACTGCAGGGCTGGTTCTCACTCTTCTCTCCCATCTGCATTTCCCTAGAAGTTTTTTTATTTTATTTTATTTTATTTTATTTTATTTTATTTTATTTTATTTTATTTTATTTTATTTTATTTTATTTTATTTTATTTTATTTTATTTTATTTTAATTTTTCCCTATTTCTTAAATCTGCTCTCACAGAGGTGCAAACAACATCACTTATTAGCTCAGCTCTGGCCAGTGGCGGGGGCCTTATCAAAAAGGGGCAGCTTCTAGATTCTTCTCACAGAAGCTACCCCTATGGCCCTGCATTACCAAAACCTTGCCACATAAACCCACTACACCTTGCTGGCTGCCCAGCATAACAAAGGGATAACAAAGAAGCAGTTTATTTCCTCTGACCATATGACCATTACGTTTTGTTATTTGTTGTGACTGGTGAGATTGAAAGCGAGGCACTTTTTAGGAGTTATATCACTTGAACTCTACACTCAGGAAATGTTCAGAGGCAGCTGAGGCTGAAATAGAGTTTGTTGAGCTCAGGAATAGAAAGTATGCATGCTGGTCTAAGTTTAATGATTATTTTGGAAGATACTGGACAGGGATAGCTCCTGTCTCTTTTCATAGATTTTCATAGAGTACGGGAGACACAGCTAAACCAGCTCTAACTCAGTAACAATCTGTCTGGGATGTAAGGTATAATACCTTACTTTGAGCTGTCACAGCTCCAGGTTGCCTGAATCATCCCTACAGCACACTGCAGTCACTTCTGTGCAATGTGGCCATATCAGTAGTTTGTATGAGATATATCTCAAGTGTGTTGTAATGCCTTCTGGGTAGCTGCTGGAACTAAGAATGAGCTAATATACTCTCTCCTCCTGCCAGCCTTATTAGTTTAGAATGAGTGCTGTGAGGACTACAACCTCATGTCTGCCAATACAGAGATTTGGGTTTTGCAGTTGGCTCAGAGATTGAGTAGGGTGAGATCAAATCTGCCTGAAAAAATACTCTCTAGGTATACCCAACCACCATCTCACACAATTGAACTTATACTGTGCTGCCTATTCCTACCATTTGCTTACCTTCTACACTATTTTTTCCTACCATACTATTTCTTTCTTTCCTACTATATGCATATATATACATACATTTGCCTCCCAGTTAATTGTTTTTGATAATCTTACAATCTCAGAGGAACAAAGTGAATTTTCAGAATGCAAAACGCATTCCTTTAAACCAGAGGTTTATCCCATGCAATATTTTTTTTTCTTACCTTTACAGACCTTCAGATGAGTAACTCCCAGAGCCAACAATCACAATGTTCTCTATTTATTTGAACAAACCTGCATGAGAACTTAAACATATTGCTTTCTGAAGACCAAACTCTTTCCATGCTTACATTCTTGTAAGTATTATTTCTTTCTCCTCAGGTCCATAAATGCACACCCAACTCACGTGCACTGTAGCCTTCACTTTCTCAAATGCACAGGGCCATGTCTAATACTTGGCAGATTGAAAGGAGATGAGAGAACTAAAAATGGGCTGGGGGCACTTTAGCTTCTTAGAAGTATTTTGCAGAAATATTATCTGGAATTCTGCTCTTAATGGGGCATCTCCTCATGGCTTATGCCAATGCCACATAGATTTATCCTCCAGAGCATTGTGCTTAATACACAAGTCTACTGTCATTTAAGTATTTGCTAGAAATCACATGGACCCACTAGTACATAACCACAGCCTTGTGCAAAAATAATGCAGTGCATCGCTATTCCTAGGAAGAAAGTCTAATGTGAATTTTAATTTCCAAAAATAATAACTAATTTCTTTCTTGTTACCAAGAAAAGATTTGGCCAGGTTGGATGGGGTTTTAGGCAACCTGATTTACTGGGTGGCATCCATGCCCATTACAGGGGGGTTGAAATAGATGATGTTTAAAGTCCCCTTTAACCTAAACCATTTTAAGATTTTAAGATTCTGTGACACTAGCCAGCATTGGGCAGAAAATGTCTTTCCATTCAGAGAATACAGTTGCTATCAAAAATGTACTGTTTTCACTTGATTTCTTTCACAGAAAACTTACTGCAAATTTCAAGAACTCTGCTTTCTGTCACTTGAGAGGAAGAGCTGTAGGTCAGAGTTTGTTAATGAAACAGAACAGATACTGAATAAATGCTGAATATTCAGCTGAATAAGTGTTATTCTATGACTATAAGACCTAATTATGTCAACACAAATATTTTAGCACCAAGTAAAAGGAAGCCTGAATAAAATTCATCTCACTCAATGAAAACAAAGTGATATTGAAGCCAGAGGACATGAAAGTTGAAATAAACAAATGAAAAAAACCTATATATTTCAGTTCCCCCCCTTTTTTTTTTCAAGCTAGCTATTATTATATGTAACATAAGTGCAATTTCAGAAAAGAAAATAGGTACATAACTTTCTGAGTGTGAAAAAATAAGCCTACAATAGCACTTCTCTACATTTTTTTGAAAACTGCCACTTGTTAAATCTTCCTCTTCTAAAGAAATTTCTTAGTTTTGGAAAGTACTTGGTAGTGTTTAAAATCCTTCTCCCATTCACACCAAACAGAATTTTATCGTTAACCTCAAAGGATGAAAAACGTTGCTTCTGAGAGACAACAGGGGTGGTTCAGACTGGATATCAGGAAAAGGATACACTGAGAGGGTGTTTGGGCACTGGAACAGATTCCCCAGGGAAATGGCTATGGCATCAAGCTTGCTGGAGTTCAAGAAGCATTTGGACGATGCTCTCAGACACATGGTTTGATTTTGGGATGGTCCTGTGTGGAGCCAGGAGTTGGATTTGATAATCCTTGTGGGTCCCTTCCAATTTAGGATTCTCTATGATTTTTTTCTATTGTCTTCTTACAACAATAGTAAGCTCATTTTGTCAACATATTCCCATAATCAACTGCTTATTTATCTACCCAGTCTTACCTGATTCTATTATTTTTAGAATAGAATAGAATAGAATAGAATAGAATAGAATAGAATAGAATAGAATAGAATAGAATAGAATAGAATAGAATATTTCAATTGGAAGGGACCTACAAAGATCATTGAGTCCAACTGCCTGACCTCTTAAGTGCTCACCAAATGTTAAAGCATATTGTTAATGGCAATATCCACATGACTCGTGAACACTGACCCCTGTGGGGCATCAACCACCTCACTAGTTGGTTAACTGAAGGCTGTTACAGTATTTGACCACACTCATGGTAAAGAAATTTTTCCTAAAGTCTAGTCTGAATCTGGACCGGTGCAGTTTTGTGCCATTCCCATGTGTTGGTTTTGATTGATTACCAGGGAGCAGAGACCTCTCCACTTCCCCCCCTCAGGAAGGAGTAGAAAGCAGTGAGGTCACCTGTCAGCATCCTTTTCTCCAGACCTGATAACCTACGTTTTCTTAGCTTCTCCTCACAGGGCATGCGTCCCATCCCTTTTACCAGCTTTGTTGCCCTCCTCTGGACACATTCTAGTATCTCTGAATCCTTGAAAGAATTAAAACATTATTTTTATATTGTGGAGCCCAGAACTACACACAGTATTTGAGATAAGGCCACACCAACACTAAATAGAGCAGGAGGATCACCTCTTATGATCGGCTTGCTGTGCAGTGTTTAATGCACCCCAAAATGCATTTTCCCCTCTTGGCTGCCAGGCACACTGCTGGCTCATGTTGAGCCTGCTATCAACCAGCACCTCCAGATCCTTTTCTGCTGAGCTGCCTCCACTTGTTTCCTAGTCTGTACCTGTGTCAATCACTACTCTGTCCTAGGTGCAGAACCTGGCATTTACTCTTTTTTTTTTTTTTTTTTTTTAAATTTATTTTATGCCATTGCTGATTGTCCGATGCACCAATCTACCTAGATCCCTTTGCAAGGCCTCTTGTTCCTCCTAGGAGTCAACAGCACCTCACAGTATCTTCAGCAAACATAAAGATAAGGATACTTTCAACTTGTGCAGATCATTGATTAAAATGGTGACCAAAACCAGCCATAGAACTTTGCCCCGGAGAACACCTCTAGTGACCACCCGTCAAACAGATGTAGTCCCATATTCACTACAATCTTCTGAGCTGTGTCATTCACCCAGCATAGTGTGAACCAGTTCATCTCAGAGTTGGACAATTTGTACAGAAGAGTACTGAGAGGGACAGTGTCAAAAGCCTTTCTGAAATCCAGAAACATTAAATGTCTGATTTAAATAACAGAAAAAGAAAGAAAAAATATTTTACTGAGCTACTACAAAGCTACAGACATTTCAAATTTGTAATTGTTAACCCCAAGAAGAGGTTCTAATCAGCCTCAGCAATCTTCCTGGTTTACATCCAATCAAAAGCTTAACTTTGAACACTGACTGCTTGCAAGAGATTGCTGAGAAATGATTGAAAGACTAAGAAATCTGTATAGAGTATTTTCCCCCAAATTTCCACATCAGCAAGAATTTGAGAAAATCATGATGGATTTGATGATCCACAGAGAGCAGGGACTTATTTTATCAATTTAATTTTTCTGATTTTTTTGTTAACTTCAGGCATGAGCAGTACCAATCAGAGTCTGAAAAGTAGATGTTATTATTGGTGGTAAATTTTCAAAGATTTTGGTGATGTTTCCCATACAAATAGAAATGTTATAGTGTTTTAAACTATTACTGGATAATAAAAATATAACCAGAAAGCAGCTCTGCAGAACTTGTCTTGACAATGAAAATGGAAATAGAAAAAAAAACAGGATTGTGAGAATTTGTCTGCAAGTTTCCCATAGGAATCTGTAAGCGTTAGTTAAAGAAGGGCTTCTTCTCGTTATTGCCCTGCAGCTCGATTAAATTGCTCTCACAGGGGCTGGGATAGGCTCTGCATGGCCTCCTCTTTCAGAAAAATCATCCTACTTCTGCTTCTATGCTGGAATCCAGAGGTTCCATTTTCACTAGAATTGTTAGAAAAACAATTTCTCATTAGTAATTTTTCAACTTCTAGCCTAATACATATAAAAATTTTATTTAAAAAATGTAATATCTATACTGAAATGTAAGTATAGAAGTTTGCTTTGCTGAAAGTGGCAAGAAGATAGACCAGAAAATAACAAGTCTTTAAAGGCCCTCAGTACTCTTTACTGTATTTGAGGTGTTTCCAGCAGCAGCATATTCTGGTTATAATTGCATCTCTATGACTGAATCAGCACCTGTTAATTCATCTTGTCAGTTCAAGAGAACAAGAATTTTGTTGTCTCTTCTCCTAGATGATGTCACTTGATGTAGTGATCACCTGAATGTCTTCCTAAATTTTTGTCAGAATAATACTTCTGTGATAGCAAGATATACCATATATTTACATCTATCACTCTTTTCATGTCATCTGCATGTGTTGTTAATCATTTCAGTAGTTCACCTTGAAATCATTCCATATCTTCATAGCTTCAGTAGGATCAGGTGTAGGATTCAATGAACTAAATTTCATGTCTGAGTCAGCATGTCACATCAAAATTTCCTTCCAGATCTGGGATTCCTGCCAGCATTTTCAGTATTGCTTAGCAGCTTCCATCAAGCAACTTTGAATACAAACATCAGCTTCTACAGGCTCTACCTCTCCCAGTTTCTGCAGATTTTACAATGCCTTCTGTAGGGTGAAGAAACCCATGAGCTAAAAGAGCTGATGAAACAAAACTCTGGAACAGACGTTAAGGTCTGTGTTTCTAACAATATGGAATTTGCATTCCTGTTTTTCCTCTAATGCTTCTATTCATCTTAGATCATGGGCTTTGCTTTTTGTCTTATCCATTAGTCACACTGACTTGGCATTTCTAACATGCTCATATTCAGACAAACATTCCTACTACCTTCAGGCCTCATCCAGCCTCTTTATATGCAGTGATAACTGCTGGGGGGAAGCAAGAAAGAGGATTCACCAAACACTTCCTTTCCCCTTCCAGAGAAAACTCTCCTGTGAATAAAAACTGGCAATGCCTTTAGTAATGTTTGCAACCTTTTTTTTTTTTTCTTTTTTTTTTTTTTTTCAGATAAGAAAACCAGCCGAAAGTGTTGTCATTTTAAAAATATTCATAGAAAGGAAGAAGCATCTACTTTTAATGGGAAGAAAATATTCAGGAGATTATTCACTCTGTACCAGATTTAAAAAACATTTTTATTATTCTCAAAATAAATTGAGGGTATGAAGGGGGGAAAGGAGGACATGGTGTTCACAGATAACAAGAATGTAGTTCATCTCCTAAGTGTGTTGCTGAGGTTATCATAACAAATAATGCCATGTGATCAGTCATATGATGAATACAAAAAATAGCTTCCATGGTTATGACTTCGTATATCTACAAGTTAGAGTTTATTTCCTATGAGACAAATACAGGCAATGTTTGTCAGTCCAACATTGTCTGATAAACAGCAGTTGTATCCAAATATTTGGCACCAGGAATGTTAACCCAAGAGTAGGCTTAATGTGTGTCCATTTGATTTTACAAGGAGCATCCATTTTTCATTCTGACTTCAGACAGAGACCTCCCAACAGAAACCAACTAAAATAGCACCACAGAGAAGTATTATCTCCCATTCAGGTGCAGATTCTCCTTCATAACAATAATCAAGCAAATCTCAGAGGGTTTGCCTAGTAAGGGTTGGAAATGAGATGTGTATCCAGGATTCGATTCCCTTCTTTATTAAATGGGAATCAGACCCATCCACCTCAGAAGCTGCACCCTCACAGCAGAATCATGGGAGAGATACTTTCATAATTTTTATCCTTAGAAAGCCATAAATAAAGCTGGAAAGTAAGCCAGCAAGTATTACTTTCAAATCCAGTGATCAAGGCAGTCACCTCAGAGGAGGGAGTCTACGAAATAGCGAGGGCCTTGCCCAAAAATAATTCCCATATTCTATGAGAAATCAATCATAAAACAAAATGCTTGAACCAGGTCTTCTGCTTCATTGGTTTCATCGCCTTACACTATAGTATTATTGACCCCTACTCTGCTCTTGTAAATTTTTGGTTATTGTATAGACACTCAAAACAAAAACATTTGGAAACAAACAAACAAACAAAAACAAAACAAAACAACAACAACAACAACAAACAGTACCAGTTAATTCTTCTTTTCACTGTCCAGGAATATTTTCCAGATGTTGGGGTGGGGGAAAGAGTGAACCCCAAATCAAAACACCCTAACTGACACTTCTGCTTCTAGAAGTGGTTTTAAATAAGCGGTCCACGCTCTGAGCAGTAGTCTGAGTTGTACAGCTCTTGTGCACAAAGCTTGTGCTTGTTTTGTTTCATGAGGGGGTCCCACAATGTTTAGAGAGGTAATTGGGCAAGTGTAAGATTTTTTGTGACCAGGTGTACAAGGCTCAGCACTGAAGTTAAACACAGACTTTGTACACAACATTTTATGTGCCAAGGAATAGCATGTTCAAATGCTGATCATAGCATTTGTCTGTCTTCTGAAACAAAAATATTGGACAAGAAGTTTGATAAAAGGCATGTTTTGGTTCTATTTACTTATAATTCAACTTTTTTTGAGATGTCCTTTTTTTTTTTTTTTCAAGTGGTCTTGGTTACTCTCTTGAAATACGGAATTCTGGGTCTTTGTTCATCTGGAAGTCTCTACAATGTACTGAGATGGGCATGCAAGTCTTAGAAGAGGCAGGATTTCAGAAGTTGGCTTAACAAAGCTCTTCTCTTGAGCCGCTTTTTGTGGATCGTACTCTGAAGCATGTAACTGGCCACGAGCTCTGTAGTCATTGCTGAAAACAAGGCAGGGCAGATTGTCCCTGTGGAACATTACCAATGAAATAATGTGATGTATTCCTCATGGAATCAAATGGGAAAATAAAATAACTAAACCCTAAAAGCTGCAAGTGTACCCACCTGTTCAGGTCTGCTAATAAACAGGGATTCACACTGTGTTTCTGCAGTAGGCCAGTGATTCAAGGGACAGGAAGGTATGAGAAGGAACTGTTGCTTCTAGTTAAAAGAGAAAAATAAATACATAAATAAAGTGAGCAACATATTCCCATTCCCACTGGGCTGGGATGCAGAAAAGGAGGCATCTGTAGCAGGAACCGGGAACAGTGCAATGACAGCACCAGACTGTATCCTTCCCAGTAGGTTGTGTGACAGAAGTTGAAACTAAGGTGCAGAGCAGGAATTTGGAACCAAATAACTCTCTCCAGAATTGCTTTTGTTTCAAGTCCTGGAACCATTTGTTTCTTTGTTTTTCCATCATCTCTCTTTTATTTATTTTATTTTTTTTTTAGCTATGGCTTCTTCTGTCCTCCAGAGGTGACCTTTCTTAAGCTCCTATATCTCTCTTTGCCTGATGCAAGGACATCTCTAGGGAGACCCTATTCCTGGCTGCAGGATATCACTGAGATATGGAGCTGCTAAGAAATACAAGAAGTAGCTATTGTAGTGATTCTAGTCACCATGGCAACCACCCCCACAATATCTCCCTACTCTTGGTTGAGCTTATAGATATTTTTTCCCCTTAGACTCCCTCTCTAAAGACCCAAATTCTGGGTTGGTTATCATGCAGCATCACTGCCTAACACTTGTGCCCAAATAGACATCTGTTGTTGCCTTGAGTTGTCTTTCCAGATACCTTGTAATAATGCATACCACCCAGAAATACAAGGGTAGCTGGGAACTTGAGGCATTTCTCAATCTGTGAAACAAAAAATTCTTGTGCTGAGCATTTCCTTTCTGTACCAACTGGTTCAATAAGCAGGGTTGGTTGTTTACTTCTCTCAGCTTTCCAAACACCATCAGATTGAAGATTTGGAGACCTGTAGTGGAAAGAAGAAAGACTGTAGCTCTCCAAGAGCACTGAGTAGGATGCATCTGAGCACCTTTGGTGGTGTGAATGCTCTTACAAGAGCATTGCAGTTAGCTGTAAGTTTACAGGAATCTGGAAAAAAAGGCTAGAAATGAATATTCTGTCCAGAGGTTGTGAAAGAATTTCTAAAGTGGAAAAGTAATTCATGTAAAAATGACTTCTATCTGTATGGATCACATTTTGAAGATGGAGCTGTGATAGAAAAAAAGAAGGCCCAGACACTAAGAAGCCCACAAAGGGCTTCTTAGCTTTCTCTGTCACCAGCCATTTATTACCTTGAGCAAAATGTGCATTGCACTTTCATAGCCCACTATATTAACAGTGCAGCACAAAACACTGTCAGTAAGGTCTCTCCTACATTTCTCTCTTTACAGACTGGACATCTGCTTGGGTTTGCCAATTCTCCTCTTTGTGGGTTGCTTCAGAGTTTGTACAGAAAAGAGTTAGGAAAGAGCTTTTAGCCCTCTGAGGCTCTTTCTTCTCTGGAAATTTTCCTCATCTCTGTCTCTTTCTTTTTCTCATGGATAACACCGTTTAGTGCTATCCATATTGTGGCAAGTGATCTCATGGAGCAGTAATAGGACTTCCAGTATTTCCTACTAATTCTTTGAAAGACCATTTTTTACAGCATTGGCAACTGTCCTGGGAGTTTTATCTCTGCATTATTTGCTTTAACGGGCACTTGTTCATACTGTCATCCTCCTGTAAGTCACTGAAGCAGCACCAGTCCATTCTTTCTGGTTTCTCTATAGTTTCTGCATGGCTGTCAACACGGCATTCACAAAGTGAGGATACATCACAACTAGGATGTATCTGCAAGTACATCAACAATTATATGGGAAAAATGAGATGCCACCTGCAGGGTCTTGGAGCATTAGGGGTCACTGAGGCAGACAGATCACTCCACATACGAATCTATCATAAGATGCAAAGGGATGGACCAAAGGCATTAGGTGCAGGGCAGTTATAAAATGATCATTTTCAGTTCCAAAAATCAGTGGAAATGGAAACCTTTAATTTTACTAATATATATATATATATATATATATACATGAGAAATTCTACATAACCAGCCCATACAGCAGACTGAAATACTTGCAGTTCTCAGATAGAAATTATTTCCACTTGATTGAGAGGTGATAGCCACATATTCCTAGTTCAAGGTCAAGAGAAATTTGGTCATAGAAACACATGGTCCTAACAGCTCCCTTCACATGAATGGAAACAAAAGTATCTCTAGGCTAAAATAGCAAAATTATATTATAATAATATATTTACTCAAACAGTAAAAAAAGAGTATGACCACCCAGCCTTAGGTGAGCCATATGAGTTTCCGGAGACATACAGACATACACCATGGTAAATGGTAGGGAATAGCTGAGTTCAGGATGGAGGATGGCTGTAGCAGGCTGCCAGAAGACTACATCTGACTAGTGTACCTGTGAAGTGAGGGCAGGGTGTGATGGTGTAGAAAGGACAAACTGACAGGCAAGGGACTCCTCAGCCCCCCACAGGCTATTGCATACACAGAGTAGAATGGCCTAGTTAAAACTACCAGAGCACGCAAACACAGCTCATAAAATGAGCATTAATCCCTCTGCAGTCTCCCTGGCTGCAGAACAGCAGCTTTTTAAGATATGCTAACTCAATCACTAGAGATCTTCTGTCCATATCTGTAATTAATATATTTCTAACATGACCAGTGCAAGTGTTTACCCAGTTCTTTAATTCTAATGGAAGAAAATCAAATGTCCTTCAGCAAACTGCATGGCTATCTGTCTCCAAATCAATCTCTTTCAAAAGAAGTAAATAGAAGTATTTTAGTAGAACTCCAAAGGGAAAAACATTTGGGAAGCAATTGTAGTTTAGAAGCAGCTTACATTTCATTAGACAGTATGAAGTTTCTTCACACTTTCTTCTCATTTTAGAGAACTACTGTTGCACAGACTGAAATTGGAGGTCACAAATTTGTTTTGAATTTGAAATGGGAAAACAGATACTAGACAAAGCCTGAGGCTTGGCTGAATACTTCTTATATCAGAAAATGTTAAAAAATTCAAAAGCTATTGCCTTTTATATTTAATTTTAACTGGAGCAATCAAAGCTTATACCTGATCAGAAGACCAAAAGCTGATGTAAGCCATAACAGCCTGAGAATATGAGAAAATGCACTGTGTGAATATTTTATCCTGCGATTAACCAGTCTCACCAAGAAGATAAGCATAAAGATCTGGTTTTAATCAGTGTGCTCGTCATATTTTCTCATCATTTTGGAGAGAAAAAGTATCAGTTTGTACTAGACAAAAGTTTGTGTTTTTTTGTTGTTGTTGTTGTTGTTGTTGTTGTTGTTGTTTTTCCCTTTCCATTGAAGAAATTCATGTTAATTATTCTTCTGCACCTGCCTAATGGGACTGAAGTAATTCAATTGTCATATTGTTGTAGATTGTTGCTTTGTGTAATGTATCACCCCTGCTGTTTCACTTAAAAAAAATTCTATACTCCTCCATTATTCAGCAAGGCCTAATGATTATTCCAGCATTTGTACATGCTGCACTGTTGTTTTGATTTTAATTGACTTCACTTTTTTAATTAAGCACATTGGTTTTAACATTGTTGTTGACATGCATGGTTTTGTCTTTATCAGTATTTGCTTCCATTTGCATTCTGCATCTATTGACAATTTGTTTAGGTCCATTCTATGGGAACAGATAGATAGAAAATCTACAAGGTTCATCATCTCATTTCACATATTATACTTGTTCAATCACATAAAATATGAAAGTATTCTGAAAATGTTAGCTTAAAATATACACTACTTTTAATAGTATTTTTAATTTTACGCATTGCATTTGTAACAGAAATCCCCTTAATTTGTAAGTTGGGCTAATTTATCTTTTATGCAAGTTGATCCTGTTATCTATTTTTTCTTAATGTTGAGTCTACCTTAAAACTTCAGAAATATATTTTAGAAGTTTGATTAAATTTTACTTACAGCCTAAGAAAAAAGAAAAAAGCTGTCATTAAATACTGATGCAAGTATCCATTCAGTTCCTAAATTCAGATCAATGTTGATAGATTCTTACAATGAAGCAATTTTAGCTTTTCAAAGATTACTTTTTATTCTAAACCTTGAACATTTTTTTGTTAAATCCTTGGACTTTGTTCCTATAGCCTTTCAAAACACCTCAGTCAACTGATTTGTCATAAACACTGTCCCTTATAAGTACATCATTAAACAAAATCTTCCTGCAGAATTCATTCATCTCTTCTTCCCCTCTGGCTCCATGTCTTGAAAGTATGTTTCATCATTTATCACAGCACAGGATGTTAAAAAAAAAAAAAAAAAAAAAAAAAAAAGGACCAGAGAGAAAATAATTTCCAATTAAGATTATTTAAACAAAAGTGGTAGACATTGCAGAGGTTGATAAATCATGCCAAGCAAAACTGAAGGAAAATTGGAATAAAACGACCCTAAGCCTGTCTTGGTCCTGCTGACAGATGTCATACTCTAGTGAAGAAGTTGTACAAAGGATGCCATTTCTGCTTTGTTAGTGAAAATGATACCATTGGCACTCCAAAGACGAGCAAACCCTGTAGCCTCCTTTCTGCAGAACCCACTGACCCATCACTGGCTGTGTATGAAACACAACTTTTTTCTCCATGGACTTGTATTCAAACTTCTTTCCACATGGTATGTCTGCCTTGGTTCTGACTGCATAGCTTTCATCTAGGGATGACATGACTGAGAGACAACACAGAAAATAACCACAAAACACCTTATTGATGGTGCCAGAAGTCACTACTGACCATGTGATGAACAAAGAGAAAGCAAAAGAGATAGGAAGAGCTTCTGTGTAAAATAAAACATAATGAATGCTACTAATTAAAATGGAACAGCCAGTGTGTCCATACAGCTTTGCTTCTCCTTGTTTGTGTGCATTCAGCATTGTATTTCATACATGAGAGGAGCTTACTGTCTCCAAGCTTTTACAAGCTATAACTCACCATACAACTGCAACACATGCATCCCTCTTTCTTGAGATCCTCCCCTTAAAATGTTTAATTTTGAGAGTTTATGGCGTAATTTTTAGCTTTTTAGCTTTTTCTGTCACCAGATATAGAGAAGTGTTTTGATATCATATATTTTCTTATATTTTCTCATATTATTTCTTTATATTTTCTTATATTTTTATATTTCTTATATTCTCTTATATTTTTCTTATATTTTTAAAATATTTTTATTATTCCCAAAAGCTCAGATTCTCATCTCATCAGATTTGCAGGATCTGTTGTTTTACGAAAAGCTAAAATTATGTAATTAGTGACAAAAATTGGGTCTCTTTATGCTGTCTGATCACAAACTTGGAGGCTTTCTGGACATAATTTTAGTTCCACCTGCAAAACAAATAGTTCACTTGCAGGGTAGTCAATAATTGAACTGAGCCAGTGCTTTTTTACATATACTTCAAAAATGTGCCAATACACAATTTAATTCTCCAAGATACTGAAACATTTATTATGCATCAGAAATTACATGTAGATAGCAAGACAAAAATAAAATCTCTACTGTAAATGATCATTAACCGGCCAGTAAAAATCAGCTGTTGTCAGTGAATCTTTAATCTACCTCAGGAATTTGGGCAGAAACTGCTATGTATTTAAAGAAGCCACAGCAAGGAGAAGCAAAATGGAGCTAAACTGGCTCTTAGAGATATAAAGAAAATCCTCAGGGCATCTCAATAAGAAGATCTGTGAGAGAGTTAGAAGATGTGAGTGAGGCAGACACTCCCAGTTTTGCTGGAGGTTAAAAAAGGAGAGGAGCAGTTGGCTGAGGAATTCACATTGTCTTTGGTCATCTGTGCCAAGGCAAGTCCAAACGTCCCACAGGAGAACATGAAAGAAATGGAAGTACCTTTCTCCCTCCATTCCTCCATCAAAGAGTTAAAAATCTGGGGCCTCTTCCTAATCATTTTCCATTGGTATTGCAGCACACAGCTTTGCAGCCACTGCTGTGCATTTTGCTCCAGGAGCATTTTTAGATGGAGGGATAAACAAAAACTCTACTGTCATTGTGTAAATGTTAGGGAAATGTTGTGACCTGATTTAAGGCTGCTTCTGGAGCATGTAGCAAAGCACTGGTGAGAGTTTGCACTCATTTCTCCTACCTCATGGCTTTTCAGTTTCCTTGGCCTCAGCAATATGGAACTGACTATCAGGAATTACCCTGCAAGTACAGACACCAGCCTGACAGGCTTAAATATTAAAAAATATTTAATCAAATAACGTGTGTAACAACAACAAGAAGAGGGCTTCAGGCTTTCTCCTTGAAAAGTGGCTCCTGCAACAATGGATCACATCAAGCAAATAAAATAGATAGTGTGTTGTCCATGCTGTCAGTTATGCAGGTTGTTGCCCTGATCATCTGTTTCTGCAGTGTTTCTTCTTGTCCCTAATTCAGCAATGTGACAGGACTGTTGCATTTCAGTTCTGATGTCAGAGATCCATAGAAAACTGAGGAGATCTGGGGCAGGTCGAGGAGGGGCCGTGCAGCAGCACCGGAGGTGTGCTGCCCCTGACAGTGCTAGGGCAGAGGATTTGGGAAGGGCAATATCCCCACGCAGGATGCAGGCTCTGCTCTCAGGCTCCTGCAAGCAGATACGTGATTCAAGGAATGGCCAGCTGCAGCCCAGCAGCTGGGAAACTGTGAATCTTCCAGCACCAGTGAGAGCACCGGTATGGTGTGCACAGCATGCAAATGGAGCAGGGTTTTCCCATTTCCACCCCATGCCCCCGGAGGCATCTCTGTGGGGAGCAGTGCGGGCTGATTGCTCTGCTGATACCCGGAAGGAGGAGGGGAAATTTTGTGCTCCCTCACTGCCCCAAGCCAAAGCAGGGTCTCTCAGACACCCACACCTCTATTCTGTGAGCTGTGGTCATGGAAGCTGTACCCAATATGATGCTCTGTGTGCAGAGCTGGGTGAGAGGGATTTTGAGCCAAACTCTCGGGGAGACAGCTGTCACTAGAATGCACGACAACCAGCAGGAGCTGTGCAAGGAGCATCTTTACCTTGCTTTAGTTCAAATGCCATTGGGCTTTCCTATTCCACTGCAATTAAGCCCAATTCCAGCTCCTTGCTGTTGGGTGTTCCTGTCTACATGCACAGCAAGACTTTTCCTCCCCTTTTTCCCTGCAAACTCTCCTAGTCCTCCTAAGCCTCAAGCTTTTCCTTTTTTTCCCCAAATCCATTTTAAGGAGTGTCTCCCCTTCTCTAACCTCTCTCTGCCACCCCTTGGCTTCCTGAAGCGCTGCAGCTTTCCCCCAGTTCTTCCTCTCCTCTCACCGTCTTCATCCTCCCCAGGGCTCACTGGCACTTTGACACTGCTAGTGGGCTTGGGAACAGATGAGCAGTGCCAGGGAGAAAACAAACAAAAAAAATACAGACCCACAGCTCCAAAGCCTTCAGCACAAAGAGGACAAGCCCTCTGTGTTCAGAAGTGAAATGTCCATGTGACTGCTGGCTGAAATAGCTGTTCAGGGGGTGAGAAGGCTTGATCAAGGCTCGCCATCCAGATGGATTTGTCAGGAAAGCAGAGCAGCAACTCATCTGAGCAGGGTCACAGAAAAACATTAGTAGATGATTAAAAATAAAAACAAAATCCTAACCCTTGAGGGTCCTTTCTGCTGGACTCCCAGATGGAATTCAGCAAATGCCATTATTTTTTCTTATTTTATTCCTGCTTGAAGTTTAAATTACAACACAAACTTTATTACAGAATTCTTCTTGATATCTCGATAATTATATACTGTCTGTGTCTTTCATATTTTTGCCTTTTGATAACTTACTACTGTTTTGCTGTAACCTGATCATTTTCCTGGAGTTTTATTATTTATAATTTATAATGTTTTTATTTCAAACAAAAAATATTATACTATTATGTGCTGGACTGAATCATATTTTTAAGCTTCAGCAATTTTCAGTGCTTACAATTAATTAAATACAATGTATTCAAGTAGACAAATTCCAAATGGTACTGAATGATCTTTTAATGTTAACTGTGTTTTTTATAGACTTATTTTCCTTGCATGCACTTTAAATATTTTATTGTTTTATTATTGCTTTTATGTGATTTCAAAACAATAGATTCCTTGGACCATCGTCTTATAAATTAGATCAGCATACTATTGCTATAAATATTGCAAGTAAATACTGTATCTCTGTTAATATAAATAGAACAGCATTTCATTTATAGTTTATATTTCTATTACCATCCATTAGACTTTTAGACATGGACAATTTTATCTCAGATCCATTTTTTTCATCATTCAACTAAGAAAATCCTACAAATATTATGCCGTATTCTTTTACATTATGTTTAAACAAATAGGTTACTATTTTTTCAAAGGACTCATTCTGACTTGTGTTTGCTGTTCCATTTCCATGTACTACTGTAAACACTAATGTATTTTATTAACTTTTAAAATCTTCTAAATCCTTCATAACTGCTACTGCTTGCTCTAAAATGTAACCAGCACTACTTTAATAGAACGATAGATGTAATGTATTTACTTTATTGAAAGCCTATTTATAATTTTCTTTAAGGCTGAATCATAATCTTAGAAGGTTCTGGCATATAAATTTTTGTTTTCAAGAGGGCCACACAGCAAGATTTTAGGGACCCATTCCCAGTCCTCACTGCAAAAGCCAGATTTCCTAGAAGCCTGACACTGTATCTAAGCACCTGACCAGTGGGTACATTTTCCAAAGAGCATTGGTGAAATTCTATATCAATCACCTCCCCCATTTATAAAATAGCTCACCAGAATACACTTTATACCATGATGGCATGTATAGCTGTTGTGTGAAGAGCTCAGTGGAAAATCTGGCCACTTTCTTTGTCATCTAACAGAACAGAGCTCCTTACCAAACTCTGTACGTCTCTGTACTGTGAGCAGCTGGTCTCAGCTCCTATGTTGGTGAGGTCCACTGGGTCACAGTTGCATGTTTGTTTTCTCCATCCAGTGGGTAATTTGTTTTTTAATAATGTTTTTGACCCCATTTGCAGCTTCTGTGCCATAACTGGGAAGGGATGGGCCCTGCAGTAAGTAATTAAGTCTGCAGGAGCAGGGCTGCTTATTTTTCATTGCAGCAGATAATCAGAATGCTGTTGCTGAAGTGTAAAATGCAGAAATTAATGATCCTATATAATACAGATTAAAGCTTTCATTTTAAAAACTATCAGTGCAGAAGAACAAAAGTAGGGAGCCCTGCACCCACTTTGGAATTTCAATGTATGATATCTCTAACATATTTGGAGAAGATGCCTGAGTGCAAACCAGAAAAAAATTCAGTTGTGTAATAGCTTAAAGAAACGATCAGATCAGAACTCTAAATATGCAGCCACCCTCCTTGCTACTTTGAGAAAGGCATTGTTGTATGTAAACATTCTTCAGTTGGTTTTGTAACTTTCAAGTTTTTATGGGTTTAATAAAGCAGAAAGATCATTTTCCATAAGTAGAATAAAATTGTGTGTTACAAAGGACAAAGAACAAAGATGATGTTTTTAACTCTTAAAAATGTTTGCTTACAGAGACAAAGAAGAATATTTTTCTAGAAGAGTAATATATTATTCTGAATTCCACACAACTTCTTTACATAAGTGCACAGGCATCTAAAAACTAAATGCATTGCTACTGCATTGTAGCAAGTAGACTTTGAGTCTTAAAGCAGATTGGGATCCCATTATACCAGGTGCTGTACACAGAAAAAGCATGGTAATAGAATATAAATAGTAATCAGATGAATAAAAAAAAGCACACCATATTTCTATTTGTTCTGGATAGAGTGCAGATGACATGCAAAGGCTGTTAAAGAGGGAGATTGGATAAAAGCATATGACACACATAAACTATAGCTGATAAAGAATTCAGAAACAGGAAAATAGTCATTTTGCAGGTATTTTTAAAGTGATGAAAAAAGAAATGGAGAATTCCAAATATTTTCTCTACATCAGAGTGAAATTATTCTCAAATCAATAAGCTGTTTGATCTGTGTCATAAAGTGCCTGTACCATCCCCACAATTTAGGGAGGTGACTGAAGAAAGAAAGGATATTTCTTTGTTTCCAGTATTATTTAAATACCTGTAGTTATGGACTGCTTTTCTGGGGACTATGTTTTTACTCTCATTCACTTCTCTGAATAGGCTTACTGGAACTTTATTTTCTTCTATAAAGCTATCTTTGTTGTTGCTGTTGTTGTTTAAAAAAAAAAAAAAAAAAAAAGTGAGAACATCCTGTCTGCCAAATTTATTTGGTTAGTCCTACTGCCCTGACCCCCTGACCCAAAGGAAGTTGTACATGATCCTGCTTGAAGCCAGCACAGGCTTTTGCCCATGCAAGGATGGCACTGGTGGGAGTACCCACTGCACTGAGCAACCTTTATATGAGAAATTTCATCTTTGTCCCAGTCTCTTATTTTTGTCTGGACCTACTTAAAGATGAAACAGGAGATTAAAGAACCTTAAATTTAAAAGTGGTTTGCAAATGGTAGCCTGTCCTCTTGCCATGTAAGTTTCTCAGTCACAATAGCAGTACACATATTTTCTTTTCCACCAGAATAGCTGCATTTTCCTTGCCATTAATAATTAACTACATAATCACTGTGGATTTGAGGAAGAGAGTATGAACCCTACGAAGAAAAAAATCTCAGACCTACAGTCATGTACTTTCTTCTCACCAGCAGACCTCATAAATGGCATTTTGTGCTACTTTGCTGTGTACAAAGAAGGAAAAAAAATACAACTTGAAGAATCAAAGAAGTAATTTGCACCTGTTTCCAGTGTGATTTAATGTGTATTTTAGCCAGTTGTTTCTTCTAGAAGTTGAGCAATCTCCCTCTCCCTGACAACCTATAAATCTCTAACAACTTCTGGTGCAGATGATCAGATGAGTAACATTCAGATAGAGACTAAATCTGGAAGCAAGGTATATACATATACTTTTATACCTTTTTTTTTTAACTTTAACCTTCAACTCCCAATCTGCTGACAATCACTTTGTTTTGCAGAGTTAGTGACAAAACAACAAAAAGTGATTTCTCACATGGACTCCCTCATGCTGTCACAGTGATGTTTGAAAGTCTTTTCTGCCTGAAATGTCCTGTTTCAGTACGATGCTTAACTTCAGAAGGAAACCATCTTAACACCTCTAGAGTGGTGTTTCTTGTACACAGTGACCCTATCTCTACATACACTATGTAACTCAGGATAAGAACAGACATCTCTTGCACAGTTCCTGCACATTTTGCTAGCCCAGAAAGGTTGAGGCATTGGTCTTGGCTTATACATCAAAATGCTGGGAGTTTCATTATACTTATGTGGTCTATAGTGAGCTCATGATTTTGCAGTGATGAACTTGGTAGCAAAAGAGCACCAATACCATACTCTTCAATTTTCCCTTTAGCAGAAACACTACGGCAGGCTTTGCTTTGTTCAGCCCGATCGATTCAAAGGATTTGAGTGCAGGGTTCTGTAGGTCAAATTCGATTGCTGAAATTCCAGAGTGTTGAGATGTCAGAAAAACTGCAAACCACATTTTGAACGTTATTAATGTACTCACCCTGAACATCAGGCAATCAAAAATGTACAGCTACTGGAAATGCATTTTGAAATTACTATTTCTTTAAGGAAAACTTGGTAAAAATAAGTTTTAAAACAAACTACAATACAACATTTGATACAAAGTGCACTAAGCCAAATTTGGCTCTGATTCATATCCAGCATGTTACAGAAAAGACTGTTTGCGTGACATTTGCAATCACATTCAGGCATCAAACAACATAAAGAACAGCACAGACAGTCCTACAATCTCTCTGTGACCCTGGCTGTCACATATATAGGTTCAGTCCTGTGCAGAGACTACATCACCTGTCTCAGACAATATCTGGCTTTACTTATTCTGAGAGCAGCCCGAAAATATCTTGAAAAACTAGACTATCTAGAAGACCCCTTGCTGAATAACCCAGGACAGCTTCACAGCCACACAGAGGGCACCATCCAGAATGTGTAAGAGCTTGAGTCACTGAGCATTTCCAGCACGTTATATACATTGGTATGAGAGAGGACTGCTTCTTGTGAGAGGTCCAAAATGAAGGAGGTTCAGCAGCATAGAAAAGGAAAAAGAAATCTGGGGAGAGGGAGGAATGTGGGGAGAAAATGAGACTCCCATGCCAAAAAAACAAGGGAAAAGGTGCACGGGTCTGAGGAAGGAGGATAGAGGAGAGATCCCCAGCCATATTTCTATGAACCATCACCACAAGCACCTTTAATCTAACTGACCCTGTTTGTTTTACCAGTACCTGACCTCCCCACTCAGATGGACTTCCCGGCTCTGTGTCTCACCTCAGCCCTCCAAAGCTGTCACTGACCCTTCCTGCACTGAGAATATGCTTTGGCACCATCAGGAAAGTGAATTTTGCCTGTACTATGAAGAAACCTAGAATAGTCTCTGTGGGTAGGGGAAACTCCTGAAACACCATAGGAAGCTCTGGTTTTGAAACACTGAGGAAATATCAAAGGGTTTCTGTAACAAGTTAATCTGTTATTGCTCTTCATGATCTTCAGCTGGCTCCAACATCAAATTGTCCTGCATATAGTAATATTACGTAACCTTCATGATGACCTGAGACAAAATGCAAAATCACTGCTCAACAGATTTCCACTTCACAGCAAAACTTATGAAGTGATTGGCACCAGTGGGAACACTGTGGTTGTACCAAGCACTGTGGATCACTAGGTGAGATGTTCTCATCTCAACCTCACATTATGGGAAGAAGGTATGGAAAGCAGCTGCATTAAGCAGCTGTCAGAGACTATGGTGAGCAAATGGAGGTAGTCAGGAATGAAGTTTGCTGTCCACTCATGCAGCTGCACATGGTCTCCTGTGGATGACATATATGATGTGCCATCCACTCTCATAGAAATGGCTGAGATCTCATCTCTTATTTTGGCTGCTCACAAGACCACAGAGTTTGGTTGCACTTGCAGCTGTTCCTAGAGCAATTTAATTCTTAAGAGCCTCAAAAGAGTCTAGACACTGCCCTGGGCTGGAGTGTCTCAGTGCAATTTTGTGTGAGGAGGCAGTTTGGTAAAACTATCTTGGGAAATGAAATTCCTGTTTCACAGTCCCTCCTGGATTGAATACTGGCCCCATAGACCTTCTTATGGTTCAGCGCTGCCCTTTCCCCACAAAGGGAAGACAAGAGGGTCTTGTGGGACTGCCTTCGGACTCTGTGGGGGCACTTGACCTGGGCACAAAACCACAAGTTTGCAGTGCTTTTAATACCTTTACTAGACCAAAATCCCCTCAGCTTTGCTTATTCTTCCCTTGTGGCGTACCAAAGGTGGTTTTGTTTTCAAGAAGGCAGGCTGATCTCTGCTTCAATTTCCCTCAAGATGAACAGAGGTACTGCTCTTTGAAAACATCTGAAACTTAATCTGTCACAAATTTCCCACCACCAGCCCCCTAGGGTGGCTCAAATCTGTAGCTGAGAGATTGCTTGCTTGCTTATCATTCCAGTACACTCCTGCCTTGGAAAACCACCTTGCTCTGGGTAGAAACCATTTGCTTGTCTGCAGATTGTCCACTTGGGGGTGATTAACACCCCTCTGCTTTTATCCCTGGGTTAGTGTTAATTCAAGATGATGCAGGGAAACCTCAGACAAACAGAGCTCAGGAACTGGGATCTAGCTCATTAAGAGCCCAAGCAGAAACCTGAAGCTGCAGACAGTACCCCCAGAACCCCAGCTGCCAACCTCAAAGTACAGATGGGGAAGGGCAGAGGATCATCTGATTGGAAAACCACACACTGCCAGGAGCTTGGATTTTCATGATTAGATGCTTTTTTATTTCATACATATGGTTTGGTTTTTGTTTTGTTTTGTTCAGCTAATATTCATTCTTCTCAGCATCACCCAGGATTTCAACAGAGAATGGCGTACCAGAGCCACATTCACACCCCTATGCTGGCTGCCAATGCTCCACCAAAAACCTAGCCATTTCTTTCATTCAGAGTCATTGAGCCCAGCAGCAGCTGGGATCCCACAATGTGCTCACTGTTTTGTCTGCAGATAGCTCCACATATGAGATCCTTTATTTTTAAAGAAGGATTTATCTGTCTCTGTCTGTGCGAGACAGTGAAAGAAAATACCAAAACACCTTTTTTGTTCTTCAAATCCTTCTTATCATTTAGTACTTTGAAAGGAAATCCAAAATAATTTACTCATGTCTGTGTTTCACAGTTTCTTCATTGACAATAATGAAGCTGTTGTTAGACCTACGAATGGGTGGCTATGTGATTTATATTTTCAAAATACTCAGCGGCTGACAAATCAAGCTCTTTCAATTTTAGTTGGAAACTTTGGTTAAACATTGTTGTTGTTGTTGTTGTAGGATTGTGGTTTTTTTCACTAATGATCTGCCTCATTAAAAAAAAATTAATCATATTTTTGGATGGAAAAAAAAGAGTTAACCCACTTTTTCAGCTAAAAGATATGTATATCATTTGCCCAAACAAAAAGAAAATGGAGTTGACTACCTTGCAAAGTCATTCATAAAGTCACCATGTTAAGACACCTTCAGTGTTTTACTTTGGTAAAATTTCATGTCAGCAGTCACACCATATGTGAAGGGGGTTTACAAGAGAGAAAATATATTCCCTGTGCACTGACTAAAATTCAGCACCTTTCAGAAACATTTCAGGTTGTTTGAAATTGTTCCAATTTCCATTATCTTGTACAGTCACAGCATTTAGAAACAAGAAAAACTGCAGTAAAATGTAAAGGAAGTTAAAATGTCAGAGGTCCCCAAAATAAAAGCAGTTAAAAACAGACTATCAAGCAAAAAACCTCAGTGAGTTTTCTGTGCAGCAGAAATAAGTTTTATCAGGCACTTTATGTAGTTAAAGCTGCTCTTACCACTTGTTGTTTTTTTTTGATTGTTTGTTTGTTTTATTTTGTTTTGTTTTTGCTTTTCAGTGAGCTGTAGGCCAATCCTAATTTTAACAAACCTTTAATGTTTACCATTACTCTAATTGTAACAGGGGATGTATGAAAAACAGACAAAGTAGGGTCCTGTGCATGTTAAATTTCTCCCAGTCACTTTCATCAGACTATTAGAGCAAAGACAGAATTTATCTTCAGAAAAATGCCAGTTTGGGGCATCCTTAGGATAAGCCAATCTTTTCAATTAGGACAAAAACCACCACTACATAATAGTCTTTACAGGCTCATAAACTACCCTACCACCCAAGATGTTAACAAGCTGGCATGTTTTGAGCATCAAAGATAGAGAGGAAACTGTGTTTACATGTTTGGCACAAAAACTAATGAGGAAAGTCAATTGGCCCTTTGTCTTGAGGGTCTGAAGAGCTGCGCTCTAATGTTTGGTTTCTTGGTTGGCACTTGTTCAAGTAATCACTCGTGGCCTGACAAAGCAGCACTTGTGTTTTATTAGTGGCCATGCTGAACTCTCCTGCCTGGGCTGTGTTGTCTCTCAATAGAGCGCTGCACCAGAGGGCACACTTATTTGAAAACACTAAATCAGAGCATGATGATCTTTGCCCGACAAATACAACCAAGACAGAAGAAAAAAATGCTGACAACAGCTCCCCTTTTGTTCAAGGAAGTGGAGAATCAACAAGTGTGTACGCGCGCGCACGTGTGTAAAAGCAGTTCTGAAACATCAGTGACAAATATAGCAAAACTTTGTTCCCATGATGAGAGTCACAGAGCCAGCTGCATTACTCCATTCTCGGGAACGGCACATTGGCAAGACTAAAATTCATTCTGCTCACATGTTGGAGACTAGACATAGCATTTTTAATGTTTTGGGTCAGTCTGGCACAGAGGACAAAGGTACAAGTTGATGTAGATGTAGTATATTCCATGGAATTTGAGAGTCATCTACTTGAGCCAGGTAAAAGGCAAACCCCAGAAGGTCAGACTTCATCTGATAAAATCCAAACCTCCAACATTTAAATACCTCAAAAAGCACAAACTTGTCAACAAAATCAGACTGAGATGTGTGGTTTGGGAAATCAGACTTTCTTGTGAAATTGTGTGGACTTTCTTATGGTATTCCTTGCCAGACAGATGATGAGAAAAAACTTCCAAACTCTGAC
This sequence comes from Netta rufina, assembly GCF_964035555.1. Classification (NCBI taxonomy): domain Eukaryota; kingdom Metazoa; phylum Chordata; class Aves; order Anseriformes; family Anatidae; genus Netta; species Netta rufina. Next base: position 122,153,663 of record NC_140124.1, read on the forward strand.
TCATGGTAACAGTCCCACTGACTGTATGAGATAATTGCATGGAGACAAATTAAGTGTTCCACTTATGATGTCTGTGTGTAGGAAAATTCACCAGTCTGAAGGTGGAAAACAAAAAAAAGTCCAGAGGGATACAAAAATGAAGAATAATGACTAAATTGAAAATCCTTAATCTTAGGCTTTTTTTGTTTAAACCACCATTCCCTGTCATTTAGGTAGGATATATGGAATAAGTACAAGTTTCGCTGCAAAGTTTCATGTTGCCTCCATTTAAATTTATAAATCTGTCTAGACCATCAAATTTAAACAAAACTAATCTATAGACATCTGAGATGTATGCTTTGCTTAAGTATCTCTGTTTTTGTAGCTCTAATTTCAGACATTTTTTAAAGGTGTGAGGGGGTCTGGCAAATATCTGTTTAAAATGTATTTTCAAAGAAAGGGAAAAAAAGGCACCTTATTAATTTTTGTTTAATAATTTTGTTAATAATTTTGTCTGATTAAAATGAAATATATAATCCATTATGTATGAAGAATTTGGAAAAATTCTTTTGTTTATATTTCAGTATATGGAAAGTAATTTTGAAAATTGTTGTGTACTAAGTCTATGACTATTCACAGTTATATTATGATGTAAATTATATAAGCAAGAAAAAAAAATGAATCATAATAGTGAAAGAAGCTGTATCAGTTTAAAAATATATATATACAAACTAAGAATTTGGTCACTGACTTTGCATACTGGCATAAGGATGCAACTATCATTTGCTTAGTTCAAACATACAAGGTAAGCAAGGAGATCAAAATATGTCTCACTATACCCTTTTAAGAAATCTTGTGACAGCTTAAACAAGCTGAAAATTATACATATTGTAACTGAGAAGTCTCTAGACTTGTCCTGTTATCAAAACCATTAAACAATTTATGAATTTCTGTAACAATTCTACCTGAATGACAATGAATTATGTTTGCAGTAGCTGTATGTTTGAAGAGTCAGGTTTTTAATTTTTGTATGGGATCATGCATGCAGTATTTGGCTTTCAAAGACACTTTAATTTAGAAATGTCATCTTGAGCTCAAGACATTCATCAAATTGTAACAGGTGATACATGGCATATAACATTCTATTGTTTCTCTGATAAAACTACATTTTAAGGGCTGAAGAGTGGGTATAGCAAAGCATTTCTCTATTCAGTTAGGTCTTGGCAACTGTCTCTTATCTGTCCAGAGACTAAATTCTGCCGCAGGAGAATACCTTGTAGGATTATTTCAGGGCACTGCAAAGGATGTGCTACTTTGACACAAAATGTATATTCTTACTGTAGTCTTCAGGCTGCTTGGCATGCTTATCCAAGGCACTCCCTCGTGAGGTAACTGGCAATGTCATTTCATTTGCACTTTTTAACCTGTGTTCTGTTGAATACTTAGGGGTTCAAAATAAAAATCCATCTTTAGCAGGAACAAGCATCTACCAATGAAGATGCAAATAAAGAACTCCATTTTTTTTACTGTGAAATCCAACATAGTCCCCTGAATATATCCTCCTAAAATGTTAAAATGATAGAATTTTGGTATCTGATTCCATTTGGGGAAATAAAATAGACATTATTTCTCTATTCTATAGCAAAGTTTCTTTCTGTCACACAATGTAAGGAATCAAGTAATCCCCTTTGGAGTAGTGTGGGAACTGAATGAATAAATGCAGCATATAGCTGACGCTGAACCTTTTGAAAAACAGTCTCTATTAATTCAGACCTGTCAATACTTAAGTTTACCTAGGAGACCAGCAGTTTCTATATTGTTTTTGTTTTCTCCTCTAAAATTTGCCGTTTATTTCAGCAATTACACCATGTCTTTTTTCAAACATTTCACAAGCCTTTCCTTGTCTTAAGGGAGAGCATATAACACTCCCCATTGGCTCAGGGACTACTAACACCTGCACTGTATTGGTGTGAATTACACTTTAGAACATAATAAGGCATGTAGCAGATAAAACAGCATAAAGAAATTTTCATCTTTTCTTTCAAATTTAGATCCAAACGGTAATCAGTTTCTTAAACTTCTGCACTTTTTATCCCAGCCATTTCTCTGTGCTATATGATTTAAAAAATATTCAAGTGATTTTTGATAGCTGTGTAGTACAGATATTATTTGTTGGTTTACAAATAACTAATTGCATAGTGCTTCAAATGGACAGGTTAGATGCATGTCTTTTATAAACGGGAATTATAGAATGGCTATTGTTTCATTCTAACAATAGTAGTCAGAAATAAGTCATGCATGTAGAAAGCTGCAGATGAAAGCAAACACAAAAGCTAAGAGAAATTAAATATTTTAACTGCAGCTTTAACTATCCTCTATAAAACTATACACTTCCAATTTTCATACTGTTTAATGTTTTTTCCAAGAATTTTCAGGCAAAACACTCTTTTTCTCTATTTTTCATTGAAAATCAAATCTATTTTTGACTGATATGTTTATAAACTGCCAATTTTGTATAAGCATTGAAATGTAAATTTTTTGCTTTGTGAATTATTATTATTTTTATTATATATCATTGAGAGCTAATTTTTGTGGTGCTTGCATAGCCTTAATCCACTAAAGACAATGTCCTCAACACCTATACCTATAAAAATTCCTTATTACTACAAGTGTTGTTTTTTTTTGTTGTTGTTGTTGTTGTTTTTGTTGTTGTTGTTGTTGTTGTTATTGTTGTTGTCATTTGTTTGTTTTATGTATAAAAGAAGGAAAGTAGAAACACACTTTCAAGTGAAGCTTGTAACTGAGTGTAGCACTTTGCAATATTTGCTGTTTCCTGAAAGTAAAATTTATCTTACCCTGGACTAAAGCAGGTGAAGAAATGGAAACACTATCACTCTGTGAGAAATGCCTATAAAGCATCTGATTTTACAGGACTTCTAGAATTAGGAAAAATAGGAAATGTTTTCAAGAATGCCCATTTTTACCCTTAGCCTTCATGGAGTTTACAGATGCTGGAACTTCTGTGCTAAAAAATTAAATGTGAAAAATATCTGTAATTTTTATGCCAATTGAAAGATCGGTTCACCACAACAGTAGAATTATAATAATACAACTCTTTCCTTTTACTTCTGTGCAGAAGAACAGATAAAGTTAGCTCTAGTATGTTTTCTAATAGTGAATCCTCAGTAATAAGGCTCTAGGCATTATTTTCAATATAAATGCCTCTATGGGTATATCTGTTCTTACATGTTAGTAATGTAGTGCCTGAATCAAATGAAAGTAGGAATAAAATATTGCTGTACTATCTGAAAATCAATGGCACTTACATGATAAAACAGTACAAATCTCTGGACCTAGCAATAAGCAGATATTCATGAAAATACCTTCGGTATAAACATTACACAATTTAAACAAGTTCCAAAAATATACAATTTAGTCCTTGATTTTGCAGCAATTTCTTATATGACTTAGGAAATCTCCCTACACTTCTAAAATGACTTGTTTTCAAAGACAAAACACCAGAACACTGATTTTCACCTAACCTTACTCAGACAAAGTGCTTATTGTCTTCATTGAGAGCTTGACATCAAACTGAATATCTAAACCAAGGTGCTGAAATCCAGATTAGAAAACCCAAATATGGGTATCTAACAACAACAACAACAAATCTTGACTTTTTCAGACTGTGACTGCCCACAAATCCTATTTGTATGATAGAAAACAAAAATGAGATTCTTCAGACATTTTTGTTTGTATATTTTAAGGTAATTTATAGTCTTAATTTCAAGCACTCGCATTTGAAAGTTTTGAGCAATTTCTGCAAGAATCTTTCCTTATACATTATTAGTTAACTGTGTTTTTTCAGTCCTTAGTTCTGAGCTTTGCAAAAATTTTTTCCAGTGACAGCATACTGAAGTGTCCAATTCTTAATGCCAGGGCAGCAATGCAAACTCATCTAAATAAATTCCTGTTAACTATCTATAGCCAGTGTAGATGTGAGAGGTAGACTTACTGAAGTACATATTTAACACCATCTTTTTTGAGTGCATGGCACACTTGGAGCTTCTAGATTGAACCAGAGTCAGGACATGGCTTCTTTAGTTTCCTAATTTAGCATGTGCCAGTGGTAAATGAGTGGTATGCATGGATTCAGAAAACCATGTGTTTGCCAGAAGGATACAGAGTGAATGTAAGTGGCTTTTGTTTCCTCTTTCTTGCAACAGGTGCTGGACTACACCCACTCCTTCTCTGGAAAGATCTGGCAATGAGGTTTCAGAAATAGCAAACACCGTGAGAATCCCCTGGTCAAAATGCATCCACTGAGTTGCAAGGATGGGCAGAGTCTGACTTGGCTTCCAACAGCATCTGCTTGGCATTCTCACTCCTTTACCTCTGCCCATACAGCACCTCTTAATACAAATCCTGATGACATAGAGAGCTATGACATAGGTAGCCAAGGTCTTTCTTCCTTGCAGAAAGAAAGACACCTGTTTGCTGAGGGTTCCCTCCATAGTTGGATGACTGGATAAGATCCCGCCTGCACATGTACTGCTGTTAGTTATGCTGGCAGAACATCATTTTGTTGGTACAAGAAACAGGGACCTGAACCCAAAGCATTTGCTTGGTCTATCTGAGCTAAGGCTTACTACTACGTAACATGAGATTCTTGTGTCAGAGGATTTTAGTCTAAAATATAAGCAAATCAGACACAAGTACTGTGGTTGCTACACAGTCTTAATTCTTGCACTCCCAAAGGTCCAATATACACTTTCAGAATAACCCTGATGGACAAAAGCTCTAAGACAGGATTCTGAATAGAAAATCTACTTGCTGAAAGTTCGATTAAGCTAGCTAATTTTCAGTCAAACACTCTAATTTCCAGACAGGTTCTTCTGATGTTTTCCCTCTATTTGCAATTTGCATCATTAAATAGTTGGTGTTTCAAAGCAGCCGCAGTAGTAAGGTCACAAGGTTTTATGTTAAATAGCAACATCCTCAGCTTTTTAAAGAAGAATCAGAGAGCTGCTGATCTAATGGCGCATAATTTCCTTTCTTCCCCTTTTTCTCTTTGGGGTGAGAAAAAGGAAGGATTGGAGCTTCTTATGGATCACAGACATTTTACTTTGGAAGAAAGAGCAGATCTATAGGTCTTTGTGTTCTCGAAAGCAACACAGAATCACAGGTGTCCTTGATTATCAAGAAATCTTCTTCTTTTCTAATGGTTTCCCCTTCTCTACCTGAGAACAGCAGGTCATCTATCTAGCATGAATATCTCATGTTAAGAGACACAAAATTCAGTCTTTACAGGAAAAATTGAAATGAAGATATATACTGATTTTGAAGATAAAAAAAAAAAAATGCTTGACAACATTCAGTATTCCAGAAAGCAGGGCTGCTCTGACCTACCCAGTGTAAACAGTGATAGTAAACAGATGTTTCTCAATTAATTCTGCCTGCATTCTGTTTCCATATCTAAGGAACAGTGGTAACAACACAGCAAATAAAGTGTGACACTAAGACACCTTCATTCAGTCTTTCTCCCAGTAAAATTGCTTTCCTCCACTCCCCCACCCCTGCCTTTTTTTATGGCCACGCAAAGTGAATTTGTGGGATATAGCTACCCTGAAGCAGTTTCTTGTGCCTCGGGAGGCCGGCTGGTCACTGGGATTGGAAAAGCCTGAGTCTCATAGCTCCAAGCAGTTTTGACAGTTGCTCAAGACACGTATCAGTAAATACTCTAAACTGAACTTAGCACTGCATCAAACACTCCTGTGCTGAGCTGCTCTGACAAAGTGATGCTCAGCCCACTGGGGCCTCAGTACACACGGTCTCGTGCTGGAAATGCTGCTGTGCATTTCTTTGTGGCTCTGAGTGTACCGGATTGAAAGTCAGCTCCCATGCTTTTTTATCTCACAAACATACACACACATGCATTTGTGAGGTACACAGCAAGAAATGTTCAAAAGCATGAAAATTGCTCCTGGAAGCAACGGGTTTTGTATAATTGCCTACTGTGATCATATGTGTAGTAATGAATGTATGATAGGTAAAACAAAGTTAGAGTAAATGCAAAGTGTTGCCACCTTACAACTAATACTTTGAGTGATATATCTAAAAGGCTGATGTAGTCAAGGTTGTCAGTTTTAAAAACCTGATAGGTAGAAAAATGACAAGACACTCTTGGAGACAGGAAAGACGTACTTTGCCGCATGCACAGGAGATGATATAGACGTTCTGACCAATGTAGAATAGGAGAAATGAAATATAAGTATCCATTTTCAAGGGAATATAATTGTATTTATAATTTTTATCTTTGAGGCCTCTTCAGGAAAAATTATGGTGCATTGAACTCTTGCTTTGCTTACAAGTCAGCAGCTACAACTGAGAGAAGAGAGATGGGAAATTTGATTCAGTTTAATTCATTATATATTTTTCCCCTTACAGAGAGAATCCATTGATGTAGTAGAAGACAAGAAACCATGCCTCATCATTCAATATTTATTAAGCAAACTTAAGAAAACAAATTTCATTTTGCCTGTCATAGTAGAACCTACTACCAGTCTGATCTGCTGCAGAGTCTCACTGAACCCAGTGACTTTGAAGTATACTGTGTGTACAAATGTCTTGCTGTAAGCAGTCCTGTACTATTAGTATGTGTGGAGACCAGAATGAACTTGCCTTTCAGAGAAACACAGGGTTGTGAAGAAGGAGAGAGAAATCCATTATCTTTTCTTCTTTACTTAGATACTGTGGAAGAATATGAAAGTAGTTCAACAAGGCAAATGATCCAAGAACAGTTCTTTTGAGTATGTTCTGATGTGTGCAAACATGACATATTTAATTAGTATTACATTCTATCTCTTATAAGGAATCCAAGATTCTAGATAGGATAATTATCTTTTAACAACATACAGCTGCTAAACTTCTCAGGAATATGGTACCCAACATTGGTTCTTCGAGCATATCACAAATAACCACTTTCATAGTAGAACATTTATAAATGTCACGTCACAGGAGAGAAAAGCTACCACAGAAGGGAAACATTTTTGTTCTTAGAGATAAAGCAAGGCCTCAGAACCTCACACCTATGCAGCAAGCAAATGTGATTAAAGGCAGAACAAACAAGCAAAAATCCTGTATTAAATAGATCATGAATTTGCTTGTGGGTCTGTAACAGATGTGTTACTAAGGATGCTTTGTTTATCCAGTTGCAAGACTGTCGAAGAGAATCATTCCAGTGATGCTGCTTATCATGCTTTTAATTCTGCTCAGGCAAAACTGTTAGCTTTGAAAAAGCAATTTTTTTTTGGCCCTTCTCTATCTGGCTGCACAGAATTTTCAAAGCACCACAATGTTGTAAAAAATGCCCTTTTAATCAGATTACCCTTGGCGAACGTCCCAAACTCAGGCTGAAGTGCAGTGCTTGTGGTTTCTCAACAGCTTACACTAAGCCTGCACCATGGAAATAATCTACTTTTAAAACCCAGGAAACAAATCGACTGCACTAAGGACATAAGTCGCTGTCATTAGGGAGTGATTAAGCTAAACATTTTTATACACTCTGGTAGCCCAGTTTTATATTGTGCACCTCTGTGCTGAGAGAAAGAATAGCACCCCAGATGACTGCCTGTTTTATTCAGGCACCCCAAAAAGATCTGGTCTTGCACAAATTAAACTTAATTTTCCCCTAATAATCACAAAAGGGAAAAAAAGGGAGGGGGGGTGGAGAGAGAGAGATTTGCTTTTAATGAATTAGAAAATACAGTAAAATCAGCTTTACAAGCAATCATTCAACTGAGGATCATGAGTTTGATTAAAGACTATAAACAATATTTTTTGACACACATTAGCCTCTCCTAAAAATCCTGTCACCTTGTATTAAAATACCACTACTTGTTTTATGCAACATATTTCCTTTAATACATAATTTATATTGGAAATTCTGTGTGTTTTTGAAGAGGCAGCTACCATTTTTCCAATTTATCATTATAATGCCATGTCTTCAGCTTTCTGTGATGTCGTATTTTTCATAGTGGGAAAATAAAACATTGAGATGTTTGAACAGAAGTTACTCCACCTCCCCCAATTTTCCTCTAACAAAACTGTAAAAAAAGAATATGGATCTGACTCTGTCTAATCAAATTATCTGGTGTCTGAGACAACCTTGCTATTTCAGTGCACACAGATCCTAAAGAAGAAAGGCTCTAGATGTCAGATCCTGGTGCATGAAGAGCATAAAGTGTGTTTGTGGGAGGGAGAGAGGGTTGTTTTTTTGTTTTCTGCATAAGTCTGAGCTATGGTCTGACATAGATGGGATGTTCAACTGGTCTAAGGTACAGATCAGGTCCTTTCTTGATCCCTACTTTGGACATTCTGCTGATAGTTCATTTCTAATTTATGAAACATGTCATTAATCCTCAATCTGTCAGCCTCTTTTTGACAATAATTCAGTCTGACAGCTGAAGGATTAATATTTATTAAACACCCTGTACTTAAGAAGTCAAAGAAATGCTCAATTCATTTCCGTGGCAAAATCTTCCAACCCGTAGCAAGCACTACCCCCAGTCCCTTCTTGCTCCCCAGAAGCCTGATAAAAAAAACAACGAACAAAATAACACAAATAGCAGATGACCATGTGAAACACATGAGAAACAGAAAAATAAAAAGAGGAAAAAGTAATTAAAAATAATCCTTCCAAAGACATGGTAGTGGATTCATTTAAGGTATTCCTCTGGCCAAGCATATGTTTTCTCACTCTTCTTTTCCCCTTCTAGCCCTCCCCCTCCCTTCCCCACTCATAAATAATTCATAGCCTGATAAATATGCAATTTCAAAAAAGTGCAGACACGGCAGCACTGCATTAAAAAAAAAAAAAAAAAAAAAAAAAAAAGGCTTGTGCTTTTCACACTGAAGACCTGAGCTGCACTTAACGGATGACAGATTTTCCAGTATTCAAAAGCTGTATTATATATATGATAGGAGTGAGACGGTATTTCTGGTCTGATTCCTTGCTAGACATGTTGTGAATTGTCTGTGGAAAGCTGTAACATAAAACAAATGGTGTTGTTGGTTTGGTTTGGCTTGGTTTGGTTTCTTTTTTTGTTTTGTTTTGTTTTTTCTCCTTCCCTTTCTGAAAGAAAAGATGAGCTAAAAAGCAATGATGTTCCTACCGTTTAAAGTTGGGCTCGCCACACATTTCCAGGTCATTACAAAATTAGCAACCAACTGCAGCTAGGGAAGGAGCACGGCCATCCGCTTTCTCACATAGCACAGGCAGCATTTGCAGGTAGCGTGTGTGCTGAGCGTAATCCTCCCGTGGTAACACCAGGAAGGTCTCCCTCCTCTGCGCATCCCCCTGCATGGTGGCCACTTATGGGTCATTGTGGGAACGCTCTTCAGAGGCTGACCGCATGGGCAAAGTGCTCTGCCTGCTGCTTTTACGCAGGTGAGGCCCACCCGAGGTAACACACTAGATGGGAAGCGGAGCCGAGGACCTCCATTTTGTGGCTAATTGCTTGATTACCAGGCTGAAACAAAATGGAGGAAAGGCCTTTTTTTTTTTTTTTTTTTTTTTTTTAAGAGCAGCTCAGTGCTTACGTGACAGAAGAGACAAAGTATCAGGAGAAAAATGGTGCTTAAGGAGCATCAGTCATAAAATCGCTAATATAAAATGGAATATGAAAAATATAGATAATGTGTACAGATTCCTACAGCTAATAGATGCACAGGACTCACGTACAGTTGATCTTTGGGTTTAGCAACAGTTAGAACATAAAAATGATTTCAACCCATGAAGTGTAACCTTTTGGATGAATATTTAAATTGGAAACACCATGGGTAAGAAATAGACCTCAGCATTTAATTTGGACTGGCTAGTTGGAAGCCTGTATTTACTGTACAATAATTTCAAATTTAATTAAATAACGCTGCTGATGCCAGTCACATCAACACTGTAAAGATGATTAATTGCATGCTTAAATGAAATATAAACTGCCTTAAAAGTAACATCAGTGCGGGGCCCTGTAAGCAGGCACCATATGATGGATTTAAACATGCCAGCCTACCTGTGTCCCTAGAAGCACACCACAGCTAAAAACGGGCCCTACATTTGAATGTGTCAACTGTACCCAAAACAGAGCCTTTAATGAGTTTCTATTTTTCAAGATGAGTCTGATTTTTTTTTACCCCTCTTGCCACGATTTATTTATCTTGCAGAAGAGCTTTCACACGATTTGCATTGTCATCGTGTGGACTGGCTATCGATGCACACGCAGGGGCTGGGGCACGGCGGTACGGGGCTGCGCTGTCACAACCAGGCAGCTGGACGCTTATATATTCCACTTTGTTTCCATTGTATTTCAATCCACAGAAGCAGCAGGACAAAGGGCCTGACAGAGTTAACCATGGATTGTCACCTTGATTTGTCCAGTCCAACAGATATGCAGAAATGAATGATATTCTGCTTATGAACACAACACAGGAGCAAATAACCTTGCAAACAGCATTTTCCAAACTGTACTATCAGTAAAATAAATAAATAATTAAATAAATAATATTTGTAGATGATACATCTACATCTTTTCCCCTTGCCTTCCGTGAGGGAAATAAAAGCAGGAATAATCATCAGATTAGCAAATGTGCTGAAAGACTCTTCTGTAACACAGGATACAGAAAACAGCAGAAGCACGCTCTGTGGCTAAGGGCTGCATTCTCAGCATCGTGTTGTTTTATTTTTCATGAGTGCTACAACGGTACTTCAGAATTGAGGTTTCTATCATAAATGTAAACTCTTTGGGGCAGGGACCATGTTGTTTGTTTATGTAGCTACACCCTTAACACTTTATAAGGAGGTGTACAAGTGAAATAAAACAAGCAAAACTCTTTCCAGAAAGAAGCACCAAAATAAAATGCTGTTTTCTAGAAGAGTAAAAAGAGTGAATGCAGCTCAATTTCTAATAAAATATAGCCCTGAATTAAATATAAATAATATCTTATTTGATAATTTCCAATCAGAAGAACAGTAAATAAGTAAACCTCAAACAAGGCAATTGTTGTGAGAATATTCAATGGTGAGGGAAGGTGATAATTATAATTAAAATTCATTATTTCTTTTTTAATTAAATAGTTAAATTTTAGCAGACTCATGTACATAAGAAACAGAAAAATCCAAGTTAAAAAAAAAAAAAAAAAAAAAAAAAGAGATAAAGAGATAAAGGAACTGCCTTCTTTCTAAAGATATAAAAATTCTGGCTTATGTTACTGATCAGAAAGGCAAATTGAAATGAAAAAAGGGAGATGACTCAACATAACAAAGGCCAGTTCTGAAAAAACGTAATTTTTAATAGAAGACGAAAACAACCAGCAAGAAACCTCGTTGTGGTTTCTGACAACCACGTGTTTATTAACTATATGAAAGACATAATCAAACTCGCGTTTTGCTTATACGACATACCTCACCAGAATGGACAAAATACTTGCCTCTGAAGAAAAACCTTTCAGAAGCATGTCATTTATACATCTTTTTTATTTATGAGATAAGGCTTATCACAAGATGTGGTATTATACATCACAATAATGTATTCACTTCTGAGCATGCAGTATTTTAAGCAGGCATGAAAGACTAAATACATTTAATATTTTAGAATTGTTATTAGTTTTTAATTGTAGATTGGATGGTTTTTGAATTCATATATACATTTCGTTGTTTCTATGAGTGTATACTCATTTTTAATAGTGGGAAAACAAAACAAAACAGAACAAAAAAAAAAAACACTAAAATATAACATGCCATCATACCATCTTAAACATCTACTTGAAGCTACATTATGTATCAGAAAAGGAAAAAAATATATAAATCTTACCCACATACTGGAATGCTAATGTGCATCCATCAAAGAGCTACACATTCATATTCAGCCCAAATAAAGCCCCTTTGCATTATCGTGTGCATGTAAAAAATAAGGGAAAAAATTAAAACCTCATTTTTTTCTTTACCAAAAATGTTTAGGAAAACCTAAGTGCACCAAAAGAACCATTTATTGTCCAAGGAGAAAATTGCACAGATTTGTCTTTCCTCGGAATTCTATGCAGCCAACCGTAATAGCTCTTTGACAGTTCACCTGACTGCAGCAGAAATAGGAATGTGATGGTTACAGTGGATGACAGAAAGGGGCCATTTGAAGTGCTATTATGCAGTTTACATGAGAAAATTTCCACAGATTTTGGCTTTATTTAGTTATGTTATGTACTTTTTTTTTTTTTTTTTTTTTTTTTTTGCTAGTTGTGTATACCTGATAATAATAAAAGACATACTTTTGCAGAGCTGCCATATAGAATTGTACACCTTAAAATATAAAATTTCATTAGTGTTTCCAAACTGGCTTTGGTGAGTCACCATGCTTCAGTACTAAAAGGAAAGTGCGTACATTGTGTTCTCTCTTGCCCATGACCACATTTTAAATGGCTATTATGTCATGTTATGTCCATTTTATTTTATCTGGTTTACCCAGCAATTTCAGACAAATATAAAACAAATTCTATATGTTTGTACTTAAGCAAAAGCATTAGCGGAAAACCAGACAATTTTTATGTACATTTGTGGAGAATGGGAATCCTTTACAGATGCTAAACAACTAAAATAATATCTGAAATCCTTACAGCCTTAAAGAAAACTCTTTAAGTGCCTTGCTGAAAGGATCCAACTCTGCAAGTTCTTATTAGGATAAATAGTCCAGCTGAAGAGCATAGGTCTGCTCAGAAGAGTAAAGCCTACTCACATGAGTCAGCACTCACAGCACTAAGCCATGACGTTTGAACATTTTAAGGATGCAAATGAGTGTCTTCGCTCTATGGGGCTGCTATGTTGTACAGAGCTTTATGTTCATGGAAAAATTAATCTAAAACAACAAATAAATACAAATTGTCCTTTTTTGTATTCTTATAGCATACAGAAAAACCTGATAGTAATGTGCTAGTAGTTTTACACCAATATATTTTCAATAAAAAACACATTTACTGCATTAGAATAAAGGGGATAAAAGTGATAATGAGTGAACTGCACTATCCTAACTTGCTCTGCATTTACAGGTGATTTATAGATTTTACAAACCAGAGAAAATAAGCAACTGTACCCTTGATATATTGTTAAGCAGGCCTTCTATGATTCTATTTTCTGCATAGGGTCAAGACTGTTGACATGGGATTAATCAGCTGCTCCTCCTAAGCCATGAATCAGGACAAATTGTTGTCAGTCTTATACAGTGCCATTGCTTGAAAATAGAATTAAATACATAAAATACAGATATACACTAAAAACAGCAAACGTCACTAAAATTAATTGCATCACTGTATAATGACAGATATTTTTGCTTTTATATTTTGAAGACTGCCAACTGTAACAACAAGAAAATAATGCTTAATTTTATTATTTTCTTCCCACTTTCTGAAAATGTATATGTATATATCATATGTATTTTTTCCTATTTACGAGCCTAAAATATCCAGTTATCTTCTGCCCATCTTCTAGGGAACATACACCTACACATAAATGTAGCCTGCTACCTACATTGTTGTTAGCTTATTTGTCAGCCTGGAGCATGATAAGATTTGAGAATATTGGGTGCAAAGTGTCTTCAGGAAAAGGGAAAGAAATCATTCACCATTAGAGATAAGTACGACAAGCTCCTTTTTACACTAGGATACACTTGTATTAAACAGAATGGCGGGGTGCCCGAGTAAGATTGCATCTATTACCAATGATGACATGAAAATGGACACTTATTAATCACTGTTTTGAAAATAATTATCCATAGCTTTACAAACGCTACTTAAGTCTAAATCACGCAGTCTAAATGTACATCTAAGTCACAATTTTTCCCTAAGTATTCGCTAATATACCAAATGTTGCTTTCTCATTGCAGAGCTAGAAGTTAAGCTATTTTGTAAATCAAGTGTTAGGCATGTTTACCAAATATGTAGGTTAATAATGATTAGGATGTTGGTGTAAACCAGACATTGTACTACTGGTTTAAAAATGAACAGGTCATACTTATTGAAATACAAACACTTGATCTCTGTGATGTTTCATAATTTTTTTTTTCTAAAGCTATAAGGTATATAATCATTCACTTCTAATTAAAGAGTGTGATTTCTATTGGTCATAAATAATTTTTGGTATATAGAATTTTTCACTAATGCAAAAGAAAGATTAATGAATGAAGATTGAGGGATTTTTGCTATTGAAAATACTTCTGTAGATATGCTATGCTATATATGATATGCTTTAATGTGTTTTGCATTACATTTATTTACAATGCAATCTACTGTAGAGGGTAAGCATCTCTATATTTTGCAATCAAACCATGGTAATAATATGCAAAACTTTCATAAACTCCTTTAACATTGTAATGTCCTGTATTCAAGTATATACGTAAAGCACATCCAAACCTATTTTGCATCTAATATTTAAGTATATCATTTTCAAATATGTATACATATTTGTATAGTGCATTGCTGTACCAACATAGCAGAAATATATTTTGATAAGGACTAATTTGGGAGAAAAATATATATATATATTTATATATTATCTTTATTAGGTGAGGACACAATGCTTTTTTTATGAACCTTATAATTATAATAATAATTATTATTTAATCTCAAAGTTAAGTTTCAAAGAAGTAGCTCCAGTGATGTGATAACAATTTAATATTTAAAAGGATGATGGACCATGTTCCATCATGGAAAAATCTGTATATATTCAGAAAGCACACACATATGGATGCATGGGAAACGCTCCAGTGTTTCAAAGTTGTTTTTTTTTTTTTCAAAAGTAACTATATGGTTTCAAACTCAAGTGAATTTACTTCATGTCCAGCATCTTAACTCATACAATAGCTAAATTTTATTTTATAAAGTTATTTAAACTGTAATTGACTACAATAATAATCTGCTTAATAATTACACAGAATGTAATGCCTGACTGCCATCATACAATGAGGCAGCAGCTTTCACATGTTGCTATTTTGTCACAGCAGCATCCAAAAATAAGTAAATTCTAGACAGAAAAAAAATGTCCATTTTATAAAGTCTAAAAACAAATACAGGAAAATTGTCTGGCTTTGGAACAGTATTTGCATATATATCAATAGGAAATATATGTTTCTAAATTAAACAAGACTTTGGAGGAAACAACCATTTTATTATTAATGGAAAAATGAATATAGCAACAATTGTTTGTTCAGTGTTGCTATAAATAATGTTTACCAGAAGCTTCAGTAAATGTTTTGACAATGATTTATAAGTATGTCAAATAAAAATATTACATTTTTTCCATTCTAGCAGACAGCTAAATATTTTATAAATATACTTCAAAGTAATGCATTGGTCTGTTTTGAAAATCTGATGGTTTTCCTGATATATTTTTATTTAATAAACTATCTCCTCTAAGAATCTTTTAAATTAAGGCAGGAGGGTTTTGTTGTTGTTGTTGTTGCTAAAGTATGTTATTCTTTTATTTTCCTAATACTGATTTGATAACTTTAGTAGATCTTGAATGTTTACAGTGTGTGTTATTAAGGATTAAGCTTTAAATTTATTTGTATGGGTAAAGAACCTGGTAATGCACAGGTCAAGTGGTTTCAGAATGAAAAATAAAGCTATATATTTAAAGAGGTGTTAGTATCTCCTTTCTGAGTCCCCTTTATATTTCAAAGTGCAAATATGGTTATAAATCACATTACCCAATGCATACAAATGATCTGAATTACCAAACAGACTGGAATACCTGCATCTTCTGTTTAACCTGTGGAGATGACTCACATAATTGAATTGCAATATGGATACTATACTTATGTATAAACTTTCACTAACTTGTTTTCATGGAATAATGAAGAATGTGCCTGAGGTACCAGCAGGGTTAGCTCTTCATACAAGGCAGCTCATTCACGTCTCTTAAATTTTTCACTTGATTTAAACAGAGTGATCTTTATCAAAAGGATATACCATCTCTGGACTGCTGTATCAAATCAATGTTTTTTATTTAAGAGAGAAAAAGTGATTCTCTCCTTAAATATAATAAAAAGCATAATTAGGGAAGAAATACTTATTTTAGAAAGAATAAAGAAAAGAAAATAAGAACAAAGAAATTTAGAAAGAATAAAGACTGTTTAGAATAAACAGTCATTTTCCTATATGAAGGGTTTGTGCCCACCTCTGGTCAGAAAAACATCTCTTTACATGACATACATCTCTATGTTTATAAATGTATCGACTTATTATGTGCACTTCTCCAGGCTCCTACCTCAGGCTGTGATTAAAAATATGACAGAACCAGGATCTCAGTGATGGAAAACAACAGCGGTACAGGTGGCCACATGGGCTGCACAAGTTGCCCCAGAGCCAGGGGGTTGTCCCCTTCTGAAAAAAAAGCACTGCTGAGGGTATGTGCTGCTACTGATGCTCTCTGGACCAAAGCAAAGCACCTCTGTGGATGCTTGCAGGCGCTACAGCGCCCTTTTCTGCAGTCCAGGGAAGCACCTACTGTATGCAGATCCAGAGGGCAACCTGGAGCAGCAACCTCTTTTCTACATATATGTTGCATATGTATATATATGCATATTGCATATGTATATATAGAAGTACTTATATAATAATAATAAATACACAAACATCCCACAAAAAGCTACAGCTCTGCAAAAGAAGTGAAATTCCTTTCTGTGAAATTTCACACACAAATTATATCCCCACTACATCCATGATAATTTTTTGGAACTCATTCAGGTTATGTTTTTTGATACATGCTATGTGGGTCTTTTTACATCAAAAGCATACACAAATCCAGAAGTTTTGATGCCAGCTGCTTCACAGAGCAGAGCTGCTTATGTTTGCAAACTGCTTCTTTTTTCCCTGAAATACAGGTTCAGCTTGGAGGGGAAAATAATAGTGATCCCTTGACTATTTGGCAAATAAATGCAGTATAAGATTTGAAGTACCCCTCAAATATAAAAGAATTGTGTAGCATGTATTTAGCCTGACTCTAGTACTAAAGATCTGCCTTTGCCTACTTCTGGCTGTCGTTTTACTTCTATTGCCTCCCGGAGTGCTGCAAAAGTAAATTCCTGCAGGTAATGGCCTGAAGACTGCTCAACACTGCTAACTTCCCTCATTTGTCATTATCACAGGAGCCGTGTCATTTTGAAAATATTTTATGTCTCACAGGTTTGTGGTGATCTGGCACCATACACTACACTGCAGCACACAGGACAGAAAACTACCTGAAGACATCTTAAATAGCCCTATTACCAGCACCGCCTGGAAAGGACTTCCATGGTCGCTTCTGTGTGCAGAGGGTCTGTGCACTTCTGGCAGAGTGGGAGGTGGGCAACCCCTGGACACTGGGGCTGCTTCCACTGCCCCTAACCTGCTGCCACCTCTGGCCATCACGTTGCAGGTCATGTTGCAGGGACAGGCAGCTGCAGGTCTCTGGCAGGTTGGGAATGGGAAATTTTTAATGGAGAGACAAAAAGGAAAAGCCTTTTCTTTGTGAAAAAAGAAAGGAATAGTATCACGATTCATAAGAAGATATAATATGAAACCTGCTTTGCATCCAAAATTTTCCCATATTAGATGCACACAAGCTGATGTTACAAATGCACGCTACTGAAGCAATTAAATAGCAGGGAAGAAAATACAATCTAGGCTGTGTTTCCATAACAAATCCAGCATGAACTTTTCATGGGGAAGAAAATTAGGAGGACAGGTAGTGTCTTGCTTGTGACTTTGCTGAAGCACAAACACTTGTAATATTTATGTAGATATGTCTTTAGGTGTACAGAGAGAGAGAGCAGGACTGGGTTCTTGTTTATGACTTGTGAGAGACAGAAACAAGTGTATTTACTTGAAAGTCTGTAAAGGACATCAGTGGAAACAGGATTAGGCCTGTAATATTATTCCTTGGCCGAGATCTACTCTACAGAAGGTCACTTAGGTGAAAAGTATGTGAAATTGTTATGACAGCTTTTTATGTGTTAATTTGATAAAAGAGATATGGTGCAAATAAAATGGTACACACTGTTAAAGGTTCACATGCTGATTGAGAGTCTTTAAGTAGTAACCCGAGACCCTCTCCAACACTGAAGACCAAATATTTTTAAATCATTCATGGAAATGAGCCTGTTTATTTATTTATTTATTTATTTATTTATTTATTTATTTTGACAATAATTTTGTGAGGTTTACAAGGGAGTCCCAGATCCCTGGCACTGTTCTCCTATTTCAAGCTTGAAATGCCATGCTTCTCCGGAGTCTGGTAGGATTTACCCACATTCTGCAACAAAAGCATGGGTCAGTTCTGATGTCTGAAAAATCATTTTCTGCCCATGTGCTTTCATACTGACTCCAGTTAGCAAGAAAGAAAAAGGATGTGCTATAGGCAGTGAAGACTATGGAACATTTTTTAAAATGCCTCATGATTCCAGGCACCACTGCTATCCATTTTGTTAGATACTAAACCTGGTACAATTTTCTAAGGGAATTTATTTTCATATGTTCTACCTCTTTCTGAGAATCAGATGCAGCTATAACTCCAAACCCAAAATGTAGGCATCCTAAGTTTCTAAATATTTCCAAAATTATCCCAAAGCTGAGAATTGGTTCTTGGTTGTTTTTTTGTTGTTGTTGTTGTTGTTTGTTTGTTTGTTTTTCCAGTCAATTCTCCAACGTCAGGTGTTCTGAAATGTGTGTAAGCAACTATTTCTGTGTTTGAAAGTATTAAAGCTATTAACGTAAACAAAAATTCAGGCTTACCCTTAGGTCCAGTCATATTGCCTTAATTTTTCTTTTCAAGTAGCAGAACATATGAGTCCTTTTCAACTAAAGTTTCACACAATACTCTTTGTAAAATATAGCATATCAATGCTTTAAAAAGAATTTTTAAAAAATGAAAGGTTTTGCCTATTTTGTTCAAATGAATATGCCCTAAGTTATGCCTCTCAGTTGTCCCAATTTATTTTAATATGAAAAAAATCTAATCTCTGCTTGTAAAGCAGATTATGCGTGTATTAAATTCTTTAAAATTAGAATATACTTAATGCCACATTAGTTCCAGGCATGCAAAGCAGGAGAAAGAATTATACACCTAAACAACAAGAATGGCTTTTAAGCTTATACTTTAACTTTGCTCCAATTCTCATTTGATAAAATAAAATGATGCACAATCTACCATTTAATGAAATGCAATAATGAATTCATTTTTTCTTAGCAGATCACGAAATAAAAGAATTAAAATAGCCAATTTTTCTAATAGAGAACAAGCAAAGCCAATGCATTGTTTTATCCACTTTAAACTTGGTACATCTGGATTTTTTCACATCCCCATCCTCTCTCACCTCTGCTCAGTAAGTTAAAATTCATTTTGTCCTTCTAGACAAACAAGCTGCTTTTGGTCTCAGCAAAAGGCTACTGGCTCCCTTATGTCCAGGCAGATCTCATGGTTCATCTGGGCTAGGGCCTGAAACACAGAGAACTGCAGACCCCTTGGTCCTCAAGGTCACAACTGCAAGATCATTTATGGCAGCTTTCCAGCAGAGTATATTGAGGTTTCTGGTCCTGTTTTTCTGCTGTGCCATTAGAGAACTACTGCCTTCACATTACAGAAGCTGTTGAACACTCCACAGATTCAGCATGCCTTAGGACTAAGAATAAAGTTATCATATGAGCTGCGTGGAGAATAGATTGCGAGCAGCCCTGATGAGAAGAACCTGGGGGTGTCAGTTGATCAGAAGCTCAACATGAGCCAGCAATTTGCACCTGCAGCCCAGAAAGCCAACCGTATACTGGACTGCATCCAAAGAACTATGGCCAGCAGGGCGAGGAAGTGATTCTTCTCCTCTCTAGTGCCTCTCGTGAGAACCCACCTTGAGCACTGCATTCAGCCCTGGGGCCCCCAGCACAAGAAGAACATGGACCAGTTAGAGCGAGTCTGGAGGAGGGCCATGAGGATGATAAGAGGGCTGGAGCAACTCTCCTATGAAGACAGGCTGAGGGAGCTGGGGTTGTTCAGCCTGGAGAAGAGAAGCGTCTGGGTAGACCTTACAGTGGCCTTCAAGTACCTACAGGAGGCCTACAGGAAAGCTAGTGAGGAACTCTTTTTCAGGGGGTGTACTGATAGGACAGGGGGGAATGGCTTTAAACTGAAAGACAAGAGGTTTAGATTAGATGTTAGGAGGAAATTTTTCATGATGAGGGTGATGAGGCACTGGCACAGGCTGCCCAGAGAAGCTGTGGATGTCCCATTCCTGGAGGTGTTCAAGGCCAGGCTGGATGGGGCCTTGGGCAACCTGGTCTGGTAGGAGGTGTGCCTGCCCATGGCAGGGGGTTGGAACTAGGGGATCCTTAAGGATCCCTTCCAACCCAAACCATTCTATGATTCTGTGATTCTATGATTCTGTGATTTTATGATTCTATGATTCTACGATTATGTTTTTTCCCTTTGTTGTTGCTATGGCTAAAGAAGGCAACAGTTTGTAATTAGGGCAGATAATTAACTTCTTTGTGATTTCACACATGAACATATCATAAAGGCAATAAAAAAGAAGGCAAACACGGTGGAACTGCCATTCTGTCATGAGGAGAGGTATCCATTAGTGTTACAGTTCATGGAGGCCATGAAATAGGCAATAGGTGAAATTCAATGGACAACATAAAAAGAGAACCAAGAAGAAGTAGAGCACTAAAAGTAAAAATAAAAATAAAAAATAAAAATAAATAAATAATTAAAAGATAACAGGTGTACAACACAGGCACTCCACCTGCACTGCCCATCTGATATGTGCAATTGTGGATGGATGAAGTGCTACAGGCTCAGCAAAGGTTAGTAAATGAAGCAGTTGCAGCTCATGTAAACGTTTAAAAGAAGTTACTGTGGAGTGTACTGAGGTTTGAGCTTTGCCTGGAGATGCAGTGAAAGGGGCTGGTATCTGCTTTTCTACTTTGCCATGAAGAGTTCTTGATACATGAAAAAATATTTGGCTTCAGACAGAGAGGGCAGCCTTGCCCTTCAGGCACAGCTCCTTCTGACCTCAGCAGAGGTGAAACTGATCCACTCACTAAGATCTGTTTTATTGGATAACACTAGGAAAGTTCTCAGTGCCCTTGTTGGGGTGAAGTTGTGGCCTTTTCTTTATAACCAAAGCAGTGCAGTGTTTTAAAGGACAAACTAGAGGATAAGATATAGCAAAGAGACTTCTCATCCTGAAGTAAAAAAAGAAAGCTTTCTGGAGTGTTGTGTTATTCCTTATTTTAAATTCTGTTTATGCTGCTAAAATTTGCATATATTCTTTTTAATGAATACTGCACAGCTGAGAGACAGTGAAAGATGCGGAACGTGAAGCTTGTTAATATGAGTTCATTAAATTAAACTAGACCTGATTTGCAACAAAATCCTACATTCTTGAATTTCATAGGCAGGCTGTGATATAATTCCACCAGACCCCACAAACTATCAGCTTGTGTCTATTTAGCTGGGGTGCTTAGGCAGCCTTTATTGTCAAGGTCTTTGAGCACCTCACAGTTCATTAATGTATTTAGATGCACAGTGTCTTGCTCATCAGATCTCTCCATCAGCTGCCTCCACTCTCACAGCCTTTGTCAGGTTACAGGTGGTGGTTTGTCAGGTTGACTTTTTTTTGCTCCTACAGCAGGAGCTCTGCATCCATGCTCAAGCTGTATCTCCCTGCAGCACCTGGTGCCATGCAAGGCCCCATGTGCCTGCTTCTCCACAAACACCAACTTTCTCAGCTCTGTGATGAACTTCATCATGGGACAAATGTAGAATATTAATATTTTATTTTTGCTTACTGTATTTTTCAGCTTTCACTTATACAATCCCATAAGACTCAGTCTTCCCAGTCATTTCTTCAAAAGCTGTTGAGAAAAAAAGCCAGCAGTAAGCTGCCAGAGCTTCTCAGAAAGATGTCTTGTAATGGAAATATCTCTGGCCACCTCAGGGTGTTATCAATGTTCCACCAGAACAATAGGTTAAATCTAAACTTTAACATGAAGAAGAGGCAATGGAAAGAAGTCAGACATATTTTAATAAATTGTTTCCCTTATAACCTTTCCTTTGATGAAAGATATCTGTCTCCCAGTTAGTTGGCAGCTTGGGATCCTTCAGATTTTTCTGCAGGTTGGGGATAGCACTAGAACAGAAATATCCATTTGTGAGTATTCAGCTAAGTTTTCTTTTTTTTTTTTTTTTTTTTTTTCTAACTTGAGTTTTGGTTATTGTACCATATACATATATGAATCAAACTAGTACGAAAAAGCTCCAACTAAAAGTTTGTGTAATGGTCATCCCCATGACTAACTGCTCTTTCACCACCATGAGAGTTTGGCTTGAGGTTTCTGCTTTGTTTCTCACAGCCCTCTTCCCAGGATCATCATCTCTCATGACAGCCACATGCTGTAACAACAGCTAAGTGGTGCAAAAGGGTCATACTTACTGGTAATAAAACTTAAACAAAAGCTATGCTGTGAGGACAGGGTCCTCACCACATGACAAGAACGATCCAAAATCCCACCTTGTTCAGAAATATTATTTGCGTGTAGACATTTGGATATGTTTTTCTAAAACATTCATCACACACAAGACATCCAGCCACATTCCCCTCTCATAAGAAATAAAATACATGTGTAAATATGTAACACAAGCTTTCTAAATCAAAATTTCCAAAGATGTGAAAATTGAGGCCTATCCTGAAACAGCTTCCATGTTTTCAGTCATAACATTTCTAAATGATATTCTGTAATGAGAAACAACAACAAAAAAAGATTTCCTCCAGTGGTAATTATAATAATTGTTTCTTTCATTATGACTTACAAAAGCTGTTCTGAAATTAACCAGTCACCTGAAATAAACAGACACAAACCCCTGACTTCCTATTTCACTCCATAAAATTAAACGTCTGCACTCTGCCCTATCTATCCTGCAGAAATTGAAAGTGAGACTCACCTTTCTTTTATTTATGCTTTCAATAAACCCATTCAGAAACATAAACATTAGAAATACTATACTGTGCAAGCTGAGTGTTTCATATTTATAGTGTCACCAGAGGCCAGCTCTGCCTTTGGACCGTGGCACCCTATACACCCATACCTAAAGTATGAAACAAAATAATGCTATATGTAATACGGAGCAAACAACTCGACAACTTTTTTAGACAAAAAAAAAAAAAAAAGGTTTAAGCATAGCTAGATACTACTTCTCTCCCTAATTATCAGAACAAATAATATTTCTGTATCTTATTAGTGCAAAATATTTTATGACTGATATTCCATATACATCAAAAAAGGTACTCTGATAAGAGAAATGAGCTGTTTCTTCCAATTTCTGCTGTGAAATCATAATAATCCGAGCAAGACAGTACAGTATGGTAAAATGAGGATCTACAGATTAATCCCTTTTTAACATACTTTCCTAATTCCTTCTTTCACATTTCTTTCTGTGTTTCCATATTTCATCTGGTTCCAGAAGAACACATATATAATGATAAATGCCCTTCTAACACAAATTCTGGAATAGCACTTTTGCTGAGTCAACAACCATGGTAATATCCCAGAACAACACTGCAATTTAATTCTAGTTAATTTTTTTAAATCTTATTACCTCACAAATTTATATAATATCAAAGAATTATAAACATCAAGGGAAAAAATAAGATAGTAAAAGCATACCATCTGTGGACAATAAAAGTGGAAGCTTTTTTGACTGAGAAACAGCAGAGCAACAATGGACTTTTAGAAAAGCAGAATGGAAATATCTGAATGCTCTTCTACAGCATAGCCATTGTTTTAAGAAGAGAAAATCTTCACTGAATATTTTTAGTTAGGTCTGGGTCAGCAAGCATATACACATTAACATGATGTATGTCAACAGTCTCGTTGAATTCAATAGGGCTATTCAAATGCATAGTTACTTACCTCACATGTATTTGCAAACCAGAGTTCTTTGTAGTGATGCTAGGTAACATTCTTAAAATTGTCTTGGCGATTTAGGGCTTCAGAGTGAGCTTTCAAGACAGCCTGAGCCACTGAAAGCCACAGCAAAAAATGCCCACATTCTCAAAATATTCAGTGGCACCCTGCAGAATTCAGCCCGAAAGTAGGTCCTTCCATTCCCATTTAAAGTAGAGGGAATCTTAAATGTCTTGGGAATGCCCGTGAAATAAAAACTCATTTGGGGTGGAAAGAACTAGAAGACTTCATGCAGAAGATGGTTTGAGCACCTACCTCTACTCAGATGAGTAATTCCTCCTCTCTGCTTAGGATCTGTTGCACTGCATACTCTTCTAAAGAAAGACATTTTATCCCAAATTGTCCATAGCTGAAAAACTAAAGATAAAAGGACTTAAAGTGAAATGTCAAGACTCAACAAGTTACAGCACCCATTTGAGCAGAGGACAATGGATGTCCTCTTGGAATCCCTTTTCTACCTCTTTGAGAGCAAGGTCTTGCATCCATATGCAACTCTGTCATGTTCCCAAAGTACTTTCTCAGTGATGCTTTTAGGGATGGAGAACATGGACACAGCCACAAAATTTCAGATTTTCTTCACCTTTGATTTGTCACACCTCCCAAATAAAGTCCAGCACATTAAGAGTAGATCTGAAAAAAATGACTCAAACCTTAGGGCCAAGTGCTCTAAGTCATTCATTTACTGTGGCAACAAGTTTGCTTGTCACAAACATACTAGCTAAAAAGAAAGGTGTGTTTTGAGCAGCTGTTTTGTGAATATGTACTAAATGATGGTCTTAGGCACTTGAAAAAATACCCTTTGGGAGGTCACTGCTAAATCTCTTGTGCCAACTATAAAAAGAATAATCTGAACCTCTTTTGATATAGCTCTTCCTTTGACTTTTAGCATTATCAGTACCTCTTGTCATAAAACAGCTATCTGATGCATGATATCGTAATTCCTTTTGCATGAAATGAATATGAAGTGCATAAAATAATCCAATTCTAAATTCAGTCTTGTTGTCATGTTGTGTGACACATAACTATGCTACCTTTCCTCCCATAAAAAAAAAAAAAAAAAAAAAAAAAAAGGTTTTCTACTTTTATTTCTGATATTTTGATTCTATTCATACAGCTCTTAAAGTAACTTTCTGGAACTGGACCTTTCATCACATTAGGGAGTGAGTCAGAAGAAGGATTGATGTGGCAGGTTGTTCTTAAACAACAGAAGTAACGTTAAATTTTTTGTAAATCAAACACAAATATAAACAAGGGTACTGATGATTGTCACTTGTGTAAAGATGAGAATCTACTCTTGATGAGAGCAGTATTGCAAAATATATTTTGTCATCTGTGTTGGAAAGCAGTGTCCTAGTAACTTGGCAGAAAATATAGTAAAAGACAATTTGCAGAATCCTTATATTTTTAGAAGATTTCCTATATGTGTATATTTATACACATGCACACACACATTTCTCTTCAGTATGCTAAGACACTAAAAGAGATAATCCCTGAGGACCACTGCATGATTAGCTGATTTTTAATAGTTTTTAAAGTTTCAGAAAGTTGTGGTCTTGTTTACTTCTACATCTCTTCAACCTCTCCTTGCTGAAACATACTCATAAATAAAGAGAACAAAAATATAATTTAGAAACACATATATACATTTAACCAATAGGATAAATCCCATCTTCCCCTTCTGGTAGCCTCTTGATTTCAGTGGAGTTTCAAAGTGCTAAGGACTAATTCTTGTCTCTTACATTTATACAGTGTTAGACTGCAAAATGTTTGTATATCACTGTTTTTTAACTGTATATATTCTTGTCCACTACAAACAAAATAATTTACTGTACTCAGTTTAAAACATATACTCACTTCTAATGACTCTCTTCCATATCTTTTGTCTGCTCACAACCAGCCTGCTTATGCAATGGCCATTGCTGTAGTATCAGAGCACAGTCCTCAAGTTTAAATGCTGTCAGCATTCCCTGCCTCGTCACCACTCGTCTTCTGCTCAGCACAGCAACTAGGTCCCCCTTAGGTACACAATAGGTATCAACTATTTTAATATACTGTATTTAATTTTAGTATTTATTACTTTTTAAATGCATGTAGATGGAAAGATAAACAACAAAAGAGGCTGACTGCTGTCATGTGAGAATGATGAGTGTTACTTGACAAAAGAAGGATGAGAAGACAAGTAATGAGTGATGATGAACAACGGGAAACCTTTAGCCAATCTTCCGGTACTAATAGCTAGATTATTCCTTGTACCCACACATCTTAAAGAGAGCCTCAAGGGTAATTCACTTCATTTTACCTATGAAGAAAATGCTGTGCAGAGAGAATGAGTTTTCCCCAAATGAGCCAGTTAACTGCTCTCCCCATTGTCTGAAGCTAAGAAGTCACTAAGAGAGACATTGATGAGAGCTAAAATACCAACCAATTCTACTACAGACAGAGGAATATTATTAACATGACTTTCAGTTTCCACACATGCAACCCTCCCTTAAATAACTTTTTTTTTTTTTTTTTGGTGGCTTTTCTCTTCCTTTCTATAACTTCTTTTTGCTTCTACAACTAATAAAAATGAAACAATTTAGTGTGCTGGTAAGGCTGAACAATTAGAAGGGAAATAATGCTTTTCTGGATGAAGCCTACTAGTACTAACAGGACATATTCCCAGAAATGTCCACTACAACAAGCAGAACCAAACGGAAACTTCCACCCACTATAATGAACGTTCACCAGAAAAGAAAAAGAAGGGTTAAGGGGTAAAAGTGGATTTTTCTCATATCCAGGAGTCACAGTTTCATATATTAGACCCTTTTCCATAACACCAGCAGCAGTAGCAACAGAGAACCCATCTGTCCAAGAGCCTGGATTAGATAAATAGCAGGGACATTTTGCTGCCCATTTGCCTATTTTAAAGCCATCCCTGCTAGAAACTGTTGTGTAAACCTTGGTTCTTAATGGTAGATTGACCCTCTTATATTTCTGATGGTGTGTTTGTGTGTTCCTAGGATAAATGTGCCCCCTGCACAGCTCCCAGGCATGATCCATTAGCTGGTCTTGGTCCATATCCAGGACCATATTCAGAAGCATGATGTGGCTTCTTTCTTGTCCTTGTGTCTGTGTTTGTTTGTTTGTTTTTTTCCCAAGGAAACCAGGGTTTGAGAGAAGACAGCAAGAAGATACATTCATTCCTGTGTCTTGCTCTGACATGGATTTGGATGCAGGATTTGGACTCAGGAGATTGAAAGTTCTCTGAGGTCTTGCAGTTTAAAGACACTAGTGAACATGAGGAGCTTTAATAGAACACAGCAGTTTCCCCAGACATTTCCTAGTCTGGACTAGCAAGAAGCTGTGACTCCAGCCACATGTTGCCCCTTCACTCCCACTATGTCTATTCCACCTGAAGCAACTTCCTTGTTCGGATAGTGGGCCAGAAGTGTTAGGGGCACAATGTAGGGCAAAACATATGTGATGGAGGTTGGGTCCTGCAGGCTATGATAAACCAGGCACATTTTGAAGACCATTGGTGCTCTACATGCAAATCTGTATTTCCAAAGGTGTGGGCACTGCCAGAAAATCCACAGCAGTTTTAAGTTCTCTTGGCAAAATACTTCAAAATCTATGAGGAAAGATTTCTTAAAATAAACATGACTGAGATGAACATCTTCTT
This sequence comes from Netta rufina, assembly GCF_964035555.1. Lineage (NCBI taxonomy): Eukaryota > Metazoa > Chordata > Aves > Anseriformes > Anatidae > Netta > Netta rufina. Next base: position 122,181,336 of record NC_140124.1, read on the forward strand.
GCGTGTCTTCCTTATGGGCAATGTTTGTGAGATTATCCCCTTTTATTAATCTTTGATTTTAGTGATAGTGTACCTGACCAAGGGCTGGAGAAGGCAGAAAAAAAAAAAAAAAAAAAAAGAGTAAATATCTCAAATTTTTATCCCACAACTTAAATTGATTCCTCACAGCCCAACAATTTCATTTCAGCAGACTCAGTTCAATTCTAATAAAAATATGGCTGTTTGTATTAGGGAGCTTTTTTTTTTCTTTAGAATAGTTGACTAATAAATTCATTTTTTACAACATTATTGTTGTAAATGTTGTGGAATATTTCACTGGTTTACACAACTGAGAAATATCTCTCTATATAACAAACAGTTGCCTGTTTGTATATATAGATGTACACGTATGCACATAAATTAAAAAATTGTAGTTCTGGATAACATCTTTATGTGGACTTGGATTAGTAGATCTAAATCTTTTACATACAAATATAATGTGGACTTTGCCATATTAAATATTTAATACATACTGGAAACAGCTAGTACTAAAAACAATAGTATATAAAGAGAAATACATAACTTCAACCTAAAAGATAAAGTCATTACTTCCTACAATCAGTCATGGTTAATTTGTATCTCAAATGCAGTATGTCACACTTGTATTTTCAAAACTTGAATATCATCTTCATATTGTTATAAGAAAAAATAGGTTAAAAAAAATAATAATAATAACTACCAAGGGATTTTATCCACATCTAGTGTATTCTTGTCAAAGCTGTTGCTCTCAAACACATTTCTTGCTAATGCAATTCCTATATATATTTATATATATATATATTAGACATAAAAGGAAGTATTTTATCTTCAGCCTTGAAGAATGTTATACATTTAAATAAAATTTGAACTTTAAAACTAAACAGAATACATACTTATTTATTTAAAACTTGCAAACAATTCTAATGCCAGAAAAGGATTATTTTTTTTTAACATGGTACAGCAGAAATACATATATATATATATATATAAACGTGCAATATATATATATATAGTGGTTAATTCATAAATTGTTACAGAAATCCCTTCTAAAACTGACTGACTAATTTTTATTTATAGTTTCAACAAACAAAGAGTGGATGTTGTTTTCAGAAAAGGCCCCTAACCACATACAACCAAGCATTATAGCAGATGCAACTGCATCTTCATATTCAAATTATATTTTGAAATAAAAGATGAATTTTGGTTGCAAAATTTTGGATTTTGAATTGAATTGAATTTTTAAAATTTTAGTTCCTCTTAGCCTTCGTTTCCCAGTGCTGCAGTGAAACAGTGGTGCTCAACGAGTCTGTCCCAGTTAGTACTTGCTGCATGATATACATGCCACCACATTGAGTGGCTTCTTCCAGTATTAGGAACTACAGGCTATTTAAAAGTGAGAATGACACAACACCTCCTCTCTTGGCTCATCAAAATTAAAAATTAAAAAATGCCCCCAGAAAGTGGTAATCTATGGTCATGTCTATGGACAGAGAGTATACATGTATGCTGTGTATTTCCTTACAGATATTAAGAAGACTGAGATAAATGCTTTTCTAGTTTGTTGATCTTGGTCTTAATAAAGCAAATCACTATAATTTTCCCTGCACTGTCCATCCAAAGGACACTGGGAAGAGATTGTAGTAATAAAATATAGTCAGATAGTTTTCCATAGTACAATCTAATAGTTTTTCATAGTACAATCACTATACTGCCTCAAGGCTTTAGACAGTGGAAAACAGTGCAATTTGGCCTAAAGGGGAGAGAAGAGATGGCGGAGATGTTCAGTGTGACTGAGCAGAGCTGAAGTTAATTATGTGTCTTGTTTGATCTGCAGATCTCATTGAGATTTCTTCTTTTACTTCTTGCAAGTCAAAACTAATTATGTTCTGCGTTGTGATTTGATGAGGACTCAGACCACAGCAAAGCTGGCAGTCAGGTAGCCAACACTATCGTAAGCAGCCAGCTGCTATGGACACCCTGTGTTCACAGGGTTTTCCATGAACATCCCCTATCACTATTTTCCTCATTTTATGCCCCTCAGCCCCCAGACAAGTTACTCAGGCAATGTATGTGGTTGTTTTTCCTGTATTTCCATCTCCTGCAGTTGTTACCTGAAGGTGTAGGTGACATTGCTTTTTTTCCCTTTGCTCATAATTACCTCCAAATATGTGTTTTCTTAAAACTGTGCCTCACCTTCCCAGTTTTGAGTTATTTTATTCTAACCTTCTCTCTTGGCTCATCAAGGCTTTCCCCTTGGTTTGTGGTCAATAATAGTTTTTCAGAATAGTTAAAGGCATGCCCCCAGAAAGTGGTAATCTACTTACAGGTAGTACATGTGCAAAGAAAAGACAACTACTTTCACCTAAAATGCCAGGAAGTGAAGTATTCCATTACAAGGGAACCACATCTCAGATTTCATCCATGTTTCCTTCCTTTCTGTTCCAAAATACAATCCTGAGGGTGAATGAGGAGAAAAAGAAAGCACATCTCACCGTTTGTCTCTTCAAGTTCAAACTGAAAAAGTAGCAGTTCTACTGTTGTTCCTTTCTAATCATACTTAAGAACCAGAAGTATGGCCATGGCTAGGCTGATTTTATTTATTTATTTTCAGTGATGTTAGCATGTGTGCTCTGTGCTGTGCAAGTACTCTGCTAAATAGATGAACAAAGATACAAAAACTGTTCAGTAATTTGCCCGAGGCCATACAGCAATTCAATAACAATGCTGGGAATTAAAAACTGGGTTGAAGTTTTCAAACAGAAAAAACTTGCTCACAGGAAGAGAAGGCCTTTATCAACACTACTGGGGAAAGTGGAAAATTGTGAGCTCTTGAAGTACTTCATTTTTGCAAAGCAGATCCTGAAAAATAGTCTTTCAAAAATTGCTCGTTCCAGAACTGGATGTTATTAGCTAAATGTAGAAACATATTGATAATCAGTTCAGTGGTATGTTGCTGAAATTCAGCAATGTTTAATGATTCTGAGACAAATACTGAAGATGTAACAACTTGAATATCTTGATTTTTTTCATGGAAATATTTTTCTGGTTTGATTTGGTTTGGCTTGTTTTTGTTTTGTTTTGTTTTCCACAAGCATGGCTCAAAAACACAGAGGTCATCTAGTGGCTTAACCCAAAAGAGGATGCTGTAGTGTGTTTCCTCTGGTTGTGTGTTTGGCCCCAGAAGTGGTGGATGGAGTTTGCCCTGTGACAGTCCACTATGGTTTCAGTTTCAAATTTCCACCCTACACAAAATCCTCAGACATTCGCCACCTTCTCCATCCAACTTTTAACAAGACGATCATAATGCTTCACATTCACTGTGGCTGCCACACCAACAGCACATTTGGGAAACAGGCTGTGTCTATAATGAGTATATTTACACAAGCAGAAGCACATCACGCAGCAGCTCTTGCCTTGCTGGGGCAGCTTGCTGAGACAGATGACATAATGCAGTGTCTCCTTTTATTTTGGGGTTCCTCAGGAGGCCCAGCACCTTATGAAGCCGACACCTTCCCCAGCCATAAGAGTCTGTTCCAGGCAGATGTTTGACAGGCACAACCACACTGAGCTGTCTGCTATTAGTGAAAACCTCTGCTTCTGATCCTCTCCTTCCAACATGAGAGGAGGTCCAGCTCACTGGAAGAGCTAATGAGAACACTGAGGTTGGACTGATGGTGATTTAATGTTCATCTTTCTATTACAGTGACATGTAAATACAGCCAGAGCTTTACATTTTTCTCCATTTTTGTATATTCACAAAAGATGGATAAAGAAGCTTATTCTTAAAGAATCACTTTTTTTTTTTTTTTTTTTTTTCAAGGTAGCATTTTTTTAAAGATACCGCACGTTTAGTTCAATTTTAAATTACAACTTTTAGACAGCATCCCTAATCAACTATAGTTGTAGTAATGTCTTTAATCCATTTTAAGTATGAAACAGAGATACATTCTATACATTTTGAAATAAATTATTGAGCAAGCTTTATAGCAAATATAATTCAGTTCAACACTATGGTTTAAAGAAGTAGCAAAAGAAATAAATTAGACATTCTATAGTTAATTTACAAAGTAAATATATACATTTTACAAAGGTATTCTCATCACTGACACACAAATACCTTATGATAAGCTTGCCTGTGTGAATTATACTTAAGTAAATATAATGGACATTTTATTTTCCTTTCAGTGTGGACTTCACAATAAGTGGCCATGTTTTAGTGGCTCCCAATGGATTATTACAGTAGCTTCTGTGCAGTGTTCTGACAGCCAGCCTGAAACATCACACCTCCATCCTGGTTTGCTCTGCCTTTGCTCTTGTCATCCACACCATTAAATGACTCTGTGATGCCCAGAGTCATTCAGGGTATGATTGTGTAAGAGGAAACCTCTTTGTCTATTTTGCTGGCTTGTCTGAAATGCTCATCTTGACAGTTTCTAAATGTCTATGATCTAGGACAAGATATTTTCTTGGTTTCTGGGACTCACTGACCTTCATGGACAGTCCTCCACTTCCTTGGCTCACATATGAGTAAGAAAGAATTTGGGGGTTGAAAGTCTATTTAGTATTATTAATGACTTGTTTATGGCTTTGAGATCTCTACAGTCATTCAGGATTTAGACACTAGGGTATTTTTTTTGTGTTCAGAGCATTAGGTAAACACACGTTCAGTTTTTAAAGATTATACTGGCACTCTGAAGGTGTAGGGGGTTAGCTTTTATGGAAGAAAAAAAAAAAAAAAGCATCTTTATGCATGACATTTTGAAGAGTGTGTATATTGGAGAAAAAGCTTGTATGGGAGCTGGCAGAGCAGATGAATGACAAAACATCTGGTATTGACCAAACAGAGATGTTTCTTTCTCTGTTATGGTTTGTAACTACAGTTGGCCTCGTAATCTCCCTTGCATGAATGGTTGGATGTTATCACAAGGGAAGTTTTCTTCAGAAAGAAAGCTGAGATGAAAATGTTGGTGAAAAATGATGGTGTGACCTGATGAGTCTGATCAATTATCTGTTCTTTCCTAAGATATTTTAATGCTATAAACTGAAAGAAAAGCCAGAAAATCCTTCAGATCATATCCCTAAAAATAAAATAAAATAACCATCTACATTTATCAATCTGTGTCTACTTTAAATTATTCTTTTAATAAAACCTCATCCTTGTAGATTGTTGTTTGCATTCCATAAACAAACAAGTAGATGCACTCAAGAGCTTGAGTCTTCCACAATAACAGAATTGACAACCAGATTTATCTAAGAGAATTTGACTCAGGGGGAGCACAATACTGTCACTCAGAACTATCTTGCAGTATTGCAGTATATTATTTTTCAGAATAAATGTTTAAAGTAAATTAAATAATTAATTAAAAATAAATAATTAAAAAAAGATCACAGTGTTTCTGGTTTGAAATGAAACAGAATCTGAGCTGTGTAGAAAACACAAATTAATAAATATGAGTAAAATTAAAAAATGGTGTTTCTCCAGAACTCAAAAGGGCCTTGTGTATAAAAAAAAAAAAAAAAAAAAAAAAGCTTATTTTTATGCATAATGCATTTGTAGTAAAGGACAATTTATGCAATAGAATTTGGGAAAAGCACACTTTCCCTGGAAAGCCAACATAGCACCAGGAAATCACTTTTCATAAGGGGTATACACAGGCTATAAATGTTTATTGTGTTATTGACAATTATCTGTTTAAGACTGGGATTACTCCATGAGTAGTTCAGAAAATACTGCTTCATGGCTTAATTGCTTCAGTATCTAATTCATTTTTAAAATACCCTGTAGATAAAGGAAATAGCAAAATAGTGGATGTATGCTTATGCTTGAAATTTTGCTCTAGCTGCCTTCCTTTCATTGAGATACTTCATGTTTGTTTCAATCAACTTTTCTTTTTTTTTTTTTTTTTCATTTGTAGTCCTTTCTTTTTCTCACCTCTAATTAACATTTGATTTTTGACTTACAGATTTAGGACAGATTTCACTGTGAATTCACTGCCCTAATACAGTGATGGTAGGTGATGTTTATTAGGTCTTTCTACGTTTGACAGATAACTTACAAAGACTAACGTTAACATTGTGGTAATGTGTGAAACTTAAACAGTTGCTTTTGATCCCCAGAGTATCACCAAAAGAGAGATAGAAATTGTTCCTAAACCATCTGAAGAATGGATATTTCATTTATTTTAAAAGAAACTTATCTCATGAACAGGCATTTTAGAGAATCTCATTGAGTAATCTGGTTTATTTGCAAACTAAGGCAGAATCATTACCTATAATAAATTTTCCAGTGCAATCTTTAATTATCAAATTGTTGGCTTCTACCAGTTCTCTTGCGACTATTCCAAAAAAGAATGGACTTAGCAGTCAGGACACTTTACTTATATTCACACTATATTTTAGACAATTTCACCTAATTCTAGCACACTAAATAATTTCTTATGAAGGGCTGACCCTCTGAATATTATAGAATAGTATCATCTCACAGTTAAATTATACATATTTAGGTCTTCCAGTCTTTCACCATAACTGAGACTATTTCTCCAGTCCCCTTTTCAATTTTTAATTTATTTCTATTAAGAGTCAGGGGGGGGAAATTGAGAAATTTTTCCTTTAAGGGATCAGACATCAGAATCAAGTCAGAGCTCTTGTGCATGATTCTGCCTACAGAGGCAGAGTCCAGGTACAGATTTGAAATATCAAAGACCCTTTTTGGAAAAAAAAAATCTAGGAAAGCAATTCTAAGGACATGGTTAGGTCAGAAATCATTGCATGGCTCTTCTTCTGCTGCTCTCTGTATTTGCCAATATCTTGCTGATAATGAGTCCAATATGAGAGGAGTCATTGCCTCTTTCATCTATGACAAGACACTCTTATTTATGAAGCACTAAATTAAGATGGACTTTTTAACACACATTCTTGTCTAATGAACTAGTCTATAAAGGCAATATGCTCTTCTCTTTTAAATCCCTCATTAAAGGCCACTTAATGATAATTATTTGTACTACTACAGTACCTAGCTGCCCCAATAATGAATTAGGTGTTTCTTGTAGTATGTGCCTCATTGCAACATTCCTTGCTATAAAGATTGTATTGTTCAGGTATAAACCAACAACTGGTAGTGGACAGAACATGAGGGAAAATAAAATAATGCCTTACACTGTCATCTGAAGAGTTTGTTGACTCCATTTTTTTCACTTTTTTTCACTGCAAAAAGCTTCATGGAATTTTTACAAAGACGAGCATATTAGAAAATTCAAAATAATAATAATAATGGAATTCCATATTTTGTGAAGATTTGCACTTCATTAGGAAACACTGGCAAAGCTACCTGAGGTCCAAACATAGTTCCAAGCTGCATCTGCTTATTTCATCTACATAGCACATAGTGATTCACAAAAAGAACCCTTATTTCCCAGTCGCATCTGTTAATCTGAAAACCATTATGCATTGTTGTTAACTAGAGGGAAGCAACATCATGTCAGTCTCCCAAGGTATCGCCACAAAAAATCACAGTATCACCCAAAGGGCTCTTTACTGGGGTAGAAGAAGAGGCAATGAATGGGATGAAAGCCTCAGGACTGCATCACTGAAAGCCTCAGGACTGCAAGATGTATCACCGTTGAGTGTATGTTATGACCCCAAAAGGCAAGAGCCCAGCTGAGCCTGGCTGTACCCTGCAATGCATAAAACCAATACTGTAGATACTGTCGTGGCAATATTAGCACTTGTAAACTGGCATTGAACAAGTATGCTGTGTACAAAGGAGTGTGACTCTTTATAAAGTTGTTGTACATTTCCAAATTAAAAAAATAAAGAATAAAATATTAAAAATCATATAAAATTTATAGGTACTGTCTGTTCTTGTCCATCTACCTTATATGGTGGCTTTGGAATCCTGTTTTTAGTTAAAGCTTTCCTCTTCAGAATATGGTCCATATCAGTTCAACAGTAAATAGAAAGTCATTTATTCAAGATTCTATAGTATACAAAAAACACTTAATGAAGAAGTCAGTATTTCTTTGTATACAAAGGGAAGTAAAAACAACAAATCCTTTTTTTTTTTTTTTTTTTTAAAGTCTCTTTTGAGGACACATACATGTCTGAGCCCAAATCCTAAATCTTATAATCTCTTTGAAAGGGTTACATCGGAGTTTCTAATCTTATTTGCAGAATACTCCTACATCTACAGCTCACTTAAACTCATTAAAATTCTAAATGGAAAAGTCAAGAAAAGGTGATCTTTATCATCAAACTCTTTCTGTGATAGTATTTAAAACTTTTAGTGTGTAGTGTATCATTCTCCAATGTACTTTTTGTAGACTACCAAGACAAAATATCATGGCTATTTTTTTCACAAGTGAAAAGGGTAAAACCTGACCCACACCACTATCAGTGGTAAAAATTCCCATGATTCTATGTAAAAGTTTGTTTGTTTGTTTGTTTGTTTGTTTGTTTTTCTTAGAATGTCCTTTAAACTACCTTGGAATTTGCTAAAATGAAAGTCTCACCTCATGCTTCTGAGGTGAGACTATATTAAATGAAATGCTATTAATGTTCTGTTCCTTTTTTAATTTCATACTTAAGTTAACATAACATTGGCATTAGATTTTGGACATGAAGAAGTGACCTAAGATATCAGTGGAAACCAATGAAAACGTATTTTCCTAATCAAACCACCTAATACTTTCTATCTGTAATTATTTTTGTTACTGTGTTTCACATTCAGTCTGTTCTGGAACAGTGCAAGACAGAGAGCACTAGATGAACAAAACCATCCACATAAAAGTATTATTTTTGTTTCCTTCTATTATAGTCAAAATGGATGCAGAACCAGATTAGTCCATTTGTTCAGCTAACAATTATTTCTTATTAAATTCCCAAAACTTTAATGTCTGTCTAATCTTGAATGATAGCCCTAATCAAACTTTTTGTTGTTATTTTCTCCCAGCATCTGAAGAGTGTTTAAAAGTAAACAGAAATGATGGAAAGGGAATCCCTATAGCAGAAATTAAGAAATAAAATACAGGGATTAACCTCCCGCCTTATGTGCCTTTATCTCTTCTCTGCCTTGCAACCAAAGGGAGACTGTTTAACCATTAAAAAAGATTAAAGGTATTAATTAGACTAAGAGATAGAAACCTATCACCCTTCTGTCAGAGCAGACCAGAAATAAACCTTCTTCCAGATTAAAAAAAAAAAAAAAAAATTATATTTTTAGAGTTTGGTGAAAACAAAAGACCCCATGATCAGCTTTTTATATTCCTATTGTTGTCTAAAAGATTAAACAAATGAGCCTGAAACTGAATAAACATTTTCATGAATTTGTGTACGAGGGGCAGAGTCACTACTTCCTCTTCACATCAAAGTAGCAACACTACACACAAACAAACATAATTCTGTTGGGATTTCATAAATCTATGTAAATAAAACAATGGAAGATTAACAGAGAGCCCCCAGCAGTGGAGCTCTGAATTGCCTTTTTTTTTTTTTCCTCCACAAAATGAAGGAACTACACTCTATATTTAAATTAGAATGTAGAAACTATTTTAAATGCCTTTTGCAGCAGAAACATGTATACCAAACTGCAGCTATATGCCATGTCTAAGGACAGATTAGACATCCTTTAGCGTCAGTTGTCAGTGGAAGATTACAAAATATTATTCAAGACAGAAGACGACTAGCAAAAGAAAGTATACTTTTATCCAAGAATAACTCATTTTTGTATTTTTCACAGTTGTATGTGATTCTTTTTTTAGATCTTATGGATTAAAAAAAAAAAAAATGCAGCTTTCAATCAGACACCCTTTTAAAAAGAATAGACGTTAATAAAATACATTAATCTCATCATATGTTAAAGGTGACCCTGTTAGAAAAATAGATTATGATGAGGTTGGAAAATTATAATGGGTTACATTAAATAGCTCTATTTGAAATATGTTAAAGTCAGCTGCTAAACAGCAAATTGAAAAAAATTATATTTAAGGTCACAATCAAAGAAATGCTTTGGACTTATAGTATTAGTAAAACAGTTTCACCCAAAAGTACATATATATTGTGTGTGTATATACATATTTATACACACACACACACACGTGTAATATATACACTTGAACATACACAACTCACAAACAAGATATTTATAGGTTACTATTAATTTGTTTTTCCTGACTTAAATCAGTCTGTACTTAGAGCAACCATCCCAAGGTAGCACACACTAGATTTACACTACTTTAAGTAGTAAGAGTCTGGCTCCAAGCCATACTTATTTAATATGTATTTACTTATTTAACAGCTAATCAGATGACAATTTCATAGAAACTAAAGTAAAATGAGGCAGAATACTAGAAGACACAATTCCAGTGCATTTAGTTATAGAATGAATCTCAGTATCTTCTGCACATGAAATACCAATAGCAGAACAGGAATGATCACTTCTAAATATTTTAGTTTCCAAACAAGACAAGATTCAGTCTCTGAAATCACTTTATGATGAGTTTGAGACTGTTGGAGAGGAAAAAAAATATTTGTGTGGATTATGTTGGGGTGTCACTTTCTAAGATAAGAAATTGGTCTCATGGTTTAACTCCATGATACATGAATCCAAAAATTCCACAACAAATTTTTTCAAAGGCCTATCTGTAAACATTAAACAAGATTTTATTAAGTCAGACAGTATAACAATGTATTAGGAATCATAAAGAAGGTGTCCAAATCCTGACATGGTAAAAGGTTAGACACCTATTTTTTATGCTATAAAGTGTTCCTGAAGTGACTTGAGAGACAAAAAAAAAAAATAGATATTGTTGCTGATACACAGAACTGAGAAAAAGAAATTGGGGGGGGGAGGGGGGGGAGAGAGAAGGAAGAATAGTTTCAGGAGGATTGGTCAAACCAGCAATTCTATAGGTACACGAGACTTTACAGGACACATTATAGTCATTTCATAAGTGGTTTTTTTTTTTGCCTCCATAGATATGCCCAGGATAATGCTTCTGGGTCTCTTACAAGAAATTCAGTGTTTTGAAGCATTTGAGAGCAGACTACTGCCACTTGACATGATTTCATCTTCTCTCTTAGTCACTGCAGAACTCAAAGCCCAGGAATTGTTTCCAATATTTCCAATGTTCCCTATAAACAAACTTTCTTATATTGTTTTAATAATATTGCAAGTCTTTCCATCCTAAGCCAGGATGCTTTCTTCAGCTTACCCTTCTACATGTGCCTGGCCAATCCCAGCAGCTCCAGCTCTTCTATGCATGCAGATGAAAACTTTTATTCTTGTGCTTTGCCTCAGCTCTCTTTGAAGTCACCAATCCCATTCATAACGTGCTACAGAGCCGTTATCCAAAAGAGCTCCATCCCAGTCTTAGTTGCCTTCTCCAGAATGCCTGTGTTCCCTGAGAGGACATGGTGACAAATTCTTTGAGCTCTCACCCATGCTCCCAGCATGGTCCACAGCATCCACAGCTGCAACAGGGAGACAACCCCAACTTGGTCTATAGTTGGCCCATTATTCCACTCCTCATTATCAAGGTCACTGGTGAAATCTGGTTGTTTTTTTTTTACTTTAGTGTGTGAGTGCCCAAACTTCTGTTTTCCATAGGCACCCAATTTGGCCAAACAAGGCTGGCAAACAACATCAGCAGAACAGAGATCAGAAAGCTCCTCTGTGCTGAATGTCTTGCTCCAAAGCAGAGGGACTGAGCTGGAACTCTTCAAAGAGAAAAGTATCAGAAATTCCTTTGTTTTCTTGCACAGGGTTAAAAGAGTGTTATTTCTGCTGCTTTTCAAGTCTGATTACTGAAAATAGCCAAATTTTGTTTTTGTTTTGAAAGGAATTTCAATAGAAAGAGAGCATGAAAGAAATCTGCTGAAGCAAATACCCATGAGGGAAAGTTTCAACTCATGTACTTAAAATCCAGCAAAACTTAAGCAAACCAAACATTTTTTATCATATGAAATATACTTGACATTTTATACTTTTTATAATATGGAAATGAAAAATTAAACAATCAAACAATATCCACACCAATACTAAAGAGCATGACACAATTCACTATTCCAGCATCTACACTGAACTGCACTCAAGGCAATGATACAACTAGCTCCAGCTGTTGGAGAGTCCTTAACCGATTTATTACAATGCAACACCAACCAAGAGTATGTAGATGTCCTCAGACCAATATTCTTTTACCATCTAGCATGATCAGTGTTTCTCACAGGTGAATTCTAGGCGTTACCATGCCAGTCTGAGAGGAATTTTGCTGGTGAACCAAAGAGGCTGCAATTTTAAACCTGTAAACCACAGACACTGCAAACATGTCAAAAACACCATCCAAAAAGAAAATACACTCAGAGAAAGCAGTGCACCACAGTACAAAACCACCACGTGGAGAGAAAATTATCAGTCTCTTTTATATTCAGGGTCTTTCTATGGACTTTTTTCCTGTTTTAAAACAAGACCATAAAATAAATAAGTGAACATGGAGAAAATGCCTACCTTACTGTAAGATGTACACAAATCTTTTTGCTCCATTTAAAATGTGAGATGCCACTACAATGTTTTCACTGTCATAAATACCTCTTTTCTTGATGTCTTTGTGCACTTAGTGCAATAAGATGCTATGCCTGTAAAGAAAAAAAAATAACTTTCTAAAGAAAGTCCAACTGAAAAATGGTATATGAAAAAGTTTTCTATCCTTATCACCAAGTACAAACCTATTTTGGTTCTTGCCATAATTATTACAGAATTAGTTTTCTTTTCTATATAAGAAGAAGTTCCTCACATCCAGGTCTCATAAAATTTACAAAAATTTACAAAACTATCCACTCACAATTTCACCAAAATTGGAATTCCAGCATATCTTCAGAAGACTAGGAATGATTAGATATATATGTAGAGTTAAGGTCCAGACTTTTAGCTGTTTAACTTAAAAGTGGAAACTGAGAGTAGGATATTGGGGCTGACCCAAAGTCCTATTTATGTTGTAGTGAGATTTCTGTGTAGAGGAAGTAGTAAAAGAAAATATGTATTAACCTCACAAATGAAAGTTATATATTTTTTTAATTGTAGAAAAGTAGTGTTAGTTATTTTAACCTCTTTCTCAACATTCAAAATAAGAAAGAAAGAAATTGTACATCTGTTTGAACATACATCCATATTCAGCCAGAAGATTTTTAAAAAGTCTTTTTTTTTTTTTTTTAACTCCAAGGGAGAAACAAACACAGCTAAACAGATTTTACTGCATTTTTAGTGGAAATTTACAAGGGCTGAAAACTTGCTGTGCCTCAGTCCAGAGCAAATTAAAGTGGTTGAGTTGCTACAGAAAATTCTCAAAACAAGGCTTGTAATGGATGTTCTAAAGGAACGTTGGCTCTGGCAGTGACACTGACTGCCTCTATAATAATGTATTTCAAATGATTTAGCTGACTAAGTGCTTCAAAGAACACAAGAAAATATCATTTTTGAAACACTGGTTCTGCTGAGCATTTTAGGTGAATGTAGCTTCGAAAGCATTTTAGATGGTTCTCCTTTCCAGACTGAGATGATCAAAGAATTTGACACACAGAAAGCCTTCCTTCACATGAACCAGTATAAGTGTTGATTTCAGCGCTCTTACTCCTGTGTTTTAACAGTGTATGTGAGAAGAGAATCAGGCTCAGCATGTGTAATAGCCCACCAGAACACTTTATATTCCTCTTCACAGTCCTGTTGATGTATGAGCCACTGCACGGTTCTCAGAGGGCCATTGACTTTTGAATCAAAATGATGATAAGATTGTGCTGCTGCATTTGCATGTTCTTGCACCTTCTAAATTTAAATAGAAACAGCTCCCACCCACAAGAACGGCAGGCAGCAGCATTTTTTAAACATGAAAAGTAGAATGAATCCATTCTAATTGTAATCAAATATTCACGTGACATAATCACATTGCTATTGTCCTACATGATAAGCTTATCTGCAGCATACAAACTCCAGTGTATGAACACTCAGGAAACTTCCTAAAGCCTGTCTATATTTCACTATAACTTCCTTCTTTTCTCATCCCTTGCTCATCATTTGCAAATACTGACCAGTCCTTTATATGAGTACCCTGGCTTCTTCAGACAAGGCTGTAGGAGCACAACAAACTCTCATTTTGCTCTGCCTGCCTTATATCCTATGGGGAGGACTCCAGATGGTCAAAACTTGCTCCTAGTTTTATCTTCTGCTGCCAGTGTCATTTGTAATGGTGTCTCACACTCAACCTTCTGCTGACATGCAGACCTGTGAGTGAACCAAACCCTGCACTGTGACCATTGTCGACCTACCAGAAAAATCAGACTAAGCAAAAGCAGTATCTGCTCAGCTCTGACAGTGCTGTGCCTTACTGTGAGCTCTTCAAGCTGCAGACAATTGATAACAATGGGATATAACTGTGTTTGAAAAAAGCACAGCTATCTATGATCAGCAGGTACAGTACAGAGATTTAAATTCAAATTTATACCAATGCACATTTGTGAAAATGTACGTCAGCTTATGTGTGTGCAAGACACTCAGTCTTAGGAAAAGAGCTTATTCTTAAACTTAATTCTAGGTCAATGAACCTTAGTTCATGTGAATATCATTTTAACAATAACCAGGATTTATTGCCCTAGAAATATAATATTAATAAACATCAGTGATGAATGTGATAGTGATTCAGAACTGCTAGCTGATCACATTTAGTTACCAGAGAACATTTCACTATGTTATGGAGGACGGGCTGTACTCCATATTCATTCAAAATGTCTTTTTTTTTTTTTCCTTTCTTCTAGCAGGATTTTGGAGTATCTGAATTTAAATGTTGGCACAGACTGTCACGTACAAAAATCTTGTCAGTTGTGTTCTCTGTGCAACAGAGATACTTAACTTGACATAAACAACACTACCACCACATTTCAAAATGCTTATATATATATATATGTATGTATATATATATATAATCTTGTACCCCTCTGTTTCTCTGTTTACACACCATCTAATATTGTCTGTCCTCAATAGAAATTTGTTAGGTTTCAGGCCAGGTTTTATACTAGTCCTTGCTCTGCTTTGTAAAATCAAAAGCAACAAGAATTAATCTGGCACAAATGTACAAAACTCATTTACAGGTTCCACCTTAAGATCTGATTTGGTGTAGCTCCATAAAAACCAAATGCACATCCCAGGCCAATAGGCCATCTCATTTTCAATTATCATGAAGCCAGATTAAGTGCCCTGTCAGCTTTTCCAGCCCTGCAGTTCCAACAAAGCCTCTCTTCCTATCAAGGTAAACTGCTGCAGTTGCCGCCCTAACCCTAGGCCACATATTGTTCTGCTCTTTAATTTAAAAAATAAATAGAAGTTCCTCATTCAAACACTTGCCAAATAGGATAAGATTGCCTTCAAGAGTGGTTTTCCATAGAAAGGTTACTGAATTTTCAGAAATAAGGTTTGGACTATCTTTTTGCACTTACTAACTTAACTTTAAGAGAGACCTATATGCATCCTAGAAACACAGGGAGAAGAAATCATTATGCTCATTTAAATTAGTGCTTTGTCATTATTTTCAAATGCTAGATATTTTTATCTTCCTTTGTTTTTTAAATATGAAATTAAATTTACTACATCTGTGAGATTTTTTTCCACTGATCACTGTCCTTCTGATAAGGCAGAATTTAACAAACAGGCTGTGTATTCTCCTTTCTGCTAAAGACTTCTTAAATGTCTTCTGAGAAGTGATTTAAACTCCCTGAGATACAGTGCCCATATCTGTACAGTGGGGATACTTCTACCGATCTGGTTTCTTAAGCTCTTTTGAGTTTTTCTGATGAAAACACTGTGTAAGAAAAACTATGCAGGTATTAGCAGGATTAATAGCCTTTAAGGGACAGAATCAACTAGTCTGATCTGTTGCATATTGTAGGCCATGGTATATCCTGCCAGTTTTATTTGTGCTGAGCCTGAGATCCTGTGTAATACAGCTAACACCTATCTGAAGACCTTAAAGGATGCAGAATCTACAGTCGAAGTTTGTTTCAGAGTTTGTCAACACCCTACTTCTACCCTGTTATTAATCTGTATCTTTTATGAATCTCAACTTGTGATAAACCCAAGGTTAATCATCACGTCTCACTATTTTTTCCCCTTTTTTTTTTTTTTTTTTTTTTTTTTTTCGGGGGGTGGGGGGGAGGGTGGCAGATTGAAGATCTCTTCTGTACCTGGTATTTTCTCTTTGCCAGTCTCCTTACAGGTTGTAATCAAGTCATTCTCGGTCTTCTTTTAGGTATTATTATTATTACTACTGCGAATGGAGCCAGACTGAAAATCTCAGCCTGAGCACTAAAATCCTGTGCTTAAACACAAAATGAGAATAGCATAGAGTATCAACGGTGCTGGCTCTCCTGCAGCGCCCTGCCAATGTTCTTTAATCTTGATCAGGAAAGACCACCTGCAAGGCTAAGCTGATAGTCTCATTCTTCCTGTCCATTCATTCCTGGGTCGCTGAGCTCAGTCTGCCAACATGGGTATCAATTAGTGCAAAAAACATCATCAGAATTTCAATTAAGCTGTGCTAGTGTCCCCCTATTTAAAGCACTGTTGTCAAAATTGTGCAAATTGAGACAAAAAAGCTAAGGCCTGTAATTAAGTCTGTCCTTTTTTAGCGTATGATTAAGTATCTTTCTAACAAAAAATAAATAAATAAATAAATTAAATGACTTTCAAAACATTGGGAAAAAACATAGGACAGTCGAAGATGTTGTTATTCCTCTGACTCAAACACATATTTTATTTTTAAATGACATTTCACAGGCCATTAGTTCATAATGTGAACTACTGCCTTTGGACATTACGAGTAATAAAAAAATCCTTCTGCAGAGAAATTCGTGTTCAGGTTACTTTTCTTCTTAAAAAGATTTTTAATTTGTGGACTTTGTATGCAATTGTCACATAGATACCCTCACAGTGATTTGCTGCAGCTTGCTTTGAAACAGAAAATTCTTTTGGTGAAGCACGTATATAGTTAGAAATGCTGACAAAGGCCAAGGTACAAAAAAAAAATGCACAGAAATATTTGTGCTGAATACGGATGAATCTAAATATTTTCCTGTCCAGCTTAATCTGAATGTCATTTCTGTATCTAGAAATGAAATGGGCTTCCCCCCATAGTCAGCTACAGAACATGCTAAAGCCTGTAAGTACCTGGAGGCTGGTATGTTATAAAAGGTCAGACACACCCCACAGTCTCTTTCATGTGTTTTTGTACCCGCACACCAAAACAGTTGCACTAAATGAGTGCATTTATAGTTTAACAAAGACTGGCTCTGACTCCCCTCTGGTGAGAACTCAAGCCAAGAATGGCAGTTCTGGGGGATTCAGCATCAAAATCTCTCATGAGGTACAACGGCAAAGTGTACGCAATGGTTAATGGCTCTAGCAGCTGACTGATTGCTTTCCACATGGTTACCTCACAGACAGTCCTGGCTCCAATATTTGGTTTTGTACTTACTGATTATCTGACACGTACACCCAAGTGCAAGTGAAACAAGTGCTGTTTCTCTAAATAGCTTAACATACAAGTTTTTAAGGGCTGATAGATTAGTTTTGTACCACATAAGTTAGATGGTGGAAGAGCTCTCACCTCTCTAGTCTATACTGTAATTGAATGGTCCTTTTTCCTCCTTAAGATAAAACTTTGTCTCTATATTAGAGAACAAAACTGTGGAAATTCACTATATTTTACTTAATTTTTGACATCTTAGTATCTTTGCTTTTGCTAGTTTGCCAAAACATTGGATGACCATTGTCATATTATCACAGCATCTCAGCTACTTGTCAGGAACCATCATATCCTGGAAAATAATGAGTTTCAAAATAAAGATGAAAGAAAATTTTCTTCTAAAAGGGCTTACATGGATGCATTTTTTACTTTATAAAATTTGTGTTTCTGTGTCCTTAGTATCCCAAATAGGTAAGGTATCACATATGCCACATGAAATCTGATTATTCTCTTTACAGTCTTCCTGCCAGACATCATGGGGGAAATTTTTGGAGGCTACTTTTTCCAGGGACTCAGGTTTCACCCATTCATGTATCAGGTTGTCAGACAGTTTCTTGCTCAAACTCCATGTTTGCTGTACAGGAAAACAGCAGAATTCTCAGACATTCTAAGAACAATGACAGATTTTAACAAACATTTTGCAAATCCAGCTTCCTGGTTATAGATTCATACCTATAGAGATACTGTATATTCTAAAATATGCACTTCTACAAATTATTGGGAATAAAACTACATTAGAAAACTAAAAGATAAAAAGGAAAAACATGTTGACATAGCAAAAAAAAATTTATAGAATGCAGATAAATAGCAAAAAAAAAAAAAAAAAAAAAAAAAAAAGAGAGAGAGAGATTTGTAGCCCAGAAAACTTTCAGTTTATAGTATAGAATAAAGATCAGTGTTTTAGACCAAACTAAATCTCACCAGGAATTGATAGCCCCTTCAGAACATGAAGGAAATGTTGAGTCTATATGCTACTAGCATGCTTCATAAATATATCCCCCATGAGAGCCCTCTGCTTGTATCAATAGTTTTTGCTGTTTTGCTAGCAAGACAGTTTTACAAATTCTTAAGTTGATATTGGAAAGGGTATTGAAGCATTTTTGAAGAAACCACCAGCCAAGTACTCAACCAGGCATATGTTATTTAGTAAAATATGTAAGCTACAACTTCTTGCATATTAGGATTCCTCAGGAAATTTTGTATTTTTTAGTGTACTACATAAGAATCAGTAGAGCTGTCAGCTGTCATTTTCGTTCTCTGGTTCAAGGTGACTGATAATTGCATTTATTAGCTGTCAAAGGGGACAGAGCTCTGCTTGGGCACCTGGGCAGAGAAGATGAAGACTGCAGATGCAGACCACAGATGTAGAAGACAAGAAATTTGAGCTCTGAGGCTATATAAAGACACTTTTACATGACCTCTATGCATTTGTGGTGCTACTGTGTTCTGGGACATGAAATGGTGTGAACAAATACCCCCAAAAAAAGTCTCCTGCCAACCTTCCAGATTTCCACACAGAAATTCAGCCAGGCATTCATGTAGCTTTAACCTCTGCCAAGACCTCTCAAGAGCTCTAGGAGCTTCAGCCAATGGTTTACAAAGGACAGAGATGAAGGGGGGGTGAAGAGAGGGGGCTGGTAGCTGAATGGCACTAAAGCTTTCAGAAAGATACCAAAGTATCTTTGCTCTTGCACATTTCATTCAATTCTTTAGACATAAACCTTTCTTATCATAAAACCATCTCACCCCTGTAAAGCATATACAACAGGCTGTCATCAAGTGGAACCTTCCTAATCCGCATCTTGGCCTTATTCCTCAGCTTTGCTATGGGCAGATTTCACTGCACTGTGGCCAGACGCAAAGTGGCCCAGGCCCAGATTGGAAAGACAACAGCAGGAGAACCACAGGAGTGTAAGGGATGCTTCCAGTGGCATAGACTCAGCAAAATGGAAGGATGAATTTCTATCCCCCTCCAATGCCCCAAACCATGAAACAGGTGTCTCTGGGGCAACATAGTGAGTGCAAATTATACTCAGCCGTGGAAGAAATAACCTTCTCCTTTGAACAACTTCAGATACATAACCAAAAGGGAGCTAGCACAAATCTTTCACCATAATCTGAGATCAAAATACAAAACTCTTAACAGCATGGGGCATCACATGCATTTGAGAAACCCCCTATCAAGCTTCAGTTCAATAAAAAGATGAATGGATTACAATGATATAGCTGTACGGAGGCCCTTTTTTTTCTCTTTGACAGGTATAGTGCTGCTAATATTCTGCATGTTAATAGCTGACAACTGGCTTCATACTGCTTAATGAAACAGGCAGGACCCAGACTCCTGGGGCCCAGTGCTCTCCAGGCTATGGCACATAATCTGGAGCTGACAGGGAGAATCTGGCAGCTATGTCCCACCACTGATCATTTTATCTTGAACTCAATTTTAAAGATACAGTTTATTTCATGAAAACTTGTTTTATGTTGTAGAACAGGAGTAAAATCTTTGTCCTTACAATGGGGGTAGCATATAGGCACATGGAAGAAGTTTGCAGGTTAATTGTATCAGATATTATAATTCCAGCACACCCAAGGTGTGCATATGTATATATAAGACAAAGATCCCAGATCTAAAAACAAAAACAAAACAACAACAACAACAAAACATTTACTTGAGGATAACGTAAGTTTATCCAGCTCCTGTCTGTGGTCAATGCAAGTGCCACAGATTTACAGACACAAAAGGTATTTCCTGAATCCATAACATGGAGAGGTCTGATTACTGCTACAGAAACAGCAGCGGGAGGCACAGGCTGTCACACACCCCCAGCACCCTCGCAACACGATTAGAAACACCAAGGTTATGGCTAGAACCAACACTTGAAATAAAGCTCAAGGAAACAGCAAGCCCAGTGTGAATGGGGCTTGAAGCTATGAGCAAAGAGCTTTTCTCTTTCTTTTTGGTGCCTACTGATTCAGGAAAACATAGCTTTGATTGTCCTTGATAATTAAATAGACTCAATTAGCAATTGCTCCTCTGAATGGGAGCCATCTGTAAGACATTGAGTATTTTATCATCTCCTGAGACAAAAGAGCCTCCTGGGGAAATACACGGTGTTTTATTGAATATGATCCCTGGACATCAGATCATGCCTGAAACAACATATTTAGAGCATTTTTTTTTATAAGTCACGGCCTCATCATGTATTTGGGAGCTACCCACTCAAATACCTGAAACAAATAATCAGTGTTAGTAAGCCTGTTTTGCACTTTTTTATTTGCTAGCTTCAGGTGGAAGTGACAGGCATTCCACCCTGAGACTGCTGGCACCTCTCTTTGTAAGACTTTTTTTCATTTGCTTGTAATTCTGTCTAATTTTCCCCTCTGGACTGGTATTCTTATCTGGTATCTACTTCAAGCTGACAAACTGGGATTTACTGGAAGATTTCAACTGAAAATAGCCACTTGATCTAGACTTAGCAAAAATATATGGTTTTGTCCCTGTGGAGAGAAACTTTCCTTTGATACCCATAGCACCCCATATAATGGCACAGGGACTTGGAATTAGGTTTTCAAGTAATATTTTCTTTGTTGCTGTTGTTGTTTTGTTTTTGGTTTTTTTTTTTTTGTTGTTGTTGTTACATTTTTGTTTGTTTGTTTTCTAATGTGAAATCACCTTTTGTCATATTGCCCAAATCTCTGCCTTTGGGCAATGGTTCCAAATTTGTCAGATGTTTATGGGGAAAAGTCAGGGGTGACTGTGTCTTGTCGCTTCCTTATATGCAAAATATCTCATTCCTCACTGTTACTAGTAAACACCTTTGCTAATTGAGCACATGACAAGGTGTTCCTTCCTTCTCCAATGCTAGAGGATGACAATGCACTATCCACACTGAGTTGTCAGTTTTTGGCTTGGTAGATGGAAGTTTCTAACAATACACAAGCCTTAGTAGCTAAAACAGATACTGCTGACAGACCTTCCACTTTTCTGTAGACTTCTTTGTATGCCTTCATTTGTATATGACAGGTTACAGATGATTGCTTTTAGTATAACACCTAGCACAATCAACAACTCCTTCCATTTTATGACAAAGCTGAGACATTGTGCATTTAGCATCAGTCATACGAGGAATTTCCTTCAACTGTTATTACTTCTGGATAAAGTCTAATGGCCTGTAATTAGGACTCTCACCTGACATGAAGCACCTAAAAGAGATACAGCTTGCCTGTCCTAATTGTCCAGGTTCCAGTAGCTGCTAGCGGGGAAGGAGGCCAGTTCTCAAGGGCGATTCATCCCAGTCCCAGTCAGGCCTCTCGTGCAGGTGGTTCGCATTGCCTTTACTGGGTTCCTTTGTCTTACATTGGCTGTCCATGTAACTAACACTTAATTTCTAGAAAACAGTAACAGTGCCACATGCTACCTTCATTTACTCAGGTCCTCTGCACCTGAATTTACCTTCCATGGAAGCCACATGTACAGAAAGAAAGTGAAGAGATGAACTACTGTGCTACCATGTCATTGAATTCAGAGCCTTCCTGCCGAACACAGGAGCTCAGAGGCACTACCATAAGCAAGGTCCCCCTGTGACAACTGTTCATAGATTTTCAGACAGACATCAAAGAGCTGAGAAGTTGCTATAAAAATCAATAAAATTATATTTTTAACTTTCTTTATGTCTCATGACTCACTTTTCTATCTTAAGCCTTCTGGGATCCCATTTTCCAGCTTCTTCTTTACAACCATGAAGGGAGATATTTTTTTTTCTTTTCCTATTTAAAAGCTGAGATTCTGATGCATTCATGTTGCAGAAATAGCATGAAGTTTAAAAGCATATATACTGTTTCTGTGAGAGCTCTGCAAATTAGTCAGTTTTATTTAATTTCTCCTTATAAACAAATAGTTATCATTTTCTTTTTTTTTAATGAACTCCATTTAGAACTTGCCTTCTTTTACAGCTTCTTCACAGAAGCTTGAAAATCAAATCTTCCCTTCCTGACTTTCTCCTCATCTAATGCATATGTAAGCACACTTGTGTGTTTCATCTGTTCTTTGGTATTTGGCCACTCTAGATACTGTTTTACTTTGACTAAAGTGATCAGTAGGCACAGTATAAATTACTTAGTAGCTAGTTAGAACAAAAAAAGAGTCTGGGCTCTTCAGACCTACAGTGGTATCTTTCAAAACCATCCAACTTAGTTCACTTTCTCTTACCAAGATCTTTCCTGTTCTCCTTCACAGCACAGTTGTCACTCAGATCTGACATATTCAGTGCTACATGGAAGGTGCTGACACTGACATTGGTGCTTCATACAAATCATTACTATTTGTGCATTTGTTTTAACTTATTTGCAGTTACTTCAGATGCCTTACACATATGAACTTTGACCACCATGACATGATCAACATTTCCTGTAAATATAGCCTATGTGGAGTAATTATATATTTGAAGCATGAGGCTTATAAGCTTTACAATTACAGACTGCATAGTCTATATACAAGAATTCCATCTGTAGATACACACAGTCTTCTCCCTCACTGAATGTGGGATCCTGGATTCATGGCAGCAATAGTACCTTTGCTAAAATATTTGGAAGACTTTATTGAAAAAAAAAAAAGGGAGGGGGGGGGAATGCAAAAGGCTTCATTACTAAACTGTTAGCAACTCCAACAACACCTGGGGAAAGCAGATTGGTTATCTCAGAAAATACAAAGAATGAGTCTGAGTCCAAAGGAAAAATTTAAACACAGTATCAAAATACAACCAAAGAAACACTGAAATTGAAAGCTATGTAACAAATATGAAAGGACTTTTGTTTGAGAAAAAAAAAAAAAAAAAAAAAAAAAAAAAAAAGATGCTCTCTGCATAAAAATCAATGTATGGATAGATCAGAAAACCTT
Source organism: Netta rufina (assembly GCF_964035555.1). Lineage (NCBI taxonomy): Eukaryota > Metazoa > Chordata > Aves > Anseriformes > Anatidae > Netta > Netta rufina. Next base: position 122,204,808 of record NC_140124.1, read on the forward strand.
ACAAAAAGTTTTTTTTTTAATGATTATGAATGATCGCTTTAGGGAATTTTTATATGTCAGTTTTATACTTTCTCATGTTAAATGAAGTGAAACCACTGAGACCTCAGGCAGCTAACTGCATCACCAGGCAAGGATGGAGTTAGTAATTCCCTTTTTTATCTGGACAGTAAAAAATATTGCTGTGCCACCATAACTTATAGCTTGTGACAAGGCAAAACTTTATGACTTCTGGATTTCTAAATGGATTGTAGGAGAAAAGAAAAAAGTCCAATATATCAGAATCCTGTTGTTTTTTTTTGTTTGTTTGTTTGCTTGTTTCTTTGGTTGGTTGGTTGGTTGATTGGTTGTTTTGTTTTGTTTTGTTTTGTTTTGTTTTAGCATAATGACTTGAAAATGAAGATTAAATTAATGGATTAACACACATTTTCATGTCTATCTCTCATTTGCTATATTGATTTTAGAGTCCTATGGAAGGCAATCTGAACTAGTTGCTGTCTAAAAAAGGAGAGTTCATCTGGGGTGACTCTTAGCATTTCCAAAGCAAACTGTTCAAATTTGATAATAAGTGAATAGGACAACATTATTTTTTTTTAAAGCCTACATTACAGAAAGAACAATGTGACCCTCTTCATCCTGATTTGACTAAGGACTGGAAGTTTGATGAATAGGAGCAATCATCCAAAAGCACCACTGTCAGTCTAACTTTGCAATTTTGGTTGAAGATCTTTCCTGTAGGCTACAACAACACTGTGACTGGGTTAAAGAATTTCTCTTAGACTCTCAGGCACTTTATTATTATTATTATTTTATTTTTTATTATTATTATTTATTGAATGCTATCAGTATGGTATCTCTGCGCTGCAAGTATAATTTTCTCTAGGAGACAGGGGTCCCTACAGTCAAAATTTCCCCCTGTGGAGCAGAAGGAAGCACGAATAATTTCTTGGCTAAATAATCATGGATAATGTACCTTACTCTGAAAAGAGTACTTTTTGTTTGGTATTGTCCACTATCTGCAAATCTCAGATGTTTATTCATTAGGATGGTGATTAGAAACCCAGTCTTCCAGGGAACAGACATAGTCATTAAGCAATGGAGTCTGAATATTTACTATGAATATTTTAAGTATTTTATATTAAGAAGATTAGCCGCACCAACAGGGAATGAGGGATTCATCTTAGAGTATGCTATTGTGTGATAGCTGGTGTATTCTTGATCTGGTAGAAGATTTTCTGTTGGGAGGGTAAGATGTGCCTTCAAATCTGTACTCCAAAGCAAGCAGGAGAAGAAAATGAGTCTGTGTATTATGCATGAGCGCTCCTTGCACTGGGCTATTGAGCATTTGAAATGGGTCATTGGGTTTTGTTTGTGACCAAAGCTGGTAAAGACATCCTGAAATATTTTATTATATCAGGACTTGGCAAGAAGAAAAATACACCCATGGTTAGTGAATCTTGCTATGATTTAGGTTGGTGTTTTCAGGTTCCTTGCTTGAAAGGGATCATACTGAACAAAAGAAATCCAGTAGGAATTCTGTGGCTGAAGCCTTGTGCTAAAGCTCAGAGGGCACTGACAGGGCTGGGCAATGGCTGAGCACTGATTTGGAAGTAGGTGCTTATACATGCATTAAGTTAGGAATTTCTGTGAATGAACTTTTCCAGTGTCCAATCTGCATGTCTCTCTGGTCCAAAACACAAGTCACACAAGGAAGACTGAAACACCCAGACACTACAAAGTCAAATATTTAATACTTAATGAGCTCAAAAGGAACAAAATGACATTTAGCCAGCAGTCAAGATATGTCATACAGCAATAGCACACAACTTTTCTGGGTGAATGGGCTACTTCTTTCTCTGCAAATGTCATCAGACATACCCAGACCTAATCATACATGAAGTAGGTCTAGTGCTTCCTATGCACCGCATAGTGTGTATTCAAGGGTTATCCCAAGCACAGATTACAGCCAGGAGTAGGTTCCCACTACTAGACTAATATGTGGAATCTGGGGCCCTTTTTCTTGGAGCCCTACTGCTATCATGTGGCCAGAAAAGAAGGCAGCTGAGATCATGCAGCTGCCACAGTCACTAGAATAATTAATTTAGCCTGGAGCAAGCTCCTGTGTGTCTCCAAGGTGCCCTGGAAAAGAGAGCAACCAGGATTAGCCGACAGACTATCAGTTGAACACTTGAGAGATGAGATATCAATTTGATTTAATTCATATGTTATCTTTTAATGTTGTCGTGTTTTTTTTTTTGTTGTTGTTTTTTGTTTGTTTGTTTTTGTTTGTTTGTTTTTTGTTTTGTTTGTTTGTTTGTTTTTTAAGAAAGTCCTTTAAAAAAAAATGAGAGATTTAGATCAATGCATGTCAAATCTTCAAAGGAATTAGGATATGTTTGTCTTAGTTACTAACGGGCATCTGCTGCAAACACATGAGACTTTACAGGTGATGTCTACACTGATAAATAAAACAGACCGGGGAACCCTAAAGGCAAATGTCATAATGGCTCACGGCCATCTGGCTAAACTCTCTTTCTTCCTCCCCCCAAAAATGTGGTCTAATCTAGCCTGCCCACAGAGAACAGCCCCTAACCCATTTTATTCTCCAAAACGTGCTAAGACATTGTCTCTGAAAATGTTATTTGGCACAAGCCTAATTTATGCCAAGGACAAGTGGAAGTATTCAAACATTATGGACACTTGTGGGGTAACACTCAAGCTCATGTCCTGACAATGCTCCATCTACTGGGGCAGGCATGGCTGCAGAATCCTCTCAGCCTCAGTGAACTTCTTCAGCACCTGCAGCAGGGTCCTGAGGGGCAAACTAGTATTATATATTAAATTCAGAGGTTCTTTTAAACTTTCCAACTGTAACCAAACATCTTAATATTAAATATTTCATCATGGCTGGCTTTTAAAAATAGCCCCCACAACCTGTCAAAGGTGGTAATCTGTTCATGACTGACTGTTGACCAAGAGCTCAACATCATCTTAGGAAAAGCAATAACATCCATAAAATGGTATTCCTATTTTAGTGTCATAAACTGCAAAATTCTCCAGAACTGATCAAAATCTTTTTCCTTTATCTGATCAATGCAAACAATCACACGATTAGTAATGAAGCTCATGGACAGTAGGTGACAGAATGACAAAACCTGCCTCTTCACTTAAAGAGAATTTGTGCCAGATGTTTTAAGCACAAACATTGGGCCTCAGCCGACATGCCAAGCTGTGCACACATGCACAGTAAATTCTTGCTGGCAAATGAAAGTAGAGAAGGAATTTAGATTCAGGGTCTTTTCCATATCGCCTTGGGTGTTCAATTCATCCTCATTTCTTCCTTCGGAAGGAAGCATTTTGGGATATGTTCTGAATTTCATCTTTCCTCATTTTCAGCTTATGCCAATTTATTAAAATCATTTATTGAGTTCCAGCCATCATACTTGTATTATGGAAACTAGTAAGTGAAAGACATTGCATAGGAGTATATATCTTTAGTAAGATCAGCTACAGCTATAAGATTTAGGTATGAAATTTTGTGGTGATAAATTCAAAGAAATTTTCACATCACTTAGAAGTTTGCCTGCCATGAAAGAAATAAGCCTTAACATAACTACCATATCTTTGTCCTTGCCTTCATACAGTGGATGGGTCTGCACAACTCACATTAACATTAATGGGAATTCCATATATTCATCACTTGGAAAAAATACTCCCTGAGATCATCCAACATAACTTCACAATGTGCATTACTAAAGCATCAGAGAAATAAAAATAAAATAAAATAAAATAAAATAAAATAATAAAATAAAATAAAATAAAATAAAATAAAATAAAATAAAATAATAAAAAAGAGCATAGACATTTCCAAACACTTTCTTCTTAAAAGAGTAAGAAGGATCAAATGGAAAAGCTTTGCAAATCCTGTGAGGAGAACATGACTTAGCTGCATATTTTCCTGTAATTACAAAAGATCTAAAACCTAAGCTCACTCTTTCTCCTTCTAGAGAGAGCAGCAATGAGATAATAGAGATCAACCTCATTATGTAAGCAAGTCACAGATAAGATGCACTCAATTTATCATAAACATCCAGTGGGTGGAGACAGAAGGGGAAAGTTTACATTGAAAATGTTTGACCTGCATGCTTTCTTCCCTCCCCCCCTTACCCCCACCCCCCCTTTTTTTTTAAACAGAGAAAGATTTCTTCATATAATTTTAATATTTCTGTAGAAATATTTGGGTACTGGGGAATACAGGGGTTGTGAAAAGCTATTCAGAGACAGCTTCTTGAGAGTCCTCACCAGAAGTTTTGTTCATAACTCACTAGTTCTGCCCTACCAAGGGCAGGAAAAAGCAAGAAGAGGAGAGGCAGCATAAGGCTGCACTGTTGTCTCAGTCCTTCCCTCCTCTCTCCCTAGGAAATTGCAGCAGAGAAAAGAAACCAACATTTTTTTCTCTGAGAATTGCTAAGCAGATAATTCTGTGCATGTCTGAACAGATAAGTAGAGGTAACATTGACCAAACCAGCTCCAGAAAAACCCTATGAAAGCTTGCAAAACACAGCACTCAAAGTAATTAACTGTATCATGCCTACTCTTCCTTCAGGACCCAGCCATGGCTTCCCACATCATATTATTCCACACCAAGCAGAAAAGGAGCAGCAGGAGAACAGGAAACACTTTCATCAGAGGACAATCAAAGTAGCTAGGTCTACTGTCAAGGTAGGCATCTTGTCACTGTCCCCCCTCTCTCTCCCAAAATTATATTGTTCTGCCATTTTCTCTGTTAAAAGAAGCTCTGGGAATAACTGTCCTCCATTTACTTAAGAAAAAAAAAAAAAATGCTGGCTGCAAATGTTGCAGGCAGGGTTCAGCCTGGGCAGCCTCTTCTTTCTCCCTGTGGGACAAGATATGTGTTATCCAAGGACTACTTTTCTGGTTACATCCTTTAAATATCAGGCACAAATTTGCTTCCACTGCCACTCTGACACTCAGATCACCTGGGCTTCAGCAGACAATGAGAAATATTAAATGGGAAGAAGGAATAGGGGAAATCCTGGAAGCCTACAGTGAACTCAGCTCTCAGCTGCACTGCAAAACATGCACAACACACTGAGAGTTGATTTTTCCTGATAGAGGCAAGAAACTCTTCCCCTCATTCTGGCAAGCCGAGGTGAAAATGGCACCACAGTTGAGTTACAAATCCTATTCTTCTATGGGTTAAGTCAGCATGGTGATGGGGCATCAGTTAGAGCTGCTCTCAGCCTGAATCCCTTTCTTCCCTCACCTCTAGAGCAGCACAATGAGCGAGGCAGGAAGCAACAAGGAAGAAAAGACTTGAGCAGGTACCAGAGTAAACCCCAAGATAACATCTTAGAACTGTGGTGTTGGTCCCAGGCATCCTCAAAGCTTCATTCCCCAGCCCTTGGCCCAGGCTGAAGCTCTGCTGCTTTTAGCTTTGAAGACTTCCAGTTGGTGTCAGGCATATTCATGGCTGTCACATAAGGGAGCAGCTGCATGGAGGTCATGAAGACAGGGCAGTTTGGAGAATTAGTCCCTCTGTATTAATATTCAAGGCAGTCAAGTCTCATGCTTTCAGCTTCTAATTTTGAGAGCCTCCATTAAATATGAATATAGTCATAGTTAAAATAAAGAAATTAAGGGATATTTAACGCCTCCAGAAAAGCTGCAGGCCTTCAATTTAAGAAAAGCAACATTTCAGTATTGATTCCTTATAGCAAGCTGTCATTCCAGCAAATCATACGGGGATCAGCAAAAGAGGAATGAGAGAGTTACAGGTTCTTTGGGATGCTTCATTTCTGTGTTTATATATCTCCCAGCACATTAGTGAATCACCAGTGCTGCCACACTACAAATAATAAATAACATCAACAGCAGAACTCATATATTTGTATTCCCTTGTGTGCCTATCACAAACCCATTTAAAGATGTTTTCAACTCTGAATACATTAGGAATTATATCAAACAAAAAGTCTTCTTAAAAGAATATGACAGTTTTAAATATTGGAAATTTAGTGGAATAAACAGAGTATAAACGTAGAACCCAGTACACCGACTCAATAAAGTACATTCACACATTCAAACAGTAACACAGATCACACCTTAACAAGTTATTCAGATTTGGAGGACATAATGTTAGCTTTTGTCCAGAAATCTTGCTTCTATTATTGTATGTTGGAATTAATTATTTGCACTAGGGCAGTATCAAGAGGGAGAAGACTATATTTATAGTGTCTTTGTGGGACTGAGCATCCTTGTGAACTACATCTAATTTGCATTTCTAACGTAGGTGGTCAGAAGTTATCTAGGACATAACAGTGCATTTGAACAGTTTCAGTACCTGAAGAAAACAAGTTTTAACATACTGATGAAAAATACAATTAGTATCAAAACTGAAGGGTAGGAAAAACTTTTTGACAGATCAAATTGTCTGAGTGTGTTGCTCAAGAAAGTTGAAAAATAATTGCCAAAGTTTTGCCACAGACATCCACATAGACATGATTTGTCTCTGGCATTGCATGATTAGATATTCATGCCTAGTAAAAACAATAAGTAAATGGAAAAGCATATGGAGTTAAGGCAAAAAGAGTCTATTTAATATACCAAGGAAATGTGACTTTTTTATTCTGTACAAAGAATCCATATATTATGGGGATGTTTTTTAATGTATTTGTTATTTACCATTACTTATTGGCACAGATCAATCAAGTAAAAACCCCTGCAGCAGGAACATTGCTATATGCATACACTGCAAATGGTTTTTGCAGTGTGGTTTCTGAAAGAAAAAAAAAAAAAATGTTTATTTACTAGCTTTTAATTTGCTTTCCATGGAAATTCAGGTCAATGTAATTCATAGTTGGATGAATGTCTAAAACAAGAGTGAAAACTGGGATAGAAATTCTTCAAGCACTTGTTCTTTAGTAAATGTCTGCAGCCTGAAGATGCTGGGTAAACACAACTATGAGCACATGTAGCTGCCTGGTTTATATGTCACCACAAAATCTGCAGACTAGTAACCAACTAACCTTATCAGGAGAAACTCTCCCTGCTCTCTTCCATCCAGGGCCAGAAATCATGTTGCCAGGATGGCTGGGAAAAGACACAGCACCAGCAGCATCCCTGGGCTTCACAGCAGGCTGCTGCAGCAAGTGGTTGTCAGAGCATCCTGGGAGCAAGAGCTGTGGGTCTATTCTGGGGAAAAGAGATGGCCATACCATGGAAAAGTGGCTTTAGGGGGCACTGGCACAAACACAGAAATCTGCTTGCACAGAGGAGTTTTAGTCACTGCCTAACCTGAGTCCCATCATAGATTCGAGTCTTCAGCTTTCGCGCTAAGCAACCCAGAGTGCCCTGGGAAGGGGACAGATTGGCTGGTCAAAGTGTATATTTAATAGTTTAAAAATTACTAAATACTAACATTGAAGTTAAAAAGTTATTTTTGTATAATTTAACTCAAAACCACATGCCTTCTCTTCATGACATTAACTTTTTTTTTTTTTCTGCACATCTTAAAAAAAAATTAAAATAAAAAATAAATTAGAGGAAGAAGTTAATTCAAGCCTATTTCTTGTGCAACAGAAGTTAAAGCAACATGATTCAATGGGGGCTCCACTTACAGCACTATGTGTTTTTGAATTAAATTTAGCCTGGAGAAAAGGAGGCTGAGGACAGACCTCATCACTCTCTACACCTACTTCAAAGGAGGCTGTAGCAAGAAGGGTGTTGGTCTCTTTTCACAGGTGACAAGTGGTAGGATGCAAGGAAACAGTCTCAAGTTGCACCAGGGGAGGTTCAGATTGGATATTAAGAAGAATTTCTTCATGGAGAGGGTAGTGAAACATTGGAACATGCTGCCCAGGGAAGTGGTAGAGTTCCCATCCATGGAAGTGTTCAAGAGATGTGTGGACATAGAACTAAGAGAAATGGTTTAGTGACTCAGTAGGTCATGTTGTTGGTTGGACTTGATGATCTTGAAGGTATTTTCTGACCTAGATGATTCTATGATTCTATGAATTTTCAGACCAATACATGTAGAAGATAATTTTTAATATCTACCACTGTTCTACTGTTGTTATTTTATAGAAAGATATAATAGAATGACTACTTGGAAGCAAACATGATCATCCAGTTGGAAAACTATTTCAAACTTCTACCCCAGGTTTTGAAAAAAAAAATAAAAAATAAAAAAAATAAAATAAAACTAATATGCTGTATACAATGAGTTTAAAACAGTGTAATTTAAGAAGATTAACCAACAATTTAATGGATTGATCCAAAGATTGTTTTAATTTATAAATAATCTTCTAAATGTCATGAAATCTCTAAAGCAACATGCAAACTATTCTGAGTCCAAAAATAATGAGCTATTGATTCTTCTGTTATGAAATCACTTTGTCGGCTGGCAATATACCTTTGGGCCACAATGTATTACATGAGCAAATTACAGTACCTGATGCTGGCAATGAAGAAATGACAGCAAACTTTTTCTTATTAAAAAATGGGCTGAAAAAGTAATGTCAAAACCAACTTTTATTCCCTCCTCAAATCAAATAAATAAATAAGCATCTTTCCTTCATATGCTGTATTTCTGAACAGATATAAATTCTGTATATTAAAATTGATACAATATGTCCTGAAATTCCCTGAATTGATTTTCTACTGAATCCAAGCCATCTGCATTTGTATGTTAGAAATCTATATTTATCTATATGTAAGTATATGGCTTTAGAGAATTAGACAAATGCTTAAATCCATTTTAGAGGCTCAAACCAGTAGCAAGCAAAGCTGAAATGGTCCAGTTGGCAAAGTCTTCAGGACCTTTCTCCAAACATAACTAGTGGCTACCTGAGGTAACAGCAAGGAAATATACATAACACACAACTCCCATTCCAGAAAGTTAGTAAAGTGGAGCCCAAAGCCAAGGTCAAGACAGGGCATGAAATGTATCATCCCTGTATTCTGGTTTGGTCTTTATTAGCAGAGGGTCTCAGTGTTTATTTCACCAACCAAAATGGAAAGATTTTGTACTATCAGAGCTCACGATAGCCACTGCTGCTGTGGGCAAAGAACACACTCTGGATAGAGGAAATGGTAGCCCAGCAATTCTCTCAACCCAGCCCTTGCCAGGGCCCAAACTTTCATCCTCTTCAATCCAGTTTAGCACAGACACTGGACACTTTTTCCACACACTTCAGTTCCTGGTGAGAATGTGGTGACACAGCTCATCCCAAGGCCCACCCCCAGCTCCCACCAAACACATCCATTTCTCCAAAATATCATTTCTGTAAGGACACAGGCTGAGAGCAGAACATGAATGATACACACAAGGTAGGGTTTGGATGGAGAGATGTATTTTTGCTCCAAGGTGGGCTCTTTGCTGCACTGGTGGAGACAGAGCAGCCTCATTATCTGATGTTTGTTGGACATGAGCAGAAGTAAGGTTTGTGAAGGACTGAACCCTGATCCTCAAGTCTTTCTACTAACACTGTTGGGCACATGTTAAGCAGAACATGTTTGGCCCTGGGTTCACAGATTATGTTTTCTTCCTGAAAAGAAATGTAATGTAAAATTAAAAGTCTATCTTTTATAATACAGCTAACAGAATTTAAAATGCTTGATCAAAATTTATGGAGGTGCATGGTGGGACAGAATACGCTTCTGGAGCATAGATTACAAAGTGTGCTTCAGGTTTGCTTTTGATTTATTGCTTGCTTTTCTTGATGTTTTAAAGAGTTTTACTTCCATAATGGAATTATCTTATAAACTGTCTTTCTTCTAGTAACCTACTAACCTACTAAACATTAATTATTATAAATACAACCTGAAATCCATTATATTCATACACTGTTTATATTTCTTGTGAAACAGTATAAAGAATCTATACATAAAGACAGATCTTTAAAACTGCTTCAGGCTTCAAATTAAAAATGATTCCCATTTGTGTTGATTATCAAGGGACATTTGGAGAATCCCCAATGATCACAGGGCATTTCCATATAGCCTGTCACGTTAAGGTGAAGAATTCGCAAGGACAGTCTCACCATCTGTCATCAGCTCTGTTTGGTGACACAGAGGACTGCTCTGAAATGGCCAATAGGCCCCATGCATAACAAAGCCCTTGCACTTTTGCATTGTTTATGTTTTGACCTGGGTAGATAATCCTTCAGCAAGGGGGGGGGGGGGGGGGGGGGAGGGCGGGGGCGGGAGCCGTGTTTTGCTATTTCCTTTCCTTTCCTTTCCTTTCCTTTCCTTTCCTTTCCTTTCCTTTCCTTTCCTTTCCTTTCCTTTCCTTTCCTTTCCTTTCCTTTCCTTTCCTTTCCTTTCCTTTCCTTTCCTTTCCTTTTCTTTTCTTTTTAAGCACTGGGACCATTTCACTGCTGCCTTTTAAAGAAAAATCATCCATCCTTCAAGAAAATAATTTTATAGAACTGTTTCTGTGTAACTATTCTCCCTAAACAACTACATTGTAGACTGAAGGCATTTTATTAACTACATTGTGTTTTATGAAAGCTAGTGAAAAACTGCTTTTCTGTACTAAGGGGATTTTTGTGAGTGACGTCACTTTGTTTAAACTGTAAATCTATGCGGTTGTGAATGCTTAATACATTGTCAAGGTTCATTGCTAACAGTCTTTCATTAAGCAGATAATTTAAAAGCAGACAGCAACCTAGTAAAAAAAAAAAAAAAAAAGAAAAAAAAAAAACTTTCTGCAGCTTGACAAAACCACATTAGTCTGTTTGTAGAGTCACTCATGTAACAAGGACTATGTCTCATGGCAGAAGTCAAAGATAAACTGTTCTCACCACGCTGTCAAGCACCACTTAAGACTTGCAAATACAGTTTCCTCATACAATACATTCCTCTCCAGCCTCTCAGGTTTGTGGTTGACACTTTTACAGCATTAGTTAAAGGAATTAAGATAAAAGTTAGGAAAATAAACTCCTGGGAAATGTTTTTATCCTGTCAGTTATCTACCTCAATGACTGGAAAATAAAAGACTAATAGAACATTCATCCCTGTGCTCTTTCTGGAAGTCTAACAGCTAACAAAACTGTTAGAAACAGCCATTGTTAGAAACAAGTGAATGGATGAAGGAAAGAGTGAATGAACATATGACGGGGACTTCCTCTCTGTCAGTGTAACGAGATCCTGACAGGATCCTCTAGCTTTTATTTAATCTTCAGTATAAACATGTATAGAAGCAAGTCTTTATTCAAGACACAGGCAAGACTTCAAACAACACATTGCACATATCTAGAAGTATTCCTCTTATAATTGGGGAACATTTGTTATTTTTCAGTCCACCCCTATATTGCAGTAATAAACCAGACCTTTTAATTACAATTGAAGTCAACTCTTTCCCTGGCAAAGACAGGCTCCATTGATGCTAAAGGGAATTACACTAAATTTTGAAGGATAAATAAATCCCTTGAGGTCCACTCCTCCTCTCCTGCCTGCATCATGCACAATATATCAGGAATACGGAATCACTTAAGTATAGGAGGGATTCCTCTTAGCTCCCCTCCTTGTTTTGTATTCCACTGAGCATGGCTGCCCATAAACAAACAGACATTTATTGTTCTATTATCGCCTTGAGTTCTGAAGGGATTACCTTTTTAATCAAATTTCCATACAGAAAACAAGATCTGTAAGACCATGAGCAAGACAGACAGTACAAATCCCTGGTGATCTGTGAATCCCAGTGTTCCTGAGCTAAGGACCTAGAAACAGAGAAAAAAATCTTCTGAGAAAGATTGCCTCATCTCATCTTAGAAATCATTGGTGTGTGACAGACCCTCTGAAAACCAGATTTTGTGAGAACTTCCACTTGCAGCCATGTGGAGACACCTAAGGCAACACTATGGATGCTGAGAGCTCTCACTGGGTACTCTTCACTGTTCGAAATTAAATTTTTTTGTTAGAAGTACAGTTAAATTTTTTGTTTCAAATATATTGTGTATACTCAAATTTTAAAAACAGAATACCGTGCACAATGGCATAAACTAAAGTCATCACACACTTCCTAATTATTTTTTTTCTCAACAACTTTGTTGTGTTGGGAATGTCTCCTTTCAAGTACAGCTGTACCTCATTCCTCTAGCTTCAGTTTTGCAGCTTGGAAATTCCCAGACATCTTTTTCTACATAGTATTCATCATGTACAGGTCATTTTTGCACAGTTTTGAACTGTAAAAACAGATTTATGTGTTCCAGCCAATTCAAAGATATATTCTTCAAGGACCTTGGATACAACAGCTTTCTGCTAAATATCTGGGGACAGTTCCAGGTGATAAATTTAATGATAACCTTAACAAGTAAAGAATTCTACTACTCGGTGTATTGCAGTAAAAAAGGAATAACAAAAGATATTCAGGAGTCCCTGGGATTTGCATACATAATACTTGTGCATTATTAAAAGCAGACACCTTATTCTATGGCTTGCTTTCAGGGTGGGAGAATTAAAAGTTCAGTGTTGTTTTCTCAGATCAGATGAAACTCAATAACAATACTATTTAGGTTAAACAATAGTCTATTTTTTGCAGAAACAACAACAACAACAAAAAAAAAATCAAAAAGCTGGGCTTCCAAATACAAACGGTTGGTTCACACTGAGACTTAAAAGCTATCAGTAAAGAAGAGTTCAAGTCCTGTGTTCTGGACCTGAGAACAAACTTCACAGCACTGCTCACCTATGTGCAGCCAGACTCCCCCTGCTCACAACCACGCAAAATCCCTGTGCTGCATTTAGGGGATGGGTGCATCAAATAACATCGAAGTCTGAAGAAATCCCTCCAGGAAATTCCTGCTGGGTGTGGCTGGGCTTCTCAAAAACCCAAACTTCTTTCTGTGTTTCTTTCCTTCCACCCAAGGCTAGGCTCTGGCCAGGTCTGTTTTGCTCTCTGAGCCTCAGCCAGAGGACCAAGAAGCTTCCACTGTCCTGGCAGCTTGTTTGCTTTTACCTACAGGGACCAATTAATTTGACATTGTCACTTTTCTGCCAAGGATTTTCTGTTGTTTTAAGCTTACTCTTGTTAGTAGCTAGGAAGAAGTAGTTTCTTTTGTTTTGGCTGCTCTATAGCAATACACTCATTGTCCTTCTGGGTTGAGTGATTTAGAGATAATGATCTTTAAGAAGCATTGTTGTAGAAACAGTGGTCCAAGTACATAGGTAAGCAAGGCTTATAGTGTTTATAGTGTTTATAGTGTTTATTACATTACCAGACCAAATGTCACAACTGGAAGAAATAAACAAGTTCTCCCAAGCACCAGCCTTTCTTTCATTTCATCCAAAATTGCAATATAATGCAGCTATTGACGTGCAACTACTTCTAGTCAAGGTTAGGAGGTATGTTAACAGGCCTTGCTAGGCCAGGTCAGGAGATATGTCAGTGGACTTTGTTGGAAAACATATGACTGAGTAATACAGAGTTCATAACATCAGTCAGAATCCATATGTTCTACATATACAGGGACCTAGTCTGTCAACACGAGCACTGCATGAAAGCAAGAGCAAATTTGAAAGCATCATCTGGGAATAGCCTTGACTGGTGTTCTTTAATCATACTTTTAACCTCTCTTTGAGATGTTTGGTATTCTTGGTAAACACTCCTGAAGATAATTCACTGCAGAACACCTCATCTCTCCCTCTGGACTTCCAGGGTAAAGATCCAAACTTCAAAATGTTTTAAATAACAGTGTTTCCAGTCTGGATAAAAACAAGCATGTCTCCAGGGAAGAGAAGAGCAAGACCCATTCTGTCTTTCCATCCCATGCTAGAGCACCTAGTAGGTAAAAACAGATGTTTCAACTTCATTTTGTATGAGCAGTGTTCATGTGTGCATGTATGTAAAGAAAAAGTTTTTTCATCGCCATGCACACACCATACTAAATTTGATCTCCAAACCACAGAAATTTATGAAAATCTAACAAGGCATAATTTAGTAGATCTACCAATGGCCTTGCAGGATGCAGAAATCTTCTGTAATTTTTGATTTAATAATTTCCTTCTTCCGAGTGCAGAATTTGTCCCAAGTTTTTCCTTTACATTTTGTTAATGAATGTTAATAAATATTTTGTGAAAGCAAAGCTGGCAAGGACCCTATAAGCGCAAAGTAGAGACTGCACTTTGAAAGTAAACTTTTACTTGGGGGAAAAAAAATAAAATAATTTTTAAAAAAGTAACTTTTAACATATAAAATGTATGTCTTTTGTTACTGTCATCTCTCTTGCTCATAGAACTGGTGTTTGCATGACCATGGTTTGAAGAAGTAGTATTTTTACTGGTGATAGCATGCTTAACATTTAAATTCCTTTCTATATGCTATTTTAAAAGAAAATGTGAACAACCAAAACAGTGAAAAAGCTAAAAATTACATGTTTCTTGCTTTCTTAAATACATGAAAATGCCAGATTTTACAAACTAAGTTTCCAGTAAATGAGTTGTTAAATTTAATTTTAGTGGAAAGCTCTGATAAAAATATAGGTAATGATGTTCAACATATCAAAATTCAGATTAGTCAGTGTAAAAAGTATATCTTTCTAGGGCCACAAGTGCTGGAAGGGCATATCATGTTAGCATTTGTGATGTCTCAAGCTGAGATTTCCATGCTTTAAAAAAATAACAGGATTGATTTGGTTTGCTATTTTCACTTAAGTATAGGCTCTCTTTCCCTCTGACTTGTGCATATATACACAAACAGCCTTATCATGAAACAACTGGCAGTTTTCATTGTCTTGATAATGCTATATCTACATCCTTCTGCAACTTAACAGGCTTTTGCAATTTATAACTTATTATAATTTACATTGCCAATTAATAAATCTCCTGCTGCATTGTTTCTTTATGAAATATATTTTTAAAAATGTTTTCTAGTGAATTATTTTATTTTTATTTTTTAAATCAACATTAGACCACAGTTTGGTAAAAAAGAATGTACTTTTATTTCATGGGAAAAGTAACGCACTAACATCTATATAAAATCTATGAAGATATTGAAGGCATAAAAGTTCTCTATGGCAAATCTTTTATAGAAACAATGAACAAATATATATGAATTATAACATTTCCAAAAAATACTACTGTTTTCCATGATCAGAAGAACAATGGTTTAGAGAGGTTTCATAAGCACAAAACAAAATCTATAACAAGTAATATATTTAGGAGTGCTAAATCCTGAAGGAGAAAATTACAATACAAAAGATTATGAATAAATATGAAAGATATTTACTGATTCAAACACATAAAGTTCGCAGAACCTAGGAGAAGGATCTATAAAAGTCATTGCTTTATTTACCAATCACTTTTCACCATTATTTCATTGCAACCTGGCCTTTCAAGGCAATCCTAGGAATTTTGTGGCTAAAGACATTTGAGTGTTTATGACAAGCCATTCTTTCTTAAGTACTCAACAAGGAGTAACAATTTTCTTTTGTGGTTTAAGCAATGATAGACCTTGCATTTAACCTTTGAATCTGAGCTAAAACCTCTAGTGACATTATGCATGATTTCAGGACCGTCAGTCAGAGCTGAAAATGTAGTGCTTGGCCCTAGCACCAACAGAAGTAAAAGAGAGCTTTGCCCTGGGATCAGGGCTGTGCTGTTATTGTCAAATCAGCATTTTGACCAGGGGCCAGATCCCACTCTTTCTGGATATATGAGGTATATATATATATATTCTGGATATATAGAGGGTCACTGTTACAAGACAGGCATATAGGGTTTGGTCCTAGCTACGTTTTATATGTGGATCATGTTAGTTGCAGACACACAAAAACATGCTGGATACATAGATAGACCTTCAAAGGCTCCATTTTGTGTCCCTCAAAGACAAGAGAACACAGTACATGTACGTACAGTTAGCCTTTTTTTTTTTTTTTTTTTTCCAGAGAAAGAATGAAAACAACAAATTTTGTAGGATTTTGGAAATCTCCTTCCATCCACTGAATGTTATATTCCAATTATGGTGCATTTGTGAATATATGAAAATACTTACAATCTGTTATTCACACTTTCAGTCAATTAAGCTATTTAAATGATTTGTTTTAATTTCATGCCTGAGCCTTCCAAATTCTGTTGTCTCATGTTTGATCCAAATAAAGACATAATTTATTTGTTAACTATATTTCTTTCTCTCTAAATAGGACAAATGGTAGCTTGTTCACATTGATTTGTGGCAAGACATAAAATGGAGAATTTTTCAAGGTAAACATTGATTAAGGTAATTCTAGTGTTTCAGTATACCCTTAAATAACAATTATTTAATTTTATTTCCTTACATATGACTACTATTGTTAAAATAATGTTTGATACTTATTTCCACCCAAGACTATCAACGGAGTTGTAACTTCCTGAAATGCTCCATGAAATTAGCTACCATATCTAACTTTTATATCATACTGCACTACCAAAAGAGTTAGTGAATTTTTATTATTTTTTATTTCCTTTTTAAGCATTTCCTGAAATTAGGTAGCAATTTTTTCTTTATTTTTGCACTGATATATGGGATGGAGGCAAATCTCAAAGACATTTTAATAGACGGAAGATATGTGTATGCAACCATAGTTTCAGGTACTAATGTTAGACTGAGTTTATTTCTAAACACTGTTCTACAGAGAAACATTGTAGAATCTCACTTGCCTGTATCCTATAGAAAGGAAGGTTTGTGTATTGATGTTTAATATCATATTTAAAAAAAAAAAAAACATTCATTTCTAAGATAATAGCATTTTGCTAAATGTTGATATCCTGTTTTTTAAGACCTTCCTTCTATGATTCAACACATTTACAGTCTGCTTGTGCCTGCACTTGCTCCTTTTCATCTAATACCACTTCAGTGTTGTGACTGGTACAATAACAATACTACATATATCATTAAAAAATCAGGCAATAAGACTTGGGTTCATGTAAAAACAAACTTGGCCATACAACTCAAGAGTGCTCTATAAATATTTCTGAACATTAACAACATAAATTAAAACAACCAACAAAAATTGCAAGCTGCCTCCTTAGGACCAGAAACACTTTGTAAACATGGATGTTCTTACAGAACAGGAAAGGAGCAAAGCACAGACATGGCTGAAGGGCTAGATACATGCATCAGGAAGGACAGATGGTGCTAGATCTGTCCCTGGGGCTAAGAAATCAACTAAGAGGAGAATAAGGATGGCTCCCTAGGAGAAGATCATTATAATACTTTGTGGTACTGACTAGATTTCTTCTCCTTCTACAACTAGCTGTTGCCATGCACTAAAATCCTGAATAAGAGCCCTAAAAAGGACTGAAGATGTGGAACTTCAAGAAGCCTAATATCATCTCTGATGGAACAAGGTGACCAGGACTTTTCTTCATCTCTTCAAACTTTGCAAAATGTGTTGCAAAAGGATTGCTAAAGTTACTTCCATTTCTTACAATATAGGATCTTATGTGGTTAAATTTTTCTCAACATTTATTATCCTCAGTAAAGAATCACCATATGGAACTCATCCAAAACTCTCAGGTAAGGCTACATCAATTGACCAAGCAGGGCCTAAGTACAGGTTCAGGCATGGTCACCTTCTTCTGCAGTGTTTCATTGTTGTCGCCTCTTCCTGTTACCAGGTGCTAATGCCAGTCCGGTTGCAACTGCCCCATTTTCTGGAGTATTAAATGCCCAAAATCTAGTGTATTCTGTAGATTCCTGTTCAGGTGTCAAAAGCATCCAGTGGAAATGCCCTTTCTTGAGATATCAGATCACTGCAAAAATACTGTGAATAATGAAGAGCAAAGCAACTCTCACTCTTTGTAATAATGGAGTCTCAGGCTTGCCTTGGACATGCAAAGAAAAAGTCTCATCCTACTGGTATGCATATGCCCCAGAAAGAAGAACAAAAAAACAAAACAAAACAAAACAAAACAAAACAAAATCTCAGAGCAAAAAATTGGTTGGAAAGTGCAGAAACAACAGAGGAATACAGTATCCATTGCAGGCACACAGTTCTAGCACCTGCCTTCGGGTACACAAAATAGATTAACTGTAAGAGAAAACAGTATGAAAATCTCCAGAGTGGAGCTTGTACCTCTCTGTCTTTACTTCCACGATGTACCCCAGCCCATTTCATTTCCATCAGGGTTCTCTACCACAGAAACCACATGAAAGAGGAAAAAAACAAGCCACTAAATTGTACCAGCCTCTCTTCTGCCTGCACTGGAGCCCTCACATCAGACACTCAGCAGCTGCCTGTGGAAAGAAATAACCACACATGCCCCTCTCAGACCCTCTCTGCTGCCACACTCCTCTTCTGTATCCTGGCTAGTGCAGAAGCTACACCTCCAGGTTGTGACAGCAGAGGGAAGCTGGCAGGATGCTCCTGGGACCAGTGCATTGAGAGCTGGTAACTCCATGCCCTGCTCAAAAGAGGGATAGTAACCACTGGACCTTACCCAGGAAGCCAGTGGTGTTCCCCCTCCTAGGTGTTTGCCCTGCAGATGAAAGTTTCCCCAATAGAAAGGAAGGTGAAATAGGGCATCCTTATCATTCTTTTATAAAGCTACTGAAGAGTATTATCCATTGCTCTTTCAAGATCCCAACACAATAGTACCAGGCTGCACTCTGAATTAAATAAAGCATTCACCTCTTAATCAAAACAGGAATATATGCCTTGACTTTTACTAGAAAGCCTAACAATGTGAACAAAAGAACACTGAAGCAGAGTCTGAATAATTCTTCTAACAAAGCAAAATAGTTGCATCTGGTTGCATAAGAGACAATTAAATGCAAGCCCTCTCATGTCATACAGGCAAATGGCTAGTCAAAAAAAAAAAAAAAAAAAAAAGCTTTAAAGGTACTACTTATTCTCAGTAACATCACACAAATCTGTGTCCCAGTATTTTATTACTTAAGTAGAGGAAAGGCTCAGACACTGTAATATAATTCTCTTGTTATTTTCATTACTTTCTCATGTGAAATTGTAGGATGTAACAGGAATATGAACAATTATGTAGAGTAGGGTTATTCATCCCTACATGTTTTTCCTTCTTAGAACTGGATAAGTCCTTTCCAAAAATTGGTTCCTAAGCATAAAATGCCTTGAGCAGCTTTAATTTCAGGAAACAGCAATAAATCACTTTAATACAAGAAGCAATATTTGATTACTCTGCATTACCCAGTAGCCCCTTTACAATTATAATCCTTTACACTCTTATCAATGAATACATCACTCCTAACTCTAACCCTTCAATCACCCTTTCCCTCATCTGTGCTCCTACCATTTGGTAACAAACCTCCTACTATTATTTAATATTAAATTATATAGCACATATGTGATGGTGATAGCCATGTGATAAATTGCATTTAACATGCATCTTTTAATGCAGCTGCATTAATCATGCCTCTCCTTCACTCTGCCCACTAATCTGTCTCTGTCCAGGAGTACTCAGTCCCATCTAAACCTTTTAGGAGCTTTGAACACATACTGTTAAAAATGGTACCATTTTCCAAATATGAAGTTTCATCACAGGAATCACACTGTCCCAAAGCTCAGCACAAATAACTTTAAGTATATGAAAGGTTTAAGGGTATGTTATCTCATGAACCACGAGACTCCTTGAGGCTAAAAATAAGAGACTTACATTTTCCCTTGTTACAAGGCACTCCATTTCTAGCCCAAGGTTATTATCCATGATCCTGGACATTAAAAGTGAAATATTTGATGTTTATAAAATAGGTGCTTCCAAAGGTCTTTAAAATTTCTCAGCTGCAGTATTTATTCTCTTGCTAGGCCTCTAAAGATGAACTTCTAATAGTGAATTAAGAAATGCTGACCTTACAAGCCATAAGGATGCAAAATAATGTACAGAAAAGCATTTTAGAATAAGTTAAAAATAAGATATCTATGAATTATTTGTTCCATATGATGGCTGAGTAGTGGTACAGGGCAACAGACACATTTCAGTAACATCCACTGCCACATCCCTGTTGATCTGTCTTTATTGCCTTAATTCCACACCATCAAATGCTATTTTTTGCCTTGAATCCAATACTTAAGCATTTATTTGGAACATGAACTCATTAAAAAAAAAAAAAAAAAAAGTCTTAGAAAAAGTTACTGAAGTTTAAATTATTTTATGAATCTATACCAGCCTCACCAAACTGTTATAAGATAAACTGTGTGGGAGAGCAAGGAGAAAGAACTGGAAAGAAACGGAAAAAAAAAAAAAAAAAAAGAAGAAGAAGAAAAAAAAAAAGTTGAGTATTTTGTTCCTAAATAAAAGAAATATATCAGTTTAACAAACTAAAATACTTTTTTATTATGAAAGTTCTTTCAAATATATTTTTAAATAATAGAAAATTCCACATGAAAAATGATGCATTTATGATGCAAATATTATTGACCATCCCCAAACTATTTGCCACATTTTCAGAGTAACTCAGACACCTAGAATCATTAGTCACAGCAGCTGTGAATGCTTATGTCATTAAAACTAAACATATGGGCAAGTATTTTGTTGGATCAGGATTTATATATTCTGTGGATTTGTATAGCTTAATTATTTTTTAAGCATTCATATAGCCATAGCTGAAAGGCTGTTCTTGAAACCTAGTCTGTTAAGAAGTTGTAGCAGAATATTGTGCACTTTATTACATTTGTTATTTTTGTCCCAAATGTGCTGTAACTAGGCCAGACACCAAGACAGCCGCTCTAACCACTCGTCACAGACCTACATCCATTTGCTATCTTTCTTCTCCTTCATTTCCCTTCTTCCCCTCTTTTGCTTTCTTCCTCTGGCTCATTCTCTGTGGATCCCCCATGAAGTGCTCATCATTGAATGGTGGGATTGACAACCAGGCATGGGTCAGCAACCAAAGCACCTTTCATTCATCCTTATAGTCTTTTGATTTCAGCATTATACACTAAAGACAAGAAAATATTAACACTGTTGGATGTAGATTCATAGGGAATAGTGAACTAAGGAGGGTATAGTTGTGTCATTGGTACTACCACTACCCACATCCAGAGGATCAACTGTACCATTGCCCTGGTCCTGCTTTTACCCTGCTGCCACCTTTCCCTTGCTGTCATGGGAACAAGCATTCTAGCATTTAAAAGTATGTCTTCTTCTTAAGTATTGTTTTCTTCACTGTGGTTAGGTCAATTTTCCTCATTTTTGCCCATGAACATGAACAAAAAAAAACAAGCATGATACTATTTTCATAAAATAGAGGCAGGAGTTTAGAAGCAGTTTCCTGTGATTTCTTTCTTCCCTGTGTCTTCTCTTGTCCCACTCCAAGATGTCCAAATTTTTCCTTTAATTGAGACTCTTCTACACTTAAAATTTTTAAGATTTCCTTCCTAATCCTTCCATATCTTCCATAATGTCCATATCTCACAGTAGCCTCCACGCCTTTTGGTCAAACAGCAGCTCTGGCTTCTGCTTTGCAAAAATATTCACTCCATGACATGTCACAGAAAGTGAGTTTTCAAGTCAAGGAAACAATGGCCTTAGGGTATTCATACTTCTCAAGTATAGAATCTGGTTCTTCATCTCCTCACTATCGAAACACTTTTCTGTCACAAACTTCTCATGAATGTCCATCTCCAATTCCCATCTCATCATGTGTAGATAATTCAGTTTATTTAAATTAGCTTTGTACCTTTACTTGTAACTACAAATCTGGCTGTCCAGATACAGTTTCCATTAGGATCACAGTTATTGTCCCATTTCTGTTTCTAGAAGACCATCTACTCCTTACTTACATCTACCTAACAACCAGTCCTGATGGTCATATACACATTTAGTCAAATTACATCCATCCAGCAGCTACCATTAACTTTTCAGGCCACTTCAGCAAAATTAAACACTAAACAAGCAGTAGAAAAGTGTGTTAAGTGGATGAGCTGAGCCCAGGGAGTTAAGGTAGATTTTAGATAAAGAGTTCATTTGAATCACAGGCCTTCCAAACTCCATGCTAAATCCATGTGGAACTAAATCTGGAGTGATTTCAACAATTCTCCTGGTTAATCATTCTTCAGCAACTCAAATTACTGACTTCCTTTTCTTCAAGGACTCCCAGCAAAAGAAAATATTAAATAAATAAATAAATAAATAAATATTGATAAATCAAAGACAGTTACCCTCTTTTCTAAAGCACAACAGAATTATCTGTTGTCCTGACACACTGTGGCCACTCACAGACTTAATCATGTGAAATCACTTCAAAAAGAATTAACAGATTTCACCAACTATAAAAAAGCTTCAAAGCTTTACCAACAGCAGGAGACCTTCTCTTTAATTGGGAGCATACATATGAGAGAGAAAATATATATATATATTCAATAAAAACAGATTTTGAAAGTGCCTAAATATCAAAATGATTGATTAGAATGACTAATATTCTAACATTATCCATTATTTTGAGGCTAAAGAAAAAAATACTCAAAGCTTTATCCTTAGTTTATCACTGCTATGCATATGAACTGAAGCTTGGCTCCCACTCACAAAACCAGACCCTTCCCGTTTTAACAGCAAAAATATCTCTGTCCCAAAAATCTTGCAGAGTAAGCCAGGAGACTACAGCTACATAAAGGCAGAGAAATGGAGAGCATATGGAAACAGTCAGCATGACAAGTGGCAGTTTCAGTTTTGGCTCCACTCTCACCATTTGCAAACCCTGGAGAATTATCAATATTTTCTCCTTTTCATCTACCAGCCTATCTTTGTAGCAGTAACAGGAGGTACTATTAACAGGTTAACATCCTCTGCTTGCCTGAATTTGTCATACAGGGATGAGCAGGAGACAATGCCAATATGAACCTCATGTCATTGTCTTAAAAAAAAAAAAATGTTGAAAATTCCCAGGACAATGGTGAGAAACCAAGAGTGGAGTTAAGAAACAAATTGGGAATATTTTTTATGTGGAATATAAGGTTCATTGCTGTAATTACAAGATGTGCAAACTTTCAATATTGAGAGAACAGTCTATTAAAATATATTTTAAGCACTTGCAAATAAAAAGTGTAAGGTAACGTACAAATAAAAAGCAGTTTCATTGTACTTAAATAAATATCTCTTGCTTCATCCTTTAAGTCAATTAGATTTCAAGTTACCTTAGGGAGCTTGGAGTTAGGAACTACCAATGTTTTAGAGCTATAGGCTTACCTAGTTATACTAGGACAAATCAAATGGATGTGGATAAAAATGCACATAGATAAATCCTCATGAGGATACAAGAACTGAAAAGTTGGTTGTTTTTTTTTCAGGCAATACAACCTCAGCCTGTGTTGATCTGAAATGTTCTTTTTCTAACTAAAATGCACTAAAGGAAAATACATCATTAGGAAAATAAAGACTTATTCTTGTGTAACAATCACAATGAAATGTTTTATGAGATTTCACAACGCTAAGAAAAGTTGCCACATTCCAGTTCAGTCAAAACATGCCAGACAATCATGAAAAGCTAATAAAGGAGATGAAGATCAGATCTTTTTATCAAACTATGTCTCTTACAGCTGACTTACATTTCCTTTCCATTTTAGGGAACAGGAAGAAAAACTAGAGGTGCCTAACTGCATGAAACTTACTTAAAAATTATATATTCATTAAAAAAAATTGTAACCTTAGAAAATTGTGGGAATTTGTAAAATAAAAAATTGGGAAATATTCTTGTGATTATCTTATTGTTAGCTCCATCAGCAATTATATTTTTATTACCATTATCACTGTGGCTTCCAGTCTCCAAAGTGAGAGGATTCTAACTTCCCCTTCAGGCAACTATTGAGGAAAAATAATTAAATGTAAATAAATTAGTAATGTGAAAGGATTTTGTCTTGTACTTAAGTAAGGACACTAATTTTTTATCTTTTTTTTTTTTTTTTTTTTCTAATTAAGGGTTCATATCTCCTGTTAGAGTGTCCCCAATTAAGTTTTACCTAACCTTAGCACAAGTAGCACCACTGACTTTAGTTGGGACTGAAGTGGGTGGCATTATTCATGTGTTTAAAATGAAGAATATCATTAGCTTTTTTTTTTTTTTTCAGTCAGGCTGACTGTGTTGTGACTATCTACACTGGCAGCCTTATTTTCGGTGGTTACTAAACGTCTGCCTGTTTATGTAATGGTGAAGGAAGCTACATTTTCCCTAGCTCAGCTACAAACTACTGCTTTCATTCTTTCAAATTAAAAAAATAAATAAATAAATAAGTTTAATATCCAGATCTCTGAAGCAAAGAAAACATGAAAGCATGAAGACGATGAAGAGGTAAGAGGTAGCAGTCAGCTCTCTGCAGGTCAAATTTCCCAAGCCTCACCTTTCACTTTTCACTGTTGTTTCTCATTGCACACAATCAGACAGTGGGAAAGTTGGTCAAATTCAAAAATGACTAAAAAAAAGTGAACTATTGCTGTGCTTCTGCTCACTGCAAGCAGCCCCAAAGGACAGGTACAGCATGGAAGGGGAAGCAATGACAACAGCTTCTCCAGAATGTCCCAAGAACTGTCACAGTCTTATCCCAGGCTCAGCCCTATGTGGCACAGTTTAGTACCCAATATTTTAAAGGGTACTTTAACCTGTAGAGGATAGCAGGTGAATTTCTGTAGCTTCTATAGGGATTCAGAAATCTAAATTATCCACACATGAAAAGCATCCTTTGTTTCAAGCACAGAGGCACTTCTGGAGTAATGCTTCTGAGATGCCTGTGTAAGAGCAGTTTATTGCACAATGTAGATAAATGACTCTTGCAGACTGGATTTAGGCAAAGAACATAGTCCTCATGTTCAGCTCTACATTTTGCACAGCACATTCTCCCTTAACCCTTCTTCATCTTTACCACCACATAAAAATACAACATATCAGCTGTGCAGCTGTAACCAGGCATCCTAAGTGACAGCCCAGCAG
Source organism: Netta rufina (assembly GCF_964035555.1). Taxonomy (NCBI): domain Eukaryota; kingdom Metazoa; phylum Chordata; class Aves; order Anseriformes; family Anatidae; genus Netta; species Netta rufina. The sequence goes on from NC_140124.1 coordinate 122,229,694, forward strand.
GAAGAACAGCCCTTATTTGTCACCTAAAGTTAATGGCATAAAATCAGAGACCCCCTCCTTCCTGCCTTTCTCCTACAAAGAGGACTCAAGGCCCTGATTAATATGCAGCCCTATTAACTCTAGTGGCTCTAAGGAGGTGGTGACTGAAGGGGAAAATTAATGACCTCCTGTCCAGGACTTGCCCCTTATTTGAGAGGTGAAACAAAAACTGCAGTCTGAAAGGAAGCAAAATTACTAAATATTTCACTGTAAACTGGTGCAGTAAATACTCACTAGGATCGGCAGCTTTGATGAAATTCAGTTTTCACTCCTCTTATTTAATTCATCCGTATTTTTTATTGTCTCAGCAAAATTGTTGCTTCTTTTACCTTTTTTGTTTGAACCTGAGGCAGAGTTGTTTTTTTTTTTTTTGGTCTGTGCTCTAGAGGACTGGTTTTTTTGTTTGTTTGGTTGTTTTTTTTGTTGTTGTTGTTTTGTTTTGTTAATTTCACACCAATTAGGAAATAAAAGAGATCTTAGTCAAATATCTGTCTAAAAAGCACTTCAAAATGAAAACCTCCAAAAAAAAAAAAAAAAAAAACAACCCCCCAAATACCCATCCCATCTTCTAAACCAAGTGCCATGTAATCACGACTACTACATCTGAATCACTTGCTATGTAAGGAAAAGGATGTACAAAATAGAAACATTACTCTTGGCCTATTTCTAAATCTTTCCATTGTCTTGAGGAACAGAAGAAGTACCTGTACACACAAGTAGAGTGAGGAAGGAAAAAAAAAAAAAAAAAAGTGGGGTGGGGGGGAAGGGAGGTGGAAGTAAACTGATGTTATGAGTAACAACAAATCTCATAATAAGCTGCCCATTTATAGCAACCATGGATTCAGTTTGTTTTCCAGTACAAATACCCACCAAACATAAATTTATCTTTTAGCTTTTTCAGTCTGTCTGTGTTTGAAGAGTGCCCCAAACACAAATATTGAAGGAAATTTGCATGGAATATTTTATTACTGGGGGACAAGAGACTGGAAAGCTGACCCACAGAAAAGGATCTGGGGGTTTTGGTCAACAGCAAGTTGAATGTGAGTAAACAGTGCTCCCTGGCAGCTAAGAGGTGTGACTGAACACTGAGGTACATCAAGCATGACATTGCTAGCCAGTCAAGGGGAGAGATTGTTCCTCTCTGTTCTGTGCAGGTGTGACCTCACCTCAAGTACTGTGTGCAGTTTGGGGCACCACAATGTAAGATTATAAAACTATTAGAGAGTGTCCAAAGGAAGGCTATTAAGATGGTGAAGTGTGTAGAGGGTATTGACTAGGTTTGTTCAGCCCAGAGAAAAGCAGGCTGAGGGGAGGCTTCATGGCGGCCTGCAGCTTCCTAAAGACGGGAGCGGAGGGGCAGGTGCTGAGCTCTGCTCTCTGGGGACAGCGACAAGACCCAAAGGAACAGCATGGAGCTGGGACAGGGAAGGATCAGACTGGACTTTGGGAAAAGGTTCTTCACTAAGAGGATGATCAAGCACTGGAACAGGCTTCCAGGGAAGTAGTCATGATCCTGTTGGAGCTCAAGAAGAGTATGGACAACGCTCTCAGACAGTTGGTGTGATTTTTTTGAGGTCCTATGTTGAGCTGGGAGTAGGATTTGATGATCCTTGTGGGCCCCTTCCAACTCAGAATATTCTATGATTCTATGATTATTAAATGGCCTTCCTCATTTTAATTGCAGTATTGAACCCTCCTCCTTCCCCTGCACTCAACACTGTGATTGTCTGATTACCTGAAACACTGATTACCTATTCCCATATGGTAGGATATCAAAAACAACTTCACAGAAATACAGGAGAGTGTTACAGCCCCTTACTCATCTCCCTGCATACATTATGATGTAAAGAAAAGTCAGATTTTCATCCATTTAAACTTAAAATTCTCTTCACATGCTTAACTCAGTTCTGGTCATCCTGTTTGTTTCTTTATTGCACACTTCCAATCAGTTTTTCACTAAACTATACTTTTCACTTATGTTCTATATTCCACATGTTACATTCTTTTACAATCTTTCAATTTTAAAGTCTCACATCCTTCATTCACTTAGGTGTCATGCATATAGTCACCTTATTCACTCTTTTTGGTAGACAAACACATTGTCTTTCTTCTTTCATAGCAGTAAGCTTTATATATCTCTTTAATATTTAATAAATACCTGTAGCAGAACACCTGCTATTTCTTAAGGATTCCTCTGCACTATAATTGATTAACTTGAAATACTTAGCACATTTGAGAGTTAGAATAGACATTTCTTATATAAACTTCTCCTGGAATAAATCACATTCACTTACAATATAGCTACAATAACCTTTCAATACAAATAAACAACCTCTAGCTACTTGGCAATTAATTGGCTTGGAACATAAAATTAATATACTACTGCACTAAAGACAGCTCTTCCATTCTTCCCTCACCTCTACCATTCCAGCATTCAGCTGTGTGGGATATTGCCAAATTATTTCCACTTTCACGTTACATCTGTTCTAGGAAAAAGGCTTACATTTGTTGTTAACCCATTCTCCAATTTTGTTTGATGAGTACAAAACACAGAACTACTAGGATGGATAATCATGAATAATCCTTGGTATACGCCAATCTACTTTTTCTTTTCTTGAAATCTCAATTTATTTATTTAGCTCCATCATAAAATGAAGGGATGAATAAATAAATGTACAAAATTCAGTTTATTATTTTGTGTATGCAAGTCATACAGAATGGTTGAGGTTAGAAGGGACCGTAGGTCTTCTTACACTCCCACCCACACACACACACACACACTCAAGCAGGGCCAGCTACAGCAAGTTACCCAGGATGGTGTCCAGAAATACTCAATGGTGCTTAGCTTTAAAAATATCAAATGCAAAACACTTCATAAAATAATTATTTTGAGCCAAGTAAGTATTTTGGAACTATCTTCAGATAAGACTTCCATAGTCACTTTTCATTTTTCTGTTTACTTAGGCTCCCAGACAATAATAAAACAATTTAAATATGAAGATATATCTAGTTTTACTGTTGCTTATGGCCTTGGTACATTTCAAAGAACTGCAATGATTTGCCAAATCCTTGCATTTTTCTTCCAACCTTTTTATTAATGAAAGAAAATATGAAAGGATAACTAATACATGAGGATAGGTATCTGATTCTCTTTATATATTCATGCAATATCCCATTTTCATAATGAAGAATTTGTTGTCTCTCTCCCCTGCTTCAGCTAGTGAATTGAACTCAGTTACTCCAGTTTTACATTGATATTCCTTTAACTGTGTTGTAAGGAGAAGCTGCTTTGACAAGTTTTAATGTCTCATATAAAAGGGAAGATCTGAGGGTTGGGAGGAAAGATCTGCTCTCATTTCTAATACATGTTTTATTCTGCAGTCTAAAACATCATGTTAATGCTAACAAAACCAAACTGCCCTGTGGTTACCAAAACAAGGGCTTGTGAAGAACAACTTGGACTCTCCAGAGCAGAAATGCTGGGGGGCTGCATTGATCTGAATGATAACTGTTTCTGGCTTAGACACTTTACTCTTAACTGGATAATTTACAAAGAATACAAAAAATATTCTGCTACCCTGACAACCAAGACAGAGTCAAAATTAGCTCTGATTTTCAAAATCATTTCTTCTTCTCGGGGTTAGAAATTCCCTTAGCCTTTCCCCTGTTAAAGAAAATTTTATTCAAGTTCAGAAAGAGAGCTCTCAGTGAAGACCTATTCACTGTTTTTTTACTGTGATGCAGTTAAGCAACCATCTGCCCATCCTCTATTACTCATTTAATTTATACAGCACAGTACATTTACTTATATCTTTTCTGTCTGAACAGTTTTCATTTTAATATCATTATAACCTTATTTTTGCCAGTCATGAGTTCAGTCTCAGCTGGAAAGAATGCACTTTCCTCTCATGTTGCCTGTTATTTTTCTCATTTCACTTTTCTGTCAATGCTGTTTTACTAACACACAAAACAAGATATATGATTAGAATTAAATAGCAACATTTTAACGTTTGTTTCACTATTATCTAAATGTTAGATATATTCTAGAATTCAGCTGGTAACATACATCACCTGCAGCATCACCTGCAGAGCCACACGTTTGCTAAATATTTAAAGGAGGAAGTTCTATTTGCATTTTAAAGTTTTTTTTTTTTTTTTTTTTTTTTAACCTGTGTGGTTTACACTCTGTATAATTATTGTTTTTTTGTATTTTTTTAATCTGATGGGTTTTTTTCTTTCTTTCCTTTTAAAACAAATATCTCCATGTCACTCTACTTAGCAGCTGTATTCAGTCATAAAAGGGCCACTTGGTATCAGAAAACTCATACATATTTGCCTAATAATGCCTTTTAAGTAATCTGCCCCTTTGTTAATGGCTTTTTTTTTTTTTTTTAAACAGCCGTACACTAGGAATCAAAATTAGCATCTAAATGAGGATGTTTTAAACGCATGCCTAGGGGTTGCCGTTTTCACCTTATTTTTTTTTTTTAATAGTTTGCCATGTTAAATTATGTAAAATAGAAATGGTATTTTAGTTTTTAATGAGCTAATGTAGACCTATCAACCCTCTCTCCCTCCTTCCCCCACTTCTATGCTTAAAGACTCCACAAACTGTTTTGCAGGTATGAAAAAATGGACATGAATAAGAAACCCAGTGTCAGCAGGCAGAACAGCTCTCCTCTTCCCCAGCAGCAACTGCACTCTCATGAGCTGGGAGACAAAAGCATATTTGTTTGAAGTCCTTATTGAAATGTAACACTTCTTTATTAATCACATGCAATACATAAAAATAAGCAACAATTTTTATATTTAATTTCAGGAGAAGAGACCTCATTATGGCTCCTTTTAAATTGGCTTTTCATTTAATTATGGGGAAAGATTAAAAAGAACTAACTATGTGTGCTGTGGCATGGCCAAATGATGATTGGAAAGGGGAAGGAGAGATTCTCACCATCTGTGAGTGTAATGTTTAGAGGGAGTAAACAGCAAAGTGGGAGGAATTATAGAGAGATAATCTACTGTTACCAGGTGAGATAGCTAATAGCGGTAGGGCCAGCCACTCATAGGGAGCAAGGAGAGGGTTAGCATCTAGTGTAGAAGGGATGTATCTCCCTTCCCTGGGGGTATCACCACCTATCTCTGAAGACAGGTTGCTTCTGCAGGAAAAAGCAGTTAACCTGCAGCGGGTGAGAAGGGTAGGAGTAGACTGGAAAGGATCCAGACCTGTTAACTGGGCAACCTAGAAACATGAGTTGCACAGAGCTGGAATCCAACACAAAACAAAACTCTAAAATTAACAGAAACTGCTGGTATGCAGGGGCCATAATTAAGCTTTTGTATAATGCTGCTGTGTTTAAGTGCTGTCATTTTCCCCTTGCCTCCTCCAGCTTACTGGAAAGTCTTTGCTGGTGTCACATACAAAGCCAAAAACAAATTCCTTAAAACTGAATCAGCAACAAAATGCCTCTCTATTGTTATTTTAATCCTAAACCACATGGAGATGATTTGACAGAAGGATCACCCTCCTCAACCTGCTGGCAACACTCCTAATGAACCCTAGAACATTGTTAGCCTTCTTTGTGTCAAGGGCACATTGCTGGCTCATGTTCAACTTGGTGTCCACCAGGACCTCCAAGACCTTCTCTGCAAAGCTACTTTTCAAGCAGTATGCCCCCAGTGTGTACTGGTGCCTGGAGTTATTCCTCCCCAGGTGAAGAACTTTGCATTTCTCCAAGTTGAAATTTATGAGAAATGAGCTCATTTCTCCAGCCTGTTCACTCTGGATGGTAGCACGACCCTCTGATGTAGCACCCATGCCTCGCAATTTTGTGTCATCTGCAAACCTGCTAAGGGTGCATTCTGCCCCATCATCCAGACCATTAATAGAGATGTTGCACAGAATTGGACCCAGTATTGACCACTGAGGCACATGAATATGTTGAACAGGATTAGACCCAGTACCGACCGCTGGGGCACACCACTAGGTACTGGCCTCCAACTAGACTTTATTCTGCTGATTACCAGTAAGCCCAGCAGTTCAGCCAGTTTTCAATCTACCCCACTGTTCACTCTACCATAGAAGTTTATCAGGTTGATCAGACGTGACTTCCTTTTGGTGAATCCATGCTGACTAGTCCTGATGATTTTCTTGCCCTTTGTGTGCCTGGAAATCATTTTCAGGATTAGATAATCATCTCCATCACCTCTCCAGAGATGAAGGTAACGCTCACCAGCCTGTAGTTCCCTCAGTTACCCTTCTTGTCTTCTCAGTTACCCTTCTTGAAAGTGACATTCACTTTTCTCCAGTCCTCAGGCACTTCTCTGAATCACCATGACCATTGGAAGATAATCAAGAGTGACCTTACAATGATATCAGCCATCCTCATTAATATTCATGAGTGCATCCCATCAGGGTCCATGGTCTTGTCTATCTAGTTTGTTTAAGTTTTCCCTGGCCTGATTGTCTTCTACCAAGGGTAGGTTGATTATTATTAGCTATAAATAGTACTAACACTTTAATATGAGAAAATAAATAAATAAATAAATAGATAGATAGATAGAAAGATGCAATTTTGCATCTACCCCCATCTTATCTTGTAGTCCCATAAACTTTTCTCATAAACACAGATTTCCAAGCTACTATTCATTACCTTCCATCAGACTTCTAGTCACATAATTCATCAATTTCTTTTCTTCTGATTCTTTCTGTAGTCCATTTCAATGATCCCACAGACCCCAGGGTTCATTTTTTGGACTTTTTTTCTTATTTTGCTCTGTGTTATGGCACCTCTGACTTGATCCCAAATGCTTTCAGACCAAGAGGTGGTGGTGTGTCTCTGATGCTGACAGAAAACCTGCCATCACTGAAAGGGCAAGGCTTGGAACCACTCAAAGAGCAAGAGTCAATTTTTCAACCTAAACAAAAACAAACTTTGAAATTCATCTAACTAATAATAGAAAGCAGAGATTTCTACCTGTGTTACATTGAATGTTCAAAGGAAAAATTCCCACTACACACCATGCGACTGGTGCTACATGGAGTAAGTAGATAGCGTTAATTAGGCAGTGAGCTCGAATGGGAAAACCTAATTGCCCAGGAATGCTAAAAGAGATCATGGACTGGCCAGAAGGCAGAGATTTCAGAGTGCCGACAGAAGAGGTAACCCGTGCTGAAGAGGCACCACCATATAATGAGTTGCCAGAAGACGGAAGGCAGTATGTGTTGTTTACTGACGGATCCTGCCATGTGGTAGGGAGACATCGGAAATGGAAAGTTGCTGTGTGGAGTCCCACACGACGAGTTGTGGAGGCCATAGAAGGGGAAGGCAAGTCGAGTCAGTATGCAGAAATAAAAGCCATACAACTAGCTCTACAGATTGCTGAAAGAGAAAAATGGCCAGTACTGTATCTCTACACTGACTCATGGATGGTGGCAAATGCTCTGTGGGGGTGGCTGCAACAATGGAAACAGAGCAACTGGCAGCACAGAGGTAAACCTATCTGGGCTGCTACCCTGTGGCGAGATATTGCTGCCCAGGTAGAAAACCTGGATGTAAAAGTACATCATGTAGACGCCCACATGCCCAAGAGTCATGCTACTGAAGAACATCAGAACAGTGAAGAAGTGGATTGAGCTGCAAAAATTGAAGTGGTTCAGGTAGACCTAGACTGGGAACATAAGGGTGAGCTGTTTGTAGCTCAATGGGCCCATGAAACATCAGGATATCTGGGGAGGGATGCCACATATAGATGGACTCATGATCGAGGGGTGGACCTGACCATTGAGGCCATCATACAGGTTACCCATGAGTGTGAGACCTGTGCTGCAATCAAGAAAGCCATGAAGGTAAAATCTCCCTGGAACAGGGCAAGATGGCTTGGATTTCAATATGGTGATGCCTGGTAAATTGATTATATCCATAATCAATTTGTGGGAGTGGGGACCACTCCCACAAACCCACCAAGGCAAACGGTTCATACTTACCATGGAAACATACCCCGCAAACCATGCCACAGCCCAAAACACTATCTTGGGCCTAGAAAGGCAAGTGCTGTGGCATCATGGTACACCAGAAAGAATTGAGTCTGACAATGGGAGTCATTTCCAAAACAATCTTGTCACCTCTTGGGCCAAGAGGCATGGTATTGAGAGGGTGTATCACATCCCCTATCACCCACAAGCCTCTGGCAAGGTTGAGAGGTATAATGGACTGTTAAAGACTATGTTACAAGCATTGGGTGCTGGGACATGGAAACAACGGGACATAAATCTACCAGAAGCCACTTGGCTAGTTAACAATAGGGGGTCTGACAGCCATGCTGGTCCTACCGAAACAGAACCCCTACACACAGTGAGGAGCTAAAGTCCCCGTAGTGCATGTAGGAAAGTGGATGGGGAAGGCAGTGTGGATTGCTCCTGCCTCAGGAAAAGGTAAACCCACTCGTGGGATTGTCTTCGCCCAAGGACTGGGGTATACCTGGTGGGTCATGCAAAAGAATGGGGATATCAAGTGCATGCCTCAAGGAGATTTAACCTTGACAGAAAACTAGTCTGTAATATAAGTTATATGTTGTAGGAAGATGCTGCAGGATCAACGACAGGTCAACTTTGCAAGGAACTGGGCAGTGCAACAAAGACTTGAGCTAAGCTGGTGCTGGTGTCCAGACATCCAACTCCACCTGCTCTGACCACTTTGGCAGATGAACATCAACAGTTCTTATGCATATTTTCCGAGAAATGCCTATAGAGTGAAAAGATATACCTGCCTATTAATCTGTTAAAGGACAAGGAATAATGGTGATGAGAATATTTATATGCTAAAGTACTGAGAATCTGAGAATGACACAAATGTTATGGAATGAGGTGGAGGTTTTACTGGGTCTGGCTGGGATGTTAACTTTCCCTGCAGCAGCCCATACAGTGCTGTGCTAGAATAGTAGCTAGAACAGCAGTGGTATCACACCAGTGTTATGTCTGCTGCTGAACAGTGCTGGCACAGTATCAGGACTCTCTCTAACCCTCCTGGGGGTGGGCAAAAAAGTGAGAAAAGAAACATCACCAGGGCAGCTAACCTAAACCAACCAAAGGGATATTCCATACCATATGATGTCACACTCAGCAATAAAAGATGGAAGCAGGAAGAAGAGGGGAGGGGTGGGCTCTCATTGTGAAAACATCAGTCCTCCTCCTGAACACCGGCTACGTGCATTGAGGCCCTGCTTCAAGGACGTGGTCATGCATCGCTCATCATTTGTCGGAAGTAGAGAGTAATTTCTTTCCTCTGCATTTCCACATAGCCCTTATTTGTTGTTTTGTTTGTTTGTTTGTTTGTTTTTCCGTTTCCTCTTCCCTTCCCCCCTTTCCTCCTTTTACTTTAGTTAAATTGTTTAGTTAATAATAATCTTTCCTTAATAATTATTAATATTTTCCCCTTTAATTAAATTATCCTTATCTCAACCTGTGAGTTGTTCCTTACTCTACTTCTTCCCCTCCTCATCTAAGGAGGGGGAGTGAGAGAGCAGTTGTGGGTACAGAGAAGGGCGACGAAGCTGGTGAGGGGCCTGGAGAACAAGTCCTACGAGGAGCGGCTGAAGGAGCTGGGCTTGTTCAGCCTGGAGAAGAGGAGGCTCAGGGGCGACCTTATTGCTCTCTACAGGTACCTTAAAGGAGGCTGTAGCGAGGTGGGGGTTGGTCTGTTCTCCCACGTGCCTGGTGACAGGACGAGGGGGAATAGGCTTAAGTTGAACCAGGGGAGTTTTAGGTTAGATGTTAGGAAGAACTTCTTTACTGAAAGGGTTGTGAGGCATTGGAACAAGCTGCCCAGGGAAGCGGTGGAGTCACCATCCCTGGAAGTCTTCAAAAGACGTTTAGATGTAGAGCTTAGGGATATGGTTTAGTGGGGACTGCTAGCGTTAGGTCAGAGGTTGGACTCGATGATCTTGAGGTCTCTTCCAACCTAGAAATTCTGTGATTCTGTGATTCTGTGTTTAGCTGCCTAGCACGGTAAAACCACCACATGGTAGCAGAGGTCTCATCTCCTCATCAAATGATGAAAAAACATAAATATTGCCATAAATGTTTGTATATATATACATAATAAAGGAGCTAGGAGAACAGGAAGAGAGGTAAAGAAAGGGAACAAGATACCCGTAAGTCCTTGGCTCATTAGTGCAAAAGGGCCTTTTGTTCATAGTCACCTTGTTTGCAGGCACTCAGTCCAGAATGAACTAAGGTCAAAAGACATACTTTACAAATCAAACATTCAACAGAATATAACCAAAGCAACCTTTCTGATTTTTGATTGACTCAGTCATATTTCAAGAGTCTCCATATAGACATATCTTCTCTTCTCTAACATTGATTTTTCTGCACTTGTTCAAAATGTACTTGTTCTGCAAAGGATCTAATGGTGTAAGACTTAGTTATTTACTATATCATCTTATGTACTGTCATAGACATAGATAGAAGGGCCCATATCCTTCTTTTTATAGAAAAGCAAATGGAGAAGCAGTCTCCACTGTAGGGATTAGGTTCTGTTGATCTTCTAAAATGAAATGGCAGAAGACAGTTCTATGGTTTCTGTTTCATGCAGAGTTTATTTTTGCTGTGGTATTTAGGGAATGAGGGTGGAGAAAAGCTTTGTTTTATCTGCCAAATTTTACTTTTATAACTTGTGTCAAGACTACCTAACAGGTAGAACAGTCTTCTTAACATGGCAGAAAAACAAATAATCAGATCTCTCAGAAGCTGAAACAAAATATAATTGGGTCATCAGTACAGCCACACGTATAAAAAAAATATATGTTGATATGTGGACAGATTTTAATATATAGTGTAGGCCTTTATTTGTCATCTCTCGTAGCTTTTGAGAGAGAAATACAACACACCCCAGAAATACAAGAAAAATAACAAGCTCTCATTGCCATTTTAAATTCACTTTAACCAAGATTTGCAGGGATGAATTTCCCTGCAAATGAACTTCCAAGAGTTTATCGGGATATCTGAGGCACAAAGGAGTTGTGTGTTAGATGTAATAAGTGTCTAAGACAAAGTTGATCTACAGGCTATCAGGCAGAAAGTAACGACTAGTAATGCCTGTGCTAGAGGTAACTAAATCATGGTAGGAAAAAAAAAAAAAAAAAAAAAGAGAGAGAGAGAGATACTGTGCTGGTTCAGATAAAAGGATTGCCAGTGTCCAGCAGCAAACATGTGGGAAGAAAATACAGCAATATGTTCCCGTTCCTACTTCCAGCATTCTACAAATTAGGGATTTCACAGGCAAGGAAGGCTTTGTTCCTCTCATGGTATCTGAACAATTTCCAAGTAGATAAAAAAGATTTAAAAAACACAGCTGGTGATAACTGAGGTATTTCTTGTCAAGCTATTGAAGACAGGCAACACTGATGTCATTGGCTACCAACCACATGAAATGTGAGATGTCCTAGCTAGGCTTTGCCTAGTGATAGAAACAGAGAGGCATAGCCATTGGAGACTTTGCTATTTTACAGGAGCTCTTGCCTACACAGTCACTCTATCCTGACATGCAAACGATATCACTCTGCAACAGTGTGTCAATGCAATGAGCTATTCTGAAACAGCAGCGACAGAATATTTCACTTCACAATAGTTATGGTTGCCAATCTTCCCACAGAGAAAAATATCTTAACAATTTCTTCATCAGACACATAATTTGTGAATAAATGATGCATTTCAGAAAGGAACACATTCAATTGCAACATTTCAAATCATAGAGAGTCTGCTAGCTTCTATGGTAAATACTTCCATTAGCTGTCTATTTTCAATACCCAGAAATTGACACTTTTTTTTTTTTTTTCAGTCTTCACTAGTTCCACAGGTTTCCATTTTATTTTTATTGACCTTTTCTTTTTTATCATCCTAAGAGTAGAATAAAGTAAGTAGTATATCACAGGACTAACCAAGAGGAACTAAAGTTTAACTCAGGAATAATCCCATTTAATTAGGGACATAATCACCTTAAGGATATGACCTTCATTATTACAGTATCAAAAAATTCAGAATAGTCCCTCAGAATCTACAACTTCTGTTAATAATCCTTTAAATTGATAATAATTTTAAATAGTTGCTAATAGCTAAGTATTTGCCAGTGCACAAATTTTTAAACTTTTCATTTTGATTTTTACCATATCTCTATTTTTAATTTCCTTTGGGTTCTCTTTTATTTTTTTTTTCTCTTATTATCTGTCACATTTTAAAAACTGTGTCTACTTATTCCTTATGCTAAGCTTTGAATTCATCTTATGCATTTCTAATAACTATTTATATTTAGTTTTTAATCATTCAGTTTTCTTTTCTCAGTTTTCTGTTCTCTACATTTTTCTAGTTGTAAATCCACATTTCCTCTCTGTTCATTCCCTCAATTACATTTCTTTTGATTATGTTTCCTCTCCATTTTTTCCATTTCATATCTGAATTTTAATTCCATATATTATATGCATAGGACAAAGGCATAGTACAAAGTAAATGTATATTTATTGAAATTATTTCACTTATATCCACTCTCATATACCAACCCCATAGTATCTGCATGATGTGAAAAGTGTAAAAAGCAACCTATAATAAGCAACCTATAATAAACTATAATAAGTCAACGACTTCACTAGTAATCTGTCTTTAAGAACGTGTAAACACAAAGTAGATATGATGTGTGGCAGAATAACAAAGCTTTTTTTGCTATTTGCTCAGCAAAACTAATTATGTTTTCAAGGCTTCTGATTGCTGCTGCTCTTCCACATTGTCAGGGGAAAAAAAAAATCCACCTCTCTCTAAAGTTTTTGGTTTTTTTTTTGCTTAAATATATGTATTTTTTAATGTTTTTCATATCCTTAACATTGAAAACTGGAAACAAAACTCAAGTCTTCTGGTAAATAATGTGGTCTTTTAAAAAGTTTGCTTTGTTTTATTAAGGCTGTACCAAATAAAAAAGATTGCAGTTCTGAAGACACCTTCCAAAGTTTTAAATAATTTTTGAAAAGTAACTGTAGAGACAAACATTCAGCTTGTTCACATCAAGTTACAGCTTTTGAAATATACTGCTGACCCTAGGGTTGCCATATTTCTGCCTGGGATTTAGAAAAATTAAATATCCTCTATCCAGACCCACCTCCCCACCCGCCCCCTACCCCTTCCCTCAACCTTCCCCCCCTCCCCCCCCCCCCCCCCCCAAAAAAAAAAAAAAAAAAGAAAGTATGTAGTATGTTTAGGAAAACCCAGACAGATGGTACCACAGGCTATAACTGACCATGTTGTATGCCCTCAGTCCACTCCAACTGAGAAGTAAAACATGTCAGTTTAAGCCACTTCCACCAAGGTTTAGATACCAGGGAAGCAGATGGACCTTCAGGATACCAGCAGCCTCGTTTATTTTCAGGCCTGACTTCAGCAGTTCATTAAGCATATGCTTAGCTTCAGGCACAAGTGCACAAGTAGTCCCATGGATCGCAGTTGGCTATGTGTCCAGCTTAAAATTGAGCATGTACTGAAATAGTTTACACAACAAAGGCAAAATTATTGTTTGTTTTATGCTGCAGAGTGTGCAAACTGCTTAGTGAAAGCTTAAGCCTGTGGGTTAGCACATGCTTTATTCAAACATTTAAAAATATTTATGTAGTCAACATTGATGTCAATCATTCCATTCATATGCTTAATGCCAAAGATGTATGGAAATGGCTTTCTCAGCTGGCCCCTAACACATAATCCAACATAAATGGCACCAGCAGTGAACACTGTGGTCTCAATTTACCCACTCTAGTGCTAAGAGCTCTCAGAAGTAGTTTAATGTTCATGGCTGTATATGAACAAAATCAAAGTAATGTCAAAATGTATTGAGGAGTCTTCCAACCATATGGAAATCTGGCTGATGCCAGGACCTCTTTGGTCAACAGTTCTGTCTCTATTTAAAGCAATGTTCTGCACAACACTTTTCATTATTCCAAGCAGCACTCTAAAGGCATCTGTTCCACTACACAACCTGTGAGATATTTATCATATCCAGCTGAGGCCAGAAATGGATAACTGATAGCCCATAAAAGTGAACATGAAGTCATAGTGCATAGTTATTCTGACTAGACCCATCAACCTGACTAGGTTTCTGATTTCCAACATTCAACCATACCAGAGAAGAAGCAGGGGCCAAATAAACAGAACAATTTTTTGTTGGTCCACAAGCTAGTAGACCCATAAACACTAACAGTCCATTTGAACTATACATGCTCTTATTTAATTCCCAACCCAGTTAAAAGTGTCAGATACTGCATTCACACTACTTAGCAACAGGATTTATGGCATGATGAGCAATTCAAGAAGTACATGCCTGAGGCTATTACTTAAAAAAAAAAAAAAAAAAAAAAAAAAAAAAAAGGAAAAGGAAGGAAGGAAAGGGAAGGAAGGAAACCAGGTAGGGCAAATCAAATATCAGCAAGATAGATCATATACTCAAATACTCTGGATTGTATCTGTTCTACATGTTCACATTATTTCAATACAATATTTTAAATTCTGTAACTCACCTGTTACAGAAATGTCACTGTCCAATATAAAGCTTTCTCCACCAAGTATCTATTAGTGATACTTTCAACCTTTCTGCTCTTTCTTCCCAAGATTTAACAGCAAACATAGGAGGGAGATATCATCCTTATTTTATAGGTATAATTTGAGGCACAATGAGAAAAAAATTATTTGCTTGAGTTTACATCCCAACACTGTTCTTTAACAAAGCACAGACTATTAGTTTGTCAGTCTCTTGTTTGAACCACTAGCCTTCTAAAGACTTTCCTTCAATGTGACCTTCTTTTCCTTTTCTCCTTTCCTTTTTTTTTTTTTTCCCTCTTCTCTTCTCTTCTCTTCTCTTCTCTTCTCTCTCTCTCTTCTCTTCTCCTCTTCTTCTTCTCTTCTCTTCTCTTCTCTTCTCTTCTCTTCTCTTCTCTTCTCTTCTCTTCTCTTCTCTTCTCTTCTCTTCTCTTCTCTTCTCTTCTCTTCTCTTCTCTTCTCTTCTCTTCTCTCTCTCCTCTTCTCTTTTTTTTTTTTTTTGCTCTCTTTTCTTATCTTTTCCTTTCTTTTATTTTTCCTTTCTTCCCTTTTCTTCTCTTTTCTTTTTTCACTATCACCAAATTTCCAGCCTTTCTTACTTGTCCCCACTGTGTCTTATTGTTTGGGGAATAATTTGTATTGATTAATACAAGTTTTCTGCATGCAATATACAGTGAAAAAAAAAATCAACCTTACATTGAGGTTTCACAATATCGTGTTAATAACCTTACTGGCTGGAAGTTAGCCAACTAGCTAATCATTACTGCATGAGCATAGGCACCTCACAGCATGCCATATCATTGAGGTAATAAACAATATATTTGTTAATCTAGTATGAAACCATTATCAGTTCTCTTTGCTTTGCAACCACTTCAAAATCTTCTTTAAGGTTTTCTACAGATCTCTTACATTGCAGTTACATCTTGTCGGTTGTGTTCTACAAAACAAAAAAAGTCTGAAAAGATTGATGTGAGAATGTAAGCTATTTTGCAGTATATCATTCCATTTATTCTTTTCATAGGTCTTCTCTTCCAAGCTGAAAAGCAAAGAGCTACAAAATTGATATTTGTTGTTGTTTTTTTTCTTTCTCCAAAAATTCCTTTTTACTCTTTTTTTTATTTAACAAAATGCTCTAAATACTTAGGGTTCAATATGACTAATAATTAAAAAGCAATATCTGTTACCACTATCTGATTTTAAGTCCAAAATATATCTCCAAGTTATGTATTAATTATCTTTTTTTTTTTTTTTTTTTATAGATTGAAGTTTCCAGTTTCTCATTAGCCATTCTAGATGGCAAGTTTTTATATGCAACCATAAATATAGTTTGGAATGAATTAATTTCTCTTATCTATATCCTATGTGGCATGATAAAACTACTTTTTTATTCATTGTTGTTTTTAGCCACGTTAAAGAAGAATCCATCTCTACTTAGGGCAAAAAGTCAGAATTATCTGAAACAAGTATGTAGATTTACCATAAAATGATTTGATTATATTTGGTAGTGAAATTGAATAAAAGTATATTTTATAGAATTTGCAAACCAGTCATTGATGACATTTTGCTGACTCTGGGAGAGAGGAGGAGGAATTAACACTTTTGTTGTAGAAAGAAATGTTCATTATACCTCTGATTTTTATTATTAATGACAGATGGAAAATAAAATTAAAATAAAATTAAATTAAATTAAAAAGGTTACTGAGATCAATTTCTATAATAAAGCTGTCTCTAGTGCTTTACTCAATTTCTTTCAATATATATTCCCAAAAGTGCCTTTTAACATGTTGAGCGTAAGTCATTAACAGTTTAGCACTGGGTAAAAAGGTGTACCCTTTGGCCAACCTATGAAATTCAGGATTGGGCACATTTATAGCCTGAGAGAAGGTCTCTTCCCTGATGTCCTTGGTCTTTGAAGTGAGGGGGACAGTCTGGGAGATGAGACCTTACCTCTGTGGGAGCAGAAGTAACAATTCTTTGGGCAAACTTCAAGTGATCATAGAATCATAAAATAGTTTGGGTTGGAAGGGACCTTAAAAATCATCTAATTCCAAACATAGGTGGGGACACCACCCACTATACCAGGTTGCTCAAAGCACCATCCAACCTGGCCTTGAACACTTCCAGGGATGGGGCATTCACAATTTCCCTGGACAACCAGTTCCAGTGCCTCATGAGTGCCTCTGAGTAAAGAATTTCTTCCTAATACGCCACCTAAACCTCCCCTCTTTTACTTTAAAGCCATTCCCCCTTGTCCTATACTCCCTAACAAAGAGTCCCTTCCCAGCTTTCCTGTAGGATTCTTTAGGTATTAGAAGGTCTCTATAAGGTCTCCTAGGAGCCTTCTCTTTTTCAGGCTGAACAATCCCAGCTCTCTCAGCCTGTCTTCATCAGAGAGGTGCTCCAGCCCTCTGATCATCCTCGTGGCTCTCCTCTGGGCTTGTTCTAATAGCTTCATGTTCTTCTTGTGCTGGAGGTGACAGAGCTGAACGCAACACTCCAAGTGGGATCTGATAAGAGCAGAGCAGAGAAGGAGAATCACCTCCCTCGCCCTGCTGGTCATGCTAGTTTTGATGCAGCCCAGGATATTGTTGGCTTTCTGGGCTGCAAGCACACATTGCAGGCTCATGTCTAGCTTCTCATCTACCAACACCCCCAGGTCCTTCTCTTCAGGGCTGCTCTCAACTCATTCTCTACCCAGCCTGTATTTGTGCTTGGGATTGCCCTGGCCAGGTGCAGGGCCTTGCACTTGGTCTTGTTGAACTTCACAAGGTTTGCACAGGCCCACTTCCTAAGTCTGTCCTTGTCCCTCTGGATGGCATCCCTTCCCTCCAATGTGTTGACTGCTCCACACAGCTGGAGTCATCAGCAAACTTGCCAAGGATGCACTCAATTTCACTGTCCATGTTACTGACAAAAGTTTTAATTCTTAACTGTCAGTGTCAGTCCCAATACTGACCCTTGAGGAACACCATTCATTGCTGATTTCCACCTGGACATTAAGACATTGACAGCAACCCTGAGTGTGACCATCCAGACAACTCCTTACCCACTGAGTGGTCCTTCCATCAGATCCCCATCTCTCCAATTTAGAGACAAAGATATCATGGGGTACAGCATCAAATGCTTTGCAGAAGTCCAGGTAGATGATGTCAATTGCTCTTCCCCTATACACCAATGCTGTAACCTAATTGTAGAAGGCCACCAGATTTTTCAGGCATGATCTACCCTTAGTGAAACCATGTTGGCTGTCACCAGTCATCTCCTTACCTTCCATGTGCATTTGCATAGTTTCCAGGAGGATCTATTCCACGATTCTACCACACACAGAGGTGAGACTGTCTGGCCTGTAGTTCCCTGGGTCTTCCTTTTTTCCCTTCTTAAAAATTAGGGTTATGTTTTCCCTTTCCATCAGGAACTTCACTGAACTGCCAGGATTCTCAACTATGATAGGTAATGGCTTAGCAACTACATACACCAGTTCTTCAGGACTCACAGATGTATCTCATCAGGTCCCATGGACTTGTGCACCTTCAGACTTAGCCAGTCTTGAACCTGATCTTCTCCTACACTGGACAGTTCACTGTTCTTCTAGTCCCTGCTTTTGCCCCCTGGAACACAGACCATGTGTCTGGAGCACTTCCCAGGGAAGAGTGAGGCAAAATAATAATTAAGTACCTCAGCCTTCTCCACAACCTGGATGACCCAGCCTCATGTTTCCTTCTGGAGAGGGCCCACAATTTCCCTAGTCTTCCTTTTATCACTAATGTACCTATAGAACTCTTTCTTATTGCCCCTGATGTCCCTGGCCAAATTTAATTCTAAATGAGCTTTGGCTTTCCTAACCTGATCCCTGTCTGCTCAAACAATATCTCTGTATCCCTCTCAAGCTATCCGTCCTTGCTTCCGCTCTCTGTATGCCTTCTTTTTCTGTGTAAGCTTGATCTGGATATGTTACCCCCATCGTTAGGCATTCATGCCATGGGGAAAACATGGTGGTGGATTTATTTTTATTTTCCTGGGTTTAAACACCATTTCCACACAACAAAGCATCACTTTTGTATTTTAATTTTCTGGAAATTAATTGTGTCAGACAACAAATCATTTTTCTTGTTCTTTTATGCCAAATGTGCTACCTACTCTTGTGTTCCAGCTTTCTAGATCTTCTCTTTTCATTGAATAGGCTGTTTTCCTCAGCTGATGAGTTCATAGATTCCCTAATTTTATGTGAATATCACTGTTTCCTTTTTGTGTTCCTAACTTCAGACCCATGTTTTGCTTTGTTATTTCTTTCTTTTCACACTACCAATTTTAGGACCTGCTACAAAGGTCATCTATGTCCTGTTTCCCCTTTTTCTGTTGCACAAAGGTATTAAAATCAGTTCAGAATAAGCATTAATACCAGCCCACGATTAGAAAACATGACTACTTTTTTTCTTTAGCATCTCTAGAACCTAGCACCTGAATGCTCTTTGGAAGCAATTCAGATTATTTCATTTTTGAAAAATTATATATATTTAGTGAGAACTTTAAGAGGAACCCAGACCACTGGGTTGCTGTGAGTTTTGGATAGAGCCTGAGCTCAGCTTCATGAAAGATAGATGGCTTATGAAAGAACATGCAGTGTTAATATCAGGATAAAAGTTTCAGACAGGGATCTGATCACAGTGCAAGGCTCTGACCAATATCTTGAATTTTCTGTTTTCCAAACATTGTCTTCAGAACTGGTGCACCTCCAGCCTTCCTCTCTTGGAAGAAATTATTTTTAAAAGCATAAACCAATAGTTATCTTGCTAATTTCTATTTAAAATTTGTTCAAAAGGAAATTTCTCTGCGCCAACTACTAAAGCAAGACAATACCATATATATCACAGTCTTGGTAAGTCTCTTGGTACATCACAAATCTATAGTATGATGTTTTAGGAACTGTATTTCTGCACTCTTATTTTGTAGTTAAATTTTTTTTTAGGACTGCCTTTGTTAACCTGGAATATCACCTTGTTCCAGGAGTAGTGTTTTCACTTGAATGATTTAGGAAGCAAATGACAATATGTGGGGAGTCAGAGTAGCAGAATACAGTCCTGTGTTCCTGAAGATCCTCTCTGGCAGGTGCTTGCTAAAGTTAGTAAAGTGAACAATTTTAGTCCAGACTTTTGAAATAATACATAATGGTAGAGCAAGCTGTAAGATGAATATCTCATCATAAGACAAGGCTTGGATTACCTCATGCAATAAAGCTTTGTATTTTTTCTCTTTCATACCCGTACACAGAAGGTAAACTGTTAATTTTGCCAAAGATGAGATAGCCCTTGATTTGATGTTTATCTTTTTTTGTTCATAGACAAATTGTTATTAAAATAACAGATCCTCGATGTAAGTAGAATCATTTAACACTGGAGATGCTGACACTGCATTAGGCTAAAAAGTATGGGGTTTTTTAGATACATAATTCCTCCTTTTTCATACAGAGCAGTAGGCAGTGCAGTGTTCTGACATAGCATTCAGTTCTGTTTGCTTATCTAACACAAATGTGACTAACAGTGAACTGCAGAGTCAGAACGTTTTCCTTATTCTGACTGGGCCTCATCTCGAACTTGGGATTTATTTTTTTTTTTTTATTATTATTTTCTTTTTGTGATGGAAATTAGAATAAAAACTATCATCCTACTCCAAGAAGTTTTGGATCAACATTTTCCAGTGGAATCACTGTTTATGTTGTTTATATGCTTATTTGTTTCTTTTTATAGTATCTGAGAAATTTATTCCATCTATGAAAAAATGTCTTTGAATCTCCTAGAGGCAAAGAACTATAAAAGAAGACAGAGGCATACGAGCAGCTGTCTTGCAGTCCTACCCTTCTATTAGAGATGCACTCAGTCGATGGAGTGGCAGAGGCAAAATCAGTCTCAACAAAAGAGAGAAGCTAGGTTGACTTTCAGGTGTTTGGGGGAGTCTGCAAGGCTTGCAAGTGGAAAAGTCATCTTTATGCTTGAACATGATGACAAGAGTGAATCAATAAAACTGAGACATCATCTCCTTTCTAGGCTGTTGTTAGAGAATGTTTTCAAAGTAGAACAAACCTTCAGAGTAATTTAAAATGAAATGGCAGTGTGCCACAGACTTTGTCCCACCAGCTTGAATCTTTCTGAGATCTCTTCAGCAGGCCATTTTAAAAGGAATTCTAAAATACAATGAGTCACAAAAAGGCCTACTTGAAACAGATTCCAATCACGATGAGGTGCCGATTTGCTACTGCAATTTAATTCCTCCAAGTAATTAGTTCTGCAAAGACAAGAGGGACAGTGTGTCAATCCTGGGGGCTGGCAGAGGTTTTTCTGGCAAAATACCAAACATCCAGTTCTTTGGCAGGAAACCCCATGTTTCTTCATAAGATACCCTGGGCATGTAAAATTAACACCTTGACATAAAAAAAAAAAAAATGTAACCACTGAAACAAGTAACAGTTTTACAGCTATAACTTACAGCTACTTTATTTTGCCCCCAGCATCTTTCAGACAGGTATTAAGAAACTCCTGGAAAGCCAACAAGCTTTGCTGTCATTGTTAACTTGTACATGGCCATACCTTCCTGATAGCACACCAAAACATATTGTTCACCTCCTGGCCACTGATTCAACAAGGCACTGAAATTCTGTTTTTTCCTTAATTCTCATCTTGTTAAGGAAAAAAAAATATATCTTTTTATTGGCAGGTGCAGAAAAGAGCTACTACGCACATGGAAATAAAAATAAATATATAAGTAGCCTCCATAAATAAAGAGAAATAGGTTTGCTGAGATGCTGCTTTCTCTGATACAGAATTGGGTTTGCTATAACATTGTTTACAGTGTACCTGGTGCCTAGGAGAGCCTGGATTGATCTGCAGCATAATTTTACTAAAGTTACCAAACTTACTCCAGAATTTGAAACAGAGCCTAACAAAGCTTTGCTATTCTTGGCCCTGACATTAAAGCTGGTGGTTTCATGTAGAGTGTCTTTCAGCCCAAATAACTGGTTGTGTGAATGGCTTTATAGAAAGGTTCTTTTCTGAAACTGGAAAATATACAGGCTCCGTAGTATCTAGATTCTATTTATAAATAGGCATAATTCAAACGGTGTTTTCTTTAAAGACTATTCCCAAAATGATGGAAGCAGTATCAGATAGGAAAGTGAGGTGGTTTTACTCAGCTGGGCAACTGAGCTCCAACACAACTGTTCTCTCATTCTCCCTCCTTAAAGGCCACTTTGAGGGAAAAAGATATGATGAAAAGGGCTCAAGGGTTGAGATAAGAACAAGGAGATCACTCAACAATTATTGTCGTGGCCAAAACAGACTCAGCATAGGTAAATTAATAAAATTTATTGCCTATAAATAGGCAACAAGCCTAACAAGCTAGAGAAGTGAGAAACAAAGGAAAGACACCAAAAACACCTTCCCCCCAACCACCCCTTTTTCAGCTCCTCCCCACCATGAGCAGCACAGGGAAACAGGGAATGGGGGCTGCGGTCAGTCGCTGATGCTTCATCTCCCCCACTCCATCACGGTCACTCTCTGCCCTTGCTCCCCATGGGGTCCCTCCCATGGGATGCCGTCCTTCCTGAACTGAGCCTGTGGGTGCTGCCCACAGGCAGCAACTCTTCAGGAACTGCTCCCACATGGCTCTGTACCATGGGCTCCATCCCCCAGGAGAAAACTACTCCAGCACAGGTCCCCCAGAGGCAGCAGCTCCACCCAGAACCCCTGCTCCTGCGGGGGCTCTCCATGGGCCACAGCCTCCTCCAGGCCACATCCACCTGCTCCACCAGGGGCTCCTACATAGGCTGCAGCATGGCGATCTGCTCCATGTGGGACCCATGGGCTGTGGGAGGACAGACACCAGGCTGCAGGGGAACTGCTGTTGCATGCCTGGAGCACTTCCTGCCCTCCTGCTGCACTGACGTGGGGGTCTGCAAGGCTTCTTCTCACTCCTCAATCTCCCAGCTGCTGTTGTGCAGCAGTTTTTTCTTCTTTCATAAATCTGCTCTCACAGAGGCACAAACAACCTCATTCATGGGCTCAGCTCTGGGCAGCAGCAGGCTCCTTGGAAGCCAGCTGAAACTGGCCCTTATCTAACATGGATTCTTCTCACAGAGGCCACCCCTACAGCCTGCCAAAAACCCAATATAGAAAGCTTTTCAGGTCCCCTAGCTTCTTCATGGGCTAATTTCTTGTTTTGATAGAGACATTCATTTTTTTAGGCAAACAGTGAAAAATAGAGAAACTAAATTTTGCAATGAAATATGTTTTCTCTGTCCTCAGAACAGTAAAACATTTGCAATAATGACAGGTTCTGAACAAGAAGGTGTATATCTTAGGGAAGACTGGGATAGGATTTTGCCAGGCCAGGCAGGATTTGTTGATACAGTTGTTCTTAGTGCAACAGCCCTGCCAGTACTATTAATAGGAAATACTGTTCTTTTCCTAGATCTCATGATTTTTTCATCCTCTTTGTACCTGTGTGCTATGAATTTCTCTTTGTTCGGACATCTACAGTGTTTCTGCCTTTACAAGTTTTTATAGAGTGGATACTACAATGAAGTTGAGATTTCTTGACTAAAGCTTCAGCACAGTTAACAAATGAATGCTGATAAAGAATATTTAAATTCAGTGGTAATCTACTATTCTGCCTATCAAATTAGGTCATATGTAAAGATAGAAGTGTTTTATTCCCTAGCGTAAGTATATGGATACTTACGGCAATTAGTACAGTTGTCTATAGGCAAGCGTGACAAATTCCTTGTGTGGACATCAAGTGGCAAACAAGCCGGTCTTGTATCCCTAATACTGTACTTCTAAACAGAAACAGACTTTGTTTCCACAGAGTAAAAACCAGCTTTTGCAGCTGCATCTCTTGCAGCTAACTTTATGGGGAGGATTCAATTGGGAGATCCAATTAAAAAAAGGAACTCACTTATTCAGGTGTCTCATTACAGAGGTAGGTGCCTCCCTTTGGGCTTTCAAGTATGATTATCTGGCCATAAGAGCATGATAGGCTACTTTTTTAGGAGTCTTTGATGAAGCAGTTGCAGGCTGGTATGCAGATGTTTTCCATCGGATCAGCCTTGCCTACACATTAAGTGACTCCTCTGAGGAACTAGAACATATTTGAGAGACATCACTCTCTCCTTTAAAAGTTATGTTGCCTTTTTCCCAGTATTCCTCCTGTAAACAAAGTTTTTGGCATACCTTTCCTCCTTCCCCCCCCCCCCCACACGCCCTTTTACAGTGAACAAAGAAGCACAGATTCATTTTGCTTCTCAACATGGCTTTATTTCCTTTGAGCTTCCCTTTACTATATCCATCATATACTGGCCCTACAAACTACCTCACAAGTCCTGCCTCTGATGTGTTTGAAGAGAATTCATTTTTAGTTCTTACACCTTTAACAACCTGCTCTTCAGAACTCTCTTTGGCTTGCCTCATTGTGTTTAACACCTACTTGCCAAAGCTTTTCTTTCTTATTTCCTTGACTTGCCTTTCCATTTTATTTTATTTTATTTTATTTTATTTTATTTTATTTTATTTTATTTTATTTTTTATTTTATTTTATTTTATTTTATTTTATTTTATTTTATTTTATTTTATTTTATTTTATTTTATTATTTTTTATTTTATTTTATTTTATTTTATTTTATTTTATTTTATTTTATTTTATTTTATTTTATTTTCCTCACTTAAACAGAACTTCAGTTTGGAAGTCAGAATTCTTACATTTAATAGTGTCCTTCATTTTATTGTTAATTGTCTACTGCTTAAAACACCTCAATCTAGGGAGAAATGGATCTTGTCCTTCCATAGTTCGTTGTGATAGTTAGCGTATATTTGCTCAGCCAATGTCAGTATCTTTGAACATTCTCTGCTATTCACAAACATTTTAGCAGTTCACTTTCCTCCTTCTTATTTTTATTTTTTTTTAATAAACTTCACTATTTCTACACAATCCCTCTTTCTGTAAAGGGAGTACCAGAATTCATGTCTCTACCCTCAGAGCCCCTGTGGACACCCTTCACACCTGCTAGTAAATCCAGAATGGATTTAATGGGACTAGTGGGACAGTTAATGGGACAGTTTTAATGCTATACTTATGCTAGAATAGTTATCTTTCATTAACAGGTGATAGTGGTTGCTTTGTATATCTCAACTGACTTTAAGCTATCTTTTATGTACAAGACCAATGCTCCACCTGTACTTTTTTTTCCTATGTTTCTGTATCCTTGTATTGCAGAGTCCTTCTGATTAGATTGTTTCTACCAAGTTTTTGATATGCCTATTATGGCAAATCTTCAAGGTAAATTACTCAAAGTAGAACAAAGCACTGGGACTCAACTTATACAAGAAGTATTTTTCCCCAAGGTCTTATATAGATGTCAGACTTCTTGATTATATACAGAATGTTGTTTTGTTTGACACTCCTTTTGACTCAGAAGATGACATTAGAGTTCTTCTTTGTCTTTGGAACAAAGATGCTGGGGAAAAGAAAGTTAAGAAACAAGATTTTTTTCAACTGTCTTCACTATTCCAGTAGATGCTGAGTTGATCATCAATCTTTTCCAGCAATAGAACAATCCTGTTAAAGGTTGGGGATACTGAAGATGTCAAAGAAAAGAATAAATATCATTATGACCTGAAAGTTGCATAGAAGCATTTCTATGCAACTTTCAGTATTATTGTTAAAGAATTAAATCTACAAGTAATTAACTGGAAATCTAGATTCTAAAATAAACTCAGCCCTATAGAAAAAAAAAAGTCCTTAAAAATTGTCAAAGAAAACATCACAGCAAATTCCTAATGAGAGATGTTTCTATTGATGTATACATGTTTTGATCTGGGATCTCAGCATAACTAACTCCAACTACAGCTGCAGCCTTCTACACAGGAAGAAAAAAAAAAAAAAAAGTATTTATGGATAAAAAAAAGTATTTATGGATAGATAATGCATGCAAGGCATTTTTTTTTTTTCTTCTGGAAGCAAAATAACAGCTCTATAGCTTGAGTAGTTAGAGACTACTAGAGACTCAATCTGTTTGTAAGTAGGTCTAGTCATAAGGTGGCACTGGAATTCAGGTGTCTTTTACCAACGGGACTTGGATGGAATCCAGGTTTAATTAACTGCACCCAAATAAAGCCAAACTAAACACAGGTGTCAGGGAGGAATGCCTGTATTTCTTCCACATTTACATCCTGCTGGAGAAATCTAATCCAATCAAAGTAAGGAGGACCTTCTAACATACAACAAGACTGTATATATACATATATATAATGTATATATATATAATATACAACAAGAAACTGTCATACACAGAAATGTTGGGCAAAGCCAAGTTTCTAAAAGGGGAGAAAAGTCTCAGCCTTGAAGAAACATGCAAAACAGTAAGTATGTGAAGGAGTATGATTCAGCAACAAAGTCTCAGAGTGCTGATGTGAGGATATATGCATATTCATAAAGACACCCTTTCAATATGGTGAATTTTGGTCTTGTATACTGGAAAGGATCTGAGGAGAGTAGAAAGAGCCATGAAAGTGTGAGAGGAAGCCTAAAAGCTGGCAAGAGAGAGGAGTCAGAGGGATTTAAGAACACATGAAGGAGAGAATCAGAAAGAAGGCGTGAGTACCGCTGCTAAGGTAGGCTCCAGAGGTCAGTAAAAGATGGGGTATAAGTAGACACATGTTCTCATAATTTTTCATTTCCATTTAAATAAATTATGATCTGCCAAATAATTCAAATTTAGAAAAGCCTATGACAGCTAACCCTAGTTTGCCAAACAGTGCTCCACTTGGAGCATTTCAGACACCTGTCCTTTTTTGCATCAGAATCACCTGTTTTCCACATCATTTTAAGTTAATAAGACAAATACACCACATTCACAGGGAAAGACTTTCGTCACCTACCAAATTTTGAGAAGGATTTTTCATTAACAATATGATTTTAGGTTTTTCTGCATTTTCTAATGAACTGACTGCCATGCGTGCATTCATCCAACTCAAAACTACATTTGTTTCTATCTCAGCCTTCTAATGACTCATGTTTTTCACTGTATTTTACTGTTTGCCTAGAAAAATGGGTAAAGAGGAAAAATACCAACAAACTCCTTGAAAGTTGAAGAAGGGAGGGAAATTTAAATGAGGCAGAAGCAGAGAAGCATTTGCAGCATGCAGAAGACAGACAACAGGTCTTTAGAACAAAAGTTCCCTATGCCCAAAGCAAATATCAAATACTTTTGACTTTTGGTAAATAAATCAATGCTGATATTCCACCCTGACAGACCTGAAACACAGAATAAGTAATTAACCTTCAGCTTGTCAGAACTGATACTTAGTCATCATCATAGGAGTCACTAAAGGTATAAAACCCGAAGGAAAATATCATTCTGCTCCTGTCACTCTCATTTGTGGACCAAGTCACACAATGAAAGTTGTTCTAAACTAATTTCAGATGAAGAATGGTGCCTTTACAGTTGGTTTAATGGAATAATGATCAAGTTGAAAGGTCTTGGTGTAATATTTGAGTTTCAGATTTAATTTCAGTAGGATTATTCTTCTTCCCTGCAATTGGCTGAGAGCTTTCCAAGTTTTCCTGAGCATCATTTGAAATGAAAAGAACTGTCAGGTTGTAATGAGTCCAGAAAAGGTTGTTTAGGTCCTGATAGTGTGTAGTTAAACTATGCTTTTTGAAGCAGCACATCATTCAGTTGAAGATATTTTCTCCAAGCTGGAAATTTAAAATAATTTATCCCAAGACTAGAATCCATCTGCTCACCAGATTCCATCTCCTCCAATGGCTTTATTTGTGTGCACAGGCTTCGATTTGTTAGATCAATTGAGTGATTGCCCTTAATTTCTCAAATATGGATCATTAGTATGTGTTTGCATGAGTCTTCTTTAATCTTATAGTAGTACGTTTCATGAAGGATAGGATTCATGCTAGTGGTTTACACGGCTAATTGATTGTTGTAGACAAAACCGATGCTAAAACAAATAAGTCCTGCAAATGCCTCTGACTTTAAGGTGGAAGCCAAAGAGGTTCTGTATCACTTTCTGGCACTTTGGGCTCTTAGCAATTAGGTCCATGAGATGTTGCCAGAAAGAGTCTATTTATGGTGGGAAACACTGAAAACATTATACATTTGATTTTCATTAAAATATATAGGTCCAGAAGTAATTTGTACTTTCAAGTCAGATACAGCAACCTCTCTTGAGTTATATGGTACTGAAACAAGAAGTGAGGACTCAGTAATAAATACAATATGGATTTTTTTAAAGAGATTTTAGATAACAAGCAACATTTTCATTATTATTTCTCTGTTGGAGAATAACAAGTCACATATAGCCTGATTCTGAAAATGATTTGGGGGGGAGACTTTTTTATCTTGCCCCCTATAATAGATTTTTTCTTTTGCTCAATTCTCTGTGTGAATAACAAGAGTGGCAGCCATTTTCTCCCAGCTCAACATCAAAACCCCTTTCATCTGCTGTCTAAATGCAAACAAAGCAAACCTTCCACCAGGCCTTTCTTTCCAGATAAATTAAAACTCTCATGTCCTGGGGCCTAAATCAAGCCTACAGGCCTTCCCTAGATAAATCCTTTCTCAACCTGAAATCTTCTTGCTACACGTGCTCCTTGTAAGATAATTTTGCAGTAGCTAATCAATAATGCAACAGTAAATTGCATTTAAATAAACATTAGCAGCCCTCTTAATGAATAAAACCTCATTTGCAATTTGTCAAAGTCAGAAATGCTGGACTCTTTTGATATTCATTAGAATATTGGAAATTGGAGCTTTGACAGGTTTTATGTATGTTGCAATTATGATTTTTGTGAATAAAGGAAGTGCTTTATTTTCACAATAATTCTTGAATAAAAACTGTGATATATGCTATAGACTTGATATATCTCAATTGCCTTCTTATTAAGAATGCAGAAAAAGGAAAAAAAAATAAGCCCATGTAACTGTCACAAAATTTAAAAGGTTGAAATGCACTATACATATATTTTGTAAAAATATATTTTGAAATTCCTTTGTTTGCATGAAGAATTTTAATTAATTTGCTGTGATCCTAAGCTTTGGAAAAATACAATTCTTGGTAATTAATTTTTATGCAGCAATACTCTATTACAGTTGTATGTGTCGCTAATTTTGTAGTGAAATTGCAAAATAAAAGCATGTTTACACATCATATATTGTAAAGTCACTTAATAAGGTTTTTTGTTTTTATCCCCATTTTTCAATGGAAGCATATCACATAAATGTCCCCATGTGAAACATCTGCACCATATGCATTACTGTGTGAATTCAGTGCTTTATAAACAAAGTCTTACACCTGGGATGGAGGAAAAATTCTAATTTTGAGAACCATTAAATTGTGGAAGAGTATCCCAAGGGAAGAAGGAGAAGCCGTATCCACAAGCTATTTAAAACAAATTGGAAAATCTGAGTAGTACAGTGCAAAGAACAGAATGACACCAAGAGAAAGGCACTGAAAATGATATGAACATTTTTTCCCTTACTATGATTGTATGGAAGGATGAGGCCAAGCAAAGCATGGGGCACATCACTGTTTTACTACATAAATTTCTATGCAAAAATCCAGCAATATTCCTTTGCTTTAAAACATGTACATACACACACGGACACACAGATTTGTATTTGCTACCCTGATCTGAGAAATTCTCTGACCTGGGGTTCCTTTGTGGGAAAAAAAATGGTAAACGAGCACAATATTTTCATCTTGCTCTTAAGATGTTTGAACTCATGCAGTATGAACTATATTCATGAACACCTCCCCCTCCCCTTCTCCTCCCCTCCCCCCCCAAATCTCCCTTTCCCTTACATAACACATAGAAAAGCACTAGTCTTTTGAAAACAGCATTGTAATCGTTTTGTGTGAGGGACCAGACTCTCTGTGTGAAGATGTCTGAAGACATGTATATATTTTCAAAATAAATATCACTCTACAAAATAGCTCTCTAAAGATTATGAAGATAAAAGATATACATAATGATATACTATAGAAAATAGTGGGTTACAGCTTATACTATGAGCAGTATCCATTTTTTTAATGCATTCAAACATTAATGAGGCCCAAATCTGCTTAGCTTTGAAAATCATGAAATGCATAAAGACAAAAAAGACAGATCCAGCTGCTACCACACAAATTTGTGACTTTCTGTGATCCCTAGAATGTATTTATCCCAAGATACATTTAGGAGGGCAGAGGAGGCCAAATTATAGCTGTGGCTCATAAAGTAGCTTGATTGGCTCACGAGAGGCCACTAAAGACACAGGCTAACATGTGCATCACCTTAACATCAGCACAGCCTATGCCCCATCTGGGCATCACACCCTGCCATTGACATGCATCCATTTACAGCAGTGCCTTGCTCTGAAATGACTCATTCCCAAGAAAAGGTTATATAAACCTGATTTATGGTTTCCACCTTTAATCTCTAAGTCAGGGTTCCTTTCTTGTCACTTGCAAGACAGTTCTGCACAGGCAAAACTGCTTTGTAGCAAGGCTTCAGGGCTGGGAAATCTTTTTGTAGGTTGGGAAGCTGGGCTATTGACTGACGGAGAAACCAGCCCATTGGCATGTAGGAGCTGGGTGGGAGCAGGGACTGGAGACAGCAGGGAGGACAGAACTGTATTTTTTGCTTATTTCAATTTTTCCACTTTGGCCCCCATGCCCCAGGAGCGGGAAGATGAGAGGCTATGCTGACTTTCTTTCTCTGAACAAACCAGGACCGAGGAGGCAAAGTGCTGCCAACAAAGGCAGCACTTCAGAGTATGAAACTAGTCCTGTGAAGAAACTAGTGACAGAAAAGGCTTGAGTGCAAGAACTATGGGCAAGAAGTACGGGCAAAGACCTGTAGGTGCTGTGCACTCCACTTTGCTCCAGATCAGCCAGTCTCAAGCAGAGCCATCTTAGGAGCCACTGCCAGAAGCAGTTCGCTTGTCCTGTGCAAGCTCAGGAGGACTGTTTAGCTCTAGAAGCACTAGAGTTGTATGGCTCTAAAGTAGCTTGTGTACTACAAAATGTACTCATACACCATAGTTTACATCTTTCTGCTCTCTAACTTGTGACCTCAGTGAGGGGGGTTCAGGGCAGAGATCCAGGAGTGACCAGAAGACATCACAATGCCATAGAGTCAGGACTCCACTTCAGTGCAAGTAAAATAAATAAATAGATAGATAGATAGATAGATAGATAGATAGATAGATAGATAGGAGGCCCCAGGCTGCTCTTCTCAGCACTGTGCATCAACTGGCAGCAAAACAGCTGACAGTCGATACAGCAGGACTGCAGGCATTTGCATTCTCAGGTGAAGACGAAAAGAGCCTTCACACCAATGTGTTTTCTAATGTCCCTCAGATCTTCCGTCTGTTGTGCACCACTAAACAGATCCCTTGAACGCAAAGTTCTGGCATCCTTCAGGTATTTCTTTATTGCTATTCTGCTCTGCTAAGAATGAGTCATACAGCACTGCCTTGCCACTGTAAACTGCTCATTAAGAATTTTGTTAGGAAATGACAGAAGTTAAGTGAATTTTTGTTTCCATGTTATATGCTATCACGTTAGGTAGAGGGAATGTCATTTATTTTTGCATGGATCCTCAGCCATATGTGAAGCAGTTTTAATGGGGTAGGGGAGAGAGAAAGAGAGAGAGAGACGTACGATACAGTAGGAAGCCACTACTATTTATCTCCCTTTAACCAATCACACATAAAATACTGCAGACAAAAGTTTACTACCTCTGGTGTTTGTGACAGCTTCCTCCTGCATTTTACCTCTGACTTAGAGGGAGAGTAGGCATAAGGTATGCTCATATTCCATGTTACAGGAAATTATTCTGTCTGCTATCTGTGGAGGGAGAGATTAAGTTTATGCATCTACTAATGTAGAAGCCACGTTGGGGTCTCTAAACGTGTATAACTGGATTCTTTATTTGGGATGTAAGACTCTGGATGGCAGACTTTGATAGGTATGAGCTGCGTTATTCTGTGTGATTTTTGACAGAAAGTGGATAATGTTGACATTTTATGAATAACAATTTTGAACCATTTTAACATATTTCCAGAAAATATTCAGGAAAATAATATTAATATTTTTCTATTCTAAATGCATCCTGAGTCTATTACTTGCCCCCAACTACAAGAAAGAATGAAAAAAAAAATAATTGTAACAGG
Organism: Netta rufina; assembly: GCF_964035555.1. NCBI lineage: Eukaryota > Metazoa > Chordata > Aves > Anseriformes > Anatidae > Netta > Netta rufina. Next base: position 122,261,517 of record NC_140124.1, read on the forward strand.
TGTCTTGATAAAAACATGAGAGAAACAACTACAGCTGACCCAGTATTCCAAGCAGATATTCTCAGTGCAGTTGTTAACTGTTTATTTGTACACATATATTTACACATTGTATGTACACATACACTTGTAAATATTGGTTCTTGGATGAGAACAAAAAATAACTATTTTCTTATTAGTGACACTAGGCTCAAATTATAATCATTACAAGTAGTAATATCTTTTAAAATGCAGTTCTATACCTATGAGCAGATATAGATTTTGCATTTCCATTACAATACTTTAATCTATGACCTTTGTCCTTTTATTACGATACTATTAAAATTAGGTTGTTGGAACAAAGATGTTGCTACTAATTTATTCATTGCTTTTTTTTTTTTTTTTTTTTTTAATCCAAGGGTAGTAGAAAGGTCTGAAAATGATTTTAAAACAGATACTTTTTTTTTTGTCTGTGATAATGGTTTCCCCATGAATACACGGTTTTGCTTAGTCTAGCAAAAACTCTATTTTTGTCCTGAGGTTAAAATACATACCTACAAAAAATCAGAACTTGGACCTTATAAACATGACTTGCCACTAACCAAAGGTATGCCTTATCAGTTCCTAAAAACAGATTTAAAACCAATATATTGAAAATAATATATATATGCAATGCTATGTTGTAACTACTAACATTTCCGTCCCCACAAGGCCTCAAGCAGTTTTTCAGTGCAAGAAGAAACACAAACGATGACATTTTCATTTTGCATTTCATATCAGCACACTAAGCTAAATTTGCTAGTCTTTTTTCACAGAGAAGTATATGTAGAATAATTCCATTGCAGGCAATGATGCTGTGTACATCACTGTAAGTGTATGTTGGTGTAAGTACACCGTTGGTGTAAATGTACCAAATCATGTTTCTTCTACTTACATTTGCAATGTAAGTATGCAATGCAAGTATTTGCAATGTGGGGACAGAGGAAATGAAAAGGGAACAAAACTGAACCCCTTCCTATTTCCTTCCATATGCAGTACAGCCACAGACCCTCCCCAAAAGTTGCCTTTCCATAACCTACACTATTTCCACACCTTTAGCATTTTGCATGTCAAATGTTAATGTTCAAAAAATGAACACCTTTACAGATTTGCTTTCTTTGTTAAAAATCTGAATGGAGAAATTTCTAGCCTAAGATTATGACATAACTCACAGAACATACAACATGCCTTAGTTAGAGGCACTTGATAGAATTTTACTTTGTCCATTTTAACTTTATTTAACAACAGTCATACACTGTTCACATTAGCTCAGATTACGCATTTAATTTCCTTAAGTGCTACTCTTAAAACATCGCCATGCTTAATGTTGACGTCTAAATGGTACCATTTGCGCTTTGCTTTGAACACCTCATTAAAGCAAATGGAGCAGGTAAGGAGGTAGAGCATCTGCCTTTGTGGAGGCAAATGGGGAATTGTATGCCTTTGTTTGTCTGGGAATAGTTTAGCACGATTTTCAGCCTGTGTAAATTGATGTAGCTCCATAGATCTCATCAGAGCTTCTCTGAATTATATTAGTTACAGATAAGGCAGGGTTTCCTGTGAGCTACGGATAGCAAAGTTTTCCCTACCTCCATAAAGTCCCTTAGGAGATGTATCCAGAGTGCTGTCAGTTTATGAATTGGACATGGGTGCATTTGAAAGCAGGATTTACTTCTATGTCACGTTTCCAGTATCCAGTATCAAGGATCCAATTTTTCTTCCTTTCTCCATTTGAACATCAAATTTGTGTCAATTTATTACAGTAAGGGAAAAAAGAAAAAAAAAAAAAAAAAAAAAAGTACTTTTAGGTACTTTTAAATTAAAAATAGGGGAGGGAGCAGGAGAGACTGATTTTTCCTGATTTGCCAAAGTTTCTCTCTTCAAGTAAGCTCAAGCACAGAATATTTTGGAAGCCCTAAAATATAAAAATGTGGGACAATTTTTCAAGTTATTGTACATTTTTAAGCTAGCATAGTGTTTGGTGAACTATGGTACATACACCAAAAACTATTGCAGATTTTAATATTACATGTATTTTTAAGAATTACGGAAGGAAAAAAAATAAATAAAAGCATCTACTGAAGTAAATAGATCAAGAGATACCTCTAAATGAGTCTAAATGCGGTTTCCTTCATTGTAGTATCTGTAGTAGAATCAATGGACTGCTGAAGAGATTTCATCCTTTTGTACTGCAGCAAACCATACCAATGATAGATTAGACAGATACTTTATCTTAAATGTGATTTAGCCATAGAGCTGTTGTCAGTTGGTTGCATAGCTTCCTAAAATCTGCATTAGTGTCCTACCACCCTATAAATTGCCTCATGTCTCCTCTGCTCCCACACCATCATGTGACTGCCTTGCCTTGCCAACAGAAAATACAGTGGTATACCATAAAGATTTGAAAAATCCTTTGAAAACTTGGGATAAAAGGTGTCACATAAGCACAAAGTATTATTATTATGATTTCATTGATGTCAATGTGAGCTGTAATAGTGGTGTGTTTTTGGTGTGTTTTTTGTTTGTTTGTTTGTTTTGTTTTGTTTTGTTACTTAAAAGAGAAAGAAAAATTAGCCACTGCACAGTTCTCCCTCTGTTTCCAAAGCCAGCAGAGACCATCTAGGAATTTACAGCACTCTGCTTCAGATACCTGTTAACCCCTTTTGCCCCAAAATCTGGAAACAGGATTATACATGGTCAATGCCATTTTGACTTGTCATGAGTCTTGGAAACAAGGAGTTAATGCATGCCGAGCAGCTATTGCTTTTACTGACAGCATATGTTCGTTATGAGATGAACAATTTAAGCCAACTGAGTACACAGAAGCATTAATAGCAAAGGAATATTTATATTAACTTCAAAAAGTTTACATGTGAAATTCTACAATTTGTGAGGTTTTCACATTCACTTTTTTCCCAGATAATTTGTGCACTAAAAGTCTTAGCAACTCTTCTGAACGAAATAAACAAATGTTCCTACTCGGACTTCTTCCTCTAATCTATTACCTAAATGGATTAGCCTCATTTTTTCCCCCACCGCAAGTCAACGGCAAAGGAGGTTTAAATAAGTGAAAGCAAAGCTATTAACATTGCTTTGCAACTTTATTGATAGTGCCAGTGGCAAAGCCATCTCCTGTCACCTGCTAGCATGGACTGATGTGGAGAGTCCCCATCTCCGCACCCAGCGGCAGGGAAACCCAGTGGTCAGCAAAGATGAGTTTCCACAGCAACACCCAGTTACGTTTCCCAGGCAACCAGGCTCCTCAAAATCGGGTGGCAATTGGCAAGCAGTGTAGTTTGGGGACAGTAAAATCCATTTTTCCACTTCGCTGAAGTAGGAGCCACGCTTGTAGCAGGCACAGGCAACTGCACTGCAGAAAGGGACGGCAGAGAAGAGGTGGCGGGAGGCCGGGTGCAGGATGCAGCTGCTTGTCCTGACTCACAGCTTCATGCAGCTTGTTCTATCTCCTCCCCTAGTTTAGCTGAGTGCTCAAAAAAAATGTCATACATTTCTATTTGCAGTTATTTTCTTCTTTTGCTAATTTTGGAGTTACCACTCCTACATATCCGTCTATTTTTAATACTATCTCATACATATTTTGTGCCAGCTTTGGGGAAAACTATGGTTTTTAACTACTGTGTTAACATTAGAGGACCAAATCTTGCTGTCTGCCTTCAATCCTTAATTCAAACAACACATCACTGCAGGCAAGAGAAGGTTTGCCCAAGAGACAACAACAAAATTCAGATTCAAATTAACTTTATCACAAAAAAAATCTTTGATTTGGGAGGAGGGGACAACAGGCTTATCCCTTCTATTAAGACAGGCGTGGGGACAGAATTTGATATGAACTCTTTAACACAATGCCCTGTTGTTATTGACATTGACCCTGATTATTTTATCAATACCTGGCTTGCTGTCATCTGAGGACATTAGAGAAGGGGAGGGAAGGGGGACAAACAACATTTCCCAGGCAGAAAATCACCTCTCTGCTGTCTTGGCAACTATTTCCAGATTTGAGAAAATAAACGTCTCAATATAGTGTCACTATCTAAGCTTTCTTGGACAGCCTTATAAGGCTGTGGAGTTTTACTACTTCAAAGAGCATATTGGCAGTTAGTCTTGTCCCTGCAGATGATAAGAATTCCAATAGACCAGGAATAACCTATCTGAGAATGAAAGGTAGTATTTCCAGCAGTTCACAGTAAAAACTTTTCATGATATGGGAGAACAACTCCAGACAAGACATACAGCTGAATACATGAGATGAACCAGTACCTCCATCTGTTCATTAGTGCTATCAGGTGAGGCTGAAAATACTGCAGAATATTGTGTGATTCTTGTCACAGACAAATAAATAAATATATATATATATATTATTATTATTATTATTAGACAAACAGACTAACCTTGGCTTCTTTGGATATGACAAACCACCCTGGTTTTCAAAAGTAGCTGGGCTCCAGCTTCCCACCGTACCTTCTCGTGCCCATGTACTCTGTGTCCCCTCTGCCCTCAGAGGCTATGAGAGAATCTGCAGTCACGTCAGGTCCACTTCTCATTGCCAGATGAGGCTAGAGAAAGAGACAACAATTGAGGTCATTATCAGTGGAGGCTGTTTTTTTAATTTGTATTCAACAAGCACATATGTGGGGATAACTACGTGGTGGGTGCTTCATCCTGCCAGAAATCAGTGACTTTCATGACTCCTGACTAACATCTAGGTCTGGGAGAAAATTATCCTATGTCACGAGAAGTTTTAGTTTTTTCTTCTATAAATGTCATTATGAAGGTCAAAATAAGGCTTCTCCTGGAAATGAAAGCTACAAGACCTATCCTCTCTGTTTTTTAAATATATGGTATAATTGTTAGAGAATAAGATACGCATGACCTATTTGGTCAATGTTAGAAAAGGTTGTCCTATATTGCCTGCTTAGAATGGAGCAAACATTGTTCATCTGTCCAGCCTCCTCCACCAACCACTGATTCAGGAAGAGTTTTATTCCGTGCAAATAAGGAAGTTTAGTATTCAACTTACTAGTTGCAAAATGTGAGAGGACAAGACAAAAACATTCCTCTTCTGTCAGAAGGTCCTACACTACCAAAAACTTAGTTATCATAGGTAGACTTCTGTAAGATGAAAAAAAAAAAAAAATCATTCAAATTTTTTGAATTAACATTCTGGAAATTAACTATCAAGAGGTCGTATGCATATTATAATATATTCTCCGGTGATCTTTTAAATAATCACAGAATTATAAAAAAAATCACTGGCTACTAAGAAAAAAAATAAAAAGAACTAGTACCATCCCTATTCTGTCTCTCACTTTGTCCTACAGCTTTATTATAGTTCAAGAGTCCCTGCCACTGGAGATCTTGAGTAACTGTGAAAAGCTCTTGCAGGCATGATGTACTCTTTTTCTCCGCCATATCCCTTCTATGGGCATTGGCCCAACTGTTCAAGGAGGCTCTAGAATATTAGAGATGGGAAATCCAAATGGTTAAAGAGTGACAGATAGCTGGGCAGCGAGGGTCATTAGTTTACATCTGGAAGTTTTAGGGCTTCCTGTGACAGCATGAAGTAGGTCTGTGTATTTGGAGTCAAAGGGAATAAACAGTTAAAACAGCAGGAGGACCAGAAGGGCCAGAGAAAGGAAAAATCATGGTCCATCTTATCATGAAAAACTATGATACTAGATTCTGCAGCTCTTTAAGGGTAGGAGAATCAAGGCTGGTGTTTTTTTCAGCACATCTGCTTACAAAAATAAATAAATAAATGGGGAGAAGGATGAGGTTTTTCAGAAACAGCTGGTTGATTCTCTCTCTTTTCAGTGATTCAGTGCATCAGGGCCCAAGCAAATATCCATCAGAATAATGGTCTGATCACATACAAAATGAATATTGTGTTTATAGTAGAGCTCTCCCAGACTTCTGAAAATTCTACCTAAAATTGCTCTGTTAGCATGGGCAGAGGCTACCTGGTCTCACCATAATGTTCTCAGCTCAGGCTGCTGTTAAGAACAAGCTTTCTCAATTCCTTGCACTGTTCACCATGTATTGCTGTTACAAGTAGTATCCTCAAAACTGTAGAGTGGAGGAGTGCTGCTGTTCCTATGTTATTTTATAATTCAACAGCCAGCAAGTGCTATTAAATTCCCAGAGCGGAACTAGCACACAAACAGAATTCACAAGATGCCTTAAGTCTTGAGGCTGCAGCTGCAGGGGACACATGTATTATACTGTCTAGGCTGCACAGGAATATATTATACCCTGACCTTTTTTAAACCTTGTCCTCTGGCTTTAGATAGGTCCTCTGCAGTGCTCGGTGCTGACATTGTATGGTCCAGTAAGCTAAGATAGTTGAAGATCTCCCGTGAACTTGCTTTGTCTCTACCCAGCAGTCAGTCTGGCTTGACAGCAGGACTTTACATGGAGCAAAGTTCCACTTCTCATGAAAAGAATTATTTTTGCTTTGTAGATATTGGCAACAAAGCCTGGCAAGTCTTTGGATGATAGCAAATCTGTGAGTTGAGCTGCTATCCTTGGAATATTTCATCATAAAATTCTACCGTGTCATATAAACATCTTTACAAGTATTTCTGGGAGAATGAAAGGCTTCAAATCTATTGTTGGACCTATTGGTCCAGCACAAGTGATGCTGTGGGATATTGCTAGATGGCTCTTACTGCTTTCCGTGTGATCATGCTAGTGGGCAAGGCCAATGAAACAAAGAAAAAGTATTAAAAGTTTTGTGAAAAAAGTTCCTTGCTAATTTGCTAGCACTTGTCCATGTAACATCCGAGAAACAGACCCTCCATTGCTAAAATGATTCTTGAACCTTCCTGTTTTTCCTTTGCTCACTTCTCTTAAAAGGCTTTGTCCATCTTAAACCAAACAGACAGTCCTCTTCACTCCCATCTCAGCAAGGTCAAAATGGCTGAATAAGCCTTGAAGACAGAAAGAAAGTCAGCCAAAAGAACTAAAAGCAGCATATGCTGCAACAATGAGTATTTTCCTCTCTACTCTCAGGTCCATCTGAAGCTTTTTCCCAAATGTGTTTGTGAATCAGATTTCTACCATTAAAATTGCAGTTGCTATCTTGGCATAGTCAAACATCCATGTTACTTTTCAGAGGAACTGCACAAGGTGTTTTGACAACACAACCTTGTTCAAGCTTAAAGGAGAGAGATTCATGTAGAAGCAAGAGAATGAAAAGAAAAATATGTTACCCTGGGTCCAATCTATCTGTGCTCAGTACCTGCCCTTATCGTGTGATAAGGCCTGTTACTCAGCTTATTCTCCATTGCTGGGTTAAAGGTTACTGGTGATATTTATGACTCAGTTTTGGTTTTCCTAAAGTTTATCTTCCTTGTTTCCCCCCCTGCTTTCAATCCTTGTTGTAGATCAGGTGTCGCATAGCAGTTCCCAGAGCAAACCTCTGCTCTTGGGATAGTATGGCTTGATCCCTGTTGTATTATCCTACCCTGGCAGCAGTTGGTCCAGCATGATGATACTCTTTTCCTCACTGTTCACAACATCAACCCAAGCTGCCTCATAAAAAGAAAAAAGAGTTACATCCTAACACATCTGTGTACCAGAGCAGTGTTAAGTTCAAAGTTACTGTGGTGGCCCTGAGTGTCTGATATTTCCACCCCTTTTGTTCTTTTCCAGCATTGTGCTTAGGGCTTGATTATGAATGCTCGCAGATCTAGTGATTTTCATCTCAACACACTGTCAGGATAAATCACTGGCAATGTCCTCTCACCAGGAGTTTGCAGTTCAAGGACTGCCTTTGGATCAGGCATTGCATGATTCAAATAAAAAATTCACATGCGAGTGTTTCATACTGTAGTGACAAGGTGCTATTGCTGCCTGCATTTATTGACCTTTTTTAGGAGTGTGAAGGACTTGCTGCCAGAGATAGAAGTGTGAAATACCACAAACACTCCCAGAATTATGTTTTTGAGAACTTGTATATCTGAGCAACCCTGGGGTGCCACCTTTCTTTGTTCCTGATCAGTCTTGCAAGAGGGCCAGTCCTTTGCTGAGATCTCAGTCTGTGCCTGAACAATCTCACCCCAAACTGGCCCCAAAATCAAGGAATAACTCAGGCCAAAAGAAAGCTCTGCCAGATACCTGGCTCAAGGCAGTTTCAGTTAGGTCAAGTTGCTCATGATCTTTTCCAGCTAAGATTTTAACGCCTCCAAGGATAGCAATTCTACTTCCCTTACCTCCCTAGGCCACCTGCTGAAATATATAAACACCCTCATGCTGAAAACAAAACAAAACAAAACAAAACAAACAAAAACAAATAAACAAAAAAAAAAACTCTATCTAATAGGACTTATTCCAACCTTCATCAGTTCCCTCTTGTGTTATCACTGTGCACCTTGAAATAGAGTCTACCTACATCTTCTTTACACTCCCCTGAGGCAGCTGTAGATAGCAGTGAGGTCTCTCCAAAGCTTTCTCACCTTAACACTGAACAAACCCAATTCTCTTTACATCTCTTCATACATTATGTGCTCCAGCCCCCAAACAGTCTTGGGGGTCTTCACTGGACTCAGTCCAGCATGTCATCTCCATTTGAACATTAAGAACATAAAAACTCTGAAAAGCAGATAAGATTATTTCCTCTGATACCCTTTTAAAGTCTCTGAAGGATTTGGAAGAAGTTGCATCTGATCTACTGCAACAACTCCCTGTAGATTTTTTGCAGCAGTTAAATTGCATTTTGTTGACTGAAAGGGTGGGAAACAACAAGTGAAAACAGAGACCAAAAAGGCTTTTAGTTACAAAATGTGAAACACTGTCTAAGCATTGCAGACAAAACGTAATTCAGACTAATATTTTTGTCCTGAAGTAGATAAAGGTAGGAAGAGGTAGACTAATTATTTCCTTTAGTATTTTTTTCACAATTTCACATACTAACAGTGGTGCTCTAACTACTGCTTGGGACATTATATTGATCCTATAATGGGATCTGACTGGTGGCAGCGCCTTGAAGATCATTAAAGAATTCTGCCATTTGTTAAAGAATTAAAACCAATGTTATTACTGAGAAAAGAATGCATTTTAATTCTGCAACTAGTATGTAATTCTTCCGAAAATTGTACTAATTAGTGCCTAATGGGATTTTTATTTTATTTTTTTCTTCCAGACAGATACTTGAGTAATAGGACCTTGAATGAGCAATTGAATAACCAAAAATCATTACTACTAGTGTGTACTGGGTCTGTGCTGATCACCTAACCTGCCAAAAAAGGAAAAACTCATTGAACTTGTTTAGCTATTTTTCTATTTCTGTTTGTTTGGTGCTTATGTTGAAGCAATAGTTCTTTACAATTCCTGGGAAATAAACACAGGTATTTTAATTTGACCTTTTCTAGCTGTTGAAAAAATGTTTCCACTAGCGTAGCTCAAGTGGATTAAATGGAATAACTACAACGAGGAATTTTCCCTTTTGTTTTAAAAGTGAAAATTCTTTGGGGACTTGCTTCTTCCCTCTTCCTTTGATTAGGAAATCAGCAAAGGGCTATGCTTCGAATAGAGATACAGTAGGTGCTTATTCTGGAAGTACTACTTCATAATTAATTTTCCTGAGGGCAAACAGCATTCGTTGAAAGACAGAGATTCAAGTTACGTAAGCAAGGTGGGCTGCTTCTCCTACAGATATAAAACCCTGTGTAAACAAGAACAAAGGCAACAAAGACAGATATATATCATTTTCATAACTTCTAACTGAACTTGTATAAACATAAGCATCATCATATTATTCATTTCCCTTGACATCACTTATTTGTTTTCTGATGTGCCCTATATGACTGCTTTTCTTCTTCCAGAGACGTGAATTGTCAGTAGTTTCCTTAGCTGCAGTTGCACTCCTAAGAAATATTGGAAAATCCCTCATTGCATAGAAAGTCATTATGTAATAAATAATGGGGGGATATAAGGAGGGAAGGGGTGGGGGTGTTATAGCATCAACTGGTGGCATAATCCCCAAGAGAAAACAGACTTTAGTTGAACAATCAGAAAACTGGCTTGCTTTATGGTGTTTACACTGCTGCTTGCTAATGGATCACCATAAAGGAAGCAAAAGGACTCTTACACTATTGAGTATGCTATCATGGGAGTCTTCTGAGTGTGCCTTTTTTATTTGCTGCAGTCAGGTTAATGAGCTCACCAGCCCACTTGATGTCGAGGACTTTGTAACAAAGCAATCTCTCATTAAATGCTGCCTGGCACCACTCTCTTGAAGCAAAGGGACATTCAGATTATTGAATGCCTTTGTATTCCTCATTCCTACCAGGCTATGGCGTCCAGCAGTGGCATCAGTCCCGCACACTTCCTGGCAGCCATCCAGTCATGCGCCTGCCCTCTTCAAACTGCATGGGCATTTGCCAATCTAAGCAGCACTAGTAGGCAAACAAGCATGGCACACGACTGCTTTGGCCAGTAGCCAGATGTGCAGCTGAACCATCTCCCTTCCCGCTACTGTATGGAGAAGCACATTCCTTTCCCATTCTCTCCTATTCCTTTGATTTACATGTCGAAGTTTTGTTGCAATACAAAGGAATGTGCATTTATCTGCATTCTCTTTCTGCTTCAACACCTTTTTTTTAGTCTCAGCAGTGCAGGTCATGAATTCATCTGTGGCTTTATTTAAATACCTCTTGGCTGACAGTTTCTTCAATGAAATGACCCCAGAGTGTTATCAGCTTGCTAGCAGGTGTGTCTTTTTATTCAGAATCTTGCAGGCAATGGTGCATCCTGGGTAAAGAGCAATCTAGGCATGATCCAGCTCTTCCCTACATTACTCATGAGATTTAATGGTTCACTGTCATGAAAGAGCTTACAAAGATTTCTATTTTTTTATTTTTTTTTTAAAGTTGGCTTTCCACTGGGCTTTGTGCCCTGAGATATTTTGACACAAACAGACAAAATGATAAAGGCAGCATTTTTATGAAAGGCTTCATCTCATTCAAAAATATATACATTCTGCCTAAGACAGGCGATAGTTTTTAGTTGTATGATACTAATGAGATATTTAATAGCAATGTGGCTGCTCTGTGCATAGTTCCACTAGTAAACAGCCTTGCAAAACATCATGTTTGCTGCTGTCGCTGTGTGTGTCTTAGCACACACACACACACATTTGGTTCATATTCAATAGGTCTCTGATGTTGAAGAAATCCTGAAAGTCTAGTTACTAGAGTGGTAAGAGAAAACCACATTGAATAAAGATAAATAAATTCCTTAAAGAAAAAAGTGTAGGAAAAGATTGCAGGCAACAGAAGCAATTCCTTTGTCCTTCCACATGCTGTCATTCAGTGTTTTAGGACACTTTTCTTTACAGGGCTGCTGCTTTTTCTGTCCTGTCAATGATGGAGAGGTAAAATGTGGTGCCTAGAAGTATTTTCAGAGATCTTGAACCTTTCAGGGTGCAGAATACTCTGAGAATGATTCTCCAGGACACTCTTTCTCTCCCCCAAGCAAATATCAAGTTTGTTCACACCAACAAACCAGGCTAAACCTCAGCCAGGGTTCACCCCCACTATAAGTAATTTTTAACTCCTTCCAGCAGAAGATTGAGAAGAGGTCTTATGCACGTGATGATTGCCTGCTCAGAAACAAAAGTGATCGGACTCACATTTCCCCTCTTGGGAAATGGTTCAGAAAAAATAAAGTTCTTTGTTTGTCTGTCAGCTAAAAGACATAAAAGGACAATAAAGATGATTGGAAAAGATTTCTTCTTGACTTGAGGTCAAATAGAGTTTTGCTGGGGCAGAATCCAGATGGTTTTGTTCCTGCATCCATTGAAATTAGCAAGTTCTTGTTGACTTAGTGAACAGGCCTGTGATTCACAAATTTGGCTAATCCACTCATATTTTCAATATGAGATTTTGAAAAGGTCACAGAATGCAGCATCAAGACTGTTGTCCCCAGAAGGGGCTTGAGAACATGAAAAGATAATAAAAACTATTGTCTAGCTTATCAGTATTCAATACATACTAGCTGTATTGATTAATAAGACAAGATGATGCTGGGTTTAGGAATGTGGGAAAGTCTTTTTTATTTTCAACTCTCTCTATTCTGTACTTAGTAAACAGGTGGTTTTTTAATAGGAAGAATACTAGCTTGATTCAGCACCAAAAATCCCAATTATGTGTGCTTTATTGTACAGTGGAAGATAAAAGTTTTAAAACCAGCAATTTTTAAAACTCATTATGGAATTTAATGAAAATGGCAGAAGGTGAGCATTATTAAAAAAATATTATACCATAGAAAAAATGAGCCAGCTGTAAGGGTTTTATATCCTTTCATATGCAAAGAATTTATACATTGACTTAAAAACAGAAATCAGTTTTTATATGCAGTACCAGTAAATAATTTAAACTTGTGTTGTTGTTTTTTTGTTGTTGTTGTTTGGTTGGTTTTGGTTTGTTTGTTTGTTTTGTTTGTTTGTTTTTGGAGGGGGTAGCTATTATGTTTTTTTGTCTGTTTGTTTTTCTTATGGCAATACTACTCCAGTAGTTCTTCTGGAAGTTGAATAAATATTTAAGAAGTTTCTGGGCAAAATTAAACTGTATCTTCTAAATGTTAGTTTCCTGTGGGGGGAAAAAAAAAAAAAAAAAAAAAAAAAAAGATCAGCAGTTTTTGTGAAGTTTCATTTATTTTGTCTGGTTTGTTTGCTTACCACTCAACCAATGTGTCAAATACTATTTGGCCCACTCTGCAGAGAAGACAGATTGGATTTATCTCATTCTGCCATATTCCTTCCTTTTCTCCCCTCCCAAGTCAGAGCATCAGAATTGACCATTCAGAGACTAAGTATTAACCATAGCAGAAATATTTCAGTAAATAATTTTGTATCATGTGCACTCAGAACCTCAGAAGACATTTAAGAATCATCTCTCACTGATCTTCTCTGGGACAGACTCAAAATGTTACACACAGGATCATTTATAGATCAGGTTCTGCAGAGAACATAATTTCAAATCCCATATACCAATAATTTTACATACATTTTGCAATTCCTTCCCATTTTCGTTGCTAAGGGAAGGATGCAAACTTTGAGGCCAACATGAGCTGTCACAGTCCTGTCTTAGTCCCTCATATGGTGCAGGCCATAGCACTTCACCTTGCAATACTCCCTGCACTATCGGTACTGCAGTAGGCAGAGAAAGCCTTCTGGTCTCCTCTCCCATGCCTTCAAGGAACAGTGTGGTTTCTATTCCTAGCTCCATTACCTTTTCTGAAAAACAAGTACTTTCATCTTTCCTGTTGCCAGGCAGTTTCAGCTCCCTATTGAAATCAGTAAGGATGGGGACTATTTCGGCTTGATTCCGTGTGATGCTGAGCACAGGCTTGTGCCTGGAAGGGGAATGCTGGTGCACCAAGGGAGGCTCGTGTACTGTGTGAAACCCTTCCCTTCCCTTCCCTTCCCTTCCCTTCCCTTCCCTTCCCTTCCCTTCCCTTCCCTTCCCTTCCCTTCCCTTCCCTTCCCTTCCCTTCCCTTCCCTTCCCTTCCCTTCCCTTCCCTTCCCTTCCCTTCCCTTCCCTTCCCTTCCCTTCCCTTCCCTTCCCTTCCCTTCCCTTCCCTTCCCTTCCCTTCCCTTCCCTTCCCTTCCCCTCTGGGAATGCATCCCAGGGACAGCAAGGCCTTTGAAAGCAAAGGAATTGTAAGCAATGTGAACTCAATGTGATGGCTGCCTATGGAAAACGTCTGCAGAGGACATGCTTTTCGTCACCCAGACCAATTGGTATTTCTTATGTTTGCAAGTGCTTTTTCCCCTCTTTTTTTCTGAAAGAACTGACATGGCCTCCAAAATGTAATAAAATTTGCAGAATGCACATTGTTATCTGCATCATTCCAAGACTTTCTGTGCTTTGCAGGTTTTTAATGCTCCTATTTCCAGAAAGAAGTACTGTCAAGTGAGAGGTTATTTACAGAGTAGGCAGATTATGTTTTTATTTCATCAGCTATCTTAGAGGATTAATTAAGAAGTAGAGTGGGGAAATCAGAACCAAAGAAAAAATAGGAGGCATGCGTATTAACAGCTCTTTTGTTTGCTTTTCTAATTGATTCCTTCAAATACCTTGTCTCCACTATTAACAACCAGAAAGAACCCTTGTGTAACTGTGACTCAGGTGAGCAGTGTGTTCAATTCCAGTGGGCACCAGGGAGCCTGGTACATGGGGCTTTCTGCAGCTCGGAGTGATACTGAGCTCAGCAAATATCCCAGCTCAGCACAATGACAGGAGCATACATCTCATCTAGCAGCGCCAACCCTTTCTGCTCCCTCCATCCCTTAAGATGGAGCTACAGAAGTGATGAGTGATGAATTAAATACCCATCCCAGGACGATCCTGAATGTGGCCATGTATACCATTCAAAATTTTTGGTTATTTGGGGTCAACCTCTGAATACTAGGAGGAAGAATTCACAATGCAATATTAGTAGGGTGAAAAAAAAAAAAAAAGGCAAACAGCCTGTCTCGTCTGCTGACAATCAGGAGATTGGCTGGCTAAATTCCCTAAAAGCAGCCTTCAATTTTTTATCTAGCTATTTATAGAAAACTGCAGAAACAGCTGAGCTGAGCGAAGTGATGTCACTTTTGCTGGTAGGACGGCTCGCTCCGTGGCGTACGCCCGGGTGGTGGAGGAGCTCGCTGGAGGCCGAGGCTGCAGCCCTGCAGTGCAAGGGGGCTGTAAAACATGGGCATTTTTCAGCTCCGCTGATCAATACAGCATTGATGGCTCTCGGCTGACCTTCAACCTCTCCGGAATAGCAATGGGCCGCTGCTGCATCTTGCAGTCCGCCAGGGCTGCCGCGCGTTAGCTACCAATTTTACAATCGATCAAAAGTCATCTTTGTCAATAGAGCTTGAGGTTTCAAGCCATGGCAAGCAATTTTTGAAAGGTCAGGGCCGGGTTTGTATTTACGTGACCTGTGCTTTCAGGCGGCAGCACGGTCCCTTCCAACCATTAAAAGTAGTAAGAAAATTTAAGATTTTTTTTCCCCCCTTCCATGTATTTTTAGTAAGCCTTTGGGCATTTTCACTGTCCCTAAAAGAATACGGTTGCGTGGCAACGTCCCCAGTTGCCATGGAGACTCCGTGTGTAAGCAGCTGCTGCAATCAGCATTAACTCCAGGCTCGCAGGTTTGTCATTCCAATGCATGGGGAGGGGGAGACAAATAGGACAGCGCATTGCCGTAAAAGGGAAGTCACCTAGATAATGTCACTCACAAACATATGTTCCACAATTATTCTTTCCACTGTTTTATTGCCGCAATTATAGCTAAACTAAGATTACAAAATTATATGGTTTTAATTTGCCTCCATCGACTATGTTTCACTTCCATTAAAATTAAGTCTAAACCCATTTAAGGAGCAAACTGTTGGCTTTGCAGGGGTTGGGGGATTTTGGTTTACCGGTGGGTATTTCGAGGACTAGGTAAAATAATACCAGGAATCTTAACATCTAGCCAAAATGAGGCACCGTCCCATGCCCTGAAATCTTACCTGCCTTTCTCTTTTGTGCTGCTTCAGACACCATGGCATGGCCAGGGCCATCATCCTCCTCTCCTTCCCTCCAGATCCCTTTCCCTCCAAAACCAAGAAATTTGTATATTTTGTGTTCGGTCACCTGAAAGTTTGGCTCTCAGCTCAGCCCATGGGTGCTGTGGCAGCCTCCCTCGCATCTGCGTGTGATGGCTCTGTTTGGAGACCCCTGCAATAAACAGGCGCAATGGGGTTGACTTCAAAATGAAGTAACGCGGCATTAACCCTGAATTTCCTTACATCTGCAGTCTTCAGACAATCCTTTAATGTTACTCGAATGTATTTTATTATCTTTGTTTTAGAAGTTTTATTTAGCTCTGTTGCTGCCTGGCTGCTCCTGATCATATTAACAAAAACTAAAATGTGTCAGGAAGTAGATGGCAGGTGACAAGATGCTCCTCAAGAGTTGTTTTACAAAATCCTGCAGTTAGTGGTAGTAAGGGACTTTGGTCTGGATTTTGTCATGTATAGGTGGAAGCATTTAATCAATTTTAAATACACACATTTGCACAGCTGTGCTGATTGAGTTGTGTAAGCTAGAATCTATTCACGATTTAAAATATTAGGCCACAGAGTGACGTTGACTCCCTCAGAAACAGTTCCACATTATGGGAAAAAACTGTGTAAACAAGTATATAAACATAAACTTGTCATTTGGATCCATATGATTTATTTACAAACCCTTTCAAACAAACAGTTTTTGACCCTGTTAAATCCTTCTATTATATAAGGGCATTTATTACTAAGGATTTGCATAATTAAAATATACGTGCCCATTCACCAAAGTTTATACCCTATACTTACTCAGATCCAGCTCTCTTAGATATCATTTTAATTAAAAGATAAACATAGCATGCTGGCTCTTTCTGAAGGAATCTATTATCGATACCAAACCGCAGCTGAAAAGCTGCTTGCATTTTTCACTCCTGCAGAAATGGCTGAACATGTATCTTTGGAGATTTGCAGTGTAAAAAACATGCTCCTTAAAAGAGACCTAGCATGCCACCATTCAGATAGAGGCTTATTTCTATGGTCAAGTTACAGTCTATAAACCCCTGAAAATAGAGGTTTATAATGAAAATATGGATAGACCCTTCACTACGAAAATACTAGCAGGTGCTGTTATAATATACAAATCCAGATAGCATACAGTGACCTATTTTCAAAACCAGGCCAGGCAAAATGACATCGAGAAATTGAATTCCTTGCCCTTCCTTTAATAGTGTCTTGTCATGCAATCTTCAAATCAGGACGGGTGATCATTGCAAAACAATTCCTAACCTGAGGGACAACATGAATGTTCTCAGTGCTAATACCTCGGGCCCATCACACTGCTTACAATAATTGGCTTATTGCAGAGTGCAGGTATAAAACATTCAAATCAAAAATGTTGTTGGACAAGGAGTGGGTTCGTTGTTGTTGTTGTTTTTGTGTGTGTGTGTGTGTGTGTTTTTTTTTCCTCTTTTTAAAGATAAAGGCCAAAATAACCCTTAAAACTATACTCTGCCCTATTTTGTTGTGTCATCAGAAATAGCTGGCAACTGGAACAACAAACTGCACTTCTAAAAATATGCTAGTAGCAATGCAGGGATATTTAAAATAGATTACCATATGGATTAACTCAAATTCAATACTGGGTTTAACCCTTTGAGGACATTAGTCCTGTCTTCAAATAGCACAGCAATACAGCAGCAAAGGCAAACTTAGTATGTCTCAGTACCAAAAAATGCTTGTCTGGCAAAGCAAGGCTGGCAACTGCTGCTTCCATTTCTGGTAGGGACTCGATGGTTTCTGAATAAATGCAGGTAGATCAAATAATTTAAGAATTCTCTTACCACAGTGTTAGAAGTTTTTTAGCAAGGCACATTTCAGAAGGCCTTTTCATCTCATGTGATATTTAATGTAATTCTGAAAGTACATTCAGAAGCTATAGAATAAGGCCCTGAAAATGACAGTAAGAGAACTGTATAAGACTGCAACTATTTGTGCCTGTACAACATGTAACCATCAGAAATGAGCAAAATATTTGCAAGGTGACCCAGGACTCAAAACTGAAGGACTTAGATGATGCTATTGAAAACAAGTATTGCTAAACTTAATACATTTTTTGAGCAGCAAACTATTAACCTACCAAAAATGTGTTGTGATTTTTTTTTTCTAAAATAATCCTCTTCTCCAAATTATATTACTTTTGCAGTAGGCATTCAAAATTTGCATTTTGTTGCATATAATCTGCAGAATCTGTTATTTTGTTGAATTTGTTGAGAATTTAGTATTTAAGTAAGGTGAGAAATCATGTGAAATTAATAGCTTACCTCCCAATAAAAGAATTCCCAATCCTAAAATGTCGGTTTGAAAAATTCTTCCAACTTCAGTTTTTGCCAATTAGAAGACAGCTATTTCTGGTTTAAATAGCTATAATAAAGCATTTTTCAAAGTTTTCTTTTTTAACAATGCGCAATCACTTCCACTTAATCAATAAACACATTTTCCCCACAGTAGCTGTATTTTTAATCACCACAAACTTAAACTAAAGTCCTGGTGTTTGTATTTATTTCTTTGTTTGTAAGTATGGTTTCCTCTAATATATTGACTTAATTTTTTTGAAGCATATCTCATTTTATGATATTAATCTGTTTTTTACTGGAGTCTAGGATGTGAGATCAATGCTTTGACCAAAATACTCATATTAAAACTTCTGCAATAGTAGTAAAGCTTTGGGGGTTTGCTTTTAATCAAAATACACTTTCATATGTATAACTCAAACACTTATTCACATATTTTCAAATAATATATTTTCAAATAATAAAAAATAACATATATTAAAATATTTTTTGGGAAAAAAAAAATCCTTTACTACCACAAGACCCAGAAACCACATTTCTTGGAAAGTTTGCTGCTCCTGATGGCAAAGATGACAGAGTGGTGTGGCCATAAGAAAAGCCTTTCTGAATTCGTCCTTGGGTTTGGCAGAAGGAAGTCCTGAGAAGCTGCTGACCGGGAAAGGTGTGCCCTCCTTGGGAGGCAGAAAGGAGAATGTGGCAGAGCTAAGGGATGAAAGACAGGAAAAAAAAAAAAAAAAAAAAGTCCATTCAGAGGGAAAATACCCCTACAGAAATCAGAGGACTACATACAGCTATCTACCATCAGCTCCTACTGACATGTAATCTTGCAGACAGCCAAACATGGAGAAAGCTACTGCCTGAGCCAGTGGGCAGTTATTTGCCTTTGCAAATGCAGGGATGAAAAACCTCCTCATTTCTACAAGAGCATGTCTAACAACATTAATTTTTCCTGTTCCTGCATAGAGACATGCCAGGCAAAATCTCTTCTGGCACAAGTATTTTTCTGAGGTGAAAAGGCTATAAAAAGCACCAAGAAAAGCAGCATTTTAAAAACCTGATGTGCATGGCAGCACCTAGATACTGATGACCTGTACAAAGACATGGGAAAAAAAGGTATTTGACAAGTATGGCATCCCCTAACACTGAGCCTGGCTCTTAGGATACTCTGTGAACTGAGGTTACCTCTCAAGCCACTAGAAACAGGGGAGTGAATTGCCTGAAGTGTTAGCAGGTAGATACTGCATATAGATGCTAACTAAGGCGGGGGGGGGGAGCTGAGGGGAAGAGGGGGAGGGGATGGAGGGTGAATACAAATACAATTTAAAATAAATAAATAAATAAATAATAACTTAGTATCTTTCTGGCAAATAAACTTAATAGTTATCATTTGTTCCCTAGGCTTCAATTTAAATATATTTTATACTCAAGCTTGTATACTTTAAAAAAGGTTTCTGTTCTCTAATGAAGCTTTTGGTCCATTTGGAAGGGAGAAAGCTCATAGATGTTATGGATTTCATTCTAAGTAAGTTAATAAAATATCCTTTCTCCAATATCATTTTGGTATAATCAGACAACCTTGTATTGCTATTATCAGATGAACCTTCTCCAATACCGGGTTTTTATTACCTGTACATAAGGTTTCAGAAAAATATTTTGAGAGAGACAATGATTGTTTAAATAAATGTGAAACATAAAACATCTGAATGTTGTTCCATATAAAAGTCATTGGTATAAAAAATTGTAATTAAAATATATATATATATCTCCCATGGACAGAGCAAAAATAGCTTTATCGTTCTGACATTCTGAAGGCAGAATTCATATTTTCTGCTTTTAGAAATCAAATGAAAACCACATAAACATAAGTTTTTCTTCTGTTATAAACATGTGAAGCTTTTTGCTTTGTGCAAAAATGTATATCTTATATATCTATGTGTGCGTATGCAAACACACACGCATCCACACATGCACACGCATACGCACACATACACGCACACACTGGAAAAACACTTTTGTCTCAAGGGCCATTTCTCCTCTTCAGAGATCAAAAGATGCTTACTTAATAAGGAAAGTATAGAAAACAGTTATAATATTTGAAACAACCAGTTCCATGTAAATATACTTGATAGCAACTAACAGCCATTATGAAATATATATATATTATAATTCAAGTAATAAACTGAATAAAACATCACTTTTTTTGATAATTCTCTTTTTCTGCACACAAAAAAATAAGTGTGCAGCTGGTGCTGAAAAATCCAGCAAATCCTATGCTTATCGTGGCTGTTAGCAGATTAAATCATAAATACTCACACAAAGTGATTAAAAACTAACATTTAGTGTATTTTCTTCTCTTTCCTTTCTATACAGTTTGCCTTTTTTTGTTTGCTTATTTGTTTGGTTTTTACTTTTTCATTTCTTTAATGCTTCTGTTGTATTTTTAGAATCTGCTCTCCATTATCAAAGATGCTACTGAGGGGAGACACTTTACAGAGCTTATTAGATTTAGAGAGTAGTCCAACATTGTTCTGAGCTAATAAAACAACAGAACAACTACAACAGCAACAATACTTAGGTTTCATGTGAAAATAGTTTTTAGTCTGTGCCCTAAGCAACACCAGTCATTCATTCATTTAGTAATACAGATTGCATTTCAACATCACTATGTACTAAACAAAAGAAATATTAAGAAAGGTTACAAACCTCTTGTGAGGGCAGAAAAAAATCAGAGTTCCAGTTCAAGCTAATTTTTCAGTACTATCCTGTTGAAATGCTTACATGCGTTATCACAGCACCTTTGTAAATTGCTGTACAAATATCTCAAGCAAACACTAATCTGCTAGAGACAAATATTGTATGCATTTCTACTAATAGGCAAGTGAAAGACACAGATGCTGAGAAAAGTCAACACGAGAAGTGTCTCAGGTACTTATCCTCCCTCACAAAACTTATCTGAAACGCAATATCCTGTACCCATTTTAAAGACAAGTAGACTAAAGTGAAGTAGAGTTTGCTTTAACTGAGGGTGAGCAAGTTCTGGAAGCAGACTAAGAGAGCCTTTCCTTCTACCTCACTTAAGCAGCAGCTCATTCCAGGTAAGACTGGAAAATGAATACCCAACAGTGGCAAACCTATAGCTATGCCAAGCTGCTCTGGACTTTTCAATAATTTGGTTTTCAGCTGTTCTCACTGTTTCCCTCTGGAATGTAACAAATGAAATTTTGGCAAGCCCTAATGACCCAGGAACTGTCATTGTTCACATACAGTTTCCTTAGGAGGCAGCCCAGGCAAATGAAGTCAGATGAATGGTGAATGAAGGGTGATACTGACCCAAATGTATCCCTATTTTTGCACGTTTTTACAGGAGAAGCTTAATCAGATTGAAAGCTGCTTTTGTAGGCTTTCATAGGAAATGCCTTTTAACAAAAAGGGGAGGGGGATATTCACAGAGAGATGGCAAGAACAGAAAAAGGAGGTTTGAAAGACCCACCAGGAGAGGGAATTCAGCCCACTTATATTGAATCAGCTGTTATTTTTTTCACTCCTCCCCCTCCCCACAAGTATTGGGTTCCCAAAAAGAAAATGATATGAATCCATTTTCAGTACTGATTCCTTTTAATCCCACAGATCAAAAACATCCTACAGTTTCCAAATGCTTTTTCTTTCTAAACATAAAACATCTCACAGGTAGATGTAAGGGGTAAGTCTTTCCAATCACAGATTTTAAACTCCATTGCTTGCAAAATATAATGAACTTTAAAAAATCATAAAGGGCCTAAATCCTGAAGACAATGTGGTGGGGGGGGGGGGTTGTTTGTTTGTTTTTGTTTTTGTTTTCCCCATTAATACCTAAAGCAGCAAGATTGTGCACAGAGTAATCAATTGCCCAACAAGGCCCTAGGAACACAATCAAGAAAAAGGGCTACAGGAACATACAATATTTCACATTTAATAAACGGTCTTTTGAAATTACAGCCATATAGAGTAGCAACAGAGAGCAAGACCATAATGCTAAAGTAGGGATTACATACATCTGTCTGTCTGCCTGTGGGGTGGAATTTTAAGCAATCATTTTCATATAACCTGTCAATAATCAACATGCTTTGGCAGTTTCACAGTTTGCTTTAATTTAAATTCTTATTCCTTAAAAGCATAGTAAAGATTATTCTACCTTCAAGGGGGTGGAGGGTGGGGAGAAGGAGGCAACAATATGTCTTTGATAGACTAATCAGACTGAGTCCTAACAATACCTGTCTTGTGAAAGCTAAAGAATTATGATAAAATATTTTAAATACATCTTTACTGTCAAATACTATCTTATTTCAGTATTTATTTTGCTAACAGCATTATTTACTGCAAATTTAATAAAATAAAATTTGACTAGTTTCATTGCTGCATTTTAATCCAGTTTTAGCCATAAAATAGTGCAGAAACATGTAGTTACTTAATAAACAGAAAAACATCCAAAAGGCAAAATTTCTATGGCTTATTCCCTTTCTCCTCCAAATTAAGTATACAACTATAATTTTTTTCTAATTACAATAGTCAAAGGATTGTGTGCTCAGGCAAATCATATTGCAAGTGATGACTGCAAGAGAAAGCTGATTTTGGTCAAGTTCTTCCTACCACCTTCACCAATTTTTTGGTCAGATTCTTCATTCTCCTTCTCTCTCTTCCTTCTTTCATTCCAAAAAGAAGCAGACTATCTACTTCTTTTCTGTCAGTTCTTCTCTTTTTAATTCAAAAGTAGGCTCAGATTGCTCTCTCAACCAGTTCTCTGGGTGGATATGCACAATACTCTGGACACAATACACTCATCTAAAAATTAGGAAGACGTTCCTACTTTTTGTACCACTCTCAGCAAAAATCTTACATTCTTAATCACAGCTTATATCCCCTTCTCATTTTTAACCCAGTGGCCCACTCATATTTCAGTTGAATTCAAAAAATATAAAATGATTGTTTCACCATTATCGATCACAACAAATTATAATCATTAATGCTCAGCTTTGATTTCATTCTCATAAAGTACCTTATCAGTGGGCTGCAGCTGCTTTCCTGAATTCAGAGAAAATATCAATTATTAATTATAGTATCATATATCATCCATATATATGATCATTTATGTATATATCAGTTTGCCAAGATTACAGTAACATGCTAGTTCTTTGAGCCTTCAGGGAGGGAGAAAATGTGTATGGGAAGGGGGAAAAGTATGGATCTTATTTGATTACAATTCCATTTAGCATAGAAACTACGTTAAGATTGTTCCACTACCTTTATAAAATTAAGATCTTGTGTTTTGGTTGCCTTTTTTACTTTTCTTGCCAAACAACAAGTAACTTGAATGAGAATTGATTTTCAAACAACTTTTTCAAAAGAGAAAGGTTGTAGTTATGCTTTCCAGTATCCCACACATACACATTAGGTAGCTTTCTCCCCTGGAGTGACAGAAAAAAAAACATGCATTCCTTCTTGCTACAAATCTGTAAATCTGAAAAGAAGAGGTCACATGAATAGGAAAGCTCTTTATAGAATAAAAAGCATGGGGTGTTATTAAGTAGGACTGTAAGCCCTATTCTATTCATAGTAATTAAAGGATCAGATCAGGTTAATGTGAGGACCTAGGTCAATAAAGTACTGTAGGTTCACCCTTTTTAATCCTTCTCAATCCTATAGACTGGGTTTCTGACTGCTCTGTTTGACTCAGAACTATTATAGGTGACAAAGATGTGCAGAAAATCGTTAAGAAAAGGTGAGATTTATATCAATCCCACAATACATTTTTGAGCATAAGTGTCAGAAGGTCCTTGGAGTGAGGTAAATGGTAAACTTTAGGTTTGGCTGCTTCAGTGCTGTACCTTTTTCACTGCAGTAGCCATTAAAATAACAGTGTGGAAAAAGTTCAGAGAGTATTTTTAGTTTTAGTAAGTAAATTCACAGTGCTTTAAATATTTTAAGAACAGCACTCCTTCCTGCACGTCACCCAGCATGGCAGAGAAACCAAAGTAGTTTTTCTGGGTGAGGGAGGCAAAGGTGCTTTGGACCCACCCAATTGAGCTTCAAGAAAGTTGAGCTGAAGACATGAGGATTGCCCTGCTCTCTCTAGGTGTGTCTGCTGAAGAAGACATCTGGCCTACTGCAGCCAGATATCTGGTTTTGAAGCAGTCTGGAGGATTCCCAGCCCCACACCAGCATGTGTCAATCATGATAGCTTGACAAAAGATTTTTCCTACAAAACACCATGTGGACTTTGCAATGTACTTGAGATTAAGCTGATGGTTCAATCTGTAGGCCCAGTCCTGTGAAACAAGCATGCCCCAAAGTCCTCCTGCCCTTCTGGGCTCCTCTCTGCAAAATTGCAGTTCCTTATGTGTCCACAGTAAAATCCCTCCTGTCTGGAGGATGGGGTATCACTATCTCTTGCTCTTTCTGACCAACATTTTGATTTAAATTTCTGCTGTTGTTCAACAAAAAGTGCTGTCAGTAGAGAATATATATAACTCATCACTTTTTTTCCTTTCCTCTGACCCTAGAAAGACCTCCTTGTCCAAGGTATGAAATCAGTGAGGAACTGTGCTTTACAAAACATGTGGCCTAACAAAGAGGAAGCTTCTGACATTATATTCCAAGTTATGCTTAGTGGAATAGTGAAAAGGAAGACTCCTCTAACAAAATGCAGATTTTCTTTTCCAGAATACTGTTCTACTTATATTTATCTCATATATATACTCAGATTTTTTTTTCCTTCTGCAAAATGATCAAACTGTTTATTTTACAGAAAAAATATAAAATGAATTTGAGATCTTACTTTATTTTACATTCCAAGAGAATTTGTGTATGTATAAAAATTAAAGACATACAGTGCTGCTTAGATAGAAGGACACTATAGAAAGATTTTACTCAACTCTCTACAAAGTTTACAGACCTTACCAAAAACAAACAAACAGACAAACAAACAAACAAATGAATTAAGTATTTTAAATCTATATCTATTCTAAATTATAAGATGCATATGTATACATTCACATACAGTATCCTATTTCCTATATATAATTTACTATAGATAGCTATAAAAAGGCTCAAAACAAATGGAAGTATCACTTTTTCTATTAATTTCCTTGAGCTTCTCTAGTAACTTCTGTGTAACTATTGATCTCTATTATCTTTTGAGGAAATATCTCCATGAAACTTAGAAGACTGGGAATTTAAATGACTTTCTGTGTGGTTCCAAAAATAATAGGTAAATTGAAACCACAGAATTTTAATAATTCATTTTTAATGATGTATTTTCTCTTCACGAGTGATAGAGTAGTTCAAGAGAAAGTTAAAGTTCTGTAGGAAAATATTTGACCTCTGTATTTTCTCCTTTTCTTATGACTCTGAACAGTTTTTTAAATATCTTTTTAAGACCAAAACAGACAAACAAACAAAAACTGAAAACAAGAGTTTGGTGGGGAAAAACTGATTCCTTTTAAGACTGAGGCAGAAAAGAGAGGAGGGACAATCCATTATGAAAACAGAGGTCATCCCAAGAAACAGAGAAAAATACAATAAAATAAAAAGAGAAAGCACCAAAGATGTTAGTAGTAGAATGATGTGAACTCTGGTAAACGCCAGCATGCAATATGGCAAAAATGAATCAATCAGTTCAGCTTAGTTCAGCCTCTGCAACTGGCCATCTGGCGCGAAATCAACCAAATGTAGCCCTGCATATTCATCTTCATTTTCACAAATACTCAAGAGAATGTCATTCTAGGGCAAAATAAAATTAAATCACCATAATTTTTAAGACATCTTTTCCTCTCATGTTCTCTGGAGATTAGCGTATTTATGTGAGAATACTCACTGCTATAGGGTTAGCAGGTAATTTCTAAGAGTGTACTCTCTTATATTTAAAATCATATTTCATTTCACATGTTTGGGATGCTTAAGCATGTATTTTGCTGTAAACACCACCAAGCAAAGCTTGCACAGGAAGTTACTGTGGATACATTGACAGATTTGTTCCTAAGGGTCAATAGAGAGGAACTCTACATTTACCTTCCAGAGCCATCACCACAATGCACCTGTGTGACCTGCTGATGGTGTGGGATGTGCTAGATGTACCTAAGGGGAAGTCCGGGCACTTAATCCTTAAAGCAGATAACAAAAAGGGACAGAAGATGAAAGGCCAAAACCAAATATCAGCTGTGATTAAGATTGTTACTGATTCGGTAGACTTTTTATTTATACAAATTAAAGTGATGAGCACAGGATAGCGTATGAATCAATATGAATAAGAGCAGGAGAGAGAAAATGAGTCTAGACAATGTACAGAGCATGCATGTGTCCTGTTAAACTTGGTATTTACGCCACACACAATTCTTCATACAAACACTTGCCAGTCAGGATAAATGATTTTGTGCTTTATCTTTCAATTGTTTGAATTAAAGTCTAACCATACTCCATCCAAAAGTCATATGCTAAAGTTTATTTGTTCAATTGGATACGGTGCTCCCCAGAGCTGGGTTAGTTGGTTTGCCTGAAGTTGGGTATAGAGAAAAGTCCACTTTGGTTTTAAGGTTGTTGCACTCAGTCTTTCTTACAGCCTTTAAAGTTTATTACATTTTCAAAGACTGAACAAAAGTTACAAGAAGTTTGGCTAACATCATTTTATGAGCATATTTTATGAAGCTGATATTTTCTTTGCTAAATATTATTCCCTCCACAAAAAAAAAAAAAAAAAAAAAAAAAAAAAAAAAAAAGTAAGACCAAAGGTGCTTCTGTTGATCCTGTCTGTTTGCTCTTGTCCTAGAACCATGCTGTTTCGTTTGATAAGGAATAAACAAATGCACAGCTTCATTTGAATAAATGTGTTAAGCAAAAGTTAAAGGAAGGTGCAAAAAAAGGCAGCAAATACAATTCCAAGCCTTTAGGACACTCTGGCTGAACATAGAAGCATGTTTCCACTCAGACATGGAACATGAAATAACTAAGGCCAGTTAATCTACTTCTATTTATCTGTCTTAAGGATTTAAACTAAAGCCCATCGACATAGTATCTGACATAAATCCTTCCTCATCTATTTACTCAAGGTATATACAAACCCATTAACTTTAAAAATACCTCCTGTAAAAGCTAAATATAATATACAGAATGAAATGTGCTTTTACTGACTGAATATTTCTTTTGAATGTTGAAAAACATTGTTTTATTTTCTTCTGTGGTTTTCAATTTGTTTTTCTTAACATGAGAAGGTCAGAATTACAATTATTCTTTTTCATTTCAAAACCTTTTTTATATTTGATCAATTAAAATAGATTTCAGATAGTGTGCAACAATAATTTTGTTGTATTTTCACAACTGTTTGAGATTTCATAACCACAAAACAAGTACTGGTTGAACAAAGTATATCGCATGCACAAAAAATAAAAGCCACGTACAAAAAAACCCACACACCTAAAAGACAAATTCTTGGCAAACATTAGACTTAATCTTTTCCAGTCCTCATTTCTATTCAGATATCACTATGCTCACAAAAATTGCTGCATTTCTACTTATGATTGTTTATTTTAGTATGTCACCAAAAAAGAAGTATTTACAAGAAATAAAGTAAGCTGTTACAAAATGTTTTATAGTTGTTCTTCCATTTTTACACATCATCATTTTGCTGTTTACATATTGGTATATTAGCAAGATGACAACTATGTTTTTATACTAAAAACAGCATTTATAAAGCATGCCACGTAGAATTCAGAATGCCTAATTCTAAGGCTGCTGTTGCCAACTATGTGACACCAAATCCATGTTTTATCTTCAGGCACAGAGAGGTTTGAAATAAATATTTTACACTGTTAAGAGGAAAACTTTATGGAGAGCTCTTACACCAACAGTCCAGACTTATCTAACTGGCCACAGTAGTGTCTTCTGCAGCTACAAACTATAAGACCAGGCTTATGCATGTCAGATTTGACCTTCTGCTAAGAATGACTTCCTTTATTAGCTTTTATTTGCTCATTCCTTCACAAGAAAAAACAATGACAACAACAAAGCTTGTTTATCTCGTGATTGCTATACCAAAGCTTAATGGTATATGTTAAATATGCACATTTTGTTCTAACACACTAGTTTTTGTTTCCTAATAGAGAGATCCTTGGGTCTAGGATAGTATGTTCTTCCTCCATGTTCATTTCAATATAGTCAAAACATCTATTTGTAGTTACATTTTTTGCACTTGTTTCTATTGCTTATAAGACAGTACAATCATACATAATATATAGTATACAACCTGCTACAAAACTGAATGATAATGCTCTAAGAATACTAGAAACTCAGTTAGTCACATATTATAAAGCATGATAAAAACAGCTGTACAATAATTTTTACTCTAATGGTGCCAGTGTTTCAATATTTAGTAGACTTTTCCCCCTTACCAAACATGTTTTAACTTTCCCTGTCTGGGAGAAATTGTAAAACTGTTATTCACTCAACATGACAGTACTAGCTTTTTCATAAATATAACAATTTTAGCTTTATAATTTGCCATCCATGCAATATTAGTTATGATTTTAATTAATTACTTCATACACACTGCAAGAAAGTTTTTGAACATCTCAACTAAAGGAGCTCATTAAAAGAGAAAGTTTGCAAACCTAGCAGAGAAAAATTTAATTTGTATTTCATTAATATTTGGACTACAAGTACAACTTTTACCTGTAATATTCAACTGTTCAGTCTATTGAACACAAAGTTGTATCATACCACAAAATCACAGAATGGTTGAGGTAGGAAGGGACCTCTGGAGGTCATTCGTCTAACTCCCTCCTTATGCAGGGCCACCCAGAGCAGGCTGTCCAAGACCACGTACAGATGACTTTTGAAGATCTCCAAGGAGGAGACTCCACAGCCTCCCTGGGCAACCTGTGCCAGCGTTCCATCAATAGCACAGCAAAGCAATGCTTCCTGGTGTTCAGAGGGAGCCTCCTGTGTGCCAGTTTGTGCCCATTGTCTCTTGTCCTGGCACTGGGCCCCACTGAACAGAGCCTGTTCTTTGCACCCACCTTTCAGATGTATAGACATTGGTGAGATCCCTTCAAAGCCTCCCCCTCTCAAGGCTGAACAAACCCAACTCTCTTAGCCTTCCCTCATAGGAAAGGTGCTCTAGTCCCTTGATCATCCTGGTGGCCCTCCACTGGACTCTTTCCAGTATGTCCATGGTTTCCAGTATGTCTATTTCATGTAGTTTTTAACTTGGGCTAAACACTCATCAACTTTACCATCCAGAATGAGCCACTGCTAAACACTGTAATGCAGTAAGTGATGGACAGCAATCAGCATGCCTGGGCCCTGGGCCTTCAATGTATTTTTGAAGCTGTGATATCATGTAAGCCTGTAGCATTTTTTGTTATTGTCAAAGACAACATCACTGGCCAGTACAATATATTAGGTGCATACTACCTAAGTGATTTCCAAACAGACCTTTCCTAAAGGTTCTTCCTAAAAGACCCTTGGAACAAGGGTCTGTTTCTAGTGATTACCCTAGCTGAAATAACCATCCCCTGACCAAGCATTATCATTCTTATAAAGTGTTCCAAACAGGAATATAATCAGTACAGTACATTTACTGTTAGGTCTTTGCTAACAGTAGTAAAATGTTAATTTTACCATAGATTACCAAGAGACTTTCAAAAACACTGCAACATTCAGAATTGATCTTGTTACTTTAGTTCTAATATTATTGAAGTTTAATTTGTTACTATTTCCTATGAGCCATATAATTTAGCAATTAAATGATAGTTAAAATAAGTAAAATCTTTAGTAATCATAACAAAATGTGACAAATATTTTAGGGTTCCACACAGTCTTTCTGCCCCAAGCAGCAGGTGCAAGAAAAATAAATAAAGAAAGAAAGAAATCAAATCATCTAAAATAAAATATATCACTACAGAAATACTTGAGATGTTTCCATAAGGCCAACTATATTTGAAAATTAGACAGAACAACATAACTTTGTGCTGGCCACTACAAAAGTCTCGAGGATTCATTCCCATACTAGTTGGACCACTGTTATTGTGAAGTAAATACTCATAAAAACAGAAACCCTTCAGATTTACATTAGTGTGTTAATGAAGTAAGACTTTGGCCCTGAGATTTAGCTCTTTCATTAGTAATTTATACTCTCATTAGGGATTTATAGAAATGGGAAGCTAGGCTCAAATGCTAATTGAGAATTGTCAGTTGTAAATAAGTACTAACAAGGTAAATTTGCTCCTGGTCACATTGAACAGAGATTTTAGCAAAACAGAACTCCTCCTTTAATATAAAAGAAATCTCAATCTGGTAGGATGCAAGTAACTCTGTTGCTCTAACACATGGACCTAACACAAACTGACCCATCACTCTCCTGCCAGCTCTCACAACCTCCAGCATCCTCCAGCCTCCACCCTCCAGTCTCTGTCCTCTTCAGAGGGTAGATGTGACCAGGACTCTGTGTGAGATATTTAGTCCCTCTGAAGCCCCTTTGCACTCTTGAGCTGGGACTAGTAGGGACAGAGACCTGCAAGAATGCCCTGTAAGCATGTGGGAGGCTATGTGTGGTCACAGGGTGTGTTGTGCGTGGTTGTGCAGCAGGAGGGCTCGCAGTTTGGCCAGCCTGCTGGTCACACCAACCTGAAGCCACAGAGAGGTCATTTCCCTCATCTCCCTCAGCCAAACCTAACCATGACAGTCCTTCACATATCAAATCCCACAGAGAAGAAGGCCAAAGGGGTCAGAAAGGAACCAGAGTATATTTGAGCAGGATTCTCATCTTTATGACCAGCAGACCAGACACACCCACACCCAGATAAATCTTCCTATACTCTTGATATCTTTCACACAACAACATGATCCCCATCCACCCAGATCAAAGTGAACTCCACACAAGAGTCTAGCCATCACAGGAAACTGTAACCAATGCACAAATTTACAGTGGTTACATATTATTTCCTTTGAAAATGAATTCAACTTAATCTAGTGAATTGCTGTAGGAAGCTATTAAGAAGCAAAACAAAACACAACATTTTATGTATTTAAGAGAGAAAAAAAAAAAAAAAAAAAAAAAGAGAGAGAAATAAGGAGAAAATAAGATTTTCAAAGGGACATGTTTGGTAGCAAGAGATGGACAGGCTCTCTACCAATCACTACATGCCTACCACCCGTGCTTTCAGGTAATCTTCCTTAGTATCCATTGTCTTGGTGTAAAGACCCTGAGGCTCTCCTAGCATATCCCACTGTAAGCAAAGGACAAATTCTGGTTTCTATTGCACTGGGACATCACTTGTCAGATGATACATTACATCAGTGTGTGGTATAAATTTTCATAAGTTTATCTTTTTCTATCTTTTTCCACAGGTTGATTGTCTCTTACCACCACCTTTTATGCATTTGCCATATCCTAATGCATCTTTTCTTCAATTCCCATCTTTTCCCTCGGAATAGTTTTCTATTATACTAGTGTGCTCCAGGGTCACAGCCTCAAGTACAAAGGAAAAGGAGGTGAAAAGAAACAGAAAACTGCACTATGACCCTTAATTGAGCATGCTCCTCCAGGTGAAGTACTGCTCTGCCTTGGCACAGGCATAGATATACCAAGGCTTTTCTCAACCTGCCCCAACAAGAGAGTAAAATATTAGGCATTGGACGTCTCAGTTCAGCCAAAACCTAAAACAAAGAAGTAAGAAAGATAAAAAAGAGGGAGACACCAATACTCCTTACCTTAAATCTGATGAGTATTTATGACTCTCCTAGGTCAACTGGACACACTATTTCTCAGCTTCTCCTTGTTTCCTGAACTAGGGAGCCCTTAGGTTAATGGCCTCTAGACTTTACTGTGTCCCAGGGAAGAAAAGTTCATGGAGACAATAGCAATAGCCAGAGGCAGTGAATTAAAGTCTCACCTCCTCACCATACTTCTTCTGTGACTTTGAGTAAGCTACTTGGTCTGAGAATCTCAAAGGAATTCTGACACCCAAACTGATTGTAAGGAGAAACAGACACATATCCTACTGAAGTCACTTTCTTGACTCTCCTTGGTTTAACAAAATAATGTTCTCATTTTATTCTCTAAGAGGGGATTTTAGTGCAGTGACTATATATCTATATAGAGATAGATAGATAGATAGATAGATAGATAGATAAATAGATAGATAGATAGATAATCTTTTTTTTTTTTCCTTTTACTCAATTGGGGATGTATTTTTAAAAATGCATTTATCCTGAACAGAATTCAAGTCAGTAAGAATGAGGCAAGGAGAACATGTTTGGCCCTCTGTAGAGCTAATGAAATCCTGCCTATTGCATTGTAACCACCTTAGTATCAAAGTGTACATACCACTTCCCTTAGTTTACTCTTATTTTAATGCTAGTTTACTAACCTTATTTTTTTATTATTATTTTTATTACATCTCTAAATATTTATGCTATTTCAATCACTTTTCTAATCTTTTTAATCTTCTTAGAGGGAAAAGTGTTCTGTCCACCCAGAACAGAGCTTACCATCTCTTTTCGCAAGGTGCCTAGCCTCTACAGTCCCCCCTCCATCCATCCTGCCTCTCAGCCCAATGTTTTGTATAGCTGCAGTTCACCCCTTTCACACCTCAAGTCTCCCATCTAAAAAATAATAATCCTGGGAAACAGAAGGACAATATTTTTCAATCAATTGTTTTCAAACAGATTTTCTTCTACTTTTGTTCAGTTCCACATATATATATGTGTCTAGATATCATCTGATTTTAAAAAGCATCACTATGATAAAATAATGCAGTGCTGTCGTGCCCTTAAAATCATTTAAGTGTCCATTTCCAAGGAAAGGTCACATTCTGGAAGAGAAAAATGAACAATGGTCAGGAATAAAGTGACCATTTTACAATAATGCTAGTAATTTATATATTTATATATTTATTTATTGCAATTTTGAATGCCAGAAAAGAAGTTTCTACAAGATAACCAGTTTTTATTACCACCCTCAGGGCAAATTGAACAATTACAGAGAAAGATGCACTTGATATTGCTGTTATATCATATACATTTTTTATAATGTAAACTTAATATCTGTTCAGGATGGTTATTATTGACTTCAGCCTGAAGAAAGAGTAGCAAAGTTTTCATAGACTCAATCCAGATGTCACTCGTGACAGAATTCAAATCCTCATACTCAGAGTATGTCAAAGTATCAGAGGACATGGTTTGGAAATGATGTGAGGAACAGATTTGTGTTTTGTGCTACTGAAATGATGCAAATAGAGAGGAAATGAAAAAGGCTAAGGGATGGACCACTTTGAAGAATCTTTCTGCCTTCAAGACAGCTTGTTTTTCTGAGATAAGTTCACAGAAGATCATACCTAGATAAGAATGCAAATTCTTTCTACAAGTTTTCTATCAATTTGCATTAGAGGGAATGGAAGAGAGAAAACAATGTTAAGTTATATCCATTTGTACATCCATGAGTTATGTAAAAAATATTTCCAGAATATATAGATCTCAAAGACTTATTTGGCCCCTTGTCTGAAGTAGACCATTGACCTCTGAGAAATCAAAACATTTTCCATATGCCACTACAAAAAGAGACCAATCTAATAGCTCAATATCCAAGGGCTTCAGCCTTACAGCAATGACTTCATCATATCGTCCCTTCCCCTCTCCTTCCAGCAATAGCAGTTTATGCTATGCTACTCTGCTACCGTTGATTAATTCTCCATGGAGCAGGATATGCCAATTATTCATGTGCAGAGCTGGGGAAGTTTTTTTCAGCGCACAATCCAGATACTAAAAGTATTGTCTCATTTACGCTGGATTCAGTAAAACTCTCCAAATTATTTCAGTTAGGAGACAAATTTCTAGAACTGAGAAATTCCAGAAAAAGCACTACAAGAATAATAATCTGTTTAAATTCTAGCACCAATTCCAGTGGTACAGGCAACCCCCTATGTGACAGGAAACTCACGTACATTCTTCCCTCTCCTGCCTACCAGCACAGCATCCTCACCATAATGTTATCAAAATTTGGCAGGGAATCAAAGAATGACCTACTGGTACTCCACAGTGATGTGGTTCCACTTGGCATAAATAACTAAACATTCAGTGTAACAGAAACTCCCTTCTCAGGTGAGCATCCTCAACTCCAGACTAGAGCTGTTCTCACCTGCTAGCCACAATTTCTCAACTGGCATTTCAGTATTCGATACAAAACAAGCCAAGCTCAAGCCTTTGTTTCAAAGCCCTGCCCCAGCTCACTAGAGAGTGGGTCTGAGCCCGTCACGTGTGTTTTAAGGAACCATAAAATCAAGTTCTTATGTTCTTGCACTCAAGCTAGACCTAAATTCTAGACCTAAATAGCTTTGCAGTACTTTTGAATGAATACACACATGTAGTACTTGGGAAATCATGGGCCGCATTTTAAGACTCTAGGATAAATGCGATAGCTGGATGCTATCTTAAATATAATGAAAAAAAATAACAAATGAAAAAAAAAATACATTGTCAACTGAATTTTCATGTTTAGGACTGTGTTAAATCCCACTTAAAAGGGGAAGAAAATTACAGCTCTCAGAAATATCTCTTTAGAGGATTCTCAGAAAAGGCAACAATGTTGTACCACTTCCTCTCAAGTCATGCTTTAAAAATCTCCCTGCTTCCATAAGAGGACCTCCTGGTGCAGCTCAATTTGAGCTCTCAGTGTGACACAGTGACTGAAAGGATCCCGAAGTCTATAAGCCAGGGAAACAGCAGAAAAAAAAACAGAGACAGCAGAAACAGAGGAAGCATTAGTACTAGGCTTCCAGTGTACAGTGTTAACCAAATGGTTTCTGGAACTCATCTTGGACTGTGGTATCTAAGTTGAAAGACAATACTAGAATGAAACTACTGCACAGAAGTAATCTTACTCTCCTGAGCTTATTCTGTGACTTGATAGAGGTTGTTTAATCTCTAGAGTCCATATAGAGACTTGCATGAACACTCAACTCCTACTGAATCTCTCACTGTCTATAAGATGTGCTCCATCCTGTAGGATGGATACAGGGATTTCAGGGTGAAATTCTACACTGTTATGTGAGGTTCCAAAGCCTGATCATGTACAAAAGTGTAATATTTGTATTCTACAAAGCACAGATTCTGGACTACAAGTGGCTCTGTCTATAATCATGTGTCAGGCTGCATAGCAGAAGGGAACTGCAGTGAACACTGTTTGATCCCTGACACCTCCTCTCCCGCAGAGGCCGTTGGCAGGCATTCTGAGCTCAGGTCATATTTTCCGTCCTAGATGGGGAGAAATGGGGGATGATTCTTCCTGAGAGATTTTCATCCCTGCACTGCTGGAAAGATTTTAAGCTAGTACTACTGCCCTGGGCTTGCTCACAAAAGCTGCCATTTCATAGTGTAGCCATTTCCTGAAACACCTTTCATTCAGAATCTCATTTCTTACCATATTCAAATACTGCTCACCTTCTTATGGTATTTCCCAGGATCTAACAGAAGCTAGAATATTCTCTTCTTCAACCTTAAACCCTGCATTTAACCAACATTAGCCAGTAGCCACACCTGCCATCACCACCATTTCTGTAGCAATGCAGGTGCAGGGTGATTTAATTTGGTCAGTCAGTAATCACATCATAGAGTAACTATGTTCTCATATTAACTATCTTAAATCTTACTGAGCTACCATAGCTGGGTTAGCAATGTCCTCCTTTTGATTTAGTATGAGTACAACAAATTTAAAAATATTACTGCAAAATGCAGTAATTAGCGCTCACCTACACCATGCAACAAACTAGTACTTGGTTTATAAATATTAGTAGTGTAACACAAATGATAATCAAACCTTGCCTTAAAATAAAATAAGTATTTAAAAATACTGTGGGGACTATTCATTTGATTAGTTTCCATTTAAAGTCAGTATGACTTCATGTATGAAATAAAGCAAGTGCATTTACCCAAGGTATCATATGGGGATACATGGCTGTAGGACATTCAAAAATCAACCTTGTTAGTAGCAAGATGGAGCCTTCATTTCCTTTTCTGATCCTGTCTTTTTTAGTTTCTCCTTTTGAGAAACCATTTCCCATTTAAATGAATAAAATTATTAATACAATTTATTCCACCATGAGGTATAATAGGTACCTCAGGGAAAAGATAATTAGAAAAGAAACCTACCTCACAGAGTTTGTGGTCTACAATGGTTTCCTCTCATAAAAATATTAACTGCCTGTACACATTTTACAGCCTGATTCTGAGAGGTGCTGAGCACAGCTATTAATGCAATGACAAAGGTTTTTTAACTAAGGTAGAATGAGGTTTTAAAAAGTCCTACCATAGTTAGGCCAGACCTATTGCTTTAACTTGCAGGGGGTTTTTTAATAAAATTAGGGTCTCACATAAGTAAGAATTGTCTTTTTTCTGACTATGTTCAAACATTTATCTATACAGTGATTCATAGACTGTTATTTATGATTACTCCTAAACTCAACTTTAACAAATTCTGTCTGAATACCAAAACCACAAAAATTTACAAAAAAAATAAATAAAATAAATAGAGGCCTGGGAGAAAAAAAGGATGCATATTTTTTATTACTGGCCATTTACACAGTATGTAATGTATCTTTTACACTGACTGACTAGATAATATTATCATGTGAAGTAAGCTTTCAAGTTGGTTTCTAAAATTATTTATAGAACTAGGCAAAGGACCATAGAATCATAGAATAGCTTGGGTTGGAAGGGATCCTAAAGATCATATAGATCCAATCCTCCTGCAATGGGCAGGGATACTACCCACTACATCAGGTTGCCCAGGGCCTCATCCAACCTAGTCTTGTACACCTCCAGGGATGGGGCATCCACAACTTCTCTGGACACATTATCCCAAAAGAGAAACAAAGCCTTATTCTGGCAAATCTTGAGGCAGATGTAACTCCTCTACTGCACAGAGCTGTTATACATGACAGTTGTAGCCCTTTCCCTGTGTGCATCACAGGAGCAAACAGCTGGCTGACCAATGCTAATTCCAGTTAAACGTTCCCTAGTAGGGCAGCTGGAGTATAGACAGTAACTTTGAGAGCTAGCTCTCCAGTTTTAAACACTCAGCACACAATTGCTATGCAAGTCATCTTTATCAGGAGCTCTTAAACCCTATGAGAGAGAGTCATCCAGTGCATTACTGCAGGTGGGATGCTCCTCTGGGCTTGGCAGACCTCAAGCACACAATGCCAGCAGCAAGCTCTTTTCTCACTCTAAAACTAGGCTCAGGCCTCCTTTTACAGAGCTCCTCTCAGCCCTCCCAATAGTGTCCATGTATGTATATAGAAATATATACCACAGTTGAGGTCAAAAATTAAACCCTTCAGGTAGCCAAGTTCCTCTGTGCTAAGTGACACAGCTCCTGTACTGAAGCCTGACCTTCCCTGGCACCCTTGGTACACCAGATACTAAAGTCTGGGGAAAGCATGGCTTGCAGCATGCTCTATTTCTTCACATTATTGAGGGGGTAGACCATTCAACCCCTCTTCCTACCAAGCTTTCCTCTTGCCAGACTACATACATGTGTAAAAGAGGGGGGGGGGGGGGAAATCTCTTCTCCGATGTGAACTTCAAAAGTAAAACTCCGAACAAAATACTTTTCCTGACAGCTATTTCTTCTAACCTCCCTCTCTCATTCTCCAGTAGGATAAACCAGAGGCAATACTTGTTTACCCATGTAAACCATCATCTGACTAATTAACTTTTGTAGTTGTAAGATTCTAGAAAATTATGGAAGTG
The DNA here is from genome assembly GCF_964035555.1 of Netta rufina. Lineage (NCBI taxonomy): Eukaryota > Metazoa > Chordata > Aves > Anseriformes > Anatidae > Netta > Netta rufina. The sequence continues at coordinate 122,299,216 of NC_140124.1, forward strand.
AAAGCGTGGGAAGGCAGAATAATTTGAAAGAAAATATTTATGTAGGTAAACTCAATGTGGTAGAGTGATATTTCAGATAGTTATGTTAGAACAGAGAAAAAACAATAATTAGAAATAGGATATGGTCATATATGTTAACATAGAGAGGGGTACTAAGGAATTGATACCCTACTTTTCAGCAAAGGGAGTAATGTCGGGACTTTATAGCAAGAATACAGGCAAAGGCCCACATTTTTCTTAAATTATTAGAGATTTTCAAAGTGATGACTTTTAAATGTAACATTGGTGTTTAGGGCATTTCACAACGAACTGGTTTGGAGACTGAGTAATCTGAAAACAGAATTTAAAACTCATCCCAACCAATCACAGAAATTGTTAAAAAACAGCCATCCACTCTCTCATTTTCATACTTTTGTCCAAAGTCAGTCTATCAACCCAAAGGACAGAGGAAGCACAACAGGGATATAAACTCTGAAACTAGTATTTTTAGAGCAGAGTAGGTCTCTGGATTGATAAAATTAAGCTAGGTGTTCTTGCAGAGACGAATGAACTGATATTGTACTTACAAACTATTTTAAATCACAGCAGATAATTAATTTTCTAATCTTTCATTTTCCGTTGTTGGCTTGGCTGCTTCTCTGAATTGGTTTCTGGGGATTCAGGCTGCTGTCCTAAGCAGCAGTCCCCAGCCTGCCTGTAACAGCAGAGTGGGTTATAAAGCATATACTTAGATCTGTTTACTTGAAAATCTAAATATTTTTGGCTGACTATTGTTTGGCATGAACATCTGACGGGCAGCCTTTAAAAGGCCTATAAAATTTGGAGGGTATTTACAAGGCTGAATATTACTAAAGAACACTTTGTTTCAAACTGCAGTTAATCAGACTTCATTAAATTATATGCTCCTTAATAGTACTACACATCTTCCTTCAGATGTACCATCATCACTGTTACCTGGTGTCTCACACGTTTCAAGACACCCAGTAAAGGCATTAATGAACATGCAATAGATCACATTCTCTCTGTAGAACACACAACAAATAATTCTTAGTGCATATCATAAAATACTGATCTGTAAAAAGCATAAAACCAATGCATTTTTTATTCTACAAAGTACTAATTTCTAAAACATAGTTTATCCATTCATGTAAGTGACAGGAATCATCAACTCATAGAACTGTGTTCCAGATTTTAAAAACAAACTAACAAACAAAAACTAAATTTCAGTTTGAACAAAATTAAATCTCTAAAATCAACTTGTCTCACAAAATGTTAATGTTTTGACAGAAAAAAGCATTTACTTTTCATAAACATTTAAATCCTTTCCCATAACAAATCCCAGCAAGAACTACAGGTTAAGAAAGAAGCTCCACACTGACTCTCTATATCAGAAACCTCAGATCATATACTATTATTAAAATTCATGCCAAAAGGGTAAGTGAATAATAAAATAAAAAAATAAAATGAAAATTATAATTTAACCATTCATCTAGGATAGATAGATATGCTTTGTTTTTAATGTGGGGAAAGTATACAATAGAGTAGAATTCAGCATTTTCCATTTACATCTCATCATACTTTGCCACTAGAAGTTCTGAATACTCAGTTGTGAAGAAAATAAAATAGATGTGACCATTTAAATGTACTGAAATAAAATATCAATTAATTAAATGAATTTTGTGAATGCTTCATCTTCAAACTTTAATCTAATCTGAGAATCACCACAATACCACCATAAAAATTTGAGAAATCAAGACAGAATGCCATGAAAAAAAGATTTTTTTATTGGCTTAGTTTTAAACAGTGGTACTATCACAAGAAACAAGCAAGTTATGCAGACTGCTGCAAAGGAACTCTAATTAAGACAGAACACAACAGAAAGACAAGTAAGATGTAGAATAGATAAACCTAACTGGAAAAAAAAAATAATAAAAAACAACATAGTTTATTTCATTTTAGGATTTCCACATATAAAGATAGCTGTGCAAATAAAAAGCAAAACTGGCAAATGGAAAGCATGTCATAAATATTAGCAAAAAAAAAAAAAAAAAAATATTTTTCTCAATTTACTTAATTTTCTTCTGTTATAACCACAAAGCTCCATGCCTCCCATTCTCGTACAGAAGCAGAAAATTCTGCCTATCTCACCATTATGAAAGTAAAGCACTCCAGTGTTTTGAGACTCCTGCTTCCAGTTCTACAATGCATCAAGGTAGAAGCTAGCAATGATCTAGAGTTTAGTATGTAGTCTAGTCTGAATCTCCATGAGTACTAATTTGTATTAAATCAAGAAAGCCTACAAGCAACACAGTATATTCTTGCTGATATTTTCTCCCTCAGTCTTTCCATAGACACACTTATATCAAGTTTTCGTGCAGAAATCTCACCTCTGTAAATTCTGATATACCTACACGCTGTCTCAGTGAACCACGGTAAGAGCAGAAAGAGAAGACAATGTTTGTAAGATTTTTTTTAAGAGTAGGCCTTTGAAGGTATTTTCTCACTGTAAATGCTTGAACAAAGTTGGTTGGTAGCAGGCTTATGCAGTGACTCCCATTAAAAAAAAAAAAATAAATAAAGTATATCAAGCTACTAGCAAACTTCAGTTTTTCTTGTAGATCATCTAACACCATATCATACTCAGTTGAATAACACTATATAATATCTTTCTGTGGAGCAGGTGAGGAATACCTGCAATCTCAAAACCATTCTTGGAAAACTACTGATCAGGAGACAGAATGTCACTAATATGATCAAAGATACCTATCAAACACAGTATTTTCATGTACACACAACCACATCATGACCGCCTATAATTACAAATGATTTCAGCACCTTTTTGTGTTAGAGTAAGAGTTGCTGACAGCAAAGTCACACGATACTACTTTTAGCTCTGCAGGTGGGCAGTGTCAACTGACACCTATAAAAAACCACCATCATAAATTAAATTCATTATTGTTGATACCTCATATGCACACAAACTTGTACAAAAAAAAAAAAAAAAAGTAAAAGAAAAAAAAAAGGTATTTCCAGTTCTGCAGGAAGGTAGCACAAGACTAAACAGTTTGACATGCAATAGTAACACCCACTAAAATTAAGAACACCAACCAGACCCTGTTTCTTGAATTCATATCATTCCAGAGGACTGATATTTTCAGCTGACGTATTTAATGATTGATTTTTCTTACAGACTATTATTATTTGTAAATTTAAATAAAGGAAAAATAAACAAGCTTTTTTTTTTCCTCTGTGTTTTCCTCCTTCTCAAGACAGAGTGAAAGTCTAACCATGTATTTTTGGTAGCATTATAAAAGAGGAGACTGCAGTGTAAAGCCCAGGGAGGAAATGATCCTTGCTGAGATGTGCATGCTTTGGCTGGGTTAAAAAAAGAAGCAGAAGCATTTGAAATACAGTTTGTGAAAACAGATGAAGAATGGATTAAATTTCTTTCACTCCTTTTTTCCCCTTGCATGCACAAGGTCCCTGCTTAACAGGGACCTCCTCATTAAACTCACTACTTAAATGTCTCTGTACCCAAAGCCAGTTGCAGTAAGAAGAACTTGCATTTTCCAATAAAACCTATGAACAGTGCTGAATATTTTTGCACGCCATCTACCGGTACTTTTTTTCCCCAAACCATGACATCTAGATTTACAATGCAGTTTTGTCGTGAAAGACGGAGTTAGTTTAGCAATTTCAGTCTTGCATCGAGTTCAGCCGCTTGCAGCCACGTTGGAGCAGTTCCTGCCTACAGCAAGCTGATCTTGGCTGTATAAATTATCAATTTTGATCCGTTTAAGCAACCAGTCATCAGGTGCATGAGCAAGAGCTTCCCTCTCATCCCCCCACTCCTGCCCGTGTGAGGAATTACTGCCTCCATCTCTGCACTCCTACCCAGGGCTCACCTGTCAACCTCACAAAGCACAGCCTCACTCCTGCTACATCAGCCACAAACTTTACTCTCACTAGCAACCTCTCCTCAGATTTCCACAGTCTTTTAGTGAGGATCTGTGATCAAACTCAGCCCCCTACACAAACAACACCCCACACACTGAATTATAGAGCTTCTTAAAGGCTTTTGAATACTGATTTGATCTCTCTCAGCTATAAGGCTTCATAATAATCCCGGGCCCTTTCCTTCTCCTCTTAATACTGCTAGCTCTCCCACTTCCATGAGCCAGTGTTTCATAAAGCCCCAGCTGCTGCAATCAAGATATCTGCAAGAGAAGCTCAAATCTTGTTTTTAAAGTAAATTTCCAGCCTTTGCAGATGAAAAGTCTGAAAAAAAATAGGTTTCTAGGCTCAGAAACAGCCAAATTAGCCCTAACTGTCTTATTATTAAAAATAAAAAAAATAAAAAATAATAATAAAAAAATCAAAACCTTGGAAAAAAATTACTCATTAGTTTTGAATTCTTTAGATAGATAATACTAATTTTTGATGAATGCTTCATCATTCAGATTCCACCTTAAAAAAAAAAAAAATTAAAAAGTTATCAAGACAGCTTTCAAGCTGACCAAGAGATTCAGCCCTTTATCCTCTGCCTCGCCTCCCAGCAGGCCCCCCAGCTCATCAGCTGCTGAGATTGCAGGTCCCAAACTCCAGGTCTGTAAGGAGCTGATGCCTTCCAGCAGGTAGGCAGGCTTCAGCCTGCTCTTAAAGAGACAGCTTATGGCAGGCCTCTGAGCTAATGCATTTATTAAAACACTTGACAAAATCTCCATGAAGGTCTAGCGGTGCCATGCAGAACTGGATGGAAAACTTCTAGTGTGAATAAGAGCGAAAGTACTCTGTCTGTATGCATCAGTTTTTGCTGTATTGCACAGTGCTCTGCCTGTTCCATGCTGTCATTTATTGAATATGCATCTACACCCAACCCAGTATGATATACCTCTGTCACAGTTTTAGCTTGTCTATACTTATCTTTGACAAAAACACCTTCAATCATGGTAACGCTACCATTTCCAGAGAAATAAATATTTCTCTTAGGAGATAAACCCATACACCCTTTTCCCCTGTATTTATTTAGATACAACGTACTGTGTCAGGAATGAACATAACCTTTGTATTCAGTACCAAGGACCTGACTTACTAAAAGAAAAAACATGCTTATGTTTTTACATGTCAAAGTTGAATTTACAAAAACCACAATATGTGTATGCAAGGGCTTTTTGTTGTCAGTCCATAGTGACATATATATGCAAACAGCTGTGAAGGTGTAACTCCTCAGGTGTATATAAGGCATATTTGTACATCTGTACAAGGCTAAAATGATGTATGTATTCTTTTCCCTGCCAATTTTTCAGGAATTCATTTTATAAAACCTCGCTCTATCTATTTTGAATTGTAACCAAGCCTTCTCTGAAATCAGTTGGCTTGAAAACCTTTAACAAGTGGGGTGCATACAATTCATATATGAGTAAAGCAGCCTTCACTGGATCAGAGATAATTTATGCCAAAAGCATCAGAATTCCCATAGATATCAAGAACTGTTACAGTACAATAAGTCATTTTTAACCCAGGATGCACTGTACAGACAAGGCAGTATTTTAGAAATCTTTCTACGTTAAAATGTCAATACAAATAAATATGGAACTATTTTAAAACAACAAATGATATGTAAATACACAGAAAGAACATCTGCTTTCTGAGTACTTCACAGTAGTAAACGCAAGCTTCTTTTATCCTCTAAACCCATCCTCAGCTTTATACCAGCCCTTCTGCCTGGTACAAATCTTCCATTGACAAAGCACTGGGGTCCTCTCTCTACTGGTCTTCACCACCTTAACCCACACTGCTGCCTGTAATCGATACTCTCCGCTTCCCATCACTGCCAGCCTCACACGCCTGACTTATCCCCAGTGACTTGAGTTTTCCTCTCTGGGCTAAAGCTACAAACTCGTATGTGCAGAAATGTCACTGTTTTTAAAGCCCTATGCAAAGATGGAGCATTATATTAAAGAGAGATGTGTGCACCCAAGTGCTATCTCATTCTTCCAATAGTCCCATTCACTTCTGTGGGCCAAATTTTGTCCTCTCCTTTGTCATGTAGAGCAGTATCTCAGTCCATGAATAGTCTCACTGATTTAAACAGAAGTTATTCATACAATCAGCCATTAGTAAGAATGGAAAGAGAAGCATACATTATACAGTAACATTTCTAATATGTCTTCTGATGGCACAGAACAACCAACTGGTGGTGATACCTTTGCAAAATCTAACCATTAATGTTATTTCTTTTTTGACAAATTAGAAAAATACTAATTTCTATGAATTACTTTAATTTTAAAGAATTTCACTCAAATAGTGATGCAACTAAAACTCAGAATATAATGGCCATGCATCTATTTTTACATTGCAAGATAACAGAAAGTTATCTAAAAGAATAAATGAATTCTCCAAAATTGTTTAACACTAACAATCCACCCATTCGCCAATAAATAAATAAATAAATAAATAAAATAAAATAAAAATCTATGAAGAGCATATACAAATAAATATACACATAGCTCACCAAATCCACACACAAGTGAAAATAAAATTTAGCTGGTTAAAATGCATTTCTATGCATTTTATCAAATGTTTTAAGGTACTCATACATTGTCACCTTTTATTTTCAGTACACAGAAGAATAAAGCCACTGGGTGTTCTGAAGAGCAAGAAATGAAGGGTAAGGCCTCAAAACATAAAGGAGCTTAACATTTGAAATAGCCAGTTTTGTTGGCTAATGCATGCTCTGTGTTGTGGACCAAACCAAAGTTAAAAAAATAAAAGAGCTCCTTTAAGCAAGCTCTGCTGAATGGAATGGATCTGCTAAAAAATAACATTGCAGGTGCCACAATATTATTGTGTATACACTGCTATTCTGCTTTTAATAGTCACTCGTTCCTTTGCTGAGCAACTTGTAAAAGAATTATTCATTCTCTCTGTGCATACATTTTGAGAATAATTCACTGTACTTTTCCAAATTATTTTCAAAGTGCATGCACAGGAAAGGATACAAAACTTTTCCCAGGCTACATTTGAAAGCTTGTCAGCACTCAGCACTAAGGCCTTTAATCCCAGGCTTTAAATAATTTAGGTAACACTTGATTACTCCATTGCTGGAACGTCAAGCTCTGCAAAATCTGAGTAACACAATATTTGAGGGGAAAAGAGAGAATACTCTTCTATAAGCACTTAAGTAAAATACATTTCCTGAGAACAAAACATGAACTGCAGCCTTGTGTTTGCAAGGCAAACTGTGGTAAAGCACCACTGAGGCTACTTCCCAAATAATACTGTATTCTTTTTTCCCCTAACAAAACCCGTTAGTTAGGAGTTCTGTAGTGCGCCGGTCACAGCTTACATGCTACAAAGTACAATATTCATAGGGCTTATGGAGCAGCTTTTCCTTAGGTTCATACTGTTCAGTGATACACCCTAGCTAAAATGTGCACGACGACTTCAAACAAACAAAAAAGCCCACCCCCATGACACACAGACACACACAAAATTTAGTCAGCAAAAATAAATAAATAAATAAAGCAAGTTTTACCTTTCTGGTGGACTAAAATTTTCTTGAGAGAATAATTTCAATTTCTCGGGTAATCCACAGGGGATTCAATATTTGCTGTCTCTATGTATTTGTTACATAAATAAAAAAAAAAAAAATAGTACAAATTGCTTTTTTTCTCTTAGGCACATCTACAACTGTCCTGTTAACAGTCTGAAATATTTAGATTTTTCAGTCATGATCTCCACTCAAAAACAAACCAACAAAAAACAATTTTATCCAACAAGCTAAACTTATCTGGTACAAACTTATTCAGATAATTTTCCTGGAGGTAAGGGACATGGACACAGTAATGTGGGCTGTGTGACAATCTATGCATATTTCATTACATAGAAACACCAACTTACTTCAGAATAAATAAACATCCTAAAAAATTATTAGAAGGCAACAAAGAAAAAAAGAATTCCCCCCACTTTCCCTTGAGAATTAAATTATCACTTATGAGGTCCTTTAAGATCCCTTTTCACCACTGTCTTTGCATCCTTTTTTGCACAGAGGAATACAAAGTTTTTCTGTAAATCTCTCAGTTCCTTCTCACTCCAAAGCTCACCATTTAGCCCTGTGCAAAACGTAGTGCTAGAAAATCAGGAGCAACAACAACAAGCCCACGATTGCCCTCAGCAGAGTCAATAAATGGCACATTTGACTCTCTCTCATACCATTTTGAAACGAGTCCTCACACAACTACTGCCCTGACACCTCATCCATCAGCTCTTAAAGCACAAGAGCAGAGCCCCACAAGCAAACCTCTTCTCTCCTACGCCATCTCCAGAGTTGAGGCCCAGATGAGAAACAGCCTTATCTTCCAATACAACAAGGATGAACCTCTAAAATCAGACAACCTTGGCAATTTGACCTAAAGCCATCCTTACTTGCAAAACAAAGTCTCCATCATCTTCAGATCAAGAAGGGAAGAGAGTGAGAGGGAAAACAGGGGTGGGGGTAGGGGGAAAGTCCAGTCCTCTGTGACCTGATTGGAAACTTTGTTGTGGCAAAAAGAAAAAAAAAAAAAAATCGCTTTGGCCAGTTGAGAAAGTGCCTATGGTTGCTCTTGTATTGGGAGGGTCTGTTCAGGGTTTCTCAATCTCCTTTTCTCTCTCTCTTCCCCCCCTCTCTTTCTCCCCTTCTCTTGTTTCGAAAGGGGCCTCTGGTCAGCGCTGATTAATAAGTGTTTTTTGTTGTGAAGTGTTGAATAATAGAAGATGGCCGGTGACCCAGGAAAGACTAAACCTTGTGCTACTTTATTGTGGCAAGCTGAGAAAGGGGCTTTAGGACAGAGACCCCAAGCACTGACCCGCACACATCCTGCGGATTCCCTATTCATTCTCACAGCCTTACAGTCGCCCAGAGCTCCCATTGTTTGCCAAGCAACAATGGAGATTTTGCACAGAAAGTAAAGCTCTTTTCAGATTCCTCCCTGATGTTTTGCATTTGGGGAAACAACCGTCCTTAACATTTTTCCCTTATATGAATTTCATAAAAACTCCTAGGATTTGAGGTTTTCTCATCTCTCAAGACTTTCTATATAAACCTTAGAAAACAAATATTTTCTCTTAATAAATGCTTTCTTTTTTTAATTACACAACACATTTTTCCTGGGGAACTGCTTCCCCAGAGATTTTTTTGGGGGAGGAGGGAGATTTCTTTTATTTCTTAGTACATCACTATGCTTTAATGCACACAACATATCACTGAAGGTCCTAAAAATAACTGTTTTCAAGCATCCTCTCTCTTGAGTGGGAGCCAACTGGAGAGTGCTGTTCCTTTCCAAAAAAAAAAAAAAATGCAGAAGATTGAAATCTCTTGGTTTATTTCTGTCCTGATTAGGCAAGCCTAGCTTTTATCTGCTCTCAGGCTGGCCCCTTCCCCACACTACAAACAAAGAGTTCATCTGCAGCCACCAAGGAGGGCAAATGCCACTCTAAAGACATGCTCTGATTTACCTGTAGGGCCCAAACCACATTTCTCTTTCTAACCTATGCATTTATTTGCACTCTAGCCATGTCGATAAATAACTTTTGCAGCTGTTGAGCCTTTGGGTAGGAACACAGCTAGATGGATCAGAGGCCTCAGAATTGAGGAGTTTTGTTTAATTGCCTTCCCCGGTCCGTTATGCATGTATTTCCATTCCTCTATGGCCTCCACTTACACATGTCACCATGCAGCTGGGAGGTTTGGGTATTTAGTTGTGCCTTGTGTTTGTAGTTTATGTGTCTTCTTGTGAATCTACTGGGCATTTATTTAAACAAAAAAAAAAAAAAAAAAAAGGGAGAACAAGAGGAGGTTGCAATCAATAGGACAAATTCCTGTTAAATTGCTAAGAATGGGATTTCTTCTCCCTCAGTTATTTGAATTTATAACTGACGGAGCATTTTTATCAGGCCCATTGCTCTCTCTCGAGGTCCACACCTGCGCAGGGAGGTCTGGAAATCTGGAGGTGAGGGAGGCTGTCAGAAACCCCCCCTGCAACCCAAGGGGCAACAACAGTCTTTATTAAGGATATCGGGCAGCAAAATTACCTTGGGGGGGGGGGGGAGGGGGAAGGAGGGGGAGGAGGCGTCGTAAAACACCCATTTGCAAAGGGCTTTCAGGCCGAAACTCTTTTATCGGCGGCGAGGGGAGGGGGAGGCAGGGCGGGGGCTGAGAACCCCCCAACTCTCCCCATTTGTCAGCGCCGCAGAGGAGGGGTGGGAGAGGCGCTGGGCTGGAGGGGTGGGCTGCTTGGTGGGGTGGGCTGCCCGGTGGTCCGGCCTTGCAAAGCGCTGCAGCCCCTCACGGCCGGGGGTTTGCTCCCGAAGAGGGGGCCGGCCCCAAGTGCGATGAGCGCGGGGGCCTCAGCCGGAGCCCTGAGCATCCCCGGGAGGGGGGCACGGCGGCCCTCGGCCTTTCGCTTTCATGCCCACCAGATCCACTTAAAACGTTAGGAAGGGGAGAGAAGGGGGGAGGAAAAAAAAAAAAAAAAAAAAAAAAGGAGGAAAAAAAGCGCCCTGCTCTATTGTTCCCCTGCTCGATTGATATGCTAATTCCCCTTGTGAGGGCATAACAAAGAACACCTTGCACTTCTGAAAGACTTTTGTGTCCTGTCCGGAGAAGTTTATTATCAACTAATTAGCAACAACTTCTAGCAATGAGTTGGGTTACATTTTCATAAGCTTTGAACAAACATCCTGAGCTGCGTTGTGTCAGGGTGATGGGCTCGCTACGGAAAATAGAGTCCTAAATCAGGGAATGAGCTTTAATAATTAGCGCCTGCTATACATGGAGCCTCTGTCGACGTAGGTCTTCTTCCGAGGCGTTTGATTCACATTGCTTCCAGGCTTGCAAAGGACTATGACATGCACTCTACAAAACAAAATCTTACTCGAGGATGACTAGCCATTTTTTTCGCTTATATTAAGGCTCTTTTCTTGCCACCGAAGAGCATTTCAGAGTGCCCTGATAATGCACCGAGAATAATCAGTATATGAAGAAGCTCAATACAATTAACCACATTCATATTAAATATTATTTAGAGAGGCTAGGTTTAGGCAGTCTAGTACTTCAACTATAAAAAAAAAAAAAAAAAAAAAAAAAAGTCATCTGGGGAAAGGGAAGGTTATATCTGAAATGACAACATGAAAACATCTTTAGATTTCACAGTATTTTTTTTAATTTTCCATGTCACTCATATTAGAGTCTTTCCAAAGAAGGAACTGGTCTCGGGACTAGGTTAGTGCAGTGCTGTTTCTGGAGATTGCTTGTATCATTGGAAGCAAAAGAGTATCCTGTTTCCTCGGTTTAAAGCGAACCTAGGAAAAAAGCAAGAAGACTGTATTTTTATCGCTGTAGTAAGCACTGGTTATTTTCTTCTTGGCTTTATGTAATCAGAATAGAGCAGAAAATCTTCCGAAGCTAAGTACACTCTAAGTTTTGCTGATAATTTTTATTGACTGGAAACAATGTACTTTGAGCCTCATTATATAGTGAGAGTGTTTTTCTCTCGAGGTTTGGCGGTGGTGGGGTTGATATCAGATCATTACTGGGTTGCTTTTGCGGTTTATACGTGCATCTTCAGCATGGACTTCCTCTGGTCCTGAGGAGAGCTCTGAGGGGGCTGCAAGCCTTGGGCCCATCCAGACACAGCGGCTATTGGGATGCAGAAGCAAAGCAGCCCAGTCGCGGCCGCTTTTGCAATTCACCTTATCCTCTGCTATTCAATTCGTGTAATGGGTAAACACCCTCTCCAGCACTCGGTCTCTTTCTGTCCCCTTCTCCAAGCGATTTCATTTGTTTAAAATCCTAAAAGGTGGTATAAGGTCTTATTGAAATCCAGTAACGTAAGGGGCAGGAGTGGATTAGATTCCTTCATTTCCTTTCGGTAATCCTAAATGCAGCTATCTCTGGTTCCTTAATCTCCTCTAGAGTCGGATTACCACCCATTTGAGCGAGTGCAGCTGGAATTAGGAGATGACAAGGGTGGAAAGAAAGTGCCAAGAACTCCTGAGGTGACTGAGATGTCGGGGTGGCCCCGGCCCCTCGAAACCTCCCGGGCTCCCCTTAAGGCCTCGGCGGGGGCGGCCGCGGTCAAGCGGTGCCGAGCACTCAGTACCCATCGCCCAGCACCAGCGGGGCCCTGCCACCCTCCTGCATCTGCTCCGCACCATCACGGCCTTCCCGGGTCCCCCGGGTGCTCCTTCGCCTCCTGGCAGGCTTCTGCCAGCCCTGCGCTTCTCAGCTTTTGGCATGAGCGGGCTAGGTACGCCCAGTGGTGTATGAATGCCTGTGTATATATTTGCATGTATGTGTGTATGCGTGCGTATACACACGCACATGGATGCTCCTGTATTGCCTGGAAGGAAGAGCAGACATAAAGCAGAAAGTGATATGCGGAGTGGGTGCTACCGGGTTTATACTTTCCCCTGTCCGCCTGGGAAAAGTAACCCCGCGTGAAAACACATGTACGTGTGCAGCTACTTTTTTAAACAATCTCTTATATTTGATTGAAATGGAATATGCCGGCATGTATATTTAAGATTAAAGCTTTATTCTGAAAGGCCCGTAATCCTTTCAAGGAGATTTTGTTGATATAAGACTTCATTGGAAAGTAATTGTGGATTGTACAGCTCTGACCTTTGCAGGAAGCAGGGTGCAGGTCCGCACAGCTGAGAAATGCTGTGCATCAATTTATTGTGAAGCCCCTGCAGACCAGCTAAGTACGTGTACAAGTTCAGGAATTTATTTAAAAGGTTACAATTAGTGGTTCAATCGTCAAAGTTGGGGACGTGGTATTTTTATATGGAGTGAAATACATGATTTAATTATACTCAAAAAAAAAAAAAAAAAAAAAAAGAAAGAAAAGAAAAAAATAAGGACAGGCCTTCTACACAAATTGGAGGCAGCTAAATGCTCTTTTGTGCCTGCAGCTCTAAGGAGGCTGTGATGCATGCGAAGGAAAGTGACTGACTTAACTCATTGGGATTCAGGGAACGACCTGCCCTCTTTTGAAAAAAAAAAAAAAAAAAAAAAAGGAAGGAGAAGGAGAAGAGTAAGTGTGTGTGTGCGTGTGTGTGCGTGTGTGTGCGTGTTCGTGTGAGAGAGAGAGGAGGGGGAGACACACACAGAGTCCTGCTTTCCTGAGCTGAGCGCTGCTGGTTCCCAAGCAGAAAGTATTAGGAGAAACGCAGCATCTTGCCTCTTTCCTGCATTTACATAATGAAATCACTTCTGTTTTTATTCGTGCTAACGGGCCGTTTTTGTTTGCATCCACTCCGAGCCATGGACGATGGGAATGAACAAGTGCTTAAAAACAAATAGAAAAAAAAAAAAAAAAAGAGAGAGAAAAATTACAAACCCAAGCACGCTGGGATGAGGATTACTCACTTTAGCGCTGTCTGTAAGTACAAAATCTCCTGCTGCATTTCTGAGAGATACCGAGAGGCCGCCGCAGTTTGGGTTTGAGTTGCTCGGGTTTGGCTTGCTTCTTTGTTGTTCCCTCTCTGTCTTTTTAATATCATCGCCTCTTTATCAGCCTCCTGCCGAGTTACCTAAATAAGGCAGAGCCCGGCGAGGGGGAGCGGGCGGCGCGGGGAGGCAGCCGAGCCGCGGGAGCCCCGCGGGCGCGGAGGACCGGCGGGTCCCGGCGGTGCGGGGAGCACGGGGGCATTTTCAACACCAAGTTGTGGGTTTAGCTGGCCCGAAAAGGCATTTTTCTCCGGAGCCGGTGTGTGTGTGCGCGCCTGTGTGTGTACATACACATCCTCAGGCAGCGTGGTCTTGCTCGAGTCTCTGTGGCGTAACGCGAGTCCGCCCAGCTTGAAGGAATGCGGTGGTCAAAACAGCTTTCGAGATCGTTTTATTATTATTATTATTTATTATTTTTTTCCTCAAGAGCACATGTGAGAGCGTGACTTTTCCCTGGCAGGGTTTGATTTAAATAAACTAAGATCAAAACTGTCTTCCTCTCTCCTTAGCTAGTCGCTTTTCTCCCCCTCCCCTCCTTTCTTTCTTCCTTTATTTCTGTGCGAGCATTCCTGGGAAAGCGGATCGCTTAGAGGGAAAGGCTTTTGAAACGGTGGGGGGAAAATGTAAGAGAATTCAGAGGGTCCGGGCTTTCTTTGTGTGGTGCTGAAGCCGCGGAGCTGCTTTGTGCTTTGGAAGGAGAAAATGGCGAGTCCTATTGTGTTTAGGCCATTTTCTTCCGGTACAAGGGTTTTCCCCCAAATCCTAAATACTTCAGGGCTCTTTTGAAAGAAGTCTCCCGGCCCACGAAGTGTGAATGGCTGCAGCTCTGCCTTTTCCCCAGCCAGTCGTACCTCACTTTTGAGAGAGCCTACACATTGCTCCTCGCAGGGCTGGTGCGCAATTTCTAAAGCTGCTGTCTTCGGAGCCTCTTGCATCGCAGCGGCAATTTCAGCGTTGTTCGAGTCAGGGGGGAAAGGTTATGGGAAGAAGGGAGACCGAAGAAATAATAATCTGAGAACTGTCCTTGGTATAAAATGCTAGGAAGAAGCAACGTTAGCCAGCTGGGGGGTTGGAGGGTCGAATTCAGCTGAGAAAAGACTCGTGAACTGTTGAGCGAAGATCTGACTTTTCCACTAAATTATTTTAACTTTATTTATGTTTACGTGTTTGTATGTGTGAGGGGGGGTGGGGGGGGAGAAAGAGAGCGTCTATGCGTGTAGCCACATAGAGAATTCTTTAGGCTCGGAAATAGGTTGTGTAATCGTGCAATTTTAGAACATATTTTACCATTGTCTGCAAGTTATTCCCTCTGTAACATGGAAAGAAAAATAGTTTGCAATGCTGTCGGTTCTTTTCAGGTCCGTCGCTAGGTCGGTATCGCTTACCAAAAGTCGCCTCTGAATTTCCACATTAATCCGTTCAAGGAAACAATTGAAAGCCAGACGTTTTTAGACCGTTGTCCGATATTAACTATTTTTCACTGCAATGTGGACTTGCCCAGGCGTCGGTGATTGAGAGCACTTCAAAACCGTCGAGCTATCAAATAAACCCCAAGAAAGGCAGACCCCCCCCAACACACACACACACACCTCCTTCCAAGGTGATGAACTGAAATCTATCTGTACTATCACCACTAATACCAATAGAGCAGAGGCAGCCTAGCCAGTGCCCCGGGACAGCTTTGCCGGGTCCCTTGCCCTCGGCGGCAGCAGCAGCGAGCCCAGCCCGTGCCGCTGCCGCCCGACGGTCAGGACCATGGACAGAGCGCGGCCGGGCGGCAGCTGCCGGACCGGGGCAGCCGGGCACGGCACGGCGCGGCATGGTATGGCACGGTATGGCATTGTATGGCACGGTATGGCATTGTATGGGATGGTATGGCATGGGACGGCACCGAGCGAAACCCGGCTGGCCTGCCTTCCCTGCTTTCCGTTTCGTGTTTGCAAACAAAAGCCTTAAGAAATGACATGTAGAGCAAGCCCTGTTAGAATGTCGTGCTAGTGTTTTCTCTTCTTACCACCCATAAAAGAAGTAGAAAGATCTCTCCGTTCTGCACAAGATTGCTTTTTTTTTTTTTTCCTTTTTTTTTTTCTTTTTTTTTTCCTCCCTTCAACTCCGAGCCAAAAATAAACCTACTGCTCGGATCGGCTGAATGACAGTGGTGTAAATTAAATTGATTTTATCAGTGACCAAGTTCCACAATTGGAAAAATTAAATGCCACTTTGACAGACAAGGATAATATGGAACAGATCTATAAAGCAGCTCCTTTGAACAACAACATCAACAACAACGTCAGCCCAACAGGAGCCTAGGTACTGGCGATCCCTTCTTCCTCATCCCACTCCGTTATGTCACATCATTAAGTTTGCCTTTCTGCGGTACCGAAATGATTGAAACCATTGTTTGATGCAAAGGGACTAACAATGATGAGTCATGGACTTTATGCCATAGCAAAGGCAACAGACATGGCTCTGAGGCAAATTTCTCTTTTATTTTGATCGCGCTTCCAATCGGACTCCCCTTTCAGATGTACTTTGCAGCCCTTCCAAACCACCCAAAGCTCCTCAGCAGCCATCAGCAAACTCAGAGCTGAGCTCCCAGAAGGACAAGCCTCTCTGCGCCCTCCTAGGAAAGGCACAAGCCTGTTAGCCAGAGCCCCCCGACTGCTGGCCTTGACCGACCTCAGCGCTCTTTGCCTGCCCTAACTCGGCTCAGCACGGCTCAGCACGGCACGGCTCGGCTCGGCAGCTTGCTGCACGCCTGCCGCAGAACCCGGAGCCTCGGAAGCGAGCTGGCCCCGCGCAACCGGGCCAGACCCGTGCTAACCGGGCCGGCCCCCCCGGGGACAAAGCCCACGGGAGCTTCGAGTGGGCCCGGTTGGCGGCGGACTCCCCCGGCCCCATAGTGGGGGCTGGGGTGGGACCGGGGGCGGCCGGGGGGCGCCGGAGGGGGGACGCGGCGGTGCCGCAGTGAAGGGGGGGCGGTCGCCGTGCGGGGAGGGAGGGTGGCCTCTGGGCTGAGCCTGGCAGCGGGCTCCTCTTCCTCGCTATGACTGTACAGATTCATGTGACATTGAGGTTGGGGAGGTGGGAGGAAGGCGGAGTGGGGGGGGGGGGGAGGGAGAGGAGCCGGAGGGAAGGGGGAGGGTTGAACTTTCTGCCGGGCTAGGCTTTTCACACCTTTCTCTCCCCACCATGCGAGAGGACGTTTGGGGAGAGAGCGGCTCGGTGGGGTCCCCTCCGAGCGGGTCCCCCTCGACCTTGCAGGGACCCGGCCGGGCTGCGCGGGGCTGGGATTGCGCCGGGTTTCAAGGACACGGGAGATGATCGGGACTTTGGGAGCCAACATCTGCCTGGCTGGTGACGTCAGCAGCCCCGTGTAATCCTCTTGTACTGAAGGCAGATGCCTTATTTGTTTGGCTGGAGAGGCATTAATCCCTAATTCTGGAGCAGCAAGCGAGGGGGAGAGAACGGACCGCTTCGTACCCCCGAAAGCAGCTCACGGGGCTCTCCTCCTCTCTGCGCTCTGCGGCTCCGGCTGGGCGGAGGAGCAGCCAGCCTTCGGCAGGTTTGGCCATTTTCTTTCTTTTTTATTTATTTATTTTTTAATTACTATTTTTTAATACTCAGAGCGGGGTCATAAGTCTTCCTTTTATTTGGGTGCTCGGATTTCTCCCCATGGATTTTGCTGTCTGCTCTCGTACGCTCCTCAAACCGAGAAAAGAAGCTGGGGTGTTTTTTTTTTTCTCTTTCTCTCATCCATGCTCTTCCATTTTTTAAGAATATTTTTTTTTTCCTGTCCGGGGATGTTTTTGCAGCGGCGGGCAGGGCGCTTGCCCTTTGTGGTCCCCCCCGCCTGGTCGCTTCCCACAGACGCCCCAGTGATGGGCGTTTCGCCTGACGCCCCTCGGCCGCCGAGCGGGCAGCCCGGGAGGCTGGGGTCTGGCCGGCACCAGTTCCGCGTCAACCCGTGTGGCCCCCCTTCTCTTCCCTTGCCTTCCCTTGCCTTCCTTTCCTTCCTCCCCTTCCCCTTCCCTCCCCGCCCTTCCCCTGCTCTGACTCCCCCCTCTCTCCCTTTTGTCATTGGCAACCGCGCGGCGTGCGGGCTCCCGGCGCCCGTCCCTCCCCGCCTGCCTTTCTAATTCTCTCGCTTTGTCTCTTTTCCAGGCGGTCGCACGCAGGAGCTGCGGTGCCGAGGGGTGCCAGAGCCGCCTGCTCGGCTTGCCCCCCGGATGCTCGGGCAAAGCCGCCGAAAAGTCTCGGGGAAACCCAGCTCGCCGCCGGAGCCCAGCCGCAGCACACCCGCTTCGCCTTCTCTCCTCTCTTCTCCTCTCCCTCTCCCGGGCCAGGCTCGGAGGCAGCAGTCGAGGTCAGCCCGCACGGGTCGTGGGGTCCAGCCCGGGTCGAGCCCGCAGGGCGATGCGCGGTGCCCGGCCGCCCCCCAGCTCTTCCCCGGCGTGCCATCGGCACCAAAACAGAAGGGTCCCCGTCCTGAGCGGTGAAAGACGGCAACAACCGTGATAATAATAATAATAACAATTACCTTAGGCTTTTTTTTTAATTATTATTTTTTTATTGTAATGACTTCACCCCTCATTTCATCGCTCGCACAGTTCAGCGTAGGCAGGCCAGATGGGCTGCCCAGACCCTCCCGGGAAAGGGGCAGGTGCGAGTGAGTTGATTTTTTTTTTTTTTTCGCTTTACAAAGAAAGATGACATGTCCCGTCCTTTCATTTTTCATCGCCGACACCCGGCTGAGGGGAGCGGGGATGCTCCGGGGGTGCGGGTCCCACGGCCCGGGTCCCACGGTCCCTCCCGGGCAGGGATGCCAAACCAGAGACGTCGAGACGGGGAGAGCCAACTCCTGCGTTTCAAATCACGCGAAGACGCTGGCGAAAGTAAAGCAGTCGCCTGGAAGTGCGTTATAAGCACACGCTTAATTTCTATGATTTTTTTTTTTTTTTTTAGCCATTAAGTACATATGTAACAGCTTTCCGGGCTTTGCAAACAACAGATGGGCCAGTAGAAAAATTCGAGCATGAATTACGTCCAGCCCAGGCCAGGATGGGACTAGGGCGGAGGGGAATTATACATATATTTTTTCTATACATATATTTTTTTTTTTTCGGGGATCGGTTGCTGTTCTGTTTCCAGAGAGAGCGAGCGGGAACGCTCCAAGGCTCTGACTCTCCGTGTTCACAGCGGACCTTGATTTAATGTCATACAATTAAGGCACGCGGTGAATGCCAAGAGCGGATCCTCCAGGCGGCATTAAAGCTCTCGCCCGAACATAGCATAGCACCACGAATAAAAAGAGTAGCGCTAAGTGACACATCAGAAAGGAGAGAAAAAAAGCAATAAAGCGCTCGACGTTCTGTACTCACCTACGGAAAGCGCCACTGAATAGGACTCGAGGCCGGGACGGCTGAGCCCCGTGGAGAGGAGGGGACCGCTGCCAGGGGATGGCAGCTGTCAGCAGCAGGTAACGGGGACGTGGGGCGGTGCGGGAGCCGTGCGGTGGCAGCGGTGTCTTTCGAGGTGGCGGTGCCTCGACCTCTCGTTTTCCTGGGCTTAAAATCATGTAAAGTCGACGACTGGGAAATAAATACATTTTCTGCTATGATCATCGCGAGGAATTGTTCTTTGCGCATCGCCCAGCCGGTGGCAGGAGCGCTGCGGGCTCGGCGGTGGCTCCTCCTTTCGGGGGTCTCCGCGGCACGATCGTTCGGGGGTCGGGGGGGGGGGGGGGGGGCGCGTTTTGTGCACCGGGGAGGGGGTAAAAAAGAAGGGGAGGGGTAGGGGGGAGCGGAGAAGGGGGGGGGGGTGAGGCTGGAAGCAGAGCGCTGCAGGAGGGCAGCGGTGCGGCGGGGAGAGCGGAGCGGTGTGCGGCTTGGTGAGCGGAGCGGTGCGGTGCGGCTCACGGGTGCGGAGCGGGGGGAGGCAGCGGGGCAAAGGGGTAGGGGGGAGGCCGGAGGAGGCTTGGGGGTGAAAGGGAGAGCGGGGAGAGAGGGGGGCACACGCCTGCAGCGGGGCAGGTGCATGCGAGGCCGGGGCAGCGGAGATGAGGCTGTGGTGGAGGAGGAGGAAGAGGTGGCGGGGGCCACGTCGGTGCGGTGAGCAGGGGGTGCGGGGCGAGGAGGGGAGAGGCCGGGGCTTCAGAGGCAGCGGCGGCGGCCTCCTTTGTTCCGCGGGGCCTCGCCGGTGGAGGAACAAAGGAAAGGAGGGAGGCCGGGGCCGGCGCTGTCCCTGGTGCTGGCCCGGCCGCACGGCGCGGCTCGGGGCCGGGGGAAAGCACGGAGGAAAAATCCCAAACTGGGCTGAGATGTAGAAGGGATGGTTGCAGGCAGGGCAGGGGTGTGGAAAGGGTTGAGAAGAGGCTCGGCCTCCGTCTCTCCTTGTGCGCCGTGCAGAGCCCATGCCCCGACGGGGTGTCCCCCGCCGCGCAGCGCACAGCATCCCTCCCGGCAAAGCCCCCCGCCGCCCCCTGCCTAAAGCAGGGGGGCTTGGAGGGGGTCCTGCAGGGGCTCCGGCCCCGCTCCCGGCAGCGGCCATCGCCAGGCGGCGCACGGCACCCCGGCGGGCCTCATTCTGCACTGCCCGCTATGGAACAGCGGTCACAGCCGGCAAGAGCGGGGGATGCTCTCGGAGACTAAATAAGGCAACACAACTAAACAACAGTGATAAGGACAAGGACAATAATGATAGCCGTACTGTTCAACCCCACCTGGTGCGGGTGTCTTCGCCTTCTCTCTTCTTGCACTCAGCAAAGAGCAGTGATCGCAGTGTTTTGCGTGTTGTTGCTTTTTGTGCATTTGTTTTGCCTTTATTATTATTATTATTATTATTATTATTATTATTATTATTATTATTATTATTATTATTATTATTATTATTATTATTATTATTATTATTATTATTCCAGAGGTTGAAGTGTAGATCAGACTTGTCACCTTCTCTGCAAAGGTATGAAGGGGACAGTCTCTGCCCTTTTCCCGGCCTTTTGCCTCTGTCTCGCTTTGTACTTGTCCTTTCAAGGTCCAGCTGACAGAGGAGGCCCATCAGATTCTCTGTCCCTTCCCTCCAACACAGTGGATTGGGGGTTAAGCCTCTCCTAATGCTCCTGCCATGCCGCATAGCAGCTCTCATTTTTTGCTTTGTGATATCCGTATACATACATCTGCATATGCACTCATACGCACATCTGTGTGTTTATGCAGGTTTACATTATAATATCTATGCAGGCTTATAATTTCTGCTCATCATCGCTTCTTGTTTATATTTCCTCTGCAATACCCACAGCTTCGCAGGATCTCGGGGAGCCGAGAAGGGAGCAGAGGAAAGTCTATCTTCGCCTGCTTGTATGTGAGCCAGAATAAGCCGCAGCCAAGACTGACCCTTGCACAGGTAGAGAGCGGGGAGGACTTTTAAATACCTTGTGTACTGAGCAACCTGAAGTGCTCATTTAAACTCTTTGTAGGATTACAAACCTGAGCTGGTCATTCCTTCATCAAGGCATTGCGCCCACCGCAACTCACTTACATTTTCTTTCTTGAAAATAGATACCAAAGATCTGTTATAAATATTATACTGTTCCATAGCAAAAGAAATGCAGTAAATGTGTACACAAAGGTGCCACTGCCAGTCTCTCAGTGTAGGCTTTAAAATTTTTCTTAAAGCTTGGAAAGAGATTGAACTTTCTTTGGAATAGATGGAGCCTTCCAAAGACATGGAACGTTGCCGCCTTCTAAATTGTAGTAGCAGCAAATGACGGTGGTGACGTAGCACATGAAAAATGGATGTAAGTAAGGTCTGATCTAGTGAAGACCCGGGTGATGGAGAGAGCCATCCAGAGCCGTGCATTTCTCCCTCTGGTGTCATGTTGCTGCCGTAGGAGTATTGAGATTCTGGTGGTGGCGTCTGAACGTAACCCGCATTTAATATTAACCGCTTTCCTTCCTGCCTCGAAAAAATAAGGAGAACCCTGCTCTCCGCAGTTTATCCTGGGGGCAGCCTGATTCCCAAGGCTAACTCAATCATGGCTTAGCGCTGCTTGCGAGCCCCCTCCGCAGGACGAAGCGTTAAGATCCCTCCTCCCCTCTTTCCATCCCCCTTTCCCTTTCTGAACCGACACCTCCCCGGCAATCCGCGCCCCTCCGCGCCCCTCCGCTACTGCAGTGCCCCCTGCCGGCCTTGCAGGGCGCACGGCGCAGCCTCCACTCAGCCTCCGCACTCTCTCCGCCACAGAACTCGAGCCACTTCAAGTCTTTGCACTGTAGAGCATGAAGGCTTTTCTGGCCCGTCCATTGGAAATCAAGGCTTTCCCTCTCGTGTAAAGTCAGTGCTGTGAAATAGCAGCTGTGACACACAAAAAAATGAAGGGCAACTGTCCTTCATGAAGGGCAATGGGCCAAAATATGAAGGGCGACCTGTCTGTTGGGGATGTTGAGGCCATCTGGGGCACCAGTTTCACCCAGGGACAAATGGTCCTACTACAGCAAGGGAGAAAGTCAAGGTAACACCCAGCTGCAGAGACAGGCTTTCTTTGGAAAGATAAAATGAATCCTTTAAACTTAGAATCAGACTGATTAAATGCCAGCATTTCATTTTATTTCACCTGTCCTCCTATATTCAAGGCCGTGGTCAAGGAATACGTAGAGCACAGGTAAGTGAGGTGATAAGGAGAGCGAGCCCTCCAGCAGAACGAGCGCTCTTCTGCTGCCTGCACCCTGCAGAGCCTGCGCCAGGAGCAGGACCTTCCACCGAGCCTCCACCTAGAGACACAGAGGAGAAGCACTGTGTCCAGCACTTCAAGGCCTGGTGCACGACTGCAACTGCCACAGTGCGGGACAGTGTGTGAGCCAGCGAACAAGGTATGGCACCAGACTCATTTTCACGCCCTGCACAAGCCTCCTTTCATTTCTTTTGTATGATTTAGCTCCGTTGATGCTGATAAATTACCACAATAACTAAGGAGTGAGATAATAGCAGATAGCAATTTGCAGTCTAACGTGAATTAATTTTCTCTTAATCAGACACTGCTAAATAGCATGGTGGGAATTGAGTACAGTACTTCTTAATATTAAATATTTGTTTGCCTGAAGTATTCCTAAAAAAAAAAAAAAAAAAAAAAAAAAAAATCTGATTACTCTAGAGTAGTCCCACAATCAGAAAACAGGGAAGATATACCAAATTTGAAATACACTGTTATGGTAAAATTTAACTTAGAGGCAATTTGATTTACTTTTAGCATCAGTAGATAACCAAATTAACTTCATGTACTTTTCATGCTTAGGCTAGCTTATAATTCACTATATTAAAGTAATTCTGTTTATTAGGTGGTGATAGTACAGGTTGTGTGTTAAACAATTTAATTTAAATACACGGTAAATACTTGTACAAAAGTAGTTAAAATCTAATCTAAGGTTGTTAACTCAGTCACTAACAGTTTTTTGTGTGTGTTCTGTACAAGAAAATACAAGATGAAATATGCTGTTTTCAGCAATGAACTAGCATACATTTAAACCAATCTTAATGAAGGCAGTTGGTAATGAAGTAAAAGCAAGGCAATAGCTTTTGTTTCTTAGCAATTCTAGCAGATAACTACAGAGTTTTTTGAAGGTACCTTTACAGTGCCTGGAACAGAGAATAACATAATATACTTTCCCACCTTGGAGGATTATAGCACACATAGTCATATGTCATTTTATGATACTTGTATAAAAGGGCTCTTCAGGGTTTTCTGAACATAAAACTTCCCCCATACAACATTCAGATCTTGCTAACTGTTAGAAGTATTTAACCTCTTTTAGGCCATCCAAAGATTTATGTTTTGATTTACTGTTTTACATCCTAAGCATGAGACAATCAGTTGAGAGAACATTTTTTCAGTGAGCATACAGGTCACGGGAAAAAGCTCTTACCTTTACACTGTTATTTTTCAAACTTACCTAAAACCTTTTTGCTATTTGTTCTTTCTTTGGACCATGTATGTTCAGTCTATTGATATTTGTGGATAAAATGAAAAGAGCAGCTTTTACAGGAAAAGTAAAAGTACATCCTTTATTATTATTATTTTATTTTTTATTTTTTTACCATACACACTTTCAGGTAATGTGACAGACTGGGCAAAGTCCATTAAAAATCAAGGGCACAACTTCCTTCAAATTAACAAAATTAGGATATCTATGAATCCTATTAAATAGCATTAAAAAAATAATAATGATGTGGTTGTCACTAATTAGAGCAATAATTAGTAAGATGTTGACCTACTTTAAAGATTTTTGTAGTTCCTCATCTCTGTTCTGAACAGGACTCTAAAAACTAATCAGAATAAATCATTTGCATGAAAAGAGTGACAGAAACCTACAAGAAAAAATAACAAACTGAAGTTTTAGCTTCTTCGCAATGTCAAACTACTTATCTGAATCTAACGAAAACAGGTATAGGTTTCAGGTCACAAGTATTTAAGAAATACTTAGAAACCCTGATCTTTTAACCTCACAGGTAAAAAAGATGTGTTAATGTGTTGAAAAAAGAAGTATGCGCTTATTCAGATAGATCTTCTGCATTTACATGTCCACAAACTTGATTAATTTTTCAGATGAAATATGCCTCAAATATGCTTGATTTTTTATCAAGACGCACATTTAAGACTAAAAGCAAGGTTTAACCACACAGGATGATGACTGGAAGTACATAGGACACAATATATGTTTAGAAAGTAATTCCTTCCTTCCTTGCAGGAATTCTTGACTCAAGATGGCTCTCAACACGCACTGCAGTCCCTAGATGTGTTCAGGCCCCACAGTTACATAGGGGGGTGAGAACACGTGTGCTTGGAGCCCCCATGACCAGCAGGACAGCAGATACTTTGAGCTGAAAGTTCATACATGTCACACAGGTCATAAAGCCAGTGTTCACACAGTGCAGTCAATTAAATATAGTCAAATATTGTATATGCGCGAAACAGAGCATTAATTTTGCATTAAGAAGGAAACACTCAACAATAGCAGAAATAATCCCCAAACACTTTTCCATATCTGTGAAAATATTAGGATATTTGGAAGAAAGAACAGAATTACTTTAAGGATCAGGAACAGTAGAAACAGAGTGAAATATCATGTGAAGATGTGGCAGCTCACACTCTGGAGTTAAAGAGATTATTTCATGTTATAAGTTAGAACTGCAATGGCTGGGGGTAGCGAGAGAAAAAAAAAAGGCATATGATTTGATTGCATAATATCTGTATGTGATATAAACCTGGGAGGGAGGGTGCGGAAAGGCCAATGAGCTGCTACTACAGGAAATTATTTTATGCTGTAACCATAGGTGCAGGCAAGGCTTCACTGGGAATATTATGTACAGTCTTAGTCAGGAAAAGGGCTGCCAAGAGAGCAAAGAGAAGGAAGAACCTGCAGAACGTGAGGTGATCGGGAGAACTTGATGTGTAAGCTCAGCAAAAATGAAGTCAAAGGGGAGTGATGGCTCTTCACAACTACCTAAGAAGAAACATCAGGTTGGGCAAAGAACTAGTTATATTATAGGGTGGAAGCACAAACACTATCTTGACAATAAATTAGTGTAATCTAAGCATAACGGGAGGTAAATTCATATACATTCTTCTCATTAGACAAGTGGAGGTAGGAAACTAATTTTAAGTGCAAGTAACTAAATTCTTTCACTAAATGTTATTCAGGTCCTCTTTTTATAACATGCTGAAATCTCAAAAAAAAAAAAAAAAAAAAGTGAAGAAAAATAATTAGACCAGATGTCAGCCTACATCAAACAAAATATTTCACACTTATTTATGAGTTCTATGAACATATAAAAGGCTGTTTTGGAAGAGAGAATGAGAGAAAGAGCAAAAGAGCAATAGCAAGAGAGCAAGAAAGATAAGAGAGGCAAGGAGAAACAGAGAGAAACAGGCAGAGGGAAGGAGAAAAATATTTTTAAATAAAAGAAAATGTTCACAACAAAGTGTTTTATTTTATTCATTCAAAGTATTTCTGAGTTGTCTGATTTACCAAAATGTACACTATTTGTTTTCAATGAATCAGCAATTTTTTTAACCAAATAAAAATAAAAATCCTAAATCCCCTGCTACTCAAATAACCCTCTGTTCTTCTTTGAAGTTTTCCTTCTGTCACTATGCATAATTTACATAGTAATATAAATTTAAATATATGAAAAAATATTATAAGCTTACAGAAACAGAAAATCAGACTATGTTATGGCTTGTTTAACACTGCTAGAAATAAATTCTCATTTAATGTTCTCTAGATCAGGGGATCCAGATTTTTTCTTTATTTTTTTTCTGTTTTTAAATACAGAAATAAGGAAAATGCAAATACTTTTTTTTTTTTTTTTTTTTTTTTTTTTCCCTTTTGGTAGATTTTGTGGGCTGATAGAAGAACATTTGGCAGTTTTTAAGTTCTACTGCCTATACACAATCAAAGAATTCAGCTCTTGGACACTCAGGTTTAAACGCACGTCTGAGCTCAAATATATTTGGTTTTGCCTGCAAGTCACATATGGAATTAAAAATATGTATAAGTAAATATACACCTGATATCAACTATATTAATATTAATCTATTTTTCAATAATCATAAGCTTCAACAATAAATAACCTAACTTTCATATTAAAATGTTTTAATTTTCCCTCAATTTTTGAGACAAAGCAAGCATTGGAAAAAAGTCACCTCAGGATGCAAAAGCTTCAGGAAATCATAAATGGAGGAAGACAAGTGATTAGAACTGATTAGAACTGAATATAATTCATTGTTTTTACCATCTTAGTCTACAGTCACGGCTGTATGTCCAGATGCAAGATAGGAGCCTGCAACATGAAGACTATTCTACTACTCTATGAGCAGCTGTGAAGGAGCAAAGATGAAAGACTACCCAAGCTAATATGGATAGTAACAGCAAAGGTGCCTGGAATATTATAGGAATACAGAAGCCAATTATTTATTCAGAAGAGTGCAACTGGTCTTGAGTAGAAATAAATACTGAGATACAGTAAAAAGTTAAACGAAGATAAATAAATCTCCAACTCCTGAAGATTATACTGTAATACGGAAAAGCACAGAAAGGAGACAAAGAGCAACAGAACCATGAAAATTGCATTATTATTTTTTAATTTACAATGCATTTTCTTCATTTGTGTATGCTCATCTTTTTATGTCGAGCTTAAGTAAGACATTTATGCAAGCAAGTTTATTTTTCAACAAGCATTAACTTTTTGTGGGCAAACTCATGTCCACGTGTGCAAGTTTCAACATGCACACATTTTCGATGAATATATTCAAGCACTCGTCCACTCAAAATGTAAGAACAACTTTGTTCAACTAGCAAGATCCACAAACAGGTTTTGACTGGATAAGGAATGTCAGAGCTGTTTTCTTCTGAAAACTGAAACATCCACTGGGCATGTTAGAAGAAGCTGTGTCTGTTCATACATAGGTTGGATTCAGGACCACAACGTATTTTTCCTTGATCTATATAAAGAAAGATGAAGTGCAAAGGAGATGGAGAGTGGGTATAAACCTTGAGTGTGGGGCCATGATTATAACCCAAAGTCTGCCCTTGAGGAGGGGATATGAAAGGCTTCTAAGGAACAGGAAGACAAATCTTTCTTTTTCCTATGTACCTCACAGAAATGAGCAAAACCAAAAGACCTGGAATTTAGAAAGATCAGTAAAGAAGGAGAGCTGTAGCTGAATCCAGAAAGGGAAATACAGAAACAGCTCCTGTGAAGCAGTTGGAAACATCAAGGATAAATCAGAACAAATGAAAGAGAAAGATGGATGATCTTTCTTCTTCTGAAATAATCCCTGTAGAATGAGCAGGAGAAAGCTGGCTTTGAATTTGCTAGACTTATACAGAAACATTAAAGTATTGTGTTACACATATACACATTAATTAATGCAACACAAATCAATGTAATGCACAACAATATTGCATATGATCCCTTATATGAAATCGGGTGTTTCCCTGATGTATTTCAGAGTTTACATCCCCGTATTTTCCTTAATTTTAGAAACTGTCTTACTAGCAGCCACCACTTTTCTGGCTAAGAACAACAAGGTGGGATTTTAACCATCAAAACTGGTCAGCTAAGGAGTCAAGTTGTGTTAAATGAACCCTCTGCCCTGGATGAGACAGAGATGAGCTGAAATGCTTGAGTTGCATGCAGCATTGTTGTGCTCTTTGACTGCTAGGAGAGCTGGCACATTTAGAAAATGATTGCAATGGCAGGGAGGGGTTAGTAGACATCATACTAATGGTTTATGTTTTCTTAAGGTTCTAGGAAAACAACAACAACAACAAAACACAAGTATCTGGGGAGATGGTTTAGCAGCTACTACTGAATTTCCTATTTTTTCCATTTGTTCAACAATGAGAAAAGTCTAATAAAATAGATATTCTTACAGGGTCAAAAAATGTCTGAGTTCTCCCAAGCAAGCTGCTTCATAAAGATAAACATGGAAAATACAGAGCAAAATCTTAGGACGATAAAGGAAAAGTGACTTGATGTTCTTTATTTAAAAATATATATACTGGCTTGACTGTGAAGTTTTTAAAAGGCATTTGGAAAAGTTCATCATTTATGAGAAATATCTGCATTTGTAAAGAGATCAGAGATTTTCAGACAGGATCCTATTATTTATTATATTTATTATTTCAACATAATTTCTCAGGGATGTCCAACTGCTGAAACAAGAAAAAGTAATTTTATGAAGTTTATTTACCCTCTTTTCTTCCCCTGAATATGAACTAGCAGGACTGCCTTCCCATAAGGCCAGGAGAACCAAGTTGGCAGCCTCAGACAAAGATATTGCTAGACAACTGGCATCGAAATTCATCAATATTTATAATCATCCATCAAATGGCTGCTTCTCACCATAGAGAAACGCAGAGGTAATACCTTGCTGATGATAAGGCCTCATTTCAGTACTGGTACCAGTCCAGGTTACTGACCTAAAGCACTTGAGATCTGCCTCCCCTGGCAGGAGTGGATACGTCTGTGTGTGTGTGTGTGACACAGCTGAATTCCCACTGCCCCAGTTTGGGAAGCACAAGTACAGATTATGAAAGTTTATCAGTTCCCAGCATAAGAAAGCTGTGACCTCTGCAGCACTGGTTATTACAGAAGCTCTGTTGCTGGAAGTGAGTAAGAAGAAAGTGGAGCAGGTATTTACACAGATCAATCATGGGTAGGGCAGGTGAGCAACATTACATATGTCACTTTTTCAGGGTATAATTCATGTGACTCTATCTGTAAATCTCTGCTACTCATGTGATGCAACTGTTTAGAGCAAAGTAGGGATGGTAGAGACTGTTTAATCCAACTGTCTAATGTATGGGCAATTATCCAAAACCACATATTTTCTAAATTCTATATGGGCAGAGATGGAGCTTAAGAGCTCTGTAGGGATCAGAGCTGCTAACGAACTTCTAAGAAGTGCTCCAGGGACTGGGATGTGCATAACAACAAAATCTGGATATTCAGTGTAAAGAACACTCCCGATTTAGCTACAGCCTATGTAAATTAAATTTGTACTTAATGCTTGTCACTACGCATTCCACTTTAGATTTTTTCATGGAACAGCAGTGGGAAAAATTGGGTAGCCTGTGATTTTTCCCTCTTTTGTTATTAGTATGGCTGATACAGAGACCGAGGAAACTTGGTCAAGCACACTGTTGGAAGTACTGTCATGCAACCAAATTCTCCTGCCATCTCCTCCCTTTTCAGGTTACAGCATCAGGTTACAGCTAGCTACCTGCTTATTTGTTCCCATGTGTCATATTTAGACATCAAATGCAACTCTATTTATTTAAAGCTATAAACACACATACATTTCTAATATATCTACAAAAATTAAAAGTACTAGAGAAGCTATAAAATACTGTATTTACAAAAGAAGAGGAAAAAGTTTTCCAAAATATTTTATCCTATGCTTTCTTCTATCACTCCTTTGATAAAAATAGGCATATTTAATTTACTAAAGTCCAAAGACATCCCCGGTGTTTACTTTTAGTTCTAACCCAGTTCCTTTGTTACTGAACCAGTTCAGAAAAACATCTCTGTTCAGGAAAGCACTGAAACATACACTTAAGCACATTCTTAAAGGTAAGTGACTTCTTGAATCAGCCTTATAATTTAAAATAGTATTAATAAACACTCCTTAATAAAAAATTACATCTGATATGTGTTTACAATGTGGTGATGTTTTCACATTCTTTCACATTTCTCAGTTTTTACGACCAAGACAACAAACAGGAAGATATGGAAAGATGGCTCCAGGTTTTTGATAGCGGAGGCTAAGATGTCTTCGCAAAACCTCATTTTCAGAATTGCACCACTTCAGAGAATCAGGTTCACAATGAAAAAGTCATTATCTGAGCACCAAGCATCAGTAATTATTTGGAAATTTTGACTGATTCTTTTAGGCAAACCATTATGTCCATAGCAACATACAACTCAGCTTCCAGTTTGTCACAACAATGACTGAATTGTGAATAGTGGTTGGAAATGATCACAACTATGTATATATGAGCATTCATGTGTATGTGTGTGTAAATGAGATACAAACTGGCATTTGCCCACACAGACTCTCAGAAAAGGAGTGTCCTCCCTTCCCACAGACTCAGTCAGACGAGGCTATCTGAGTCTAAACAGGGACATTCCAAAAACACTCTCCACCACTTCTCCTCCTTTTCTGCAAAAATCCTCTGTGCTAAATTCAAGAATGAGTCAAATTCTGTGATAAAGGGCTTCAGCAGTGGTAAAATGGAGGGGCTGTGGAAATGGTCTGGTCTGCAGCCAGCACAGCACTGGAGAAAAACTATCACCACCAGCCTCACCACCTGGCCTCCACCCAACATATTGCTTTTTTTCTGACAGTGACAGGGTGAGGACATTTCTGTTTTCTTCATCAGTGTTGCCAGCCATGTACCACTGCTCTCCCATTTCTCTCTCAGCTGTAGGGCTGCAGGGGGAATATCCTCGCAGGACTGTTGTGAACCATTCTACCCATATAGTTCAGCAAATAGTACCACAACAAGTTGTACTTGCACAGCTGGAGGAAAAGCACAAAGAAGGAATAAGCAACAGGGAACAGTGAGAAGGGATGGGGAAGAAACTAACAATGTCACTGAGAAAAGCCACATAGGTTTTTACAGTAAAGCATGATAACTGGTAACTATTTACAATAGCCCAGGAACAATCTATAAGCTCTGAATTGTTCCTAAGTGGCATAATTTAACAAATGTCCTAAAAAACAGGCTTAGTTCAGAAGTGTTCAGAAGAAGAGAAAGGTCTAAATGCATTTGACATGTAAATCTAATCAGCTCTGCTTGCCACACAAAAGGCATTTATCCTCTCTCTCTAAATTTTTAGTTTTATAACAGTAGTGGCAATCTTAGGTACATCCCTATTAAACTTAACTTCCCCTTTGGTATACATAGAGTAGAGTAGAGTAGAGTAGAGTAGAGTAGAGTAGAGTAGAGTAGAGTAGAGTAGAGTAGAGTAGAATAAATTCAATTGGAAGGGACTTACAAAGATCATTGAGTCCATCTGCTTGAGCACTTCAGGGGTAACCAAAAGTCAAAGCATATTATTGAGAGCAATCTTTAGAAATGCCTCTAGAACACTGACAAGCCTGGGGTATCAACCACCTCTCTATGAAGCCTGTTCTGGTGTCTGACCACCCTCACAGTTAAGAAATTGTCCCTAATGTCCAGTCTGAAGCTGCCCTGGCACACCTTTGTGCCATTCCCATGTGTCCTGTCACTGTCTACCAGGGAGCAGAGGCTGACACCTCCCTGCTCACCTCCCCTCCACAGAGGGCAGTGAGGTCACCTCTTGCCTCTTCTCCAGACCAGACAACCCAAGTGTCCTCAGCCCCTCCTCTCAGAACATGCCTTTCACCAGCCTTTTGTCCTCCTGTGGAGGCTGTCAAGTATGTTGATATCCTTTTTACATTGTGGAAACCAGAACCATATACAACATTCAAGGTGAGGCCATATTAATGTTAGATATAGCAAGAGAATCCGCTCTTTTGACCGGCTGACTATGCTGTGTTTAGTGCACTCCAATATGCAGTTTGTTCTTTATTTGCTTAATAAAGTCCTAGGCCAGAAAAAGAGTTTTACAAGAAGTGTGCTAAGATTTCAAAATTCATGCTTTCAAAATTCTTATCAAAGGAAAAATAGCACTTATGTTATTGTTGAGGGGAGGGATGACAACACAACAAAATACACACATACACACAAGAGAACAAAATTCATCCCTTTCCTCCCCATACTCCTTTCCAAGCTCCCCTTCCAAAGCAGATCAGCCCAGAGGACCAACCACACGCACCAGAGACACCCTCACTTCTGTTCCGCCTCTGCAGAACTTCCACCTCTCACCTGCCAAGTCTTGCCACTAAATTTTTCTCAGAAGTAACATAGCCTCTCCCCTCTCAGCAGTGAGTAAAGAAATGTGCCACTATATGCCATGGTTAGTCTGATGTTGCAGCTGTTCATGTAGCCTCTCCTACTACGAGGACAGCATTTGGCAAGTCCCTGCCTCTTGAGAAACTCCATTTAGTTTGTGGTACTGCTACAAAAGTAGACCATGAAAGCAGCACTTCTACTAAAACTCCAATAAAAATCCAAGCTAAAGATTCTATATATGATTTCAATCCAATATTCCTCCTACACACATGAAATCAAAAACTGACATAAGGACTGCTGTACATTAAGTTCCCTTAAATGGGCTGTTACAATAAATAACCAAATTCGTTCTTAGAACAACTTTATGCAGCTCCAGTCAGAAAAACGCAGAAGACATAAGTTACTTCAGGTATATTTTGAAGCCTGTTATCAAAACTATCAATCACGTAGAGTTCAACAAGAATCCTGGAACATTATAATTTAAGCAAATACAGATATTGTTACAAGGAATTAAGATTGTTTTAAAATTGTCTTTGCTATGCAACAGAAAGTTTGCATTCGTGTACTTGCATGCATCTCTACTGACCTCAGTCAAATCTGCAGGAAGATGTACACAAGATAAAAAGCTGTCTGGAACAATCTTTTTTTTTTTTTTTTTTTTTTTTTTTTTTTTTTTTTTGGCTCAGGCAGACAGGAAAAATATATATATATTCCTCAGCTATCTTAATAAGAGAAGCCTCTGAGCTGGATTTAAGATCCCTAGTCAGAATTGGAGATGTTATTCAGCTTTACTGTGGTAAAGCCTCACTCAGATGGAGGCATCAGAGCCAGAGCTTTAGCTATCCCTCATATCAACAATGTCTAGATAATCTCATCTGAAAACACTAAAATCTGTCTATCAACTATAGTGAAAACACAGAAGTTCATAGGCACTGCAGATTTACAGTACTTATGCCCAGGGCCTACTTGCATACTTTGGAACATAGTCTTTTTGAAGAGAAAAAGCCAGACTGACTTATACAATGCTGCTGAGATCAGCTTCATGTACAATCCAATAAAAATCAAGCAGTTACATCACACTTGTTTTCTCTATGTTGACCCTTTGCTTATGTGTGTGGGAATGCATACTTAAGTTTTGTTTGTGATTGGCTTACAGAGCACATATAGGCAATTCTTTACACAGCACCAGCTCCCCACCAGCTACTGATGAGAAACACCACTTTCTAGCAGCCTCTCTGAGAGTCCTGCAATTTACCATGGCATATGTAAATAGGATAACAATGTCAAATGTTTCCTATGAGAAAGAGGAAAATGGCTCATGAAATGACCTGAGCAAACATTGTAGTTGTTCTTCTTATTCTCAGTTATGAAAGGCTCTCAAGACCAGGGTCCCGCTCTACTAGGTACTGTGTGTGTGGGCTATACACATACACAATAGCCTCCTGACTACTAAACTTTGATGAAGAAACAGATACATACAAAAGCTGTGACAAACTGAAGGAAATTATGGTATGTAGCAATCACAACCTGGCAGATTTGTAGTCCTTGTGAGTTTTTTTTGAAACATCATGGATGGTATGTGTCCTGTCACTTGAGTATCTGAGTAACAGCTCTTCTATATCAGTGATATTTCTGTGCAGGAGAATGAGTGGAGCACCTAAAGTAGTCTTTTACCATTAATCCAATTCTCTTTCCTTCTTGATCAAACCAATCCACCCCTAATCCTCCTTCACCTACTTCTCCGGCTTCTACCTGTTGAATTCTGGTTCACAGACATGCTTGGGCATCTAATAGCATGTGTGTGAAGTTTCAGGGTGTAATATTGCTAGTTGTTATGTTTAACACTAGAAGTGAAGCATAAACACTATTTGAAGAAGATGATGATGATGACAACAGGATTAATTTCACCGCACTTACTAGTTTCTGTAGTAGTGGGGATTAAAGTCTCAGCTGAAGGAAACCAATTACAGACAGGAACTGAATTTGTAACTCCTTTCCTTACACTCCAGAGTGGTTACACCACTTAATTTAGCTTGACAAATCCTACATTTGTTAGCCTTAATGTGAGAAACAAAGTTGTGTTTTTGCAGTAGAGTGTGTTTTTGGAGTGGAAAATTCCACCAGTCTTGCATATTCAAAAGTGATTGTGCAGACATGACAGTGTCATAGCAGTGGGGAGTATGTTAAGCAGATAAGGGGAAGGTCCCACTGTCCCAAAAATAAGGAGGACAGCTAAGAAAATCAGGATGAGCAGTGTGAAACCAGTAAAAACAAAAAATCATGGGCCCTCTAGTCATGAGAGAAGAAGGGGGGGAAAAAAAAAAAAGGAAAAGGAGAAACTAACGGTTGGTCAAATAGAATTGTACATATATGGTATAGTAATTAATGTTGGGTAGTTTTTGAACCTGCAGTACTCAGCCAATGAGGAAACAGGGGAGGAATCAAGCATCAGGTAATAGGTAATATGAGGTTATAAATGTGAGCTTCAATATGAGCTTCACAGAAGACCCTGTCTGAGAAAACTATTGAGGTATTTCTCACATTAATGACATCTCACATGGCTCATCCTTTCTCAGAGATAAAAGAGGTAAAGGAGTTGGAGTCAGCAGTAGAGTGGAGAGCTGGGAAGACTCTGATGGGCCAATGCTCTAGGACTAACCATCACATCACAGCGCACCAAGTGCTATGGACTAAAGCTTCAAAGACACTTTATAAAGAACCTGATGCTGAGGGAAGGGTAAAACAAAAACAATTATAAATGGCACTCCTTGTAAAATTAGTACAAGTTAAAAAATTACTTAGTGTCATAACTTCCAAGATTATTGTGAAACCCACACATTTTCCTGATGTGTGAAGGGAACATCTTCTATTCAATTGTATAATTTACTGTTATTTGCATGAAAGGACAGAGAGATTCAATTTACTTAGTCTTGGTTCCCTACAAGGAACAATTCTTCCATCTACCTGGAGACAACCTTCCTCCCAGAGGTGCCTGTGCCTCTCTACCCACTCTGGAGGAGCTCTAATTCAGGGTGAATGTTTATAGGAAGCTAAAGTCTGGCAAAGTTGATCTCTGGTTTCCCTTTAACCTCATTCCCAGGGTCCCTTCCAGGTCTTAAAGCTGTAAGATTCAGGGTTTTTACACTGGGCACAAACACATGGGAAGGATCACTCTTGACCCTGGGGCCAGAGGCTTAGTAGATCTTTTAGCACAGTTTCTAAATTGACAGTCTGTCTTTGCTCATTTTAATGCTTCTGTGGTGACATGGTTTCTGCATCTAGTGATATGACAAACAATTTTCTTAGTCTTGCATTCACAGCACTTCCTTTAGAGGAATTATGCCTGTTTCTGCTTGAAACAAATAAAATAGTATTTGATCTATATGTTTCAGATGATTAAAACACGTTTGCTTGTGAAACTGCTTATTTCCTGCAACAGGGAGTGAATTTTTCAGATTATGCACACAGCTAAAAACACATAAATTTTGTCAGTCATATCTATAAGCAGCATGGAAAGCTAGCAGAAGCTATTACGTTTCAGTTACACAAGTGTGATAAATTACTCAGTCAACTGACATCTGGCATGAACTACAAATTGTTCTAAAAATTATTTTGGAAAGATTATTATATTATTATTAATGTGCTCTGTATGTCGAAGCATATCACACACACAGCTATCCTGAAATTAATTAGCATTTTCAGGGATCACACTGAAAAGCCTCTCTCCCTCCCCCCAAAGAAATAATCTCAAAGATACCAGCAGGCTAAGCAGTGCTGGCACAACTTGCCTTCAATGTATTTCCTTCAATATCCTTCAATATTCTTTCCATCTTTGAAAATAAAAGAACCTTTTTTTTTCAATTTATATAAAAATAATAATAAATAAATGAATAACAAAATATTTGGGAAAAAAAAATCACAATACTTACACTAATTTTCTAGCAATTCAAAGCCACCCCTAAAAGAAATTGTGATTTCTGAGTTAACTGCAGTCTTTTGAAATACCTAGCTAGGAAATGTCTATCACTAACATCTCAGTGAAAATATTCTGTAATCACTCAGAGTGTAACAAGCAGGGTTAAATTCAAAAACCTTTTGTGAGCATGATTAACTTTCAGCACACAAGTAGTCCTGCTGAAATCCTGCTAAAACATTATATTTTCAAAGTGCTTATTATAATTTTTCCTTAAAAACAGAATGGTATTTTACCCAAAGTCCCTCAACTGAAAGATCAATAACTACAGTAAAAAATAAAATGTTTAAAGAAATTAGAGTATGTTAGAATCACAGGTGTCTGCGAAGCTTCATTTCATCCTCCTTGTGGCATGGCAGCACAAGCATGGAAAGATAACATAAAACACATTTTCCACCCATGACTGCAGTAGACAACCCAGAAAGCAGGAATGAAAGTAATGCAGGACACCCAAATTTGGTAGTTCCTACTTCCAGGATTTTAGACTTTCCAAATTACCTCAAATTTATTTAGCAGTGATTCTAGAATATGTTCTACAAAGGCGGTGCTGGATGCCCACTCACCAAGTTGTTGGATGCTTCATAGCATTTACCACCCATCTCTATGTGACACTGCATACAGTTTCTCTTGAATATAGAAAGCATATGCCTTTAAATAAATATAGGCTTATTAACTGTCTTTTACCCAGCAACTACAAATTTCATTTCTACAGATATCATATTTGAGGGTTTACCAAAAATTCAGTTAGTAAGTGACATCACCTTGCAGAATTAAAGCACCACAGTCATCAAGATCTCTGTATTCTGAAATTGCTTTCCAGAATTAGGGATATGTGAAATAATCTCTTAATAGCTCCCCACAGTCTTTGCTTTGATTTTAAAAGAGGAATGATGAAGAGCCTATGACTGCAGTGAAAAAAAAAAAAAAAAAAAAAGCTTCAGAACTGGCATAACTCTGCAAATGCATGCAGAAACACCTGCCTGGATCTGTAGAAAGCCTAAGACCATGCTGTAAGAGTGAAACAAAAAAGGGGGAGAAAAAAAAAAAAAAAAAAAGTATTTTATGACCATCTTCAAAACACAAACGGTACGGCCAACAGGATGCTCACACTGCATGTATTTGTGTATAGACTCAGGAAGCCTTTCACCACTACCAGGTTTAACCACATCACCTAGGTGGGGCAAATGCAGGTACCTAAGCTGGAGACACTTGGTTTTCCCCATGGGTTTTCTTCCTGTCTTTCTCAGCTGACAGCAGAGCGAATTCAGGCTATGTCTAACAGCACCTATCACAGCCTGACAGGAGTGGTCCGCACAGTAAGGCAGCTGGAGCCAAGAGCTCAGCATCCATGCTGGAAGCTTGGGTGGAGGGGGTACTTCAGTCTAGACTCTAATCTCCTCCTGGGGTCTGAATGCCTTAGCAGTTGCAGATAATGTGTATGCCGTCTGTGACTGTATCTTCCGTGTCTCTTCCAGTAGGATTTGTTAGTCTCACCCGAAAGAAATCCAATTCATGCCCTCTGAGACCACCCTGTGGTGCAAACTGAAGCACTCAAGAGGTCAGAGCAGCACTCCTGATCCAAACTAAAATGCTGGAGCAGAGGACCCTTTCCCTACAGCCTGTCAGACAGCCAAAACCAAGCAAGGAAATATTTTAACAGCATGCACATACTCTTTGGCTTTCAACTTTAATCCTCCACATGCTGCCTAAGTAAGCTGCCTAACGCAGCCCAACGCAGGCGCCGTGAACATCCATCCTCACCGCGGTCGGGGATGGCAGGGAACACAAGGCTGATTCCATTCTGCTGGAGGTTCTGGAGTTCTGGAGGTCACCCTGCTCTGGAGTCCACCACACACGTACCCAGGAGCAGCACCCTGCCGGTGGGGAGGAAACGCGGGGGATGCCCGGCCCCGGCCCGCGTCGCTCCCAGCCCGGTCGCTTGGTGCCATCTAGTGACCGGCGCGAGGGACCGAGCGGCTCGGATCGGCTTGGCACGGCTCGCCAATGCACGGCACTGCTCGCCTTGGCTCGGCAGCATAGGCACAAGCATTTCCTACAGACTAGGTGGCAGGGGAGGAAGGCGAAACAGCCCAGCACCGTGTTCAGCTACTAGGTAATTACCAGCCCCCAAATCACCCCAGAGCCTGAGCTAACCAGACACAGAATAATTAGAAATCGACAAATTAACATAGCCCAGGAACGAAGCATGGGATGCTTCAGATGGCAGTGTCAGAGCAGGCAAAGGTAAATAGTTTATTTGCAAGGGTATAAGGACATGTTTATATAGGGCTGGCTATGCCAGCTAGTTTCTAGTGGACACAAATTGACCACGACAAGTTTTTTTTTTCTTACTGGAGTTCAAGAACACTTCTGTAGTATGCTGAGTGATACCGAAGCCAAAGTACAGTCAACCAAAATATTCAGAACCTATGAGTAAGGCTCCTGATATTAGCTCAGAAGTAATGAGATATTAATTGGGGGGGGGGGGGGGGGGGGGAGAGAGAGGAGGATATCAAAATATCAACTGTCTGGCTTTTTATCCATGTAGGATTTACACTTTCAAATCACAATGTTTCTTCACTTTTCAAAGATGTGTTAGACACTTACATAGTGACAGAATGTCAGGAGCTATGGTTTTTTTTGGGGGAGGGGAGGAGGAGAGACACACCTTTACAATCAAAGTCATAAGAGTTTGTAATACTGAGTTTTCTTTTACTTAAAAGATCAGAACTAGGGCAATCGAGTTAGTATGCCCTTTCCTAGGAGTTTAAAACGATCAGTCCCTGACCCTCATACTCAGGAAAGCCTTTCAACTTGTTCTGGCATAAGCATTAAAACAGTCATGTTTTCAATGAAGTTTTTATTTTTTTCTATTTCTCTGGCTGCCTGCAGGCAGTATTCATCCAGCAGCATGCAAATACATTAAGAGAAGAAGGCAAAATTAAAAGAGTCATTGGGAACTGAGAACTCAGCAGCTGTTTCCCCTTGAATTATCTACTTAGGAGTCCTTTCTCTGCATGTCTGACACTGGAACAAAAGAGGCTGCCGTCCCTCCTCCCAGCCATGGCTGACAACCTATGACAGACTATCTGGCAAGCTGCAGATCCATTACGGGCTTACTGGGAAGGCTCAGGAGACATCTATGATGCCACTTTCAGGCAGGGCCCTACACCTGCTAAAAGGATGGATAATTCCCAATCGGGATCCTTGGTGAAATGCCCTCCTGGGGCTTCTGTATGTTTTATTTAGTATTTTCATGTCAAGTTGCTCAAATGACTGTACAAGGACATGAAGCATGTCTCTATCTCTTGAGGGACACATCTCCTGATATTACCATTCAAAGCCCATCAAGCTGTCTTTCAAACATAGCTCATCTCTCAGCTGGTGATGAAGGGTAACCTCTTTTGGCACTTTTTTCATCTGATCTGGACAACCCTGGAATACGCATGAGTTAACTTCCTGCAGCTCTGCATCCTGATTGACACTTGGATGCATCAACTGGATCCTCCCCTCAAGATATGAAGACCTTGTCATGTGTTGACAGACCTAATTGTTCCACAGAGTATCCTGAGTTTTACTCTGAAAGAACTGCTTTTCCTTGGCCAGCACAATTAACATGAGCGATGGCTTTTCTGGCTAAAACTGACTAATATTCAAAGTTTTTCTCACCTGAGAAGTCAGGCGAGTGCAACAAAATAGCTAAACAAATCAACTGCAAAGTAATATTAGTCTATTAGTTCTCCAAGTTTTTGTTGTTGTTTTTGGTATTACTATTTTAAGGGTCTTCAAGCTTGCCACTGAGGATTCAGAAGGATAAGTCAAGTATCTAGGCCTAAGTTTCCAGAAGTATCTCTGGTTTTGATTTGCTTGATTTTTAGATATT
This sequence comes from Netta rufina, assembly GCF_964035555.1. NCBI lineage: Eukaryota > Metazoa > Chordata > Aves > Anseriformes > Anatidae > Netta > Netta rufina. Next base: position 122,339,007 of record NC_140124.1, read on the forward strand.
CCTGTACTATTAGGCTTTGATAAGGCTTTGACCACCACTGGATTCAATGGAAAGAAGACTCGGGTCAAAAACAGTAACCATCACAGATGGCTAAAATATCTGTGCTTCCAATTACCTCAGCACTAAACTATGCTGAGAAGAATTGCAAAAAGCATTTAAACACCCTAAAATATGCAGTTGCAACAAATAAACCCACTTAAAACCCACTCTGCCCAATTAAAGATCAGCCAATAGATTTTAAATAAAAAGTAAAAAATATTAATCTTTCTGTTTTCTACCAACAAACCAGGAGGGCTGAAGTTTCCTCCAACCTATGCCCTGTACCATTCTCCTCAAAAAGTTCACCCCAGAGATATCTCACCTTCTTTTTACCTTTCTTTCAAGTGTCTTCTTCATGTTCAGATGAAATGTCAGTCCCCTATTTTAAGCCAAAGTTTATGCAAGCTGAACATTTCAGTTAACCACACAACATTTGAAAAGGCAGACTCTAGGAGGATTCCAGGTTCTTGTCCTAGATGCCCCCCCACACACTTATTTAATCAAGTCTGTAAAAAGAAAGTTCACAATGTGATAACTATGTTCATTTTGGTCACACCCCACCCAACCATATGCTGTTGTTTTTTAGCACACATGGAATTTTTGCACGCTAGCAATATGTTGGAGCTTTTTGGGTTTTAAGTGCTGAAATTAAATTACTTCTGGTGTGAAAACTGAAACCACCTCCAGCAACATGCAAGAATTTCTGAAGTTGTTGCAGATTCCACAATATTTTGAGTGTGGAACAGAAGAGCTGTACCTCTTCTTTACTGTTTTCTTAAATTGGTTTACAACGCAGAGATATTTCAGATAACTTGCTTAGGGCACGCGTATACAGCACATTTCAGTGTGGCAAGAGCATGGTGTGGCTTTGGAAATAATTAGTCCTGTTGAAGGAAAGCAAAGACAAAACAGTAACATAGCAACATTTCACTCGAGATTGCTTGATTAAAACATACAAGCAGTAAACATGGACAGCTACAAGTTGTTTATTCAATTATCTTGAATTTCATGTTTCTTTTGCATGAAAAAGGTAACGGATGATGAAAGCATCAAAAGAAAAATCTTTTTTTTTTTTTTTTTTAAGTGAATTAGTTATAGGTTAAACACATCCTTATATAATTCTAAGTAGGAAGCGGAACTAATAGTGCAGTTCACTCCTTCAGATGCAAAGTTTTTGGTATCTAAAGACATTAATGTCACTTCATATTCCAAAGTGGCTGTCATGGTTAGGTTAGAGGTATTAATTTCTCTTTACTGAGAACTGCTGGAAACTTGGAACTTATAAAATCAAATACAAGAAATATTTTTAATATATATTTTGCACACATAGATAACAGAAAAGATTATGCATTATGGAGCTGCTTCTACTGGGTCTGGTACATATTTGCTACATCAATAATGTACTTAATTGTTCCATTTAAAATTTTTATACATTCAGTTATATCATATTCAGATAACTTATTATATATATAGCTCCAGTCATATATATCCAAGAATCTTGCAATTTTTAATGTACTTACCCACATAGCACCACAGAGATGCATTTAACAAGTAGTCTAGGACAGAGAAAGAAACAGAAAAAGAGCTCCCAATTTCCTGAGCTAAGACAGGAACAGTCTTTTCTCCAGGTAAATGACACATTTCAGTAGGAGGCTGTCACAGAGCTCAGCTTCTTAACACACAGAGAAAAAACATTATGTCTCACAAGGATGCAGTTCATTTCCTTTGAGTCCACCCATCTTGAATAGCACAGGAACATCCCTCTTGTTCTGCCACCCCAACACCTCCCTTTCTTCCTCTTCTATCTTTGATTCCCACCTCTACCACAGAGCACCTTGATACTTCCACCAGAAGACTTGAAACATCTCCTCAGCCTCTCTCTACCCGCTTAAAGCCAGCTAACTTATTAAATAATTCTGCTGGCCAAAAGAAGGCATTTTTCCTTTCTTTTTTTCCCAGAGCCCTCTCTAAATAATGGTCTGCTCTAGTTCACCTCCTTGTCTCTTCTTCAATATACAAAGAGCATATTCATTCAATTAAATATGGATTCCTATTCCTTTCCTGCCTGCTCCTTCTTGTTCTGCTGGATGCACAAGACCCAGCTTCTCTTTCTTCCACCCCTTTACCATGTGACACCTGCTGCAAGCTGGGAGACTGTTTAATTTCCCAAGTTCTTTGGTTGTGATGTGCCCTGTCTTCCCTCAGTAAGTCCATTTCTTCAACTTTGTCTTAGCTTCATGCAGCTAAAAGCTTCTGAGCTCTATTAAAGCAGTAGTCATCTCAGCCAAAACCCATGGTCCTGCTATACCAAGTGTTTCACAAGTTTACACAGAGGTTGTTTTTCCAACATCAGCCATCACAGAGCTGAACTTTAGGCATCCCACATGGATGAAGTTTCCATCCTGCTCACAGACCTGACAGACTTCCCACCAAAAGCCAGCCTAATTACAAGAAGTTGGTATCAGTGTCATAATTCTATTTCTTCTTGTGTTTTTATTAATTATAATATTTTTGAAGTCACAAATGGGAATTGTCTTGAAATTATCCAAACAGCAACAATGGAAAGAAGATGGAAGTCAAGGCAATATGAAAGCCTCAGTGTTGAGCCACAGTCGTTTAGCTAACAAAGGCTCAGTAACTGATATTGCACAAGGCTAAACCTTGGTCACTGCTGACATTGTACCATTTAAAGAATCAGCAATAAGCAAAAACTTTACATGGAAAACTCTGATAAGAATTCCAAACTGAATCTCATTTCACTGTGTTTGGATCCCTTTTGTCTTTTTTCCATAATGATTCAAGCACTGAAGTATTTCTCGACAAAATGCTCTCAAAAAGTGTATTTTAAATTCAGAATGCTTGTACTTCAATGACAGTGGAATTAAGAAATATTTTTGGTCAAATTTCCAGTTGCTGTACTGAGATAAAAAGTAGTTTTTTTCTGCAGTTTGCATTTTGCAGTTAGAATCATAGAATCATAGAATATCCCAAGTTGGAAGGGACCCATAAGGATCATCGAGTCCAACCCCTGGCTCCACACAGGTCTACCCAAAAATTCAGACCATGTGACTAAGAGCACAGTCCAAATGCTTCTTAAACTCTGACAGGCTTGGTGCCATGACTACATCCCTGGGGAGCCTGTTCCAGTGCGTGACAACTCTCTCAGTGAAGAACCTCTTCCTGATGTCCAGCATGAGCTTCCCCTGTTGCAGCTCCATGCTGTTCCTGCAGGTCCTATCACTGGTCACTAAAGAGAACAGATCAGTGCCTGCCCCTCCACTCCCCCTCACAAGGAAGCTGTAGGCCACAATGAGGTCTCCCCTCAGCCTCCTCTTTTCCAGGCTAAACAGGCCAAGTGACCTCAGCCGCTCCTCATACGTCTTCTCCTCTAGACCCTTCAACATCTTTGTTGCCCTTCTTTGGACACTCTCCAATAGTTTCACATTCTTTTTGTACTGTGGTGCCCAGAACTGCACATAGTACTCAAGGTGAGGCCACACCAATGCAGAGCAGAGCAGGACAATCCCTTCCCTCGACCGACTAGCAGTTCTGTGCTTGATGCCCCCCAGGGTGCAGTTGGCCCTCCTGGCTGCCAGGGCACACTGCTGACTAATACTCATCTTGCTATCAACCACAACTCACAGATCCCTTTCTGCAGGGCTGTTCTCCAGCATCTTGTAGCCCAGTCTGTACTGGGTTGCCCTGTCCCAGGTGCAGGACCTGGCACATGCTTTTGTTGAACTTCATGCGGTTGGTGATTGCCCAGCTCTCCAATCTGTCCAGATCTCTCTGCAAGGCCTTTTCACCCTCAACAGAGTCAACAACTCCTCCAGTTCATAAACAAATCATGAACTGGAAGGAAACAAAAAAAAAAATAGAGAAAAAATATTTTTTATCTTTTGGGAGCTATTCACTCAAAGTGCTTAGAGTAGGTCAGGGGAAGAATTATTTTCACCATCTCTGAAAAAAAGCAATATGCTCCAGGTAAAACTTCCATCACCCTTTGTGAGTGTGATTTTTTTTAAGGAAGCAAACAAACACTTTCCTCCCCCAAAACGAATCTTAAATCAAAGCTTCCTCCCAGAAGGTCAGGTATTTCTTGTATAAGCCTTAAATACACACAGCTGTGTATTTTTTTTTAGAACAAAGACTCACACCAGCTTCTTTTAGTATTCCCTTGTCATCATGAACCAGCATGAATCACATTGAGGTACCGGACAGGTTAATAACACCTGCTTAGGAGGGTCAGGGAAATGCTGGCATCCTCTTCCACTTCAAGGAAAACCCAGCCATAGGTCTGAAGTGTTTTGCAGACCCTGGAACATTATTTTATTGGATTCTAAATATAAATGTTTATTATGATTTGTAGTTTCAAGCAAGCAGCATTCTGCATTGGCGTGTTACTGAGCCAAAGGCAGGCCTACTGACGATATGGCATGGTATCTTTCCTCCATTTGAATGTTCAGAACTACCTTTGGACAATTAGACATAAGACTATATTTCCCAAATTTGCATAAAATGAGAATCACACAGATGGACAACACATGCTTCCCATAAGTCCAGTGTGAAAATTACTCTATCACTTGTCGTTGTACCCAATCTTTCCACATTTCTGGCAATTCACATCTTAAACAAACAAGAATTGTGACAAGCAAAACAGATGGTCTCTCCTCCTCCTTCCTAAAAAGTTCCAAAGGCACATTTCCCAAAATTCTTGCTTTATAATGGTGCCATTCCACTTGTCACAGCAGTTTTGAAAGAACTTTCTGTAACACACAAATAGCAGGCCTAAGCCTCTTTTACAGTAAGATCCTGTAAAACTTTCCCGTAAGTGAAAAGGATTTACACAGGGGATGAGCTAAAGCCCCTAGGACTTCTAGGTGAATTTAAAGAGGTGTCAGTCAAGACATTTAAAGCAGGCTTGCTATTCAAAGGCTAAGAGTGCAGATTCTGTTTCCTTCTCCATTTATAACTAGACTATTAATTTAATCGGTATTTTGTGTAAGCCCATTATTCACTACGTGAGAGATTTATCAAATGTATATATTCGCTAGTGAAAGAATGTCCTGCAACAAAAAGCAGTATCTAATCAGTGGCACATACACCTCTCCGCTGGGAGTGTTCACAATGAATATATATCTAAGAATGGCTTTGTGTCTCACTGTGGCCTTACAGCATATCAGCCTTCTCATTTTGCCTTTCTCTCCACTCCTTGTGGTCTTCTGCTCAAATGTATTAACTGTGACTACAGTTATCCACCTCCTGCACAGAAGAAGCTCTGTGGTGTTTGGAGAGATGTTACAGGCAATGCACTTTGCAAGGGTTATGGAGCCACGGACCACCCCATGCCAGCAACTTATGCTGATGGTGGGAAAAAGAATGTCAAGTATGGAAAAATATTTGAGGAACCCATAAACAAAGCCCTCAGAACACAATGAAAGGTAAGCAACAGCAATACAAAAGAGACTGCAAAAATATGACCAGGAGTGTAACCCGGTTCTGTCTCTAAGCAACACAGCAAAACTGAAAAAAGCAACCACTTATTTCACCAGAAACAAGTATTAATAAGCTATATGTCCATCCCAGAATCATACCAGTAACCTCTGCAATACCAGTTCATAAACTTTCCTCAGTCTATGCAACTACGTGTATATGCGTATAGATTTAGTAGGCATACAAATGAATTCGAATTACAAGAGAAGCTGCCTCTGTGTCTTTTCGTTACTCCAGTTGAAGCTATTCCACTGTGTAAAGAAGAAGTAAATCAAGATTCAGTAAGCCAGAAAGATGGCAGATGAGCAAGCAGAAGTAAGGTCTGTGGTCAAGGTACCACTGAAGGAATAGTAAGTGTGCTCCCTATCAGAAGACAAGATACAAACTTGACTGTCTTCTTGCTGCATATGTTCTTCCTCCATTGCTCTACCATAGAAAAGGTGAGGCATCATTATTCCTGTCTTAAAGGAAAACAATTGTTGTCAGCTGCGTTTGGAGAGAAATCTGATGCTGTCAGAGTACATCAGGTGGTGTCAGACAACACCTACTTAAGGAGCCTCTAAGCCAGGTTAGAGGAAGGAAAGCAATTTACTAAGCACCATAAGGAATTGAGTATGACTGTGAGGCCTGTGGCAGCATACACCGCGAGGCATGGTGATGAGGACCTGCTGCTAATAGCAGATAGGCAGATGTTTTCTTCCAGACTGCAATTTCAGACTCATGTGCCTCAGGAGCTCTCTTAATTGTCCCTATTTGGCCCTAACCCTTGTTTACAGCTGGTGTATTTAATCCCCTACCCAGAAGACACATGGAGGGCTACATATTCTGTATTAAAGCAATGGCAAGCTTTATGGCCAAAACCACTGCCACGGTGAACTATCTCACTCTGACACTGAAAGTTTGTGGCCTAACTTGTTGCCATTCAGGGGGACTTTGATGGGCTGGAGGGTTGGGCCAAGAGGAACATCATGAAGGGCAAGTGCAGGGTCCTGCACTTTGGGAGGAATAACCCCAAGCACCAGTACAGGCTTGGGGCTGACCTGCTGGAAAGCAGCTCAGCAGAGAGGAACTGGAAGTCCTGGTGGACAGCAGGATGACCATGACCCAGCCATGTGCCCTTGTGGCCAAGAAGGTCAATGGTATTCTGTGCTGCATTCAGAATAGTGCTGCCAGCAGGCCAAGGGAGGTGGTCCTCCCCCTCTACTCAACCCTGGTGAGGCCACATCTGTAGCATTGTGTCCAGTTCTCGGCTCCCCAGTACAAGAGGGACATGGAGATCCTGGAGAGAGTCCAGCAGAGGGCTACTAGGATGATCAGGGGACTGGAGCACCCATCGTACAAGGACAGTCTGAGAGAGCTGGGCCTGTTTAGCCTAGAAAAGAGAAGAATGAGAGAGAAGACTCATCATTGTGTATAAATATCCGAGGGGAGGGTGCCACGAGGATGGATCCAGTGTCTTTTCAGTCATGCCCAGCGACAGGACAAGAGGCAACATACACAAACTGAAGCACAGGAGGTTCCAACCAAATATAAGGGGGCACTTCTTTGCCGTGAGGGTGACAGAGCACTGAACAGGTTGCCTAGAGAGGTTGTAGAGTCTCCTTCTCTGGAGATATTCAAAACCCGCCTGGATGCCATCCTTCACAATGTGCTCTGGGTGATCCTGCTTGGCAGGGGGGTTGGACTGGGTCATCTTCAGAGGTCCCTTCCAGCCTCGGCCATTCTGTGATTCTGTGACTCCTACTTACAACTTGGAAGTGTGTTTCACACATAAATTCAGATACTTGTGGGTATGAAAAGGAAACAGTAGAAATGAATACTTAATATACAGCATGTTGTGTAACAGGACAGAATGCCATGAATGTTTTCTTGTATCTCTAGGCAACCTAAGTCACTGATGTTAGCTCCATAATTAACTGACTGGATGGTACCTAAGGCTGATTTGTCGGTTGAGAAGAAACGGAAAATACAGAGTTTCTTGCTAATGATCAGGATCTGCCACTCTCACTTACAATGAATATCATATGATTCCCTGAATTGTCTCTTTAGTTTTAGTTGACCAGGTCAAGTTATCATTAAATTAGGTTAAGCAGTAATGTATGCCAAAAATATTCCCACTGGTACTACTGGACCATTTCTAGAATAGATTACTATTCATGTTTATCCCTGCTATTGTTCCCCTCCCCTAAATAATGCAGAAGTAAGGGTAATTTCATACTACAATCCCTAGCAAAAAGAAGAAGTCTTACCTAAAGCATTTATAAATTCACATGCTTCTAGCTAAACGTAAATGATAAATGTTTCTGTTTACAGAAGGTAAATATCTATCTATACTGGTAGGTCAAGACAGATATACATTCATATATAAACAATTCTGACTGTTACACTGTCACATCAGTTGTAGTCAGTATGTAAAACCAAATTAAATGAGTTTATCGTTATATTTAATATTATCTGATACTTATAATTTGAAAAATAATATCATCATGTTAACATACTAGTTTGTGAAAGGTACATCCAAAGTTTTCTATTTGATCATACATTTCATACATGTAATCACAAATTTCCCATTCCAGTCTGGCAGTGTGTTTTGAGTCTAGCTTGAAGTGATCACTTCTGAAGCAAAAAGCTCATTCAGTTTCTATACCCAGCCAGCTCATTGGAGTCTCTGCTTTATACTTAAAAACTGCACCTACACTGTAGAGTCAGGACAAACTCTTCCTCTGCTTCAGCTGCATTTAAAACTAGATGAGGTATCTCTGTAGCACTTACATCTAGAGAACAAGTATCTTCTAAGAATGGAAATTAATCTAAAAATGAACTATTTTTTTTTTCCCTGATGAGAAACATCTTGCTAGTTTAAAAGCCAGAACACAGAACTCATTTTGCATGACACAAATGGACCCAGACTGTGAACTGTGGGGAAAACTAAACTAAACTAAACTAAACTAAACTAAAATAAAATAAAATAAAATAAAATAAAATAAAATAAAATAAAATAAAATAAAGAGAGAGACCTGTTAGTAAACAGCACATACACTTTATCAGCTCAACATTTCCTTCCAGGGATATGGAACACTGTTATCATCAGCTACAGATGGAATCCAGCATAAGCAGAAGTGTAATTAGTCCACACTAATGATAGGCAGCTATGTACAACCTCTGCCTCTCAACAAACAAAGATTTCTGAAGTGGAAGCTCGAAGGCAAAAAGCAAAGAGATTCCTGTAAACATCTGTGCCATTTGCCATGTTACCTTCTGGTGGTGAAAACTGCTGATGCAAGAGCATCCTCACTAGCTAACTTCAAAAGGTCTGTGTCCCTCCTGATACACCTATGGGCATCTGCCTAGCTTGAGAGACCTAAGGGCATTGCATAGGGAAGAAACAGCATAGTTCTTTAAAACTAATCACTGCAGTCTGGCAAATTTTTGGCTTGCAGCCACCCCCAGCAACCATTCAAAACTGCCAGGTGGCTCTGTCTTGCCAGAGAGATGATTTGGCAGAGATTTTGAAATGAAGCAATTCAAAGTGAAAATCATCTGCCCTTTCCAAACAGAACTGTCTCAAACACTTGATTAGATTTCAATCCCAAATAGATATTTTTCCATTCAAATTAACTGACTGCAAAATAAACCATTTTTGTCCTATCCTATCAAGTTACTTGTGCCTCATAACAGCTTTGCAGTGTTTTTGCATATTGTCTTTGCACAGGCTTGGGCTTTATAATGGAAACTGACAGGATATGTTGTAAATGGAAATTATATTTTGGTAATCTTGGGAAATAGGAACCTGATGTTAATAAAAACTTGTGAGCCACAAGGTGCATATGCCCTCAGCTTCCTACAACATGGTATCTCATCTCCTGCAGCAGAACTTGCTAAGAGAAAAAAATGGTATGGGATGCTAAATATGAGCAGAGGTGCTTGAGAGGCTCTTAACAGACTTAGTTTTGATTATAAAATATTAAATAGTCAAACCAGAACCTGAACTACTTTTATAAATTTTCTGATCTCAGAAAGATTTCCAATGTTGAAACTGTTCTAATATCTTAGTTTCATGGGTTTTAGTGCCAAATCATTTTATTCCTGTGTTGAAGACTTTTTGTTTGGGAACTTGATCTTATTTACACCATGAAGAGTTAAGGAGTTAAAAAAAAAGTCAGCATCACCTTGGGATTCAGTCACACCATTATTACCTACCCTTTTACATCACAGTTCAGTGATGTCACTGTGCATGCCCACATGAGGTAGTCACCCACGTAGGTTAGACAACATACTATCCTTCTTGTCTTTTTTACATGCAGATATGTCACAGCTGCAAGGCCTTGTGCCAAGACAGAGAGGACTGCAAGGCAGGTTTTCTGCCTCCTTTCCCTGCACTACCAGCTGCCCACCTGTGCAGCTCAGAGGAAGCCTCTCCACTCCTTTACTCAGTTACCTACCCGTAACGCAGGGATAACCATGCCTAGTGGATTCACTACAGTCTGAACTTCATTAGGCATAATTCATGCCATTACAACGAGCATTTCTGCAATCCATAGTACAAAGTATCAGTTTCTGCCTTTTGCTACAAGGCAAAAAGTATAATTAGCCTAACATCATTATCATAGGTTTCACAGTTACTGTAAGACTGAAAAAATATCTTCACAGCTATTTTAAGGCCAGTAAGGAGTTCTATGGCTCGTCCTCTTGCATAAGAGTTTGTAAAGTTTTTTTTGTTTGTTTGTTTTTGTTTTGTTGTTTTTTTGTTTTTTTTTTTTAGTGATTCCTCCACCAAACCCACTCATCCATGGTTTAGATGTAGCAATTTTCATCCCCTTTTTACTTGCGCTTTTCAAGAAGAGGCGTTAACTTCTGTCAAGCCTCCGGGCAATAAAGCTGCCTTCTTAAGTTCTCCTTTGAGATCTTTTAGAAATAGTCCACAGAGACCAGCAGTCTCCTAACTAAATTGATTAGAGCTTATTGTGTTCACTGCTCCAACTGTTTGCACTCCCATCTCCAAAGAGCTATTTCTGCTTACACAGACCCAGGCAAACCTGCTGAGAGCAGCAGAACTTCAAACCAGATGTGATGTTTAAGGGATAGGGTGGCCATAGAAGGAGATTTTTCCAACCACTGGTGTAAGTGTGCCACCCTCTGGACAGTGGTCTGTCTGAATCACCTTTTCCAGACTGCACCAAAATCTTGAGATTTGATCTCATTGGTGCCAGTCCCATCCAATAGGTTGAACCAAACCAAAAGCAAACTGCATCCATGCAGTGCTGAGTCCTGATTAGCCCAACCACAAGCAAAATGTAAGCTTTCCATTAGTAGCTCTGTAGCCCACTGCTGGAAACAGATTCTGTGCTATCAAGCACTGCAATTCATTTTCAGATATTGAATTGACCTGCAAAAATCTACACAATTTTCCTTTACCCATGGACCACTGAGCTCCTTTCCAATCTACCTGTTACAGCTAGCAGAGACACATGAACCGCAGTACCACCCACGTCAGAAGATGGGTTAGCAGTGTATTTTGGAGTCTGTCTTGCACTAAACAGCAAGTCTCCTTTACAGAGATTGCCAAGGTAAAATGCAAACTGAAATGCAAAATGCAAATAGAGGAGAAGACCATAAAACCACCCTAATGAAAGTAAGCAGTCCAGTGACTCTCCAGACAGGGGGCAGACTCTATGAAAACTCTTCCCTTCAGGGAGATGGACACAGTACAGCAGCATCTCTCACTGTTCTTTCCGGCTAGCTAGAGGCCCTACAGTTCATAAGCCCACAAGATTGCCTTCAAGTTCTACGATTTGTCACAATGTTCCCAGGCCATCCTAGACTATTCCTTCTTGGTTGAAAACTCTAGGTTTTGTTATTACATCCTCATAGTGGCGTCTTACTTACTTCTTGGAAGCAGTGTTCCTTAATGGGCAATTTTATAAGTGATCAGATTTCAATGGATTAAAATGTGATGAAAGTGCAGCATAAAGCAAATTAAAATTGAAAGCCTGTGTTTGTAGAATAGACTTATCTAGTGTTTGATAGATGGAGAAAAGATTAAAGAACGAGAGATCCCTACAGAAAAGAGCTTTGTCCAAAACACGTCCTCACTGGACAGTAAATTGACCAGCAGCCTATTCTCAGGAAGGCAGAAACTACCTTCTCGCAATTGGACTATGAGATTAAAAGTAGTGTTAAAAAAAATAAACTTAGAAAATCCAAGCAGATAGTATATACTGTGACATGGCGACAGCATCATATCCCAGGCTCACTCAGCATGCAGAATAAGTAGATATGCAAAATCTTACTGAATTTTTCAATGTATCTTCCCTCAAGAGATGGTTTGAGCATTATTTGTACTGCCACAGCACAGTCTTTTATCAGCTATGATGTTATTTATTACCTCCTGGAAGTTTATGTGATGATGTCATTTCACAATAACTGATTCACCGCCATGAATTTGTCTCACCAGCATGCCCCAGAGATGAAGGCAAAGACATTTCACAGAACAGAGGCTGAGGCACAGGGGCATTAGGGTCCAGTTTAATTGATTGTCCCTCAGGTGATTTTCAGAAGTATTTAACATTATACAACATGATGCACCAGACAAAACCTAAGATAAATTTGTATGTATGACTCATGCAGCATCACATCTTATCTCTGTAGCAGAAATAGAGATCTCACCAAATTGTTCGAGCGACTCCTGAGATATCTTCCAGATAAAGCATTAAGTGACTGTTATTAGAGACTTCACATTCATTAGTGACGGGATGAAGGTTGCACATGCAATGCTGACTTTGGTATTTCCCTACTGTAAATTTCATTGTATAGCACTCCACGTGAGTTGAAGCAAAGCTGAGGTTTTCACATTCACTTTAGGGACACAGCTAACAGTTGTTTCTCCCACCCATACTCTTCACATTTGCCCTGTGTCACCCAAGCTTCTCCCTCTTCTCCTAGCCAGTCATCTCTTTGCTACAGGCTAGCTCAGCTTTTCACTCCCTAACAGCACTTACAAATATTTTTTTCCCAGCTTCTTCCTTTCTACTTTTTTTTTTTTTTAATCCAATGTGGCAGATCCCTGTGTTTACCACATAGACACTTGGAGAGAGGAAGACCAGGTGAGAACGTTCAGTGGCTATTACCAGCTGAAAGCTAGAGTCTTACAATGAAAAGTATTAGAGAGGCTCACCTAAGGAGTATTCCTAGCAGCTCTGTCTTCAGTGGTTGCAGTGGGGACTGCCACAACTGACTTTTCATATTAATACCAAGATGACACTTTACTCATTGTTACTAAGCATTGCATCAGATACACTTCATAATGCTGGTTTCTTCAACTTAGCAACCAGCAGTGCTGTAAGGTCTAGTCTGTATTTCAGTGCTTTGTCTGTGTAGTTGCAGTAGCTAAAAGTGCAGGGAAAAAAGAAACCAGAATACTGTAACACTGAAGTTACTGCTTGTTTAAATTATATCTCCACCAAGAAAGCTTACAAAGATCCCAACACAAGCCTTTCCAGCACAGATGCAGGCCTTTAGCATGTCAACAGTCAATAAACAGCATAGGGTTCCCTCATCTCACAGTCCCAGAACAATCCTGAGATATAGTTTAGTGTCATGTCTATACTCTGCTTTTGAGGAAGAATCATGGAACAGCAATACCACAAGCAGGATTTGAACTGCCTGCATAACCTCTTATCAGTAAAATCCAACTCTTGTTCTTCAGCGACCAACTAATCTGCACTGTGCCACCAGTAAATCATATAACATTTAGCACGTGTTGTAAAACAAAGCTTTTCTTTCAGCAGGCTCAAGTGTCTTTTCTTTCAGTAACAGAATTTAATCTATTAAATAAACTTGATCTTTTCCACGTTAAGCTAAGGCCAGGAAGATCTGAAATAACCTTGTCTTTTTAACTCTGTACTGCAGGAAAAAAAAAAAAAAAAAAAAAAAAAAAGTGAAAAAGCTGAAAAAAACTCTGTGTCAAAAGATTATTCAGTGTCTGACACTTAGTGGCCAAAATATAGTATTGCATTCAAAGTCAGGCTACAGAACTCAGTACCTCTTCAGAAGTAACACTATTCAAATGTGACCCCACTGGGTACACCAATAGAAATATTAAAGAACACACAATCTACCATCTTGGTAGTTTATTAGCATGTGTTTTCAAGCTACAGTGAAAATAAAGCCTGGGTTTCAATCATAGGTAATTGAACCTAAAGAGAAGCCACAAAATCCAAACATTGTAGTTTAGTTATTCCAGAATTAATGAAATAATTTCTGTCTGATCATACACTACTGACAACAGGCTCTTCTTTCACATTTGTGTCTTGAAAAATGCCAGCCACGCTACTGACATACTTTAATAACACTCCGTGGGAGTTTAAGCCTGCTACTTGGGCAACTTAAGAAAAAGACTACTAAAATGTGAAGTTAATTCTGCCAAAAACGTTATCTACATACAATCACTGAAGTCAGTTTATTTTAAAATAAGCCATGAAATAAAAATAAATAGACACACCTAAGAATTACTAACAATCTTGATGAACGTACTTAATTTGCTGCAAAATAAATCAGAATGTCACAGTACATTCTGATGTACTGTATGCCGTAAAATCTATTACAGCATTTAAAAAAATTAAATAATATTAAATATATACATATACATATACATATATATAATACAAATGAAGAAGTCCCCAAAAGGACTTTCATGGTATAGTATTAGCATTTAGGCTTTGTTTCGTATCCTCAGACCTACATTCAAGGCAGATTGGTGTGAAACCCAGCCACACAAGACAGGGATGAGAACATCATCTTCTGAGAATACTGTCTAGAAAATGTGGTGTGACTAAACCACTCTAGCCCTAGTGAGTAACTTTGGCTGACGTGGTCAGAATCAGAAATGCAGAGGTAATCCTGCAGATTCAGGGAATCTAATGAACTCCTCCAAGAAAAGGGCACTACAACACATGAGATAGTCCATACCCTCTAGTGTCACATTTAGTATAATGTGTATAAATCATCCAAGAAAAAAAATAATAATAATAATTAAAAAAAAAAAAAAAAACAACTAACCAAATGCAGTAGATTTAGCTTAAGTCTTATAAATCCTATAAACTCCTTTTGCATAGCAAGCAACAGGGTTTGACCAGAAGTGTAGAATATTGTCCAGGAAAGACATATAAATGTCTTATAAATGACATATAAATGTTCCAATAAAGGCACAAGAGATGTCAAACAGAAACTCAACATCAGAGACACATAATAAGTTTGGTACTTTGCTTTTTGGGCTTATGGACCAGAATATTCTGAATTACCTTCAAAGCACTGATGGCTTGGTTCTGAATCTGAGCCACATATACCAGAAATAATTCCGCATATCTGTTCCAAATTCATGTTCTGTGGAACAGGAACTTCCCTAGCTCAGAAATCAAGCTGGTCATGCATGGCATTTTTGGAAAATAAATAAATACTATCATGAAACCAGTACATTTTGCAAACTTCTCATTCCACTTGTTTTCTAAAAAGGAGTGATGGTGCAACCTTGACATTAGAGAGCATGGGATATTCCTTTCTTCATACATCAGGAAGAAGTCACTTTTTCACAGGCCCTGGTCATCCTGGGACAGTTTAACCACTCCAGTATCTGTTAGAAGAGCAACACAGCAGGGCACAAGCAATCCAGGAGCTTCTGGAGTGCATTAATTATAACTTCCTGTGATCAAGGAGACAACAAGGAGATGTGCTGTTATAGAATCATAGAATATCCTAAGTTGGAAGGAGCCCTCCCACAAGTATCACTGAGACCTGGCCCCACAGAGGAGCACCCCAAAATGAGACCATATGTCTGAGAGCACTGTCCAAATGCTACTTGAACTCTAGCAGGCTTGGTGACAAAACCACTTCCCTGCAGACCCTGTTCCAGTGTTTGACCACTCTTCACCCAGTGAAGAACCTTTTCCTGATATCCAGACTGAACCTCCCCCTGTTGCAGCTTCAGACCATTCCCTTGGGTCCTATCACTGGCCACAAGAAATGAAAGATCAGCACCTGCCCTTTGCTCCCCTCGCAAGGAAGCCACAGGCCACCATGAGGACTCCGTTCAGTCTTCTCTTCTCTACTCTAGGCTGAACAAACCAAGTGACTTCAGTCACTCCTCATATGTCTTTCCTTCTAGATTTTTCACCATCTTTGTTGCCCTCCTTTGGACATTCCCTAATAGTTTGTGCTCTTCTGCACCTCATACTTAAACACATGGAAGAGTTCAACAGGGATGTGAAGGCTGAGGGCAGCTTTGGCTGAAGTGACTATGGTATGGTGGTTTTCGGGATCCTGAGAGTAGGGAGCAAAGCCAACAGCAGGATTCCAAGCCCTGGACCTCAAGAGAGTAGATTCAGGCCCCTTCAGGAAACTACTTGGAAGAATCACGTGAGATACAGACCTGGAGAAGAGGGATGCAGGGTAGCTTGTTGATTTTCAGGGACCACCTCCTACAAGATCAGGTATGATCCATTCCCACCTTCATAAAGTCAAACAAAAGTGGCAAGAGGTGTCCATGAGTCAACAGAGAGCTCCTGATTAAATTCAGACTTTAAAAGGAAGCATAAAAGAGAAAGAAGCAGGGTCAGGTCACACAGCAGAAGTATAGAAACATTGTCTGAGCATGTGATGAGGTTAGGAAAGCCAAAGACCACAGGGAGTTGAATCTGGAGATGGATGTGAAGGGCAATAGAAAACATTTCTGCAGGTACAAAAACATCAAAAGGAAGAATAGGGAAAACACCAGCCCACTGCTGAATTGGACAGGGGATCTGGTGACAAAGCATGTGGAAAGGGCTGAGGTGCTCAATGCATTATTTACCTCAGTCTTTACCAGCAAGATAGGCCTTCTGGAACCGCAGGCCCATGAGACCAATGAGACCTTGCCTGGAGAAAGGATGACTTACTTTTGGTGGATCAGGTAAGAGAATAGTTAAACAAACCAAACATACACAATAGGTGCATGGGGCCTGACTGAATGTACTTTCAAATGCTGAAGGAACTGGCTGATGTCATTTTGAGTTATCTTTGAAAGGTCAAGGTGAGCAGGGAAAGTTCTTGAGGACTGGAAAAAAGCAGTTGTCACTCCTACTTACAAGGGCAAGGAGGAATATCTGAGGAACTACAGGCCAGTCTGCCTCATCTCATTCCTAGGAAAATGATGGAGCAACTAATTCTGTAAGCCATTTCCAAATATATGAAGAACAAGAAAATGACTGGGAAGATTCAGCGTGGATTTACAAAGGTGAAATCATGCTTAAACAATCTGATAGCCCTCTACGATGAGACGACCATCTCAGTGGATGAGGAGAAAGCAGTGGACAGTGTTTATCATGACTTTAGTAAGGGTTTAACACAATGTGTCCTGTAATAAACTCATTGATAAACCAATTAAGTACAAAGTACGTAAGCAAACAACGAGGTGCATTGAAAACCGGGTAACGTTCCAGGCTCAAAGGGTTGTGACCAGCAGCGCAAAGTACAACTGGTGGTCAGTGATTAGTGGATTGGTGTTGGTACCAGCTCCAAACTTGTAACATCTTCATTAAATACCTGGACAATGAGAAAGAATGCACTCTCAGCAAGTTTGCAGATGGTACAAAACTGGGAGGAGTGGCCCTGCCTTAAGAAAAGCGTTGCCAGAAGGTTGATGGAGGTGATCCTTCCACTATACTCAACCCCAATGTGGCGCATATGGAGGGTGGGGAATCGATTTGTGCTCTCCTTCCTGCACAAGAATCCAGTGAAGGACCACAAAGATGATTAAGGAGTTAGAGTATCTGATGAATGGGGAGAGATCTGGGACTGTTCAGCCTAGAGAAGAGAAGGGTCAAGAGTGTCTTACAATGTATGTATATACCTCATGAGAGGAAATGAAGAAGATGAGGCTAGAGTCCTTTCAGTGGTGCCCAGTGATAAGATGGGAGGCACAAACTGAAATTTCCTTGTTGTGATTTAACCTGGCCAGCAGGTAAGCACCACATAGCCATTCAGTCACCTTCCCCCCTCTCTGGGATGGGGGAGAGAATCGGAAAAAAATGAAAGCCTGTGGGTTGAGATGAAGACAGTTTATTAGGACATAGAGGAAAGGAAAATAATAATAATAATGATAACAGTACTACCAATAATAATACGTACAAAACAGGACCCTACCAGCTACTAGGAAGAAAGCTAACTCTATCCCAGCCAAAACCAAGACATCCTTTTAAACTCAATTGATACTTTTTGCTGTGGAAATGGTCAAACTGGAAGAGGTTGCACAGAGAGGCTGTGGAGTCTCCATCCTTGCAGATATTCAAAACCCAACTTCACACTGTTTAAAGCAACCAGCTCAAAAGGCTTTACTAAGCTCGTATTTAGACTTACCTTTTAAAAGGCCTTAATACATGCATATATATCTATTTTACCCCATGTATCTGACAGTAGAGAAACAACCTTCACCTCTCTGCATTGAGTGAAAATGCACTCTGCAAATCAGGCTATAGCCTTTACAGCAACTGTTTGAAAATAATATGACTGAAGCTATATTAAGACCTTTAGTTACGTGCTTCCATGTCAGGAAAATCAAGGCTGCTAAAGTCTTCCATGGTATCATGGGAATATGTTTGGTGGATGCTATTTCACCAGTAGCTTTTCAGCTTGAACTGACATTTCTCACTATTCATACCCATCAGTGTCAGAAACTATATCAGGTTTTACAGCAAAGTTTCTACATCAGCCTTAGAGGGTGTCAGTCAGCCTGTGCTTTCCATAGCCAGACGGGCTCGTCGGGCAGCAGGACTCCCAGCTGTGCCAAAATGCAGTCTGCACAAACGTTCATGCTAGACACCTAACCATCCTGACAGCAGATATGCTCAGAGGAGGGCACACGTTTCCCCACACAGCTGATGCTTTCCCTCCCTGTAACTGCAATAGCTTTTCACTGGAAGTAGGAGTTAGTGTTACTATGGTAGAGTGTTTTCGCTTGTGTTTGTTGAAAGGTGTTTGATAGTAAGCACAGGGTTGAGTGAATGTGTCATCTGCCAGACTCTGTACACACTGAGTAGAAAAGAGAAAAGTTGAGCAACCAAGCTGTTTTCAAAATGTGTCCCCTGATGACTACAAGGGTTTGATTGGCTGTATCACCTCATCTCATCTCATCTCATCTCATCTCATCTCATCTCATCTCATCTCATCTCATCTCATCTCATCTCATCTCATTGTCTTGTTTTGAATCTATCTTTGAAAGATAGATTCTGAAGACAGGAGACATAATGGTAAAATTAAGATCTCAAACAATTTTCAGACAGGGTCCTACAAATAAAAGAGCACTGTTGTTTTACACTCCGGAAGGGATACTCATTTAAAACTGTTCATAACAGAAAGAATTTCAGTAAATTTCAATTCTGTGTTCTACTCTTTTTGTAAGGATCCATCCATTTCATCTCTACTTAGACAGTGTCAGATGCTTTATCTTTTTATTAGTGGATTTTCTAGGTGTATCAATAGCCACCACAATCTGATAATGAAAACACTATACAGGTCCCCCAAAAAGCAAGGTGTTTAGAGCTTCTGTCTTTATATGGGACTACTTAGGACAAAGACCATTCCAAGATTTCAGAGTCAAACTTTAGTACTCGATGTACTAAAACTCAAAACCCTCAATCAAAAACAACCTACAAGGTTCAAGTTGATTTGCATGCAATGAAAAGCAGCAACTAACTACAACGTGATTTTCTGATATAAAAAAAACTTAGTTCTCTTTACCCATAAGGTTCACATTTGACCATTTGTATATCTGAGGATGCTTAAATGAAACCCCTGAACAGATATGTAATTCTAACATTGCTCCATATACAAACTTACCTTTAATCACCCTCACTGAAATTTTCAGTAAGTTGAGTCCTGTAGCCTTCCACTCACCACAAACACCTAAGACAGATATCCACCGAGCCTTTCCTAGATATCTAAGGCTTCTCTATAGGTATATAGGACCTCTATATAGGTATAGACCTCTATCAGTGCTAACCAGAATAATACAGATAAACAGTTTTCATACAAAAATTAGAAGCGGACAAACTGCAAAGAAATTAGCAAAAGGGAACAGTTAACACAATGAACCAGCAAGATTAGTATGCATCTAGTCACCATGTCACAGGAAATGAATTTTCAACATTTTTCATGGGAAAAAAAAAAAAAAAGTGATCTGAGAGACAGAACAACTGGCAAAGAGGAAGATCCTACTATCAGGTTGGAGAAATTGAAGGCAAAGGTCTGTCTTTTTTTTCCCTTTCATCTCCCTTGGGAATAGAGAAAATAGAAAGGCATCTAAGAAGAAGGAAGGTACCCAACTCAGTCCAAGGCTGCTGAGGATCTACACAAACTGCACTGAAACAAATTTCGACACATTTTCTTTCACAAGTCAAATCTGAATTAGGGGGTATTCACAGTACAGATTACAGCTGTTAAAAATATCAGCACAGACTTTAAGAAGTGGTTTATTGTGCAAGTTCCCCGGTTCCTCTGGTGTTTGCACTGCCGATATTGAACTCCAGAATTTGAAGAACCTATTGGAAAGTCACAGGGTGAACAAACTTGAGGATTTCAGAGAATGTCCTGCATGTATAAGGATGCATACACATTGTGTCTGGAAATGATTTATTTTTTATTTTTTTTATTCTTCCTTCATGTTTTTGTGATTAAGGCATGAGGGGAACAAGATTTTCACACAAGATGAATTAGGGTGGTTTAAAATGATCTCTTCCATCTTTATCTGTACTATTTGCAGCGTGCTTATCTCCTTCCACTCCTTCCTAATGCTACAGATTTACAGTGCCAACAAAAGTAATGAATGACCTGAATTCACCTTTAAATCCCAGGAAACTTGAACAGCCTGTATCTACTGAAATAACACTGTTATTGCAACAGCTTTCAGTAATAAACTCTTAACTGGACTGACAGAAGTCTAGTCTTTGTTGAATACCTCCTCTAATCATCTCAATACAGAACAAGCTGTTTACTTTAATGTTTATTTTCTTGAAACACAACAAGACTTCATTGTTTGAATTACTGCATAAATACGTAGCTTAGAAATAGTCACTGGTGAACATTATTCATGGATGTAGAGGTCTTAAATGATTCAGACTCTGATTCACTCACATCCTCAATAATTATTGCCACAAAAGGGAACACATTTTAAAGAACAGGATGTGAAATTAATGTTCTGAAGAATTTGTAAAACAAAACCTCTACAGATTTTTTCTCAAGTTCACTAAGAATTGTTACTGACTTCTAATGGCTCAATCAGGAGCCTTTCAGTTTTAAACAAACATGAAACACAGATATTTTTTTCATAATAAAAACAAAATACAATGGTTAGGTAACTGGAAACTTTTAGAATTATTTTAGACCACTTTAGACCCAGTGATGCTGCACTCTTGCTTTAATGGCAATATACAGGTAAAGTTACTGGGTTATTTTGTAAAAATGAAAGCAACTCAGTGAGTCAAAGAGTCTTCATTCAGCTCTGAGTCAAAGCTTTTGGGAGATTTACTGTAAAATTCTTTGGAACATCTATCTGAAAATTAGAAGTACTTTTGTTTGTTTGTTTATTTTTCCCTGTAGTTCTTGTATTTAATCAGCCCTATAAGTAGAATTAAAAAATAAATAAAAATAAAATAAACCTCCATCATGACAATTTAAACAGTTAGAGTCCTGAGATTTAGACAACACTACAGACAAACATTTCTGTCCTCAGGCATGGCAAATATGTTCTACAAAGATTAGCTCAAGAGCTTTTTGGAAGTCTTAGGTATTTGAACAAATGCTGTGTGTTGCAGTCTTGTTTCAGAATTCCCAACTTTGCTAATTGACTGTACTATGTGGCATTACATTTTGTTTCCCATTTACTGTTTTTTTTTTCCTTTGGTTTTCAGTCATGCAATCAAGAGCGTTAGAGATACCAGGTGATGTAAATCAACTGTATAACAAAAGTTAATGTAAGTGAATTGTTTATATGAACTATTTGACGAGTATTTTTGAATAATAAATGTAGTTGTTCAGATGAAAATCAGATCACAAAGCATTGAAAGGTGAAGAAAGGGGTTAACATTTTGACACATACTATCAGGTATTAAATACCTGTTCAGTTTTAATTTTGGTATTCATTTGTAACTTTGAATGCTTACACAATTTGATTAAGTTTTCTCAATCTATTTGAAGTGTGCCCAGGTCTAATGGAATGATGACATAATTAATGTTTGCCTCATATCTATAAGGAATTAATCTAAAAAATTAAGTAACTATCTAGCTTTAGCTTATATATATATATATATATATATATATATATATATATATATATATATATATATATTCATTTAATAACCAGGGAAACAGCAACAGGGTATTTTATTTTAATTCTTGTAAAATGTCTTGAGCAGCACATTGGATAGATGACCTCTAGGGGTCCTTTCCAACCTATACGATACTTTTGAGTCTTTTTCCAGTGAAGTCATGAGGTATGTAACACTGAAAATCTTGCACCTGGATCAAACATTTGTGTAGACATCTTTTGTGTTCTTCTCTAGGTTGAATAATGTTCTACCTGATTTGCAACGGTTGTATAATCATAGAAAATAAGGCTAAAAGAGGTTAGTCTAGTCTGCCTCCCTCATCCGGGTCCATCTAGTCCATGATAATCATTTCATTATGAGGCTGGCATCTATAATAATTCAATAATGAAAGTTCTGTTACTACCATAGGACTCCAAATGGGTAATTAGAGAGAAAGCTTATTTCATGTAGAAAATATATCCATTATATTACATTTGGTGATGTAGATCTTGATTATGAGAAACTTGGAATGATACAAGATGAACTTACTCACTAAAGATCATTTCCTATGAACTGTCCTATCACCCTTCAAGAGCAATAATACTACAGCTGATTAATTGAGGAGAGAGATTTCTGATGACTGAGAAGTTTTTTGTTTTGTTTTTTTAATTTGAGGACATAGTCAAAGGAGAGGACAGAAAGTATATATGTCACAGTAATCAGTGAGGAAAGAGCAAAAATGTGTAAAGCCAGGGTGCAAGAAACAAAGAAGAAAACTTTTGCCATGGTTCAGGATAGAAAAGTGATAAAGGAAGATAAACGTGGTAACAGAGGTCCAGATGAAAAGGAGTTGTGGAAAACAATGGATGTAGAAAAGACTGTGCTAAATAAATAAATAAATAAAAATCCACTACCAAAACCACATAAATTGTCCTATACTGGTATGTTTTCTATAATTTGCTTCAATTTAAATATATATATATAAAAGCCTTAGTTTCAACATCCCTTTCTCTCTTTTTTTTTTAGGCTTCCTAGGGCTGGCACATCACTGGGACAATGGATCCTTCCTGAGCAAATCTGCATGTTTTAACATTGTGTTCAGATGCAGGCAGATGTCATCTGTCATCCTGCTATCTATCAAGGCAGACAACACACAGGAAGATGTGATAAACTAAAAAATTACACAGTGAACAGTATTGCTCAGCTTCAGTTCTTCAGCAAAAACATAAGCTATCCCTTTCTTCTGTTTTAGCTCCCTCTTACTGATCCAACGACTCTTTGTTTTGTATGAAGCATAGGAATGTGTTGAATTTGTAAGCTATTTTAAATAGCTCTTCTGCCTCTAAACTTCTTGGTCTCATCACATTTTGAAAAATAAAATATATGCAGTCTGCAGCCACTCTTCCAGGGAGTAGAGAAAGGATAAACTGCTAGAGAACATGGGAGACTTCTCTGAAAATCATGTCAACTTGTTGATGGATATTTTTAAATTCATTTCAGATTCATTGTTTTGAAAAACTCTAATTTTTTTTTTTGTTTGCACATAACTGTTGCCTTTATGCATGGTTCTATTTTAAACAAAACTTCATTGGATCAATAGCCATAAGGTTTAACAGATTCTTAACAAGAAGTTACGCATTCTGCATCTTTATCCAAAATTTCCAATCTGATTACATCCTGTGAAGATGTACATTGGCAAAGTTTCCTGAAACAGAATTTCAGACCTGAACATTCTCTAAAGTTAGATGGTAACACTACATTCACCAGCCCAGATGTCCTCTCTCTTCTGTTTGAGGTAACCAAATGATGAGCCCAAATCTAAACAGTTATTAGAGAAAGTATGGAATTTACATCCAATACCATAATTAAATTCTTCTTTGTATAATATCGGAAATCTGCATTTAGAAAATGTAGGCTTAGAAGAATGTGAAAATTATGGCTGTGGGAGATCTTCAGCCTAAAATGATGATCCTTGAGTGAGTTATATTCCCACCCCTTTTAGAGATGGATGAAGGAGAAGGACCTTGAGCTTGTACTACTTGCTCAGTTAACATAAACTGAAGTCATTTTATTCTATTTGTTCAAAATCAGTCTTACCAAGATGAACTATGCTGTAAGGTGATACAAAAGAATGTCAGGGGATAAGAAGAAATAAAAATTGAATTGATCAGCTATAATAATCCAAGTTATTGTATGAAAAGCAAATTTAAACTACATCTATTATCATATGTTCTGTTGTTGCTGAACATACGCATCCCTTTTGTGTCAGAAAAAATACAGCAAATAGCAGCTTCCCCTGATTTTCACGTCTTTCTCGCATCCAGCAAGTCTGAGGGTTGCTTTTCTCTTCTCACCACAACCCGGGACTGCTCTCCACACAAGCAGGTTGTTCTGCCTCTCCAAGTGGGTACAAAACTTGGGCTGTCAAGTTTTCCTCCACTGCTTTCTTCAGTTGACGCTCTTTCAGCTATGATTCAGCCTTCACCAGATGAACTGAGATTTGTCTGGAACCTACCTCACGATTTATACTATCTGTTGTTTTCTTTTTTAAAAATTGACAGAATTTGAGACAAAGTTTTAGGAAGCGGGCTGTACGGCAGGAGAGATGATGCCACCAACGTTACACTCCCTGTGACAGTCTGCGCCTCACCCCGCCTGTGATCGCCTTCTTCCACAAAGCTGCACCTAGCAATTACTTTTGGTGTCTGTTGCGGAGCTGTCAGCCCCCCATCAGCTGTCAGAAGGCTGAATTTCGCTCCTTCTGTGCCTTATCACAAAGCCCCTGGCTGACAGGCTTCCTGCGATGTGTGCATCCGACTGCCACAGTGCACCACCAGCCGGCTGCACCCCCCTCAAGACCACGCTTTCATCCTCAGGTGTTTAAGCTCTGCTCCCTCCTGGATGGGGGAATGAAGATTGCAGTGAGGGCCAGCAGCACAGAGAGGAACGGAGCAGCACAAGCCACCAACAGTGACTCCTCGACCCCGCAGTATGTGCTCCTCCCTTCCTCCCTATAGGACTCCTTCCCAAGACAAAGCCTGCCTGCTACCTCAGCTGCACCATTTATTATTGGCAGCTCTGGCCCCAAAATTAGCCCTGACCCTCAGGCACAGAGAGTGGAGGGACATGAGTGCTTCTTCAATTCAGCACACATCATATGGATTCAAATGGTGAGCCCACAAGGAGGAAAACCCAGTCATCCTAAGCCAAAATTTTACAGCAGAAACTGTTTCATCCATTATATGTATCATTTCAATTTAGTCCCCTCCTGCTTTGAATGCCTTCACCTTTCAACAACTCTCAGTATTGGCTTTCTCACCTACTTGTGTTCCTCTCTGCTTTGTCACCCTAGAAACAAGTGCTGCTGCTTCAGCAGCTCTGTCTAACCCCTCTACACCTGGGTGCTTCAGACCTGCAGCTCAAGCTACAGAAAGGAATAAATGGAAGGAGTGCTTTGGTCTTTAAAGAATATTCTCTGTGCAAAATCCCTGTGGTCTCTAAGTACTTCTTTGCACATAAAATCTCCAGTATAAAGTTCAGCTGCATGTATAAAAGATGCCCCATTCTATGGGCTTCTCATGCAGATGACAGACCAAAATGACCTTGCTCAGCCATGCTACAGGTATGACTGAAGCAACTTAGTTAAACTCCTGGCTGTCTCTAGGAATGAGTGTTGCTCTCTATTTTTCATGTGCAGGTTTCATTTGGCAGCTAACCAGCCACAAAGTGCAATATTAAAGAAATATATATATATCTCCATATAAAATGACATAACGATGCTGCCAGCTTCTTCTCCTTTGTTTATATCTACTACAATCTGAAGCCAAGACGAGAAATGATATTTTTCCATCTTTTACATATGCATATACATGCACACACAGATACATACACTCCAATTTATTTAAAGATTCTAAAATATTAATTATTTCTGCAGCTTTCCCTTTAAGTACTTAAAAACATAAAATAGTAAGAGAGCAGACTTGTCTTCCACAGCACAGCTGAATTAAAAGACATGGGCAGGTCCTTCTCTAAACTCCTAACCCTCCTTGCTCTTTTCTACTCTAAACTTGGAAGTGTTGTTTTCTGAAAGCAGCTCAGCTGTCCTAAGAAAAATCATAATTTTGTACTTTGAGATGTAATTTTGATACAATTATTTTTGTAGTTGTTTGCAGTCACAGGAGAGGACCCATCTTCAGCATTTATTTCCAGTTGCTCATGACTTTTGTCAGGAAAGAATGACAACAGTAATAAAAATCAAACTGTTAAATGCTTACATTGTCTGCATTTTTTTAACCCTTTCTATCAGAAAAAGTAAGGCCAACATTGTGAAGAAAGTTGAAGAAAGAAAAAGTTTTTCCCTTTGTTACTTTTTCTAGTGTGTGCTATTGGGTGTGCAAATTACCTCTCACTCTTCTTTAAATAACATTTTTCTCCCCTTCTTCATTCAGCATAATGGGAAAAAAATAGGTGATGGAAGTGCAGACATCAAATTACTTTTTTTTCATTAAATCAAAAATTCACATTTTACTTCACACCACAAAATCTAAAACATGGTTGTGATAAAAACAGTTTGCATGTCGAATAAGAATGGCACAAGCCAGTTGCAACCAGATATTGTAAAACAGAATGGCTTTGTCACTCTGGGTCACAACACCTCGTGGGGACAGTGCCACCATGCAGGGTCACAGTGAGAAAAAAGGCCCAGACTACACAGCTACAATCCTCTGGCTCTTGTACAAGGGGATGAAAGGCAGGGGAGAAACCCCAGAAATGCCCCAGCAGGACAGCAAGTGATGAAAATCAAATGCAAAGCCATGCAAACCAGAACACAAAATACAACCTGAGCTCAGAGGCCTGGATAACAGAAAACAGACCCTGAAAAATGATGACTGGTTATAACCTGTTCACAGGGACTCACATCAGTTTTAGAGAAAAATAGTCATGCATAGACATATAAGTGGGAATAATGAAGGGGCACTATACAGCTGGACATATGTGGGGCTCCCAAACCCCAAGTACAGCAGGGTTAAGCAGGGTTACAAGCAGAAGCAGATCACTATCATCAACCTAATATGCACAGTGCACACAACCCTTTGCTTAGTCTGTAGCATCATGCTACAACTGAGACACCCCCGGATGGCTTAATCTAAAGGACTACACAGCAGCATACAGTAACCAACACAGAGCATCCTTTTACCACCAACAGTAGCTTCCACAGGGCTAGCTCAAGAGACCTACGTACCCATCTTCTTAATAGGGGGGGGGGGGGGGGGGGGGGGGGAAAGAGGATTTGGGAAAAAGCAGTAAGAATAATCAATCATTTCTAACACTTTACATGAATTCAGTCTGTCTCAGATCAAAACACTTGTCTGTTTTCTCTAGTTATGCTAAACTGGGACCTTGCAGCAGTGCTACAACCAAGCTCAATTCTTCACTCTTGCCAGTTTAGAACAACAGATTTTGAAGCCATGAGCAAGTGGCACCCAGTGCAGCTGGTTCAGATAGGTCCAGAATAGAAGTGAATGGAACAGAAAAAAAAAAAAAAAAAAAAAAAAAAAAAAAAAAAAAGTGTAAAACAAACTGAATAAAGCAAAGGGTAAATTTTTCTCAAACAAAAAGCAACTTACAGTTTATTGGGCTGCTGTAGGCTAGCACCAAGAGCTACAGTCCTCAACTTTGACATGCTAGGAAGAGAAGAATTACCTTTAGATCTTTTTGGTGTCTCCTCTCTAGACAGATGGGAGGCTATGCCAATGAAAGTGGAGGGGAAGGGGCCACAAAACAAGGGTGTGGTTGACAAACATGGCTTCTAAGGAAGGCCTATGGAGGACCATCGTGGAACAGAAGCACATCCCCAGGGCTCTTGTGCTGGTGAATTTGTGAACTCCTCATACTTGGTGAGCTTGTGCACCAAGCCCTGGTTGGCCACAGCCCCTGAGCTGCAGTTGGAGTAGCAGCATGGTGAACCACCAAGGGGTAGGCCAAGCCTGAAGAAAACAAAACAGGAGCCAGTAACACGTGTCTCGGTGGCAACATGCAAGATCTGACAGGTCTGGAAGTGAATCAGCATAATTCACCATTTGGGTGAGGTCTCAACATTGCTGGGTATTTCATTGCTTATTAACGGGGGTAAGGAAAGGAGAGAGCATCAGGGGAGTGACAGTTCATCCCAGTTCCAAGACTGACTTGCATTTGGGAGCTACCATTAGTTTTTTTTGCCTCAATTAAGAACAAGCCAAGTCTCCAGAGTGTTCTGTTTGCTCAGAGGCATTAAATCAAGTTTAGATTTTTGTTTTGTTTTGTTTTGTTTTGTTTCTTAAAAGGGACAACTATCTTTGTTGCAGCTCAACACTGAGACTGCTGGGTAAAATTCTGGACTGGATGAAGAGACTGATCCCAAACATCTCATGGTGTCCCTCTCCCCCTCCCTCCTGACCTTAAAAGTGGTTTCTAGCCGCCAGAGATGCACTCCTGTTCCCTCCCAGAGTAAAAAGAGTGGACTTCTGCCCAGCAGTGTCTAGAGGAGATGACTTACTCCTTTCCTTCAGGGGACTGAAACAGTCAAATGCCTCTTAGAAACTCTGATCTGTTTTTTTTTGTTGTTTTTTTTTGTTTGTTTTTTTTTTTGTTTTGTTTTTTTTTTTTTTGTTTTGTTTTGTTTTTTTTTTTTTGTTTTTTTTTTTTTGTTGTTTTTGTTTTTTTTTTTTCAGGTGGTCTAATTCATTCTGTGTGGCCTAACTTCTTTACAATAATCCTCAAATGCAAAGGATTTTAAACAGGGACTTGGGTATGGAATTTATATTTCTTTCTTGCCATCAGCCTGCCAAGGACCTTTAATTATCATTTTGGCTGGAGTTTCAAGTAAGACTGAGACTACAGGTTGCTCTTGCCCAGAGTCTGTTCCTTGCCTATGCTGCCTTCTCACCAAGCCACAGCTTCTAGAGAATAAATGCAAAGTTTTTCAATGCAGAATGGAAAGAATGAGGCTACACTTTGTGTAACTATCAGGAACAGCCTGTAAATCCTGCATAGCTTAAAATGGCAGGAAAAGAAAGAGAATGCAAGAAGATAATTTAGAAAGTCAACTGGCTGTACTGAACACACCTCATAAGGTTGACTGGCTAATATGCACCTGAAAAGGTAATCTATAGCATATGCCAGAATTTCCTGATCTCCTCAGTCTGGTTCCACAATATTACTCCTATTTATAGACTGCAAAACAAGAACAGTCCAGAGTGATTGTTTAGTCTGATATTCTGTGTAAGAGAGATTTTAGCATTCCCCTACATTAACTCTTGATCCACGTCCAAGAGCCTATTTATCTAGTCCATTAGTTTTCAACCTTTCACAATTTGCATACCTTTAAGCTTTCCAATAGGCTTGAAATGTTGTACGGGTATTTCAAGCCCACTGACAACAAACTTGGTCTTCCTAGTTAGCTGTCTTAGACCTCTTCAGAGTAGCCCCTGGACTTCCAGGGTGCTCACAAATATATATACAAAGCACAAGTACCTTTCAAAAAGCATCAACTCTTAATTTTAAATAATTGAAACAAACATTTTAAATGCCGGAATAAGGGGTCCCCAGTTTATTAATGCTGATTAATAAATTACCCCCATGGATAAAAGCTCACTACTTCTTACCCAGATTTCTCTGGTTTCAGCTTCCAGACAGTATATGCTGTTTCTCTTTGCTGGCTAGGCTGAAAAGCCCTCCATTACTGTGCTCCTTTCCTGATGTGGACTCAGAGACAGACTGTGCTGCCCTTTTGCCTTCCCTCTGATAAGTTAAATGGATTGATCTTCCCCCAGGCACACTATAGGGTATATTTTCCCACCCATTAATCATTCCCCATTATAATGTAAACAAAACCAAAAGGTATTAACTACATTCTTTGTATTTCTCTGTTCATACTTATGTTATTGCCTGGTTTAAAAGACAATTTTATCTAACTAAGTTATAGATCATTAAGCTGAAAAAAAGTTTGCCCGTTACTGCTGTTTTACCATCTTGCCCCATCTTGTCTCATTAGCAGGAACTGATTGAGCATGAAGGTGTTCCCTGGCTGTCAGTAGATAAAGTAGGTGCTCTTGGCTTTCATCTGTTCTGAATTCTCCTTGTCTCATTATCTTCACAAGGTCAGATTCTTTGACACCGGGACTGCTTGCTTAGCACTCCATTCTGGTAATTACTTGCCTGGCAACCTTAACCATAAGTAGATTGCATGTATATGGCAGCAATGAAAGTATCAGCATACAGGCCAACAGCCATATATCCATATAACACAAATACCATTAGAAATGTGTTCATTCTACTGATGTAATTGTTATGCTTCCATATTATCGCACTGCTGCAAGCACGATGTACACATTAAAATGCATGGTTTATATTACAGCATCTAAAACAGAGTTGCAATTCAGCTTTCTTTTAGGGCCAATTCCATTGCCTTTTTTCCTTGAAATTTGTGATTGGCTTATTCAGGAAAGACTAAGCTGCACTTCTCTGAATATGTTTTTATCCTGTGTTATAAAGACATGCTCAACTCTTGAAATTTTAAAGTTGGTAGAGAGTTCGGGAAATTCTGGAAGGTGACATCCATTGCTGGTATCCTCACTGTGCACTATCCTCAAATCAGTGCACAGTCCTCTGCAAAATGAATGCTTCCCCTTCGATCTGTTTATTGTGAGAAAACAAAAAAAATGCAGCATATGATGGATGCCTCACACAGCTCCCCGTTTTTTCAATTTTACAATCGCAAAATTACTTCCTCTACAGCAAATCTTATCTGCACAGTTCATCAACAATAGTCAAATTGTATTTGAGTTACTTACATCTGCAAAGTTGTAATAGTAATATATATTTTGTTTATGTTCACAGAAAATTCATGAAAAGAATAAAAACATGAATGCCTCACACTTTGGCTCAATGCCTAAACAAAAAATACCTTCATACCGCTGTGGTTAAAACTCATTTATAGCAGATTTAAACATATTTCTTCTGCTAATGCAGTGCATCCTCAGATCACCTCATTCTTCTTAATGTGTCAGCGATATTCAGATTTATGACAAAGCTTTCAAATCACCTATTCAATGTGATCTCAAAGGTGGTCGAGTATCTAAATAAAAATCTGTCCACAAGGCACTGGGGAGAGGTATCACGTTGCACTTACGTTGTGCCATTTATTGATGGTGGTCACATCATCCACATTTCACAGACAGAAAAACTGATGCCCTGAGAAATTAGATGACAAGGCACTAATCATACAGCAAGTTAGAAATACTTAGACCTGCAGTGTCTCAGTTTCTTAATCTCATCAGTCTAGTTCATTTTATTTTGAAACCTCTGATGGTCACTGCCACAGGCGACAGTACGAACCCATGTGCCTACTTTTCCTATCATGATGCCCTTGGTTTGCTCATAATCCCCTCCACAGCCCACAGCCCAGCCTCCCAGGCTCAGAGCATTTCCTACCATCCTCTTCCCCGATTACCACCTGTGGTCACAGAAAATCCATCCTAGTCTTGTAGCATCTTCAGTAATAGGCATCCTTCCCCAAACAGAAGTTTACACTTCTTTCCACACACTTCAAAAGCACATTTAAAATCAGGTGAAGACAGTAGCCCAAATAACCCCACAGATATACAGATTTCCTCCCCTTTTGCCTTTTAGCTCCACCAACACTCCTTAAATAAGGCTTCGCCTCAGTTACCAGTATAGAGGTACCTGTAGGAACTGAATCTCTTGATTTTCAATGTACAGGCTGTAGCTTTTTGTAATACCTCTATCTTCCTCTCTGGGAATCACTTTAGCACAATGAGGATCAGTCTCAGCCTTAACACCTGAAGCCCTGGCCATGTTTTGGTTGAACAACTTTCTTACCAGCTGCAAGGTGGTATTCACTGGAACATGTTCTACCTAGGGGCAGTGTGCATCCTGGCATATATGTCAGCTATACCTCCGTGGTACAGCTGACAGGGTGCAATGTTTTCACAACCTCCTGTCAGATGATTCACTTTCCACTCTGCTCTTTCCCACAGATCCTGGGGATCCTGCTTCCTTCTATACGCCACCTCCTTTAGAGTCTAATTAGTTTCAAGTCTTCCTCTTTCCCTCATTGTATTACCTCTCATGAATTTCTTATTCCTGAACTCAGTCAGGAAGGAGTTTGAGTCTTGCTCACAGCAGATTATCACCAA
Organism: Netta rufina; assembly: GCF_964035555.1. Taxonomy (NCBI): domain Eukaryota; kingdom Metazoa; phylum Chordata; class Aves; order Anseriformes; family Anatidae; genus Netta; species Netta rufina. Next base: position 122,371,066 of record NC_140124.1, read on the forward strand.
CCCTCTCTGGCTTTGGAAAGCTGATGCCCTGGGTACATTTATTTATTTATTTTTCATCACTGGGTAAACAAAGTCAGTTAGTTACTGTTTGGATGCTTGGCAATGCCTTAGGCAGTCTGTTATAACAGGTTTTCTATCAGTCTAGACAGCAGCCAAGTTTGAATGTGAAGTTTTTTGCATGTTCTGAACTTTATACCCTAAAAAATGTATACCATGCTCACATATGACTGCCACATGAGGAACCAGTGCACCCAGTGCTTTACTGAGATTAGATGGGATGGTCACCCTTGAGGAAACCCAAAGGCTGAGAGAAGACAACAGAATGTAGTCAGAACATGTTAAGAAAACAATGAGTGACTTGTATCAGGAAGAGGAATTTATCAGGAATGAAAGAAGAGAACATTTGGGTGACAACCAAAGCAGGGTGTTGTTGTAGCTGGAGTTTTGCAGGGGAGCAGTCATGGAAAAAACAAGGGAAGATTTACATTAAATGAAGATGGAAAACAAAAATGAAGAAAAAAGGGTCAGCATCTTAAATGCTGAAACCAAGGTAAAAGAGTGATATTCCAGACTGGGCTTTAAAAAGTATTCATTTTGAGCATAGGAAGCCATATCCCAGAAACCTCCCACAGAGCAGAGCACAAGCCTGCAGCTGCTATGAGGATGATAAGGCAGACCAGTTCAAACAGGATGTTTTACCTATTTTCCAGGATCTCTTTTTCAAAAGAACAGTGTGGGGGATGATTTTTTGTTTGTTTGTTTGTTTGTTTGTTTGCTTATCCTGAATTATAGTCTCTGCAGCAGATACTGCTGTCCACTCCTCTTCACTCCCTTTGGGAAGTTCATAACGTCTCCAAACAGATAAACCTTACAGAGTGACAAATGATAAACAAATCCAAAGAACAGGTACAGTTTGGCAACAACATCTACACAGCTTTCCCTTCACATCTTAACCCAGTTTTAGGAAAGAAAAGTGTCGTGGCAGCCAAGAGGTCAAACTGCATTTTTAGGTGCATTAAATACAGCACAGCCAGCTGCTCAAAAGAGGTGATTCTCCTGCTATATCTAACATTGGTGTGGTCTCACCTTGAGTATTGCACACAGTTCTGGTTTCCCAAGTATTAAAAGGATATCAACATACTTGACAGCATCCAGAGTAGGACAACAAAGCTGGTGAAAGGGCTGGGAGGCATGTCCTGTGAGGAGGGGCTGAGGACACTTGGGTTGTCAGGGCTGGAGAAAAAGAGGAAGAGGCGACCTCGCTGCTCCCTGCTCCTTCCTGAGGAGGGGAGGTGGGCAGGGAGGTGCCAGCCTCTGCTCCCTGGTAGGCAGTGACAGGATACATGGGAACTACACAAAGCTGCATTAGAAGTGGTTCAGATTGGACCACTGACATCAAAAGCTTGTTTTTTTCTATGAAATGCCTCGTGGAGTTGGAATTTTCCAACAAAATCTTGTTCTAGCTGGAAATCTGCAGCCAGCTCTGCAATGGAGCTGTACAAAACAGTAGGGCTTGTGCAATACACTCACGCTGATCTCACTAGAAGTTTGTCACAGTCAAAACAATGCATATGCAAAGAGGTAAATTGTATTACCCTTACTCCTAGTGGTTACAGCTCAGCTTTTGTGAAGAGTTCACATATTAGTCTCATGCACCTCCGAAGTCCCACTTAGGACACTTTGTCAGACATAAGCGACATGTGAGTCCTCTGCTGGCAGCACTCTGCGCAAAGGTCAGTTCATCTCATGTAATGCTGATGAAGTGTGGCCCTTTATCCCTAACTTTAACCTAGAACTGCAGATCCAGCTATCTCAGCAGATTCCTGAGATGCTGCCTCTGCAGCATGTTAAGAGTTTCCCACCAGTATTAAAACCATTGACCCAGCCCAGCTTGTTTTATTTCCTCATTTACCCAGGGAGAAAGACTCTGATTTTTTTTTTATTATTTTTTTGTGAAGGACAATGTATGACAATTTTGTGAGGGACAATGTATTACAGGGTCTTCTTCGAGGTAAACAGACAGAAATTCTTAAGGTCAAACAAGAACAGATTCTCAGGAATGAATAATTAATATGGATATACAAAATGTCAGAACTCAAGTTTCTAGGATTTGCTAAAACACAGACAAATTGGAATCTGACAAAAGCAAATTGTGTTTAATAACCCTTAAAGATGTGATCCCTGAAGCATCCTGCGGTACCCAAGTCTCTCCTTGTCCAACTTCTTTCATCTTCATTTGTGCCAGACAAAGACTAGTGAAAATAATGTTTGAACTTTAAGTAATAAAATCAGTTATAAAATCACTTACTTTATCACACATTAAATGTTTTTTTTTTTTTTTTTTTTTTCCCACTATTGCTTTTTTTAACCTTCCCGACTATTTTTAGTGACTGCAGTATTCAACTGCACGGAACCACAGCTCCTGAAGCAGCCCAGTGCCACGGGGAGGGGTGCCTGACAGGCACAAAAAGCTGCATTGCCTTTTGCAGTCCAAAGTGATGCCAAACCTTGGGACTGCAGATGTTGCAACACTGAGACCCAGCTACCAAGACAGAAACACGAGATAATATATGGGCTTTAGCTAGGGGCTTTTTAGTCAGGTGGATTATAACTGACATGGAACAAGGGCAGGATAGGGTCACATGTAGGTAGAACTTATGTTGGAAATCACAACATAGCATGTAACTGTTCATTTATGCCTCCTATGGAAGTCTTTAAACCTGTGATGTGTTTCTGATATTGGCATCAGTTCAACTTTATCATCAATCCGTGCAACTGAGCTACTTCTGATTTATGCCAATGCCAAATTAGTTTCACTCAAAGTGCAGAATCAGGCTATCTAGCAATAATGAAAAAAAAGGAGAATATTAAGTTGTAGCTATGTATTCCACACTGGCCCTCTGGACCCTTCTTGGTCAGATTCATAGATTAACCCTTCAACTAAGTGCTCTGAAACCAGGAGATCCCATTGAGTTATGCAGTTGCAAGCAGTGGGCAGTGAGTCTGGATATGTCAAAAGTGAAACTGAGAAATGAGAGGCAGAACCGTTCAGAAGAGGAACCATACCAGTGAAGTTCTCTGCTGTCAGAAGAAAAGTTTCAAACCACAAAGCTGTTAAGTGCTGAAAGGAAATTTATGAGCTTTGATTTACTTCTCAATGTGTAGAATTTACCCTGGCATTTGGGCACCTCTTTTGTCCATACTGCATTCAAGGAAAAGACCTTTTTTCCATGAATATCATTTAGCATGGGAAATATTTGCAATACACATCAGTGTTAACAAAAAGCATTAATAATTGCCTGAAATAACCCAGAATCACTGTGAATATATAAAAATGCAGAATATTGAGAATAACTGAATCTAAGGTGTTTCTCAGCATACAACACTGTTAATGGACCGGCTGGACAAATCCTACAGAATTTATCCAAATTATCGAAGTGGCATGAGTGGGAGAAACAACTCAAGCAGCACTCTGGACACCACATCTCCTCTTGTTGTGAACAGACACAGTTGGCCAGCCAGCCAGCCAGTCACATATATAACCTAGAGAGAGGGAGGGAGACAGGAGCAGCCTCACATATTGAACTGCAAAATTGGAGGCTCCCAGGCAGAAAGATCAATGAAATCCTTGAAGACTGAACAAGGGATAGAGCACTAGTGGTTGGTACTCTCTGTCCAGTGCCACAATACTGCAATGCAAGCTGTAATTACTCACAAAAATGATACCTCTGGCACAATTTATTTCAGTTCAAAGTCTAGCTAAAAGTTGGGGAGAAACGTAAAGAAGACATGAGTGGTGAGCTCAGTGGGCAGAGAGCATCAACATCAGAGAGCACACTTAAAAGGCACAGTCCTACTCAGTCATGCTCTCTCAGACCTCTCTCAGAGGTCTGTGAGTCACCACTGCCAGAAAACTGTCCTGGGCTATTTTAATTCAGCAGCGTACATGTAGCAGCATCGCTTAGCTGGGCTGCCACCAAAAGATACATTCTTTTCCACATCCTTCTGTTCACCCTTGCATGTCAAATTGGCATGAGCTCTCATGCTCTGCAGTGACTGTCCATGCACTGAAGTCAACTGTACTCCTCAAAGATCTCTCCGTACCTAATGTGGAGTCCTGGTACAATGTTTATCCTTAGTTTGCAATAGACAGTTCTAGCAATTTCTCATTATCTCCTCTCAGAAAGGTGAGATTGAGATTCATATACCATGTCTGTTCTCTTTACATTTCTGAAGCAAGAAACTATTCTTTTCTTGGTAAAGTGTGGTTTCATAACTACTACGCTCCTTCTGACAGAAACAATGAATGCAGGACGACTTCTTTTTCTGGTCATTCAAATTTGTACAGAAATTTGTGCTCCAAAATGTAAAGTATCCAAATTTGACATAAGCCAGACTTTGTATCATACTTTACATTTTTTTTTTTTTTTTTTTTACTTAAATCAGGTAATCTTTATGTTGCATACCCAATTCACTGTCTTGGCATCCTGATAAAGAAAACAAGTGGTTGGAATAACACAACAACAAGCTTTTTCCATGCTGAGTCCAGTCAATGTTCTTTGATGCAATTACACTGCTCAGAGATCTTGCAAGGCTGCTAAATTTCAGATATAGATAAAACTTTGTTTCCAGATGGGTATGCAATATAAAGAAACAGACTAAGTATAACTTTACTGAGTGACAAAAAGTCTCAAGAAAAATAATTGTCTCTTTCCATTTCATATATTTAACTATTTATAAGTCTGGATATTTTTACCTCTATAAGCATCAAGTCCTATTTAGGTTCCTAGTCTCAACAACATCCCATTACAAGGAATTCTGCCATCTGTTACCTTTTATTATTACTGAACATTTCACCTCTCAGATCCACAGAATGGACCCTGATTTCTAAATCCATCTTTACCTTTCTAAATTGATTGTCACCACATTTATCACAGAAACTGTCAAAACCAAGGTTAGCGGCAGTCACATTATCACCCCAAAGACAGTTGTGTTTTATGTGCACTCTCTCAAACTATGTAGGCTTTTAAAGAATGCTTAGCGATGCAGAATATGAACCTTGCTCAACCCCAGCCATGGGCTAACAATCTGTTTAGGGATTAGCCAATTTCCAGTTGGACTAGCCCTAATCACCTCCAGTAATGCCCAGGGGACATTAGCATTTCCAAAGCAAAGGCAGCCCTGGCCTTCTGGGAGGAAGCTCAGCACTCCTCCCTAGTAGAGCTAAGGATTAGGAAACCCCAGAGAAGAGAGAGGGGGAAGATTTGAATCTGAATGGACCCCATGGAAGCCCCAAGGAGGGGTTAGCATCTGAAAGCAGGTTTCCTTTCCCAAGTCAGGGCTATTCTCTATGCTACCTGGAGGCAGAGGTATGCACTGTACCACAGGGCTGAGGAAGGCATCCACAACCTGAATGTTTAATAAAGAGATGGAGAAAGATCTTTTGTATATGACCCTGCAGACTAAACATGGCTTGTTTTGCTTCCTCTTGATTGTGACTTTATAATGCTCTGTAACATCATTTTATTTCAGTTTTTGCAAACCTTTTACGCTCACTTGATTTTCAGCATAGCTAGTAAAGCACCAAGGCCTAGAAATCCTCCAGGAGTAGCAAACCTTAAAAACAAACTAAAATCCTAAATACAGTTTATTTAGATTAACTCATTGTTATAACAGAACACACCTCTGTTTAGTTGTGTAAAGTCCTCTGAGAGCTGGAAATGCCTAGGTCTTTATGGAAGAATTGTCTTCTGATCACCAGCAGCAGCCTGGAAAGCTTCCAGACAATAGCAAGAATTAGTGAGGAGGAAACATGTTAATAAGAATGGGCCACAGATGTGAGCGCTCACTCCCCCAGTTCAGTGTGCTCATGAATTAAGGGTAGTTAGCAGCTTCTTGACTGGTGTTGTCTTGAACATCTGCAGACCACAAATGTAGCTGCTTCCCATCTTCTTCCCTTAGAATCTCCGAGCTGCTGCTCCTGTCTCACACAAAAATCAGTCATCAAAACGGGTGTAGCATCATCTTATTCGGAACTGAGTTTTTAAGAATCTATAACCTGCGTGTTGGAAAGATAAATGCCAATAAGCAGCTTTTACAATTAATGTTTTAACATTTACTTTCTATATTGAAGTCACTCCTGCACTGTTGATACACTAAAGCAGAAGGTACAGCATCACCTGTAATGGCACAGGCAGACAGGTGACCCAGGAGCACTTTGCTTTTGGGAAGCTGATGAACTGCCTTTTAAGACACTACCAGAACTAAATTATCAGTAAGTAGAAAAGCATCTGAATCATGCAGACAGTTTCACAGTTGCTGGAAGGCATTATTATTACTGCCACTTGTCTTTGTAGTAATGTCAGCTCTAAGTGTAAAGAGGGTAGCGAGAGATCTGTTCTCTGGCTCAAAGCGCATACAGTGCAGTACCATATGCTCCCATCAGAAGGAACTGTGGGTGCTCACAACCAGTCAGGATCAATCTCTCAATTAGGCAGATCAGAGGGTTCAAACACAAAGGAGAGGTGGTAACTCTCCGTGATGTGCTTATTCTCTTAGCCATGATATTTGGGTGTTGGGTCATTGCTGGAAGGCTTTGGTGGGATAAAAATGTGTTTTAAGGAGGAGGTGTCACCTTATGTCATTTATAAACAGTGAATGATATTGCATCATACACATTTATAATACATCCACGTGGACAGGTGCAGATACATGCAGGCTGCTTGGTCGGTGCTCTCAGATGGCTGGATATGAGCCAGCTCTAGTCTAGAAGCTGTTTAGACACAAACCGGTAATATACACAGCCTGTCATCAGGCCTTATTGACTTGAGCACAGTGCAATGTTAACACAGTTCTATAGACCAGAAATGGCTTATGGTTGGCCAGCTCGGAGGGTGGGGAGACAAATCTCTCAGCTATGTCCACCCTCAGGAGGATGCACCCTGAATTCCCCAGACTTGCTAAGGAAGATGCCAGCATCCAAGATGGAGCCAGTGAGAGGGGGCATTTTCAAGCTCAGTCAGAATCTAAAACAAAGTCTTTGCTATGGAAATAAATATCTGTATGGGTCTTATCTCCCTTTGAGATTTGTCTTCTATTTTTACAATGTTCATAGATATGCTGATAGAAAAAAAAAAATATCAGTGTTGCATGTCTTTCAAGCATATGGCTCTCCTTAGAGCCAACAAGGCTTTTGTATGAAAAATGAATATGAAATCAGGGCAAGATTTGAGTATAATCAACTAAATTTCCTCTAACACTATGCACAACAAACACAAAGAGGGAAGAAAAGGTGGGAAACCTTTTCTTAGGTGGGTTAGGTGATTGAGCTACGTGTAAGCTTAACTCAGGTCTGCAGGCTACCTCAAAGAAAAGATACAAAACAAGCAGACAAACAAACAAAAATCCTCCTTAGAGATCACACCAGTCAGCTGGCCAGAAAAAAATGCCAAAGCAACAGTGTATTGGTGCCATCTGGCTACTTTTCCTCTCTCAGATGGCTCCCTGCCATATTCCTGACCAGGATATTGGAAGAACCAGATACATACAGGCCACATCCAAAAAATCCTCACAGGTTTTATACTGGGCCCAGTGGATGCTGGAACAGGTTTCTGGGAGTCAATGTTATATAAATGTCATGCAGCATGAACATGCCTGAAAAGACTAATAGCTGAATACCAAATCTTTCTATGTTAGAGGCACATCGGGACTTTAGCAGCTGTAAAAGCAGCCCCATGTTCAAAACACTTCAGGTTAACAGGGAGCAGCACATAGAAATACGCTGGCTTTTCCTCGGAGGCTACTTTTCATTTCAAACTTTGCTTTCAGATCTAAAACGGGAGTTTTGCATTACAGAAGACAAGATCTGGGGTCACTTTGCCAGAAACTGATCCCTACCTAAGTTGAAGAAAGCCAGGTTGTGATTATCAGACAGTTGTATTTATTTTGCTTGATATAAATGTAATCTAGGGATCGAAAGCAAAACACTACATATTCAAAAGATAATTCACAGTTTTAGATATCAACTGAAAATCAAAATATGCACCATTTGCAGTCAGCAACATTCGCGAACCACATGTATGGGGTATGTACAGCTGGTGTAGAATTTAATTTGAATGCTATTTATGTGCTATGCATGCTGCATATAAAGCAGACTGTCAACTGTTCACTTCCAAAAAAGGAAATAAAAGATACAAAAATTAAACAGACAAACCCTAGGAACCTTAAGTTTTCAAAATAAGAACAATGGTCAGAATAACGTTTATATCTGCTTGCAATTTCACACACTTCAGCAGCCTAACAGAACCTTCCATTCATTTTCTGTATTTCTTTAAAACATAGTGCAGTTTGTAATTGTTTATGTGAGGCTATAAAATTCATCTCTCCCTGAGGCACAGGAATGACCCCTGCCTAGTGAATATATATTCCTTAAATTTTTTCAGCTTCTAATATTTTAATACAAATAATTTATATCTGAAACGATTTTACTGCTTTTAAAAAGTGTAAGATTGACAGATTTTTAAGAAAGTGTTGTTTATCCATATAACATATACATGTACAGTACAGGCCTTTGCAGTTCAAGTTTCCTGATGCTGCCCTAATAAATAAGCAAAACACGGGACTTCTGATTGGAGACTTGCAGACTTTACTTCATGTTCATTTGATCTTGATTAACATCACAGACAGCTGCACCCCTCTAATTTGTTATTTTACAAGCTAGATCAGAATCACCTATGAATGACTCATGTAATTCACTTTGACTTTCAAAAAAAAAAAAAAAAAGATAAAAAATAAAACCCAACCCATTTCTTCCTCTAATTTCTTTCCCTTTTATCTTCTCCACAACTGTGAATAAAATTTAGGCCTGTGCAAAGCCAGCACACTGGGGTTGCCACTACTGAAAGCAGTGATAACGATAGTAAAAAAAAAAAAAAAAAAAAGCATACAGGACTCTTATCAATGACAGCTTTAATAACACAGTCAGATCCAGTTGTGGATGTGAAAGTCAGAGGCACCCTTAGCTGCAGTAATAACAAAATGGTGGAGTCTAGGAACATAAGAAGAAGGAGTAAGGTAAAAGCAGGACCACACCACAAGCCTGGAATTCAGAAGAGTGGAATTCAACCTCTTCAGACATCTTATTGGAAGAATCCCATGCAATACAGCCCTGGAGGGAAAAGGGGTCCAGAAGAGCTGGTTAAAATTCAAAGATCACCTCCTTCAGGATCAAGGAATGTCCATCCTGACAAGTGGAAAATCAAGCAAAGGCAGCAGAAGGCCTGCATGGATAAGCAAGGAGATCCTAACTGAACGTAGACGTAAAAAGATATGAGAAGTTAGAAGCAGGGGCAGGTGACACAGAAGAAATATAGAGTTCATGTTTGATCTAGCAGGAACAGGGTTAGGAAAGTCAAGGTCAACCTGGAGTTGAATCTGGTGAGAAATGTGAAGAGCAACAAGAAAGGTTTCTACAGGTACTTCAGCAGCAATGGGAAGACTAAGGAAAGAAAGTACAAGAAAGACTAGCCAGTCAACTACAAGCCAGTCAACCTCATCTCAGTCCCTGGGAAGATGATAAAAATCCTTGTGGAAACATTTCCAAATACAAGAAGGACAAAAAAAATGATTGGGAATAGTTAGCATGGATTTGTGAAGGGGAAATCATGCTTAACCAGCCTGATGGCATTCTCACATGAGATGAATAGCTCAGTGAATGAGGGGAAAGCAGTTGATATTGTTTACCTTGGCTGTAGTAAGGCTTTTAACACTGTCTCTCATAACATCATCAGAGACAAGTTAGATAAGTGAACAGTGAGATGGAAAGAAAACTAGCTGAACAACTGGGCCCAGAGAGTTGTGATAAGCAGGACAATGTTCATCTGGAGTTAAAACACCAGTGGTGTACCATAGGGTTCAATACTGGAAACACCACCATTTAACCTCTTTATTAATGACCTGGATGCTGGGAGAGAGTGCACCCTAAGCAAGTTCTCAGATTATGCAAAGCTGGGAGGAGTGTCATATGGTTATGACACCATTCAGAAGGACCTGGGCAGGCTGGAGGATGAGGCAGAGAGAAATCTCACAAAGTTCAACAAGGGGGATTGGAGGAAGAATAACCTCAGGCATCAGTATATGCCGGAGGCTGACCAACAAGAAATCAGATCTGCAGAGAAGGACCTTCAGGTCCTTGTGGAAAACAAACTTATCATGAGACAACAATGCAAGCTTGCTGCAGAAACAAATAAATAAATAGATAGATAGATAGATAGATAGATAGATAGATAGATAGATAAAAGCCAACCCAGGGCTGCACTGGGATAAGTGTTGCCAGCAGTTCAAGGGAGATGATCTTGCCTCTCTGTTCAGTATTGGTGAGGATAATGTGTCCAGTTCTGGGCTTCTAAGTACAAAAGAAAGGTGAACTTATGGCAGAGCCACTGAGATGATTAAATGACTGAAGAATCTTTCATATGAGAGGCTGAAAGGGCGGTGACTGTTTAGCCTAAAGAGAAGGCTCAGAATGAAATCTTGGTAGCTTATTATTTTTAAAATTCTGTGGTATATACTTTTTAAGTAAGGGTTAGCTATACATCATGAAGGAGCAGTTAAAGGTTTATTAATGCTTTATTTTATATGAAGATTGATCGCTGGTGATTTACAATACCTCTAAAAAAGAATCTGCATTCCCCTTAAATGCATAGCTGTAATTGTTGACTGTATTTTCCTTTTGACTTACTTAAAAATACTCTTCAGGGAACTACTATTACCCAAACAGAATGTTATGATTTGTAATTACTTATCATATATGAAATCAATTAAAACTTCGTCTTTTCCTGTGGTGTTGTTTGGGGTGTCTTTTTGGTTTTATAGAAAACTACACAGAAAATTTGCTACTTTGTAAATCCACCATGCAATTTGCATAAGCCTACTATATTTTGTGTTTGTCAGTATCTATATAGGCTGATGTATTTTCTGTCAATCATTAAATTGTGTAGGTTTATTTAAAACGGGTTACATCATTTATTCATGCTCTGGATCTCTCACATGATTGAAATATTTAATCAGAAAGCATAGCAGGTAATGTGTTCTCCAGTCAAATTTCACTGTAATTGCTTTCCAGGATAGTTTCAGGGCAAAGTATATCGTGCAACGTTGTCTTCTTATTGTGCTTAATAAATTCTGAGCTGAAGAGAGAACACAGTTGTCTTGAACAGGCAGAAGGACTGCTTTGTTCTTTCTGTCAACAGTGTAAAGCACCTCAGGAAGAGTGCAAAATGAACAAGACATGTCTGTAATCCTCTGTGCTGCACTATTTATGTCTGCTCAGCTTCTTAGAGTTCCCCCCTCCATGTTTCAGAAGGTGGGCTCTGGGATGGCTGGTCTCTACAGAAGGCAGATGTTTAACTGCTGTTTTTATTGCAGCCAGCAAAGGGAAACTCTTTTATAGCTTTTTTTATGATAGTCACAACCACTGTCTTCTACCTGTGTATTGTATAGAGAAGCACAAAGTTGATATTAAAAGTTGGAGTTAAGTAAAAAAAGATAAAATTCTGCAGAAACTCCATCTCTGGACTCTGTCACCAAGGTTCATACTCTGCTTCATAACAAGTGGTGGCCTTTCCATTTTAATCACTGAATTGACTAAAGAAAACAATCACTTTGACTCCTTATTGCAGTGGCACAAGGAGACATGCTGAGAGGCTGGGATAGACTGTGCATAGCACAGGTACAAACATAAAGAATCCCAGGAAATCTATGCACCCTTGTTACCAAATATATTGTTTAGGGACCTCATTGCTAATCATTTGGCAAGTTCCATTCATGCTTACCAGAAATCCAGGTTGGTACTTGGGGCTGATGTAGATTCTGCCAGTCATCCCAGGTAATGCTGGCTCTAGGAAGACTGTCCTTCAGAAATCCCAGGCCCCAGAGGCCAAGGGGAAAGAAACTCTAAAACAAAGAAGACAGACCTCTAGTGACAGAGGATCAGGTTAGATCAGGTGAGACAGGATCAGATATGAATACTTCAGCAAACTAGACATCCATAAATTCATGGGCCCTGATGGGATACACCCACAAGTGCTGAGGGAGCTGGCAGATGTCATTGCAAGCCTGGGCCTGGGGTGTTGGTGCTGGACACATCCACGTCTATGCCAAGGACAGGCATATTGTATAGGGGAGCAGTGGGGTAGCAGCAGCCAGCATGTGCCCCAGGACAGGGCTGGAGTTCATGGCTGCCATCCGTGGCTGGACCTCTATTGCTGGGGAGAAGGAGGGGAACAGCAAGGGCAGCACTTCCCTCATCCTTGCCTTGCCCACTGGCTCCTGTGTGGCCACTTTCTGGTGGGTCTGGGTGCCACATCCCCCCAAGCTGGGGTGGTGCAGTTCAGAGCCTGGAGATGTTTCTCCTTTCTGGCTGAGTGGTGAAGGATCTGTAATGAATGCAATCCTTGAGTCATCCCTGCCTGGGAGCTTAGCCAGAGGGGCCAGAGCTGGTCTCAGTGGTGCAGTGGGTTCACGTGGCAAGGTTTTGTTAGCAGGGGGCTGCAGGGGTAGCTTCTGTGAGAAGAGTCCAGCAGTTGCCACATATTAGGTAAGGGCCAGTTTCAGCTGGCTCCAAAGGTACTCGCCGCTGCCCAGAGCCAAGCCAATCAGTGATGTTGTCTGTGCCTCTGTGAGAGCAGATTTAAGAAAGGGGGAAAAAAATGCTGCACAACAGCAGCTGGGAGATTGAAGAGTGAGAATCAGCTCTTCAGACCCCCAGGTCAGTGCAACAGGAGGGCAGGAGGTGCTCCAGGCAGGCAGCAGCAGTTCCCCTGTGGCCTGTGGAGAGACCCCTGGAGGAGCAGGCTGTCCCCCTGCAGCCCATGGGTCCCACGTGGAGCAGATCTCCACGCTGCAGCCCGTGGAGGAGCACCTGGTGGAGCAGGTGGAGGTGGCCTGGAGGAGGCTGTGGCCCATGGAGAGCCCTTGCAGGAGCAGACCCCAGGCCGGAGCTGCAGCCCGTGGAGAGGAGCCCATGCAGGAGCAGGGGTCTGGGGGGGAGCTGCCGCCCACCCATGGGGGATCTGTGCTGGAGCAGTTTGCTCCTGGGGGATGGACAGCAAAGGGGCTGTGAAGAAAAAACAAATATGGAAGGAGAAGTAGATATGGACCATCAGGCAGAAGCACTTCTGGATGCACCATCCATGAAGCAGACTCATATGCTTTGACCAACTGACATGCTTGTCAGAGGAAAAAGTGTATGATGAACAACCCTGCAGACATGAATGTCAGAGAAGAAGGGGGGAGGGAGAGGAAATGTTTCATACACAAAAGCAGAGATTGCCCTGCAGTCTACATGTTGGAGTAGCTTGTGAAGGACTGCAACCCATGGGAGGGGGAAAAGACTGAGGACGACAGAGCAGCAGAAGCAAACTGTTAACAAGTGACCACAGCCCCCATTCCCTATCCCACCTGCAAGGGAGGTAGAGGAGTTGGGAATGAAGGAGTGAAGTTGAGCCTGGAAAGAAGGGGAGAAGGGTTGACGGTGTTTTAGCTTTTGTCTTTTTTCTCACCATCAAACTCTGTAATTGTCAATAAATTAAATTAATTTTCCCCACATTGTGTGGTTTTCTGACAGTAATTGTAAAGTAATCTCTCTGTCTTTGTCTTGACCTAAGAGCTCTTCCCCTGCCCTGGTGAGGAGGGGAAGTGAGAGAGCAAGTGGGTGGGTGTCCAGAAGCTAAGTTCATCCCACAATTATGAAGTGCGTTGCCAACACTTTGAGAGAAGTGATCCTTCCTGTCTACACAATGTTGGTAAGGCCATATCTGGAGTTCTGTGTCCAGTTGTGGGCTCGCCATAACAAGAGAATTGAGAATGTGTAGGACCACGGGAATCAAGACTAGACTAGACTAGACTAGAACACAACACAACAGAAAAGAAAATAGTTCAGTGGGAAGGGACCTGCAAAGCCCATTGAGTCCAACTACCTGTCCACTTCAAGGATAACCAAAAGCTAAAGCATGTTTTTAAAGGCTGTGTCCAAATGCCTCTTGAACACTGACAGACATGGGGCATAAAACACCTCTCTAGGAAGCTTGTTAGGTGTTCAGCCACCCTCATGGTAAAGAATTTTTTCCTATCAACATGTATAAATACCTGATGGAAAAGAAATGAAGAAGAGTGAGTCAGAACTTTCTCAATAATGTCCACAGAAAAAGCTAGAGACGGTGGGCATAAATTAAAAACAAGAAATTCCACTTGAACACAAGAAAACACATCTTACTGTGAGGCTGGTGAACATAGGGACAGAATGCCCGGAGAGGTTTTGGAGTCTCTATCTGTGGAAGTATTCGAAAGATAACTGGACATGGTCTTGGGCAACATGCTCTAGATGACCCTGTCTGAGCAGGGGGCTTGGACCAGATGACCTTCAGAGATATCTTCCAACCTCAACCATTCTGTGATTCTGTGGCTGACAGTGTATAAGATTTAGAACTCATAAAAAATGTTAACAGTTAATTAGACTTTGATGAAATTCTTCTGTCACCATGATCATTTCTCATCAGCTGAAGCCTCTGAAAAGGCTTCAAGAGAAAATGTCTGCTTGAGATGGCTGCTCCAGCTCACCCAGAAAGTAGAAGCTATTTCTAACAAGCACATTATTATTATTATTATTATTGTTATTGTTATTGTTATTGTTATTGTTATTGTTATTGTTATTATTTATTTTAATAAATTATTTTAAATAATAATAATAATAATAATAATAATAATAAATGCAGTCTAAGAGTCAGGCAAATCTTAGATCAAAATGTACAACTTCATTTATCAATGTCAGGCTGTTCCTCTTTGCTTCTTGCACTGAACCTGCTCCAGAGTCCTCATAGACAGACCTAGATTAAATTATTATAATAGTGGTTTCTGATTTTAAAATCAGTGAGTAGCAGAACACCATTTCCCTGGTCTTCAATGCATATTTAAACATAAGTTTTAGCATATTTGAAGTGTATATGCAAATTCTGTTAGTTATAGCAGGTTCATTTAAATGAATGTGAGTTCCCTTTCAAAACGTAGATGAGGGTTACATTGTAGGAAAATTTGTAGACAAGAACTTCAGAAGAGTTGGCAAAGAAACTTACAATTTTATATAATCTGTGAAGTGCTGGAGGAGTTCAAGAGGACTAAAAGTAAGGTAATATAATGCCTACATCATAAAAAAAAAAATAAAAAAATGACTTGATTGCCACTGTCAGTGTGACAAAGAATTACAGCTGATTTTAGTGGTGGAAAAAAATGACCAATGACCTAAGCACCAGTTCCAAGTGCAATTCTGAGGCTACTGAAATCTTCAGATATATAAACAGGCAATATCAAGTAAGGGACAGCTGGATATTCAGTGTTGATGTTCAAGTGGCAATTCAGCCATTGACCTCATGAACCAGTGCAGTGGGAGCACAGTGTCGTTTTGCTGCCCACCTATCTGGAAGGCAGGTAGCAATATGGAAAGGGTTCAGAAATAAAACAGAAAGAATCATTGAGGGGAGTTTTAGCATGATAAACTCAAGGAACCCAAAACACTGACTTCAACAAGTGTGAAATAAATGCCTCAGTTACATGAGTATACATGATCTTCAGCCTAGCTGGGAAAGGTATAATATCACAATGCCAAGGAGCTGAAAGTAGTCAAATTCAAACCAAGAGAAAACTGCATGTTTTAAACCGTGGGAATAGGTGTCATTGGAACACTTTCTCTTAAGGTTATGGTGCATTAACACAGGAAACTGAAACGTTAAGATTCTCTTTTCTAAAGACTTTAGTTTATACTGTTTTTCATTGCAGTCTTCTGCATTGCGCAGGAGGTCAGATCAGATGCTCACAGTGGTTCTTTTGGGCCTTTTAACCATAATCTGTACTTCATGACTCTTCCTCTCTCCTCTAGAGTGCCACGTGCATGCAGATGCTGCTCATGCAAGTACAATATGCCTGCAGTTACAGGAGGATGAATTACACACTCCCTCCGTGGCACTGTAACCCACATGTTTTATGCTGCAGCATTTGACTTTGGCCCAAAGAAAGAGAGAACAGCTGTTGTTTAGACTCATTAAGAGCCAAGGAGCCTGACAGAGATCTGCTCCATGGATTGCTTGTGTGCGAATGGATCGGTACATCGCTGCAGGAGCACAACGCAACAGTAGCTTCCAAAGGGCAAGTGCCAGCACCGCCTCACAACACACTTCCCCACACCTTTCCTTAGCAGGAACACACCATCAACATCTTCATTGCCTCTCTAAAGTAAACACAGCAAAGACCTCCAAGCACTTGTAAATGAGTTATTAACTTAAATAATTGAATTGATGCTGAATTGTATTTGCATATTTGTCATTTGGACCTCCGGGTCTGCCCTGATGCATCCTTTTCCTGACTGTGCCATATTTTGGGACTCAGTCAGCTCTACCTGCTGGTTGTTGCCTGAAAATGTCTTGTGCAAAACAATTGACTTAATACCTCTTGTCTGCTCGCCTCTTGGCAGAGCATGTGTCCATCTGGAGTTACAACCTCCTATGACCACCAGGCTACCTCTCATGACACAACCGATATCCTTACAGATATGCATATTGTTTTTATCAAATGGTAGCAGGTCTTAGGGCATGCTGGTCTTGCCTTATCTCTCTCTTTTATTTTTTTCAAGTACTTAATTTCTTTTTATTTATAACAGATTTTTTTGTATTGTTCTCTCAAGAACTGTTTCATTGGCACTAGTCAGTAATAGCAGTACTAAGCGTAGTCAGAAGCTGACTCCATAGCCCTTTTTTTATCTTCCATTAGGCATTATCTTTTTCTCAGTGACAGTTTCCAACAGGCTGAAGAAAATGGGAACTAAAGGGTGTTTACCTAAGCCTGCACTTTACTGTGAACTGCTAAACTGATGTCCACTTAGCTGAGACTGTGTGACTCTAAACGGTGCCTGCTGTTTCAGCAGATCAGCAAAAATTATCTGAAATACAAAAATGTCCCATTTAGTCACAGCAAGGCTGTCTCAGGGAAGCAAGAACAGAGAGGACAGGGAGGTTTCTCAAACACCTCAGTGAATAATCTGTGTCAAATTTGACCTAAGGGAATAAATCTTCCCTATACCAGCCGTGTCACCTATGGCCATAGCTAGTCTTTATGTCCTTTTGCTTTAATTTATCTGTATGTTTTACATAAATGATAACCCTTAACAGTGTTTGAACACTCACAATTTCTTTCCAGCCACTACAATATTCCTCTAGCATTCCTCTTGCATTTTCTAGTTCCTAGATGATTTCTTTGTGGACTTGTTTAATTTTTTAATTGGTGAAGGGTTTTTTTGTTTTGTTTTGTTTTGTTTTGTTTTGTTTTGTTTCCTGTATCTGCTTAAGAATCACAATACAGGCTGATATAAAGTCCTTTAAAATAAAATATTGTGAGATAAAAACCTTTAAATCTCATCCTTTCCTTAAACTGCCAATAATTTTTGTAAGTAAGCTGTTCTGGCTACCCTATTGTAATATCCTTACATTCTTCTTCCAGGGTTTTATTCCAGCAGTAGGCAGCTGTTGTCCAACTTTCATTTGAAATTGGATGCATTTCTGTTTTCCTCACAACATAGCATAAACATGGTCTAGCACTAGATGTTGTTCCACTGCATTTCTATCAACTACCAAACCTCAGTCAGGTTTGTATTCAAACTGTAGAAACTGTAGAAACTGTAGATTCAAACTGTAGTTTTGGAACTGAAAAAAAGAAAGGAAAAAAAAAAAAAATCTATAAGCTTGAGGTAGAAGCTGCCACACCCTGCTTAGTGATGGCAATTAATAATGTATGGTCAGTCTCTGAGCATAGACGTCTTTACTACTGATTGTTAAGGTTAAAAAACAAAAGTTTTAATTCAAGGACTGAAACCAGTCATGTTGAGTTTCTGTTGGTTCCTAAAACTTGCTGACCCTCTGTACTGATTAGTTCAACCAGTTCAGTAAGGCAAATTTCCCTTCATCATTTGGCATCCTGGGGAAACTGCATCCTGCACTTGTCAGCTGGAACAGTCCTAGTGGTGAAGGTCCTAGCTTTGAGGCTATCTCTGCACACCTAAGTAAAGGAGGTGAGGAGCAGACCCTAGCTGCCACAGCAGAGCGGCACAGGCTAATGGATACCTACATCACTAGGGCCAGACCCCTCTTCAAGCAGAATGGCTTCACCCATCACCCAGTGCATTTAGCCTGTGTGTCCTCAAGCCCCTGGATATCACTATATAAGCCCCAAGATACCACTGTTGGTTTATGTGTCTTTTATTAATTTGATAGATCTAAAATAAGACAAACAGGTCTTGCTGAGAGTTCAGGCTTCTGGAAGCACAAAGCCTTCCAGGACGGTTTGAGAGGGCTACATAGCATGTAGGTAGCTAAACCTGGTGAAGTCCATATTGCCTTTTGGGAGAAACCACTGGCATGACCTTTTTGCAGACTATTCCCAAACTCTATTTTGGAAGTAGTCAGCTGAAAAGGTTGAAAGCAGAGGCAGGGTGTGTACTAGCAACTAAACAATGTGCACGGCCTGTGTTCATGCTCATTCTCCGCCTTTTATCTTCCTTTACCTGGAATTGTGATCTACCTTCTGGATCTACAGTGAATACATCTTTAACGTCTTACTAGATTAACATCTTTCCCTTACAAAAAAAAAAAAAAAAAAAGTATTTAACTTTACAGTAGCATTAGATCTGTTATTTGAAAGGTCTTCAGGTCCTGTGATATATCATTTGCAAAATATCTTTGAGCACGATGCAGTAGGTGCCCTCCAGGCTGACTGCAGCCACTAGGACGTTCCCATCTGGCCTACCATCTTGTCCGTAGCAGACGGAGACCAGATGTTCAAGGAATTAATTCACTGGGACAGCTGAACTTCTTCCCATGCCTTCACAGCCCGGCACAGAGAGAAGCACCCCACTACTGTGCCCATCACAGCCGGGGTGAGGACAAGAGGACTAATAACTGTTTCTGCCCATGCCTTGATTTGTTCATTAGCATCCAATTTAAAATCTTTGTCTCCTTCCTTTCTGATTGAGCATCTGGAGACACAAGCAAGATATCACAAGGCAGAGCACAAAGCACAACAACCCCTTGTGTGCCCTCTTGCCCCAGGTTAAAAGTCCTGATCCCACAGTAACTAGGGAGTAATGTAAACCTGCATTTAGCACAGGATGAGAGTGTGTAGCCACAACATGTAAACAGAAAGCTTACAGGATCCAAATCTCTGCATGGTCTTTCCTTACAATTTATTCTTATGTTGCTACTTTTCAAATCCACTTGTCTTCTACTAAGGAGTTGCTCGTTTCCCCTAGGGATTTCCACAGCTGCTACAGCTGTTACCTTTCTCCTTGTTCTTGCCCCAGCTCTTCTCCACTTACAAATGCTGGAAAAGTCATACAAATCTTTTACTTTCTTCTACCACTTGAAGCTTCTAGACATTGTGCTGATCTGCAGAGTTTATCATGTACATAAAGGTCACTCCACTCGTTGTGTATGTCAGCTGTGCTTTTTGTATTTTTTTTTCTGCCTCTGGTCTCTTCTGTCATAGCATTTCAGCTTCTCAGACAGGTCCGGGTGTCAGCCATGTCCAAGTGTCACCCTCCCTCTCTGTGTCCCATTTCAGATCTGGCACTTGTCTTGGCTTGGCAGTTTTCAGTCGCTCCTGTAAGAGTTGGTCCTGGGCACATTCGAGCCGAAGGACCCAACCACCCTGCCAAGGCTATGCCAGGGGGGCATGGTGCTGTGGCCAGGGATGAAGAGGCCAAGCCCATGAGCAGGACACAGTTGTCCCACAGGCTAGAGGCAGCCTCTGAGCCCTTCTGCGGTGTCTGACTGATCTTTTTTCTGAAGCCCCAGCCACGGTTTCAGCTCCCATCAGACTCATGGCTGAGCACCCCAGGCTCAAAGGCTTCAGGAACAAAGGCTGAGGCAGGCTCTGGGGGTGCCTTATAGCCATTTCTATACATGCCCTAATTGGGGTGAGTCTCTTGATGAGTAAATCCAGCAAATGGATTGGAGATAGCAAATAGCTGATTCAGTCCAGCAAATAGCTTGGAGAGCTGTTTCTGATCCACAGGCCCTACAGGCAGAGCAAACTGCAGCCAACCCTCCTTGCTGAAGGCACTCAGAGGAGGAGTGTGAGTGTAGGTACCCACAGGAAAAATATTCCCATGGTCCATCACAGAATCAGTATGATAAAGGACCAGTTGAAAAAGTAAAATAAAATAAAATAAAATAAAATAAAATAAAATAAAATAAAATAAAATAAAATAAAATAAAATAAAATAAAATAAAATAAAATAAAATAAAATAAAATAAAATAAAATAAAATAAAATAAAAATACTTTTTTTTTTTTTTCCAAAAGAAATGTTGCCAGAGTATTAAGTGAGTGACACTGAGACCAGAACAGCTTATTAGAAAGGTTGAAGGAATGTACTACCATAAGGGTTAAAAATGAAGTTGTTTCAGGGAGGACTCCCCCCCCTCCCACAGTCTTGTGCTGTGGTTTCACCAGTGCCACCCAGATCAGCCTCTGGCACCAACAGAGCCACCACCATTTGTGCCAGTTTCCTGGTGGGAGTGATTGATTAGAGCTGGTTGAGCCTGCTCTGTCCAGAGCAGGTGTGGAGCAAATTTGCCCTGACTCAGTCAATTAACTTTATCAGAGAATCAGAATCAACAGCATGAATATGATAACAACGTGTTACAGGCTCTGTGCTTCTCACTGTGCCTGGTCTCATGCTACCAGTATAATCCTGGAGTTAGCACTAAAAATGGTGCCCAAATCTTCTAATGTGTGGGCACTTAGGTCCAGATTCATCCCGTGCATGAGCAGAAGTTTAGTGAGCTTTCTGCAGCTATACTCCTCTGCACCATGGGCTTCATCTGATATGCAGGAGTAATTACCAAAGCCTAAAGCTTTGTGTTTGAATCTGTGTTATCTTTCAGGGGGTTGTGTTTTTTTTTTTTTTTTGCTTGTTTGTTTTATTTCAGAAGAACAACACACAGAAACTACCCTAACAAGTGAGAGAATCCTGAATGAAATCATTTGGTATAGTACAAAGAAGGGAGGCCAAATTTAGAAAAAGCAAAACTTGGACCAAGAGACTAGATAACCAGAATCCCAAAGGGCAAACCTGATGTGTGTCCTGTGATGAAGAACGTGGGTCCCCAGGATGACTTGAGTTTACCAGAGCTGAGGGTCAGTGCTGCAGCCTCCATCTCCCACACTCCTGCCATTATGCTGAGAAATTCCAGCATAGTTTCCTATGGCCACGATTAGCGACAGGGAAAATCCCATGTCTAAAAAATGTGCCTTAGGGGGCCTCTGGCAACTCAAATAAGCATTCCTCCAAGTCTGATGGGCAGCCAGACTGGTATAAAGCTGACTTCAGTGAAGTCACCTTGCAGGCCATAACACAATGCGGTTTGTTTGGTTCCTGATCCAGCTACTGATGAAGTCAAAACACATATTGACCAGTACATTAAAGAAGGCTTCTTTCCTGTGTTAACCTAGTCTGACGCTATATGTAGAAGCATGTATAGGGCCAGCAATGTGAAAAGGCTGCCTATGCCCTTTTCCTGACAACGTCTCCCTAGCTCACAAGTCCCCAGCTGCAATCCTACACATTCTGTAAATCAGGAGCACCTCGCCTTGCCTCAAGCCACATCATTTGTTTTCATGCCCATTTGAACTCAGCTAAATCAAGCTGTTGTCCAAACGGATGGTCAACCAGAGAAGTTGGACCGTAATGAAGTAAATCAGTCTGAAATATGTTCTGATCCTCCTGCAAAGTTGCCTCTTCAAAGATGACTGTCACCTTGGTGGATTCAGCCTGCAGGTCCATGGAGCCCCTTGCCTCCAGCAGTCCTCTCCTGGAATAATCAAATAACTCTGCAAAGGAAACATCGGTAAGTCTCTGTGACAGCCTAAGCAGGGGCTAAGGATGCTAAATGCTTTTGTCAGCCCTCAAGCATTGGCTGGTCACTCGTTCTTACTCTCAGAAAGGAAGCTGTGTGTAAACTTTGTACTACCTGAGCTCTTCTTGGTAGCTGAGGCTGTGTTACAAAATACTCTGAAAGACAAAGTTCCTCAAAATGCTGAACTGTGGTGGGTTTTTATGTGTATGTTGTTGTTTGTTTGTTTGTTTTTCTCTCTCCTCCCCCCCCCTTTTTTTTTTCCAACCTATAGATATCACTTGGCCTCTGTCCTTACCCCATTAAGGTTTCTGGCTGAGCTGTGGCAGCTGGTGTGCCAGCACTGGGTCTGAACAAAGGACTCACTGAGCTACCAGCACAACGTGGAGCAACACTAAGGCAGATGTAAGTCACCCCCAGCTGCCAGAGCTCAGCAGTTGGTCATCTCAGAAGCATGGCAGGGTCCCTGCCTCACCTGCTCATGCCTCCCTGTTTTTCTTTCCCTTGCTGTTGTGGTTGCAGTGAGGTTGGGTCCTCTAGTTTGCATCAGAAGCCCTCTGCCCACACAGAATCCATGACAGGAGTGGGACTGTAGCTGGCAGCATACTCATCTCTGGATTGAATTGCAAGTTCAAATCCCATTGCAATGGTTTGGCTCAAAAATATCGTGAGCTTGTGTCACAGTGCTAATCAGAACTAGGCACTGTTACAAGGAGTTTTCCTCCTGGTCATGATCTCTGCTGTTATTAAAGGATCTTGTCACTTTTAAAACAGTGCTGTTCCATCTCATAATGAAGCAAGGCCATATGGTATATGAAGCAAGAACACAAGGAAGCAAGACAGCAAGAAAGCAAAAGCAAGCAAAAAAGAGAAAGAGGGAAAGAGACATGGAAAGAAAATGAGAGGCAGAAAGACAGAGGGAGAGAGAACAGTCAAATACCAATGAGATATGCTGCTTCCTCTTTTTTGTTATGTGCCATTTCCCCAGATCCACCCTGTAGCCATAATCGCTGCATTGTACTACAGTGAAAGCAAATAAAAAGAGTACCTGAGAGAAAAAATGTGGTCTAAAAAAGGGAAAAGTTCCCCTGCCTTGTAATATGTGCAATTCTGGGCAGTGTAGGCATGAAACATGAGCTGAGATATCTCTGTTTCAGTGAACATGCTATGTTTTAGATGATGTTACTCTTATAACTTCTAAACTTCATGATATAAACAGAAAACCTAATTCTGGAAAAAGCACCTACCACACCTGATTACCATAACCAGGAGCACATACCTTTAAATCAAAAGTCAGTTGAGTTGGAAAAGGTTTAAGTTTTTTCAATAAATTACTTTTTATAATGACTATAAAAGTTATATAGTACACAGAGACTTGCTAGAGGTAGATACTTTACTGTACCTGAATTGCTGGGAATACTTCCTGAGACATAAAGCTGACAATCAGACAGCTGAGTGTGTTTGAAAAACATCGTCTACCAAGAGATTAAAGTATGAATTTAGTAAAGTAATCCAGGAAGGAAATCCTTTGTTCTCCCTTGTTACTTATCTTGGCAACTGAAGTGGTGTAATGGGAAATGAGGTTACAATTTAATTTAAAAGCCATTGAAATATAGGAAGTCTGAAAACAAAATAATTTTTCTCTGTTAAATATATGGATTTTTACTCTTACTGAACTATATTTCAACACATTTTTGTATTTTATGCCCCTGATAAGTTATTAAACATATAAAATTGCCTTATTTATAGAGTATAACAGAGTTGCTAGCAATAGTGCCTGTATTTTTCAATATAGCAACTACTTAGATGTGCATAGATTCTAGATGAACTTTTAATTACAAGGGAATGAAGAGAATTGCTAGGAATAAAACAGGTTTGTTAATCTCTGAAGAAGGGAACAAAAGGAATGATGATTCTAAATCAGAAAATGTATCGAACTGCATTTTTTTAAAGAAAAATAAAGCACAGTTGTTAGAAAATAAATCCTTGTACTTAGAGTTGTTGAGAGAAGGTCATAAGGAAGGTTAAGGGGGAGAAAACTAAGTATGTGAAACTGAGCATATCTCTGTGATGTGCAGCATGGGGAGTAAAGGGAATTCACTAATGAACTTATCCAAACTACTAACAATTATTTTAAAGTGTTTCTGGAGAATTAGTGAGCTCTCAGAGGTCTGAAAAGAAAGGGGAACACGTTACTGGTCTTTAAAAGTGGCAGGGGAAGAGGAAGAGAAAGAGTGAACCTGTCATCTACCATCTGCTAAGCCTAACTTCAGACTGCAGTAATATAGTGGAAAAAATATTAAAAGGTAAAAATCCTAAGTACTTAGGGGAGAATGGATCCACAACCAATAAACAGCATGGATTTATAAAGAAGGGAAGAAAGGCACACGCAAGCATTTTTTTTCTTCCTATAATTGCAAAGTGGTGACTGAAGGGAATACAGTAGGTGTAATATACGTGCCTACCAACGTATAGATTTGGATGTATGGGCCTCAGTAAATTAAATAAGATCTAGCACTGTGGAAAAAATAAAAAAAAAATAAAAAAAATCCAATGTAATTTCTGGGCTTCTAACACAGAGGCATCGTGTCATGTACCTGGGAAGTGATAGATGTCTCTCTCAGTATACAATACTGATGAGATAGCACTCGACTACTGCTTTCAGATTTAAGTACTTTCAGTACCAATAAAGGTGAACTGGAAGGAGTTCAAGAAGCATGGAAGGAAAAGGAAATGCCTATTGGCAATGAAATATTAACTGAAAATAAACATCTATAGCTTGGCCAAATAGTAGTGGGAAGAGTAAGTTCAGTGCCACGTTCATTACAGTGGAAAGTTTCTAATATAAAGAAAGTAGAGTTGAGTGTAAGCATGAAAGATAGACAGGGAGTAAATACTAACTGTACATGGCCAGCACTCTGGCCTCTGTTCCTGCTGAGACCCATCCAGACATTTCTTGTGGGTGTTTCAAAGGGACAGAGAGAAATAAGGACTTGCTCTGAGAGCTAGAAACAAGAGTGGCATGATTGGATGGAGCTGTGTAAGGCATAATTCAGGCTGAAGGAGATAAATAAGCATTGTAGGGTAGCTCCGTTAGTCCAGGGAATTGTTTGCTGAGCAGTGCAGGTAACTCTGCTTTGGCCAAAGCATGAGAATTTATAGGAGTTAGGAAGGGAATGCTTAGAGGTGGTTGTCTGGAGAAAGAAAGGAAAGAGAAAAATAGGGTGAGGAAGAAAGTGAGAGAAGGAAGGAAGGAAGGGAAGGAGGAAGGAAGGGAGGAAGGGAGGAAGGGAGGAAGGGAGGAAGGGAGGAAGGGAGGAAGGGAGGAAGGGAAGAAGGAAGGAAGGAAGGAAGGAAGGAAGGAAGGAAGGAAGGAAGGAAGGAAGGAAGGAAGGAAGGAAGGAAGGAAGGAAGGAAGGAAGGAAGGAAGGAAGGAAGGAAGGAAGGAAGGAAGGAAGGAAGGAAGGAGAGAGAAAGAAAGAGAGAGAGAGAGAAAGAGAGAGAGAGAAAGAGAGAGAAAGAGAGAGAAAGAGAGAGAAAGAGAGAGAAAGAGAGAGAAAGAGAGAGAAAGAGAGAGAAAGAGAGAGAAGAGAGAGAAAGAGAGAAAGAGAGAAGAGAAGAGAAGAGAAGAGAAGAGAAGAGAAGAGAAGAGAAGAGAAGAGAAGAGAAGAGAAGAGAAGAGAAGAGAAGAGAAGAGAGAGAAGAGAAGAGAAGAGAAGAGAAGAGAAGAGAAGAGAAGAGAAGAGAAGAGAAGAGAAGAGAAGAGAAGAGAAGAGAAAGAAAGAAAGAAAGAAAGAAAGAGAAAGAAAGAAAGAAAGAAAGAAAGAAAGAAAGAAAGAAAGAAAGAAAGAAAGAAAGAAAGAAAGAAAGAAAGAAAGAAAGAAAGAAAGAAAGAAAGAAAGAAAGAAAAAGATTGGGGATGGCCAGAGTCTTAAAGTTCCCAAAACCAAAGCAAAACAAGCTGAATCGTGGTCTCTTCTAGTCGTTCTTAAACCTCAGGTAACGCTTCAGTCAGTGCTCATGCACCCTGAGCTGTCCCTGACCCTGGAATGCCATCGGGCTCTTCCAGCCAAAGTCCATTTCAAGTGCATATACTTCCCAAAGTGTGACTACGTAAATGCATTAATAAAAACCTGTTGAGAGCCTCTTGGCTCTTACCCAGGCTTATCCCTTAGTCCCTCGGCTTCAGCTTCAAAAGTAGGCCAGTGATCATTCCCTTCCCCATGCTTCTTGCGTGCATTTTCGGCCGGATTCCCCCACCTCTACATTTCCAGGTCACTTTCGGCGTCTCCAGCACCTTCCTTCCCGGATCGAGACGAGCCGTGCCGGGGCTCAGTGCACTTCTCCTGTTGCCCAGGAGATGGTGCTGTGGATTTTGGATCGGGAGAGCCGCGGCGGGGGGCCGGGGGGCTGGCGGCCAGCAGCCCCACTCCGTGCGGGGAAGGGGGGCGGTGGGAGGCTGTAGGGCTCGCCGGGGACCCCGGGGTGCCACCGGTGCCCCTGCAGCCCTGCAGAATTTTCCCTCGTCCCGCAAGGGACACGGGAGCAGCGTTTCGCAGGCCCCTCGCCACCCAAATTTCTCTGCCGGGCCCCCTCGCTGTAGACCGGAAAAAAAGCTGGGACACCGGAGGCAGGTTTGTACGGAGAGCTTCGGCCCCTTCTCCTCCTCCCCTACACGCAGCACCTGTGGGCTGCGTGGTCCCTGGGAATAAACAAGAAATAAAAATAGAAGAAAATAACAGTAATAATAAAAACTTCCCAACCTGGGAATTCACCGGGGAGAGATACCTCTGAGGAGGTTTGTACTAGGAGAGGATGTGATGGAGGTGGCTTTTATTTTTCTGTTTTAACCTTTCTCCTCTCCACCCTGAACTTAACTAAAGTTTGCCAACGGGTGGAGAAAACACGCAGGCAGCCGCGGCCAGGGCAGGCTCTCCCCGACCGCCGGCTCGGCTGTGCCCTGCTGTAGAGGGCTCGGCGTGCCAGGGGCAGGACAGGCTGCAGGAAGGAGCTGTCAGACTAAAATCCGTATCCAGGACCCCCCGGACCCTCCGGCCTTCCCCGAGCCGGGGTCTCCTGGTGCTGGAGCCACGTTCAAGTTTGCAGCTGCCTGCGGCCACCCCCCGGCCGCCTTTGCCGCGCGCTGGGGGCTGCTCCTTTCCCCAAATAACGCCTGAAGAGGAGCTCAGGGGGCTGCGGTACAATTAAAGCAGGTAACGAGACGCCGGGCAGATGTGTTTTCATTGCGCTGTAAGATAAACGCGGTGTTAAATGCCTGACAACTTCCCAGAAGCAATCAGCAAAAGTTTACGAGTGCATAAACCTCAAAGACCATTCCTCGGTATTTTTATAAGCCCCGCATTTAAAGCTTCTATAAATTCTTCTGCCTGCTTCCAAACTAAAGTTCCCGGAGACTACCTAACAGCCACTTCTCACGGGAGGGTGCCCGGGGGAGCGGGGAGAAGCAGATCGCAGCCAGCGGGGCTCCCTTTTTGTCTCCTTTCCCCCCCCTCCAAAGCTAAAGTTTGCCAGAAAGTTGGGATATTAAAGCACGGCAGAGCACAGGCGAGATGACTGGGGTGCAGCAAAGTTTCAAGAGCAGGGGGCAGACACAGAAAGAAGGGGAGAAGAAAGGCTGAGAATAAATAAAAGGCGAGGCAGACGAGCGGCCGGGCAGAGATCCACGCACAGCTGATGGGTGGACAAGGATGAGCTTAGAGACGAAGAGGGAGAAAAATTGCAGGAGTACAGAGCAAATGTTGGTGAACACAACCGAGGACAAGGGGAGGTGGCCGAGACCCCGGGGAGGTGGCTGAGCCGCCCCTGTCCCCCCGCTCCGACGGCGCGGCCCCCTCGGCGCTTGCGGAGGGGGAGCACTCGAGGTCTTCAAAGTTTAAGGCAAAAGGAGGGAGGGAGGCAGCACTAGTGGAGGGATGGAGCTGGAGACCTCTGTCTCCAAAGGAATAAGCTGCGAGAACCTTCCCCCTAGGCATCATATCAGAATAATGCTATCCGTCATCCTCAAGTGACCACAGGAGTTTCACAAGTTGGACGTTAAACAGATTTTCAAAACTAAAATAAAAATAAAATAAAAGTATTGCGGTTATAAAGCCCTTTGTTTATGATCCCAGGGAAAAATGAAGTCGCTAATTGGCAGACAATAAAGGTAAAATGCCTTCGGATTAATAATGATGGAGGTTAACGGTGTGGCATCCCCCGGAAAGGGGGAGGGGAGCGAGGCGCTTGGACGGCGACCAGGGACAAGTGCGGCAGCCAAAGGGGGCTGGGGGGGCTGGGGAGGGGGGGGACACAGCCCCTTTTCGCAGGGCTCGGCTTGTGTGTTCGTGTCTGATCCCGAGGCACGAGGTGACGGAGGGCCGTATTGTAGTCGTGTCCTTGCTGGATGAAATCTCAGTCAATTACTTTGAAATCCGCAGCTTGGCTTCTTTTCATTCTTTCCAGGTGAAAATTCAAACGTTTGCTGTTGTCGCCTGGTCCTTTCTTTCCCGAAACAAGGCACCCAACTGTTCTGATATTACCATTCAAAAACAGGTTCTGTGGCAAACCTCATTTGTGAATCTATTACAGAGATTAATAGATTATTTCTCCTTTTTCAACTAATTCTCAGTGGGGAAATTTAACCATATGGTAAGGAGAGAATTAGAATTTCATCACATTAGAGCAAAATGTAATGAAAAGAGTCCAACACCTGGGGCCAACTCTGAAAGACACAATTAAAAGGTTTTTAATGAAACCGGAGAAACCCCAAATTTCATAGCCTTCAGTAATTCTGCCACATAAGAATGATTTGCCGCAAGTGTTGGGAAATATTGTTTTTACTGATGTCAGGAGGCTGAAAACCCCGCCGCGAAATGCTAGGTGCTTTCAGAGCGCTGACAATGAAGCGGGGAGGGAGCTGCTGGCGTCTGGCGGTGGAGGAGCAGCGGGACAAAATTCACGCAAGCCCTTTGGGCTGCCGATTAGGAGGGGAGAGCCGGGAGGCTCGGCACAGCCCCGGGGAGCCGGAGCCCCGGGACTCGAGGGGAACCGGACCGGGGCCGCCCCTCGCCCTGGCACCCGCAGCTCCGGGGCTGCCCCGGGGAGGGATGGAGGGATGGATGGAGGGATGGATGGAGGGATGGAGGGATGGATGGAGGGATGGAGGGATGGATGGAGGGATGGAGGGATGGATGGAGGGATGAGGGGTGCTGCCAAGAGTTGGTCCACGGCACCAAAAAGTTGCGCCGGTTTTGCCCTTTTCTCACCACTCCCTTCCTCCCCAGCTCGGTTCATTTTCAAGGTAACTGATGGGGCTTTATATTTTTATAGGGACACGGGGGATAATCAGTCTAAAGCGGCAATCTGCTACTCGAAAGCGGCTGAGGGGAGGAGGAGGGGAACCTCCTCGCAGTTTGGTCTCCATTTGCTGGGAGGGGGGGGAGTTGGGGGAAGAGGGCTGGGGACCATTCGCCTCCCACGGAAGCAAGGTGGACGCTGGCGGTGGGCAGGAGCGGGCACCTCGTCTCGGGTTGGTCCGGAGACTTTAAATCCTTTTTTTTTTTTTTTTTTTTTTTTTTTAAGGATTTTTCCCAGGCGATCCTTTTCTAGAAGAGGGGAAGGGGTGGGAGGGGGCTAGAAGTGAATGTAAATGCAGGGGTGGGTGGGCTGGGGTGGGGGGAAAGGGTGTCACTCCTGACTCGGCGGCTAAGTTAGCAGAAGTCTGCTGGCAGCACTCGGGAGGGGAAGTGTTCAAGCGGGCTTTTTTTCTGCAGTGCAGGGCTGTAATTTGCTGAAGGAGGCAAAGAACATCCTTCGATCTAAGTAGGGCTTTTAGTGTGCTCATTGATGAGTGAAAGTCGCCACACATGTCAAGCTAAAGGCAGTTGTTGGGTTACTAACAGGACACAACGTCTTGCAAACATATGCGTTAAGCTGTGTATACAGATGGCAGGGAGAATAATGGAGCAGGCGCCTCTTATAAAGCTCTAGCTGCTGCCTGTCTTCAGACCTGGGAAATGAAACTATTCAGACTCAGGGCCAGATAGCGCCTGGGATTGTTTGTTACCGTTTTAATCCTATTAATTAAAACGTTAACCTGATTGGGTAGAAAGCTCTGTCCCAACAGGCGAGTCTTCTTCATAATAACCTACTCTCAGAGATAATGATGTAAAAGACTCCCCCGTCTGCGGCGGCTGCTGGTTGATGGCTCCGGAAATCTCTTGAAGGTGAATCCAAGCAAGATAAACGGTGGAAGCGGCTCCGCTGGCAGCGCACAATGCCCCAGCGCGGCGCCTGCTGAGGGCGAGCCGGAGCCGGGGACGAAGCCGGGGACGAAGCCGGAGCCGGAGCCGGGGACGAAGCCGGAGCCGGAGCAGCAGCAGCAGCAGCAGCAGCGGCGGCAGCGCCGGGCAGGGCGCAGCCCCCGGCGGGAGCCGGGAGCCCGGCAGCGGCAGCAGGACGCCCGCTCGCCGCCCGCCGCGGCGCGGAGGAGCCTTGGAGGAGCGGGCCGGGAGCTGAGGGGGGCGGCGGCGGCGGCGGCGGCGCCGATGGAGCGGGCGCTGGGTCTGCCCGCCGAAGAGGACCTCTTCCACAAGAGCCTGGCCGCCTCGGCCAAGCGCATGGAGTCCGCCTTCCGCTCGCCCCCGGGGCTCGACCTGTCGCACCCCCGCGACCGCCAGCCCTCGCCGCTCGCCTGCTACGAGGCGGCCGAGCCCGAGGCGCTGCTGCAGCCCGGCGGAGGAGGAGGCGGCGGCGGCGGAGGCGGCGGCGGCGGGGGGGACCCGCTGGGGCTGCCGCCGGGCTCCGTGTGCGTCAAGTACGGCGAGAGCGCCAGCCGCAGCTCGGTGGCCGAGAGCAGCGGCGGCGAGCAGAGCCCCGACGACGACAGCGACGGCCGCTGCGAGCTGCTGCTGCGCGGCCCCGGGGGGGGACCCCCGCGACGCCTCGCCGGCGGTCGGCGGCGGCGGGGGCAGCGGCGGCGGCGGCGGCGGCGGCGGCGTGGGGCCGAAGGCGGCCGAGGGGGGCTGCTCCAACAGCCACGGGCACGGCGGCAGCAAGAAGTCCAAGGAGCAGAAGGCGCTGCGCCTCAACATCAACGCGCGGGAGCGGCGGCGGATGCACGACCTGAACGACGCGCTGGACGAGCTGCGGGCCGTCATCCCCTACGCGCACAGCCCCTCGGTGCGGAAGCTGTCCAAGATCGCCACGCTGCTCCTGGCCAAGAACTACATCCTCATGCAGGCGCAGGCCCTGGAGGAGATGCGGCGCCTCGTGGCTTATCTCAACCAGGGCCAGGCCATCTCCGCCGCCTCTCTGCCCAGCTCCGCCGCGGCGGCGGCGGCGGCGGCGGCCGCGCTGCACCCCGCCCTCGGCGCCTACGAGCAGGCGGCCGGCTACCCCTTCAGCGCCGGGCTGCCCCCCCGCCACCTCCTGCCCGGAGAAATGTGCCATTTTCAACAGCGTCTCCTCCAGCCTCTGCAAACAGTGCACGGAGAAGCCTTAAGCCTCGCCGCCGCCGCCGCCTCCCCGCCTCCGGTAGCCGGGCACCGGCGGTGGCAAGCGGGGGTCTGCGGCCGGGCCGGGGGGGCGAGGGGGCAGCGGAGGGACTGCGAGCCGCCAGGGCTCCCCCGTCTCTCCCCTGGGACGGCGGCTTTTTGGGGACGGAGACGGGCCCCGGTGGGAAAGGGGCGCGGGGCCAGGGCGGGCGGAGGGGCGGCGGGGAGGGGGCTTCAGCCTCGGGGGTGCCGGGGGGGTTTCCCTGGAGGTGCGACCCGCACAAAGGAGAGGCTGAGAGGCGGCAGGCCGGGAGGGCTGGAGCCGCGGAGAGGGATGGAGAGAACCCCCCCACACCCCCACCCGGGACCCCGGCCCCGCCGCCCCTCTGCCCGCCCGGGGCACCGAGGTCCCGGGGCCGGTCCCGGGGCAGGAGCCGGCGGCGGAGGTGGATGGATGGGACAAATCAGAGAGGGCACTCGAGCATAGATTTTTTTTTTTTTTAATTATTATTAGCAGTATTATGATTATTCTGAGCCAGGAAACGAACAAACTTGAAATGTAAACTTATTATTTAAGCGACTCGCAGAAACAAAGAGACTGGACCACTGCTATGGAAGACTTTGTATTTTTTATCGTCTCTAAACTTTGATCCTGTGAAAATGCGCAAAGTTTTGGTGAGAGTGATTTAAAAAAAAAAATTTGAGAGAGTTAAAAGAAAAAAAAAACGGCAAAAAAATAACCGATCCGAACCCCTCCTCCGTGTGGCCGAAAGTATCGCATTTTTCAAAGAAATATTTACGTGCACCTTGTTTCTTTCCACTTCGCAATGATGTATAAACAAGACATGATATTTATTTGTTATTCTTTAACTGACCCTCCCACGCCAACAGTATTTCTCATGTGTTAAGGTCACGGGTCTTCTGTGCGGTTACTTTAAAATGCTTCTAAAATTCTGTTTATGGATTAACTTAAACTGTGTGCCAAGTGTTTTAAAACGTTTATTTGCCAACGCCGTATAGCCAGAAATGTTGATGTATCCGAGCTGCTTAGGTTTATGAAAGGTCATCTGGATTTTAAGTTGCATCATCCCTGTATTTCAATTGAGCTTTAATAAATTGCTTCAGTCCAAAAATTACAGGAAAGGTGTATTCTTAATTGCTCAACCCACTGATTTTTGAGAGGGTATCCATTGCATTATAACAGGCATTATAACAGGTAATAGCTATTTACTTTTACGTGGCATCAGAGCAATAGCTGCTACAAGAACATTTGCCAAGCCAATGTTTTCCCAGGCGCTGGGTGGTTTTCAAAGGTATAATTTAAACCGCTTTTAACGTGGATGTAAATTATTCTGACTGTGGATGATTATTTAAGTTGAAATACTTTAAAGTACTTTAGGCTGATTTACAGAACGGGTGGAATTCTTACCTTTTCTTTTTCTGGGGGGCGGGGTAGGAGGGTGGGGTATTTTTTTCTTTTTTTTTTTTAATCTTTTTTTTTTTTTTTGAAGATAAATGAGAGATGAAGAGCAAGAAGTAGCTATTTACCCAAAGTGAGCCTTCAGTTTGAGTTTGCATGGCTGGGTGGCTGTCTTTCTGCCATTTGTAAATCAAGATTTTTGTTTGCTTTGGTTCGTTTTTTTTTATTATTCCAAAACGAGTCCTGCTATTTTCCACTACTTGCAGATAATACAAATTCGGACTGTCAGGTTGGATGGCGAAATAGGAGCCATGATGGATCTGTTGGCAGGTCACGGATGTGTAAAGAGTGATATATATTAAATAGGTCAATCAGATTATGACAGCAATGTACGATCGTTTGTATGTGTATCTATGTCGGAAAGAATCTTTATTAAAATATTTTGAACAAACGCTTGTATTATGCTGTGCTCTGTTAAGGATACACCTCCAGATTTAAGGGGGGGGCGGTGGTGTCGCTCCTTTCCTTTGCCTTGCCCCCCCCCATTTTCCCCCCTCCCCTCTCCCAGCCCTTGGGATGGGGCCGAGGAGCTCCCTCTTCTCCCTCACCGGGCCCCTACAGGGGGGTCGGGGGGTGACAGCGCCTTAGTCCCCCCTGATACCCCGAGGTGAGCCGTCCCCCTATCCCTTTCCACCTCCTCCTTGTCCCCCCCCCCCAAATTTTGGGGCCGGCACAGCCGCCTCTCCGTCGGGCCCCCTCCTTCCTTCCCTCCCGGCCGGCGCCCGGTGTCCGCGGTGCCTCCGCTCCCATCGGCAGCCCTGCACGCGGGGGAAGGGGATAAATATTTTCCGCTCCACTTGCCATCAAAAAAGATTAATCAGAACCTGTAACTTTTCAGGAAACATAACTGTAAAGTGCCACGGAGCTGTGGGAAGGCAGCCCAGAGAGGGTGGGCAGATCAGCCCCCAGGCGCAAGGAGAAGCGTCTCTCAGCATTTACTAGACAAAGGCTGGGTGCGTCTAATTATGATTATTAAAACAATTTCCATGACGATGTCTAATATTATGTTAATTTGAAAACAACTGTGTATGAAAACTGTCGACTATAATACCTAAATTCATTTAATGAAACACATCGTTAAGGCAATTAAACCTCCTGGATGTGATTAAGGAACATAATTACGACACTGTTCTGCGCCATAATTGGGTGTCTTTAATCAAGGGGTAAAGTGATCAGCAACACAGCCATTAGTTTGTATTGTTCTGTCTCTGCTGTCCATCATTCTGATTAGGAATTAACCACCGCCACCAGCTTGGCGTGGTGCGTGCCTCTGTGTGTGCGGGTGCGTGTGTGTGTGTGTGTGTGTGTGTTCGTGCATTTAACATCGCAGGACGCATTTGCTGCAAGATTTACTGCTTAATACCTCTCCTTTCCGAGCAGCCTTCCCGGAGCCGTCCCCTCGAAGGCTCTGGCTCTTGGCTGCCCATGGGACAGGGGTGACACCGGGGGAGGCGAGACAGAGGCCAGCCCTCGCTGAAACTCTTGCAGATGCCGGCACCGGGCTGGGGGGCTCCCGGGGGGGCTGCAGGGGCCGTCCCCTTCCTCCCGGCTCTGTCTGGCTTAACCTCGTTGCTCCTTCTTCTCCGGGGCGATGTCGCCCAGGTGTCTTTCTCCCTGTGCCTCCCGTGCGAAGGATGCTCAGGGAGGAGGGAAGCGCCCCGCACTCGCTCTGCACTCCCTGCCATCCCGGCTGCTACTTTAAAGCTCTCGCTTTGCCTCCTCCTCGCTTTCCTGGGAGAGGGCAGGGGGCTCCGTGCGGGCTGGGGGCGCTGCCACTGCCGGCACCTCGCTGCTGTCACCCCTGGGGAGCGAGGAGAGGGCGCGGGGCCAGTCCCGGGGCAGGTCCCGTCGGGCAGGGGGAGGAGAGAGGCTCCCCCGCCCCTCTTCTCCCCCGATCTATCAGTAAGCCTAAGAGGGACGTGTCCCCCCTGGAAAGGGAAGCTTCCTCACCTGCAGCAGCCCCGGCCCTGCTCCAAACGCCCCCTCGGACCCGCTCCCTTCCCCCGGCCCCGAGCCTGAAATCGTCCCAGCATGAGTGACATTGGCTTTCCTAATGTAATGACTTATGAAAGATATAATCATGTGTTAAATTGAATCCTCCGCTTAACTGTTAATGGTGTGCTCTGGGCACATTTACGTATTAGATGCTATGGTAACTAATTACCACTAGAAGAAGGGATAATACACTTTCCAGACTTTGACAAATAATTATGAGTGTTCACATCCCTGCTAGCAGCAGTTGCAGCGGATCTGCTGGAATGAGTAAGTGAATAAATGAATGGGTAAGTGAACTTGTGTGCATGGAGGGGACTAGATAATGAATAGTGGTCAAGTGAGTTTTCTTATTAAAACCTTTAATGAAAATGTGATTTAGGGTAGAAGGGGGGAAAAAAAAGCGCGACGCTGCCTCTAAACGTAATTAAATCGCGTAATATAAACATCAGAAACATAAATAAGTTTGCTTTTAATTAAAACGCAGCAGTCAAAGTAAATTATCCACGTGCTCGGAAACTTTACAGCAATTAACACTCGGGTTTTGGTGGCAGAGGGGGGACGTCGGAGGGGTTTGTGGGGGTGTAAAATAAACGAGCCCGGGCTCGGCGGCTCCCTGCAGCATCCTTTGTCACTTGGGTGCCAACAGGCCGAGGGGAGAGGGAACTTGCCGTCGGACAGGACAAAACTTTGGGCAAGTGGCACTCCGGCCCCCCAGGATGTCCCAGCCGTCGGAAGGACCAGCTGTCTGAGCAAAGAGCTACAGCCGGCCCCTGTCCCCTAAGGTCCCCCGGCAGCTCCGTGTCACCGAGCCTCCCCCAGCGGGGTTTGCTCCCTTCCCCTGGGCTCTGGAAGGGTTAAATCCTCCTCCCCCCCCCCCCCACCCCCCCCGCGAGTCCCGAGTCGCCCTTCTCCTCTCAAGCCGGTTCCGAGACGTGTAATAAAACACGAAGCGAATTTATGGGCTGTTTCAAGCACTTCAGTGCTGTGTTTTTAAATTCATATATGCGCGTGTAAGAACTATGAGCTGTGAATAATTTGAAATGCTATAGGAAAATGATGCGTTTTAGATCAAACGTAA
The DNA here is from genome assembly GCF_964035555.1 of Netta rufina. Lineage (NCBI taxonomy): Eukaryota > Metazoa > Chordata > Aves > Anseriformes > Anatidae > Netta > Netta rufina. The sequence continues at coordinate 122,407,064 of NC_140124.1, forward strand.
CCGTTTGCTTCCATAATTGTCTCGGATGAAAATAAAGAGAAAGATGCATCTCGAACAGAGACAAAGCTGAAAACCTAATGACAGCCATAAACTGCTAGACAGCCATAAATTAACGTCTTCATCAAACGCTGAAGGGATCAGCGCTTATCTAAATCAACAATTATTTCTTCCGAGAAGTTGCAGAACAGATTGCCCCTCTAATACTAGTTTGAAATCCCTCTAATTGAGGATTAGGGGCAAACAATCGCCTTACCGGAGTAAACCCCCTCTCTCCACCGGCTGAAGCCCTCCAAACTCACCTAACCCCCGGCAGGGCTCACTCCCGGGGGTGGGGGTCCTGTCCCCTCACCCCCTTCCTCGGGGCTTTGGGTTTGCTCCTAGGAGGAGCCCCCCGGCTTCCCACCTGCAGCGATGCTCAGCCGAGGTTCCCCTCGCCGCCGACTTGGGAAAGCGCCGCCGGGGAGATGTCTTTCCTCCTCGGGAGGCGGCTGGAAGAGACGGCGAGGAGCCAGACGAGTCATTGGCTCGCAAGGCGAGGAAAAGGCTTGCTGCCTGCGGGAGGTTGGCGACTTTGGACGAGAGGGGTGGCTGCTGCAGGAGTTCGCCGGCAAAAGTCATAGCAAGGAGTTCACTTTCTGCCGTTTGCAGCCGCCGTAGCCAGACCCTAGACTTGTGTTCAACTTTGCTGTGCTCAGAGGTGCTGGTTTTTTTGGGGGGAAAAATACAAACCAGCACATACATCCGCGTCGAAATCAGTTTAACTGAACATCCTGCAAGGCTCCGAGCAGGAACAGCTGAAGCTTAGACTTCTTTTGACTCTTTATTTTGGTGTAAATAGTTTTGGAGACAAGAGTATTTCTGCAATTACAAATGAGGTATTCAGGCAACCTCATACTTGAGATCCCAGGGAAGCCTGCTGCATAGCAAGGGTTACACAGACACAGTGATGCTTTATACGAGGGTAAAGATCCCACTACATTTTAATTCTTTGCTTTCAAATGAAATGGGTATTAGGTATTTTTTACATGGTTCTTTGCATGCAGCAACAATTTCTTCATACTCATTAGCATTTATAAACACAGAATTTAACTTAAAGATCACCATACTTTCACAGGTGTAGTTTGAAACGGTGTTTTTATAATTATATCAGTTTTCTGATATGCTGTGTCTATCAGGACATGACTGGCCATGACACACAGGCACGTTTAGGTAATGGGCAGGAATATAGTTCACTTTCTATGGTCTGACAGTTAAAATAACTTTATTCATATGCATTAAGCATGTGTCTTGCATAAACTGATGTCTCAATTTTAAAATATAATGCAATATAAGTAACATCAAAAAGTATTGTGTCAAAACAAAGATTGAATAAAAAACAATATTTGAAGCTATTGTTACTCCTCCACAAAGCTCCCTTTCAGACCATGAAGGAAAGCTCACTCTGAAGGATGCCCTTCAAGAAACCTCAAACAATGCCACTTTTTCTTTACAAATGTCAGTAACTTTTAAAATAATATGGAGTTAATGCAATCACAAAGTTATAAGCACATTTGTCAAATACAAAAAAATGCTGCAGGTCTATCTTCTCTACAACGTTTCTTCAACAATCCTCACAGACATTCCCGACTAACATTTCTGCATGAAGGACTGAAGAAAAGTGATCTCTTTAGGATACAAACTTCATATTAAACAGCTACTGGCAGAATTTGGTAGCTACAGTGATTCTTAGAAAAGCTAAGTTGTACTTTGCTCATGCAGTGCTGGGTTTTGAAGCAATTTTCCATCATTTCCCCTTTTAAAATGAATGATCTAAATTTACACAAGGTAGTACATCTGGTGCTACCCAGAGGTTTGCAAAAGGAAAAACCTAGGAACTGTATTTGGGTACCAATCTTTATACTGGGAATGCAAATCTTTATATTAATTCTGAATAATGTCTAAGAATGTCAGAAGTACCACCTTTCTTCCTCACCTGGTAATAACTGGCTTCAGTTTCATGAGGGTAAAGCAGACTTGATCATTTCCTAATCATTTCCTAAATTCCAAGGAGTTGCTCCATGCCAGTGCTGAAGTTCTTTTTTTTTTTTTTTCCCTTTTCCTAAAGAAACATATATATTTTTTTTCAAGATCAAGCAACAGAAAAATGCTGTATGCTGACTGAATCATTTAAAAAGGAAACCAATAGTTGTGAATCTGTGAGAAAAGTGTAAATGTAAGGTGGAAAAAATTACCACAGACAGTCATTCAATACTAAAATAGATATATTCATTTTTATTGTATCCTTGAAATACAAAATTCACTTAAGGTGTTAGATTACTAAAATAATGAAGTTTCAATTTTCTCGCTCAGAAATTCACAATATTCACCTTATTCGATCTGAGAGCCTTAATGATGGATATTAACTATTAAAATAGAACCTAACCATTGTTCATCTATATACAAAATGTCAGTTTGCACAATTAAGAGCAATTCACAATCTTTTGAATGTCAGAAAGTTCAATAATGATGAAATAAAAGATCATTTATAATTCTGCAAGTGAAATTCACAGACCAGCAATTACTCATAAAAATAGCAATGCCAAAACCAGTCACATGCAATGGGCTTAAAACCGTAAGCTGAAGAACAACTCTTAAATGGTTTCATATTAGTACATTAGGACATATTGACAGAGATGTGGAAGTCAAATTTGCAAACAGGTACACATGGACCAGTGTGGCCTTTGGAGAAATATAGCAGTTTAGTAAGTTTATGACAGGTTACAGCAATATTCAGTGGCAACATGAAAATGGCAACAAACTGTAAATTAAAATGACAATAGTAAAAAAAAAATCACATTTTAGTATTCACATTAGGTCATGATAAATTCACTTTTCTTCTCACACACTACACAGGGCCACGCTGACTTAGAAAACCTATTTTATATCAGAAAAAAAATATATATCTTTTCTTAACAGCAGAAGATAGTATCAGTATAGCCATAGGAGGTGACAGCTTACAGTAGAGGCCAGTACAGACCAGCTCTATGACTTTTAAAACTGAGCAGTAGGCACACCATTTCACTCCAGGATGAACAGAGGGAAGCCAGGGCCCCCAGTAGCCCTCCCGACTGGTCCTGTGCCTGTGGGGTTCCCTGGGGAAGGCGAGCAGGTGCTGCTGGGGCTGTTGGGCAGCCCCCTTCTGCAGTGGAAAGGAGGGATAAGGCAACAAAAGGTCCCACCATCTCCCTCCACCCCCCCTAACTGAACACTTGCCAACAGCACCATGGTGCCCAAGTGACCAACACTAAGAGCTCCTGGGTCTGTGGCAAAGGACACGATCAAAAACCATTTTGCTCCTCATGTCGTGAAGAAAACGTGCAAAGCTGGCCCTCTACCACAGGCATAATGTTGCGGCCAGCTTGGCTCCAGCTGCGGCCTTGAGGCATGCTGCAGGCTCACCCAGGAATACCATGGGTTTTCACTCCCTGCTCTGTGGAGACCAGGCTGTTCTTGGTCAGACCAGCTGCTGACTCTCACTAAGTCAGTTGCTTAGTTGCAGAGTATTTGGGAGAGAACCAACCAGGCCTAACATTCCTCTTTCCTGCTTTAACACTCATGACTTTGAAGAGGGCGTGAAGCTTACCTCAACTGCAGATGGAGTACACAAATGTATGCAGGCCTTAAAGATGCAGAAGCCACCTACCAGGAGCATGGGTCTACCAGGGACACAGTTCCAGGGCAAGCTGGGCAGGCTTTGCTTTGTCTTAAGGTTGATCCTTTTGGTTCCTGAGCTAAAAGAGCAACTGACCCTATCTCAGCAAAATAGAGGCCTCCTGCGTGGTCTCCAACCCCCATGCAAAGCCTCTGAGCACCTTCATGGAGCCTTCCTTTGGCTCCTGGGAAAGGCTCTTTTTTATTTTTTTGAAGAAGGAAGTAAGGCCTACAGATTTAATTTTCTAGTTTGGAGACAATCTAGATCTTCTTTTAATTTCATAACTGATACTGTACAAACTGATCAGCAATTAATCTGAAATTACTAATGATTTGCATGTACTTTTGGCACAGCGCTATTATGTCCTACTAAATTATGCAGCAGCCTGTGATATTCTCATTCAAAATCCTAAAAATAGAACACAATTATAAAAAAAAATCTTATGTTTAAAACAAATACCTACTGTTATTTTCGCAGTTGCTTCAGGTTTGTTTCAAAGTTGGATGCCAAAGAAAGATTTATCATAACTGTGGCATGAGACATTTTACAGCTTACACTTAAGCAATAATGTAATATAGTCAACAGTATAATGATATCAGCATTTCCTCTCTCAATAAAACAGGCTCTAATGTCCAAACTGGATTGTGAGCTATGGCTGAGTACAGAATAGCTCCTACCAAGTAAGTACAGCAGTAAGTAACTCGAGTACAGGAATCTCTCCATAAAATCAAATTTTATTCTGTGGCACAAAGTAATAATCAGGTTTTGCTGTTGATTAAATGTTGAAGCAAAGTTAAGGCATTTAATCAACCGCAAAGCCCAGTTAATATAAGTGTACTCTAACACTGTAGATGCTATTGATATTATATGTGAAGAGAAAATGTTCATCCAATATATCTCACAAAAACACAATTTTCTCCTCAGAGGATTTGGAATGTGGCTGTGCCAGTTTTTGAAAGACTTTCTCCTAATGCTTATTTAGGGTATGTGCTTTACATGAGTAACTAAACAGTCTCCTACACAAATAACAATAAATAATTCTAAACCTTAGTATGTATGTAGCAGTTTCTGATTTTGGAAGACACGGAAGATTGAGGAACAGTAGATTGCAGCTTAGTATTCCCAAAATGACCTAGTGGCTCTGATGCTCCACTGGGAAAAGACAAGAGACAAGTCAAGCTGAAGTTTTCAGAGCAATGTGTCTTTTGCACAAAGTAGAGTGTCAGGTGCTTTTTTTTTCAGCATCAAACCTCTGACAGCACCAGAGGAGGACACCCCAAAAACACAGAAATGCAGAAAATGAAATACTGGGAAAAAAAAAAAAAAACAAAAAAAACAAAAAAACATTTTTAGTGAGTTGCTTAGCAATCACTGAGAAATTTCTATAATGCTGCTGGGTACTCCAATTCCAGGTGAGACAGCAGTTCATTCATCATCTGTAGGGCAAATTCGAACTCATGTCCAGACAGGGGTCACACCTCTGTGGTTGGTTAGCTATTTAGAGAAATGCAGATCCTGGCACAGAATAGATTAAGGGTTGGCTGCCCAAAATAACCTCTTGCGGTGATTACTCATCTTTCTTCCACTCTAAGTTCTATGAATGATGACGGGACACTTGAGTGTATCAGGGGAAGTCTTTTTCATGTATAACGTTATTTGTCAGCTGGCAGTGTGGGCAGAACTTATGCTGGCACATCGCAAACTGAGATTTTTTGGGGAACACAAAGCAAGGCCCACAGACATGGCTATTCTCCCATCACAATTACGATCTCGTCAAACTGAGACAGCCATGAGAATCCTCCTCTGTTTCCAAAGTGGTGGCTAGGAAGAGAGACAGGGTCTACAAATCTTAGATCCTGTGCACCACGCACCAGGAATCATGTCACCCAGTGAAGCCCATATGCAGCCAACCTCTGTGGCTGTCTGAGGTCTTCGCTTACTCAAGTTTTGGGCCCAAAGAGCTTGTTTTTCATCTTGTAGAGAAGCAGTTCTGTTTCCAAACAGGGGGCGCACTACTCTGCCTGTGTATTTCTTAGGCACATTAAAACACTATTAAAAAGTAGTTTTAGATACCATTCTTCTCCTTGAAGTCCTCTCACTATTTTGCCTTTCTGGAGCAACTAATAAACACAAGAAATGGTGAAAATAAACACAGATACATGCCACTAGTAAAACAGTAAGACAAACAGAAGATAATTTTTGAGATGATAGAATCATTTCAAACAAGCTCATATATTTTCTACATGAAGAGTATACTGTTTTTGTTTGTTTGTTTGCTTTTGGCTCAAAGGCAAAATAGATAATGTAGGCTTGATCCAAGGCCTACTAAAATCAACAGAACCTCTACTATGATATTAATCATCTGCAGAAAAAATCATAGACTTTGATTTCTTTGTATTGCACAAAAACAGAGCGTTCACCCTTGCTTCGTACCACTCATACCACTCACATTCATACCACTCAAGTCAGAGATGTGTTTCCTATAAGGCATTCTTGTGAATTCTTTCCCCCTACCCCCCATCCAACTCATATAGCTTTCATTACATCTCCCAAGTAAGGACTAAGACACTCAGGATCACAAAGGGAAGAGAGTAAATTAAAAGAACAAACAGAACAATTATCTCTAAACAACCTTTCACCTTCTAGAATTAACTTCCCCATTTGTTGCTACTGTTCTACAAGCAGATGTAGTGATGCCTCCAGATGGTGGGTATGTGGGACCTCCCCATCTAACAAGGGGGAACCTCATGACACAGCTATGGTAGGAGGCCTTTTGGTTCTACCAGCATGCTTGCAGTGTATCTGGATTGCCAGGTTTCCGAGGAGTCTGAGGAATTCCCAATGTATGTCTGTTGAGCCCATTTCCCAAATAATGGCCTGGATTCAACTTGACGTCATCCTCCCTCTAAAACCTACTTGACTTATGGCCAAGAGTATAGGGATCCTTCTCATAGGGACTATTTACCCAGCCAAATGCTTGTCATCTCACCTCACTACTCACAACTTGGGCAGGGTTGCTTGTTCCCATGTCCGACATCTACCTCTAGCCTAAGGGCTTTGCTCCTCAGAAAAAAAAGTAAGGAGGAGGTGAAAGCAGATAGGGTAAAAGCAAACATTCCCAAGAATACAAAGTTGAGTGAGGAAACAGAGCTAACACTGAGATTAGTAGAAGACATATAGGCAGCCGCTCACTTTTTTAGGGACCTTAGCTTGTAACGGAAGGCAATATCAACGTCTGGCAGAAGGATACCAAGGCCCATACGACTGTTATCAAGTCTGACAGCTTTGCTTTCCACTAGTTCTACATCGAAATGAGCCAAAAGTAAGAAAAGAAACATCTTCATCTCATTCATCGCAAGGAACCTCCCTGGACACATGCTGATCCCAGAGCCAAAAGGCATTAGGAAATACTTCAGTTTTCTTCCTGCCTTGAAGAACGTGGTTTTCTTCTTGCCATTCTCTATGTAACGATCAAACTTATACTCCTGAAAATAAAAGAGAAAGAGAGTGAGATATCTAATGAAACAGTTATATGAGGTGCTTTGTTTGCATGTCAGTGGTACTTCTTAAACTCAGAAACCAGAATCAAGAGGAAGACAAGGAGTAGACAGCTTCTCCTTTTTAGTTGGTTGCCCCAAGTTTCATTAGCTCACGTTACCGCCCCTGTAAAGAATACTGATGAAATCCACTTATTTAGCTGCGTTACATCAAGTTCCTTCAACTTCCATGTCTCATCCACTGAGTGTCTGGCCTGTATTGATTGTAATTAGATTTTGACCGCTTTGTAGCAGAGACAATGAACCTTAGTGGAAGGACAATTTTCTTGTAAAGCATCATATGTGCTTGGTGTGGTACATACATCACGAATAAGGATAATCTGTCAAATTGTGCAAATGCCTATGAATAAATCAATGCATTGCACTGATCTTGTTCTTGCAAGATCAGAGCAAAATCCATCCTTCTTTTGCACCCAGTGGTGCAGATTATTCGAAAAGCAGACCTGATACTTTGCAGTCAATTTTCCCTTCAGCTGGAGATGGTTGCTGCTTAATTTCCCACATCTGACCTTCACATGGTTTGCTCCAGAAGCTATGTGCAAAGCAGGACAACTGCCAATGACTGACCATTGTAACGAGTGTACTTTCAGGTAAGGCTTGAGGCTGGGCTTGTAACTTACATTCCATAAACTGAACATCTTTCTGACTACTTCCCAGCAGCAGGATCACTGCTTAGAGATAATTCATGTTTTTGAATGAAGGAGATCTGGCATCCTCACTCAGTCAACGGCAAATTAACCACTTACAAAATCCTCCTGCATGCTTTGAATAAAAATGACAGACACTTCTTGCTTATGGTCACTCATTAGCATTTGTCCTGCTTTGCATACATCTGCTATAGCAGCAGCCATTTGGAGCTGGCTGGGAACAAGTCAGTCAGACAGAAACCACCTCAACTGATTAAAAAAAAAAACAACACCACACCACAAAACAACATAATGATAAAATGCACTGATACTGATCTACCCATTAGGTTAAAGGCTCTGGAAACAACACACTGTATGTCTGGTTGTTGAGAAAAACAGTGGCAGGGGATTTGGGGTATGAGAAAGGGGAGAAGGAGAATGTGCACTGGAGGGGATATAACTTGGGGTGCTGAAGACCTGTTTCTCTACATGGCAAGAATGTTAAAAACCATTATATGTTCTTTTTTTTTTTTTTTTTTTTTCACTGAGAAATAATTATTTTCAGTCTCATTGAATACCCCAACCAAAAGGAAGTGTTTTGAAGAACAGTAACAAATCAGTCTACAACTTCCTCGTAAGGGGGTGTCGAGAGGCAGGAGACCTTTTCTCCATTAACACCAGTGACAGGACCCGCGGGAACGGGGTTAAGCTGAGGCAGGGGAAATTTAGGCTTGACATCAGGAGGGGGTTCTTCACAGAGAGGGTGGTTGCACACTGGAACAGGCTCCCCAGGGAAGTGGTCACTGCACCGAGCCTGTCTGAATTTAAGAAGAGATTGGACTGTGCACTTAGTCACATGGTCTGAACTTTTGGGTAGACCTGTGTGGTGTCAAGAGTTGGACTTGATGATCCTTAAGGGTCCCTTCCAACTCAGGATATTCTATGATTCTATGAAATGAAAGACCAGAATACCCTCCTCTTCCTTAAAACAGATTCACTTCCTGAAATGTAAAACCTGTTGATCAAAAAAAGCACTGCCAAACATGAACTGTGACAGCTTAAAAAGCAAAACAAAAGAAAACAAAACAAAAAAAAACACTAAACCAAATCACTTAATTGGAATATATCTACAAGGTGAACTCCTCGTGTCTGGAGATGTGAGGAACTATGGTGTTGCATACATATATACATACTGGAACAAACCAAATGCCAAGAGCCATCTGAAAGCTGTAGTTCATTTTACCAAAAATAAATAAATAAATAAATAAATAATTGTTGTGTAGGGAATTGGAAAAATCAGAAAACACATGTGAGACAGCAAACTCATGCTTGTGTTGTTGAATCCCCTAGGTTCGGATAGATTTTTTGAGCCAGCAAGCTAGCTTTTAAGGGAAGACTTATTTTTGACAGCGCAGGAGCTTTCAGCCATGCATGAGGCTTGCTTGGATGGGAGAGGCTGGATCATGGTGAGGAAAGGGTGAAGAAACTGGAGATGAAGTTTTGTGTGGATGGCCTGTTCAGAGTATTATGAAAACTGAGGAATCTCCTGTGACTGGTGTAAGTCTCTCTCTGTCACATCTTGTATTTAGCTCTTGTATTTAGCTTTGTTTGGGAAGCCACCATCCATGTTGGGTTTCCTGCAGGATTTCCTCATATTTCATTCTATGGGATTTGCAGAGTTCAATTACTGAGCTCTGTAACTTAGCTGTGTTATGATTCAGAGGTTCACTTACCCACTTCATAAAAATTGACTCATTTATTTAGGCTCTAAGTGAAGAAGGAGGTCAACAATATATGCTCACACTTACACAATATGGTGCCAAAGCAGAAGATAGCTTGAACTTAAATTTATGTATCCAGGAGAAAAGCATTGCTACAAAATTATCTCGTCAAGCTGCCTGTTTTCCCAGGAAAGTTTTCCCTAAATACATGACAAGCTCAAGACTGCACCTTTCAAAAAATTCATTCTCCATCTCTATCTGATCTTCAGTAGTTATTGTTGAAAGCACACTGCATATTTTAAGAACCAAACAGAACAGTGATTTCCCCACTTTTCGAGAGGGCCCATGTGCTGAAATCAATGTACTGCAAAGTGTGGATTGCTCATTCACTATCAAAAAGATGAAATATATGAACTAAAGCTGTACTGTGAAAGCTGAGCAGAGCTGATACCAAGCAGATATATTCAAGCAATAGAAATATGGTAATGTATTCTGACAATTATTGAATAAGGGAGGGGCTCAGCTACCGCTCTGATGCTTTGGTCTAGGACCTAAACAAACAGATGGACTTTTGACAAATCAATAATGTTCTCCAAAATAAAGTGTTAAGAATAAAATGAGAAAAAAGCTTATTTGCTAGTTGTGGCTTATAAGGATAAAAATATTAATTAACTATTTGCCAGTATATGATTTTTTTAAAACACTGTTTTTCTTAGTAGCCTTTGTCTTTATTTTTGGGTGGGTACAGACTGCTGGGCTCCACTGGATGTCACTTCCATTTTCGTGGCCTTTGTATTCATACCTGTAACTATACCCTACTTCTGCTAACTCCAACACACTCCACACCTCCTCTCACTGCCTCTGGCGGAGCTCCTGCACAGCGAAAAGCTGTCCTGCACAAACAAGGCACCTGAACATCACCCTTCTTCTGCAACCCCACATGCACATCTTTATCCCCAAGTTCCCAAAAGGAAAAGCTTCAAGGAGCACTGTCTCCAACATGGGGTTTCTACAAACATTTAAAGACATCCTATGTCTCCCAAAGCTGAACTGCGGTCTGAAACGCATCTTTGGCTCAAATATCAAGGCCAGAAATGAGCATGACAGGGAGAGAGCTGTTTGCCTAGGAAAAGGGGGATGAGGAATGATTCAGGTGTAACTCCTACCTCTCTGGATAAGGAGGCATTTAATGGCCTCAGCGTATATACAGCTTCACCTCCTATGTGGTACCCTGGACAACAACCTGGTGGAATAACCTACTGGAGACTAGGACTATTCAATTTGCATGCAGGTGGTGAACTTCTGAAGCCGTATTAAGGCTGAGGCAGGGTGGATTAATTTCGAGTCTTTGATATTCATTAACTCGAGCGTCAGAGAAAAATACAAGGAGATGACACAATTACCCTCGGAGCTTCATTGTGGAGCAACAGCTTTGCAGTTTCAAGTTCACAACACTATACTAATTGATCAAGAAGGGGTGAATCCCTATGAAGAGAGGTGAAAAAGCATAAGGCTCAAGTAAGACTGCTATTATAGGGCTTCAGAGAGTCAATGATGCTTTGGGGGCACTTAGCTAAATGGCCCACATTATTTGCTATTTAAACCACCTTCTATTATTCAGCCCTCCTTGGGTATCAAATGATCCACTGCCAAACAAAACCCACATTTAGCCTAAAGTTTATGGTAGTCAATGTGCAATTGTCAATTCCTTTGAAAGCAGTAGCAGTCAGTCTCATCACCATATTTCTCTCTTCAGGCCATGAATCCTTTGACCTATAGGGCCCTCGAAAATACATCTGAAAGTCGGAAGATTTGTTCCACAAGAAGGAACAGCAGGAAAAAAAAGAAAAAGAAAAAGAAAAAACCTATCACAAAAGGCCAGGCTGCTGCAATGTGCCTGAAGTAGGAAGAGTAACACCAGCGGAGTGTTTACCTTAGGATCTTCATAGACCTCGGGGTCCATGTGCAAAATCTGAGGGTAAAGGGCTATCCAGTCTCCTTTCCTCAGACTGACTTCCTGATCCCCTTCAAGCTTGAGGACAAAATCCTCCTGGCTGATGCGAATGTTCATGGAAGACGAGCACATCCGTAAACTCTCGTTTAAGGCGCTTTCTGCGATTAAACAAAAACAGAGGGGGGGAAGCGTCAGAAATATGGGAGATGACTGCAAGTTATACATGGCTGCAGCTGCTGCATCTCGACAGGTTTAGTAGGGCAGGCTGAAGGAAAAAAAAAGGAAAAAGAAAAAAAAACAACAAACCACAACGATAACAAAACATAAACCAGACACCACGAGGAGGTACTAAACAGTCCCGCAGGGCGGGGGGCCGCTGCTCTGAGCACTGCGATGTGATTCTCGCTGATAGTTCTGGGAAATCGTGTCGGCTGGAGGCAGCCCTGGATTTTGGGTGGAAAGTCATTATTCAGGCATCACGTTGAAAACAACGCAATCAGAAAACATGAATGCTTTATGCATTTACATATATTTCGGAGGTTGCAAGTAAATACCAGTGAAAGCATCCACGGAGCTATTCGGCTTGCCTTTCAAAAGCTGGTGGATGTAGCGTCAGGGCTACACGTTAGAAAAAAACATTTCACTTGTTAATTCCGCAGTCAGGCTGAGGATTTTTAAATTTATTTTGTTTTCAATGAGCTACGTTGCCAAACGATAATGTCTATTATGGTCCAAGTGAATGAAAACAATTCATTATTTGCCTGGTAGATTTAAGAGAGAAAGACACTTTTAATTGCAAAGAGAAAACAAAATGTAGTCCTTTCAGTACTAGGGGAAGCATGATTTTTTCTCCACCATCACGTCCTGGAAGGCTCCAGAAGCTGAATGTCCTTGCTTTCCCAGTGGCCTTCACCTTTTGCTCCTAGCACGACAGATTTTATGGCTAATTTCCGGCAATTTATCCTGGCAGTTTGAGGAGGAATTCCTTTGGGAATAATATGCATAATTTGCATAAATCATTCTGATAGCATGTATATCAGCATGTAGCTCCTGTCTAGGGCTGCATCTCTCACTTTGTAATCAAAACTGACTATTTTTCCACCAGCATGTATGGGTGCTGTTATATGTGGCCTGATTCCTTCTAATCGCCAGTGTGAAAAACAGCCTAAAATCAGGTTTCATTTTCACATAATAATCCATTTGTGCCTGTATTTATGTTTTGTGATACCAAATAAGCCTGCTCTAAGTGTTCACCGAAGCACTGTAACTGCTGCACCCAAAAGGTTGGTTTATTAGAGACAGTAGCTACCCAGTGTAGATGCATCTGAAAAAAATAATAACAACCGCTCTTTCACAAAAAATTAAATCTGGTGCAGCATGCATAGCAAATAAAGTGGCCCTGGATGCTTTCTTGCAAGAGGTTTTTCCTTAAGCATGCATTTGTCTAAAGAAATGAGGCTGCGGTCAGCTCTGTGTGGCCAGTGCCGTGATTCAATGTGACGTACAGTGAGTCTGTGCATATTCTTTTGGACTGCCTTCGTTACTATAATCAGGCAGAGTCAAATCGGCTTGTTGGTGACGAAGCCAGAGAAGAACCCCGGTTCCAGAATATGGCCTCTACTGCGGATAGCCACAAGGCACCTGACACGATAGATTTCAACTGGCAGCGCTCTGGCAACAAAACTTTGCGCGGTACAAAGGGAGGGTCCAGCCTCTGCTCCCAGACTGCCCCCAGCCTCCAAAAAAACAAAGCCCCTAACTCCGGCTTGGGAACGGTGGCGATGTACATGCAGCACCGTTCACCCAAGAAATCAAATCGGGTGGGGGCTGGGGAGAGCAAGAAAGGAAAAATAATTACTAAAACACCGCTGCACAGTAGCGGGTGTGCGTTTAGCTGGACGAGTGACGCGGTCACATCCTATCGGGGGCCATCCTCCCGGGGAGCGCGGCATTCGGTGTCCGCTGCCGGATCGCAGCTGACAATTGGGCAGCGTATCTTATGCAGAAGTTAATCACAATAATGGAGCACAAAGTGTGGCTTAGCGGTCAGATCGTAAATGACAAATCTGCTTTACCTTCCAGTACCAGCTATGTGTGGAAGGCAAGCTTGGCTCTAGCTCTGAGCGATCATGCCGATAATCATTAGTAATGAGTCACATTATGATCAACAAAGGAGGATGGAGCTTATACGGGTTTGCAGGCTAACATTAAAAAAATAGACAGTCAGCCTTCCCCAAATGCCCAGGCTATACGTTGGGAGGAATGACAACTGCACAATAACGCCGCAGCCTTTGCTTGCAGTTGTCATAGTTCAGCAGACACCAGCCATTGCTGCTGACAGACCAGCTGGGTAGCTTGGGAGGCCTTCCATTCTGCACCATGAGGTACAGTAAATTATCCAGCACGGTAGAGCAACATCTGTTTCTGTGCTTGTGCCGAACAAACAAGGCAATTTAAAGCATACCAAGGGATAACCAAGCAGCAAATGAACATGACCCTCATTTTTTCCCCCTTCTTACACACACGAGATGCTAAACTTCGCTGTACAAGCGCCACATAAAGAAGCCAGGCTGTTGTTTGATAAGGTGTTGTCAGAGAGATTTTACATATTTTCTAGAGAGAGAGAGAGAGAGAAATATCTCATAGTATTGTTATTCTTAGAATCCTCCCACTTCTCTCTTCATTTCTCTTATACTAAAGCTAGCACTCAGCCTCCAATTCATTCTAGATTTTTTTAAAAAAACTGTTTCAATATACTTATAAATATTCAGTCTTTAAACCCTAATTTGCTATACTTAGTTCACATGCCTTCAAGCATTTGTCTTCCAATTTCCACTGAATAAATGCGTACTAATGAGAAATAGAGCAAGCTGCTGAGGCAAAGCTGGGTGACTTGAGCCTGGCCTGCCACCAGCTTGTGATAGGCAGGCAAATTGAGTTAAAATGAAAAGTCTTGTCAGCTGAAATACAACATGGTAGCCAAACAGCAAGCTGTCAATCATCCAGCCAAAACAAGGGACTGCAGGTAATAAAAGGTCATTGTGAATCATAAGTGCATTTGGCTTTCATAAGCAAGTTAATTTTAATTAAACATGATCTCGATCTGTAAATGTTTTATAAAACTTATTGTGCATAATGGATTGTTAATTTTGCACTAGCAGATAGCAGGTAATAGGGTACCACCATTATTAGAGTGTATTGTAGGAAAATAGCTATCGGTATGCAAATATTTGGAGGGGTCACTTACATGCACCGAGGTGTGCCAACAGAAATGACAATTGGAAACAAGTACATTTGCAACTTAGGAAGAACTACATGGTACTGCCCAGCCCATTCCAGGAAAATATATTCATGTATCTCAATCCAACCAGCAATTTTAACACTTAATGCTTGTGTTACGATTACATACTCTGCATTATCTGTTTTTGGATTCATAACCCTTTCGTATAGACGAAACAAATTTTCAAGCTGTGCTCTTTTTGCAGGAAATATCTGGGATTCAGCAATGACCTGGGGCAAGAATACTTCACCAGATAAATGAATGGACTAATATTAAACAAACGAACTGACTAAACATGCCTAGCATTACACATGCACCAAGTGTATTTCTGCGCTACCCTTTGCATTTCCAGTATAACCATAAAAGCTGACAGACCGTTCTCATGTATCGT
Organism: Netta rufina; assembly: GCF_964035555.1. Classification (NCBI taxonomy): domain Eukaryota; kingdom Metazoa; phylum Chordata; class Aves; order Anseriformes; family Anatidae; genus Netta; species Netta rufina. The sequence continues at coordinate 122,422,284 of NC_140124.1, forward strand.
TTACCGTATTAGAGCTCCATTGTGACTCATAATGACTAATAATGTATGTTACTCTGTAAGCGCACACAAGTATGCGTGTTTTGGTTGCTGGAAAAGTCTTAACTAAACGATACAAAGTGTGCTGCCCCAGAAATGCCATAAGAAAAAATAATCAGGGCCACAATTTGTGACAAGAGCTGGTTTTGCTGTGGGTTGAAAGACTTTTTTTTTTTTTTTTTTTTAATTCACATACCTGTATTTTGAATTTAGAAGTAAATCAGGACATGTCATTCCCTAGACCCAAGGAATATGGCCAGAACAACAACATTGCCTCTGAGACAGGCTTTTTAGCAATTCCTGCTTGCTCTCCATAGCATGATGAATCCAAAAAAAGGCTCTTGTTACAGCAGGCCAAAAAGAGGACGGGGAATCAGAGCACTTAAAACAGGAGAAGGAGATGACAAGGTGATAAATACACAAGAATCCCACCTGTCTGCCTTACTCGGGAGCAGGGACAGGAATTCCTGGCTTTCTGTGCTCTGCGTTGGTATGGGGGAGAAGGAGGAAAGAAGAAAAGCTCCTTCTCAGATGCCGTGGTCAGAAAGCTGTAAGTGCAAAGGCAGGGCTGGCCCACAGCGTGCTTTTCCCCACACAGCTGCCAGAGCAGACAGGGAATTTTTGGTGCACAAGCCATGAAAATTTGGACCTTTGTCCTTCCTATACATTTACTAAGAAAACATCTCCTTCCGTTCTCCACTGAAGCATGAATTTAATTCTCTTATAGTACAGTTTTTTTCTTTCTATATTATTATTTTATGGGACAGTATCCAGCCCTTTATGACTTAAGTGCCAGAAGAATTGAAATCCAGCTTCTGTTCATACCACATTACTTTTAACGCGATTATAAAATTTAACAAAAGTGTTACAAGACTACTACAAAGTAGGATGTGGCACTTTCCTCTCGACATGTAAATCAAATGTTACCAAGGTGCTTGACAATTTGTAGGAGCCGTGGGGGGATGACACAGTTGATGTTGTAAAGTGTTCACTCCATTTTGCACCAGCTGGTTTTAGTGAGGTACATGCTTTATTTTCCTTATTCTCGCACTTCTGGGGTGCTTGTATTTTTCCCTTGCCATTTCCATCTCTGTCTCCAAATAGAAAATAAATTCTCTCTTGATCTTGATGCTTGGCAACTTTCCTTTTCTATTATTTGTTGGTGGATGCTAACTCTGATGTGAAGCAATTTTACTTGTGTTCTTTAAAGTATATAAATTGCTTAGAATGTCATGTTATCTTGACATCAAAAGCCTGCTCCATCACTTGGAGATAAATCTGCACCAAAACAGCTGTGCCTCCAGATGAAACCGACTTACTAGACCCATGGTATATATGGTTAACACTAATGCTTTAATACAAAGTAGCTGAATCAAACTCAATTTTATATTTGTGCTGTGAGAGACAACTCAAATTGGACCACAGGTTCTTGAAGCATGCCATACGAGATGGTCCTGGAGAATGGCAGCCCTCACTTAGATGCACCCCAGGAACAGTGACTCTGCTCTGATACAGCTTCCTTTTAGAGCAGACCATCAGGTCAGGCCACCAGCTATCAAACCCCAGAGACATGAGCTCAGCTTTAACAGGGGATTGGAATCAATATCTAAAGTGAAAGTAATATCGATCCTTTATGCTTTTTTTTACAGCTGTTGTCTATTCTGATACTACTATCTACAGAGATTTTCAGATGCTTCAAGGCTAGGTTCCTCCTTGCTCTATGTACCTATGAATGTTTCCCTCTCTCCTCCCTTGGGCTAATTTCAGCAATAATCTTGAAGTGCCTGTGCACTTGCTGTGCTTGTGCACTGGCAAGTGAAATGAAGCCATCAGCTGATGCCCTGAAGGCCCATCCAGCTCCGGAATACAACTTCTAATGGTGGCCTCCCTCTGAACCACTGGTCTCGAACTGGAAGACCTGGATCTCCCTTACAACACTCTGTTTTGAATCAAGGTACTTCTTTCAATATTGGAAACGCCATTTCTCATCTGTAAAGCTCTTATGTTTAGTTCGGAGGCACAGCTATGCTGAAGCCTGCTTCAGAAGTCTTTTTGTTGTGTTAAAAAGAGAAAAAGAAAGAAACCGCTTGTGAAAAAAATTACATTTGCAGTTTAAATACATTATCCTACTTTAATTTCAGGAAAGGGTCTTTCTTGGCAGTACCATACCAAAGTATTTGAAATGCATTAACACTTCGGCAGATGCTCAGAATCAAACAACTTAATAGGCATCAACTTTTTTCAAATAATTGCAAAGCTTCGATTTAGCCTTTTGCATACCTTGCATAGCTAATTACCTAGGCTTTAATGTTTACATGCAATGAGAGTATCTACAGCTATAAACTACATAATTTATAATTGATGTAAATGGGTGTTATTATGTCAATTAGGCAGCTGTGTCCTCCACCTTCTCAGTAAACAGAAATGAGTGATAAACCGAGTTTGCAGGGAGAGACCCTCTTCCCTTTCTAACAGATAAAAATAAATTACCCAGGTAGACCAGGTTGTCCAATTGTTCTCTGGTGAGGTGGATGTTATACGTGGGCCCTCTCTTCTGACCTGTTGACTGCAGCAAATGGTCAATCTCGTCACGCACCGCTGCAAGAGCTTCTGGGTGCCGCAGCAGATAATACATGGCCCAGAATGTAGCTGGAATCGTGTTTCCCACAGAGGCCCACAGGAAGGCAAAATGATGTGCTGGGAGAAAATAAGTGAAAAGGAAGATTAATAGCGTTTATTACACTGATTAGATTTGCAGTGTGCTAATTAAAAGATGTTAGGACACAGACCCAGCCAAGGATCAGTGAATGCTAATGAGGACCAATAGGCTTCTGAAGTCTAATTTTCTGCTTAATGAGAATAGTTTGAAATGTAATGTCGGGGGGGTGGGGGGAATAAGGGGAGTAAATGCAGCTCAGTTATAATCTTTCTCATTATCACCATTAAGTATCTTGTTTTACCACCTCAGCACAAAAAAAAAAAAAAATCAATTATCATAGAGGGTTGTTTCAGAGTAAAACATTTTATCATTAGCCAATTAGAAAGAACATAAAAAAATTTCAAGGTCGCCATTTTGCCTTTTTATTTCAAAGGTCTATAGTAAATTATTTTATTTTAGACAAGCAATCATTCATAAGTTTCCTACCTGCTTTGTCATAATCTCCAAGCAGCTCATATTTCTCAAATATATCTTGTCTGGCTTGGACCACTTTTGACCCTCCCAGCCATTTTGTCATGTTCTGAAGTAAAAAATGATGTATAAGCTCCTTTCGAACCTTCTTGGTAGCTCCTAGCAACTCAATTGGTATGTTTGCAGCTAAATAGGGAAAGCTGGCATCAAACTTGATAAATTTGTCTCTGATTTCACTAATAACTTTGTGGCCATCTGCAGCAGGAACTCTTCCATATAGTGTTACAAAACTGGCTTCAAACATTACAGAGCAGCAGAATTTGTACATTTTTTCTGTTTCCCAATCTGTTGCTTGCGAGCATTTCCATTCAAATATATCCTGGAGATTTTTCATCATGTGGTCAGAAATTATGTCCAAAGGCTTGCCTTGTAGATACTGGTAGATTCTGTGCAGGTTTTCCTTGAGATCGGGGAATTTTGCTTTCGACAATGCTGGGTAGTCAAAAGTCTTGGAAGCCATCTTATTAGCAAATTCATGGAACTCAAGTTGCTTGCTATTTCGGATGACGTAAACATATTGAAATGGGTCCATGATAAAGGTAATATATCTGCCTGAATAGAAGAGAAAAAAAAATAGAGACACATGGGGTTTTATAATCTTGTGACGCTTTCCGAAGTAGGAAATGAAAATAAGCACCGCCAATGTCTGGAAGAAGAGCACAAAGAAAATTCCCAAACCAAAATCCTGTGAAGAGATCTGCAAAGCAAAAAAGGAAGATAAATTGTATTTTGCTTCAGAAAAGAAAGAATACTGACTTTTTTTTTTTTTTTTTTTTGTCAGGATGCAGATTTCACCAGTGTATACTCTCACAGCACTTCTAAAATCAGCATGAAGCCTTTAATGTAGACTGATGTACTGGTTTTGGCAACAGTAGGGTGTGACCTGTAACTGTGGCACTCTGGAATAAGTAATTTACTACACTGTTATAATTCATGAAATACAAGGAATCATAGCAACATTTTAAAAATGAATTATTATTTTTTTTAATAGCAGAAAGGGAGAAACACATTTCACCTGAATGGAGGAAGTGGATGAGGGGGGCTGGAGTAGAAAATGTGTTATCTAGGCAGCTTTTCTTCAAGGAGATGACACCAAGACTCAGAATCTGCTGGTTACAGCTTTAATTGCATACTGCCAAACCTCAATATTTAAAGCCCCACCTGTTTTTTTTTTTTTTTTTTTTTAATTATTTTCCTCTGAAGTTTTGTCTAACTTTTTGTTAAGAATTTGTTTAGTACCAGTAAAATGACCACAACAGGATCTGATTTTGAAGCCCTAGTTTACAATGAAGGAGGCTCTCATTCTTAAAATGGTTGCCATTTTGGGGCACAAACTGTCCTGGCATTATAAGACATTTTATCAGAGCGCACAGACAACTTTCCATCTTCCTGAGGTACTAAGGAGAGACCACAACTGGACCTCCACTTGTACTAAGGTACAGAATTGTAGCTTTTGACATCTTTTTGAAGTTGTCTATGCCAGAAAAAAAAATTGGAAAATTTCCCCCAAGCATAAAGTCAACTAATACAGAAAAATATTTTGGTGAACTGTCATGAATCAAAATGCTAATACTCCCAAAGCCCAATTAAATCTTAACTCTTTATGGATGATTCCCTTGTTAAGTCTAAATTTAGAGCTCCTGATTCTTAGCTTGTAGGACAGGTGCATTAGGGAAAAAAGTACCCATTAAAATGTACACATTCTCTGTGAAATAGAGATAAACCTCCTAGCCATAAACCCAGAAAATATTAAAGCTTACCACACTTATAGTCTAATTCTGTCTCACTAAAGGGACAAATCTCCTTTGATTTTAATGGGAACACTACATGCTTAACTGAGGACCAAATTTGGCTCTGTGACAGATGTCCTGAGATAAAGTAGTCACTACCACTAAAAATGTCAACAAGTATCCATGGTTACCATATAGTGATATTTGAATTATCATAGTTATTCCGCATCCTGACTTGTATATACACACACGGCTCTGTGGTAAAGACGGGTGTGTTCTGGACTTTCTTTGCATGTAATTTTCATCCTGTTTATGTCCACTGCAATCCCAGTGAAAACAGCAAGGAAAGACAAGGATAAATTGAGAATTTGACCCCCATTTTTGTCAACAGTGTGAGGGTTTTTGAGGCACTTGTAGAGTTTGCCGGCTTGACAAAAGGATCTTAAATTCCCAATCCTCTTCCCTGATCATTTCTTCCTTCCCAAACTGCACAGGAATTTTTAGCCCCAACCTCTGCGGGATCTCCCCATGTCTTTGTTCAGCTTTAGAGCTGCTCTCTTTGCACTCCTCTTGCTCCAGCTTTCACGCACTTGCATGCTCTTATTGAGGCCACCATCTTTGTGATCAAAGCTTGGAAAGAATGCCCATTGGAGTGATTTTTAATAAATAAACTTGGAGTGTTATTAACCCTAAAGATGAAAGCTGGCTTCCTAACTTTGCATTTACAGGGTAAACAATTTAAGTTAAGATTTTTAATTAATATTAATTTAAACCATCTGTCCACCATCTGCTTATTTCTGATGCAAAATATGAGTTTCTTTGTGATCTTTAATCAGACACTTAGCAAACGCACATCAATTCTTATCATTTTTAAGTAAGAAAAGATTTTCAGCAAATGGGTTTTCAGACAAACAAACTATTTTAGCAGTAATTTTAAATCAAAACTCTCTCAAAAGCAGCACACTTTGGATGAGAAAATCTCTAACAAACAGAACATCACGAATCCTGATTTTTATTATTCTCATCAGGTTCCTGGTAGAAAAAAAAGTAAGTATGTACCAAAATACTCATTTTGTAGAATTCAGTTCAGGCTCCATTCCCTTGCAAGTCAACAATATGTATAAATACATGAAAAAAAATACTTTTGTTACTGTATTTATTAAATGTCTCTAGCCAGGAAAGTGGAACCCCTGAATAACAAAGGCAGCTTGTCTATGTACCTCAGAGAGGATCTAATTTTAGATCTCTTCATAAGAAAATGATTAAAATCTAAAGACTAAAATCTGCAGTTAGAAAGTTATTGCTGTAAGATTGGTTACAGGAGTCTTAGCAATTACAGTCATTCTTGCACACGGTTGCAGCCACACAGGTTAACACAGTGCCTGCCTTCCATCCAGCAACAGACTCAAAATTAGAAAGTCATGCCCCAACATCTCCCTTACCCTAAGCACCCTTCAAGATCTGAAGAGCAAACATCCAAACCCTAACAAATGTTCTGACCTCAAGGTATGACTTTAAAGTTTTGAGTGTCAATATTGCAATTCATTTTTCTTTTCAAATAATTTCATTGTCGCTGTTGAAGTCTCTTCCCACTTATTGTCCCCGGTGGTGTTTGATACCAACAAATGGAAACCTTTCCTCAAGTTTCCACTTACTATACAGTATTTTAAAATGCATTCCCTCTCACCCCTCCCATGCCTTTCCATTGCAGCTAATGCCAAGAATTACCTCTTGTAGTAGTCTTTTCTAAAACGGTACCAAAATATTGATTCTTGTGAGTTTCCATCAGAGTATTGGCAAAGGTAAATGTCAGATCAACCAAAAGTGGAGGAATGCCACATGCTTTCCAAATCAGGAAGCTTTAACTATTTGATGCATTTATACAGAAACCACTGAAAGCACAACGCCTTTCCTTGTTAGAATGCAAAAAAATACCTTTAACACACACACACACATAAAAACAAAACAAAACAAAAAACCCAGGTCATACAGAAATGTCACACTCCAAATCTCAGTAGTTTGGCTTTTTTATTTAGTACAATAGAAACAAGTCAAAATAATAAACGTATACTTGTTTCTCTAAAAAGCCCTCTAAGCTTTTTTTTTTTTTTTAATATGGATTCAGAGAATTTATATTCCTTGTCCAATCCTTCAGTTTGCATTACAACCGTGCTGCAAATAGCTTGGTTATCTCCTTGCAGTTTACACAGTCTCCTAGAAAAATAAGATTGATGTGGAAAATATGAAAATTGTCAACTTTGGTAAATCTAAGCACAGAAGCCAGTATTTGTATGATAGTTAAGAAATTACTCTAATAATGCATTCTGGAGCTTTTTAATGCTAATGATGAAAGACAAGCATTTCATATGACATATAATGATGGATGTTATTTCAGTAATGCTTGCAGCATACTTCAGCTTTGTAAGGGGTTCATGGAAATTACCTTTTGCCTAAGACAGAAAAATGTGGTATTTTACTGTAGGTGTGTCATGATTTAAAAGAAAAGAATGACTTATTAGCAGAATTATAAAAGGCCAAATGTGCTTAGCAAAAACACTGGAAGACAGATTACTTTATCAAAATCTGAATTAGTCTCATTGACAGTGTTGCAATGCTCAGTATCATTCCTAATAATGTATCATCAAACGGAGACAAAGTTTAATCCCAAGAAACTGTGAGAAAACTGCTTCAAGTTCTTTATGTTCTTACCTAGCTGTCTGCCTACCCGGCTGATCCTTAGCAAGCAGAAAGCTTGGGCTGGGACATACTGTCATCTAAAAGCAACAGACTCAGTATCTCTCTCTTTCTCTCTTCCCTTCCTTCTTCTTTTCTTTTCTTTTCTCTCTCTCTCTCTTTCTTTTTTGAAGACTATCGCATTTACGTAATCGTCCTCTTATTAGGAAGATTCTGCTGAACTGCTGACAATGATGTACAGTAGTGCTTCGCCGGTATGACGTTTGGGGAAAACGATTCTGCTGCACCACCACACAAAACCAATTAGAGAACTATTTTCTGCGACAGGTCAGGAATTTACATTGTTTCTCATAGAAAGATGTGCTTTTTAATTTCTTTATTAAGATGACATCCATGTCCCTTGCGACTTTTAGGGATGACAATCATTTGCTCATCACATGGGAAAGTACAATCAGCGAAATCGCATTACCGGTACGGGGCAATGACAGAAACTCCAAGCATCGTTCCACATTTTCCAAATGAACTAGTTTGAGAACCAATAATTAGAACAATACATATTGATAGGATTTGTTGACAGAACCTGTAGTGACTCACCAGGGGGCTAAAGTAATGATAGTACGTACATAGCCGGCTACGTTATGTTTGCTGAACATACAAACATCATCTTTGTCAAATCACTGAGACACACAGAAAGCCTGCGTGTCTCGGAATCAGGACAGGACATGAGCTACCAACTAGATTCATCTTCTTTTTCAAGTTGTGGTTGACAAGCTGTTTCTCAGTGAAAACTTGATGGTCAGTATGTTTACACTGAAAAAAAGAGAACTTGAGGTAGTATCTCCAATACAACAAATTCACAAAACCAAAAATTTCCTTGTATAAGGCTGAGACAATATCCGTAACTCAGTCTATTTACCTGTACATATGAAAGCTTTTGCAAAATACCTAAGAATAGGGAGATGAGTTGAAATGGAATTCTGCTTATTATGCAAACAGAAATTCATTAAACTAAATTACACTCACAGATTGCTTAAAGACACAAATCTCTAAATACAGTCTTATATAAAACAATAAAAAGGGGAAAGAGAAATAACTATTTGGTTAAACAAATTAAGGATTCTGAAGTATGACTGTATCTGCTTTCATGAATGCACTATGGTAAGTCTTTGAATTATTATTAATTTTACTCACAAGAAGCCATTATTTTACTCACTCATTATCATGTGAGTATACATTAACAATAAAAAAGACTATTTCAAATAAAATTAGAGTTGAAGATGTGTTAAACTCACTTCAAGATGAAACACACCAATTTCCAAAGGAATAATTATAAAAAAAAATGAATAATAGTAAAAAATGCATTTAACAGCAGTAAAATGCTCTTCCAAAGGACAATAGAATATATTTGGTAACAGGAAGAAAAAAAATGTTAATTAAACATTCTGCTTGTAATTTAATTAATAGACTTTTGAAGAAAATAAATATTTGTATTGCAAAACATTGTTTATATGGAAAAATAAAGCTAGAATCACTGCCACAAAATTAACAAGCAAACTTTACATTTTACATTTTTTTGAAACTCTCTAAAAATACAGGAATAGCTAAAAATGAGGTAGACTTAACTGTAAAGTAATAATTGATGCAACTATAAAATTCATCATTTGAACAAGGATATCAGCATGTAGAGGGGCAAAAGATCCATAACATCTACCTACTAATAGGAGTTTGCCTTTTTCTGAACAAAGGAAAATACTTGATCTTAAAATGATTTTAGTGAAATGTGTATATATATATATATATATATATGTAAATTTATATATTTGTGTTTCATTCAAGATTCCAGTTTCATTCTGTGCTTTTCTGGTACATTTCAGTGTATATGTAAAATCACTCAAATGTTTGTATTTGAGCTAGCGTAGTAAAACAGCTATAAATACAGAAAGCAGCAAGGTTATATCATACTTTATTATATTGTTATTTTCAGCAAGCATGATCAGAGTAAGAGACTGGCAACAGGAAGTTTCTGTGTTCCAGTCCTGATTGTATCACTGAGTCAATGTGTCATTCATTCCCTTGTGTTCCTGTCAACCAGTTGTAAAATGTGTGAGAACATATTCTGCACTTTTTTTCTTAAGTGTTTTCTAAATTTAATCTGATATTTTTCTGTGCAGTGTCAAGACGATGTTAGTTCTCCTTTCCTTAGGGAAAAAAAAAAAAAAAAAACACAAAAAACAATACACGTTTATATGTGTTGGGAAAATCTATGTTCAGACATTACTTGTCTAAAAATTCTGTCGATATGCATATATACCTATAGCTGTATATAAATACACATAACCATAACTAAATATTGTGGATACTTTTTATGTATATAAAACATTTGAATTTAATGTATTGTATCCTACGGTACGCTGAAATGTTTTTGGTTAAGTAAGATTCTAAATTAAACATCTGAATTAATATTTAACATCACTGATGGAAAAATCAAGAGTAGTACAAAAATACTGCTCACCAGCAATATGTACAGTGAAAATATCTCCAAGTTTCTTTTGCTGATCCAGTAAGAATTTATAAGCATCTTTTCTAAAAATCAAAGCTTTTCCAAGGTAAGGAATCCAGCCATTTATTAGTGGGGGCTCTCCAGTCTTCCTGTTAAAAACATAAAAAAAAAAATCAGGAATTAGCTTTGGCATGAGAGCAACTCATCTTTATATCTATTTATATATTACACTTAGACCTACTATCTATGCATATAATTCTTACAATGTATAATATGTTGTACAGAAAGTTCTTTAGATATGACGGCAGGTTAAATCTAATCACACCTCTGAGCACAGAAGGCTCTGTGTGGTGATTATGAAAAATAAGAGGGAGAAATTGAGATGCATTTAACTACAGGTCGTCCAGTTATTACCATAAAGTTATGAACACAGAAAAATTACATTCCACAGAAAATCTCACAGCGAAGAGTCCTCTTGTTTTCAATATTTTGCATGTCAAAGGAAGATGTATCAGAAGGCAATTATGACAGATTTAGGTAAATAGGACGCTGACATACCACACTAAACGATTAGCTTTACAGATAAGGTTTTAAGAATTTCCATTTACCAGCACACAAAAAAGCTACCATTTTAACTAAATAAATTTAACATAAAGAATAATAATAGAGGCCAAACATTAACAGTAATAAATCTTAGACTTTGTATGTTTATAGTCTGCTAAGCCAGAAATAGGTATGAACAGTTTAAGATGAAATTCTAGATAATTATATTTGTAACCCAGCCTGAAAAAGCAGCCATGGTGTGTTAGTTATGTTTGTGGAGTAGTATAAAATACCTTTCAAAATTCTAGCAAGTTATATTTTTCTTTACAAAGGAAAAAAGGTCCTATTCCTGTCCTTTTCACGCTGTCCTATTCCTAACTGCAAGTAAACGTCTTTCCTTCGTGCTGGTCTTTAGTTGCTTGAATCTGATTTACAACAAAGAAACATAAAGCATGCTTGCTCTGGAAAGGATTAAAACAAATATTCATGAACAACTCTGATGCTACATCCCATCTGTGAAGGTGACTTATACTACATGCAGAACAACTCATTCTGATTAAACACAAGATATTTACTAGCTCGGATCTAATCAAAGATCAAGGGATCACAAGCTTTACTACTATCATACACAGCATGGATTTTTATGTAGCTGGATTAACCCTATCATAGGCACATTCCTCCTTGAACTGCTCAAATAGAAATTAAAAAAAAATAATAAAAAGGTAAACATGTATGCTGAATTTATTTTTTTAAATTTTTTTCTTATTAAAACTTTCTGTGGAGGAAATTATAAGTCAGTGATTTGCTCTCTTACCACAAAAAAAGTTGGAATAAATTTAGTTTAAAGATGAACAGATGTGGCCAAACCAAGTTGCACATCTTGAGCTCTTTCTGTTTAACTGGCCACTAATTACAAATGTTGATTTTCAAGAAAATCATTTTGTTAACTGGAAAATAAACATTGCAAACATTCTAGTACAAATTAGAAAATTTCACACCTTATGTGTTTGCACTGGCTTTTTTGGTTCTTTGGGTTTTGAGGGTTTGGGGTTTTTGTTTGTTTGTTTTCTGGTGATTTCTTGATTGTGGGGAAGGGGCACATCGCGTAAGCCAACATGCTATATGTCCTCTCACAGGCAAGTAACACCATTATTTACTTGTGTGGTGCAGCGAACTTTGTACTGGTTAATTCTGTGTTAGGTGAAGACAAGACAAGAACTAATCCGAGATTACATCAGAGGGATCACCAGCCCTGGAAGTGTAACAGCCCACTCAATACCCTTAATTATCCCCTCAAAGCTTGTAATGAATCTGGATGATTTACCAATTTCCCCCCCCAGACTACACAGTCCCACCAGCGGCCTCCTTTCACTTCCTGGACTGGACGCGACACCCCGTACGTAGCCCTGTGACAAATATTTAGATAGGCTTTTTGTCATATTCTAATTTAATGCATCTAATTTCACTCTCCGTGTTCTGTCAGTCGGTCAAAAGCTGTATTCTTCACCAGCTTTCCGCCGGGTAAAGAGGACGCAGCTCAGAGATCCAGGGGAAAATTAACTTAATGCTCCGAGTCCGTGGGATCACATCAGGGAGACGTTTTGCTATCGCGAAGACGTGAGGGTCACCATTCGCTGCAGCCGTGTTCAGCTCAGCAGCAATAAGCTTAGTACCGTTGAGCACCGTGGCATGGCTCTGAGCCTTCCAGGGGGAAACGCAGCACCCGTTCGACTTGCGACCCACAGCGGGCTGATAACAGAGACCTGTCTTCATCTCCATCTTTGTTTCTCTTTCAAAGATGGAGGTTGTAATGACTCATAGACGTCTGCCAACACACAGCGAAGAAAAGAGCGCAGATGAGGCTTTCTTGCCCCCTGAAATGTAATGCTTCACTGCACAAAGCTTTAGGCAGTACTGCTCACCTCAGCTGGGCTTCCTGAAAACCTCAACTTCTCACCTGCAGTCTGACGGCACTCCAAAGTTTGTGCTGCTTTTACTACCTGCACCGTGCTGCTTTTATAGCTGTTGGTATGACCTACCAGTGAAGCCCATGCAAACTTTCCCCTTGCAATTAATTTCTTACAATTTTTACCTCAGGGCTCACACTTCAGATAAATGATCGGATAAAATCTGATCATTAGACAAGATAAGACAAATGTTAAACTTAGTGTTTTCTTGTGATATTGATTTTTGTATCAAATGTAACACTTGCATCAAATGTAAATATCTAAGAAATATTTTATTTTATTTTTTTAAAGCAGTATGAAGTGTTCTGATGGCTATTTAAGTTTGCAACTTTTTATATTCAAGCACTGAGAGCTTCCTACCTGATTATCCCATGTATAATGGTACTCAGTTCTAGTTTAACTGCTTAAAACCTAATTCACTTAACACACTGAGCATCTCATATTTGCTGCATGTTCCTTAATTTTGTTGTTGTTGTCATTTTTTTCACATATTGGGCTATTTTTACATATATACAGGAATATCTACACTTAACTGAGAAATCTCTTTAAAATGAGTAAGACTTAATATGAGCAAATTTTACAAATAAAGCACCAGCAACATATCCAATGCAATCTATTAGTAGGCAGATCAATTAAAAAGTGGAGGAAACCAATGAAGTTGTATCATCCATCCACCACGGGTAAATTGATAATTTCAAATAACATTGTGCAAAAAGTCTTATGGCTACAAAATACAATGAATAGATTATTGATAACTGTAATTTTTCTTTCCCTTTCATGCTGAAAAGATGCTTCCTTGTTAGCATGTAATGAAAAAGAAGCAAAGTTTTGGAGTTTGTTTACAGTTTCTTTAACAGGAATTTCTGAGCTCACCTAAAATATTTTAAGTTACTGACTCAGGTGTGACTATTTAGTTACTAAGGTAAGGCAGTATTAAAAAAATGTGATTGTTGTATCATTTATGCCTTATTTATGGTAAGCAGCAGTGATGTAGTAAACCAAATGAAAAATGTGCTGCAACATAAATTACGTGAAAAAAATAGATTATATATATATATTAATTTTTATTTTATTTCAAAGTTTTCTAAAGGTTGTTTTCCATTAGTAAAAGGGAATTATTTGGGAAACCCAAATTAGGTCAACATTTGTGAGGCTCTGTGAATGTCAATGTAGATTTTTTTTTTATTATTGTAAAGTAAAAACCCTAAAGATCCACAAGCAAACAGACTTTGCCAACATTTATCTGTAATAGAAATATTATTGCTTTATAAAAGCACACAAGCCTATCCTTTTGCTGGTTACACCACTCCTCTGCAGTACAGGGCATTGGATCAGTGTAAACGAGAGGAGAATCTTCCCCATTTCACTCGTTATTTGTATTCCAAAGGAGCAGATGCCTTCCAAATTATGCAAAAATCCACAGCACATCTAGTACTATAGCAGATGAACAGGTTAATTTTTCTCTTTGCACATAATAAATCATAAGTGCTTTAACACCCATAGTCGCATTTCATGAACATAAACCTTCTGTTTAATAATGTCTGTTTACAACTAGAATCAGACATACAGTAATCTCTTGCCTGGGATAAACATTAATCCAGATCTGTCTAGAAAAATTATACAATTCATTACCATAAGTAATCTCTATTGTGCCCTGTGCTTAACCTTCATCTTTTTTCCTGTCCTATAATCTTGCAAATCCACTGGTGGTGTATGATTGGCATCTGGTGTGAGCACAGCCTCTGCTGCACAAAGAACGACCGAAAAAGCCACACAAGAAAATGTCACTCTGCAGGGCACCGCTGGCTCCGCCAGCCGCTTCTGAGCAACTCGCACCAACGGGTGAAAGAAACCCCAAGCTGGGGAGAAAAAGAGCCCAGCAAAGTCTAACTGTGCCACTTGCCACAAAGGAGCCATTTGCACTTTCTAAACCATCATTACCACCCACAAAAATTAAAGGCTTTGGTCTCATTTCTCCATATCACTTTTGGTCAAACTACCACATCCTACGTCGACGTTGGAGCAAACCATGCTGGGGGACTTCAAGGAATGGAAATGTGTGGGCACAGGAGTAGAACAAAAGCTATTATGAACATGTCAGAGCAGTCTGAGATTATTCACAGGCTCGATCACAATATTTAAGCAACAAGACATGACAGACAGTGTCTTTCCAGGGGCTTATAAGCACTCTAACTGTGAGGAAAAGAATGAGGCCAAAGGCTTCAACCCCAACAAAGGTAATCCCCAGAAATGTGGTGTCTGGAGTGTCTCGTTGTATTATGAAAGAGAGACACAGGAAACTTAGGACAGGAGAAAGCCAGCAAGTCCTTCTTTCTTTCTTTTCTTTTTATCTTTCTTTCCTTTCTCTCTCTCTCTTTTTTTTTTTTTAATTTTGCAGTTAGTTTCTCCCAAACCTTTTCATAGCATTAGGCGCTTGAATCCACGAGGACGAAACAAAACAAAAAATCAGAACTTTCTTTCAGACATTTGTCCACAACAAAAATTTTTGATACTTATAAAATTAAGCAGGCTTTAAACACCCCATTGAAATTATTTGCCTCAGCGATCCCCTGGCACTCAGAGTTTTCCAGGTTGAACACATGTGATATTTAAAAGTATTCCCTGCAGGATTAGACAGAAAAGAGCTTTAGTAATATAGTCTTCTACCTTTGAATTCCCAGCTTGAACACTTCCTGCAGAGGTGAGGACCAGCTGTTGCTCCTATCTGATCACTACCTGGGGGCGTACGTAGAGCAAATGGATTCACCAGCCCATGTCTTGGCAGAGAGATGCACATGAGGACTGACTCAGTGAAGAAGCTAGCTCTTCACACACAGAAAGGAAAACTCACCGCCGCTGCCTACACCTTCATCGAGGTAAACCGACTGCAGCGCTCAATGGTGTGTTCAAAATTTTGGGAAAAAAGAGTTAAAAAGCAATGACTAGACACAGGAAGTACACCTTTGAGCACACCAAAAAAAAAGAAAAGTGTATTTGTTCTTTCAAAAAGAGCATATGGCAAGGACTGACTACCATGGTGGTGTGAGACAAACTAGTAGAAATGCTGATGAGAACAAACCAACCAACCAGTGAATATTAAGGCTTCCCTCTCCCTCCTGAAAAATGCAATACTTATATTGAAAGTATTTTTGTCAAAAACTTCTGGGATTTTCAATAAAAATGCATTTCTTCTGTAAGAGCATACAAGCTTTTTGTTGTTAAGAACTCTAACTTCTGTAGTAAACCGTTCATTACAAGAACCTATTCACCTATTATTTTTTCCCCTCTTCTATTAATTCCATTTGGGTCATCCCTGGATATCCAAAAAATACCGATACTCAAGAACTCATGCAGCAGCTCTGATATATTGCTGTCTAGGATCTTTTTTTTTTTTTTTTTTTTTTTTTTTCAGCTACATTATCTTAGCAGCTGTAGGTTCACACTGCACTTATCACCTCTTCAAACTTGTGTGTTGAAGGGCACATCCAAAAATTCAGCCATTACTTGTAGTGACTGGCTGGGGCATTGCCTAAAAAACCAAAAAGCAGGAAAATATCATTTTGAGAAAGCACTCTGAACAGTTTAAAAATGGAAACCCACTGAAAAAGCCCTTTTAGCTTAGGTATACCAGAGGCTTAAAATTCCCAGAAGGTTTCTACACAAAAGGTAATTTGAAGTTTCATAACAGCCAGAATCCGAGTCATGGAAAAGACTCAGTAAATGCAACAATAGTTCAGTGATATTAGAAGTTAATACAAATTCAGTGCTTATGGCCCCTTCTCTGAAATGCTATGTTGTCTTTGCTCTGGGTGAAGTCAATAAAAGCAGCTCATGGTTATTTTACCATATCTTACATTTGGAATCACTTGGCTGGTCTGGGTATTTTCCTTTCTTAGTTCAACTGTGATCAAATAAAAATGGTCTAGGAAGGGATGCTGAGAGGTTACTTATTTTGTGGTTCACATTCCAGGTAGGCTACTTCATGGCTACTTCATGCCAACACCTTCTCTCTTACTCCCCTATGCTGCTCTTGAAGATAGTAATGGAGTCTCCAGTCTCCCCAAGCAATCTGTCCTTATCAGAAAATTTCTCCTCATGTCTAACCTTTATCTTCATGCTGCACTTCAAGCCCTCTACTTCTCATTCTGTCTACAAAGGATAAGAGAATAAATGAACCCCTTTACTTCTGCAGGGGAACTTTAGGTACTTTAGGTATTCAAAGGTACTTATCATGTTCTCCTTTAGTCTTCTTTGGGTTAAACAACCCCAGGTTCTTCTGGTACTTCCTCACAACTGTTTTCTAGAGCTCTGTGTACTCACACCACTCCTCTCTCGACTTCCTGAAGTTAGCCCACATCCCCCCTGGAAGCGCAGCACTGTGCACTGAGCACCACACAGTGATTACCTGGTGCATCTTGTGGGTGATGCGCCCGGCTCTGCACCCCAGCACAACCTCAGCTTTCTGAGCAGTATCACAACAGCAATGAGAAAAAAAAAAAAAAAAAACAAACACCACCACCACCACCAACAACAAAAACAGCTTCAGAACCATTACAGACCTCAGCCTTTTCCCAGAGAAAAGATCCGCTCAGATGCTGCTGGTTAGTCCTCAATTTTTTCCAGTTTGCCATTGGAGCACTAATCCCTCCTTTGCAGCCCCTTTCTCTTTTAATATTATCCAGAAACAAACATAAAATGCTTTTTTTCCCCCCTATATTCATGTGAGAAGGACTGGACCAGAATATGAACTCCACCAGCATTTCCCTTTACCACTGTCAGGAACATATTTACACTGCACAGTGATTGACTTCACCAACAACCCAACAACTCTCGTCTGATATCCATCTCTTCCATAATCCATTTCTGCACTTTAATACATTGCCTTACTGCAACACATGTTAAAACTGTACACAGAAAGTAGCTCATAGTAGGAAATCATATTAACCGTCTGGCCTAGAAATGACAAGTGAAGTGTGGATAAGAATGTCAGCACTCCACACAGAAATATATTCAAACATGCAGAAATCATTCCTTACGTAATAAAGAGCAAACAAATAAATTCAGGCAATCTCAGAAACAGTGGTGGGACATCATCACGTTTAAAAAGCCATGTTAACAAGGAAAGTGAGGAGAATATTATACATCGATGTTGCATCTTCTGTGTGTATCAACTGTATTTTCTTTGAGTAGAGAGTATAGAATTTCAGAAGTAAAAAAAAAAATAATAAAATTCAACTATTATTTTCTCTGAAACTGTAGGAATGTTAAATAATGAAGGATGTTCATTAGAACAAAGCAGGTAATGAAAATATAGGCTTTATTTCCTGTAAGTGAAAGTGTAAGTCCAAAAGTCTGGTTTCTTGGTTAAGCCAGACATCTTGAAGTTCTCTATAACCAATAGAGAGAAAAGGTGTGAAAAGGCTTTTTTCAAAATATTGCTCTTTACTAACAACAGATAGGTTAGAGATGCTCACTTAGGTGGTAGAGGGAGTGCATCCGTCCTTTTGAACGGAGTACATTATATACCACTCCAGGTCACCAGAGGAACACTGCGGAACGTTGGTCTCTCACTTGCTCTATCTGCCACATACATGATTTGCAAATACCAGCAGCCAACTCCTGATTTATCTACTTAATTACGCAGAGAAACAGGGCCACTTACTCTGTCTTAAAATCTGCATGTGCATAGCTTTATATGAATAAAAAAAAATCATTTAATGTTTAAAAAAGATGCAATTAACAATTTCATGACTTCCACAATTACGATCATGCATTCCCCAACTGGAAGTACACGAGCAATCTAAAAGCAATTTTCTACCACTCCTCCTAGTGTTTCAGATGTCAGACATTTCATGAACCTTATTAAAAAATTAACAGTCAGGACACACACATTTTGCTCAAAAAATGTACTGAAAAATTCCAAAGTCTGAAGAGTTGAATAAATACAAAAATGTCCCAGATACCTTGCTTAGTCCACTTATTTGTAAATACAACTCTAATTTGGGATGAAGCACTGAGAGAAGGTGACTACTGTCACTAATGCATACATCAGATGAGAACAGCAACTGAATACAGTACTCAGTGAATGTTTCAAAAACCTTACTGTTTTTAAGATGAACACAATATCAGAAGCTTATGTCTTCTTCCCTGTTATAGGATTATATATACTTGCTTTCCAGATTGCTGTTTTCGATCTTTTCCTTCTTTTAAAAATCTATTGCATGTTAGGAGAAACAGTCTTGAAACCTAGCTCTCCATTACAAATTCATTCTCTCCCGCTTCGTCTCCTTCTGCCACCAGCCTAGATTAACATCTCCATTTCTCCATCTGAACTGATGCTATGCTTGAAATCCCCCCTTTTTTTTTCTCTTGCTGCCCTCCACAACTTTAGCTTTTACTTCTTTCAGCACAGAATGTAGGCAATTTATTTCAGCAGAGAGCATATTGTAATCTGCACTCTTCTTTTGCTCCTCACTAGTTGTAATGTCTCTTTCCCTATTCATAGACATACTTCAATGCTCTTTCCTCGAACCCCTCTTCTGAAAATTCCTTACTCCATTTTCCATTTCCCTTGAATCCTTTCTTTCCATCTTCTCTTTCCCTAAACTCTGCTATGGCTGTGCCCCTGCCTACATTAGTCTTTTGCAAGCCACACTTTCTCATAGTTCATAGCCTGATAAAACCCAATCCTGCCTTAACAAGCTGCCACAATTAGGGGGCAACAAACCTGATTATTTCCAAATTTATTTTCCTTGGGCTGGGTAGTGACACCTTTCACATCGCTGTGCATATGAGAAGCACCCTTCTATTATTCATGCTGCACACTCTGTAACAGCAGCCTCATTCAGCATCTAGTCTGATCTGAGTGGATATGAAGCGCAGTCTTTCACTAAATATTCCCGTGTAGGACCAGCCTGAAACTAGACATCTCATCATGGGGGAGATTCTAAAATATCTAAAAACATTTTTATTTTTAAACATTAAAAAAAAAAAGAAAAGACTTTAAATATATTTCCCATCAAACAGCTGCTCCTCGGTTTTACTTAGCAAGTACCAGAAAGAAGGCAGCTGCAGCCTGCTCAGTGTGCCCACAGACTTTCCCTGCTCCTGGAAGAACTGACGAGAAGGATGCTTGTGCCCTCTTCTCCTTGCGGGGATATTCAGGGCAGCCTGTGGACAGCAGCAGCCTGTGCAGACACCCTGCAAGCTGGGCAATGGATTGTGCTGCTCACAGACAGCCTCCCCCCGACCTCCCCCTGGGGTGTCCTCATCTGCTTCTCCCTCTCCTGAGCCTCAAACTCTGCTGAGCCTGTAACAGATTTAATGTGTATTAATTTAGGAGCTTCGGTGTATTGCCTGAAAACAATGGTTTGATGCTTGGGAAATATATTCCTTTAATTGGTCTACGTCTGCCCTTCTTAAATATTTATGTAAACTCTATTGTGTTCAAGGGCATAAGGGTTAAATCTAAATGAAGTTATTGGCTTTGTGTTTGTTAGCGTTCTCTGGAATGTATGACATCTTCGTCAGTTTTAGGTAACCGAGCTAATTCCAATTTTAGGTAAATCAGGAATGCATTTTCATTCTGCAGTCACAGAAAGCTAAAATATTATTAATTGGAGATTGTAAGATGCAACGATAACTGAGACATCATAGGTCTGGACATGTTTTAAATCCCTCTGCTGTGAAACAGGGAGTAGAAAATACAAACACAATTCTCAATTTTTTAAATTAAAATGAGCAAATGTCAACTTGGGTTGGGGACTAATCAGAGGCATTATAATTGCAAATTAATACTTGTTTCATTATTTTCCTAAGTTCTTTCCTCCAGAAAATAATATTCATTTTACAAAAGCATCATCTTTTTGAGGAGTCCAAGATTTTACTGTCCTTGATTTACTGAAAAATAACTTTTTTTTTTTTTTTTTTTTTTTTTTAAATCTACTCAATTGCATCATTTCCTACTCTGGTTCAAGAGTATAGGATAGATCTTCATTTCATTCAGATTTAGATTTGAAATACAAAGAGCCTAATTTTGCAGTCATCTGTACTTGAAGAGATGGAACCAAAACACCACATCTAAACACACTTCTGCACTTTCTAGTCCACTTACCATGAAAATGATTTAAAAGAGCACCATCAAACAACTTCCAACATTGTAAAATTTTCAACTGAAATCTAGTTTTTAATTCAAACACTGCGACTTCAGTTAATTTCTAGTTAAGTTCACCCCCCCCGCCTCTAAACTCAGTGGCACACCTGGCAGGTAACAGTAATTTCCATTTTCCATCGAGTAAAAGCCTGAATTTGAAAATTAAAAATTTCATTTAAGAAACATTCAATGTTTTGTAAACAGCTCTTCCAACTGAACACCATCACACCTGTTTTTAAGCCCCACATTATCCAACTGCTGAATGCCAAGCAGTAGGTGAGGCAGTTTACACACAGAACACAAAATTCTTTAGTCTCAAAGCTTCACGAGTCTTTGGAAATTTAAAACATTTCCACTGGGGAGATGATAGGAGTTTGAGGTTCTAATGAAAAGAAAATGAATGCAGTCAGAGAAAGCAAAAGAGATTCAGGATGTTTTGTCCATGTTTACATAATTGTGCAAAAACAGACGTAAACCTGGGACTCTGACCAGGTTGCTCACCCATTCGTCTTCTCCTTGCTGAACCACCCCCATGACTCGCCCCTCAGCTAGTGCAGAAGGCCATGGCTGTGGGCAATGGCTCAGAGTACACCCAAGGGTCCTCTCCTGTGTAGCCTGCTACTTGACCTGGCAGGTAGCCCATGTGCACCTTGAATTTTGCCGTATGACTGTTGCTGGGTGGACCAAACAGCTCGGATTTCTCCCCAGAAGGCAGCTGGGATCTACAGGCAGTCTGAAACTCCACCAGCTCAGGTTGCCAGTAAGGTTTGTATGAGGTGCTGGGTCTTGTGAATGCCCCAGACATCAGACTCTGCTGGGATCAGCACCTCAGATGCAGCATAGATGCTGCTTGCAATCTTATTTCCATCTGCATGCGTATGTCCTGAAGCATGCCCTTCTCATTGTCCCAGGACTTGCATATTTGAAGTCTGGTCAGGTTCTACAATGTTGAATTTCTCCAATTGAAAGCTGTCATGTCTTACAAGTCCAATAGACTTCCACTGTATCATAGGTTGGATATAAACAGCATTGTAAACCGATGGAGAAACGTGCAAAATGTGAACTCACTGAAGTCAGTACTAGCTTCGCTATTCAGACTAACTGGGAAGATTTCATGTCGTGTGTTGCACTGTGAAGTCAGGTATGCAGTCAGTCCCAAATTTTCTATTAAAATGTACACGCTGTCCTGTTGCCCATAAAAAATGGTGACATTAAAGGGATGCTGAAGAGTGCATCCTAAGGCATGGCAAATCCTGAGTAACAGGTTTCCCTAGCTACAGGAAAAAAAAGTTTAAATACTTTGGTTATAAACTTGAGTCTTTATAGAAGGAACTGATGTTTTTCTTTACCAATAACTATTCCATTTATATGCTGTATCATGCACCTTTGCCTTTATTATTTTTCAATTAGAAAAAAAAAAAAAGAAAATGAAAATTAGAAATGAAAGGTTATCAGTAACAATTTTTAACATTTCAATTCCAAGCATTTGCACCATTCTGATCCAATGTAGCCTTCTGTTAATGATACATCTGTCATTTCATTGACACCCCTAAACAGCTTTATTCTCTTTTCTAATTAAGAGACAAAGCTGATTATGTCAATCTATGAACTGACATCTGAGTGCTTTTGTTACAATGTAAGAAGCAATGAATATGACTATTGTTATGCTAAAACAAAAAACTTGGGAATTTTAACTGAAAAACCCAAGATGGCAAAATATGTACTGGCTAAATTAAAACAGATTCTTCCTATTCATGCAAAAGGCACATGTGATTGTATTATTTAATTAAATGAAGATACTGTGTGAAAAATGAATTCCCAGCCATAGAAAACATAAAGCAACAATGATACATAATATGCCTGAGTAAAATATGTGAGAAGAAGCCATCAGATCATAAACTATCTCAAACAAATAAATGACAGGCTGAACCATCAATCCTCAAGGAAAAAAACATAAGATGTATAACAATCCAAACTGCTTGTATACAAAGACATGGTTTCAGCCCCATCCTGTTAAATCAGATACCTGCTCAGTGGGGTCTCCTGCACAAAGGAATACTTTCTGGAAGTATTCTTCTGCAGTGACATATGCATTAGCAGGGAACACAGAAAATAAGCAGCTTTCGCCACATCCTCCAAGCTACCATAAATGTTCCTCTGTTTTGTGAACCAGAACTAGCTGCAGTGACTGCTCATCGTGGTGAACCAACAGGTGTTTTTGTGACAATGTGGATATGATGAAATGCTTGCTATTGTAGGGATGCCTTTGTGTTTGGATGGAGATGTACTGGACTTGAACAATCTCCCACATGCCCGCACTAATTGCTGTAATCTGTGTCACCTAAAAAGGCCACAGAGCAAACAGAAGCAGGCAAGCTCCACAGATGATCTTCAGTATTTTGGGATACTCGCAGTTTTCAGTCTTGAAGATACCATGAAACAGTTTTCCCCTCAGTTGTGATTAAAGGCAGCGGAGGTTACATGTCTCATCTAACAGCACCAGAGCTTTGGTACCAGTGTCTGTGCTGACGAACTCGCAGCTGCAGCTGCTGGCAGGAGAGCACAAAGCCCTTTCCAAGGAGCTCCACTGCCTCTGCGAGGGATTCCCACAGACGGTGCCGGTGTCCTCAGGACAGAGGCTGACACAGCTCTCCTGGCATCCACTAAGAGCTAGTCTTCAGCTGTTGACCATGTCAACTAGTGTTAAACACAGATTTTTCTTTATTCCTTTGAAAACGTTTGTGTTTCTTTTTTTTTTTTTTTTTTTCCCCTAACTTGCACACTGCACCGATGGTTACAAATTACCACTCTTTTACCATTTTCTGGTGAAGGAGTCGCATCCTTTTCCCTCAATAATTAGAGACAGTGACTGGTTGAATGTCTGGGACCTCAGACTGGGAAAAAAACCCTCTGTCTTTGCCTTCACTGAGCCTTAGTCAGCAAGGAATGTACCTCCTTGCACTTTTACTAATATACATCTGAAATTATAAGCTATATCCTTTGCACTAGATATGCAGGCTAGACATATTTCTCTGCATAACTGCAGGATGGGTGATGTTTACTACTTATAAAATGAAGTGGTCTTGCTCAGTACAAAAAATCACTCGTGTTGTACACCATGGAATACATAGCTGACTGAAATCAAAATTTTGGGAAGTACTTTAAAGGAATTCTTAAAGGGGGTAATAATTTTTCCTCAGCCTCAGGATCTCCTCTAACAGCGTGCTCCATTGCCTACTGTTACTAAAAGCAGTTTGATAGCACCTAGTTCTGATAGCTACCTGCTGATAAGGCTGGGCTGCTCCCTGTTTAGTGGGAGAAAGGGAAGATCTCAGAATGTATGATCTTTTGTTTGGAAAGCTGCAGCATCTTCTTCTCAGCCAGAACCATATCACTCAGATAGAACAGAAATTACAAGAGTGGGAAATTTACAGAAGAGTTTGGAAACACATCATGCTCTTAACTGAAGCTTCCATCAGACGTCAGGTCACCTCAGAGGTGACTGAGAACAGTAACACACCATCCTAATCCAAATGTAAATATCTGGAGTTAGGATAACTGAACAAAAAATATTGCTGATATTTGGCATTGCCTTGGGTTTTTCTGTTGATCCGGGTTGCACATCTGGTTTATAAGAGCAGGAAAACAAATAAATAAATAAGCAAATGTGCAGACACAGTGGTATGAATCCACATAGCAGCATTAATTTATACCTTGCTATTGCTAGGCCAAGTAATACTGGTAAGTAGAAGTATCAGATTAGCATTGGTACGCTAACAAAGCAGACTGTGCTGGTTGCAGAATACATGTACGAGTGCTCGCCAACATGCACAGGAGCAGGACCTATACCACAGCCAGTATCACGATGACATTCCCAGGGAAAGGGGACTGTATGTTGACTGAAGAACTCTCCTCCATAAATTGCCTTTGAACAGCAGATTTGTAAATCTTTGTAACAAAAAACTGCAACCACACCTGGCCTTTGCACAGCCTCAGAGCTGCTCCTGCCCGTGCTGGCATCAGCCCCCTCCGGGACATCAGCTGCCACCACCGGGCACTGGACATCTGCCAGTCACAGCATAAGCAGCATCTTCCAGCAGAAGAGGCATTACAGTCCCTTCTCTTACTCCTCCTACCCCCCCTGGACACGGCCGAGGGCAGAGAAGTGCAGCCAAGACTTCGCTGTGCCCCAGCAGCTCCTTGCTGCTGTGAGAGGGTCACTGGCAGCCAGAATGATTTAGAGCAGCCTTCAGGCTATTCTAAGTTACAGCAAGGGACTTGACTGACTCATTGCCGCTCCAGGACTGTGGGAACATATAGCTACCTTAAAGCCATTTTCAGACATCCCTGCTTCTGAGCCGTGCTATTTTATCCTTGTCTGCAACTGAAAATAAATGAGACCGCAGCTTGTTGGCGAGTCCTGTGGCTGCAGCAATGGGGTGGCTTCCTTTGCCTTTCTCCTGCCTTTGTCCTTCTGTCTGTTTGGGTTTTGCAGCTAGCTCTGGGAGTGCTTGCAGTCCCATGCTCGAGCAGAAACGGTGATCCATGTCAGCCTGTGCTCTATTGATCAGTCTTACAAAGCTGAGGCTCCTGTTGGCTGTGGGGCTCCGCGAAGTCAAACCGCACACAAATTTGTTGTTCGCAAACAAGGCGTGCAGCATTCTGCTGGTTCACATGTGTGCCCTGCCCACCAGGAATAGTTTGGTAATTTAGCATCTTAATTGAAAAAAAAAAAAAAAAAGCTGCTTGTGACAGGCTAAACTGAAGGGAGATCAACTGTTTCGTTTCAGTGCTTATCAGCTTGCTTATATTTTTACTCCACAGGGACTTTGATTTCCGTTTCTGCATTAATAATCTATGTTGTTGGCACACAGAAAATACAAAACTACATTTATTCCCCCAATTTCTGTAGTATCCATGCACTTACTATGCACTTTCCGTTTTCTCTTCTTTTTTAGATTTGCCATTTTTAATGCTCTCTCGTGTATTTTTCACACTTACCCTCTTTGTCCTTTTCCTCAGTAATACCTTTATTAAATTCAATCTTTTTAGTAAAAAGTACTTCCATTTTTTAATATTATTGCTTCTTCTCCATAATTATCCGGATTTTACATTTCATTAAGCAGACAGCTTTAATTTTACTTTTTTTTTCTGACTGTTCCTTTGATTAGCCTGTTTCTTGTCTTGACCCTTTCATTTTATTTTCTCTTCTGTAATTTGCTTTTACTCTGCCTAACCAACGTGTGTCTCGTTTCAAGTGTGCTTCTATTCCGTATTGCTCTCCTTATCTTTGTTATCAGTGCTTATGTGTGTTGCTCAGTGCTGACAGAGTTCTTCCCCTAACCCTGTGAATGACAATGACAGCGTCTGAGTGGTAGCTGGCAGATTTAGGCACAGGAAGTATCTGTCTGAAAAGATTTTATTTGGTTTTATTTTTGTTTTGTCTGTAAAATCAGACCTCTTGAATCCTAGAGCACCAGGGGGCATTGTTTCATTTAGAAAATAAAAATTGCCATGATAGCTATTAACTCCACAACAAGTCCACTGCAACACCAATCAGATCGAAAAGGGAAAAAAAATGGTGCTGCTATGTCAATCGCAGTGACCAAGGTGGGCTACGGGTCAGATGCTTTGATGCTTGAAGATGGGTATTGTTCTAGAAAGCTGTTCTGTGGTAAATAAGAAGAGTCACACCTCTGACCTCCATTCCTGTACACCTCAATGTTCAACTATTGCATCGAAGGGGAAATCAGAGGCCAGACATTACAATGACAGCTCCTGAACAGAAACCAGGATTTAGTCAATGGTGGAAAATATTGAGTGAAGTATCTAGAAGGAACAGGCAGCGATGGTCAAGGGAAATTACACATAAAAGTAAAGAAACAGCCTGAACTGCCATTAAAATGAATGGAAATGTAAAGCAGCAGGGAATAGTGGATTATCTCCCAGGATTGGGCCCAGTGGCGATATTTTTGTGGTGTCATTAATAGGCTGCATTTTACATAACCAAGTGCACGGTAATAACAAACCTAAGTGCAACTTCACAGCTGACTAAACTTGTAATAGCAACAGGCAACTCTATTAACACTAGTGAAACAATGCTGTTTGCCAAAGAAAAAGAGAAAAACAAGGCAGCAAAACTGTCTACAATTATGAGGGAAATCATCTATGTAACAACTTAACTAATGCCCAGAAGCCGAATGACTCACAGCATTAAGGAAATTGGAAAGGGTGCTCAGTAGTATTATATAATTCGGGACACGTACATTAGAATATTGCAGTCTTACCATGCCAGCAACAAATTTAAGTATTGTGCAATATATGGCTCCAAACCCTGCAGAACATAAGTGAATGCTTAATTTAAACTGCACTGCAGAATTAAGCATGTAGCTATTGACAGATTTTGGATCTAAATGCTCAAATGTGGATTTGTTGTTGTTAAGGGAGATGCTTTTATTTTTGTATGATTCGATGTTTGGGTAGCTTGAAGAGTTTTTGCTCTATGACTTGGGCTCTAAGTGCCTATGTAAGGAAACAAGTGAAATGCAGCTACCTCTGGAGTGTTTGATGCTGCTGCTGAACTTCTGATGGAACTGACCGCCACTGCGTAATGCATGAAACATTCACTGTTCTCACAATGATGTGCATTGCTACAGCTCTGCTAGTTCAAGTGATAATGACCCATGCCCAGGGCCAGCCCACATACAGATCATAATAAGAAAATTAGAGCAAGCTTTATGTCATACTCCTGATCCATGAATCTGGGGTGGCTTCCATCTAAGTGTAAAAAATGACCTTTTTTGGCTTGAACCCATAACAAGATGGCTCTTGACCTGCTGAAACCCACAAGAGCTCCTGCCTGACCTGCAAACTCAGATTTCCTCTAGGTGGAAGTCAGAGCCCCGGAGGTGGTGGTGCATGCCCCACTGGAAAGTCGTCTGGAAGGTAGTGGGAATCAGATATCAAGATCAAAACCCATATAGCAAAGTTGTTACAGAAGAACTATTCCATAAATCCTCCATTTCTTTATGTTGCCTTCAGATGCTGAGCCCTGGTCACTCTGCATCCCAACAACTGGGCACTGCTTAGCATATCATATTCTTCCTCTGAACGGCATATTGATTTTCCATAAGAAAGTGAATCATAGAGCAGACACTTCATCGTTTGTTACAAAGACCACTTAAGACCTGAGAAATATATGTTTATGCATATGCACATACAAATAAATCAACAACCAAAATATCAAAGACAAAACCTTCCTTTTACCCCTCTATATTTTTTGCAAACCTTTCCCTATTACTTGCAATAGTTTCTTCAGTTTTATTAATAAAGCTCATATTGATGTTTCTCCTTTATAATGCACAAAAAAGCACACATTCACACTATATATAAAATCATATGCATTATTACACACACCTATGCAGAGCTGAAACAACACCTGCAATTTGCCTTACTGTGTTGTGTTTTACCTCCTTGTATATTTTCAGTTCACCATTACAACTGAAATGATTTCAAATGCTCATCTTCTTGTTATATTATAAGCAACCTGTTGAAGTCTAATTGAATACCAGATAAGTAATTTAATCTTGAGCTTCTACAGCCATCTGTAATATTAGCAAAATGCTGTAGGTAAATTATATCCATATACCCAATTGGTTAAAAGAGTTTACAGTTCTTCAAGAAAATGTTCAGCACAACAGCTTGCAGTAACTCTGTGTATTAATTTCCATTCTATTATCAACCATATCTTTTATTTATTTTCCTGTAAATTTGCATTTTAGAAATTAAGTATTTATGTTTATTGTTTCCTCCATTAAGATTTGTTTTGGAAATAATAAGGCTAAACTTAAAATTTATTGTTTACAATTAAAGAAAATCTGTGATCAATGAATGCTTATTTGTGGAGTAAATAATTTGAAAACATAGGTTGAAGTTTGAAAAGGGGTGGATACAGTGTCATTAACCTATCATCTAGATAAAATTCACCTAGGGAATTTGAAAGCATTGTTGCAATGCAAAGTCTATAAATACACTTCAGGGTAAGTCTTAATATCTTTAGCTGAAATGTCCTTTTAGAAAATATAGAGACATGTCTTCTATTAATATCTAATGATGAATACACGTCCGCATCTTCAAGAGCAGTGCTGAAAGCTAAACCTAAGCAGCTCTGTAGAGCTGCAGCTATATTATATCTGTCATTTCCTAGACTATAATGCTAAAGAGAATGTTATTGTTAATTTCAATTTAATGTGTGGATAATACTGTCCCTAGGCACCAACTTTCTACCAAGAAGGTTAGATTATTGCAATAGCCACATAATTAACGGCATTATCAATTTTCTTACTTTTTAAACATTTGCTTTTTGTGAGAGAAGGTTGTTGCATTTTTTCTAAAAATGACTTTACAACTAATTATCTTTCAGTGCAGCAAGGAAATAGGAAATGGATATTAATTGTACAGGACTCCTTAATATTGCTGGGATTATCTCATTTTTAATTACAGGTGACACAAATGGTTACAAGCCTGGTTGTTTGTGTAAGGAATGTGACAAAATACTTATAGCTGCTGTAGTATACCATCTTGTACGGCGTTTGGCCCAGTTAGGAGCTTACATAAAATACTCCAGTCTGCCTTGGAAAGGCTCTTCAGCCTGCAATATCAGCTATTGAAAGTTCCAACACAGAAAATGAACTGCAGTCATCAGTTCAAGTCTGCCTTGCAGCCAGTGAGTCAGGGACTTCTTCCTTGGTTTAAAGGAGTTGTGCTCACAGACAATATGCAGCAATGTTTTAATGCATCTTGTTTTAAAGAGATCACTGCCATAATAAAGGCCCACATTCTTACTAAATTAGAAGCCCTTTATGACTCAAAACTTGAGCTGATAATCCCACTAAAATGTCAATTTCCTAACAGCCTGATGTGTACAGTCCTGTGCTCATAGGATCCCCATCCTCACTGCCCTTCCTGGCACAGCAAGTGAGCAGAGGAACGTTTGGTTGCGATGTGCCCACAGCATTCAGTCCTCAGCTAGTGGGTCCTGTCTCTAAATTTAGCAGACACCTTTCCAAAGACCCATGCTCAGAAGAGCTGCCCGAGATACATGTAAGTTCCTGGAGAGCGAAGAAAAAAAGGAAGGCAAGAGAGAAAGAACAGGGTCAGGAGCAAAACAATGAAGAACATCGAGATGAAAAAGAAAGAAATAGGTCTAGGAAGGCAGAAAACAGAAGAAAAACGCTGAACTCCAGGGAACAAACTTCTAGTTTCTACAGTATGGTTTCCACAGATACCCTGCCAGGCTGATCTGATGCCCTCTAGTCCTTATGCTAGAAAGGACAGCCCTTTAAAATCTATAGGATCTGGACCATGTTGATTAAGATATTGTCTTTTTGTTCCCTGGAGGTCAACATTTTTCCTTCTTCCAGGTCTTTGTATTCCTTAATAATTTCTGTGTGAAAATTTTCTTGTTTATCTAAAGCTTAAAATTAAGCAACTTGTGGGTTATATTGTTATCCATAGGTACAAGAATATAAGGATCTCCACAACTCACCTGAGAGGGTACAGCAGGTTTTCTGATGTGCAAATCTGCTTTATTTTTCTCAGAAAGCACCTACATTTTTCTGATGCTAGTACCAGCAACAGGATGAAACCTTCTGATTCCTGCAGGTGATATCAACTGCTGTTGTTCTACAAAAATGTGGACAAACTTTCTGCCTCAATATCTCTGCTTCCTTATGCAATGCCCTTCAGCTGAGACATTTCCTGAGTCATGAATTACTATCTGTAAATGAATAAATGGGAATATGGCTTATTCTCACTGATTTGTCCCTTCAGGAGTCAGATTTTCTTAAAGTAGAAGAAGAGAATAGATACTGCTCTGAAGGCCAGGAGACCAAACGGAAGGCAGAAGAGAAGACGGGATTAAGCAATGTGCATTTCAAGCACCAAGACACAGGGAAAGAAGTACAGATCATACCTCCATGAGTACTTGAAAGATCACCTAGAAAGAGAAACTCCAAACAAAACATTTTAACACCAGGGAAGAAATGGGAGAAGAGAGATGCAGAATATCAGTGAAGCTGTACTGTGCCATCAATCCCTTTTCACAATGCATTGTTCTATTAAAAAGAAAGACTGGGCAGAATTACCCTGAAGTTATCTATCATAAACAGTTCATACGCTATTAAATGTGCTAGCTGGAATTTAAATTCAAAGCCTACATCTCTTTCACAGTTACTATGGAAGCGCCTACCCTCTGTATATTTCAGATCTACAATCTTAGACTTGGCCTTCTTTGCATACTAGATTATAACAAAATGTTGCCACTTCTTCCTGAAAATATCTCTGAACACTGACCTTTCTCCTCTTCCATACAATGAGAAATCTCATCAAGTGTCCAGATGGGCCCTT
The DNA here is from genome assembly GCF_964035555.1 of Netta rufina. NCBI lineage: Eukaryota > Metazoa > Chordata > Aves > Anseriformes > Anatidae > Netta > Netta rufina. The sequence goes on from NC_140124.1 coordinate 122,453,503, forward strand.
CAAAGCTACTGGAAATGGTTCGGTAAGGGCTCTGCTCCTTCTTCTTCATTCTGACCATGTTATAGTTGGGGTGTTTTGGTGGGGGACCAGGAAAAGAGGCTGCCCTGTCCTGTTGCTTTCTTTATTCCTCTTCATCAGGTTCAAACTGTTTTCTGTTGCTAAGACTCTTCATGGCTTCCCTTTGCTCTTGGGGAAAATGGAGTTTCCAACTAAAGTGCCATACTGCCACCAGTACAACCTCTCAGTGTTCCCTTTCCTGTTGCACACCTGTTACACAGTGGCTGGGAAGAGCCCAAACACAATGTTCCACATACACAATGCCAAGGATGATGGCATCTGAGACAACAGTGGGGATGTAACCCCCTCATTTCAGCTACTTGATATACACATTCCCTTATCATTTTATATGGCTGCACAGTGCTCAGCTAAGATCGGTCTGCTCCTGATTTTCACATATGGCTATTTTCTCACACTCAGCCAATGACAGTCCAAAGCTTTATCTATCCGTTGGCTGTCAATAGGCTGGGTGAGGTGGGTTCACAGCTTGTTTCAATCTAACAGACATATACCTATAAAAACACCCCATTACAGAATTGAGGTGACTGACCTTGGCATATGCACAGGACTAAGGCCTTCGTGTGCACGTTTAATTAAGTTCTCATGCAGACACCTCTCTGTTGAAGATCGAGAAGCCCAAATGACTGATATCATGACCATACTGTACCAATTCCATGGAGTAACAAAGGACTCTAGAGCTACCTACAGCATTTGCCACAAACTGGAAGTGCATGAACAAAAATTAACTCCACATATAAATATTTTTTTGCATTCATATTACAGGCCGTGTCTATTGCTGGGTTATACATCTTCAAACAAAGTGCCCTCGCTGATGGTGGGACCATAATACTCTATAAGATGAGTCACCTGAGAGCTGTTCCATCATGATACAAGCTACTCGTCATGATTTTTAATACATAAATACAACTACTCTAACACTGTCAAAGACTATGAAATGGTTTTGAAAGCAGAAGACCACTGTGAAGAGAGACTACTCACTCTTGTATAGAATAAAGCAAGAAGTTCCTCATTGTTTTGAAACAATACATCCAAAAGTTAACCATAAGTTACTAAATGGAAAGAGGGAAGTAGCTATCATACTTGCATTTATTTTTTCATGATTACTACAAAAAGAGGTATCTAGACACAAGAAGCAGATACAAACCCTCAAGGAATAGGTACCTCTTTGTAGGACTACATAGGGCAGACATACCAGACACAGATAGCTAAGGTTACTCAAAATAGACAAGAGCTAAATATGCAGGCTCTGCTCACTTTCCAAACTTTTTTTTTTTTTTTTTTTTTTTTTAAATGCTGACCAAGCTCAGCTGGGCAAGACCTGCTTAGTGTAGTCATTTTCACATTCCCACTGAACATATCAGCTCTGACAATATATATTTTTTTAAATCTCAACAGCAGAGCGTACAACATAATTCCCTCTAATGCAGCCAAGGGAAAAATATTTAAACTTGAAAAACCAAAGGTGCGGATCCAGTATGAAATGAAATTGCACCAAATTTTACAATGGTCTGAGGTTCCTGATATTTTTATCTTAACACATCAAGGGTGATAGAAGCTTCTTTTTGCTGTCAAAGTGATCAAAGAGAGGTTGAGAAAGAATCTATAAACAGATGCTGCCCAGTGACAAACCTTAAAGAACAAGACTGTGGGGCCAGATGTTTGAGTGACCTTCGGACTACAGAACATGTTGGCATGGTGTTGATTTAGATAGCTGTTGGCAGGGGCTTTCGATCCAGCAGCTGAAAAAAATCCAAATTATGGAAATATTTTTTCTCATCTTTCCCCTAACTACAAAAACTGAAACTACTGGTCAGTGGGGCTGATGGCTGTCAAAGAAGTTGAATTCACCACACAACCCTGCCAGTAGGTATCACATCAAAAAGGAGTTAGCTGAATGAACAAGAACATCTTCAGGCTGTGCCATTTTGCATCCCCTCAACTTTCAACAGCTGTTTCTTGAGTGAATACAGATGCAAAATAATTATATGAAATGTTTTACATGTTCAATATACTACATAATGTAAATATAGAATCTATGGGTACCTATTGGGCATATAATATAAACCATCATCAGGAAAGGAACATAGAAGTGGCACAGGAAACGGAATGACTAATCAGTATTGGTGACTTTCCTAAATTATATTCCTTATACACTCTATTCATAGAATTAAATGGCATAAAAAAAGAAAAAAGGAAAAAAAAAAGATATTTGACCATATGCATATTGTTCATGTCAAACACTAGAAAGACACTGGAAATTATTATTGCAAGAAACATTAGCTGTGCTGCACTTTTCTGGATCTCAGACTCAGCACGCCCTTTCATTTTTTATCACAGCGTGTATTAGGAAATACAAAAACAAACAAAAAAAAAGAGTTCTCAATCCAAAATTCCAGCAGATACTCAAGTATGAACCACGACGCATTACTAGAACAAATGGAGAAAGCAGAAAAAGTCTTGCTTTGTAACATTAAATGTGATTGAAGACTGTACAGTTCTTCTTACGCTTTTAGACATTTTGTCACTTTACCTGGAGAAATATACACTGCTTATTCTGAATTGCTGCTGATGTCCAGCACTTGTCAAAACCGCTATCTGTCAAGCACTTCACAAAGTGTTGCAAAATGACAGATCAGGATGTCTGAATAGATGGAGCCCCAGGAAAAACAGAACAGATAGAAAATTCATGACTCTAAACTACATCAAAGCGACTTCTGTCAACATCATGTCAAAAGAAGGAAAAAAAGAACTGTTCATTTCAGAGGGTTTTTTTCATTATATAAACACTTTTTCACGTATGAGCTAAGTGTAAGGAAAAATTAACTTGGTGTACAGTATGATCATTCAAATGTGCCAAAAATACTCTTTAAATAATCCAGGAATAAGGAAAGTTCTAACAGTAGATACTGTCTGGCAGTTAAAACCAATGACATCCAAAAGAAATGCATGAAGATTCTATCAGCTTAAAATAGGACAAACCATCTGGCTACAAAGAAATAAAAGTACTCCTTTCTGCATGTTTGTTGGGTTTGCAGAATCCTACAACTGGATTAATTTTGTATTTCCTCTCCAATCGGTTTTGATCATCTCTGCTTAGTCTGTCAATTGCACAATACTAAT